>NW_027362767.1:101806167-103013167 GCF_046119375.1 Phyllobates terribilis
TTTTTGTGTGGCAAACATGATACAGTCTGCTAAAAGCCACCTACTGTCTTAGTGGTGGTGAACCTCAGCTTTTTTCAGAGTAAAAAAATGTATTCTTTGTCTTGCTAGGCAGAGTCCACAAAATATTTTTTTGTGTGGTAAATGTCATTCACTCTGCTATACGTCAGCTACTATGTTAGTGGTGGTGAACTTCAGCTGTTTTCAGAGTAAAATAAAAGATTTTTTTTCTGTTGCTAGGCAGAGTCCAAAAAATATTTTTTTCTGTTACAAACGTGTTAAATTCTGCTATACAGTAAGCCACCTAGTCCTTTTAGTGGCTGTGAAATTCAGCTGTATTCAGTGCTTGTGCAGAGTCAAAAAATCTATTTTTTGCTGTTCCTAATGTTATAGAGCAGGCTAGATCTGAGTTTGAAATAGTTTGGAGAATATCTCCTATGTTATACAGGCGTCATCCACAGTAAAAAAAAATACTTTGGTTCCTAACGTTATACAGCAGGGAAATCTCAGTTTGAAATAGTCTGTAGAATATCTCCTATGTTATACAGGCGTCATCCACAGTAAAAAAAAATACTTTGTTCGGTTCCTAACGTTATACAGCAGGGACATCTCAGTTTGAAATAGTTTGGAGAATATCTCCTATGTTATACAGGCGTCATCCACAGTAAAAAAAAAATACTTTGTTCGGATCCTAACGTTATACAGCAGGGACATCTCTGTTTGAAATAGTTTGGAGAATATCTCCTATGTTATACAGGCATCATCCACAATAAAAAAAAATACTTTGTTCGGTTAGTAACGTTATACAGCAAACCATATCTTACCTTGTCATTTAGTGCCGCTGAAATTCAGGTGGATGCAGAGCTGTTGCAGAGGAAAAAATCTAATTTTGTTTTGCTAATAGCGTGCTCCTACTACAGTATCTGAGCAACATGAGTGGGAAAAAGAGAGGTCATGGTGGAAGGGGGAATAGGCTTGGTGTTCAAGGTATACGTGGGGTAGGTGGTAATGTTAGTGAAAGCACTAGTGAACCAACACCGTCATGTCCTATCCAAACACAACTGACAACTTCTGTTACTGGACGGGCTACTCCACTCCCTTTCTTTGGCAGCCGCACAGCGATAGGCCTTGTTGATAAGGGCCAGAAAGAGCAGGTGCTCCAGTTGATGGCAAGCGCTGCTTCAAGTGGCCTCTCCTCTTTTTCCTCCACCTCAATATCACACACAGTACAGTCCACAGAGGTGGCACCCCAATTACCCTTGCTTCTCCCCGTGTCACAACTGTCCAAATGCCCAACTGACTGTAGCGAAGATGGGCGAGTCTGTAGAACTGTTCACCCATTCTATACCATGGGCATCAGAAGTGTACTACAAACATTCACAGAGTCAAGAAGAGGAGAAAAGCATCTGCACCAATGCCCAAAATTTTTTTAGGTTGGATTTGGAGCATGATAGAGTAGGATCCGAGCAGGTTCCTGACCCTCTTCACCAGACGTTAACCACCGGGGAGGGAGGTGATCCTGATGAGATTCAGATACCTGAGGCTCATGCGGACTGTACTGTGCTGTCAGGGCAACAAGAGGAGAAGGGTCACTCTAAGGGCGAGGAATGGGATAACATATTGGATGATGACGAGGCTGAAGATCCTACTTGGTTGGAACCCAGAGTCACTCAGCCAATGAAGCTCATCTGAGGAGGTGGAGGATGAAAACGAGAAGGTTACCTTCTGCCCTACAGTGCAGACACGGACTGATGCAAGCATGAGGAGCACTGCATCCTTAGCCACAACTGTGGCTGTGGCCAGCAGAGGTCTCAAGTCTGCAGCTCTCAAGGGTGGCAAGGGTTGCCTAGCCTGGGCCCTTTTTGAGACCGAAAAGGATGAGCCAACTCACATTATATGCACACTTTTGCGAGAAGAAACTCAGTAGAGGGAAAAAGTGCAATAATTTGACTATTACATGCATGAACCTTCACATGCTTACACAACATGCATTACGCTGGGAATCTCACTGCGCTAAAATGCAGCCCAGCAGACCTCAACCATCAGCTACCCCATAAACCACATCCGCTGCTTCTTCCTCCTCCTCTGTTACCGTGCCAAGTATTGGCACGCAGGTCTCACACCACAAAACTTCTGGTTCTCTACCCGCTCCAGTCAGACTGAGTGAGAGCCGGTCAGCTGTAACAGAAACGGACATGCCTGCTGTGTCTGTTTCACCGAGCAGACCACACGTTTCTCAATCCACCGTAACATCTCTGCCTGCACCTCACTCACGGTTCAACAGTCAGTCCGTTTCACCGTACTCCACCCTCTCTCGGCGCCGCAGCCAGCCCTCGGTCCCGCAATTGTGGTCATGTAAAAGATTGTTTCATCCTGCACATGACAACGATAAGAGATTGCACTCCACCATCTCAAATCTGTTGACCAAGGAAATGCTGCCTCTCCGCCTGGTAGATACAGATGGTTTCCGGAAGCTGATGGCCGTCGCAGTCCTTCAGTACTGGTTGCCCAGTTGCCATTATTTCTCTAAGAAAGCTGTACCTCCGCTGCTCCAGCATGTCACAGACAACATCACCCATTCCTTGACTAAATCTATATCTGCCAGGGTGCATTTCACCACAGACACCTGGACGAGTAAGTATGGCCAAGGACGATACATCTCGCTGACTGGACACTGGGTGACTCTGGTAGCTGTGGGGACAGGCAGTGAAGGAGCTGCTCCACAAATCTTGGAATCCCGAAGGCTTGCTGAACAAACCTCTGTATTTCACACTTCCTCCACTGCTTCTGCGTCCATCACCTGTGCAATTAACCCCTGCCTTATTAACCTCTGCCTTAACGAGACACGCATTCCAACAGTGCAGAGCGAATCCACACCACCTCCGTACTGTGCAGCCAGGGCTCGCCGCAATCAGGCAGTCTTCAAATTAATATGCCTTGGAGATTGCAGTCATACAGCTGAAGAGTTGTGGACAGCTCTCCAGGCTCAGTTTCAGCAATGGCTATCTATGCTGAACCTGTAGCCAGGGAAGGCCATGTGAATTAACGGTGCGAACCTGTTAGCGGCACTACGCCAAGGCGAACTCACACACGTGACTTGCATGGCTCACGTCCTCAAACAGTATGGACGTGGGGCATATCACGTTTACTGAGTGGGAACAGATTAAGGACCTCTGCACCCTTCTGCACAGTTTTGAAATGTCTACTTAACTAGTTAGCGCTGACAATGCCGTCATCAGCATTGTTATTCCGGTCATCTACATGCTGGAGAAGACTTTGAATAGCTTGCGGCAGAAGGTGGTTGTCACAGAAGAAGAGGAGGATGCGGAAGGGATAAGAATGTCTCAAAGTTCCAGACTGTCAGCATACAGGTGGATGCCAAGTGATGGTGGCTTCCTGCGATCGAGGGGGTTTGGCGATACCAGACATACTGTTAGTGAAGGTGCAAGAGCCGAGGAACAAATGGAGGAGGAAGAGGTGATGGGCTAGCAACAGTCAAAAGATAAAGAGGATAATCAACCCCTGTCTGTTGAACAGGGTTGGCAGGAGGGGATGGAGGAAACATGCATCAGTGTTATGCAGCCAACAATAGAGTCTGCCTTTGGACCACCTGGAAGAGCCCGACATATGAGTGCCTTCTTGCTGCACTTTCTGCAACATGATCTCTGTATAGTTAGAATTCGAAATAATGCTGACTACTGGGTTGCCACTCTCTTAGATCCACGTTATAAGAGTAAATTTTGCCAGATGCTTCCCGCCCTGGAAAGGGACCCGCTAATGTTGGGGTATCGAAACAGGCTTTTAAGCAGCCTTAATAGAGATTTTCCCCAAGATAGGAGTGAGGCAGACAGTGTGCGTCGCAGCTGTAGTCTTTCAACCTCCGGCACGCCAGTTCATCACGGCCAAAATATTACCAGCAGCAGAGTAAGTGGCCGAAGCAATTTCTGTGAGTCCTTTCACACATTTTTTAGGCCAGCTCGAGCACCAGCACAACAGAGTACAAGTCTGGCTCATGGAGAACGACTGGAGAGGAAGGTGGAGGACTATCTTGAGCTCAATATTAATATCATCAGTGAGGATTTTGTCCCTTTTACATTTTGGTCTTCAAAAATGGATGAGTGGCCTGAGCTCGCCTGTCATGCCTTGGAGGTTTTATCATGCCCGGCAGCCAGCGTTCTCTTAAAACATGTGTTTAGCACTGCTGATGGCGTCCTGATGGATAAGCGCACCCGGCTGTCCCATGAAAGTGTTGACTGCCTAACTTTCATCAAGATGAACAAGTCATGGATCTCAAAGAACTTTTGCACCCCAATTGCAGACTGTACAGAGTAGGCGATGTTGTAGTTTTTAGTGTGCTGCATTGATCTTGCGGAATTGCAGTCTGTGATATGACTTGTGTACCTGCTCTTGCTGCGGCTGCAGGTTTTAGGCCCTACATTTTTGAAATGTGGAGAATACAGATTTGGTCTCAATCCATTGGGTTGGCTGTAGTGGAAGACGTGTCGTTCCTAATTGTACAATTTCTACTGTAATGTTTTTGGAAATGTGGGGAATCCTGATTGGTTCTCCATCTATCGGGTTGGCTGTGGTGGAAGAGGTGTCAGTCCCCATTATACTACTTATACTTTAGTGAAGTCGATGCCACTTTGATGGTTTTAGGCCCAAATGTTTTTAAATGGGAACACTCCTGTTTGGGTCTCCATCTACTGGGTTGGCTGTAGGGGAAGAAATGTCAGTCCTAATTATACTATTTCTACTATACTGAAATTGATGCCACTTCACTGGTATTAGACCCTAATTTAGGGAAATGTGAACACTCCTGATTGGGTCTCCATGTGCTGGGTTGGCTGTAGTGGAAGAGGTTTTGGTCTCCTTTACAATAGTTATACTCTAGTGAAAATAATTTTTTGTTGCAGATATTCTTCTCCACTCAGGAGTTCACAGACCTGATATAGTTAAAATGGGTATATAAAGCAGACTGCATCTCAGCTTTAAATTGTTTGGGGCAGAAATTCTTCTCCACACAGGGGTACACAGACCTGATAAAGTTAAAATGGGTATATAAAGCAGACTGCATCTCAGCTTAAAATTTTTGGTGCAGATATTCTTCTCCACACAGGAGTACACAGACCTGATAAACTCAAAATGGGTATATAAAGCAGACTGCATCTCAGCTTAAAATTGTTTGGTGCAAATATTCTTCTCCACACAGGGGTACACAGACCTGATAAAGTTAAAATGGGTATATAAAGCAGACTGCATCTCAGCTTAAAATTGTTTGGTGGAAATATTCTTCTCCACACAGGGGTACACAGACCTGATAAAGTTAAAATGGGTATATAAAGCAGACTTCATTTCCGCTTAAAATTGTTTGGGGCAGATATTCTTCTCCACAAAGGAGAAAAAAAAAGGTTGGGTCCGAGCAGCTTCCTGACCCTCGACTGTAATGTGCTGTCGGGGCAAGAAGAACAGGAGGGTGACTGAGGGCGAGAAATGGGATATCACATTGGATGATGATGAGGCTGCACATCCAACTTGGTGTGAACCAAGAGGCACGCAGCTGAGTATCTCATCTGAGGAGCTGGAGGAGGAAGACGAGGAGGTTACGTTGCGTCCTATGGCGGACCTCAACAACCATCAGCTGCCCCATCAACCGCATCTGCTGCTTCTTCCTCCTCCTCTGTTACCGTGCCAAGTATTGGTATGCAGGTCTCCCACTGCAAAACTTCTGGTTCTCTACTCGCTCCAGTCAGGCTGAGTGAGAGTCCGTCAGCTGTAACTGAAGCAGACATGCCTGCTTTGTTTGTTTCACTGAGCACACCACATGTTTCTCAATCTACCGTAACATCTCTGCCTGCACCTCACTCACGGTTTAGCAATTTGTCCATTTCACAAAACTCTGCCCTCTCTCAGCACTGCAGCCAGCTCTCGGTCCCACAGTTGTGGTCACGTAAAAGATTGTTTCTTCCCACACATGACAAAGCTAAGAGGTGGAACTCCACCATCTTCAATCTGTTGGCCACGGAAATGGTGGTGTCAGGCCCTAATTTTTAGAACTGTGAACACTCCTGTATGGTTGCTTTGTCACTGAGGAGGTAACCGGAGAACCTGGAGGAAACCCCCGCAAACACGGGGAGAACATACAAACTACTAGCAGATGTTGTCCTCTATCATCATAAAGGAGTTAGCTCCTTGTCTATGAGACCGACTACCGCTGCTGTCTACCTTGTTAACATTGTGTTCAAGCTTACAAGGTGTAAAGGGTTTACCGTGACAGAGATGAGCCAGTAGACCGCAGCGTCTGATTCCTCCCACTCCTGCAGTCATTAGAAAGAAGCCTTTAGCCTTCATATTAATCGGTGCATGGGTTAATCTGCTCAGTTGTGAGCTCCTGGAAGCTTAACCCTCCGTCAGGGGCAACTGATCTGACAGGCGCAGCTCATTTAGTTTCATTTCTCTATTTTCAGCGGTTTGTCTGGGAAACACCCTCCTCCCAGTACCTTCCTAACTTTAAAGGCTGTGTGATTATGTGTATTCTCATTTATTACATTCCTATTAAGGTAACTGATCACTTTTAGAGCATTGAAATTTTAAAAAAAGGAAAATATAGCCAATTTTCTAGCCTGTGCCTGACAGGCGCAATGCCCCTAAACTCGTTATGAAACATATTGTTATGATCTGCTACAAGCACTAAGGAAAGACAGGAGATCTGTCCCTACAATAGAACTAAACTGGATCCCTACGATGTAACGGGGAACCTGATCCTGCGATCAGACCCGCTAAAGTCCTCGGCTAGTCTGAGCGAAGACCTATAGATGTGAGGAAGGGATCCCTACCAGAACTAGGGACTGGGAGAAAGATGGACACCTCCTAGCAGAAATTGTAGCAGAAATAAGACAAACAAACAACATAGAACATAGAGGTCCGAAGACCTAGCAAAACTGACTGGGAAAGGTAACAGAGCACCAAGCTTGCTCAAGAGTAGAAATTACAATGAAGTCCAGCAAGGCCAGGAGGGCGGAGCAGGATTAAATAGGCTGAAAAGGTCATGTGACCAGCAAACTAGAAAAAACCTAACAGGAGAGTTCTAACAGTACCCCCTCTTCTAAGAGGATCCTCCGGATCCCCTAGGCCCGGGCTTATCAGGAGACCTCCTGTGAAACGCTCTGACAAGTCTGGAAGCAGAAACATCATCCGCCCTCACCCATGAGTTATCCTCAGGTCCGAAACCCTTCCAAGCGACGAGATACTGCAAACTCCCTCTATACCGTCTAGAATTTAGGATGCGGGAAAACTGTTATGATCTGCTACAAGCACTAAGGAAAGACAGGAGATCTGTCCCTACAATAGAACTAAGCTGGATCCCTACGATGTAACAGGGAACCTGCTCCTGTGATCAGACCCGCTAAAGTCCTCGGCTAGTCTGAACGAAGACCTACAGATGTGAGGAAGGGATCCCTACCAGAACTAGGGACTGGGAGAAAGATGGACACCTCCTAGCAAAAATTGTAGCAGAAATAAGACAAACAAACAACATAGAACATAGAGGTCCGAAGACCTAGCAAAACTGACTGAGAAAGGTAACAGAGCACCAAGCTAGCTCAAGAGTAGAAATTACAATGAAGTCCAGCAAGGCCAGGAAGGCGGAGCAGGATTAAATAGGCAAAAAAGGTCATGTGACCAGCAAACTAGAAAAAACCTAACAGGAGAGTTCTAACAGTACCAAGCTGGATCCCTACGATGTAACGGGGAACCTGATCCTGCGATCAGACCCGCTAAAGTCCTCGGCTAGTCTGAACGAAGACCTATAGATGTGAGGAAGGAATCCCTACCAGAACTAGGGACTGGGAGAAAGATGGACACCTCCTAGCAGAAATTGTAGCAGAAAAAAGACAAACAAACAACATAGAACATAGAGGTCCGAAGACCTAGCAAAACTGACTGAGAAAGGTAACAGAGCACCAAGCTAGCTCAAGAGTAGAAATTACAATGAAGTCCAGCAAGGCCAGGAGGGCGGAGCAGGATTAAATAGGCAAAAAAGGTCATGTGACCAGCAAACTAGAAAAAAACTAACAGGAGAGTTCTAACACATATTGCCCCTGACGGAGGGTTAATGTGATTTAGCCTCTCAAAATATTTGTCCCGTGTATCTCCCCTACTGTAATAACGCTGTACCACAACAAATCAGACTGTATCCTACCGTGGAAACCTTGAAAAGGAAGCTGAAGACCCACTTCTTGTGACAAGCGTAAAATCTGCAGTAAGCCTCG
The DNA here is from genome assembly GCF_046119375.1 of Phyllobates terribilis. Classification (NCBI taxonomy): domain Eukaryota; kingdom Metazoa; phylum Chordata; class Amphibia; order Anura; family Dendrobatidae; genus Phyllobates; species Phyllobates terribilis. The sequence continues at coordinate 101,814,435 of NW_027362767.1, forward strand.
CTCCAGCATACCGCTGCATGACTTGCTGTACCCTGACCTACTATATCATCACCAATCTCTTGTAGATTGTGCGCCATCGCGGGCTGGGTCCTCTCTCCTCTTATACCAGTCTATTAGTCGATGACGGTGACTCCTTTTCATATGTAAAGTGCCATAGAATAAATGTCGCTGTAATAATAATATTAATTATAGTACTTGTACTCTGGGTCAATTGATGGCACTTTCCAGGTGTCTACCCCTAATTTGATGTGTTTTGGCAGCTTTTGGGCACCTTTGAAGGTATTGAGTATGCCCCCCATTGAATCCCATCAACGAATATTCGATAAATAAATCGGCGAATATGTCAAATTCGGCGATCGAAATCCAAATCGAATATTGAAACATTCGCTCATCTCTAGTGAGAAACCATCTTAAAAAAAATCCAGAAAATCACATTGTATGATTTTTAAATAATTAAATGGCATTTTATTGCATGAAATAAGTATTTGATCACCTACCAACCAGCGAGAATTCTGTCTCTCACAGACCTGTTAGTTTTTCTTTAACAAGCCCTTCTACTCTGCACTCATTACCTGCATTAATTGCACCTGTTTGAACCCATCACCTGTATTAAAGAAATGTGTCCACACACTCAATAAATAACATTGTATGATTTTTACATAATTAATTTGCACTTTATTGCATAAAATAAGTATTCGATACAATAGAAAAACAAAACTTAAAATAGAAAAATAAAACTTAATATATGGTACAGAAACCTTTGCTTGCAATTACTGGGGTCACATGTTTCCTGTAGTTCTTAACCAAGCTTGCACGCTCTGCATGTCACGGTTCCACCCCTCAGTGTGTCTGGGATGCAGTTACTGACAGCTCAGCCGTCCAATCTGGTGCGGGGGGGGGGCATGCTGGAGCTGTCAATACTGTGATTGACAGCTCAAGCATCCAATTTGGTACAGGGACGTGCTGAAGCTTTCAGTGTGTTGATTGACAGCTTGGCTGTCCAATCTGGGATTGGGAGGCGCTGGCTATTTCCATGTGTTCATTGTTCCAGGTGATTGCCAGGCTACTTAACTGAGCTGTTTCTCCCAGACCTCTGCCAGACACACATTCAGCTTGTGCGAGGTTTGTTCTCTGTGCCTAGTGCTGCCTGACCCTTTGGACCATGTTCTGACTACCCCTTGTCTTGTCCTTTGGCTTTTTTCCGCTTTCTCTTGGTATTGACCCTGGACTGTGACCTGACTTATGCCTCTGTCTTTTCCTTTGGTATCTGACTATCTGCCTCACGGTCGCTCTGTGAGTTAGTGATCAGCATTATGTCTGACCCATACGTTATTCTTTTTCACCAGTATGGAGACTTTTCACATGCTCTGTGATCAGGTGGCGAATCTGAAGCAGATGACTCAGAATCTGGCTAAGGAATGCCAGAGTCTGAAGTCGTCACAATATCAGTTGCAGGGACAAAAGATTGGAGATGCAGGAGGCACAGCCCAAGGTGAGAATATACAGTATGTGTATAAGGGGTGCTACAAGTAACCTGTGAAAGCTAAGTAATAAAAAAACAAGGAAAGACACAGGCAAAAAGTATGAGTACACCCAGAAATATGAAAGATCAGTATAAATTTTATTGAGCAAAAAGGACAAGACATCCACACACAAATATATTAAAAACATTTAAAAGATATAACCCCATGCAAGGGTGAGGTAACTCCAAGCATGTAACAGCAGGTGCTTTATACACTTCACCATAAATAAGGCAATAATATGTGACCATACGGAAATCACAGATGATACCGACCCTGTGATCGGATATAAATAAATGAATGTGCAAGGAAATAGAGTGCGATAATGAATAAATTCCCATTAATGTGGGCACATTAAATTAGAAATGCTCAAACACAACAAACATGTATGGCCAGAGCATCAATGTCAGTTACCTGCTGTAGTAACCGTACGCGTGTCGCCGCCCCCAGGTAGCTTTGTCAGGGGAATTTATTCATTATCACACTCTGTTTCCTTGCTCAATAAAATATATACTGATTAGTGTTGAGCATTCCGATACTGAAATATCGGGTATCGGCCGATATTCGCGGTATCGGAATTCCGATACTTAATTCCGATACTATTGCAATATCGTATACCGGAATCGGAAGTTCCCATAATGCAATGAGACATTTTCATTTTATTCAGCCAATGAGGATCCTAAGAAGTGTGGGCACATCCTGTTAGGCATGTAGGCATCTTAACTAATGGCATGGCTGTGATTGGCTGCTGAAATGATGTCATGATGCACTATAAAAGCCACCGCCGCCATTTTGAGCTCACTCTGCTGTGAATTCAGTTAGGGATAGGACGCTGTTGTTCTGAGGGACAGTTTTAGCTACCTATTTGCTCTATACTGCTTTACCCAAGCTACTTTCTAAATCACTGTGCCTTGCAGTGCTAGTGCACAGTTCCCTGTGCTGTTCACCGCTATCTGCAAGGTCTGTGTGTGTGAGTGCAGCTCACCCTGTAGTGTGTGCTTCAGCCAAGTCTGGTTGTAGTGCACTCAGTGTGTGTCACTGCCTCATACATTGTCCTTTTTTGCCAATTCATAATTTTTCCTGATATCTCCTATTAGTGTGGTGGTTCCATCTGTATTCAGCTAAATTGGTTCCAAACACACTATATAGGAGTAGATAGAGAAATTTTTTTCCGTCTTGCAGCACTAGTGCACAGTGCTCTGCATCTGTACTGTTCACCGCTGTCTGCAAGGTCTGGTGTGTGAGTGCAGCTCACCCTGTAGTGTGTGCTTCAACCCCGTCTGGTTGTAGTGCACTCAGTGTGTGTCACTGCCTCATACATTGTCCTTTATTGCCAATTCATAATTTTTCCTGATATCTCCTATTAGTGTGGTGGTTCCATCTGTATTCAGCTAAATTGGTTCCAAACACACTATATAGGAGTAGATAGAGAAATTTTTTTCCGTCTTGCAGCACTAGTGCACAGTGCTCTGCATCTGTACTGTTCACCGCTGTCTGCAAGGTCTGGTGTGTGAGTGCAGCTCACCCTGTAGTGTGTGCTTCAGCCACGTCTGGTTGTAGTGCACTCAGTGTGTGTCACTGCCTCATACATTGTCCTTTATTGCCAATTCATAATTTTTCCTGATATCTCCTATTAGTGTGGTGGTTCCATCTGTATTCAGCTAAATTGGTTCCAAACACACTATATAGGAGTAGATAGAGAATTTTTTTTCCGTCTTGCAGCACTAGTGCACAGTGCTCTGCATCTGTACTGTTCACCGCTGTCTGCAAGGTCTGGTGTGTGAGTGCAGCTCACCCTGTAGTGTGTGCTTCAACCCCGTCTGGTTGTAGTGCACTCAGTGTGTGTCACTGCCTCATACATTGTCCTTTATTGCCAATTCATAATTTTTCCTGATATCTCCTATTAGTGTGGTGGTTCCATCCATATTCAGCTAAATTGATTCCAAACACACTATATAGGAGTAGATAGAGGAGCCTTTCTGCAGCATTGGGCCCTGCAGCCCCAGCCAGATTAGTATTAGCCTATTTTTTGCAGCCTCATCTATTGCATTGTAGGTTACCTTCCTACATTGTAATAGCTACAAAAAGTTTGTGATACTATCGTTATTACATCTTTAGGCACATCCAGTGTCTTTTTGTGACAAAAAAAACCTAAATAAAGTTCACCAAACACTCCACTTTACAGTTGTGTAGGCCACATTAGCTCATATTAAAGTCTAGTCCACACTTTATAAAATTAGTGTTTCTTATACCTGTTAGCAGCTGTTCAGGAATAAGCACACTAAGCCCTTAGTACTTTTCTGCCTATCTTTATCAGTCTACCAAGATGAAGAAGGCAGGGAGTAAGGCATGTGGTCGTGGTCGTGGGCGTGGAGTTTCTGCAGGGAGAGGACGTGAGGATTCTGTGCCTGCAGGGAGAGGACGTGGGGATTCTGTGCCTGCTGCGGGCACCAGTGACTCAGCATCCCCCAGTTTTACCAGGGAACAGTCCTTTATGCGCAGCTTTGTAGGAGCTAGCCGTACCCCACTGCTGCGCGAGGACCAAATTGAAGCCGTTGTCGGATGGATGGCAGCTAACGCATCGACTTCAATTAGTTCCAGATCCTCTCAGGTCCTGAGCACTGAAGAGCACCCATCTGTCTCTTCACCACCTGCCAAATTGCCCAGGCAGTCAGAGAGCCCTGGACAGGAGCCATCTCTACTTCTGTTCTCTGAATCTCTTGGCTTGGAAAGAGGGGGCCAGCCAAGCAGAATTCGAGAATTTGAAGAAGAGGTAGTATGCAGTGATGCGCAACCGTTTTGTCTCTCTGAATCTGAAGAGGCGGGTGGGCCAGTGCCTATGGTCAGCAGCACACCTCAGTACGCATCTGATGATGAGACTCAGGTGCCACTTTCTGGTGCGTACTGTGCTGTCGAGACTACCCAGGAGAAGCAGTTGTTTGAAGAGGGTGGTGTAGATGATGAGGTCCTTGACCCATCATGGCGTGAGGGACAGGAAGGTGGTGGGAGCAGCTCTGAGGAAGAGATTCCCCGAACGGCCCAAAAAGGAGGGAGAGGGAGGGGGCAGACTTGGTTGCCTGTAGCCTCCACTTCGGCACCCATTAGGAGCATGGCTCTTCCAAAATCCAAAGCGGGCGCTCCCAAGACTTGCAGTGCCTGGTCCTTTTTTGACACAGTTGCAGATGACATTTGCTTTGTCAAATGCAAGCTGTGTAATCAGAAGGTGAAAAGAGGGAAAAGTGTCAGCAACCTCAATACCACAAATATGTGGAAACATGTGCGGACCAAGCACGTGGTGGAGTTACACAAACACACTGAAGACCTAGGCCAACCTACAGCGCCACCTACCACCTCTTCAGCTCGTGTTGTAGCCTCTTCCTCCAGCTCACACACAGCTGGTTCGGCTTCCTCACAGGATCGCCATGGAAGAATCTCTGGCACTGTTGTACAGAGACACAGTGTAATTCCACCCACAGCACCACTTTCCCAGTCATCCTCACACTCCCAGGCCAGTCTACAGCCATCGTTAGCACAGGCATGGGAGAAAAGGCGCCCATACTCGGCAAACCACCCCCGAGCACAGGCTCTGAATGCTGGCATTGCTAAACTACTGGCCCTTGAAATGCTATCATTCAGGCTGGTGGAGACTGACACATTCCGTAACTTTATGGCATTGGCAGTCCCACAATACAACGTGCCCAGCCGCTTTTATTTCAGCAGGCAAGCCGTCCCTGCCCTGCAACATCATGTGGAGGGAAAAATTAAACATGCGCTACAAAACGCCGTCAGTAGCAAGGTCCACCTGACCACTGATGCGTGGACCAGTAAGCATGGACAGGGACGATACCTTTCCCTCACTGCCCATTGGGTAAATGTTGTGGAGCCGGGTACAGATCTTGAGAGTGGCGCTGTACGTGTTCTGCCAACTCCAAGGATTGCAGGAATCCAGTCTGTACACATTGACTCCTCCTCATACTCCAGTTCCTCTGAATCAGCGCTGCAGGAGCCGTCACGGTCTACCTCCACATCGACCCGTGAACGGTTACCTGTTATGATGACCGATATGAGCACAGCCGTGGCCAAACGTCAACAGGCCGTATTAAAATTAATTTCTTTGGGGAATCGAAGCCACACAGCGCAGGAGCTCTGGAATGCCATCAAGCAGCAGAGTGACGTGTGGTTTGTGCCAGCGAATCTCCAGCCAGGCATGGTAGTGTGTGACAATGGCCGAAATCTGGTGGCAGCTCTGGGCCTAGGCAACCTCACTCACATCCCATGTCTGGCACATGTGCTCAACTTGGTCGTGCAGAGTTTTTTGAGGGACTATCCGGATCTTGATGCACTGCTTCACAAGGTCCGCATAGAGTGCGCTCACTTGCGGCGTTTCAGCAATGCAAGATCACGCATTGCAGCTCTGCAGCGCCGATTATGTCTTCCGGAACATCGCATCATATGTGACCTACCCACCAGGTGGAATTCAACGTTACATATGTTGGAGAGGTTGTGTGAGCAGCAGGCAGCAGTAATGGAGTACCAGCTGCAGCAGGCGCAAACAAGTCGCAGTGCGCGCCGTTCACACTTCACCACCACTGAGTGGGCCTCTATGAAGGACATTTGCCACGTTTTGCGTGCCTTCGATTATTCCACGCGGATGGCGAGTGCAGATGATGCACTAGTCAGCATGACTATCCCCCTTATCTGCCTGCTTGAAAAAACACTGCAAGCACTAAGGGACGAGGTTTTGGAAGAGGTGGAGGATGAGGAGTCACAAATGCCATCTGCTTCTCTACAGTCTGCGCAACGTGGTTCCTCACAAAGGCCTAGGCAGGGGACACTTTGTGAGGAGGATGAGGAGGAGTCAATGGATGAGGAAGACATCTGTCCAGAGGAGGGAGGTACACAATGCTCTAGTAGTCAGTATCTAGAGCGAGGGTGGGGTGATGCAGAGCAGGCAGAGATCACGCCTCAAGCAGGGGACAGCGTTTCTTGGCCAGTTGGCAGTCTGCAGCACATGGTTGATTTCATGCTGCAGTGCCTCAGAAACGACCGCCGCATCGCCCACATTCTCAACACGGCTGATTATTGGGTGTCCACCCTCCTAGATCCTCGCTACCGGGACAACTTACAAAGCCTCATAACACCATTGAACCGGGAGCGTAAAATGCGGGAGTACCAAGACGCACTGGTGCATTCCATCATGTTCTCCATTCCAACCGAGAGCAGTGCTGCTAGTGCTTTACAAAGCAGCTCAGTGCGTCGAGGCAGTGGAGGAAGCTCTGCACAAAGAGGGAGCAGAAGCAGCGCCTCAGCACAAGGCAAGACCAGTATGGCCGAAATGTGGCAAAGTTTTGTGTCCCCGCCGCCACAAATGTCTACACCATCACAGACAGCTCCAGTCAGCAGGAGGCAACGTTTCCGTCAGATGGTGACAGACTACATGTCTTGCCCTCTTAGTGTACTCCCAGACGGCTCTTCTCCCTTCAAGTTTTGGGTCTGTAAGCTGGATACATGGCCAGAGCTTAGTCAGTATGCACTGGAGGTGCTAGCTTGCCCTGCTGCTAGTGTATTATCGGAACGCGTCTTTAGTGCCGCAGGTGGTGTACTAACAGACCGTCGCATGCGACTATCCTCCGATAACGTTGACCGGCTTACTTTTCTCAAAATGAACAAGGCCTGGATCTCTCATGAATTTGCCAGTCCTCTTCCAGAATAAATAATTGGTTGGCAACAGTATCCAGGTCTCCTGTTCTGTTCATGTTTCTACCACCTGAACTGTAATCCCTGAGCTCCAACACCGCCAGTTGGCGCTCGGAAGTGCCGTCTGCACAGTCAACACTTGCTGCCGTGTTATTGGGGTTCAGTAACGTCAGCTGTTCTCCTGCTGTGCGGACGGCAATTTCTCCTGATTTGTCCACATCCACTGTACTACACATTTTAAAGTTGCTCCAATTACTCCTCTGGCTCCTCTGTTTTCATTCTTATCCCTGGGCTCCAGCACCGCCAGTTGGCGCTCGGAAGTGCTGTCTGCACAGTCAACACTTGCTACTATGTTATTGGGGTTCAGTAACGTCAGCTGTTCCCCTGCTGTGCGGACGGCAATTTCTCCTGCTCTGTCCACATTCTCACTACTACAGATTTTAAAGTTGCTCCAATTACACCTCTGGCTCCTCTGTTTTCAGTATTATCCCTGAGCTCCAACACCGCCAGTTGGCGCACGGAAGTGCCGTCTGCACAGTCAACACTTGCTGCCGTGTTATTGGGGTTCAGTAACGTCAGCTGTTCTCCTGCTGTGCGGACGGCAATTTCTCCTGCTTTGTCCAAATCCACTGTACTACACATTTTAAAGTTGCTCGAATTACACCTCTGGCTCCTCTGTTTTCATTCTTATCCCTGGGCTCCAGCACCGCCAGTTGGCGCTCGGAAGTGCCGTCTGCACAGTCAACACTTGCTGCCGTGTTATTGGGGTTCAGTAACGTCAGCTGTTCTCCTGCTGTGCGGACGGCAATTTCTCCTGCTTTGTCCACATCCACTGTACTACACATTTTAAAGTTGCTCGAATTACACCTCTGGCTCCTCTGTTTTCATTCTTATCCCTGGGCTCCAGCACCGCCAGTTGGCGCTCGGAAGTGCCGTCTGCACAGTCAACACTTGCTGCGGTGTTATTGGGGTTCGGTAACGTCAGCTGTTCCCCTGCTGTGTTCACGGCAATTTCTCCTGCTCTGTCCATATTCACTGTGCTACTTATTTAAAACTTGCTCCAATTACACCTCTGGCTCCTCCGTTTTTAGTATTTACCCTGGGCTCCAATACCGCTAGTTGCTGCTCAGAAGTGCCGTCTGCACAGTCAACGCTTGCTCCAGTGTTATTGGGATTCAGTAACGTCAGCTGATCCCCAGCTGTGTGTCCGGCAAATTCTCCTGCTTTGTCCACATCCACTGTAGTACGGATTTAAAACCTCCTCCAAATACACCTCTGGCTCTTCTGTTTTTAGTATTTACCCTGGGCTCCAGCACCGCCAGCTGGTTCTCGGCAGTTCCATTGGCTCTTGTACCTTCTGCTACCCATCCGGGTTCCAGTACCGTCAGCTGGTCCTCGGTAGTTCCATTTGCTCTTGTATCTTCTGCTACCCATCCGGGTTCCAGTACCGTCAGCTGGTTCTCGGCAGTGTCTTTGGCACGGGTACTCCCTCCTGCCCAGCCTGGTTCCAGCACGCCAGCTGTTTCCGGGTAGTGTCAACGTCACTTTGCCTCCAATGCGTTGTCCTGTCGTGTTGCGGTCGGGTTAGCCGACTCTATGGTGCCTGCAGTTTAGGTGACTCCTATGTGGGCTGCGGGATCTGGCAATGAAGGCTGGTTCCATAGTGCCAATAGGACAAGCACCCTCTGTAGGACTGTGGGTTTTGGTAACTGCGGCCGGCTCGCGGCCTTGAACTTTTTTTTTACATGGGTACCTTCTGCTACCCATCCGGGTTCCAGTACCGTCAGCTGGTTCTCGGCAGTGCCTTTGGATTAGGTGCCTCCTTCTCGGTATCCAAGTTCCACCAACGTCTGCTGGTCCTTGGTAGTGCTTTCTGGCACAGGTACCTCCTGCTTAGTAACCGAGTTCCAGTAACATCAGCTGGTCCTCGGTAGTTCCATTGGCTCTTGTACCTTCTGCTACCCATCCGGGTTCCAGTACCGTCAGCTGGTCCTCGGTAGTTCCATTTGCTCTTGTATCTTCTGCTACCCATCCGGGTTCCAGTACCGTCAGCTGGTTCTCGGCAGTGTCTTTGGCACGGGTACTCCCTCCTGCCCAGCCTGGTTCCAGCACGCCAGCTGTTTCCGGGTAGTGTCAACGTCACTTTGCCTCCAATGCGTTGTCCTGTCGTGTTGCGGTCGGGTTAGCCGACTCTATGGTGCCTGCAGTTTAGGTGACTCCTATGTGGGCTGCGGGATCTGGCAATGAAGGCTGGTTCCATAGTGCCAATAGGACAAGCACCCTCTGTAGGACTGTGGGTTTTGGTAACTGCGGCCGGCTCGCGGCCTTGAACTTTTTTTTTACATGGGTACCTTCTGCTACCCATCCGGGTTCCAGTACCGTCAGCTGGTTCTCGGCAGTGCCTTTGGATTAGGTGCCTCCTTCTCGGTATCCAAGTTCCACCAACGTCTGCTGGTCCTTGGTAGTGCTTTCTGGCACAGGTACCTCCTGCTTAGTAACCGAGTTCCAGTAACATCAGCTGGTCCTCGGTAGTTCCATTGGCTCTTGTACCTTCTGCTACCCATCCGGGTTCCAGTAACATCAGCTGGTCCTCGGTAGTTCCATTGGCTCTTGTACCTTCTGCTACCCATCCGGGTTCCAGTACCGTCAGCTGGTTCTCGGCAGTGCCTTTGGATTAGGTGCCTCCTTCTCGGTATCCAAGTTCCACCAACGTCTGCTGGTCCTTGGTAGTGCTTTCTGGCACAGGTACCTCCTGCTTAGTAACCGAGTTCCAGTAACATCAGCTGGTCCTCGGTAGTTCCATTGGCTCTTGTACCTTCTGCTATCCATCCGGGTTCCAGTACCGTCAGCTGGTCCTCGGTAGTTCCTCAGCTTTCTTGTACCTTCTGCTACATTTCCAAGTTCAAGCTTTTTGAAATGGTTCTTGGTAATCACTCTGGATCTCCCTGACGAGGACCCTGAAGACGAGGACCCTGAAGACCAACCCTAAGAAGACGAGGACCCCGAAGACAATGACCCTGAAGACGAGGACCCTGAAGACCACCCCGAAGAAGACGAGGACCCTGAAGACCACCCCGAAGAAGACGAGGACCCTGAAGACCACCCCGAAGAAGACGAGGACCCCGAAGACGAGGACCCAGAAGACCAACCCGAAGAAGACGAGGACCCCGAAGACGAGGACCCCCGAAGACGACGACCCTGAAGACCACCCCGAAGAAGACCAAGAAGATGACCCTGAAGAAGTTGACCAAGAAGACAAAGAAGAGAAGACAAGCACCAAGATACAGAAAAACAAGAGACAGAAAACCAAGAAGCAGAAATACAAGAAGCTGCAGAACAAAAAGCGGAAGAACATTAAGCATAAGACTAAAAATCAGAGCAAAAGATAATATCTAAATTATAAGCAGAAGATGACTAAGCAGTGTATGGGGGTGAGTCCGTTCCTCCTCGTGGTGCCCCTGGAAAAGACCTGCTGCTGCAGGCCAAACTGAACGCGGACAAATCCTGTTGTAAATCTTTTGTGACGGGCAGAACGAAAGGTGTAATGTCCAACCTTTTATAGATAACAACTACAGGAATGCCTGTCACAAATAAGAATATGATGAAGAAGAAGAATATGAAGAAGATGAAGAAGTAGAATATGAAGAATGTAAAAAAAAGAATAATACGAAGAAGGTGAAGAAGAAGAAGGTGAAGAAGAAGTGGATGAAAAAGATGCTGAGGATGATGAAGGAGAAAGTGTGGGAGAAGTAAAAAAGAAGGTGAAGAGCATGGAAGTAGTGAAACATAAATATCTGACAAAATATAAAAATACTTAACATAGTTAATATTTCCGTAACTCAGAACATAATAAAAAAATATTAATTCCTGCTATTCCATTTGACTGGGCTAAACCTCTATGCCTTTATTGTCTCCCCCACCTCCCCCAATACATTCTACATTATTCTTAGTTGTTTTCCTTCATGTAGAAATAACCTACAAGGAAAGAAAGGGTTTATTTTAATTCCGATATTTATGTCCCATTGACTTGCATTGGTTTCCGGTATCGGAATCGGCGATATCCGATACTTTTTCGGTATCGGTCCGATCCAATCCGATCCGATATTTCCCGATATCGGAAGGTATCGCTCAACACTAATACTGATCTTTCAAATATCAGTTGCAGGGGCTGCTAACTAATTTAATGAAGACCTCCCATAGCCCTTCATTGCCGGCAGTGGCTGTGACGTCAGTACCCTCTGATGTACAGTTGGTCTCTCTTGAACCTGTAATAGCCCTCCCTGATGAACTTTCTGGAGAGAAAGACCAGTTTAGGGTCTTCAGGGAGAGCTGTAGGTTATTTTTAACCCTGCACCCCCGATTGTCAGGGGAGCAGTACTGCGAGGGGGCCCTCAGACCTGGGCATTTTCCTTGTCCCCACAATCCCCAGAACTGTTTTCTGTCAATGCCTGTTTTGACAGTTTAGGACTGATATATGACGAAAACGACAGGATTCAGGTTGCTGAGGCTAAGATCATGAACCTGGCACAAGGGGGTCGCACAGCTGAGGACTACTGTACTGAGTCCCGGCAGTGGTCCACTGCAGTTCTGTACCACTGCTTGAAGAAGTTGTCTTCCAGAAACTGGCAGTAGGTCTGGGAGTTGAGCTTCACTCCATCCTCAACCCGAAAAGGTCTCACAAGTTCATCTTTGATGATACCAGCCCATACCAGAACCCCACCTCCACCTTGCTGGCGTCTGAGTCGGAGTGGAGCTCTGTGCCCTTTACTGATCCAGCCTCTAGCCCATCCATCTGGCCCATCAAGAGTCACTCTCATTTCATCAGTCCACAAAACCTTTGAAAAATCAGTCTTAAGATATTTCTTGGCCCATTCTTGACGTTTTATCTTATGTTTCTTGTTCAAAGGTGGTCGTTTTTCAGCCTTCCTTACCTTGGCCATGTCCCTGAGTATCGCACACCTTGTGCTTTTTGATACTCCAGTAACGTTGCAGCTCTGAAATATGGCAAAACTGGTGGCGAATGGCATCTTGGCAGCTTCACGCTTGATTTTCCTCAATTCATAGGCAGTTATTTTGCGCCTTTTTTGGCCAACACGCTTCTTGCGACCCAGTTGGCTATTTGCCATGAAATGCTTGATTGGTCGGTGGTCACGCTTCAAAGGTTTGGAAATTTCAAGACTGCTGCATCCCTCTGCAAGACATCTCACAATTTTGGACTTTTCAGAGCCCGTCACATCTCTCTTCTGACCCATTTTGCCAAAGGAAAGGAAGTTACCTAATAATTAAGCACACCTTATATAGGGTGTTGATGTCATTAGTCAACACCCCTCCTCATTACAGAGATGCACATCACCAGATTTACTTAATTGGTAGTTGGCTTTCAAGCCTATGCTGCTTGGAGTAGGACATGTATAAAAAGTATCATGTGATCAAAATACTCATTTGCCTAATAATTCTGCACACAGTGTATTATAGGAAATTTATCAAGAGTTTTTCTCAGATTGCTAAACCTCTTACTGACGTTATACATAATGGGGCTAATCTCAAGGTATGGTCGCCGGGTGCTATCAGGGCTTTCGAAAAATTAAGAGTGTTTAATGTCTGCTCCCATTCTTATCCAACCTGATCTCCAAGAACCATTCATTGTAGAGGTGGATGCTTCGGAGGTCGGAGTAGGGGCGGTTTTGTCACAGGGGCCCAAAACTCTGACTAACTTGCGTCCATGTGCTTTTTTGTCTAAAATATTTTCACCGGTGGAAAGAAACTATGATGTTTGGAATCGTGAATTTCTTGCTATAAAATTAGCCTTTGAGGAATGGAGGCATTTTTTGGAGGGGGCGGTTCATCCAGTTACTGTGGTCACTGATCACAAGAATCTAGCTTACATTGAATTAGCTAAAAGGCTAACTCCTATACAGGTCAGATGGTCCTTCTTTTTCTCAAGATTTAATTTTTCAATTACATTCAGGCTGGGGTCTAGGAATGTGAAAGCTGAAGCATTATCTCGTAGTCTCGATTCAGTTTCTTCTCCAGAACCTCCATCCTCCATTATTCCTCAGGGTATTGTGATTTCTATGGTAACCTCAGAATTGGAGGAGGAGATCCGTAAAACCCAGTCGTTGGCTCCTCCTGCTACTGCAGAATCTAAATTATTTGTGCCTGTGTACCTAAGATTGCGTATGTTACAGGAATTTCATGATTCCGTCTTGAGTGGTAATCCTGGGGTTACTGCTACACGAAAAGCCATTGCTAGACTTTTTTGGTGGCTGTCTATGCATAATGATATCAAAGATTTTGTATCTGTTTGTGAAGTCTGCGCATGCGCCAAAGTCAGTCATGGCCAGCTGGCCGGGGAATTGGCTCCTTTGCCAATATAACAAAGACCATGGACTCATTTGTCCATGGATTTCTTCACGGATTTGCCTCTGTGTGGTGAGAAAACTGCTATCTGGGTGGTAGTTGACCAATTCAGCAAACAAGCTCATTTTGTTCCTTTGTCAGGATTGCCTAATGCAGAAACACTCTCCACATTGTTTATTTCTCATATTGTAAGGTTTCATGAATTCCCCCTTAAAGGGAAACTGTCACGTCCTAGTTGCTATGTACACTTCCCCCATAGCGTTGTTAGTAATGCAATGTGCATCACTAAGAAGCTGTTTTCATGAAAATCGGTGGTAGTATAATGATGTTATAACAGTGTAACTATGATGTAACTATTGATGAGCGAGCATGCTCGCTACTGCTCGGTGCTCGCCCGAGCATCTCACTGCTCGTGATGCTCGGCGCTCGCCAAGTATTTCCGGGGTTGCTCGGCGGGAGCTCAGGTCCCCTCCCTGCATGTTTAGCACTTTTTAGAGCGCCAATCAACATGCAGGGATTGTCTACCACACACTGTAATGCTCCAGCCATGTTGGTTGCGGCATTACAGTGATTGGCTGGCTGCACAGCGTCATCAAGTCTATATTAGGCCTGGCGCCGCCATGCTTGTCACAGTCACTCCGGATCAGACAGTGTAGGGAGAGGTGCTGCTGAGCTTGGGAGAGATTAGCTTGTTTCTAGTTAGTGTAGGTATACCAGACTATATTAGAGACACATATCGATCTCAACTAACAGTCCTTCTGAGGACTAATCCAGCTGCAGAGATATCAGTGCTAGGCAGACAGGCAAGGTATATAGCAGACTGCAGTGCACATAGCAAGAGGGTCCATTCCAGTTCTATCTGCTGGTGCTTTTACACATATTTGTAGAAATAGGCCCAGGTATCAGGGGCCAGGAATATTTTTTTTTATCTTAATCCTGATTATTTGCTTAAAAAGCAATCCAGAGAACAACGTTTATCTGCGCCATTTGCTTGCTGGCACTGCAGAATACAGCCAGGTCCTTTCCATATTACAGCGCTAAAAATCCAGCTATTTCAAACTGTGGTTTGTCCGTCACACAGATCACATATAATTGCGCTGAAAATATTGCCATTTCTGGCCTCCATTAAAATTTTGCTTCAGTGTGTCAGTGAAGTTATTGACACCAGTTTGCTGTTAAAAATAGTTACCTACAGGCCAGCTATTTAAAACTGTGGTTTGTCCGTCACATGGGTCACATATAAGTTCACTCCAAATTCAGCCATTTGTAGTTAGCGTGGAAGATATTGTCCTCCATTTAAAATGGGCAAGGCACGTGGCAAGGGACGGGGAACTGGACGTGATGGTGATGGTGCATGCAGAGTCTGAGGCCATGGGCAAGCTGAAATTGTGCCACAACAAACACCCACATCTTCTCACTCGACCTTCCTGTCCCAATTAATAGGGGACCGCAGAACACCACTATTGAACACAAAGCAGTGTGAAAAGGTTATTGGTTGGATATCAGATAATGCTTCCAGTCACTTAGCCACCACCACCACCGCCCTGTTTTCCACACGGTCAAGTCTCAGAAGCCGTGAGTCTGGACCACATATTCCTCACCCTGATCCTCCTTCCTTCCACCATGCCGAGTGCCCAGAATCAACTGATCACACACTTGGACACTCCGAGGAGCTGTTCACTTTTCCATTATAGATTCGGGCCTCTCGCCGGGTCCACTTGAAGTGGGGAAAGAGGAGATCGCATGTAGCGATGCCCAAATATTTGAGCAGCCACGGTCATACAAAGGCGACAGTGGTAAAGTGTCACAAGAGGTGGACGATGATGAGACACAATTGCCAGAAAGTCAGGAGGAGGACCAGGGTGTGGAAGTGGAAGACGAGGTGGTGGATGATATAGTAACTGACCCAACCTGGCAGGAGGACATGCAGAGTGAGGAGAGCAGCACACAGGAGGAGGGAGGCAGAGCACCCCAACAGGCAGGAAGAAGCAGTGTGGTGGCCACAGACAGAAGGCGTGCAACCGCTCCCTGTAACACCAACACGACGGATGTTGCCAGTACAACTGTTTGATCTTCCCGAGTCTGGTTGTTTTTTAATGACTCTGCCGATAACTCCAAAAAGGCCTTTTGCACCACCTGCCAGGCTAGCATCAGCAGTAGTAGCAAGACTAGCAGCCTGATCACCACCAGCATGATCAGGCACATGGCAGCAAAGCACCCGACTTTGTGGGCCGAACCCCAGGGTCCAGGAACAGTGTATGCGGGTGACACCACTGCTTCTTCCGCTGTTGTGCGTGCAAGCCAATCCCTTGTCCATAGTGCATGCGAAGATGCCTTCTGCCCTGCACCTGTCGTTGCACACTCTCAACTAGCACCATAAGCAAGCACGTCCTTGTCTCAGCGCAGCGTTCAGTTGTCCATACCCCAGTCCTTGGAACGCAAGCGCAAATATGTAGCCAACTCCCCACAGGCCTCACTACTAAATTCCTACATTTCGCGACTGCTTGCGCTCGAAATGTTGCCTTTTAGGCTCGTGGAGACAGAAGCTTTCCGCAACCTGATGGCGGCGGCTGTCCCTCGGTATTCGGTCCCCAGCCGCCGCTATTTCTCCCAGGGTGCCGTCCCCGCATTACACAAGCACGTGACCCACAATATTAGCCGTGCCCTCAACAATGCAGTTACAGGGAAAGTCTACCTAATCATGGACACGTGGACAAGTGCTTGTGGGCAGGGACGGTACATCTCGCTGATGGCACACTGGATTAACATAGTAGAAGCCGAGACCCAGTCGGATCTTGGGACGGAACACATCCTCCCGACACCGAGGATTGTGGGCCCTATGTCAATCAGGGTTGCCCCCACAGTCTAGAGCTCCTGCACCTCATCCTCCCCTGCCTCCTCCTCTTCTTCAGCCTCCATCTCCAAAATGACCATATCAGTCACTAGCTGGAAGCACTGCCTCGGCCAAGCGGCAACAGGCTGTGCTAAAGCTAAAATGCTTAGGTGACAAACTGTACAATGCTTAAGAGTTGTGGACAGCTCTGTAAGAGCAGGCAGATCTGTGGCTGACACTGCTGAACCTACAGCCATGCATGGTCGTGTGTGACAATGGCCGGAAGCTGGTGGCAAGCTCACACACATACCATGCCTGGCCCATGTTCTTAACCTCGTGGTTCAGCAGTTTCTCAAAAGCTATCCGGAGCTGCTGGACCTTCTTGTCAAAGTACGCCGCCTGTGTGCCCATTTTAGAAAGTCAGCTACAGCTTCCGCCAACCTTGCCGTGCTTCAGCAGCATTTGCAGCTTCCGGCTCACCAACTGGTGTGTGATGTCCCCACGCTTTGGAACTCCACACTGCAGATGTTGGGAAGGATTTGTGAGCAGAAGAAGCCAGTTGTTGACTACCAGCATCAACAAGGCCGTTGGTATTCAGTTCAGACTCCCCACATAAGACCTCAGGAGTGGACATGCATGTCAGACATCTGTATCATCCTCCAAAACTTTGAGGGCTCCACCAAGATGGTGGAAGAAAAGGAGCTAGTTTCATGCGCTATAGACGATACTACCTGCACAACTGTCATACCGTCTGTTCAGCATGGATGGCCTGAGAACAGGGAGGAGGAGAAGGAGAGCATGGTCAGTCGTCCTTTTGGTGAGGACACGGAAGTTTTGTCTGTTAGCAGTCTGGCACGCATGGCTGAGTTTATGTTATGCTGCTTACGCTGCCTTTCCTGTGACCTTCGCGTTCTCAAATTTTTGGGTGATGACACTTCTAGACCCATGCTACAATGATAACTTTATATCTCTTATTCTTGAAGCTGGCAGGTCTACAAAAATGGGGCAGTACCGGAAGGCCCTTGTTGCGGAACTATTAAAAAAATTCCCATCTGAAAACTCTGGCAGCAGAGGTCACAGTTCGTTGGACAACCAAGGAGTACAGCCGAGAGAGACATAACTTCAATCCAGCAGAGTCAGGGGAACACTGTCAAAGTTCTGGGAGAATTTTCTCAGCCCCTCCATCACACAGGCCCTGTGGCGTGGGGTACTCTCACAAGGAGTGCAAAGTTTGGGAAGATGCTGAGGGAGTACCTTGCCGACCGTACCAAAGTCCTCAATGATTCCTCTGTGCCTTATAATTATTGGGTATCCAAGCTGGACATGTGGAATGAACTGGCTCTCTACGCCTTGGAGGTCCTGGCCTGCCCTGCTGCTAGCATTTTATCAGAGTGGGTTTTTAGTGCCGCTGGTGGAATTATAACTGATAAGCGCATCCGCCTGTCAACTGAAAATGCTGACAGGCTGACTCTTATAATAATGAACAAGAGCTGGATTGGGACAGACTTCTCAACACCACCGAATGATAGCAGTGTAACATAAACTCAAATCCAGTGTCTTTTTTTTGGAGGTGTTTTCCCAAGCACATTTAAATACCCACACATGGGTATATGCTTCCTGATTTTGGCTATTTGCTCTTGTCCTCCTCCTTCTCCTCATCCTCATCCTCCACCACAATATCACCAGGGTGACTGTGGTCCGTGATGCAACACCCACATAATTTTTCTAAAGGGTGTTTATGATGCCCGTAAAAAAAATTTTTTATACAGTATGTTCATGTATACCCCCCAGGGGTAAATGTTTGTCAGCCCATACACTTAATGCATGGGCATTACAAGTATAGGAGACCCGCTCCTTTCTAATGGGAACATTTTTTATGAGGCCCTCCTACACGTCTTTTCCAAGGTGCATTGGAGTGCCTCCCAATTCTTGGCAGCCCTTGCATTCACTGCATAGGCCAACACTATGGGAGACCCACTTCCTAAAAATGGGAACATTGTTTTCAGGAGGCCCTCTGACATCCACGTCTCTTCCAAGGGGCATTGGAGTAGGTCCAAATTTTTGGCAGTCCTTGCATTCATTGCATAGGCAAACAGTATGGGAGACCCACTTCCTAATAATGGGAACATTGTTTTCAGGTGGCCCTCCTCTAAGTCTCTTCCAAGGGGTATTGGGGTGCGTCCAAATTTTGGGCAGCCCTGCCACTCACTGCATACGCAATAACAGTATAGGAGACCCAATCTTTAGTAATGGGAACAACAAAGCATAGCCGGCTGATGGTGCTCTAAGAATAGTGAGGGCCCTGCTGCCCTTTAAGAATAGTAAAGGCTGCCTGATGGCCCTATAAAAATGGGCTTTGTGACTTTCAGAGTCCCTCCTTCATAAATGAAACAGGATGTGTCTGATCATGTCTCACACACTACATGGCCAGATAAGATTGTAAAATGTTGAAATTACATTTCCCGGTGAATGCATTTTTCACTGCTGAAAGCAATGCAAAAGTGAAAAAACGCATCAAAAGCGCTTTGTGTGAACATAGCCTAAGGTGTGGAGGAGTATTTTTGTTTTTGGTTATTTATTTTGCCTTATATACAAGTCATTACCCTGGAAAGGATGTTCCTTAACATATTCCCCTGGAAAATACATTTTGGTTTCGTTTTTGTATGTTTTATTGTGAATCTGTAAAAGTGGCGTAATACCTCTGACAACGTTGTTGACAGCAGGGACCTGGGAGTCAGAAATGCTTCCAGGGGTCTTCCACATGCTGTTCCCATGTCATTTGAGCACTGTTCCCATCGATTTGGGCAATTTTAAGGCCTCTGCAGACTGCCGGGGGGAGCCGGCGGTCTGTGGCTCCCTTCGCGTGCGCGGTCAATGTATCGTACGGTCACCACTGCAGTGTCACTGCGAATGCGGTGACCGCAAGATACACTGACTGTGCACGCACCAGGTCCCACAGATCGCAGCGCGTGCGCACTGAAGCTGGTAATCACACAGCCTCAGTGCGCACGCACCGGACCAGCGGCCCAACGTGTGCAAATGCTTATGCGCCCCTCAAACCTAGCGCTTGCCAGGAGCAGTATTCAAATGTCATGGGCGGCGCCAGCACTAACTGAACGTGACGACTGCCCATGACTGAATCTAAGAATCACACCCCTATGACTGAATATGAGGAGGTAAGACTAAGTATATAAAACGTTATAACATCATTATACTACCACTGATTTCTCATGAAAACAGCTGGTTAGTGATGCACATTGCATCTCTAACAACTCTATGGCGGAGGTGTACATAGCAACTAAGACGTGACAGGTTCCCTTTAACATTTTGTTGGCTAGGGGAGTACAATTTGTCTATAAATTCTGGAGAGCTTTTTGCAGTAAACTCAGGATTGACTTGTCATTTCCATCTGCTAACCACCTTGAGACCAACAGTCAGACTGATTGGACAAATCAATCTTTGGAACAAATTTTAAGGTGCTTTGTGGTGGCTCAGCAGGAGGACTGGTCTTCGTTTATACTGCTCGCTGAGTTTGCATTTAGCAGTTGAGTGACTCAGTTTACTGGAAGCTCACAGTTTTTCTGTAATTATTAGTGTTGAGCGAGCACTAAAATGCTCGGGTGCTTGAAGCTCGGGCCGAGCTCACCGTAATACTTGGGTGCTCGACCCGAGCAGCGGCCCCGCGGCCAGGTGTCCACACACGGTCCCCAGCCACCTGGGGGCGGCCGGGTGTCCATAAACGGTCCCCAGCCGCCCCTATTTCTCCTGTCACCATTCCCCACACTTTTCTTAGCCTGGCCTGCTTTAGGGCAGCATTGGACGAGACCAACAGGGAACCAGACTCCTCCGGTGGGCCCTGGCTTCTCCTTCAGGGGAGTTGAGAATGCCAAGTTGCGGAGCATGATGATGATGATAGAAGTTAGCATCTGCTTTGTTTTCTTGGAATGCAAGCGCATGTATGTAGTAGCAGCTAGGCCTGAGGTGGTCAGCGTTTTGGCGCATATCCTACCTCCTCCGAGGATTGCTGGATGTTTTCCTGCTACTATCCCAGTTCTATGACTCCTGTTAAAACAAAGCTTCAGGTGATTAATGATGGATGAGGTGGTGGCAAAGGAGAAAGAGCAGGAGGAACAGGGACCATTCACATCAATATCAGGCCAGTCAACCACACATGTCTTGTAGGATATGTTTCTGTAACAAAAGGAGCGGTTCGGCTACACAGTTATAGGGCATACAGTGAGTGCAATGCCTCCCAAAAATTTCGAGGCACTCCAATGCCCCTTGGAAGTGACATGGAGGTCAGAGGGCCTTAACTAAACCGCTTTTTCCATTTATAGCAACTGGGTCTCCTGTACACTGTTGGCCTAAGCAGTGAATGGAAGGCTTTCCAAAAATTATGAGGAACAGGAATGCCCATTGAAACAGACGTGGATTACAGCATACAAAAAAACTTCTACCCATTATTGGGGAGTGGTTCTCCCTTAGTTTTCGCCTTTGCATTGAAAGGCAAAAGCTGACTAAAATTAGGAGGAAATGCAATGCCCGTTGGAAGAGTCGTGGAGGTTGGAGGTAATTAAAAACAACATTTCAACGCCCCTTGGAAGAGCTGTGGAGTTCAGAGTGGTTAAAGAAGACGCTTTTAATGCCCCTTTGAAGAGACGTGGAGGTCACAGTAGCTTAACAAGACGGTTTTAATGCCCCTTACAAGAGCCATACAGTACAGCATCTTAAAAACATTATTCCCATTATTGGGGAGTGGGTCTCCCATAGTCTTTGCTTATGCAGTGCTTCCAGCTTGTAACTGATGTGGTGATATCTGAGATGGAGGCTGAACATGAGGAGGAGGATGATGCGCAGGAGCTGTACACTGTGAGGGCAACTCTGACTGACATGGGGCCCGCAATCCTCGGTGTGGGGAGGATGTGTTCCGTCCCAAGGTCCAACTGGGTCCCGGCTTCCACTATGTTTACCCAGTGTGCCGTCAGGGAGATGTACCGTCCATGGCCACAAGCACTTGTCCACGTGTCTGTTGTCATGTGGACTCTCCCAGTAACTGCGTTGTTGAGGGCACGGCAGATGTTTTGGGACACGTGCTTGTGTAGTGCGGGAATGGCACACCGGGCAAAATAGTGTCGACTGGGGACCGAGTACAAAGGGACGGCCACCGCCATAAGGTTGCGAAAAGATTCCGTCCACACCAGCCTAAAAGGCAGCATTTCCAATGCAAGCAGTCTTGAAATGTGTGAATTTAGGACTGTGGGGTGTTGGCTGCGAATTTCCGCTTTCGTTCAAAGGTCTGAGATATGGACAATTGAACGCTGCGGTGGGACGTGGACGTGGACGTTGATGCTGTTTCTTGAGAAACTGCCATAACAAGTGAAGACTGAGAGGAGGGGGCATCTTTGCATGCAGTATGGACATGGGATTGCCTTGCACACACAACAGGGGGTTCTATTGCACGCACAACAGCGGAAGAAGCAGTGGTGACTCCCGCTGACACTGGTCGTGGACCCTGGGGTTCACCCCACAAAGTCGGGTGCTTTGCTGCCATGTGCCTGATCATGCTGGTGGTGGTCAGGCTGGTAGTTTTGTCACCCCTGCTGATGCTGGCATGGCAAGTGGTACAAATGGCCTTTTTGGGGTTATCAGCAGAGTCTTTAAAAAAATTCCAGACTCTGGAAGACCTACAGCTTGTACTAGCAGCGTCCCTCGTGTTGGTGTTACGGGGAACTGTTGCCTGCCTTCTGTGTGCGGCCACCACACTGCTTCTTCCTGCCTGTTGGGGTACTCTGCCTCCCTCACCCTGTGTGCTGATGGCCTCGCTCTGCATGTCCTCCTGCCACGTTTGGTCAGTTACTAGATCATCCACAACCTTCTCCTCTTCCACTTGCGCACCATGATTCTCCTCCTCACTTGCTGGCAATTGTGTCTCGTCATCGTCCACCTCTTGTGACAAATTGCCATCGTCAACTTCCTATGGCCGTGGCTGTTCAATTATTTGGGCATCGCTACATGGGATCTCCTCTTCCACCACTTCAAGTGGAGCAGGCGAGGGGCACAAATCTGAAAATGGACCAGTGAACAGCTCTTCAGAGTGTCCAAGTGTGGGATCAGTTGCTGTCTGACGACATTCGGCATGGTGGGAGGAAGGAGCATCAGGGTGAGGAGAAGTATGCGGTCGAGGCTCACGGCTACTAAGGTTTGACCGTGTGGAAGACAGACCGGAGGTGGTGTTGCCCAGGTAACTGGAAGTATTATCTGCTATACAATTATTAACCTGTTCACACTGATCAGGTCGCAATACTGGTGTTGTTCTGTGCTTCCCTAGTAATTCGGTCAAGAACTGGGAGTGAGAAGATGTGGCTGTTGGTTGTGGCACATTTTCACCTTGGCCACGACCCCTTCCTCTGCACGCACCATCACCAGAATGTCCAGTTCCACGTCCCTTGCCACGCGCCTTGCCCATTGTAAACCAAGTAAAATAGCTTACACTCTCACTATCAATGGAAAAAGGGTAATAAAAAGGAGATTAGAACCGTGGAAGAGGAAAACCACAGTTCTATTTCTCTGGCCTACACCCGACTCTTTTAAACAATCTGAACAATCAGGGAGAAACTATTACTGTTTTTATTCACGGAAAAAATACCAAAAGCTGGATAATAGAGATTTTTTACCGAGGAACGGCAAAACCACAGTTATAATTTACTGGTGTATACAAGACTCTTTGAAACAGATATATTTGTGTCTGAACAATCAGGAGACACTATTAATGTTTTTCTTTATGGCAAAAAATGCCTAAAGCAGGATAATAGAGATTTTTTACCGGTAATTTACTGGTGTATACCAGACTTTTTTAAATAGATATATTTGCGGCTGAACAGTGAGCGACACACTCAAACTGTTTTTTTTAGGTAAAAATGGCCCAAAAGTGGATAATACTGAGGTTTGAACCGTGGAACTGCAAAACCACACTCCTATTTCTCGGGCCTACACCAGACTCTTTTAAACAGATATGTTTGTGTCTGAACTGTCACAGACACACTTTTTTTTTTTGGGGGGGGGGGTACAGTGTGAAGGAGGAAAAAAAAAAGAGGATTTAGATGGAAAAAAAAGGATTTTCCTGGCCCCCCAGGACCTGGAGCTAAGTCCAGAAATTTCAGCAACAGGAGCACACAGGACTGTAATGTAGCGTTTACTGGTATAACCACTGCGTCTCCTACACAGCCTGCCTGCCTTCCTGCCTGATATCTTGGATGGATATTAGTCCTGAGAATGACTGCTTGTTTGATTTGGCAGCCTTTACAGACCCTACACTAACTATTTCGCAGTATATATCTCTCCCTAAATTAGCAGCTCTGTCCCTACACTGTCTGATCCCGGCCATCTGTGTCCAAGATGGCAACGCCCGGTTTTAAATACTCGAGGTGACGCTGTGCGGCCAGCCAATCAATGTAATGCCCACAACCAACATGGCTGCGGCATTACAGTGACTGGTTGGCAATCCCTGCATGTTCATTGGCTCTGTAAAGAGCGCCAAACATGCAGGGCGGAGACCCGAGCTCCCGCCCGAGTAACCCGGAAATGCTCGGTGCTCGCCGAACATCGCGAGTAGCGTGATGCTCGGGCGAGTACCGAGCAGTGTCGAGCATGCTCACTTAACACTAGTAATTATGATTTTCATCCTCATTTTGGTAAAATTTCTAGGATTAGTTCTGAATGTCCTGGGGTGGAAATTTCCGCACAAAGACTTGGAGATGTCTGGAATGAGGTTCAAATGAATATTAGGACAGCTCAGATTCGCCAAAAAACAGAAGGCCGATAGAAGACGTTCAGCGGGTCCTGTTTTTAAGATCAGGGATAAGGTTTGGTTGTCGTCCAGGAACATTAAACTTAAAGTGCCAATAGCAAAGTTGGGTCCAAAGTTTATTGGTCCATATGAGATCCTAGAGGTGGTCAATCCAGTCGCATTCAGATTAAAGCTTCCTCCATCCCTTCGCATCCCTAACATCTTCCATAAATCCCTATTAAAGGAGTTTGTCCCTTTTGGTTTTGTCTCCCTCATCCCCGCCTCCTCCAGTTTCAGTTGACGGTGGCTTACAGTATGAGGTTCAGAGGGCTGTGGATTCTCGCAGAGTCTGTAAGTGCCTTCAATACCTCATCCACTGGAGGGGATACAGACCAGAGGAGAGATCCTGGGTCCCTGCTCGAGATGTAAAAGCCGATCGGTTAGTTAGGGCCGTCCATCTAAAGTTTCCTGGGAAGCCTGGAGGTCCAGCGGCCCCCTTTACAAGAGGGGGTACTGTCACAGTTCCACCCCTCAGTGTGTCTGGGATGCAGTTACTGACAGCTCAACTGCCCAATCTGGTACAGGGGCTTGCTGAAGCTGTCAGTGTGTTGATTGACAGCTTGACTGTCCAATCTGGGATTGGGTGGCGCAGGCTATTTCCAGGTGTTCATTGTTTCAGGTGATTGCCAGGCTACTTAACTGAGCTGTTTCTCCAAGACCTCTACCAGACGTACAGTCAGCTTGGGTGAGGTTTGTTCTCTGTGACTAGTGTTCTGTGTTCTGATCTTCTGCTGCCTGACCCTTTGGCCATTTTCTGACTACCCCTTGTCTTGTCCTTTGGCTTTGTTCCGCTTCCTCTTGGTATTGACCCTGGACTGTGACCTGAATTACGCCTCTCTTTTCCCTTGGTATCTATGTGCTCTCTTAGAATTGACCCCAGAACATCTTTCTGCCTCATGGTCGCTCAGTGAGTTAGTGACCAGCGTCACACTGCAGCTGAGATTTTGGCCCACTCCTCCATACAGATCTTTTCCAGATCCTTCAGGTTTCGGAGCTGTCACTGGGCAACATTGAGTTTCAGCTCCCCCAAAGATTTTCTATTTGGTTCAGGTCTGGAGACTGGCTAGGCCACTCCAGGACCTTGAAATGCTTCTTACGGAGCCACACCTTAGCTGCCCTGGCTGTTTGTTTTTGTCATTGTCATGCTGGAAGACTCGGCCATGACCTATCTTCAATGCTCTTACTGAGAGAACGAGTTTGTTGGCCAAAATCTCAAAATACATGACTGTCCCGACTCTGTTGTCAGGTATTCCGGGACCAGTGGCTTCTACCCTGTCCCTAATACTAGGGGGCACCCTAATTATCCCTGTTCCCCAGATTACTTCTAAGGGTGAAGATGCCGGGGACACGTACCTTGCTGAGCGCCCTCAGTCTGTTCCCTTTCCCCACCAATGGAGGAGGGGAGTAGAGGTGTATGGCAATACACCTACCAGACTAACTAAGTAATACGAACAGGGATAAAGGGAAATATCAATCATACAAATATGCTCACACAAAGAACAGCGGAAAACACCAGGGAGTGGAAGACGGGGGGGAACAAAGTAGGAGAAGGAGAGGATACGCACACAACCAAAACCATGCAACAGTCTTAGATAAATCCACCAAACACCTTCTCAAACAACAATTCACCACCAACTACTGAACCATACAGCAATGAAGCTAGCCCTGGCAATGCCTGATTGCTAGAGTCCAGTATATGTCAGCGAGAAAAGTGGCCAACAGTGAACAGCTGAGAACCTTAATACAGGGTAAGCTTCCAGGAGCTCTCAACTGAGCAGATTAACCCCTGCACTGCTAGAAGTAACCTGCACCGTTTAATATGAAGGAGAATTGCTTTTAGTAAGTGCAGGAGTAGTAGAAATCAGGCAGTGCTGTCTTCTGGCTCCTCTGTGTCGCAGTAAACCCGTGACAATGGCCCCATCCATCCTCCCTTCAATATGTTGCAGTCATCCTGTCCCCTTTGCAGAAAAGCACCCACAAAGTATGATGCTTCCCCCACCATGCTTCATGGTTGGGACAATGTTCTTGGGGTAGTACTCATCCTTCTTCTTCCTAAAACACGGCACATGGGGTTGATACCAAAAAGTTCTATTTTGTTCTCATCTGACCACATGACCTTCTCCCATGCCTCTTCTGGATAATCCAGATGGTTATTTGTGAACCTTAAACTGGCCTGGACATGTGCTGCCTGAGCAGGGGTACCTTGCAGGATTTTAATCCATGATGACGTAGTGTGTTACTAACAGTAATGTTTGGGACCGAGGTCTCAGCTCTCTTCAGGTCATTGACCAGGTCCTCCAGTGTAGCTCTGGGCTGTTTCCTGACTTTTCTCAGAATCATCCTTACCCCACGAGGTGAGATTTTGATTGAGAAAAATTGAAAATCATCTTGTGTTTCTTCCATTTTCTAATAATTGTGCCAACAGTTGTTGCATTCTCACCAAGCTGCTTGCCTGTAGCCCATCTCAGATTTTGCAGTTCTACAATTTTTTGCCTGGTATCCTTAGACAGCTCTTTGGTCTTAGCCATGGTGGAGAGGTTGGAGTGTGATTGAGTTTGTGGGCAGGTGTCTTTTATTCAGGGTCCAAGTTCAAATAGGTGCAATTAATACAGGTAATGAGTGCAGAGTAGGAGAGCTTTTTAAAGAAAAACTAACAGGTCTATGAGACAGAATTCTTGCTGGCTGGTAGGTGATCAAATACTTATTTCATGCAATAAAATGCAATTTAATTATTTAAAATTCATACAATGTGATTTTCTTTTTTTATTTTTAGATTCTGTCTCTTACAGGTGAAGTGTACCTACGATAAAAATTACAGACCTCTCCATTCTTTATAGGTGGGAAAACTTGCAAAATCGGCAGTGTATCAAATACTTCTTTTTCCACTGTATGTTTCAGTAGTCACATACTGTGCAGTGTAAAATCCCTCAATAAAAAAACTGCATAAGTACAAAATGACACTTTAAATGTCTTCTCAGCCTGTGCTGTCTGAACAAGACCTATAAACATAAACATAAAAGTATCATTATTGTATTTATGTTGCTAAGTCCTATTTATGCCACTGGAAGCTGCAGACGCTTAGAAAGACCTGCTTATATCTATCAGTAGCAGAAAACAGACCAAAAAAAAACTCCTTGAAAATGTCATAAAACCCCAAAAGCAGATTATCTCGCCTGCACTGGTAAATTTAATATAGCAAAAACACTAGGATGTAGTCAATAAAAACTGAATATCCTATTAAATCCATTCTTGTGTAATTTGTAGAAGGAGCCCCTGGTTTATAGTAAGGAGAAAGTGAAGAACTCAGCAAAACTGTATAAACAAAAAGATAAAAGATGTAAGAGGAAATTACTAGGTCATCAAAAAGATAATGAAGTTGGAAAGAAATGGGAAATATATGATGCAGCGCACAGATTGGTGCTGGAAGAAGGGCTTGCAAAGGATTGTGAGAAGCATGAAATATCTACAGTCAAGTGGAAAAAGTACATATAACTATGCAACTTTTTTAAAAGACACCAGAAGAGACACATTTTTCACAATTAGCTCTCATGCATACATCCGTGGATCTTGGTCTGATCACGGACCGCAATGCATGAACAGGCCACGGGTCTCCCGACTCGAGCATGGCATCTTCATAGAAATACATGAAGCTGTGATGCTTCTGTCAGGAGACTCGCGGCCAGTGCATGCATTGTGATTCGTGATCGAACCGAGATCCATGGATGTTTTCATGAGCATTTAAAGTGTACGGTGTTATTAAGCAACTATTTAAAATTGTGAATGTTTACCAACCACTCAGTTGATATTGCGCAATATTACATTTCTATATAGTTATTACTGTATATTATATATTTAGAAACATATAGTCGTGGCTAAAAGTTTTGAGACTGACACAAATTTTGTTTTTCACAAAGTTTGCCTCTTCAATTTTTATTACAGCAAATTTCATTAAAAGGGTATTTCGACAATGTCAATCAGAGCTCAGTGGCTTAGAATCCCGAAATAAATAAAATTGTCAAATGCAATGAATTTCCAAAAGAGCTCACTACTACGAATCTCGTCCCTTGAAAATCTGCATGACAGAGGCTTTTGCCAACCTGGTTACCCATAGATAAGTTCTGTAGCTATTTCATAACAGGTCGTACATGCTCAGTACGTAGGTTATGAATAAGAGGCGTCTGCTTCGAAACGCGTCAACGAATTATGGATTAAAGGGTACTTTTTCCAATTTCATGCAAGGTCCATTTGGCACACCATAGCAACTCCTGCCACATTCAGTCAGTACCCACATCAAAATCGTGGGCAGGAAAGTACATTGTGATGGAGGCGGTACCAAGCGGGTGAGGGGGAAAAGGAAGCCCTTTCATCCAGACTCACTACACTCTGCACTGCACTCAGTAGTGTAACAAAGACCGGGTTCTGATGCACTAACCAGCGCATTTGGCTCAGCTGCTCATGGTTTACCTGCCTATGGCCATCCGCTCTTGCTGCATGTGTCGCCCTCATGTAAGCGCTGTACAGTGTGGTAGGACGACTCGCTCGGCCACTTCCGGAAGTAGACTCAGGAACCAGGGTTTTCTTTGCAGGCTTTATTAATAGCATAAAGTTCTGCACTCCAGCAAAATAAATACAGCCTTACTTGGCTAAACAACAAAACAAAAGGTAAACTGTAGCACAGTCCATATATGTGTGTGTGGGTCTTCCACATAGGTTATGTCCAGCCTTCAGCTCCCTCCTGAGCTATGGCTGTCCAGTCTGGAGACCTTGCCTCTCCAAACACAACTCAAAGAAAAAAAAACAGGACTGAACATTTAAACGATGTTCAGCCACACCCTGGGGTGGAGGTATGGGGAATGACGTCCCTCCCATCACTGTCATTCCCCTGAAACAACGCCCATTAAGTGAGTTAACCCACCAGCATATAATATGCTGGCATAAAGTCCATTGGTTTCAGTTCACACAGGCTAGAAACCTGTGCGACACATACCTCCCCTTATATATCATACCGGTGACTCTGTCACAAGGTATATATAGCATGGTGTAGGCGGTACCAAGCCGGGGAATGATGCTCCCCAGCTTCTGTGCACATCAGTTCCTGCTGCATTTAGCTCCCAAATAAAAGCGTTGTGCAGGAATGTACAGAGGGATGTTGGTGCTAGCAGGCACAAGAGGCTCCATGATTAGTGGCTGATGTGCCAAGCGGTTTTTGCTGTCCTATCACAGGGCCAGTGGGGATGGGTGGAGGGCGCTCACCTCTCAGATCAGCGGCTCTTGTGCCTAGAAAATCTTGATGCATTCAACTTATAGGTTGAAGTGCTGAGGGGGAATCACAGTACAAGAAATTTGACTGGGTAGGCCAGTGGAGCATCGTGCAAAGTGCAAAGGGACCTCCACGTCAAAACCGCTGATGCCTTTGCAGCTATTATTCCTAATTCCATTAATTGACTATCAATAGCATGGATATATATTGCAGTTGTCCTGGGACAATAACTCTGTCATTAAATGGAAGCATTATCAATTGCAATCACAGTCCTGAGACAAGCTATCTAATGTTTAATTATAACAGCAGACTGGTTGCTTTAAAAGGGGGCCAGTGCTTAAAATGCCTTCTGTTTACCATTATTTACCTCCATGGAAACCTGTGCAGTCATCATTACTTTGCATCAAAAAGGGCTTTACTGGTAAGGACATTGCTGCTTGTAAGAGTGCCCCTAAATCAACCATTTATAAAGAGAGAGTTTCCATTACTGAGAAGAAACCTTCAGGGTTAGCAAGAAGGTCCAACAAATTTCAGGACCATCTTGAGAATTCAGCTGTGGGATCGGTTGAACAGAGCTCGCTTAAGAATGGCAGCAAGCAGGTGTCAGTGCATCTGCACACACAGCAAGGTGAAGGCTTTTGGAGGCTGTCTGTGATCAAGAAGAGCAGCAAAGGGACACCGTGGTGAAAGAAAGGTGTACTCTGCCTGGAGAGAGCATGCTGTCGGGACTCAAACCCAGCAGCTCGTGTGCACCAGGCAGCAGCTCTTCCCTCTGAGCTATTCAGTTCGCTGGACAGTTCCTGGCTAAGTTAGATTCTAGTACCTGTATTGTTCCTGAGCAGCTCCACCCTATGTTGTTTCTGATTGGCTTTATTCTGATTCAACACCCTATTTAAACCTGGCCTGGCACCTCCTTCCTTGCGTGATTATTGACTTCCCAGCCTCTAGTCAAGCTCTCCCTTCTCCAGCTGCTTCATACAAGATTATACTGCTTTCCTGTGTACCGATCCTTAACTTTCCTGACTACGCTATTTGCTAAACCCTTCAAGATTATACTGCTTTCCTGTGTACCGATTCCTGGCTTCCCTGAGTACGCAACCTACCGATGCTGCCCCTAGTGGTTGCAATATCACTACTCCAACCCATGACAGTTCCTAACACATGCACTAATGGCAGAGGGGGGATGTTTTGATGTTTAAACATGCGCACACTGGAAGTTTTATCATTAAAGGTAGAGATATAAAAGGCTAAAGCAGAGTGTGGTGTTATACTGCAGCTCTGAAGAACATAGAAAATGTGAATGGTAGTCTAAGTCTGTGAATAATAATTCAAAGATTCAAGTGATAGGGAGGTGCTAGACCTGCAGAGTCAGTGTGATTGTGAATTGATTGATCAATGATATATTGCATTACCGTAATAACACCAATTTGCCCCCACCTTCCTCAAGCGGGTATATTTATTTAAGAAATTTTACACAATTAAATTCAGGACGTACATCATGCAGGCAGTGTTAGTTATTTTGGTCAAATGTAAGGCAGCACCAAACTTTAGGGCTCATCACAATGCCCAGATGCAGATGTCACTGAGCCATCTACTGGGAGATTTGCTGCATGATAAAGAGCAGCAACTCATCTCCTGTATGTTTATTGTCCCCCATGTTTTGATGCTGTAAAACCACTTGTCAGTACTTTACCTTGCATAAACAAAAAGAATGAGGGCAGTGTGTGGAATCAGTGCTGTGCTAAGTGTCCGCAGTGCAGTGCACTTTGGAGGTCAAAGACAAATTGAGAGAGTGGCCCACATTCTTCTACACATGAAAGCATAGAGCAGGCACCCCTTTCTGTGAAAAATAATGGCAGCTGCATCTCTCCCAATGAGTCTGAGCACTCACCATAAAGTCTCAAAAGGCATGAGGGTGCAGGTCGCCTACAGAAGTCTTCCAAGAGGCTGTTAAATTTGTCAGTAGAGACCACTGTGACATTAATGATAAATAGTGTTGAGCGAGCATGCTCGACACTGCTCGGTACTCGCCCTAGCATCACGCTACTCGGGATGTTCGGCGAGCACCGAGCATTTCCGGGTTACTCGGGCGGGAGCTCGGGTCTCCGCCCTGCATGTTTGGCGCTCTTTACAGAGCCAATGAACATGCAGGGATTGCCAGCCAGTCACTGTAATGCCGCATCCATGTTGTTTGTGGGCATTATAGTGATTGGCCGGCCGCACATCATCACCTCAAGTATTTAAAACCGGGCGCCGCCATCTTGGACACAGTCGCTCCGGATCAGACAGTGTAGGGACAGCGCTGCTGATTTAGGGAGAGAGATATCCTGCAAAATAGTTAGTGTAGGGTCTGTAAAGGCTGCCAGATCAAACAAACAGTCCCTCTCAGGACTAATATCCTTCCCAGATATCAAGCAGGCAGGCTGTATAGGAGACGCAGTGGTTATACCAGCAAACGCTGCATTACAGTCCGGTGTGCTCCTGTTGCTGAAATTGCTGGACTTAGCTCCAGGTCTCGGGGGCCAGGAAAAATCCTTTTTTTTCATCTAAATCCTCTTTTTTTTTCCCTCCTTCACACTGTACAAATACCCGTCTTATTAACCTTTTGGTGTCCCCCCCCCCCCAAAAAAAGTGTGTCTCTGATTTTTCAGACACAAATATATCTGTTGAAAATAGTCTGGTGTAGGCTAGAGAAATAAAAGTGTGGTTTTGCAGTTCCACGGTTCAAACTTCTGTATTATCCAGTTTTGGGCCATTTGTATCTAAAAAAAACAGTTTGAGTGTTTGAGTGTGTCGCTCACTGTTCAGACACAAATATATCTGTTGAAAATAGTCTGGTATACACCAGTAAATTATAACTGTGGTTTTGCTGTTCCACGGTAAAAAATCTCTATTATCCTGCTTTTGGCATTTTTTGCCATAAAAAAAAAACTAATAGTGTCTCCCTGATTTTTCAGACACAAATATATTTGTTGAAAACAGTCTCGTGTAGGCCCGAGAAATACAAGTGTGGTTTTGCAGTTCCACGTGTCAAATCTCTGTATTATCCTTCTTTTGCCATTTTTTGCCGTAAAGAAAAACAGTAGTAGTGTCTCCTGATTGTTCAGACACAAATATATCTGTTGAAAATAGTCTGGTATACACCAGTAAATTATAACTGTGGTTTTGCTGTTCCACGGTAAAAAATCTCTATTATCCTGCTTTTGGCATTTTTTGCCGTAAAAAAAACCTAATAGTGTCTCCCTGATTTTTCAGACACAAATATATCTGTTGAAAATAGTCTGGTGTAGGCCCGAGAAATACAAGTGTGGTTTTGCAGTTCCACGAGTCAAATCTCTGTATTATCCTGCTTTTTTGCATTTTTTGCTGTAAAGAAAAACAGTAGTGTCTCCTGATTGTACAGACACAAATATATCTGTTGAAAATAGTCTGGTGTAGGCCTCAGAAATACAAGTGTGGTTTTGCAGTTCCACAGGTCAAGTCTCTGTATTATCCACTTTTGGATTATTTTTACCTAAAAAAACCCAGTTTGAGTGTGTCGCTCACTGTTCAGCTGCAAATATATCTATTTAAAATTTTCTGGTATACCCCAGTAAACAACAACTGTGGTTTTGCCATTCCACGGTAAAAAATCTCTATTATTCAGCTTTTGGTATTTTTTCCGTAAAGAAAAACAGTAATAGTTTCTCCCTGATTGTTCAGATTGTTTAAAAGAGTCGGGTGTAGGCCAGAGAAATAGAACTGTGGTTTTCCTCTTCCACAGTTCTAATCTACTTTATATTACCCTTTTTCCATTGATAGTGCGACTGCAAGCTATTTTACTTCCTTAACAATGGGCAAGGGACGTGGAACTGGACGTTCTGGTGATGGTGCGTGTAGAGGACGGGGCCGTGGCCAAGGTGAAAATGTGCCACAACCAACAGCCACATCTTCTCGCTCCCACTTCTTGACCGAATTACTAGGGAAGCACAGAACAACACCAGTATTGCGAACTGATCAGTGTGAACAGGTTATTAATTGGATAGCAGATAATACTTCCAGTTACCTGAGCACCACCACCTCCGGTCTGTCTTTCACATGGTCAACTCTTCGTAGCCGTGGGTCTCGACCGCATACTCCTCCTCACCCTGATGCTCCTTCCTCCCACCATGCCGAGTATCGTCAGACAGCAACTGATCCCACACTTGGACACTCTGAAGAGCTGTTCACTGGTCCATTTCCATATTTGTGCCCCTCGCCTGCTCTGCTTGAAGTGGTGGAAGAGGAGATCCCATGTAGCGATGCCCAAATATTTGATCAGCCACGGCCACAGGAAGTCGACGCTGGCAATTTGTCACAAGAGGTGGATGATGACGAGACACAATTGCCAGGAAGTGAGGAGGAGGATCGTGGTGCGCAAGTGGAAGAGGAGGAGGTGGTGTATGATCTAGTAACTGACCCAACATGGCAGGAGGACATGCAGAGCGAGGCCAGCAGCACACAGGGTGAGGGAGGCAGAGTACCCCAACAGGCAGGAAAAGCAGTGTGGTGGCCGCACACAGAAGGCAGGCAACAGTTCCCCGTAACACCAACACGAGGGACGTTGCCAGTACAACCTGTAGCTCTTCCAGAGTCTGGAATTTTTTTAAAGACTCTGCTGATAACCCCAAAAAGGCCATTTGTACCACCTGCCATGCCAGCATCAGCAGGGGTGACAAAACTACCAGCCTGACCACCACCAGCATGATCAGGCACATGGCAGCAAAGCACCCGACTTTGTGGGGCGAACCCCAGGGTCCACGACCAGTGTCAGCGGGTGTCACCACTGCTTCTTCCACTGTTGTGCGTGCAATAGAACCCCCTATTGTGTGTGCAAGGCAATCCCCTGTCCATACTGCATGCAAAGATGCCCCATCCTCTCAGTCTTCACTTGTTATGGCAGTTTCTCAAGAAACAGCATCAACGTCCACGTCCCACCGCAGCGTTCAATTGTCCATATCCCAGACCTTTGAACGAAAGCGGAAATTCGCAGCTAACACCCCACCGGCCGCAGTCCTAAATTCTCACATTACACGACTGCTTGCGTTGGAAATGCTGCCTTTTAGGTTGGTGGAGACGGAATCCTTCCGCAACCTTATGGCGGTGGCTGTCCCTCGGTACTCGGTCCCCAGCCGACACTATTTTGCCCGGTGTGCCATCCCCGCACTACACAAGCACGTGTCCCAAAACATCTGCCGTACCCTCAACAACGCAGTTACTGGGATAGTCCACCTGACAACGGACACGTGGACAAGTGCTTGTGGCCAGGGACGGTACATCTCCCTGACGGCACACTGGGTAAACATAGTGGAAGCCGGGACCCAGTCGGACCTTGGGATGGAACACATCCTCCCCACACCGAGGATTGCAGGCCCTATGTCAGTCAGAGTTGCCCCCACAGTGTACTGCTTCTGCGCATCATCCTCCTCCTCCTCCTCCTCATGTTCCGCCTCCATCTCAGATATCACCACATCAGTTACAAGCTGGAAGCACTGCAGTACTGCCTCAGCCAAGCGGCAACAGGCTGTGCTGAAACTCATAAGCTTAGGTGAGAAACCTCACACTGCTTGTGAGTTGTGGACAGCTGTGAAAGAGCAGGCAGATCTGTGGCTGAGACCGCTGAACCTACATCCAGGTATGGTCGTGTGTGACAATGGCCGTAACCTGGTGGCGGCCTCGTGGTTCAGCGGTTTCTTAAATCGTACCCCGCTTTGCCAGATCTGCTCGCAAAGTACGCCTACTGTCAGCTCATTTTCGCAAGTCGGCTACAGCTTCCGCCTCCCTTGCTGTGTTGCAGCAGCGTTTGCAGCTTCCGTCACACCGACTGGTGTGTGATGTCCCCACACATTGGAACTCTACCCTCCACATGTTGCAAAGGATTTGTGAGCAGAAGAGAGCAGTTGTGGAGTACCAGCTGCAACAAGGCCGTCGATATTCAGGTCAGACTCCACACATAAGACCTCAGGAGTGGACCTGGATGTCTGACATATGTACCATCTTGACAAACTTTGAGGAGTCCACCAAGATGGTGAGTGGCGATGACGCCATCATTAGCTTCAGCATTCCACTTGTCTGTCTTTTGCAATGCTCTCTGCAGAGAATTAAAGAGGAGGCATTGCAGCCAGAGTATGATATGGATCAAGAAGCCGTAGCGGTCGATTACACACAGCCCAGCCTCATCTCATCCCAACGTGCATTGGGGGACAATGAGGGAGAGGAGGAGGAGGAGGAAGAACAGGAGCTTGTATCATGCGCTGTAGACAGTAGTACCTGTACAACTGTCATACCGTTGGTTCAGCGTGGTTGGCCTGAGGACAGGGGGTAGGAGGAGGAGGAGAGCATGGTCAGTCGTCATCTTGGTGAGGACATGGAAGTCTTGCCCGATACCAGTCTGGCACGCATGGCTGACTTTATGTTACGCTGCCTTAACCGTGACCCTCGCGTTGTCAAAATGTTGGGTGACAGTCATTACTGGTTGGTGACACTTTTACACCCTCGCTACAAGGAGAACTTTCACTCTCTTATTCCTGAGGTGGAGAGGTCTACAAAAATGGGGCAGTACCAGAATACCCTTGCTGCAGAACTGTTAAAAAAATTCCCATCTGAACACGCTAGCGGCAGAGGTCACAGTTCGTTGCCCAACCAAGGTGTACATGCGAGAGAGACGCAACTCTAATCCAGCAGAGGCAGGGGAACACTGTCAACGTTCTGGGACAGTTTTCTCAGACCCTCCATTCGGACAGACCCTGAGGCGCGGGGTACTCTCACAAGGAGTGGAAAGTTTCAAAAGATGGTGAGGGAGTACCTTGCCGACCGAACCAGTGTCCTCCGTGATTCCTCTGTGCCTTTTAATTATTGGGAATCCAAGCTGGACACTTGGAGGTCCTGGCCTGCCCTGCCACTAGCGTATTATCGGAGAGTGTTTTTAGTGCCGCTGGGGGAATTATAACTGATAAGCGCACTCGCCTGTCAACTGACAATGCTGACAAGCTGACCCTTATCAAAATGAATAAGGGCTAGATTGGGCCAGACTACTCATCACCACCAAATGACAGCAGAGTAACATAAAGTCAAATCCACTGTGTTATTTCGGGAGGTGTATTCACATGCACCGCTTCACACCCACACATGGGTATACGCTTCCTCATTTCGGCTGTTTTATGTTCTACTCCTTATCCTCAGCCTACACCACCACTATACCACCAGGGTGATCGTGGTCCGTGTTGCCATTATTGAAAGTTCCTCCGGCCTTATTTTTGTCAGCTTTTTCTTGGAAGGCATAAGCAAAGACTTTGGGAGACCCACTCCCCAATAATGGTAATAATATTTTTAAGATGCTGTACTGTATTGCTCTTGTAAGGGGCATTAAAAGCGTGTTGTTAAGATACTGCGACCTCCACCACTTTTCCGAGGGGCATTAAAAGCGTCTTGTTAAGCTACTGTGACATCCACCTCTTTTCCGAGGGGCATTAAAAGCGTCTTGTTAAGCTACTGGGACCTCCACCACTTTTCCGAGGGGCATTAAAACCGTCTTGTTAAGCTACTGGGACCTCCACCACTTTTCCGAGGGTCATTAAAACCGTCTTGTTAAGCTACTGGGACCTCCACCACTTTTCCGAGGGTCATTAAAACCGTCTTGTTAAGCTACTGGGACCTCCACCACTTTTCCGAGGGGCATTAAAACCGTCTTGTTAAGCTACTGGGACCTCCACCAATTTTCCGAGAGGCACTAAAACCATCTTGTTAAGCTACTGGGACCTCCACCACTTTTCCAAGGGTCATTAAAACCGCCTTTTTAAGCTACTGGGACCTCCACGTCTCTTGTGAGGGGCATTAAAAGCGTCTTTTAAGCTACTGTGACCTCCACCACTTTTCCGAGGGGCATTAAAACCGTCTTGTTAAGCTACTGGGACCTCCACCACTTTTCCGAGGGGCATTAAAAGCGTCTTGTTAAGCTACTGGGACCTCCACCACTTTTCCGAGGGTCATTTAAAGCATCTTGTTAAGCTACTGGGACCTCCACTTCTCTTCTGAGGGGCATTAAAAGCGTCTTGTTAAATTACTGTGATCTCCACCACTTTTCCGATGTGCATTAAAACCGTCTTGTTAAGCTACTAAGACCTCCACGTCTCTTCTGAGGGTATTAAAAGCGTCTTGTTAAGCTACTGTGACCTCCACCACTTTTCCGAGGGGCATTAAAACCGTCTTGTTAAGCTACTGGGACCTCCACCACTTTTCCGAGGGGCATTAAAACCGTCTTGTTAAGCTACTGGGACCTCCACCACTTTTCCGAACGGCATTAAAACCTTATTGATAAGCTACTGGGACCTCCACGTCTCTTCTGAGGGGCATTAAAAGCGTCTTGTTAAGTTACTGTGACCTCCACCACTTTTCCGAGGGGCACTAAAACCATCCTGTTAAGCTACTGGGACCTCCACCACTTTTCCAAGGGGCATTAAAACCGCCTTTTTAAGCTACTGGGACCTCCACGTCTCTTGTGAGAGGCATTAAAAGCGTCTTTTAAGCTACTGTGGCCTCCACCACTTTTCCGAGGGGCATTAAAACCGTCTTGTTAAGCTACTGGGACCTCCACCACTTTTCCGAGGGGCATTAAAAGTGTCTTGTTAAGCTAATGGGACCTCCACGTCTCTTCTGAGGGGCATTAAAAGTGTCTTGTTAAGCTACTGTGACCTCCACCACTTTTCCGAGGGGCATTAAAAGCATCTTGTTAAGCTACTGGGACCTCCACCACTTTTCCGAAGGGCATTAAAAGCGTCTTGTTAAGCTACTGGGACCTCTACCACTTTTCCGAGGGTCATTTAAAGCATCTTTTTAAGCTACTGGGACCTCTACTTCTCTTCTGAGGGGCATTAAAAGCGTCTTGTTAAACTACTGTGATCTCCACCACTTTTCCGAGGTGCATTAAAAGCGTCTTGTTAAGCTACTGGGACCTCCACCACTTTTCCGAGGGGCATTAAAAGCGTCTTGTTAAGCTACTGGGACCTCCACCACTTTTCCGAGGGGCATTAAAACCGTCTTGTTAAGCTACTGGGACCTCCACCACTTTTCCAAGGGGCATTAAAAGCATCTTCTTAAGCTACTGGGACCTCCACCACTTTTCCGAGTGGCATTAAAATAGTTTCGTTGAGCTACTGGGACCTCCACCAATTTTCCGAGGTGCATTAAAACCGTCTTGTTAAGCTACTAAGACCTCCACGTCTCTTCTGAGGGTATTAAAATCATCTTGTTAAGCTACTGTGACCTCCACCACTTTTCCGAGGGGCATTAAAACCGTCTTGTTAAGCTACTGGGACCTCCACCACTTTTCCGAGGGGCATTAAAACCGTCTTGTTAAGCTACTGGGACCTCCACCACTTTTCCGAGCGGAATTAAAACCTTATTGATAAGCTACTGGGACCTCCACGTCTCTTCTGAGGGGCATTAAAAGCGTATTGTTAAGCTACTGTGACCTCCACCATTTTTCCGAGGGTCATTAAAACCATATTGTTAAGCTACTGGGACCTCCACCACTTTTCCGAGGGGCATTAAACCTGTAATGATAAGCTACTGGGACCT
Source organism: Phyllobates terribilis (assembly GCF_046119375.1). Classification (NCBI taxonomy): domain Eukaryota; kingdom Metazoa; phylum Chordata; class Amphibia; order Anura; family Dendrobatidae; genus Phyllobates; species Phyllobates terribilis. Next base: position 101,853,545 of record NW_027362767.1, read on the forward strand.
CCACGTCTGTTCTGAGGGGAATTAAAAGCGTCTTGTTAAGCTACTGTGACCTCCACCACTTTTCCGAGGGGCATTAAAAGCATCTTGTTAAGCTACTGGGACCTCCACCACTTTTCCGAAGGGCATTAAAAGCGTCTTGTTAAGCTACTGGGACCTCTACTACTTTTCCGAGGGTCATTTAAAGCATCTTGTTAAGCTACTGGGACCTCTACTTCTCTTCTGAGGGGCATTAAAAGCGTCTTGTTAAACTACTGTGATCTCCACCACTTTTCCGACGTGCATTAAAAGCGTCTTGTTAAGCTACTGGGACCTCCACCACTTTTCCGAGGTGCATTAAAAGCGTCTTGTTAAGCTACTAAGACCTCCACGTCTCTTCTGAGGGTATTAAAATCATCTTGTTAAGCTACTGTGACCTCCACCACTTTTCCAAGGGGCATTAAAACCGTCTTGTTAAGCTACTGGGACCTCCACCACTTTTCCGAGGGGCATTAAAACCGTCTTGTTAAGCTACTGGGACCTCCACCACTTTTCCGAGCGGAATTAAAACCTTATTGATAAGCTACTGGGACCTCCACGTCTCTTCTGAGGGGCATTAAAAGCGTATTGTTAAGCTACTGTGACCTCCACCATTTTTCTGAGGGTCATTAAAACCGTCTTGTTAAGCTACTAGGACCTCCACCACTTTTCCGAGGGGCATTAAACCTGTAATGATAAGTTACTGGGACCTCCACGTCTGTTCTGAGGGGCATTAAAAGCGTCTTGTTAAGCTACTGTGACCTCCACCACTTTTCCGAGGGGCACTAAAACCATCTTGTTAAGCTACTGGGACCTCCACCACTTTCCAAGGGGCATTAAAACCGCCTTTTCAAGCTACTGGGACCTCCATGTCTCTTGTGAGAGGCATTAAAAGCGTCTTTTAAGCTACTGTGGCCTCCACCATTTTTCCGAGGGGCATTAAAACCGTCTTGTTAAGCTACTGGGACCTCCACCACTTTTCCGAGGGGCATTAAAAGTGTCTTGTTAAGCTACTGGGACCTCCACGTCTCTTCTGAGGTGCATTAAAAGCGTCTTGTTAAGCTACTGTGACCTCCACCACTTATCCAAGGGGCATTAAAAGCGTCTTCTTAAGCTACTGGGACCTCCACCACTTTTCCGAGTGGCATTAAAATCGTTTGGTTAAGCTACTGGGACCTCCACCAACTTTCCGAGGTGAATTAAAACCGTCTTGTTAAGCTACTGGGACCTCCACGTCTCTTCTGAGGGGTATTAAAAGCGTCTTGCTAAGCTACTGTGACCTCCACCACTTTTCCGAGGGGCATTAAAACCGTCTTGTTAAGCTACTGGGACCTCCACCACTTTTCCGAGGCTCATTAAAACCATCTTGTTAAGCTACTGGGACCTCCACCACTTTTCCGAGCTGCATTAAAACCTTATTGATAAGCTACTGGGACCTCCACGTCTCTTCTGAGGGGCATTAAAAGCGTCTTGGTAAGCTACTGTGACCTCCACCACTTTTCCGAGGGGCACTAAAACCATCTTCTTAAGCTACTGGGACCTCCACCACTTTTCCGAAGGGCCTTAAAACCGCCTTTTTAAGCTACTGGGTACTCCACGTCTCTTCTGAGGGGCATTAAAAGCGTCTTGTTAAGCTACTGTGACCACCACTTTTCCGTGGGGCATTAAAAGCGTCTTGTTAAGCTACTGTGACCTCCACCACTTTTCCGAGGGGCATAAAAACCGTCTTGTTAAGCTACTGGGGCCTCCACCACTTTCCCGAGGGGCATTAATACGGTCTTGTTAAGCTACTGGGACCTCTACGTCTCTTCTGAGGGGCATTAAAAAAGCGTCTTGTTAAGCTACTTTGACCTCCACCACTTTTCCGAGGGGCATTAAAACCATCTTGTTAAGCTACTGTGACCTCCACCACTTTTCCGAGGGGCATTAAAAGCGTCTTGTTAAGCTACTGGGACCTCCACCACTTTTCCGAGGGGCATTAAAACCGTCTTGTTAAGCTACTGGGACCTCCACCACTTTTCCGAGGGTCATTAAAACCGTCTTGTTAAGCTACTGGGACCTCCACCACTTTTCCGAGGGTCATTAAAACCGTCTTGTTAAGCTACTGGGACCTCCACCACTTTTCCGAGGGGCATTAAAACCGTCTTGTTAAGCTACTGGGACCTCCACCAATTTTCCGAGAGGCACTAAAACCATCTTGTTAAGCTACTGGGACCTCCACCACTTTTCCAAGGGTCATTAAAACCGCCTTTTTAAGCTACTGGGACCTCCACGTCTCTTGTGAGGGGCATTAAAAGCGTCTTTTAAGCTACTTTGACCTCCACCACTTTTCCGAGGGGCATTAAAACCGTCTTGTTAAGCTACTGGGACCTCCACCACTTTTCCGAGGGGCATTAAAAGCGTCTTGTTAAGCTACTGGGACCTCCACCACTTTTCCGAGGGTCATTTAAAGCATCTTGTTAAGCTACTGGGACCTCCACTTCTCTTCTGAGGGGCATTAAAAGCGTCTTGTTAAATTACTGTGATCTCCACCACTTTTCCGATGTGCATTAAAACCGTCTTGTTAAGCTACTAAGACCTCCACGTCTCTTCTGAGGGTATTAAAAGCGTCTTGTTAAGCTACTGTGACCTCCACCACTTTTCCAAGGGGCATTAAAAGCATCTTCTTAAGCTACTGGGACCTCCACCACTTTTCCGAGTGGCATTAAAAGCGTTTCGTTGAGCTACTGGGACCTCCACCAATTTTCCGAGGTGCATTAAAACCGTCTTGTTAAGCTACTAAGACCTCCACGTCTCTTCTGAGGGTATTAAAATCATCTTGTTAAGCTACTGTGACCTCCACCACTTTTCCGAGGGGCATTAAAACCGTCTTGTTAAGCTACTGGGACCTCCACCACTTTTCCGAGGGGCATTAAAACCGTCTTGTTAAGCTACTGGGACCTCCACCACTTTTCCGAGCGGAATTAAAACCTTATTGATAAGCTACTGGGACCTCCACGTCTCTTCTGAGGGGCATTAAAAGCGTATTGTTAAGCTACTGTGACCTCCACCATTTTTCCGAGGGTCATTAAAACCATCTTGTTAAGCTACTGGGACCTCCACCACTTTTCCGAGGGGCATTAAACCTGTAATGATAAGCTACTGGGACCTCCACGTCTGTTCTGAGGGGAATTAAAAGCGTCTTGTTAAGCTACTGTGACCTCCACCACTTTTCCGAGGGGCATTAAAAGCATCTTGTTAAGCTACTGGGACCTCCACCACTTTTCCGAAGGGCATTAAAAGCGTCTTGTTAAGCTACTGGGACCTCTACTACTTTTCCGAGGGTCATTTAAAGCATCTTGTTAAGCTACTGGGACCTCTACTTCTCTTCTGAGGGGCATTAAAAGCGTCTTGTTAAACTACTGTGATCTCCACCACTTTTCCGACGTGCATTAAAAGCGTCTTGTTAAGCTACTGGGACCTCCACCACTTTTCCGAGGTGCATTAAAAGCGTCTTGTTAAGCTACTAAGACCTCCACGTCTCTTCTGAGGGTATTAAAATCATCTTGTTAAGCTACTGTGACCTCCACCACTTTTCCAAGGGGCATTAAAACCATCTTGTTAAGCTACTGGGACCTCCACCACTTTTCCGAGGGGCATTAAAACCGTCTTGTTAAGCTACTGGGACCTCCACCACTTTTCCGAGCGGAATTAAAACCTTATTGATAAGCTACTGGGACCTCCACGTCTCTTCTGAGGGGCATTAAAAGCGTATTGTTAAGCTACTGTGACCTCCACCATTTTTCTGAGGGTCATTAAAACCGTCTTGTTAAGCTACTAGGACCTCCACCACTTTTCCGAGGGGCATTAAACCTGTAATGATAAGCTACTGGGACCTCCACGTCTGTTCTGAGGGGCATTAAAAGCGTCTTGTTAAGCTACTGTGACCTCCACCACTTTTCCGAGGGGCACTAAAACCATCTTGTTAAGCTACTGGGACCTCCACCACTTTCCAAGGGGCATTAAAACCGCCTTTTCAAGCTACTGGGACCTCCATGTCTCTTGTGAGAGGCATTAAAAGCGTCTTTTAAGCTACTGTGGCCTCCACCATTTTTCCGAGGGGCATTAAAACCGTCTTGTTAAGCTACTGGGACCTCCACCACTTTTCCGAGGGGCATTAAAAGTGTCTTGTTAAGCTACTGGGACCTCCACGTCTCTTCTGAGGTGCATTAAAAGCGTCTTGTTAAGCTACTGTGACCTCCACCACTTTTCCAAGGGGCATTAAAAGCGTCTTCTTAAGCTACTGGGACCTCCACCACTTTTCCGAGTGGCATTAAAATCGTTTGGTTAAGCTACTGGGACCTCCACCAACTTTCCGAGGTGAATTAAAACCGTCTTGTTAAGCTACTGGGACCTCCACGTCTCTTCTGAGGGGTATTAAAAGCGTCTTGCTAAGCTACTGTGACCTCCACCACTTTTCCGAGGGGCATTAAAACCGTCTTGTTAAGCTACTGGGACCTCCACCACTTTTCCGAGGCTCATTAAAACCGTCTTGTTAAGCTACTGGGACCTCCACCACTTTTCCGAGCTGCATTAAAACCTTATTGATAAGCTACTGGGACCTCCACGTCTCTTCTGAGGGGCATTAAAAGCGTCTTGTTAAGCTACTGTGACCTCCACCACTTTTCCGAGGGGCACTAAAACCATCTTCTTAAGCTACTGGGACCTCCACCACTTTTCCGAGGGGCCTTAAAACCGCCTTTTTAAGCTACTGGGTACTCCACGTCTCTTCTGAGGGGCATTAAAAGCGTCTTGTTAAGCTACTGTGACCACCACTTTTCCGTGGGGCATTAAAAGCGTCTTGTTAAGCTACTGTGACCTCCACCACTTTTCCGAGGGGCATAAAAACCGTCTTGTTAAGCTACTGGGGCCTCCACCACTTTCCCGAGGGGCATTAATACGGTCTTGTTAAGCTACTGGGACCTCTACGTCTCTTCTGAGGGGCATTAAAAAAGCGTCTTGTTAAGCTACTTTGACCTCCACCACTTTTCCGAGGGGCATTAAAACCATCTTGTTAAGCTACTGTGACCTCCACCACTTTTCCGAGGGGCATTAAAAGCGTCTTGTTAAGCTACTGGGACCTCCACCACTTTTCCGAGGGGCATTAAAACCGTCTTGTTAAGCTACTGGGACCTCCACCACTTTTCCGAGGGTCATTAAAACCGTCTTGTTAAGCTACTGGGACCTCCACCACTTTTCCGAGGGTCATTAAAACCGTCTTGTTAAGCTACTGGGACCTCCACCACTTTTCCGAGGGGCATTAAAACCGTCTTGTTAAGCTACTGGGACCTCCACCAATTTTCCGAGAGGCACTAAAACCATCTTGTTAAGCTACTGGGACCTCCACCACTTTTCCAAGGGTCATTAAAACCGCCTTTTTAAGCTACTGGGACCTCCACGTCTCTTGTGAGGGGCATTAAAAGCGTCTTTTAAGCTACTGTGACCTCCACCACTTTTCCGAGGGGCATTAAAACCGTCTTGTTAAGCTACTGGGACCTCCACCACTTTTCCGAGGGGCATTAAAAGCGTCTTGTTAAGCTACTGGGACCTCCACCACTTTTCCGAGGGTCATTTAAAGCATCTTGTTAAGCTACTGGGACCTCCACTTCTCTTCTGAGGGGCATTAAAAGCGTCTTGTTAAATTACTGTGATCTCCACCACTTTTCCGATGTGCATTAAAACCGTCTTGTTAAGCTACTAAGACCTCCACGTCTCTTCTGAGGGTATTAAAAGCGTCTTGTTAAGCTACTGTGACCTCCACCACTTTTCCGAGGGGCATTAAAACCGTCTTGTTAAGCTACTGGGACCTCCACCACTTTTCCGAGGGGCATTAAAACCGTCTTGTTAAGCTACTGGGACCTCCACCACTTTTCCGAACGGCATTAAAACCTTATTGATAAGCTACTGGGACCTCCACGTCTCTTCTGAGGGGCATTAAAAGCGTCTTGTTAAGTTACTGTGACCTCCACCACTTTTCCGAGGGGCACTAAAACCATCTTGTTAAGCTACTGGGACCTCCACCACTTTTCCAAGGGGCATTAAAACCGCCTTTTTAAGCTACTGGGACCTCCACGTCTCTTGTGAGAGGCATTAAAAGCGTCTTTTAAGCTACTGTGGCCTCCACCACTTTTCCGAGGGGCATTAAAACCGTCTTGTTAAGCTACTGGGACCTCCACCACTTTTCCGAGGGGCATTAAAAGTGTCTTGTTAAGCTAATGGGACCTCCACGTCTCTTCTGAGGGGCATTAAAAGTGTCTTGTTAAGCTACTGTGACCTCCACCACTTTTCCGAGGGGCATTAAAAGCATCTTGTTAAGCTACTGGGACCTCCACCACTTTTCCGAAGGGCATTAAAAGCGTCTTGTTAAGCTACTGGGACCTCTACCACTTTTCCGAGGGTCATTTAAAGCATCTTTTTAAGCTACTGGGACCTCTACTTCTCTTCTGAGGGGCATTAAAAGCGTCTTGTTAAACTACTGTGATCTCCACCACTTTTCCGAGGTGCATTAAAAGCGTCTTGTTAAACTACTGGGACCTCCACCTCTTTTCCGAGGGGCATTAAAAGCGTCTTGTTAAGCTACTGGGACCTCCACCACTTTTCCGAGGGGCATTAAAACCGTCTTGTTAAGCTACTGGGACCTCCACCACTTTTCCAAGGGGCATTAAAAGCATCTTCTTAAGCTACTGGGACCTCCACCACTTTTCCGAGTGGCATTAAAATCGTTTCGTTGAGCTACTGGGACCTCCACCAATTTTCCGAGGTGCATTAAAACCGTCTTGTTAAGCTACTAAGACCTCCACGTCTCTTCTGAGGGTATTAAAATCATCTTGTTAAGCTACTGTGACCTCCACCACTTTTCCGAGGGGCATTAAAACCGTCTTGTTAAGCTACTGGGACCTCCACCACTTTTCCGAGGGGCATTAAAACCGTCTTGTTAAGCTACTGGGACCTCCACCACTTTTCCGAGCGGAATTAAAACCTTATTGATAAGCTACTGGGACCTCCACGTCTCTTCTGAGGGGCATTAAAAGCGTATTGTTAAGCTACTGTGACCTCCACCATTTTTCCGAGGGTCATTAAAACCATCTTATTAAGCTACTGGGACCTCCACCACTTTTCCGAGGGGCATTAAACCTGTAATGATAAGCTACTGGGACCTCCACGTCTGTTCTGAGGGGAATTAAAAGCGTCTTGTTAAGCTACTGTGACCTCCACCACTTTTCCGAGGGGCATTAAAAGCATCTTGTTAAGCTACTGGGACCTCCACCACTTTTCCGAAGGGCATTAAAAGCGTCTTGTTAAGCTACTGGGACCTCTACTACTTTTCCGAGGGTCATTTAAAGCATCTTGTTAAGCTACTGGGACCTCTACTTCTCTTCTGAGGGGCATTAAAAGCGTCTTGTTAAACTACTGTGATCTCCACCACTTTTCCGACGTGCATTAAAAGCGTCTTGTTAAGCTACTGGGACCTCCACCACTTTTCCGAGGTGCATTAAAAGCGTCTTGTTAAGCTACTAAGACCTCCACGTCTCTTCTGAGGGTATTAAAATCATCTTGTTAAGCTACTGTGACCTCCACCACTTTTCCAAGGGGCATTAAAACCGTCTTGTTAAGCTACTGGGACCTCCACCACTTTTCCGAGGGGCATTAAAACCGTCTTGTTAAGCTACTGGGACCTCCACCACTTTTCCGAGCGGAATTAAAACCTTATTGATAAGCTACTGGGACCTCCACGTCTCTTCTGAGGGGCATTAAAAGCGTATTGTTAAGCTACTGTGACCTCCACCATTTTTCTGAGGGTCATTAAAACCGTCTTGTTAAGCTACTAGGACCTCCACCACTTTTCCGAGGGGCATTAAACCTGTAATGATAAGCTACTGGGACCTCCACGTCTGTTCTGAGGGGCATTAAAAGCGTCTTGTTAAGCTACTGTGACCTCCACCACTTTTCCGAGGGGCACTAAAACCATCTTGTTAAGCTACTGGGACCTCCACCACTTTCCAAGGGGCATTAAAACCGCCTTTTCAAGCTACTGGGACCTCCATGTCTCTTGTGAGAGGCATTAAAAGCGTCTTTTAAGCTACTGTGGCCTCCACCATTTTTCCGAGGGGCATTAAAACCGTCTTGTTAAGCTACTGGGACCTCCACCACTTTTCCGAGGGGCATTAAAAGTGTCTTGTTAAGCTACTGGGACCTCCACGTCTCTTCTGAGGTGCATTAAAAGCGTCTTGTTAAGCTACTGTGACCTCCACCACTTTTCCAAGGGGCATTAAAAGCGTCTTCTTAAGCTACTGGGACCTCCACCACTTTTCCGAGTGGCATTAAAATCGTTTGGTTAAGCTACTGGGACCTCCACCAACTTTCCGAGGTGAATTAAAACCGTCTTGTTAAGCTACTGGGACCTCCACGTCTCTTCTGAGGGGTATTAAAAGCGTCTTGCTAAGCTACTGTGACCTCCACCACTTTTCCGAGGGGCATTAAAACCGTCTTGTTAAGCTACTGGGACCTCCACCACTTTTCCGAGGCTCATTAAAACCGTCTTGTTAAGCTACTGGGACCTCCACCACTTTTCCGAGCTGCATTAAAACCTTATTGATAAGCTACTGGGACCTCCACGTCTCTTCTGAGGGGCATTAAAAGCGTCTTGTTAAGCTACTGTGACCTCCACCACTTTTCCGAGGGGCACTAAAACCATCTTCTTAAGCTACTGGGACCTCCACCACTTTTCCGAGGGGCCTTAAAACCGCCTTTTTAAGCTACTGGGTACTCCACGTCTCTTCTGAGGGGCATTAAAAGCGTCTTGTTAAGCTACTGTGACCACCACTTTTCCGTGGGGCATTAAAAGCGTCTTGTTAAGCTACTGTGACCTCCACCACTTTTCCGAGGGGCATAAAAACCGTCTTGTTAAGCTACTGGGGCCTCCACCACTTTCCCGAGGGGCATTAATACGGTCTTGTTAAGCTACTGGGACCTCTACGTCTCTTCTGAGGGGCATTAAAAAAGCGTCTTGTTAAGCTACTTTGACCTCCACCACTTTTCCGAGGGGCATTAAAACCATCTTGTTAAGCTACTGTGACCTCCACCACTTTTCCGAGGGGCATTAAAAGCGTCTTGTTAAGCTACTGGGACCTCCACCACTTTTCCGAGGGGCATTAAAACCGTCTCGTTAAGCTACTGGGACCTCTACCACTTTTCCGAGGGGCATTAAAACCGTCTTGTTAAGCTACTGAGACCACCACTTTTCCGAGGGGCATTAAAACCATCTTGTTAAGCTACTGGGACCTCCACGTCTCTTCTGAGGGGCATTAAAAGTGTCTGGTTAAGCTACTGTGACCTCCATCACTTTTCCGAGGGGCATTAAAAGCGTCTTGTTAAGCTACTGGGACCTCCACCACTTTTCCAAGTTGCGTTAAAACCGTCTTGTTAAGCTACTGGGACCTCCAACACTTTTCCGAGGGTCATTTAAAGCGTCTGGTTAAGCTACTGGGACCTCCACTTCTCTTCTGAGGGGCATTAAAAGTGTCTTGTTAAACTACTTTGACCCCCACCACTTTTCCGAGGGGCATTAAAAGCATCTTTTTAAGCTACTGGGACCTCCACCACTTTTCCGAGGGGCATTAAAAGCGTCTTGTTAAGCTACTGGGACCTCCACCACTTTTCCGAGGGGCATTAAAACCGTCTTGTTAAGCTACTGGGACCTCCACCACTTTTCCGAGGGGCATTAAAACCATCTTGTTAAGCTACTGGGACCTCCACGTCTCTTCTGAGGTGCATTAAAAGCATCTTGTTAAGCCACTGTGACCTCCACCACTTTTCCAAGGGCCATTTAAAGAGTCTTGTTAAGGTACTGGGACCTCCACCACTATTCCGAGTGGCATTAAAATTGTCTCGTTAAGCTACTGGGACCTCCACCAATTTTCCGAGGTGCATTAAAACCGTCTTGTTAAGCTACTGGGACCTCCACTTCTCTTCTGAGAGGCATTAAAAGCGTCTTGTTAAGCTACTGTGACCTCCACCACTTTTATGAGGCGCATTAAAACCGTCTTGTTAAGCTACTGGGACCTCCACCACTTTTCCGAGGAGCATTAAAAGCGTCTTGTTAAGCTACTGGGACCTCCACCACTTTTCCGAGGGGCATTAAAACCGTCTTGTTAAGCTTCTGGGACCTCCACCACTTTTCCGAGGGGCGTTAAAACCGTCTTGTTAAGCTACTGGGACCTCCACGTCTCTTCTGAGGTGCATTAAAAGCATCTTGTTAAGCTACTGTAACCTCCACCACTTTTCCAAAGGGCATTAACAGCGTCTTGTTAAGCTACTGGGACCTCCACCACTTTTCCGAGTAGCATTAAAATCGTCTTGTTAAGCTACTGGGACCTCCATGTCTCTTCTGAGGGGCATTAAAAGCGTCTTCTTAAGCTACTGTGACCTCACCACTTTTCCGAGTGGCATTAAAACCATCTTCTTAAGCTACTGGGACCTCCACCACTTTTCCGAGGGGCCTTAAAACAACCTTTTTAAGCTACTGGGATCTCCACGTCTCTTCTGAGGGGCATTAAAAGCGCCTTGTTAAGCTACTGTGACCTCCACCACTTTTCCGAGGGGCATTAAAAGCGTCTTGTTAAGCTACTGTGACCTCCACCACTTTTCCGAGGGGCATAAAAACCGTCTTGTTAAGTTACTGGGGTCTCCACCACTTTTCCGAGGGGCATTAAAACTGTCTTGTTAAGCTACTGGGACCTCCACGTCTCTTCTGAGGGGCATTAAAAAAGCGTCTTGTTAAGCTACTGTGACCTCCACCACTTTTCCGAGGGGCATTAAGACCATCTTGTTAAGCTACTGTGACCTCCACCACTTTTCCGAGGGGCATTAAAACCGTCTTGTTAAGCTACTGGGACCTCCACCACTTTTCCGAGGGGCATTAAAACCGTCTTGTTAAGCTACTGGGACCTCCACCACTTTTCCGAGGGGCATTAAAACCGTCTTGTTAAGCTACTGAGACCACCACTTTTCCGAGGGGCATTAAAACCATCTTGTTAAGCTACTGGGGCCTCCACGTCTCTTCTGAGGGGCATTAAAAGTGTCTGGTTAAGCTACTGTGACCTCCATCACTTTTCCGAGGGGCATTTAAAGCGTCTTGTTAAGCTATTGGGACCTCCACCACTTTTCCAAGTGGCGTTAAAACCGTTTTGTTAAGCTACTGGGACCTCCACTTCTCTTCTGAGGGGCATTAAAAGTGTCTTGTTAAACTACTTTGACCTCCACCACTTTTCCGAGGGGCATTAAAAGCATCTTGTTAAGCTACTGGGACCTCCACCACTTTTCCGAGGGGCATTAAAAGCGTCTTGTTAAGCTACTGGGACCTCCACCACTTTTCCGAGGGTCATTAAAACCGTCTTGTTAAGCTACTGGGACCTCCACCACTTTTCCGAGGGGCATTAAAACCATCTTGTTAAGCTACTGGGACCTCCACGTCTCTTCTGATGTGCATTAAAAGCGTCTTGTTAAGCCACTGTGACCTCCACCACTTTTCCAAGGGCCATTTAAAGAGTCTTGTTAAGCTACTGGGACCTCCACCACTATTCCGAGTGGCATTAAAATTGTCTCGTTAAGCTACTGGGACCTCCACCAATTTTCCGAGGTGCATTAAAACCGTCTTGTTAAGCTACTGGGACCTCCACTTCTCTTCTGAGAGGCATTAAAAGCGTCTTGTTAAGCTACTGTGACCTCCACCACTTTTCCGAGGCGCATTAAAACCGTCTTGTTAAGCTACTGGGACCTCCACCACTTTTCCGAGGGGCATTAAAAGCGTCTTGTTAAGCTACTGGGACCTCCACCACTTTTCCGAGGGGCATTAAAACCGTCTTGTTAAGCTACTGGGACCTCCACCACTTTTCCGAGGGGCGTTAAAAGCATCTTGTTAAGCTACTGGGACCTCCACCACTTTTCCGAGGGCCATTAAAAGCGTCTTGTTAAGCTACTGGGACCTCCACGACTTTTCCGAGGGGCATTAAAACTGTCTTGTTAAGCTACTGAGACCACCACTTTTCCGAGGGGCATTAAAACCATATTGTTAAGCTACTGGGGCCTCCACGTCTCTTCTGAGGGGCATTAAAAGTGTCTGGTTAAGCTACTGTGACCTCCATCACTTTTCCGAGGGGCATTAAAAGCGTCTTGTTAAGCTATTGGGACCTCCACCACTTTTCCAAGTGGCGTTAAAATCGTCTTGTTAAGCTACTGGGACCTCCACTTCTCTTCTGAGGGGCATTAAAAGTGTCTTGTTAAACTACTTTGACCTCCACCACTTTTCCGAGGGGCATTAAAAGCATCTTGTTAAGCTACTGGGACCTCCACCACTTTTCCGAGGGGCATTAAAAGCGTCTTGTTAAGCTACTGGGACCTCCACCACTTTTCCGAGGGTCATTAAAACCGTCTTGTTAAGCTACTGGGACCTCCACCACTTTTCTGAGGGGCATTAAAACCATCTTGTTAAGCTACTGGGACCTCCACGTCTCTTCTGATGTGCATTAAAAGCGTCTTGTTAAGCCACTGTGACCTCCACCACTTTTCCAAGGGCCATTTAAAGAGTCTTGTTAAGCTACTGGGACCTCCACCACTATTCCGAGTGGCATTAAAATTGTCTCGTTAAGCTACTGGGACCTCCACCAATTTTCCGAGGTGCATTAAAACCGTCTTGTTAAGCTACTGGGACCTCCACTTCTCTTCTGAGAGGCATTAAAAGCGTCTTGTTAAGCTACTGTGACCTCCACCACTTTTCCGAGGCGCATTAAAACCGTCTTGTTAAGCTACTGGGACCTCCACCACTTTTCCGAGGGGCATTAAAAGCGTCTTGTTAAGCTACTGGGACCTCCACCACTTTTCCGAGGGGCATTAAAAGCGTCTTGTTAAGCTACTGGGACCTCCACCACTTTTCCGAGGGGCATTAAAACCGTCTTGTTAAGCTACTGGGACCTCCACCACTTTTCCGAGGGGCGTTAAAAGCATCTTGTTAAGCTACTGGGACCTCCACCACTTTTCCGAGGGTCATTAAAAGCGTCTTGTTAAGCTACTGGGACCTCCACGACTTTTCCGAGGGGCATTAAAACCGTCTTGTTAAGCTACTGGAACCTCCACCACTTTTCCGAGGGGCATTAAAACCATCTTGTTAAACTACTGGGACCTCCACGACTCTTCTGAGGTGCATTAAAAGCGTCTTGTTAAGCCACTGTGACCTCCACCACTTTTCCAAGAGCCATTTAAAGAGTCTTGTTAAGGTACTGGGACCTCCACCACCATTTCGAGTCGCATTAAAATTGTCTCGTTAAGCTACTGGGACCTCCACCAATTTTCCGAGGTGCATTAAAACCGTCTTGTTAAGCTACTGGGACCTCCACCACTTTTCCAAGGGGCATTAACAGCGTCTTGTTAAGCTACTGGGACCTCCACCACTTTTCCGAGTGGCATTAAAATCGTCTTGTTAAGCTACTGGGACCTCCACCACTTTTCCGAGCTGCATTAAAACCTTATTGATAAGCTACTGGGACCTCCATGTCTCTTCTGAGGGGCATTAAAAGCGTCTTCTTAAGCTACTGTGACCTCCACCACTTTTCCGAGGGGCATTAAAACCATCTTCTTAAGCTACTGGGACCTCCACCACTTTTCCGAGGGGCCTTAAAACAACCTTTTTAAGCTACTGGGATCTCCACGTCTCTTCTGAGGGGCATTAAAAGCGTCTTGTTAAGCTACTGTGACCTCCACCACTTTTCCGAGGGGCATTAAAAGCGTCTTGTTAAGCTACTGTGACCTCCACCACTTTTCCGAGGGGCATAAAAACCGTCTTGTTAAGCTACTGGGGCCTCCACCTCTTTCCGAGGGGCATTAAAACTGTCTTGTTAAGCTACTGGGACCTCCACGTCTCTTCTGAGGGGCATTAAAAAAGCGTCTTGTTAAGCTACTGTGACCTCCACCACTTTTCCGAGGGGCATTAAGACCATCTTGTTAAGCTACTGTGACCTACACCACTTTTCCGAGGGACATTAAAACCGTCTTGTTAAGCTACTGGGACCTCCACCACTTTTCCGAGGGGCATTAAAACCGTCTTGTTAAGCTACCGAGACCACCACTTTTCCGAGGGGCATTAAAACCATCTTGTTAAGCTACTGGGACCTCCACGTCTCTTCTGAGGGGCATTAAAAGTGTCTGGTTAAGCTACTGTGACCTCCATCACTTTTCCGAGGGGCATTAAAAGCGTCTTGTTAAGCTACTGGGACCTCCACCACTTTTCCAAGTGGCGTTAAAACCGTCTTGTTAAGCTACTGTGACCTCCAACACTTTTCCGAGGGTCATTTAAAGCGTCTTGTTAAGCTTCTGGGACCTCCACTTCTCTTCTGAGGGGCATTAAAAGTGTCTTGTTAAACTACTTTGACCTCCACCACTTTTCCGAGGGGCATTAAAAGCATCTTGTTAAGCTACTGGGACCTCCACCACTTTTCCGAGGGGCATTAAAAGCGTCTTGTTAAGCTACTGGGACCTCCACCACTTTTCCGAGGGGCATTAAAACCGTCTTGTTAAGCTACTGGGACCTCCACCACTTTTCCGAGGGGCATTAAAACCATCTTGTTAAGCTACTGGGACCTCCACGTCTTTTCTGATGTGCATTAAAAGCGTCTTGTTAAGCCACTGTGACCTCCACCACTTTTCCAAGGGCCATTTAAAGAGTCTTGTTAAGCTACTGGGACCTCCACCACTATTCCGAGTGGCATTAAAATCGTCTCGTTAAGCTACTGGGACCTCCACCAATTTTCCGAGTTGCATTAAAACCGTCTTGTTAAGCTACTGGGACCTCCACTTCTCTTCTGAGAGGCATTAAAAGCGTCTTGTTAAGCTACTGGGACCTCCACCACTTTTCCAAGGCGCATTAAAACCGTCTTGTTAAGCTACTTGGACCTCCACCACTTTTCCGAGGGGCTATAAAAGCGTCTTGTTAAGCTACTGGGACCTCCACCACTTTTCCGAGGGGCATTAAAACCGTCTTATTAAGCTACTGGGACCTCCACCACTTTTCCGAGGGGCGTTAAAACCGTCTTGTTAAGCTACTGGGACCTCCACGTCTCTTCTGAGGTGCATTAAAAGCATCTTGTTAAGCTACTGTGACCTCCACCACTTTTCCAAGGGGCATTAACAGCGTCTTGTTAAGCTACTGGGACCTCCACCACTTTTCCGAGTGGCATTAAAATCGTCTTGTTAAGCTACTGGGACCTCCACCACTTTTCCGAGGGGCATTAAAACCATCTTGTTAAGCAACTGGGACCTCCACGTCTCTTCTGAGGGGCATTAAAAGTGTCTGGTTAAGCTACTGTGACCTCCACCACTTTTCCGAGGGGCATTAAAAGCGTATTGTTAAGCTACTGTGACCTCCACCACTTTTCCGAGGGCCATTAAAACCGTTTTGTTAAGCTACTGGGACCTCCACAACTTTTCCGAGGGGCATTAAAACGGTCTTGTTAAGCTACTGAGACCTCCACGTCTCTTCTGAGAGGCATTAAAAGCGTCTTTTTAAGCTACTGTGACCTCCATCACTTTTCCGAGGGGCATTAAAAGCATCTTGTTAAGCTACTGGGACCTCCACCACTTTTCCGAGTGGCACTAAAACCGTCTTGTTAAGCTACTGGGACCTCCACCACTTTTCCTAGGGTCATTTAAAGCATCTTGTTAAGCTACTGGGACCTCCACCACTTTTCCGAGGGTCATTAAAACCGTCATGTTAAGCTACTGGGACCTCCACCACTTTTCCGAGGGGCATTAAAACCGTCTTGTTAAGCTACTGGGACCTCCACCACTTTTCCGAGGTGCATTAAAATCGCCTTCTTAATCTACTGGGACCGCCACCACTTTTCCGAGGGGCATTAAAACCGTCTTGTTAAGCAACTGGGACCTCCACCACTTTTCCGAGGGGCATTAAATCCGCCTTGTTAAGCTACTGGGACCTCCACCACTTTTCCGAGGGGCATTAAAACCGTCTTGTTAAGCTACTGGGACCTCCACCACTTTTCCGAGGGGCATTAAAACCGCCTTTTTAAGCTACTGGCACCTCCACGTCTCTTCTGAGGGGCATTGAAAACATCTTTTAAGCTGCTGTGACCTCCACGAATTTTCCGAGGGGCATTAAAAGCGTCTTGTTAAGCTACTGTGACCTCCACCACTTTTCCGAGGGGCATTAAAACCGTCTTGTTAAGCTACTGGGACCTCCACGTCTCTTCTGAGGGGCTTTAAAAGCGTCTTGTTAAGCTACTGTGACCTCCACCTCTTTTCCGAGGGGCATTAAACGCGCCTTGTTAAGCTACTGGGACCTCCACCACTTTTCCGAGGGGCATTAAAACCGTCTTGTTATGCTACTGGGACCTCCACGTCTCTTCTGAGGGGCATTAAAAGCATCTTTTAAGCTGCTGTGACCTCCACGAATTTTCCGAGGGGCATTAAAAGCGTCTTGTTAAGCTACTGTGACCTCCACCACTTTTCCAAGGGGCATTAAAACCGTCTTGTTAAGCTACTGGAACCTCCACCACTTTTCCGAGGGGCATTAAAAGCGTCTTGTTAAGCTACTGGGACCTCGACGTCTCTTCTGAGGGGCAATAAAAGTGTCTTGTTAAGCTACTGTGACCTCCACCACTTTTCCGAGCGGCATTAAAAGCGTCTTGTTAAGCTACTGGGACCTCCACCACTTTTCCGAGGGGTATTAAAAGCGTCTTGTTAAGCTACTGGGACCTCCACGACTTTTCCGAGGGGCATTTAAACCGTCTTGTTAAGCTACTGGGACCTCCACCACTTTTCCGAGGGGCGTTAAAACCGTCTTGTTAAGCTACTGGGACCTCCACGTCTCTTCTGAGGTGCATTAAAAGCATCTTGTTAAGCTACTGTGACCTCCACCACTTTTCCAAGGGGCATTAACAGCGTCTTGTTAAGCTACTGGGACCTCCACCACTTTTCCGAGGGGCATTAAAACCGTCTTGTTAAGCTACTGGGACCTCCACGTCTCTTCTGAGGGGCTTTAAAAGCGTCTTGTTAAGCTACTGTGACCTCCACCTCTTTTCCGAGGGGCATTAAACGCGCCTTGTTAAGCTACTGGGACCTCCACCACTTTTCCGAGGGGCATTAAAACCGTCTTGTTATGCTACTGGGACCTCCACGTCTCTTCTGAGGGGCATTAAAAGCATCTTTTAAGCTGCTGTGACCTCCACGAATTTTCCGAGGGGCATTAAAAGCGTCTTGTTAAGCTACTGTGACCTCCACCACTTTTCCAAGGGGCATTAAAACCGTCTTGTTAAGCTACTGGAACCTCCACCACTTTTCCGAGGGGCATTAAAAGCGTCTTGTTAAGCTACTGGGACCTCGACGTCTCTTCTGAGGGGCAATAAAAGTGTCTTGTTAAGCTACTGTGACCTCCACCACTTTTCCGAGCGGCATTAAAAGCGTCTTGTTAAGCTACTGGGACCTCCACCACTTTTCCGAGGGGTATTAAAAGCGTCTTGTTAAGCTACTGGGACCTCCACGACTTTTCCGAGGGGCATTTAAACCGTCTTGTTAAGCTACTGGGACCTCCACCACTTTTCCGAGGGGCATTAAAACCATCTTGTTAAGCTACTGGGACCTCCACGTCTCTTCTGAGGTGCATTAAAAGCATCTTGTTAAGCCACTGTGACCTCCACCACTTTTCCAAGGGCCATTTAAAGAGTCTTGTTAAGGTACTGGGACCTCCACCACTATTCCGAGTGGCATTAAAATTGTCTCGTTAAGCTACTGGGACCTCCACCAATTTTCCGAGGTGCATTAAAACCGTCTTGTTAAGCTACTGGGACCTCCACTTCTCTTCTGAGAGGCATTAAAAGCGTCTTGTTAAGCTACTGTGACCTCCACCACTTTTATGAGGCGCATTAAAACCGTCTTGTTAAGCTACTGGGACCTCCACCACTTTTCCGAGGAGCATTAAAAGCGTCTTGTTAAGCTACTGGGACCTCCACCACTTTTCCGAGGGGCATTAAAACCGTCTTGTTAAGCTTCTGGGACCTCCACCACTTTTCCGAGGGGCGTTAAAACCGTCTTGTTAAGCTACTGGGACCTCCACGTCTCTTCTGAGGTGCATTAAAAGCATCTTGTTAAGCTACTGTAACCTCCACCACTTTTCCAAAGGGCATTAACAGCGCCTTGTTAAGCTACTGGGACCTCCACCACTTTTCCGAGTAGCATTAAAATCGTCTTGTTAAGCTACTGGGACCTCCATGTCTCTTCTGAGGGGCATTAAAAGCGTCTTCTTAAGCTACTGTGACCTCACCACTTTTCCGAGTGGCATTAAAACCATCTTCTTAAGCTACTGGGACCTCCACCACTTTTCCGAGGGGCCTTAAAACAACCTTTTTAAGCTACTGGGATCTCCACGTCTCTTCTGAGGGGCATTAAAAGCGCCTTGTTAAGCTACTGTGACCTCCACCACTATTCCGAGGGGCATTAAAAGCGTCTTGTTAAGCTACTGTGACCTCCACCACTTTTCCGAGGGGCATAAAAACCGTCTTGTTAAGTTACTGGGGTCTCCACCACTTTTCCGAGGGGCATTAAAACTGTCTTGTTAAGCTACTGGGACCTCCACGTCTCTTCTGAGGGGCATTAAAAAAGCGTCTTGTTAAGCTACTGTGACCTCCACCACTTTTCCGAGGGGCATTAAGACCATCTTGTTAAGCTACTGTGACCTCCACCACTTTTCCGAGGGGCATTAAAACCGTCTTGTTAAGCTACTGGGACCTCCACCACTTTTCCGAGGGGCATTAAAACCGTCTTGTTAAGCTACTGGGACCTCCACCACTTTTCCGAGGGGCATTAAAACCGTCTTGTTAAGCTACTGAGACCACCACTTTTCCGAGGGGCATTAAAACCATCTTGTTAAGCTACTGGGGCCTCCACGTCTCTTCTGAGGGGCATTAAAAGTGTCTGGTTAAGCTACTGTGACCTCCATCACTTTTCCGAGGGGCATTAAAAGCGTCTTGTTAAGCTATTGGGACCTCCACCACTTTTCCAAGTGGCGTTAAAACCGTTTTGTTAAGCTACTGGGACCTCCACTTCTCTTCTGAGGGGCATTAAAAGTGTCTTGTTAAACTACTTTGACCTCCACCACTTTTCCGAGGGGCATTAAAAGCATCTTGTTAAGCTACTGGGACCTCCACCACTTTTCCGAGGGGCATTAAAAGCGTCTTGTTAAGCTACTGGGACCTCCACCACTTTTCCGAGGGTCATTAAAACCGTCTTGTTAAGCTACTGGGACCTCCACCACTTTTCCGAGGGGCATTAAAACCATCTTGTTAAGCTACTGGGACCTCCACGTCTCTTCTGATGTGCATTAAAAGCGTCTTGTTAAGCCACTGTGACCTCCACCACTTTTCCAAGGGCCATTTAAAGAGTCTTGTTAAGCTACTGGGACCTCCACCACTATTCCGAGTGGCATTAAAATTGTCTCGTTAAGCTACTGGGACCTCCACCAATTTTCCGAGGTGCATTAAAACCGTCTTGTTAAGCTACTGGGACCTCCACTTCTCTTCTGAGAGGCATTAAAAGCGTCTTGTTAAGCTACTGTGACCTCCACCACTTTTCCGAGGCGCATTAAAACCGTCTTGTTAAGCTACTGGGACCTCCACCACTTTTCCGAGGGGCATTAAAAGCGTCTTGTTAAGCTACTGGGACCTCCACCACTTTTCCGAGGGGCATTAAAACCGTCTTGTTAAGCTACTGGGACCTCCACCACTTTTCCGAGGGGCGTTAAAAGCATCTTGTTAAGCTACTGGGACCTCCACCACTTTTCCGAGGGCCATTAAAAGCGTCTTGTTAAGCTACTGGGACCTCCACGACTTTTCCGAGGGGCATTAAAACTGTCTTGTTAAGCTACTGAGACCACCACTTTTCCGAGGGGCATTAAAACCATATTGTTAAGCTACTGGGGCCTCCACGTCTCTTCTGAGGGGCATTAAAAGTGTCTGGTTAAGCTACTGTGACCTCCATCACTTTTCCGAGGGGCATTAAAAGCGTCTTGTTAAGCTATTGGGACCTCCACCACTTTTCCAAGTGGCGTTAAAATCGTCTTGTTAAGCTACTGGGACCTCCACTTCTCTTCTGAGGGGCATTAAAAGTGTCTTGTTAAACTACTTTGACCTCCACCACTTTTCCGAGGGGCATTAAAAGCATCTTGTTAAGCTACTGGGACCTCCACCACTTTTCCGAGGGGCATTAAAAGCGTCTTGTTAAGCTACTGGGACCTCCACCACTTTTCCGAGGGTCATTAAAACCGTCTTGTTAAGCTACTGGGACCTCCACCACTTTTCTGAGGGGCATTAAAACCATCTTGTTAAGCTACTGGGACCTCCACGTCTCTTCTGATGTGCATTAAAAGCGTCTTGTTAAGCCACTGTGACCTCCACCACTTTTCCAAGGGCCATTTAAAGAGTCTTGTTAAGCTACTGGGACCTCCACCACTATTCCGAGTGGCATTAAAATTGTCTCGTTAAGCTACTGGGACCTCCACCAATTTTCCGAGGTGCATTAAAACCGTCTTGTTAAGCTACTGGGACCTCCACTTCTCTTCTGAGAGGCATTAAAAGCGTCTTGTTAAGCTACTGTGACCTCCACCACTTTTCCGAGGCGCATTAAAACCGTCTTGTTAAGCTACTGGGACCTCCACCACTTTTCCGAGGGGCATTAAAAGCGTCTTGTTAAGCTACTGGGACCTCCACCACTTTTCCGAGGGGCATTAAAAGCGTCTTGTTAAGCTACTGGGACCTCCACCACTTTTCCGAGGGGCATTAAAACCGTCTTGTTAAGCTACTGGGACCTCCACCACTTTTCCGAGGGGCGTTAAAAGCATCTTGTTAAGCTACTGGGACCTCCACCACTTTTCCGAGGGTCATTAAAAGCGTCTTGTTAAGCTACTGGGACCTCCACGACTTTTCCGAGGGGCATTAAAACCGTCTTGTTAAGCTACTGGAACCTCCACCACTTTTCCGAGGGGCATTAAAACCATCTTGTTAAACTACTGGGACCTCCACGACTCTTCTGAGGTGCATTAAAAGCGTCTTGTTAAGCCACTGTGACCTCCACCACTTTTCCAAGAGCCATTTAAAGAGTCTTGTTAAGGTACTGGGACCTCCACCACCATTTCGAGTCGCATTAAAATTGTCTCGTTAAGCTACTGGGACCTCCACCAATTTTCCGAGGTGCATTTAAACCGTCTTGTTAAGCTACTGGGACCTCCACCACTTTTCCAAGGGGCATTAACAGCGTCTTGTTAAGCTACTGGGACCTCCACCACTTTTCCGAGTGGCATTAAAATCGTCTTGTTAAGCTACTGGGACCTCCACCACTTTTCCGAGCTGCATTAAAACCTTATTGATAAGCTACTGGGACCTCCATGTCTCTTCTGAGGGGCATTAAAAGCGTCTTCTTAAGCTACTGTGACCTCCACCACTTTTCCGAGGGGCATTAAAACCATCTTCTTAAGCTACTGGGACCTCCACCACTTTTCCGAGGGGCCTTAAAACAACCTTTTTAAGCTACTGGGATCTCCACGTCTCTTCTGAGGGGCATTAAAAGCGTCTTGTTAAGCTACTGTGACCTCCACCACTTTTCCGAGGGGCATTAAAAGCGTCTTGTTAAGCTACTGTGACCTCCACCACTTTTCCGAGGGGCATAAAAACCGTCTTGTTAAGCTACTGGGGCCTCCACCTCTTTCCGAGGGGCATTAAAACTGTCTTGTTAAGCTACTGGGACCTCCACGTCTCTTCTGAGGGGCATTAAAAAAGCGTCTTGTTAAGCTACTGTGACCTCCACCACTTTTCCGAGGGGCATTAAGACCATCTTGTTAAGCTACTGTGACCTACACCACTTTTCCGAGGGACATTAAAACCGTCTTGTTAAGCTACTGGGACCTCCACCACTTTTCCGAGGGGCATTAAAACCGTCTTGTTAAGCTACCGAGACCACCACTTTTCCGAGGGGCATTAAAACCATCTTGTTAAGCTACTGGGACCTCCACGTCTCTTCTGAGGGGCATTAAAAGTGTCTGGTTAAGCTACTGTGACCTCCATCACTTTTCCGAGGGGCATTAAAAGCGTCTTGTTAAGCTACTGGGACCTCCACCACTTTTCCAAGTGGCGTTAAAACCGTCTTGTTAAGCTACTGTGACCTCCAACACTTTTCCGAGGGTCATTTAAAGCGTCTTGTTAAGCTTCTGGGACCTCCACTTCTCTTCTGAGGGGCATTAAAAGTGTCTTGTTAAACTACTTTGACCTCCACCACTTTTCCGAGGGGCATTAAAAGCATCTTGTTAAGCTACTGGGACCTCCACCACTTTTCCGAGGGGCATTAAAAGCGTCTTGTTAAGCTACTGGGACCTCCACCACTTTTCCGAGGGGCATTAAAACCGTCTTGTTAAGCTACTGGGACCTCCACCACTTTTCCGAGGGGCATTAAAACCATCTTGTTAAGCTACTGGGACCTCCACGTCTTTTCTGATGTGCATTAAAAGCGTCTTGTTAAGCCACTGTGACCTCCACCACTTTTCCAAGGGCCATTTAAAGAGTATTGTTAAGCTACTGGGACCTCCACCACTATTCCGAGTGGCATTAAAATCGTCTCGTTAAGCTACTGGGACCTCCACCAATTTTCCGAGTTGCATTAAAACCGTCTTGTTAAGCTACTGGGACCTCCACTTCTCTTCTGAGAGGCATTAAAAGCGTCTTGTTAAGCTACTGGGACCTCCACCACTTTTCCAAGGCGCATTAAAACCGTCTTGTTAAGCTACTTGGACCTCCACCACTTTTCCGAGGGGCTATAAAAGCGTCTTGTTAAGCTACTGGGACCTCCACCACTTTTCCGAGGGGCATTAAAACCGTCTTATTAAGCTACTGGGACCTCCACCACTTTTCCGAGGGGCGTTAAAACCGTCTTGTTAAGCTACTGGGACCTCCACGTCTCTTCTGAGGTGCATTAAAAGCATCTTGTTAAGCTACTGTGACCTCCACCACTTTTCCAAGGGGCATTAACAGCGTCTTGTTAAGCTACTGGGACCTCCACCACTTTTCCGAGTGGCATTAAAATCGTCTTGTTAAGCTACTGGGACCTCCACCACTTTTCCGAGGGGCATTAAAACCATCTTGTTAAGCAACTGGGACCTCCACGTCTCTTCTGAGGGGCATTAAAAGTGTCTGGTTAAGCTACTGTGACCTCCACCACTTTTCCGAGGGGCATTAAAAGCGTATTGTTAAGCTACTGTGACCTCCACCACTTTTCCGAGGGCCATTAAAACCGTTTTGTTAAGCTACTGGGACCTCCACAACTTTTCCGAGGGGCATTAAAACGGTCTTGTTAAGCTACTGAGACCTCCACGTCTCTTCTGAGAGGCATTAAAAGCGTCTTTTTAAGCTACTGTGACCTCCATCACTTTTCCGAGGGGCATTAAAAGCATCTTGTTAAGCTACTGGGACCTCCACCACTTTTCCGAGTGGCACTAAAACCGTCTTGTTAAGCTACTGGGACCTCCACCACTTTTCCTAGGGTCATTTAAAGCATCTTGTTAAGCTACTGGGACCTCCACCACTTTTCCGAGGGTCATTAAAACCGTCATGTTAAGCTACTGGGACCTCCACCACTTTTCCGAGGGGCATTAAAACCGTCTTGTTAAGCTACTGGGACCTCCACCACTTTTCCGAGGTGCATTAAAATCGCCTTCTTAATCTACTGGGACCGCCACCACTTTTCCGAGGGGCATTAAAACCGTCTTGTTAAGCAACTGGGACCTCCACCACTTTTCCGAGGGGCATTAAATCCGCCTTGTTAAGCTACTGGGACCTCCACCACTTTTCCGAGGGGCATTAAAACCGTCTTGTTAAGCTACTGGGACCTCCACCACTTTTCCGAGGGGCATTAAAACCGCCTTTTTAAGCTACTGGCACCTCCACGTCTCTTCTGAGGGGCATTGAAAACATCTTTTAAGCTGCTGTGACCTCCACGAATTTTCCGAGGGGCATTAAAAGCGTCTTGTTAAGCTACTGTGACCTCCACCACTTTTCCGAGGGGCATTAAAACCGTCTTGTTAAGCTACTGGGACCTCCACGTCTCTTCTGAGGGGCTTTAAAAGCGTCTTGTTAAGCTACTGTGACCTCCACCTCTTTTCCGAGGGGCATTAAACGCGCCTTGTTAAGCTACTGGGACCTCCACCACTTTTCCGAGGGGCATTAAAACCGTCTTGTTATGCTACTGGGACCTCCACGTCTCTTCTGAGGGGCATTAAAAGCATCTTTTAAGCTGCTGTGACCTCCACGAATTTTCCGAGGGGCATTAAAAGCGTCTTGTTAAGCTACTGTGACCTCCACCACTTTTCCAAGGGGCATTAAAACCGTCTTGTTAAGCTACTGGAACCTCCACCACTTTTCCGAGGGGCATTAAAAGCGTCTTGTTAAGCTACTGGGACCTCGACGTCTCTTCTGAGGGGCAATAAAAGTGTCTTGTTAAGCTACTGTGACCTCCACCACTTTTCCGAGCGGCATTAAAAGCGTCTTGTTAAGCTACTGGGACCTCCACCACTTTTCCGAGGGGTATTAAAAGCGTCTTGTTAAGCTACTGGGACCTCCACGACTTTTCCGAGGGGCATTTAAACCGTCTTGTTAAGCTACTGGGACCTCCACCACTTTTCCGAGGGGCGTTAAAACCGTCTTGTTAAGCTACTGGGACCTCCACGTCTCTTCTGAGGTGCATTAAAAGCATCTTGTTAAGCTACTGTGACCTCCACCACTTTTCCAAGGGGCATTAACAGCGTCTTGTTAAGCTACTGGGACCTCCACCACTTTTCCGAGGGGCATTAAAACCGTCTTGTTAAGCTACTGGGACCTCCACGTCTCTTCTGAGGGGCTTTAAAAGCGTCTTGTTAAGCTACTGTGACCTCCACCTCTTTTCCGAGGGGCATTAAACGCGCCTTGTTAAGCTACTGGGACCTCCACCACTTTTCCGAGGGGCATTAAAACCGTCTTGTTATGCTACTGGGACCTCCACGTCTCTTCTGAGGGGCATTAAAAGCATCTTTTAAGCTGCTGTGACCTCCACGAATTTTCCGAGGGGCATTAAAAGCGTCTTGTTAAGCTACTGTGACCTCCACCACTTTTCCAAGGGGCATTAAAACCGTCTTGTTAAGCTACTGGAACCTCCACCACTTTTCCGAGGGGCATTAAAAGCGTCTTGTTAAGCTACTGGGACCTCGACGTCTCTTCTGAGGGGCAATAAAAGTGTCTTGTTAAGCTACTGTGACCTCCACCACTTTTCCGAGCGGCATTAAAAGCGTCTTGTTAAGCTACTGGGACCTCCACCACTTTTCCGAGGGGTATTAAAAGCGTCTTGTTAAGCTACTGGGACCTCCACGACTTTTCCGAGGGGCATTTAAACCGTCTTGTTAAGCTACTGGGACCTCCACCACTTTTCCGAGGGGCGTTAAAACCGTCTTGTTAAGCTACTGGGACCTCCACGTCTCTTCTGAGGTGCATTAAAAGCATCTTGTTAAGCTACTGTGACCTCCACCACTTTTCCAAGGGGCATTAACAGCGTCTTGTTAAGCTACTGGGACCTCCACCACTTTTCCGAGTGGCATTAAAATCGTCTTGTTAAGCTACTGGGACCTCCACCACTTTTCCGAGGCTCATTAAAACCGTCTTGTTAAGCTACTGGGACCTCCACCACTTTTCCGAGCTGCATTAAAACCTTATTGATAAGCTACTGGGACCTCCATGTCTCTTCTGAGGGGCATTAAAAGCGTCTTCTTAAGCTACTGTGACCTCCACCACTTTTCCTAGGGGCATTAAAACCATCTTCTTAAGCTACTGGGACCTCCACCACTTTTCCGAGGGGCCTTAAAACAACCTTTTTAAGCTACTGGGATCTCCACGTCTCTTCTGAGGGGCATTAAAAGCGTCTTGTTAAGCTACTGTGACCTCCACCACTTTTCCGAGGGGCATTAAAAGCGTCTTGTTAAGCTACTGTGACCTCCACCACTTTTCCGAGGGGCATAAAAACCGTCTTGTTAAGCTACTGGGGCCTCCACCACTTTTCCGAGGGGCATTAAAACTGTCTTGTTAAGCTACTGGGACCTCCACGTCTCTTCTGAGGGGCATTAAAAAAGCGTCTTGTTAAGCTACTGTGACCTCCACCACTTTTCCGAGGGGCATTAAGACCATCTTGTTAAGCTACTGTGACCTACACCACTTTTCCGAGAGGCATTAAAACCGTCTTGTTAAGCTACTGGGACCTCCACCACTTTTCCGAGGGGCATTAAAACCGTCTTGTTAAGCTACTGGGACCTCCACCACTTTTCCGAGGGGCAATAAAACCGTCTTGTTAAGCTACTGAGACCACCACTTTTCCGAGGGGCATTAAAACCATCTTGTTAAGCTACTGGGACCTCCACGTCTCTTCTGAGCGGCATTAAAAGTGTCTGGTTAAGCTACTGTGACCTCCATCACTTTTCCGAGGGGCATTAAAAGCGTCTTGTTAAGCTACTTTGACCTCCACCACTTTTCCGAGGGGCATTAAAAGCATCTTGTTAAGCTACTGGGACCTCCACCACTTTTCCGAGGGGCATTAAAAGCGTCTTGTTAAGCTACTGGGACCTCCACCACTTTTCCGAGGGGCATTAAAACCGTCTTGTTAAGCTACTGGGACCTCCACCACTTTTCCGAGGGGCATTAAAACCATCTTGTTAAGCTACTGGGACCTCCACGTCTCTTCTGATGTGCATTAAAAGCGTCTTGTTAAGCCACTGTGACCTCCACCACTTTTCCAAGGGCCATTTAAAGAGTCTTGTTAAGCTACTGGGACCTCCACTACTATTCCGAGTGGCATTAAAATCGTCTCGTTAAGCTACTGGGACCTCCACCAATTTTCCGAGGTGCATTAAAACCGTCTTGTTAAGCTACTGGGACCTCCACTTCTCTTCTGAGAGGCATTAAAAGCGTCTTGTTAAGCTACTGTGACCTCCACCACTTTTCCGAGGCGCATTAAAACCGTCTTGTTAAGCTACTGGGACCTCCACCACTTTTCCGAGGGGCATTAAAAGCGTCTTGTTAAGCTACTGGGACCTCCACCACTTTTCCGAGGGGCATTAAAACCGTCTTGTTAAGCTACTGGGACCTCCACCACTTTTCCGAGGGGCGTTAAAACCGTCTTGTTAAGCTACTGGGACCTCCACGTCTCTTCTGAGGTGCATTAAAAGCATCTTGTTAAGCTACTGTGACCTCCACCACTTTTCCAAGGGGCATTAACAGCGTCTTGTTAAGCTACTGGGACCTCCACCACTTTTCCGAGTGGCATTAAAATCGTCTTGTTAAGCTAGTGGGACCTCCACCACTTTTTCGAGGGGCATTAAAACCGTCTTGTTAAGCAACTGGGACCTCCACGTCTCTTCTGAGGGGCATTAAAAGTGTCTGGTTAAGCTACTGTGACCTCCACCACTTTTCCGAGGGGCATTAAAAGCCTATTGTTAAGCTACTGTGACCTCCACCACTTTTCCGAGGGGCATTAAAACCGTTTTGTTAAGCTACTGGGACCTCCACAACTTTTCCGAGGGGCATTAAAACGGTCTTGTTAAGCTACTGAGACCTCCACGTCTCTTCTGAGAGGCATTAAAAGCGTCTTTTTAAGCTACTGTGACCTCCATCACTTTTCCGAGGGGCATTAAAAGCGTCTTGTTAAGCTACTGGGACCTCCACCACTTTTCCGAGTGGCACTAAAACCGTCTTGTTAAGCTACTGGGACCTCCACCACTTTTCCTAGGGTCATTTAAAGCATCTTGTTAAGCTACTGGGACCTCCACCACTTTTCCGAGGGTCATTAAAACCGTCATGTTAAGCTACTGGGACCTCCACCACTTTTCCGAGGGGCATTAAAACCGTCTTGTTAAGCTACTGGGACCTCCACCACTTTTCCGAGGTGCATTAAAATCGCCTTCTTAAGCTACTGGGACCGCCACCACTTTTCCGAAGGGCATTAAAACCGTCTTGTTAAGCAACTGGGACCTCCACCACTTTTCCGAGGGGCATTAAAACCGCCTTGTTAAGCTACTGGGACCTCCACCACTTTTCCGAGGGGCATTAAAACCGTCTTGTTAAGCTACTGGGACCTCCACCACTTTTCCGAGGGGCATTAAAACCGCCTTTTTAAGCTACTGGCACCTCCACGTCTCTTCTGAGGGGCATTAAAAACATCTTTTAAGCTGCTGTGACCTCCACGAATTTTCCGAGGGGCATTAAAAGCGTCTTTTTAAGCTACTGTGACCTCCACCACTTTTCCGAGGCGCATTAAAACAGTCTTGTTAAGCTACTGGGACCTCCACGTCTCTTCTGAGGGGCTTTAAAAGCGTCTTGTTAAGCTACTGTGACCTCCACCTCTTTTCCGAGGGGCATTAAACGCGCCTTGTTAAGCTACTGGGACCTCAACCACTTTTCCGAGGGGCATTAAAACCGTCTTGTTAAGCTACTGGGACCTCCACCACTTTTCCGAGGGGCATTAAAACCGTCTTGTTATGCTACTGGGACCTCCACCACTTTTCCGAGGGGCATTAAAACCGCCTTTTTAAGCTACTGGCACCTCCACGTCTCTTCTGAGGGGCATTAAAAGCATCTTTTAAGCTGCTGTGACCTCCACGAATTTTCCGAGGGGCATTAAAAGCGTCTTGTTAAGCTACTGTGACCTCCACCACTTTTCCAAGGGGCATTAAAACCATCTTGTTAAGCTACTGGAACCTCCACCACTTTTCCGAGGGGCATTAAAAGCGTCTTGTTAAGCTACTGGGACCTCGACGTCACTTCTGAGGGGCAATAAAAGTGTCTTGTTAAGCTACTGTGACCTCCACCACTTTTCCGAGCGGCATTAAAAGCGTCTTGTTAAGCTACTGGGACCTCCACCACTTTTCCGAGGGGTATTAAAAGCGTCTTGTTAAGCTACTGGGACCTCCACGACTTTTCCGAGGGGCATTAAAACCATCTTGTTAAGCTACTGGGACCTCCACCACTTTTCCCAGGGGCATTAAAACCGTAATGATAAGCTACTGGGACCTCCACGTCTCTTCTGAGGGGCATTAAAAGCGTCTTGTTAAGCTACTGGGACCTCCACCACTTTTCCGAGGGTCATTAAAACCGTCATGTTAAGCTACTGGGACCTCCACCACTTTTCCGAGGGGCATTAAAACCGTCTTGTTAAGCTACTGGGACCTCCACCACTTTTCCGAGGTGCATTAAAATCGCCTTCTTAAGCTACTGGGACCGCCACCACTTTTCCGAGGGGCATTAAAACCGTCTTGTTAAGCAACTGGGACCTCCACCACTTTTCCGAGGGGCATTAAAACCGCCTTGTTAAGCTACTGGGACCTCCACCACTTTTCCGAGGGGCATTAAAACCGTCTTGTTAAGCTACTGGGACCTCCACCACTTTTCCGAGGGGCATTAAAACCGCCTTTTTAAGCTACTGGCACCTCCACATCTCTTCTGAGGGGCATTAAAAACATGTTTTAAGCTGCTGTGACCTCCACGAATTTTCCGAGGGGCATTAAAAGCGTCTTGTTAAGCTACTGTGACCTCCACCACTTTTCCGAGGGGCATTAAAACAGTCTTGTTAAGCTACTGGGACCTCCACGTCTCTTCTGAGGGGCTTTAAAAGCGTCTTGTTAAGCTACTGTGACCTCCACCTCTTTTCCGAGGGGCATTAAACGCGCCTTGTTAAGCTACTGGGACCTCAACCACTTTTCCGAGGGGCATTAAAACCGTCTTGTTAAGCTACTGGGACCTCCACCACTTTTCCGAGGGGCATTAAAACCGTCTTGTTATGCTACTGGGACCTCCACCACTTTTCCGAGGGGCATTAAAACCGCCTTTTTAAGCTACTGGCACCTCCACTTCTCTTCTGAGGGGCATTAAAAGCATCTTTTAAGCTGCTGTGACCTCCACGAATTTTCCGAGGGGCATTAAAAGCGTCTTGTTAAGCTACTGGGACCTCCACCACTTTTCCGAGGGGCATTAAAACCGTCTTGTTAAGCTACTGGGACCTCCACGTCTCTTCTGAGGGGCAATAAAAGTGTCTTGTTAAGCTACTGGGACCTCCACGTCTCTTCTGAGGGGCATTAAAAGCATCTTGTTAAGCTACTTTGACCTCCACCACTTTTCCGAGGGGCATTAAAATCATCTTGTTAAGCTACTGTGACCTCCACCACTTTTCCGAGGGGCATTAAAACCGTGTTGTAAAGCTACTGGGACCTCCACCACTTTTCCGAGGGGCATTAAAACCGTCTTGTTAAGCTACTGTGACCTCCATCACTTTTCCGAGGGGCATTAAAAGCGTCTTGTTAAGCTACTGTGACATCCACCTCTTTTCCGAGGGGCATTAAAAGCGTCTTGTTAAGCTACTGGGACCTCCACCACTTTTCCGAGGGGCATTAAAACCGTCTTGTTAAGCTACTGGGACCTCCACCACTATTCCGAGGGTCATTAAAACCGTCTTGTTAAGCTACTGGGACCTCCACCACTTTTCCGAGGGGCATTAAAACCGTAATGATAAGCTACTGGGACCTCCATGTCTCTTCTGAGGGGCATTAAAAGCGTCTTGTTAAGCTACTGGGACCTCCACCAATTTTCCGAGAGGCACTAAAACCATCTTGTTAAGCTACTGGGACCTCCACCACTTTTCCAAGGGGCATTAAAACCGCCTTTTTAAGCTACTGGGACCTCCACGTCTCTTGTGAGGGGCATTAAAAGCGTCTTTAAGCTACTGTGACCTCCACCACTTTTCCGAGGGGCATTAAAACCGTCTTGTTAAGCTACTGGGACCTCCACCACTTTTCCGAGGGGCATTAAAAGCGTCTTGTTAAGCTGCTGGGACCTCCACGTCTCTTCTGAGGGGCATTAAAAGTGTCTTGTTAAGCTACTGTGACCTCTAACACTTTTTCCGAGGGGCATTAAAAGCATCTTGTTAAGCTACTGGGACCTCCACCACTTTTCCGAGGGGCATTAAAAGCATCTTGTTAAGCTACTGGGACCTCCACTTCTCTTCTGAGGGGCATTAAAAGCGTCTTGTTAAACTACTGTGATCTCCACCACTTTTCCGATGTGCATTAAAAGCGTCTTGTTAAGCTACTGGGACCTCCCCCACTTTTCCGAGGGGCATTAAAAGCGTCTTGTTAAGCTACTGGGACCTCCACCACTTTTCCGAGGGGCATTAAAACCGTCTTGTTAAGCTACTGGGACCTCCACCACTTTTCCAAGGGGCATTTAAAGCATCTTCTTAAGCTACTGGGACCTCCACCACTTTTCCGAGTGGCATTAAAATCGTTTCGTTGAGCTACTGGGACCTCCACCAATTTTTCGAGGTGCATTAAAACCGTCTTGTTAAGCTACTAAGACCTCCACGTCTCTTCTGAGGGTATTAAAAGCGTCTTGTTAAGCTACTGTGACCTCCACCACTTTTCCGAGGGGCATTAAAACCGTCTTGTTAAGCTACTGGGACCTCCACCACTTTTCCGAGGGGCATTAAAACCGTCTTGTTAAGCTACTGGGACCTCCACCACTTTTCCGAGCGGCATTAAAACCTTATTGATAAGCTACTGGGACCTCCACGTCTCTTCTGAGGGGCATTAAAAGCGTATTGTTAAGCTACTGTGACCTCCACCATTTTTCCGAGGGGCATTAAAACCGTCTTGTTAAGCAACTGGGACCTCCACCACTTTTCCGAGGCTCATTTAAACCGTCTTGTTAAGCTACTGGGACCTCCACCACTTTTCCGAGAGGCATTAAACTCGTAATGATAAGCTACTGGGACCTCCACGTCTCTTCTGAGGGGCATTAAAAGCGTCTTGTTAAGCTACTGTGACCTCCACCACTTTTCCGAGGGGCACTAAAACTATCTTGTTAAGCTACTGGGACCTCCACCACTTTTCCGAGGGGCATTAAAACCGCCTTTTTAAGCTACTGGGACCTCCACGTCTCTTGTGAGAGGCATTAAAAGCGTCTTTTAAGTTACTGTGGCCTCCACCACTTTTCCGAGGGGCATTAAAACCGTCTTGTTAAGCTACTGGGACCTCCACCACTTTTCCGATGGGCATTAAAAGTGTCTTGTTAAGCTACTGGGACCTCCACGTCTCTTCTGAGGGGCATTAAAAGTGTCTTGTTAAGCTACTGTGACCTCCACTACTTTTCCGAGGGGCAATAAAAGCATCTTGTTAAGCTACTGGGACCTCCACCACTTTTCCGAAGGGCATTAAAAGCGTCTTGTTAAGCTACTGGGACCTCTACCACTTTTCCGAGGGTCATTTAAAGCATCTTGTTAAGCTACTGGGACCTCTACTTCTCTTCTGAGGGGCATTAAAAGCGTCGTGTTAAACTACTGTGATCTCCACCACTTTTCCGAGGGGCATTAAAACCGCTTTCTTAAGCTACTGGGACCTCCACCACTTTTCCGAGGGGAATTAAAACCGTCTTGTTAAGCTACTGGGACCTCCACCACTTTTCCGAGGGGCATTAAAACCGCCTTTTTAAGCTACTGGCACCTCCACGTCTCTTCTGAGGGGCATTAAAAACATATTTTAAGCTGCTGTGACCTCCACGAATTTTCCGAGGTGCATTAAAAGTGTCTTGTTAAGCTACTGTGACCTCCACCACTTTTCCGAGGGGCATTAAAACCGTCTTGTTAAGCTACTGGGACCTCCACCACTTTTCCGAGGGGCATTAAAACCGTCTTGTTAAGCTACTGGGACCTCCACCACTTTTCCGAGGGGCATTAAAACCATCTTCTTAAGCTACTGGGACCTCCACCACTTTTCCGAGGGGCATTAAAACCGCCTTTTTAAGCTACTGGCACCTCTACGTCTCTTCTGAGGGGCATTAAAAGCATGTTTTAAGCTGCTGTGACCTCCACGAATTTTCCGAGGGGCATTAAAAGCATCTTGTTAAGCTACTGTGATCTCCACCACTTTTCCGAGGGGCATTAAAACAGTCTTGTTAAGCTACTGGGACCTCCACCACTTTTCCGAGGGGCATTAAAAGCGTCTTGTTAAGCTACTGGGACCTCGACGTCTCTTCTGAGGGGCAATAAAAGCGTCTTGTTAAGCTACTGTGACCTCCACCACTTTTCCGAGGGGCATTAAAAGCGTCTTGTTAAGCTACTGGGACCTCCACCACTTTTCCGAGGGGTATTAAAAGCGTCTTGTTAAGCTACTGGGACCTCCACGACTTTTCCGAGGGGCATTAAAACCGTCTTGTTAAGCTACTGGGACCTCCACCACTTTTCCGTGTGTCATTAAAACCGTCTTGTTAAGCTATTGGGAACTCCACCACTTTTCCGAGGGGCATTAAAACCATAATCATAAGCTACTGGGACCTCCACGTCTCTTCTGAGGGGCATTAAAAGCGTCTTGTTAAGCTACTGGGACCTCCACCACTTTTCCAAGGGGCATTAAAACCGCCTTTTTAAGCTACTGGGACCTCCACCTCTCTTGTGAGGGGCATTAAAAGCATCTTTTAAGCTACTGTGACCTCCACCACTTTTCCGAGGGGCATTAAAACCGTTTTGTTAAGCTACTGGGACCTCCACCACTTTTCCGAGGGGCATTAAAAGTGTCTTGTTAAGCTACTGGGACCTCCACCACTTTTCCGAGGGGCATTAAAAGTGTCTTGTTAAGCTACTGGGACCTCCACCACTTTTCCGAGGGGCTTCAAAAACCATCTTCTTTATCTACTGGGACCTCCACTACTTTTCCGAGGGGCATAAAAACCGTCTTGTTAAGCTACTGGGGCCTCCACCATTTTTCCAGGGGCATTAAAACGGTCTTGTTAAGCTACTGGGACCTCCACGTCTCTTCTGAGGGGCATTAAAAGCATCTTGTTAAGCTACTTTGACCTCCACCACTTTTCCGAGGGGCATTAAAATCATCTTGTTAAGCTACTGTGACCTCCACCACTTTTCCGAGGGGCATTAAAACCGTGTTGTAAAGCTACTGGGACCTCCACCACTTTTCCGAGGGGCATTAAAACCGTCTTGTTAAGCTACTGTGACCTCCATCACTTTTCCGAGGGGCATTAAAAGCGTCTTGTTAAGCTACTGTGACATCCACCTCTTTTCCGAGGGGCATTAAAAGCGTCTTGTTAAGCTACTGGGACCTCCACCACTTTTCCGAGGGGCATTAAAACCGTCTTGTTAAGCTACTGTGACCTCCATCACTTTTCCGAGGGGCATTAAAAGCGTCTTGTTAAGCTACTGTGACATCCACCTCTTTTCCGAGGGGCATTAAAAGCGTCTTGTTAAGCTACTGGGACCTCCACCACTTTTCCGAGGGGCATTAAAACCGTCTTGTTAAGCTACTGGGACCTCCACCACTATTCCGAGGGTCATTAAAACCGTCTTGTTAAGCTACTGGGACCTCC
This sequence comes from Phyllobates terribilis, assembly GCF_046119375.1. Lineage (NCBI taxonomy): Eukaryota > Metazoa > Chordata > Amphibia > Anura > Dendrobatidae > Phyllobates > Phyllobates terribilis. Next base: position 101,888,074 of record NW_027362767.1, read on the forward strand.
ACCACTTTTCCGAGGGGCATTAAAACCGTAATGATAAGCTACTGGGACCTCCACGTCTCTTCTGAGGGGCATTAAAAGCGTCTTGTTAAGCTACTGGGACCTCCACCAATTTTCCGAGAGGCACTAAAACCATCTTGTTAAGCTACTGGGACCTCTACCACTTTTCCAAGGGGCATTAAAACCGCCTTTTTAAGCTACTGGTACCTCCACGTGTCTTGTGAGGGGCATTAAAAGCGTCTTTTAAGCTACTGTGACCTCCACCACTTTTCCGAGGTGCATTAAAACCGTCTTGTTAAGCTACTGGGACCTCCACCACTTTTCCGAGTCGCATTAAAAGTGTCTTGTTAAGCTACTGGGACCTCCACGTCTCTTCTGAGGGGCATTAAAAGTGTCTTGTTAAGGTACTGTGTCCTCTACCACTTTTTCCGAGCGGCATTAAAAGCATCTTGTTAAACTACTGGGACCTCCACCACTTTTCCGAGGGGCATTAAAAGCGTCTTGTTAAGCTGCTGGGACCTCCACCACTTTTCCAAGGGTCATTTAAAGCATCTTGTTAAGCTACTGGGACCTCCACTTCTCTTCTAAGGGGCATTAAAAGCGTCTTGTTAAACTACTGTGATCACCACTTTTCCGATGTGCATTAAAAGCGTCTTGTTAAGCTACTGGGACCTCCACCACTTTTCCGAGGGGCATTAAAAGCGTCTTGTTAAGCTACTGGGACCTCCACCTCTTTTCCGAGGGGCATTAAAACCGTCTTGTTAAGCTACTGGGACCTCCACCACTTTTCCAAGGGGCATTAAATCCGTCTTGTTAAGCTACTGGGACCTCCACCACTTTTCAGAGGGGCGTTAAAACCGTCTTGTTAAGCTACTGGGACCTCCACGTCTCTTCTGAGGTGCATTAAAAGCATCTTGTTAAGCTACTGTGACCGCCACCACTTTTCCAAGGGGCATTAACAGCGTCTTGTTAAGCTACTGGGACCTCCACCACTTTTCCGAGTGGCATTAAAATCGTCTTGTTAAGCTACTGGGACTTCCACCACTTTTCCGAGGGGCATTAAAACCGTCTTGTTAAGCAACTGGTACCTCCACGTCTCTTCTGAGGGGCATTAAAAGTGTCTGGTTAAGCTACTGTGACCTCCACCACTTTTCCGAGGGGCATTAAAAGCGTATTGTTAAGCTACTGTGACCTCCACCACTTTTCCGAGGGGCATTAAAACCGTTTTGTTAAGCTACTGGGACCTCCACCACTTTTCCGAGGGGCATTAAAACGGTCTTGTTAAGCTACTGGGACCTCCAGGTCTCTTCTGAGGGGCATTAAAAGTGTCTGGTTAAGCTACTGTGACCTCCACCACTTTTCCGAGGGGCATTAAAAGCGTATTGTTAAGCTACTGTGACCTCCACCACTTTTCCGAGGGGCATTAAAACCGTTTTGTTAAGCTACTGGGACCTCCACCACTTTTCCGAGGGGCATTAAAACGGTCTTGTTAAGCTACTGGGACCTCCAGGTCTCTTCTGAGAGGCATTAAAAGCGTCTTTTTAAGCTACTGTGACCTCCACCACTTTTCCGAGGGGCATTAAAAGCGTCTTGTTAAGCTACTGGGACCTCCGCCACTTTTCCGAGTGGCATTAAAACCGTCTAGTTAAGCTACTGGGACCTCCACCACTTTTCCTAGGGTCATTTAAAGCATCCTGTTAAGCTACTGGGACCTCCACCACTTTTCCGAGGGTCATTAAAACCGTCATGTTAAGCTACTGGGACCTCCACCACTTTTCCGAGGGTCATTAAAACCGTCTTGTTAAGCTACTGTGACCTCCACCACTTTTCCGAGGGGCATTAAAAGCGCCTTGTTAAGCTACTGGGACCGCCACCACTTTTCCGAGGGGCATTAAAACCGTCTTGTTAAGCAACTGGGACCTCCACCACTTTTCTGAGGGGCATTAAAACCGCTTTGTTAAGCTACTGGGACCTCCACCACTTTTCCGAGAGGCATTAAAACCGTCTTGTTAAGCTACTGGGACCTCCACCACTTTTCCGAGGGGCATTAAAACCGCCTTTTTAAGCTACTGGCACCTCCACGTCTCTTCTGAGGGGCATTAAAAACATCTTTTAAGCTGCTGTGACCTCCACGAATTTTCCGAGGGGCATTGAAAGCGTCTTGTTAAGCTACTGTGACCTCCACCACTTTTCCGAGGGGCATTAAAACCGTCTTGTTAAGCTACTGGGACCTCCACCACTTTTCCGAGGGGCATTAAAACCGTCTTGTTAAGCTACTGGGACCTCCACCACTTTTCCGAGGGGCATTAAAACCGCCTTTTTAAGCTACTGGCACCTCCACGTCTCTTCTGAGGGGCATTAAAAGCATCTTTTAAGCTGCTGTGGCCTCCACGAATTTTCCGTGGGGCATTAAAAGCGTCTTTTTAAGCTACTGTGACCTCCACCACTTTTCCGAGGGGCATTAAAACCGTCTTGTTAAGCTACTGGGACCTCCACCACTTTTCCGAGGGGCATTAAAAGCGTCTTGTTAAGCTACTGGGACCTCGACGTCTCTTCTGATGGGCAATAAAAGCGTCTTGTTAAGCTACTGTGACCTCCACCACTTTTCCGAGGGGCATTAAAAGTGTCTTGTTAAGCTACTGGGACCTCCACCACTTTTCCGAGGGGTATTAAAAGCGTCTTGTTAAGCTACTTGGACCTCCACGACTTTTCCGAGGGGCATTAAAACCATCTTGTTAAGCTACTGGGACCTCCACCACTTTTCCGAGGGTCATTAAAACCGTCTTGTTAAGCTACTGGGAACTCCACCACTTTTCCGAGAGGCATTAAAACTGTAATGATAAGCTACTGGGACCTCCACGTCTCTTCTAAGCTGTATTAAAAGCGTCTTGTTAAGCTACTGTGACCTCTACCACTTTTCCGAGAGGCACTAAAACCATCTTGTTAAGCTACTGGGACCTCCACCACTTTTCCAAGGGGCATTAAAACCGCCTTTTTAATCTACTGGGACCTCCACCTCTCTTGTGAGGGGCATTAAAAGCGTCTTGTTAAGCTACTGGGACCTCCACCACTTTTCCGAGGGGCATTAAAACCGTAATGATAAGCTACTGGGACCTCCATGTCTCTTCTGAGGGGCATTAAAAGCGTCTTGTTAAGCTACTGGGACCTCCACCAATTTTCCGAGAGGCACTAAAACCATCTTGTTAAGCTACTGGGACGTCCACCACTTTTCCAAGGGGCATTAAAACCGCCTTTTTAAGCTACTGGGACCTCCACGTCTCTTGTGAGGGGCATTAAAAGCGTCTTTAAGCTACTGTGACCTCCACCACTTTTCCGAGGGGCATTAAAACCGTCTTGTTAAGCTACTGGGACCTCCACCACTTTTCCGAGGGGCATTAAAAGCGTCTTGTTAAGCTGCTGGGACCTCCACGTCTCTTCTGAGGGGCATTAAAAGTGTCTTGTTAAGCTACTGTGACCTCTAACACTTTTTCCGAGGGGCATTAAAAGCATCTTGTTAAGCTACTGGGACCTCCACCACTTTTCCGAGGGGCATTAAAAGCATCTTGTTAAGCTACTGGGACCTCCACTTCTCTTCTGAGGGGCATTAAAAGCGTCTTGTTAAACTACTGTGATCTCCACCACTTTTCCGATGTGCATTAAAAGCGTCTTGTTAAGCTACTGGGACCTCCCCCACTTTTCCGAGGGGCATTAAAAGCGTCTTGTTAAGCTACTGGGACCTCCACCACTTTTCCGAGGGGCATTAAAACCATCTTGTTAAGCTACTGGGACCTCCACCACTTTTCCAAGGGGCATTTAAAGCATCTTCTTAAGCTACTGGGACCTCCACCACTTTTCCGAGTGGCATTAAAATCGTTTCGTTGAGCTACTGGGACCTCCACCAATTTTTCGAGGTGCATTAAAACCGTCTTGTTAAGCTACTTAGACCTCCACGTCTCTTCTGAGGGTATTAAAAGCGTCTTGTTAAGCTACTGTGACCTCCACCACTTTTCCGAGGGGCATTAAAACCGTCTTGTTAAGCTACTGGGACCTCCACCACTTTTCCGAGGGGCATTAAAACCGTCTTGTTAAGCTACTGGGACCTCCACCACTTTTCCGAGCGGCATTAAAACCTTATTGATAAGCTACTGGGACCTCCACGTCTCTTCTGAGGGGCATTAAAAGCGTATTGTTAAGCTACTGTGACCTCCACCATTTTTCCGAGGGGCATTAAAACCGTCTTGTTAAGCTACTGGGACCTCCACCACTTTTCCGAGGCTCATTTAAACCGTCTTGTTAAGCTACTGGGACCTCCACCACTTTTCCGAGAGGCATTAAACTCGTAATGATAAGCTACTGGGACCTCCACGTCTCTTCTGAGGGGCATTAAAAGCGTCTTGTTAAGCTACTGTGACCTCCACCACTTTTCCGAGGGGCACTAAAACCATCTTGTTAAGCTACTGGGACCTCCACCACTTTTCCGAGGGGCATTAAAACCGCCTTTTTAAGCTACTGGGACCTCCACGTCTCTTGTGAGAGGCATTAAAAGCGTCTTTTAAGTTACTGTGGCCTCCACCACTTTTCCGAGGGGCATTAAAACCGTCTTGTTAAGCTACTGGGACCTCCACCACTTTTCCGATGGGCATTAAAAGTGTCTTGTTAAGCTACTGGGACCTCCACGTCTCTTCTGAGGGGCATTAAAAGTGTCTTGTTAAGCTACTGTGACCTCCACCACTTTTCCGAGGGGCAATAAAAGCATCTTGTTAAGCTACTGGGACCTCCACCACTTTTCCGAAGGGCATTAAAAGCGTCTTGTTAAGCTACTGGGACCTCTACCACTTTTCCGAGGGTCATTTAAAGCATCTTGTTAAGCTACTGGGACCTCTACTTCTCTTCTGAGGGGCATTAAAAGCGTCGTGTTAAACTACTGTGATCTCCACCACTTTTCCGAGGGGCATTAAAACCGCTTTCTTAAGCTACTGGGACCTCCACCACTTTTCCGAGGGGAATTAAAACCGTCTTGTTAAGCTACTGGGACCTCCACCACTTTTCCGAGGGGCATTAAAACCGCCTTTTTAAGCTACTGGCACCTCCACGTCTCTTCTGAGGGGCATTAAAAACATATTTTAAGCTGCTGTGACCTCCACGAATTTTCCGAGGTGCATTAAAAGTGTCTTGTTAAGCTACTGTGACCTCCACCACTTTTCCGAGGGGCATTAAAACCGTCTTGTTAAGCTACTGGGACCTCCACCACTTTTCCGAGGGGCATTAAAACCGTCTTGTTAAGCTACTGGGACCTCCACCACTTTTCCGAGGGGCATTAAAACCATCTTGTTAAGCTACTGGGACCTCCACCACTTTTCCGAGGGGCATTAAAACCGCCTTTTTAAGCTACTGGCACCTCTACGTCTCTTCTGAGGGGCATTAAAAGCATGTTTTAAGCTGCTGTGACCTCCACGAATTTTCCGAGGGGCATTAAAAGCATCTTGTTAAGCTACTGTGATCTCCACCACTTTTCCGAGGGGCATTAAAACAGTCTTGTTAAGCTACTGGGACCTCCACCACTTTTCCGAGGGGCATTAAAAGCGTCTTGTTAAGCTACTGGGACCTCCACCACTTTTCCGAGGGGTATTAAAAGCGTCTTGTTAAGCTACTGGGACCTCCACGACTTTTCCGAGGGGCATTAAAACCGTCTTGTTAAGCTACTGGGACCTCCACCACTTTTCCGTGTGTCATTAAAACCGTCTTGTTAAGCTATTGGGAACTCCACCACTTTTCCGAGGGGCATTAAAACCATAATCATAAGCTACTGGGACCCCCACGTCTCTTCTGAGGGGCATTAAAAGCGTCTTGTTAAGCTACTGGGACCTCCACCACTTTTCCAAGGGGCATTAAAACCGCCTTTTTAAGCTACTGGGACCTCCACCTCTCTTGTGAGGGGCATTAAAAGCATCTTTTAAGCTACTGTGACCTCCACCACTTTTCCGAGGGGCATTAAAACCGTTTTGTTAAGCTACTGGGACCTCCACCACTTTTCCGAGGGGCATTAAAAGTGTCTTGTTAAGCTACTGGGACCTCCACCACTTTTCCGAGGGGCATTAAAAGTGTCTTGTTAAGCTACTGGGACCTCCACCACTTTTCCGAGGGGCTTCAAAAACCATCTTCTTTATCTACTGGGACCTCCACTACTTTTCCGAGGGGCATAAAAACCGTCTTGTTAAGCTACTGGGGCCTCCACCATTTTTCCAGGGGCATTAAAACGGTCTTGTTAAGCTACTGGGACCTCCACGTCTCTTCTGAGGGGCATTAAAAGCATCTTGTTAAGCTACTTTGACCTCCACCACTTTTCCGAGGGGCATTAAAATCATCTTGTTAAGCTACTGTGACCTCCACCACTTTTCCGAGGGGCATTAAAACCGTGTTGTAAAGCTACTGGGACCTCCACCACTTTTCCGAGGGGCATTAAAACCGTCTTGTTAAGCTACTGTGACCTCCATCACTTTTCCGAGGGGCATTAAAAGCGTCTTGTTAAGCTACTGTGACATCCACCTCTTTTCCGAGGGGCATTAAAAGCGTCTTGTTAAGCTACTGGGACCTCCACCACTTTTCCGAGGGGCATTAAAACCGTCTTGTTAAGCTACTGGGACCTCCACCACTATTCCGAGGGTCATTAAAACCGTCTTGTTAAGCTACTGGGACCTCCACCACTTTTCCGAGGGGCATTAAAACCGTAATGATAAGCTACTGGGACCTCCACGTCTCTTCTGAGGGGCATTAAAAGCGTCTTGTTAAGCTACTGGGACCTCCACCAATTTTCCGAGAGGCACTAAAACCATCTTGTTAAGCTACTGGGACCTCCACCACTTTTCCAAGGGGCATTAAAACCGCCTTTTTAAGCTACTGGGACCTCCACGTGTCTTGTGAGGGGCATTAAATGCGTCTTTTAAGCTACTGTGACCTCCACCACTTTTCCGAGGTGCATTAAAACCGTCTTGTTAAGCTACTGGGACCTCCACCACTTTTCCGAGTCGCATTAAAAGTGTCTTGTTAAGCTACTGGGACCTCCACGTCTCTTCTGAGGGGCATTAAAAGTGTCTTGTTAAAGTACTGTGACCTCTACCACTTTTTCCGAGCGGCATTAAAAGCATCTTGTTAAACTACTGGGACCTCCACCACTTTTCCGAGGGGCATTAAAAGCGTCTTGTTAAGCTGCTGGGACCTCCACCACTTTTCCAAGGGTCATTTAAAGCATCTTGTTAAGCTACTGGGACCTCCACTTCTCTTCTAAGGGGCATTAAAAGCGTCTTGTTAAACTACTGTGATCTCCACCACTTTTCCGATGTGCATTAAAAGCGTCTTGTTAAGCTACTGGGACCTCCACCACTTTTCCGAGGGGCATTAAAAGCGTCTTGTTAAGCTACTGGGACCTCCACCACTTTTCCGAGGGGCATTAAAACCGTCTTGTTAAGCTACTGGGACCTCCACCACTTTTCCAAGGGGCATTAAATCCGTCTTGTTAAGCTACTGGGACCTCCACCACTTTTCCGAGGGGCGTTAAAACCGTCTTGTTAAGCTACTGGGACCTCCACGTCTCTTCTGAGGTGCAATAAAAGCATCTTGTTAAGCTACTGTGACCGCCACCACTTTTCCAAGGGGCATTAACAGCGTCTTGTTAAGCTACTGGGACCTCCACCACTTTTCCGAGTGGCATTAAAATCGTCTTGTTAAGCTACTGGGACTTCCACCACTTTTCCGAGGGGCATTAAAACCGTCTTGTTAAGCAACTGGTACCTCCACGTCTCTTCTGAGGGGCATTAAAAGTGTCTGGTTAAGCTACTGTGACCTCCACCACTTTTCCGAGGGGCATTAAAAGCGTATTGTTAAGCTACTGTGACCTCCACCACTTTTCCGAGGGGCATTAAAACCGTTTTGTTAAGCTACTGGGACCTCCACCACTTTTCCGAGGGGCATTAAAACGGTCTTGTTAAGCTACTGGGACCTCCAGGTCTCTTCTGAGGGGCATTAAAAGTGTCTGGTTAAGCTACTGTGACCTCCACCACTTTTCCGAGGGGCATTAAAAGCGTATTGTTAAGCTACTGTGACCTCCACCACTTTTCCGAGGGGCATTAAAACCGTTTTGTTAAGCTACTGGGACCTCCACCACTTTTCCGAGGGGCATTAAAACGGTCTTGTTAAGCTACTGGGACCTCCAGGTCTCTTCTGAGAGGCATTAAAAGCGTCTTTTTAAGCTACTGTGACCTCCACCACTTTTCCGAGGGGCATTAAAAGCGTCTTGTTAAGCTACTGGGACCTCCGCCACTTTTCCGAGTGGCATTAAAACCGTCTTGTTAAGCTACTGGGACCTCCACCACTTTTCCTAGGGTCATTTAAAGCATCCTGTTAAGCTACTGGGACCTCCACCACTTTTCCGAGGGTCATTAAAACCGTCATGTTAAGCTACTGGGACCTCCACCACTTTTCCGAGGGTCATTAAAACCGTCTTGTTAAGCTACTGGGACCTCCACCACTTTTCCGAGGGGCATTAAAAGCGCCTTGTTAAGCTACTGGGACCGCCACCACTTTTCCGAGGGGCATTAAAACCGTCTTGTTAAGCAACTGGGACCTCCACCACTTTTCTGAGGGGCATTAAAACCGCTTTGTTAAGCTACTGGGACCTCCACCACTTTTCCGAGAGGCATTAAAACCGTCTTGTTAAGCTACTGGGACCTCCACCACTTTTCCGAGGGGCATTAAAACCGCCTTTTTAAGCTACTGGCACCTCCACGTCTCTTCTGAGGGGCATTAAAAACATCTTTTAAGCTGCTGTGACCTCCACGAATTTTCCGAGGGGCATTGAAAGCGTCTTGTTAAGCTACTGTGACCTCCACCACTTTTCCGAGGGGCATTAAAACCGTCTTGTTAAGCTACTGGGACCTCCACCACTTTTCCGAGGGGCATTAAAACCGTCTTGTTAAGCTACTGGGACCTCCACCACTTTTCCGAGGGGCATTAAAACCGCCTTTTTAAGCTACTGGCACCTCCACGTCTCTTCTGAGGGGCATTAAAAGCATCTTTTAAGCTGCTGTGGCCTCCACGAATTTTCCGTGGGGCATTAAAAGCGTCTTTTTAAGCTACTGTGACCTCCACCACTTTTCCGAGGGGCATTAAAACCGTCTTGTTAAGCTACTGGGACCTCCACCACTTTTCCGAGGGGCATTAAAAGCGTCTTGTTAAGCTACTGGGACCTCGACGTCTCTTCTGATGGGCAATAAAAGCGTCTTGTTAAGCTACTGTGACCTCCACCACTTTTCCGAGGGGCATTAAAAGTGTCTTGTTAAGCTACTGGGACCTCCACCACTTTTCCGAGGGGTATTAAAAGCGTCTTGTTAAGCTACTTGGACCTCCACGACTTTTCCGAGGGGCATTAAAACCATCTTGTTAAGCTACTGGGACCTCCACCACTTTTCCGAGGGTCATTAAAACCGTCTTGTTAAGCTACTGGGAACTCCACCACTTTTCCGAGAGGCATTAAAACTGTAATGATAAGCTACTGGGACCTCCACGTCTCTTCTAAGCTGTATTAAAAGCGTCTTGTTAAGCTACTGTGACCTCCACCACTTTTCCGAGAGGCACTAAAACCATCTTGTTAAGCTACTGGGACCTCCACCACTTTTCCAAGGGGCATTAAAACCGCCTTTTTAATCTACTGGGACCTCCACCTCTCTTGTGAGGGGCATTAAAAGCGTCTTTTAAGCTACTGTGACCTCCACCACTTTTCCGAGGGGCATTAAAAGTGTCTTGTTAAGCTATTGGGACCTCCAAGTCTCTTCTGAGGGGCATTAAAAGCGTCTTGTTAAGATACTGTGACCAACACCACTTTTCCGAGGGGCATCAAAAACCATCTTCTTAAGCTACTGGGACCTCCACCACTTTTCCGAGGGGCTTTAAAACCGCCTTTTTAAGCTACTGGGATCTCCACGTCTCTTCTGAGGGGCATTAAAAGCATCTCTTAAGCTGCTGTGACCACCACTTTTCCGAGGGGCATTAAAAGCGTCTTGTTAAGCTACTGTGACCTCCACCACTTTTCCTAGCTGCATTAAAACCTTATTGATAAGCTACTGGGACCTCCACGTCTCTTCTGAGGGGCATTAAAAGCGTCTTGTTAAGCTACTGTGACCTCCACCACTTTTCCGAGGGGCATTAAAACCATCTTCTTAAGCTACTGGGACCTCCACCACTTTTCCGAGGGGTCTTAAAACCGCCTTTTTAAGCTACTGGGATCTCCACGTCTCTTCTGAGGGGCATTAAAAGTGTCTTGTTAAGCTACTGTGACCTCCACCACTTTTCCGAGGGGTATTAAAAGCGTCTTGTTAAGCTACTGTGACCTCCACCACTTTTCCGAGGGGCATAAAACCGTCTTGTTAAGCTACTGGGGCCTCCACCACTTTTCCGAGGGGCATTAAAACGGTCTTGTTAAGCTACTGGGACCTCCACGTCTCTTCTGAGGGGCATTAAAAAAGGGTCTTGTTAAGCTACTGTGACCTCCACCACTTTTCCGAGGGGCATTAAAACCGTCTTGTTAAGCTACTGTGACCTCCACCACTTTTCCGAGGGGCATTGAAACCATCTTGTTAAGCTACTGGGACCTCCACCACTTTTCCGAGGGGCATTAAAACCGTCTTGTTAAGCTACTGGGACCTCCACCACTTTTCCGAGGGGCATTAAAACCGTCTTGTTAAGCTACTGGGACCTCCACCACTTTTCTGAGGGGCATTAAAACCGTCTTGTTAAGCTACTGAGACCACCACTTTTCCGAGGGGCATTAAAACCGTCTTGTTAAGCTACTGGGACCTACACTTCTCTTCTGAGGGGCATTAAAAGTGTCTGGTTAAGCTACTGTGACCTCCATCACTTTTCCGAGGGGCATTAAAAGCGTCTTGTTAAGCTACTGGGACCTCCACCACTTTTCCAAGTGGCGTTAAAACCGTATTGTTAAGCTCCTGGGACCTCCACTTCTCTTCTGAGGGGCATTAAAAGTGTCTTGTTAAACTACTTTGACCTCCACCACTTTTCCGAGGGGCATTAAAAGCATCTTGTTAAGCTACTGGGACCTCCACCACTTTTCCGAGGGACATTAAAAGCGTCTTGTTAAGCTACTGGGACCTCCACCACTTTTCCGAGGGGCTTTAAAAGCGTCTTGTTAAGCTACTGGGACCTCCACCACTTTTCCGAGGGGCATTAAAACCGTCTTGTTAAGCTACTGGGACCTCCACGTCTCTTCTGAGGTGCATTAAAAGCATCTTGTTAAGCCATTGTGACCTCCACGTATCTTCTGAGGGGCATTAAAAGCGTCTTGTTAAGCTACTGTGACCTCCACCACTTTTCCGAAGGGCATTAAAACCATCTTCTTAAGCTACTGGGACCTCCACCACTTTTCCGAGGGGCCTTAAAACCGCCTTTTTAAGCTACTGGGACCTCCACGTCTCTTCTGAGGGGCATTAAAAGCGTCTTGTTAAGCTACTGGGACCTCCACCAATTTTCCGAGAGGCACTAAAACCATCTTGTTAAGCTACTGGGACCTCCACCACTTTTCCAAGGGGCATTAAAACCGCCTTTTTAAGCTACTGGGACCTCCACGTGTCTTGTGAGGGGCATTAAAAGCGTCTTTTAAGCTACTGTGACCTCCACCACTTTTCCGAGGTGCATTAAAACCGTCTTGTTAAGCTACTGGGACCTCCACCACTTTTCCGAGTCGCATTAAAAGTGTCTTGTTAAGCTACTGGGACCTCCACGTCTCTTCTGAGGGGCATTAAAAGTGTCTTGTTAAGGTACTGTGACCTCTACCACTTTTTCCGAGCGGCATTAAAAGCAACTTGTTAAACTACTGGGACCTCCACCACTTTTCCGAGGGGCATTAAAAGCGTCTTGTTAAGCTGCTGGGACCTCCACCACTTTTCCAAGGGTCATTTAAAGCATCTTGTTAAGCTACTGGGACCTCCACTTCTCTTCTAAGGGGCATTAAAAGCGTCTTGTTAAACTACTGTGATCTCCACCACTTTTCCGATGTGCATTAAAAGCGTCTTGTTAAGCTACTGGGACCTCCACCACTTTTCCGAGGGGCATTAAAAGCGTCTTGTTAAGCTACTGGGACCTCCACCACTTTTCCGAGGGGCATTAAAACCGTCTTGTTAAGCTACTGGGACCTCCACCACTTTTCCAAGGGGCATTAAATCCGTCTTGTTAAGCTACTGGGACCTCCACCACTTTTCCGAGGGGCGTTAAAACCGTCTTGTTAAGCTACTGGGACCTCCACGTCTCTTCTGAGGTGCATTAAAAGCATCTTGTTAAGCTACTGTGACCGCCACCACTTTTCCAAGGGGCATTAACAGCGTCTTGTTAAGCTACTGGGACCTCCACCACTTTTCCGAGTGGCATTAAAATCGTCTTGTTAAGCTACTGGGACTTCCACCACTTTTCCGAGGGGCATTAAAACCGTCTTGTTAAGCAACTGGTACCTCCACGTCTCTTCTGAGGGGCATTAAAAGTGTCTGGTTAAGCTACTGTGACCTCCACCACTTTTCCGAGGGGCATTAAAAGCGTATTGTTAAGCTACTGTGACCTCCACCACTTTTCCGAGGGGCATTAAAACCGTTTTGTTAAGCTACTGGGACCTCCACCACTTTTCCGAGGGGCATTAAAACGGTCTTGTTAAGCTACTGGGACCTCCAGGTCTCTTCTGAGGGGCATTAAAAGTGTCTGGTTAAGCTACTGTGACCTCCACCACTTTTCCGAGGGGCATTAAAAGCGTATTGTTAAGCTACTGTGACCTCCACCACTTTTCCGAGGGGCATTAAAACCGTTTTGTTAAGCTACTGGGACCTCCACCACTTTTCCGAGGGGCATTAAAACGGTCTTGTTAAGCTACTGGGACCTCCAGGTCTCTTCTGAGAGGCATTAAAAGCGTCTTTTTAATCTACTGTGACCTCCACCACTTTTCCGAGGGGCATTAAAAGCGTCTTGTTAAGCTACTGGGACCTCCGCCACTTTTCCGAGTGGCATTAAAACCGTCTTGTTAAGCTACTGGGACCTCCACCACTTTTCCTAGGGTCATTTAAAGCATCCTGTTAAGCTACTGGGACCTCCACCACTTTTCCGAGGGTCATTAAAACCGTCATGTTAAGCTACTGGGACCTCCACCACTTTTCCGAGGGTCATTAAAACAGTCTTGTTAAGCTACTGGGACCTCCACCACTTTTCCGAGGGGCATTAAAAGCGCCTTGTTAAGCTACTGGGACCGCCACCACTTTTCCGAGGGGCATTAAAACCGTCTTGTTAAGCAACTGGGACCTCCACCACTTTTCTGAGGGGCATTAAAACCGCTTTGTTAAGCTACTGGGACCTCCACCACTTTTCCGAGAGGCATTAAAACCGTCTTGTTAAGCTACTGGGACCTCCACCACTTTTCCGAGGGGCATTAAAACCGCCTTTTTAAGCTACTGGCACCTCCACGTCTCTTCTGAGGGGCATTAAAAACATCTTTTAAGCTGCTGTGACCTCCACGAATTTTCCGAGGGGCATTGAAAGCGTCTTGTTAAGCTACTGTGACCTCCACCACTTTTCCGAGGGGCATTAAAACCGTCTTGTTAAGCTACTGGGACCTCCACCACTTTTCCGAGGGGCATTAAAACTGTCTTGTTAAGCTACTGGGACCTCCACCACTTTTCCGAGGGGCATTAAAACCGCCTTTTTAAGCTACTGGCACCTCCACGTCTCTTCTGAGGGGCATTAAAAGCATCTTTTAAGCTGCTGTGGCCTCCACGAATTTTCCGTGGGGCAGTAAAAGCGTCTTTTTAAGCTACTGTGACCTCCACCACTTTTCCGAGGGGCATTAAAACCGTCTTGTTAAGCTACTGGGACCTCCACCACTTTTCCGAGGGGCATTAAAAGCGTCTTGTTAAGCTACTGGGACCTCGACGTCTCTTCTGATGGGCAATAAAAGCGTCTTGTTAAGCTACTGTGACCTCCACCACTTTTCCGAGGGGCATTAAAAGTGTCTTGTTAAGCTACTGGGACCTCCACCACTTTTCCGAGGGGTATTAAAAGCGTCTTGTTAAGCTACTTGGACCTCCACGACTTTTCCGAGGGGCATTAAAACCATCTTGTTAAGCTACTGGGACCTCCACCACTTTTCCGAGGGTCATTAAAACCGTCTTGTTAAGCTACTGGGAACTCCACCACTTTTCCGAGAGGCATTAAAACTGTAATGATAAGCTACTGGGACCTCCACGTCTCTTCTAAGCTGTATTAAAAGCGTCTTGTTAAGCTACTGTGACCTCCACCACTTTTCCGAGAGGCACTAAAACCATCTTGTTAAGCTACTGGGACCTCCACCACTTTTCCAAGGGGCATTAAAACCGCCTTTTTAATCTACTGGGACCTCCACCTCTCTTGTGAGGGGCATTAAAAGCGTCTTTTAAGCTACTGTGACCTCCACCACTTTTCCGAGGGGCATTAAAAGTGTCTTGTTAAGCTATTGGGACCTCCAAGTCTCTTCTGAGGGGCATTAAAAGCGTCTTGTTAAGCTACTGTGACCAACACCACTTTTCCGAGGGGCATCAAAAACCATCTTCTTAAGCTACTGGGACCTCCACCACTTTTCCGAGGGGCTTTAAAACCGCCTTTTTAAGCTACTGGGATCTCCACGTCTCTTCTGAGGGGCATTAAAAGCGTCTCTTAAGCTGCTGTGACCACCACTTTTCCGAGGGGCATTAAAAGCGTCTTGTTAAGCTACTGTGACCTCCACCACTTTTCCTAGCTGCATTAAAACCTTATTGATAAGCTACTGGGACCTCCACGTCTCTTCTGAGGGGCATTAAAAGCGTCTTGTTAAGCTACTGTGACCTCCACCACTTTTCCGAGGGGCATTAAAACCATCTTCTTAAGCTACTGGGACCTCCACCACTTTTCCGAGGGGTCTTAAAACCGCCTTTTTAAGCTACTGGGATCTCCACGTCTCTTCTGAGGGGCATTAAAAGTGTCTTGTTAAGCTACTGTGACCTCCACCACTTTTCCGAGGGGTATTAAAAGCGTCTTGTTAAGCTACTGTGACCTCCACCACTTTTCCGAGGGGCATAAAACCGTCTTGTTAAGCTACTGGGGCCTCCACCACTTTTCCGAGGGGCATTAAAACGGTCTTGTTAAGCTACTGGGACCTCCACGTCTCTTCTGAGGGGCATTAAAAAAGGGTCTTGTTAAGCTACTGTGACCTCCACCACTTTTCCGAGGGGCATTAAAACCGTCTTGTTAAGCTACTGTGACCTCCACCACTTTTCCGAGGGGCATTGAAACCATCTTGTTAAGCTACTGGGACCTCCACCACTTTTCCGAGGGGCATTAAAACCGTCTTGTTAAGCTACTGGGACCTCCACCACTTTTCTGAGGGGCATTAAAACCGTCTTGTTAAGCTACTGAGACCACCACTTTTCCGAGGGGCATTAAAACCGTCTTGTTAAGCTACTGGGACCTACACTTCTCTTCTGAGGGGCATTAAAAGTGTCTGGTTAAGCTACTGTGACCTCCATCACTTTTCCGAGGGGCATTAAAAGCGTCTTGTTAAGCTACTGGGACCTCCACCACTTTTCCAAGTGGCGTTAAAACCGTATTGTTAAGCTCCTGGGACCTCCACTTCTCTTCTGAGGGGCATTAAAAGTGTCTTGTTAAACTACTTTGACCTCCACCACTTTTCCGAGGGGCATTTAAAGCATCTTGTTAAGCTACTGGGACCTCCACCACTTTTCCGAGGGACATTAAAAGCGTCTTGTTAAGCTACTGGGACCTCCACCACTTTTCCGAGGGGCTTTAAAAGCGTCTTGTTAAGCTACTGGGACCTCCACCACTTTTCCGAGGGGCATTAAAACCGTCTTGTTAAGCTACTGGGACCTCCACGTCTCTTCTGAGGTGCATTAAAAGCATCTTGTTAAGCCACTGTGACCTCCACGTATCTTCTGAGGGGCATTAAAAGCGTCTTGTTAAGCTACTGTGACCTCCACCACTTTTCCGAAGGGCATTAAAACCATCTTCTTAAGCTACTGGGACCTCCACCACTTTTCCGAGGGGCCTTAAAACCGCCTTTTTAAGCTACTGGGATCTCCACGTCTCTTCTGAGGGGCATTAAAAGCGTCTTGTTAAGCTACTGTGACCTCCACCACTTTTCCGAGGGGCATTAAAAGCGTCTTGTTAAGCTACTGTGACCTCCACCACTTTTCCGAGGGTCATTAAAACCGTCTTGTTAAGCTACTGGGACCTCCACCACTTTTCCGAGGGGCATTAAAACCGTAATGATAAGCTACTGGGACCTCCACGTCTCTTCTGAGGGGCATTAAAAGCGTCTTGTTAAGCTACTGGGACCTCCACCAATTTTCCGAGAGGCACTAAAACCATCTTGTTAAGCTACTGGGACCTCCACCACTTTTCCAAGGGGCATTAAAACCGCCTTTTTAAGCTACTGAGACCTCCACGTGTCTTGTGAGGGGCATTAAAAGCGTCTTTTAAGCTACTGTGACCTCCACCACTTTTCCGAGGTGCATTAAAACCGTCTTGTTAAGCTACTGGGACCTCCACCACTTTTCCGAGTCGCATGAAAAGTGTCTTGTTAAGCTACTGGGACCTCCACGTCTCTTCTGAGGGGCATTAAAAGTGTCTTGTTAAGGTACTGTGACCTCTACCACTTTTTCCGAGCGGCATTAAAAGCATCTTGTTAAACTACTGGGACCTCCACCACTTTTCCGAGGGGCATTAAAAGCGTCTTGTTAAGCTGCTGGGACCTCCACCACTTTTCCAAGGGTCATTTAAAGCATCTTGTTAAGCTACTGGGACCTCCACTTCTCTTCTGAGGGGCATTAAAAGCGTCTTGTTAAACCTCTGTGATCGCCACCACTTTTCCGATGTGCATTAAAAGCGTCTTGTTAAGCTACTGGGACCTCCACCACTTTTCCGAGGGGCATTAAAAGCGTCTTGTTAAGCTACTGGGACCTCCACCACTTTTCCGAGGGGCATTAAAACCGTCTTGTTAAGCTACTGGGACCTCCACCACTTTTCCAAGGGGCATTAAATCCGTCTTGTTAAGCTACTGGGACCTCCACCACTTTT
Source organism: Phyllobates terribilis (assembly GCF_046119375.1). NCBI lineage: Eukaryota > Metazoa > Chordata > Amphibia > Anura > Dendrobatidae > Phyllobates > Phyllobates terribilis. The sequence continues at coordinate 101,905,216 of NW_027362767.1, forward strand.
CCGAGGGGCGTTAAAACCGTCTTGTTAAGCTACTGGGACCTCCACGTCTCTTCTGAGGTGCATTAAAAGCATCTTGTTAAGCTACTGTGACCGCCACCACTTTTCCAAGGGGCATTAACAGCGTCTTGTTAAGCTACTGGGACCTCCACCACTTTTCCGAGTGGCATTAAAATCGTCTTGTTAAGCTACTGGGACTTCCACCACTTTTCCGAGGGGCATTAAAACCGTCTTGTTAAGCAACTGGTACCTCCACGTCTCTTCTGAGGGGCATTAAAAGTGTCTGGTTAAGCTACTGTGACCTCCACCACTTTTCCGAGGGGCATTAAAAGCGTATTGTTAAGCTACTGTGACCTCCACCACTTTTCCGAGGGGCATTAAAACCGTTTTGTTAAGCTACTGGGACCTCCACCACTTTTCCGAGGGGCATTAAAACGGTCTTGTTAAGCTACTGGGACCTCCAGGTCTCTTCTGAGGGGCATTAAAAGTGTCTGGTTAAGCTACTGTGACCTCCACCACTTTTCCGAGGGGCATTAAAAGCGTATTGTTAAGCTACTGTGACCTCCACCACTTTTCCGAGGGGCATTAAAACCGTTTTGTTAAGCTACTGGGACCTCCACCACTTTTCCGAGGGGCATTAAAACGGTCTTGTTAAGCTACTGGGACCTCCAGGTCTCTTCTGAGAGGCATTAAAAGCGTCTTTTTAAGCTACTGTGACCTCCACCACTTTTCCGAGGGGCATTAAAAGCGTCTTGTTAAGCTACTGGGACCTCCGCCACTTTTCCGAGTGGCATTAAAACCGTCTTGTTAAGCTACTGGGACCTCCACCACTTTTCCTAGGGTCATTTAAAGCATCCTGTTAAGCTACTGGGACCTCCACCACTTTTCCGAGGGTCATTAAAACCGTCATGTTAAGCTACTGGGACCTCCACCACTTTTCCGAGGGTCATTAAAACCGTCTTGTTAAGCTACTGGGACCTCCACCACTTTTCCGAGGGGCATTAAAAGCGCCTTGTTAAGCTACTGGGACCGCCACCACTTTTCCGAGGGGCATTAAAACCGTCTTGTTAAGCAACTGGGACCTCCACCACTTTTCTGAGGGGCATTAAAACCGCCTTTTTAAGCTACTGGCACCTCCACGTCTCTTCTGAGGGGCATTAAAAACATCTTTTAAGCTGCTGTGACCTCCACAAATTTTCCGAGGGGCATTGAAAGCGTCTTGTTAAGCTACTGTGACCTCCACCACTTTTCCGAGGGGCATTAAAACCGTCTTGTTAAGCTACTGGGACCTCCACCACTTTTCCGAGGGGCATTAAAACCGTCTTGTTAAGCTACTGGGACCTCCACCACTTTTCCGAGGGGCATTAAAACCGCCTTTTTAAGCTACTGGCACCTCCACGTCTCTTCTGAGGGGCATTAAAAGCATCTTTTAAGCTGCTGTGGCCTCCACGAATTTTCCGTGGGGCATTAAAAGCGTCTTTTTAAGCTACTGTGACCTCCACCACTTTTCCGAGGGGCATTAAAACCGTCTTGTTAAGCTACTGGGACCTCCACCACTTTTCCGAGGGGCATTAAAAGCGTCTTGTTAAGCTACTGGGACCTCGACGTCTCTTCTGATGGGCAATAAAAGCGTCTTGTTAAGCTACTGTGACCTCCACCACTTTTCCGAGGGGCATTAAAAGTGTCTTGTTAAGCTACTGGGACCTCCACCACTTTTCCGAGGGGTATTAAAAGCGTCTTGTTAAGCTACTTGGACCTCCACGACTTTTCCGAGGGGCATTAAAACCATCTTGTTAAGCTACTGGGACCTCCACCACTTTTCCGAGGGTCATTAAAACCGTCTTGTTAAGCTACTGGGAACTCCACCACTTTTCCGAGAGGCATTAAAACTGTAATGATAAGCTACTGGGACCTCCACGTCTCTTCTAAGCTGTATTAAAAGCGTCTTGTTAAGCTACTGTGACCTCCACCACTTTTCCGAGGGGCATTAAAACCATCTTCTTAAGCTACTGGGACCTCCACCTCTCTTGTGAGGGGCATTAAAAGCGTCTTGTTAAGCTACTGTGACCTCCACCACTTTTCCAAGGGGCATTAAAACCGCCTTTTTAATCTACTGGGACCTCCACCTCTCTTGTGAGGGGCATTAAAAGCGTCTTTTAAGCTACTGTGAACTCCACCACTTTTCCGAGGGGCATTAAAAGTGTCTTGTTAAGCTATTGGGACCTCCAAGTCTCTTCTGAGGGGCATTAAAAGCGTCTTGTTAAGCTACTGTGACCAACACCACTTTTCCGAGGGGCATCAAAAACCATCTTCTTAAGCTACTGGGACCTCCACCACTTTTCCGAGGGGCTTTAAAACCGCCTTTTTAAGCTACTGGGATCTCCACGTCTCTTCTGAGGGGCATTAAAAGCGTCTCTTAAGCTGCTGTGACCACCACTTTTCCGAGGGGCATTAAAAGCGTCTTGTTAAGCTACTGTGACCTCCACCACTTTTCCTAGCTGCATTAAAACCTTATTGATAAGCTACTGGGACCTCCACGTCTCTTCTGAGGGGCATTAAAAGCGTCTTGTTAAGCTACTGTGACCTCCACCACTTTTCCGAGGGGCATTAAAACCATCTTCTTAAGCTACTGGGACCTCCACCACTTTTCCGAGGGGTCTTAAAACCGCCTTTTTAAGCTACTGGGATCTCCACGTCTCTTCTGAGGGGCATTAAAAGTGTCTTGTTAAGCTACTGTGACCTCCACCACTTTTCCGAGGGGTATTAAAAGCGTCTTGTTAAGCTACTGTGACCTCCACCACTTTTCCGAGGGGCATAAAACAGTCTTGTTAAGCTACTGGGGCCTCCACCACTTTTCCGAGGGGCATTAAAACGGTCTTGTTAAGCTACTGGGACCTCCACGTCTCTTCTGAGGGGCATTAAAAAAGGGTCTTGTTAAGCTACTGTGACCTCCACCACTTTTCCGAGGGGCATTAAAACCGTCTTGTTAAGCTACTGTGACCTCCACCACTTTTCCGAGGGGCATTGAAACCATCTTGTTAAGCTACTGGGACCTCCACCACTTTTCCGAGGGGCATTAAAACCGTCTTGTTAAGCTACTGGGACCTCCACCACTTTTCCGAGGGGCATTAAAACCGTCTTGTTAAGCTACTGGGACCTCCACCACTTTTCTGAGAGGCATTAAAACCGTCTTGTTAAGCTACTGAGACCACCACTTTTCCGAGGGGCATTAAAACCGTCTTGTTAAGCTACTGGGACCTACACTTCTCTTCTGAGGGGCATTAAAAGTGTCTGGTTAAGCTACTGTGACCTCCATCACTTTTCCGAGGGGCATTAAAAGCGTCTTGTTAAGCTACTGGGACCTCCACCACTTTTCCAAGTGGCGTTAAAACCGTATTGTTAAGCTCCTGGGACCTCCACTTCTCTTCTGAGGGGCATTAAAAGTGTCTTGTTAAACTACTTTGACCTCCACCACTTTTCCGAGGGGCATTAAAAGCATCTTGTTAAGCTACTGGGACCTCCACCACTTTTCCGAGGGACATTAAAAGCGTCTTGTTAAGCTACTGGGACCTCCACCACTTTTCCGAGGGGCTTTAAAAGCGTCTTGTTAAGCTACTGGGACCTCCACCACTTTTCCGAGGGGCATTAAAACCGTCTTGTTAAGCTACTGGGACCTCCACGTCTCTTCTGAGGTGCATTAAAAGCATCTTGTTAAGCCACTGTGACCTCCACGTATCTTCTGAGGGGCATTAAAAGCGTCTTGTTAAGCTACTGTGACCTCCACCACTTTTCCGAAGGGCATTAAAACCATCTTCTTAAGCTACTGGGACCTCCACCACTTTTCCGAGGGGCCTTAAAACCGCCTTTTTAAGCTACTGGGATCTCCACGTCTCTTCTGAGGGGCATTAAAAGCGTCTTGTTAAGCTACTGTGACCTCCACCACTTTTCCGAGGGGCATTAAAAGCGTCTTGTTAAGCTACTGTGACCTCCACCACTTTTCCGAGGGGCATAAAAACCGTCTTGTTAAGCTACTGGGGCCTCCACCACTTTTCCGAGGGGCATTAAAACGGTCTTGTTAAGCTCCTGGGACCTCCACGTCTCTTCTGAGGGGCATTAAAAAAGCGTCTTGTTAAGCTACTGTGACCTCCACCACTTTTCCGAGGGGCATTAAAACCGTCTTGTTAAGCTACTGTGACCTCCACCACTTTTCCGAGGGGCATTAAAACCGTCTTGTTAAGCTACTGGGACCTCCACCACTTTTCCGAGGGGCATTAAAACCGTCTTGTTAAGCTACTGGGACCTCCACCACTTTTCCGAGGGGCCTTAAAACCGCCTTTTTAAGCTACTGGGATCTCCACGTCTCTTCTGAGGGGCATTAAAAGCATCTTGTTAAGCTACTGTGACCTCCACTTCTCTTCTGAGGGGCATTAAAAGTGTCTGGTTAAGCTACTGTGACCTCCACCACTTTTCCGAGGGGCATAAATACCGTCTTGTTAAGCTACTGGGGCCTCCACCACTTTTCCGAGGGGCATTAAAACGGTCTTGTTAAGCTACTGGGACCTCCACGTCTCTTCTGAGGGGCATTAAAAAAGCGTCTTGTTAAGCTCCTGTGACCTCCACCACTTTTCCGAGGGGCATTAAAACCATCTTGTTAAGCTACTGTGACCTCCACCACTTTTCTAAGGGGCATTAAAACCGTCTTGTTAAGCTACTGGGACCTCCACCACTTTTCCGAGGGGCATTAAAACCGTCTTGTTAAGCTACTGGGACCTCCACCACTTTTCCGAGGGGCATTAAAACCGTCTTGTTAAGCTACTGAGAACACCACTTTTCCGAGGGGCATTAAAACCGTCTTGTTAAGCTACTGGGACCTCCACGTCTCTTCTGAGGGGCATTAAAAGCATCTTGTTAAGCTACTGGGACCTCCACATCTCTTCTGAGGGGCATTAAAAGTGTCTGGTTAAGCTACTGTGACCTCCATCACTTTTCCGAGGGGCATTAAAAGCGTCTTGTTAAGCTACTGGGACCTCCACCACTTTTCCAAGTGGCGTTGAAACCGTCTCGTTAAGCTACTGGGACCTCCAACACTTTTCCGAGGGTCATTTAAAGCGTCTTGTTAAGATACTGGGACCTCCACCACTTTTCCGAGGGGCATTAAAACCGTCTTGTTAAGCTACTGGGACCTCCACGTCTCTTCTGAGGTGCATTAAAAGCGTCTTGTTAAGCCACTGTGACCTCCACCACTTTTCCGAGGGGCATTAAAAGTGTCTTGTTAAGCTACTGGGACCTCCACCACTTTTCCGAGGGGCATTAAAAGTGTCTTGTTAAGCTACTGGGACCTCCACCACTTTTCCGAGGGGCTTCAAAAACCATCTTCTTTATCTACTGGGACCTCCACTACTTTTCCGAGGGGCATAAAAACCGTCTTGTTAAGCTACTGGGGCCTCCACCATTTTTCCAGGGGCATTAAAACGGTCTTGTTAAGCTACTGGGACCTCCACGTCTCTTCTGAGGGGCATTAAAAGCATCTTGTTAAGCTACTTTGACCTCCACCACTTTTCCGAGGGGCATTAAAATCATCTTGTTAAGCTACTGTGACCTCCACCACTTTTCCGAGGGGCATTAAAACCGTGTTGTAAAGCTACTGGGACCTCCACCACTTTTCCGAGGGGCATTAAAACCGTCTTGTTAAGCTACTGTGACCTCCATCACTTTTCCGAGGGGCATTAAAAGCGTCTTGTTAAGCTACTGTGACATCCACCTCTTTTCCGAGGGGCATTAAAAGCGTCTTGTTAAGCTACTGGGACCTCCACCACTTTTCCGAGGGGCATTAAAACCGTCTTGTTAAGCTACTGGGACCTCCACCACTATTCCGAGGGTCATTAAAACCGTCTTGTTAAGCTACTGGGACCTCCACCACTTTTCCGAGGGGCATTAAAACCGTAATGATAAGCTACTGGGACCTCCACGTCTCTTCTGAGGGGCATTAAAAGCGTCTTGTTAAGCTACTGGGACCTCCACCAATTTTCCGAGAGGCACTAAAACCATCTTGTTAAGCTACTGGGACCTCCACCACTTTTCCAAGGGGCATTAAAACCGCCTTTTTAAGCTACTGGGACCTCCACGTCTCTTGTGAGGGGCATTAAAAGCGTCTTTTAAGCTACTGTGACCTCCACCACTTTTCCGAGGGGCATTAAAACCGTCTTGTTAAGCTACTGGGACCTCCACCACTTTTCCGAGGGGCATTAAACGCGTCTTGTTAAGCTGCTGGGACCTCCACGTCTCTTCTGAGGGGCATTAAAAGTGTCTTGTTAAGCTACTGTGACCTCTAACACTTTTTCCGAGGGGCATTAAAAGCATCTTGTTAAGCTACTGGGACCTCCACCACTTTTCCGAGGGGCATTAAAAGCATCTTGTTAAGCTACTGGGACCTCCACTTCTCTTCTGAGGGGCATTAAAAGCGTCTTGTTAAACTACTGTGATCTCCACCACTTTTCCGATGTGCATTAAAAGCGTCTTGTTAAGCTACTGGGACCTCCACCACTTTTCCGAGGGGCATTAAAAGCGTCTTGTTAAGCTACTGGGACCTCCACCACTTTTCCGAGGGGCATTAAAACCGTCTTGTTAAGCTACTGGGACCTCCACCACTTTTCCAAGGGGCATTAAATCCGTCTTGTTAAGCTACTGGGACCTCCACCACTTTTCCGAGGGGCGTTAAAACCGTCTTGATAAGCTACTGGGACCTCCACGTCTCTTCTGAGGTGCATTAAAAGCATCTTGTTAAGCTACTGTGACCGCCACCACTTTTCCAAGGGGCATTAACAGCGTCTTGTTAAGCTACTGGGACCTCCACCACTTTTCCGAGTGGCATTAAAATCGTCTTGTTAAGCTACTGGGACTTCCACCACTTTTCCGAGGGGCATTAAAACCGTCTTGTTAAGCAACTGGTACCTCCACGTCTCTTCTGAGGGGCATTAAAAGTGTCTGGTTAAACTACTGTGACCTCCACCACTTTTCCGAGGGGCATTAAAAGCGTATTGTTAAGCTACTGTGACCTCCACCACTTTTCCGAGGGGCATTAAAACCGTTTTGTTAAGCTACTGGGACCTCCACCACTTTTCCGAGGGGCATTAAAACGGTCTTGTTAAGCTACTGGGACCTCCAGGTCTCTTCTGAGGGGCATTAAAAGTGTCTGGTTAAGCTACTGTGACCTCCACCACTTTTCCGAGGGGCATTAAAAGCGTATTGTTAAGCTACTGTGACCTCCACCACTTTTCCGAGGGGCATTAAAACCGTTTTGTTAAGCTACTGGGACCTCCACCACTTTTCCGAGGGGCATTAAAACGGTCTTGTTAAGCTACTGGGACCTCCAGGTCTCTTCTGAGAGGCATTAAAAGCGTCTTTTTAAGCTACTGTGACCTCCACCACTTTTCCGAGGGGCATTAAAAGCGTCTTGTTAAGCTACTGGGACCTCCGCCACTTTTCCGAGTGGCATTAAAACCGTCTTGTTAAGCTACTGGGACCTCCACCACTTTTCCTAGGGTCATTTAAAGCATCCTGTTAAGCTACTGGGACCTCCACCACTTTTCCGAGGGGCATTAAAACCGTCTTGTTAAGCTACTGGGACCTCCACCACTTTTCCGAGGGGCATTAAAAGCGTCTTGTTAAGCTACTGGGACCTCGACGTCTCTTCTGATGGGCAATAAAAGCGTCTTGTTAAGCTACTGTGACCTCCACCACTTTTCCGAGGGGCATTAAAAGTGTCTTGTTAAGCTACTGGGACCTCCACCACTTTTCCGAGGGGTATTAAAAGCGTCTTGTTAAGCTACTTGGACCTCCACGACTTTTCCGAGGGGCATTAAAACCATCTTGTTAAGCTACTGGGACCTCCACCACTTTTCCGAGGGTCATTAAAACCGTCTTGTTAAGCTACTGGGAACTCCACCACTTTTCCGAGAGGCATTAAAACTGTAATGATAAGCTACTGGGACCTCCACGTCTCTTCTAAGCTGTATTAAAAGCGTCTTGTTAAGCTACTGTGACCTCCACCACTTTTCCGAGAGGCACTAAAACCATCTTGTTAAGCTACTGGGACCTCCACCACTTTTCCAAGGGGCATTAAAACCGCCTTTTTAATCTACTGGGACCTCCACCTCTCTTGTGAGGGGCATTAAAAGCGTCTTTTAAGCTACTGTGACCTCCACCACTTTTCCGAGGGGCATTAAAAGTGTCTTGTTAAGCTATTGGGACCTCCAAGTCTCTTCTGAGGGGCATTAAAAGCGTCTTGTTAAGCTACTGTGACCAACACCACTTTTCCGAGGGGCATCAAAAACCATCTTCTTAAGCTACTGGGACCTCCACCACTTTTCCGAGGGGCTTTAAAACCGCCTTTTTAAGCTACTGGGATCTCCACGTCTCTTCTGAGGGGCATTAAAAGCGTCTCTTAAGCTGCTGTGACCACCACTTTTCCGAGGGGCATTAAAAGCGTCTTGTTAAGCTACTGTGACCTCCACCACTTTTCCTAGCTGCATTAAAACCTTATTGATAAGCTACTGGGACCTCCACGTCTCTTCTGAGGGGCATTAAAAGCGTCTTGTTAAGCTACTGTGACCTCCACCACTTTTCCGAGGGGCATTAAAACCATCTTCTTAAGCTACTGGGACCTCCACCACTTTTCCGAGGGGTCTTAAAACCGCCTTTTTAAGCTACTGGGATCTCCACGTCTCTTCTGAGGGGCATTAAAAGTGTCTTGTTAAGCTACTGTGACCTCCACCACTTTTCCGAGGGGTATTAAAAGCGTCTTGTTAAGCTACTGTGACCTCCACCACTTTTCCGAGGGGCATAAAACCGTCTTGTTAAGCTACTGGGGCCTCCACCACTTTTCCGAGGGGCATTAAAACGGTCTTGTTAAGCTACTGGGACCTCCACGTCTCTTCTGAGGGGCATTAAAAAAGGGTCTTGTTAAGCTACTGTGACCTCCACCACTTTTCCGAGGGGCATTAAAACCGTCTTGTTAAGCTACTGTGACCTCCACCACTTTTCCGAGGGGCATTGAAACCATCTTGTTAAGCTACTGGGACCTCCACCACTTTTCCGAGGGGCATTAAAACCGTCTTGTTAAGCTACTGGGACCTCCACCACTTTTCTGAGGGGCATTAAAACCGTCTTGTTAAGCTACTGAGACCACCACTTTTCCGAGGGGCATTAAAACCGTCTTGTTAAGCTACTGGGACCTACACTTCTCTTCTGAGGGGCATTAAAAGTGTCTGGTTAAGCTACTGTGACCTCCATCACTTTTCCGAGGGGCATTAAAAGCGTCTTGTTAAGCTACTGGGACCTCCACCACTTTTACAAGTGGCGTTAAAACCGTATTGTTAAGCTCCTGGGACCTCCACTTCTCTTCTGAGGGGCATTAAAAGTGTCTTGTTAAACTACTTTGACCTCCACCACTTTTCCGAGGGGCATTTAAAGCATCTTGTTAAGCTACTGGGACCTCCACCACTTTTCCGAGGGACATTAAAAGCGTCTTGTTAAGCTACTGGGACCTCCACCACTTTTCCGAGGGGCTTTAAAAGCGTCTTGTTAAGCTACTGGGACCTCCACCACTTTTCCGAGGGGCATTAAAACCGTCTTGTTAAGCTACTGGGACCTCCACGTCTCTTCTGAGGTGCATTAAAAGCATCTTGTTAAGCCACTGTGACCTCCACGTATCTTCTGAGGGGCATTAAAAGCGTCTTGTTAAGCTACTGTGACCTCCACCACTTTTCCGAAGGGCATTAAAACCATCTTCTTAAGCTACTGGGACCTCCACCACTTTTCCGAGGGGCCTTAAAACCGCCTTTTTAAGCTACTGGGATCTCCACGTCTCTTCTGAGGGGCATTAAAAGCGTCTTGTTAAGCTACTGTGACCTCCACCACTTTTCCGAGGGGCATTAAAAGCGTCTTGTTAAGCTACTGTGACCTCCACCACTTTTCCGAGGGTCATTAAAACCGTCTTGTTAAGCTACTGGGACCTCCACCACTTTTCCGAGGGGCATTAAAACCGTAATGATAAGCTACTGGGACCTCCACGTCTCTTCTGAGGGGCATTAAAAGCGTCTTGTTAAGCTACTGGGACCTCCACCAATTTTCCGAGAGGCACTAAAACCATCTTGTTAAGCTACTGGGACCTCCACCACTTTTCCAAGGGGCATTAAAACCGCCTTTTTAAGCTACTGGGACCTCCACGTGTCTTGTGAGGGGCATTAAAAGCGTCTTTTAAGCTTCTGTGACCTCCACCACTTTTCCGAGGTGCATTAAAACCGTCTTGTTAAGCTACTGGGACCTCCACCACTTTTCCGAGTCGCATTAAAAGTGTCTTGTTAAGCTACTGGGACCTCCACGTCTCTTCTGAGGGGCATTAAAAGTGTCTTGTTAAGGTACTGTGACCTCCACCACTTTTCCTAGCTGCATTAAAACCTTATTGATAAGCTACTGGGACCTCCACGTCTCTTCTGAGGGGCATTAAAAGCGTCTTGTTAAGCTACTGTGACCTCCACCACTTTTCCGAGGGGCATTAAAACCATCTTCTTAAGCTACTGGGACCTCCACCACTTTTCCGAGGGGTCTTAAAACCGCCTTTTTAAGCTACTGGGATCTCCACGTCTCTTCTGAGGGGCATTAAAAGTGTCTTGTTAAGCTACTGTGACCTCCACCACTTTTCCGAGGGGTATTAAAAGCGTCTTGTTAAGCTACTGTGACCTCCACCACTTTTCCGAGGGGCATAAAACAGTCTTGTTAAGCTACTGGGGCCTCCACCACTTTTCCGAGGGGCATTAAAACGGTCTTGTTAAGCTACTGGGACCTCCACGTCTCTTCTGAGGGGCATTAAAAAAGGGTCTTGTTAAGCTACTGTGACCTCCACCACTTTTCCGAGGGGCATTACAACCGTCTTGTTAAGCTACTGTAACCTCCACCACTTTTCCGAGGGGCATTGAAACCATCTTGTTAAGCTACTGGGACCTCCACCACTTTTCCGAGGGGCATTAAAACCGTCTTGTTAAGCTACTGGGACCTCCACCACTTTTCCGAGGGGCATTAAAACCGTCTTGTTAAGCTACTGGGACCTCCACCACTTTTCTGAGGGGCATTAAAACCGTCTTGTTAAGCTACTGAGACCACCACTTTTCCGAGGGGCATTAAAACCGTCTTGTTAAGCTACTGGGACCTACACTTCTCTTCTGAGGGGCATTAAAAGTGTCTGGTTAAGCTACTGTGACCTCCATCACTTTTCCGAGGGGCATTAAAAGCGTCTTGTTAAGCTACTGGGACCTCCACCACTTTTCCAAGTGGCGTTAAAACCGTATTGTTAAGCTCCTGGGACCTCCACTTCTCTTCTGAGGGGCATTAAAAGTGTCTTGTTAAACTACTTTGACCTCCACCACTTTTCCGAGGGGCATTAAAAGCATCTTGTTAAGCTACTGGGACCTCCACCACTTTTCCGAGGGACATTAAAAGCGTCTTGTTAAGCTACTGGGACCTCCACCACTTTTCCGAGGGGCTTTAAAAGCGTCTTGTTAAGCTACTGGGACCTCCACCACTTTTCCGAGGGGCATTAAAACCGTCTTGTTAAGCTACTGGGACCTCCACGTCTCTTCTGAGGTGCATTAAAAGCATCTTGTTAAGCCACTGTGACCTCCACGTATCTTCTGAGGGGCATTAAAAGCGTCTTGTTAAGCTACTGTGACCTCCACCACTTTTCCGAAGGGCATTAAAACCATCTTCTTAAGCTACTGGGACCTCCACCACTTTTCCGAGGGGCCTTAAAACCGCCTTTTTAAGCTACTGGGATCTCCACGTCTCTTCTGAGGGGCATTAAAAGCGTCTTGTTAAGCTACTGTGACCTCCACCACTTTTCCGAGGGGCATTAAAAGCGTCTTGTTAAGCTACTGTGACCTCCACCACTTTTCCGAGGGGCATAAAAACCGTCTTGTTAAGCTACTGGGGCCTCCACCACTTTTCCGAGGGGCATTAAAACGGTCTTGTTAAGCTCCTGGGACCTCCACGTCTCTTCTGAGGGGCATTAAAAAAGCGTCTTGTTAAGCTACTGTGACCTCCACCACTTTTCCGAGGGGCATTAAAACCGTCTTGTTAAGCTACTGTGACCTCCACCACTTTTCCGAGGGGCATTAAAACCGTCTTGTTAAGCTACTGGGACCTCCACCACTTTTCCGAGGGGCATTAAAACCGTCTTGTTAAGCTACTGGGACCTCCACCACTTTTCCGAGGGGCCTTAAAACCGCCTTTTTAAGCTACTGGGATCTCCACGTCTCTTCTGAGGGGCATTAAAAGCATCTTGTTAAGCTACTGTGACCTCCACTTCTCTTCTGAGGGGCATTAAAAGTGTCTGGTTAAGCTACTGTGACCTCCACCACTTTTCCGAGGGGCATAAATACCGTCTTGTTAAGCTACTGGGGCCTCCACCACTTTTCCGAGGGGCATTAAAACGGTCTTGTTAAGCTACTGGGACCTCCACGTCTCTTCTGAGGGGCATTAAAAAAGCGTCTTGTTAAGCTCCTGTGACCTCCACCACTTTTCCGAGGGGCATTAAAACCATCTTGTTAAGCTACTGTGACCTCCACCACTTTTCTGAGGGGCATTAAAACCGTCTTGTTAAGCTACTGGGACCTCCACCACTTTTCCGAGGGGCATTAAAACCGTCTTGTTAAGCTACTGGGACCTCCACCACTTTTCCGAGGGGCATTAAAACCGTCTTGTTAAGCTACTGAGACCACCACTTTTCCGAGGGGCATTAAAACCGTCTTGTTAAGCTACTGGGACCTCCACGTCTCTTCTGAGGGGCATTAAAAGCATCTTGTTAAGCTACTGGGACCTCCACATCTCTTCTGAGGGGCATTAAAAGTGTCTGGTTAAGCTACTGTGACCTCCATCACTTTTCCGAGGGGCATTAAAAGCGTCTTGTTAAGCTACTGGGACCTCCACCACTTTTCCAAGTGGCGTTGAAACAGTCTCGTTAAGCTACTGGGACCTCCAACACTTTTCCGAGGGTCATTTAAAGCGTCTTGTTAAGATACTGGGACCTCCACCACTTTTCCGAGGGGCATTAAAACCGTCTTGTTAAGCTACTGGGACCTCCACGTCTCTTCTGAGGTGCATTAAAAGCGTCTTGTTAAGCCACTGTGACCTCCACCACTTTTCCGAGGGGCATTAAAAGTGTCTTGTTAAGCTACTGGGACCTCCACCACTTTTCCGAGGGGCATTAAAAGTGTCTTGTTAAGCTACTGGGACCTCCACCACTTTTCCGAGGGGCATTAAAAGTGTCTTGTTAAGCTACTGGGACCTCCACTACTTTTCCGAGGGGCATAAAAACCGTCTTGTTAAGCTACTGGGGCCTCCACCATTTTTCCAGGGGCATTAAAACGGTCTTGTTAAGCTACTGGGACCTCCACGTCTCTTCTGAGGGGCATTAAAAGCATCTTGTTAAGCTACTTTGACCTCCACCACTTTTCCGAGGGGCATTAAAATCATCTTGTTAAGCTACTGTGACCTCCACCACTTTTCCGAGGGGCATTAAAACCGTGTTGTAAAGCTACTGGGACCTCCACCACTTTTCCGAGGGGCATTAAAACCGTCTTGTTAAGCTACTGTGACCTCCATCACTTTTCCGAGGGGCATTAAAAGCGTCTTGTTAAGCTACTGTGACATCCACCTCTTTTCCGAGGGGCATTAAAAGCGTCTTGTTAAGCTACTGGGACCTCCACCACTTTTCCGAGGGGCATTAAAACCGTCTTGTTAAGCTACTGGGACCTCCACCACTATTCCGAGGGTCATTAAAACCGTCTTGTTAAGCTACTGGGACCTCCACCACTTTTCCGAGGGGCATTAAAACCGTAATGATAAGCTACTGGGACCTCCACGTCTCTTCTGAGGGGCATTAAAAGCGTCTTGTTAAGCTACTGGGACCTCCACCAATTTTCCGAGAGGCACTAAAACCATCTTGTTAAGCTACTGGGACCTCCACCACTTTTCCAAGGGGCATTAAAACCGCCTTTTTAAGCTACTGGGACCTCCACGTCTCTTGTGAGGGGCATTAAAAGCGTCTTTTAAGCTACTGTGACCTCCACCACTTTTCCGAGGGGCATTAAAACCGTCTTGTTAAGCTACTGGGACCTCCACCACTTTTCCGAGGGGCATTAAACGCGTCTTGTTAAGCTGCTGGGACCTCCACGTCTCTTCTGAGGGGCATTAAAAGTGTCTTGTTAAGCTACTGTGACCTCTAACACTTTTTCCGAGGGGCATTAAAAGCATCTTGTTAAGCTACTGGGACCTCCACCACTTTTCCGAGGGGCATTAAAAGCATCTTGTTAAGCTACTGGGACCTCCACTTCTCTTCTGAGGGGCATTAAAAGCGTCTTGTTAAACTACTGTGATCTCCACCACTTTTCCGATGAGCATTAAAAGCGTCTTGTTAAGCTACTGGGACCTCCACCACTTTTCCGAGGGGCATTAAAAGCGTCTTGTTAAGCTACTGGGACCTCCACCACTTTTCCGAGGGGCATTAAAACCGTCTTGTTAAGCTACTGGGACCTCCACCACTTTTCCAAGGGGCATTAAATCCGTCTTGTTAAGCTACTGGGACCTCCACCACTTTTCCGAGGGGCGTTAAAACCGTCTTGATAAGCTACTGGGACCTCCACGTCTCTTCTGAGGTGCATTAAAAGCATCTTGTTAAGCTACTGTGACCGCCACCACTTTTCCAAGGGGCATTAACAGCGTCTTGTTAAGCTACTGGGACCTCCACCACTTTTCCGAGTGGCATTAAAATCGTCTTGTTAAGCTACTGGGACTTCCACCACTTTTCCGAGGGGCATTAAAACCGTCTTGTTAAGCAACTGGTACCTCCACGTCTCTTCTGAGGGGCATTAAAAGTGTCTGGTTAAACTACTGTGACCTCCACCACTTTTCCGAGGGGCATTAAAAGCGTATTGTTAAGCTACTGTGACCTCCACCACTTTTCCGAGGGGCATTAAAACCGTTTTGTTAAGCTACTGGGACCTCCACCACTTTTCCGAGGGGCATTAAAACGGTCTTGTTAAGCTACTGGGACCTCCAGGTCTCTTCTGAGGGGCATTAAAAGTGTCTGGTTAAGCTACTGTGACCTCCACCACTTTTCCGAGGGGCATTAAAAGCGTATTGTTAAGCTACTGTGACCTCCACCACTTTTCCGAGGGGCATTAAAACCGTTTTGTTAAGCTACTGGGACCTCCACCACTTTTCCGAGGGGCATTAAAACGGTCTTGTTAAGCTACTGGGACCTCCAGGTCTCTTCTGAGAGGCATTAAAAGCGTCTTTTTAAGCTACTGTGACCTCCACCACTTTTCCGAGGGGCATTAAAAGCGTCTTGTTAAGCTACTGGGACCTCCGCCACTTTTCCGAGTGGCATTAAAACCGTCTTGTTAAGCTACTGGGACCTCCACCACTTTTCCTAGGGTCATTTAAAGCATCCTGTTAAGCTACTGGGACCTCCACCACTTTTCCGAGGGTCATTAAAACCGTCATGTTAAGCTACTGGGACCTCCACCACTTTTCCGAGGGTCATTAAAACCGTCTTGTTAAGTTACTGGGACCTCCACCACTTTTCCGAGGGGCATTAAAAGCGCCTTGTTAAGCTACTGGGACCGCCACCACTTTTCCGAGGGGCATTAAAACCGTCTTGTTAAGCAACTGGGACCTCCACCACTTTTCTGAGGGGCATTAAAACCGCTTTGTTAAGCTACTGGGACCTCCACCACTTTTCCGAGAGGCATTAAAACCGTCTTGTTAAGCTACTGGGACCTCCACCACTTTTCCGAGGGGCATTAAAACCGCCTTTTTAAGCTACTGGCACCTCCACGTCTCTTCTGAGGGGCATTAAAAACATCTTTTAAGCTGCTGTGACCTCCACAAATTTTCCGAGGGGCATTGAAAGCGTCTTGTTAAGCTACTGTGACCTCCACCACTTTTCCGAGGGGCATTAAAACCGTCTTGTTAAGCTACTGGGACCTCCACCACTTTTCCGAGGGGCATTAAAACCGTCTTGTTAAGCTACTGGGACCTCCACCACTTTTCCGAGGGGCATTAAAACCGCCTTTTTAAGCTACTGGCACCTCCACGTCTCTTCTGAGGGGCATTAAAAGCATCTTTTAAGCTGCTGTGGCCTCCACGAATTTTCCGTGGGGCATTAAAAGCGTCTTTTTAAGCTACTGTGACCTCCACCACTTTTCCGAGGGGCATTAAAACCGTCTTGTTAAGCTACTGGGACCTCCACCACTTTTCCGAGGGGCATTAAAAGCGTCTTGTTAAGCTACTGGGACCTCGACGTCTCTTCTGATGGGCAATAAAAGCGTCTTGTTAAGCTACTGTGACCTCCACCACTTTTCCGAGGGGCATTAAAAGTGTCTTGTTAAGCTACTGGGACCTCCACCACTTTTCTGAGGGGTATTAAAAGCGTCTTGTTAAGCTACTTGGACCTCCACGACTTTTCCGAGGGGCATTAAAACCATCTTGTTAAGCTACTGGGACCTCCACCACTTTTCCGAGGGTCATTAAAACCGTCTTGTTAAGCTACTGGGAACTCCACCACTTTTCCGAGAGGCATTAAAACTGTAATGATAAGCTACTGGGACCTCCACGTCTCTTCTAAGCTGTATTAAAAGCGTCTTGTTAAGCTACTGTGACCTCCACCACTTTTCCGAGAGGCACTAAAACCATCTTGTTAAGCTACTGGGACCTCCACCACTTTTCCAAGGGGCATTAAAACCGCCTTTTTAATCTACTGGGACCTCCACCTCTCTTGTGAGGGGCATTAAAAGCGTCTTTTAAGCTACTGTGAACTCCACCACTTTTCCGAGGGGCATTAAAAGTGTCTTGTTAAGCTATTGGGACCTCCAAGTCTCTTCTGAGGGGCATTTAAAGCGTCTTGTTAAGCTACTGTGACCAACACCACTTTTCCGAGGGGCATCAAAAACCATCTTCTTAAGCTACTGGGACCTCCACCACTTTTCCGAGGGGCTTTAAAACCGCCTTTTTAAGCTACTGGGATCTCCACGTCTCTTCTGAGGGGCATTAAAAGCGTCTCTTAAGCTGCTGTGACCACCACTTTTCCGAGGGGCATTAAAAGCGTCTTGTTAAGCTACTGTGACCTCCACCACTTTTCCTAGCTGCATTAAAACCTTATTGATAAGCTACTGGGACCTCCACGTCTCTTCTGAGGGGCATTAAAAGCGTCTTGTTAAGCTACTGTGACCTCCACCACTTTTCCGAGGGGCATTAAAACCATCTTCTTAAGCTACTGGGACCTCCACCACTTTTCCGAGGGGTCTTAAAACCGCCTTTTTAAGCTACTGGGATCTCCACGTCTCTTCTGAGGGGCATTAAAAGTGTCTTGTTAAGCTACTGTGACCTCCACCACTTTTCCGAGGGGTATTAAAAGCGTCTTGTTAAGCTACTGTGACCTCCACCACTTTTCCGAGGGGCATAAAACCGTCTTGTTAAGCTACTGGGGCCTCCACCACTTTTCCGAGGGGCATTAAAACGGTCTTGTTAAGCTACTGGGACCTCCACGTCTCTTCTGAGGGGCATTAAAAAAGGGTCATGTTAAGCTACTGTGACCTCCACCACTTTTCCGAGGGGCATTAAAACCGTCTTGTTAAGCTACTGTGACCTCCACCGCTTTTCCGAGGGGCATTGAAACCATCTTGTTAAGCTGCTGGGACCTCCACCACTTTTCCGAGGGGCATTAAAACCGTCTTGTTAAGCTACTGGGACCTCCACCACTTTTCCGAGGGGCATTAAAACCGTCTTGTTAAGCTACTGGGACCTCCACCACTTTTCTGAGGGGCATTAAAACCGTCTTGTTAAGCTACTGAGACCACCACTTTTCCGAGGGGCATTAAAACCGTCTTGTTAAGCTACTGGGACCTACACTTCTCTTCTGAGGGGCATTAAAAGTGTCTGGTTAAGCTACTGTGACCTCCATCACTTTTCCGAGGGGCATTAAAAGCGTCTTGTTAAGCTACTGGGACCTCCACCACTTTTCCAAGTGGCGTTAAAACCGTATTGTTAAGCTCCTGGGACCTCCACTTCTCTTCTGAGGGGCATTAAAAGTGTCTTGTTAAACTACTTTGACCTCCACCACTTTTCCGAGGGGCATTAAAAGCATCTTGTTAAGCTACTGGGACCTCCACCACTTTTCCGAGGGACATTAAAAGCGTCTTGTTAAGCTACTGGGACCTCCACCACTTTTCCGAGGGGCTTTAAAAGCGTCTTGTTAAGCTACTGGGACCTCCACCACTTTTCCGAGGGGCATTAAAACCGTCTTGTTAAGCTACTGGGACCTCCACGTCTCTTCTGAGGTGCATTAAAAGCATCTTGTTAAGCCACAGTGACCTCCACGTATCTTCTGAGGGGCATTAAAAGCGTCTTGTTAAGCTACTGTGACCTCCACCACTTTTCCGAAGGGCATTAAAACCATCTTCTTAAGCTACTGGGACCTCCACCACTTTTCCGAGGGGCCTTAAAACCGCCTTTTTAAGCTACTGGGATCTCCACGTCTCTTCTGAGGGGCATTAAAAGCGTCTTGTTAAGCTACTGTGACCTCCACCACTTTTCCGAGGGGCATTAAAAGCGTCTTGTTAAGCTACTGTGACCTCCACCACTTTTCCGAGGGGCATAAAAACCGTCTTGTTAAGCTACTGGGGCCTCCACCACTTTTCCGAGGGGCATTAAAACGGTCTTGTTAAGCTCCTGGGACCTCCACGTCTCTTCTGAGGGGCATTAAAAAAGCGTCTTGTTTAGCTACTGTGACCTCCACCACTTTTCCGAGGGGCATTAAAACCGTCTTGTTAAGCTACTGGGACCTCCACCACTTTTCCGAGGGGCATTAAAACCGTCTTGTTAAGCTACTGAGACCACCACTTTTCCGAGGGGCATTAAAACCGTCTTGTTAAGCTACTGGGACCTCCACGTCTCTTCTGAGGGGCATTAAAAGCATCTTGTTAAGCTACTGGGACCTCCACATCTCTTCTGAGGGGCATTAAAAGTGTCTGGTTAAGCTACTGTGACCTCCATCACTTTTCCGAGGGGCATTAAAAGCGTCTTGTTAAGCTACTGGGACCTCCACCACTTTTCCAAGTGGCGTTGAAACAGTCTCGTTAAGCTACTGGGACCTCCAACACTTTTCCGAGGGTCATTTAAAGCGTCTTGTTAAGATACTGGGACCTCCACCACTTTTCCGAGGGGCATTAAAACCGTCTTGTTAAGCTACTGGGACCTCCACGTCTCTTCTGAGGTGCATTAAAAGCGTCTTGTTAAGCCACTGTGACCTCCACCACTTTTCCGAGGGGCATTAAAAGTGTCTTGTTAAGCTACTGGGACCTCCACCACTTTTCCGAGGGGCATTAAAAGTGTCTTGTTAAGCTACTGGGACCTCCACCACTTTTCCGAGGGGCATTAAAAGTGTCTTGTTAAGCTACTGGGACCTCCACTACTTTTCCGAGGGGCATAAAAACCGTCTTGTTAAGCTACTGGGGCCTCCACCATTTTTCCAGGGGCATTAAAACGGTCTTGTTAAGCTACTGGGACCTCCACGTCTCTTCTGAGGGGCATTAAAAGCATCTTGTTAAGCTACTTTGACCTCCACCACTTTTCCGAGGGGCATTAAAATCATCTTGTTAAGCTACTGTGACCTCCACCACTTTTCCGAGGGGCATTAAAACCGTGTTGTAAAGCTACTGGGACCTCCACCACTTTTCCGAGGGGCATTAAAACCGTCTTGTTAAGCTACTGTGACCTCCATCACTTTTCCGAGGGGCATTAAAAGCGTCTTGTTAAGCTACTGTGACATCCACCTCTTTTCCGAGGGGCATTAAAAGCGTCTTGTTAAGCTACTGGGACCTCCACCACTTTTCCGAGGGGCATTAAAACCGTCTTGTTAAGCTACTGGGACCTCCACCACTATTCCGAGGGTCATTAAAACCGTCTTGTTAAGCTACTGGGACCTCCACCACTTTTCCGAGGGGCATTAAAACCGTAATGATAAGCTACTGGGACCTCCACGTCTCTTCTGAGGGGCATTAAAAGCGTCTTGTTAAGCTACTGGGACCTCCACCAATTTTCCGAGAGGCACTAAAACCATCTTGTTAAGCTACTGGGACCTCCACCACTTTTCCAAGGGGCATTAAAACCGCCTTTTTAAGCTACTGGGACCTCCACGTCTCTTGTGAGGGGCATTAAAAGCGTCTTTTAAGCTACTGTGACCTCCACCACTTTTCCGAGGGGCATTAAAACCGTCTTGTTAAGCTACTGGGACCTCCACCACTTTTCCGAGGGGCATTAAACGCGTCTTGTTAAGCTGCTGGGACCTCCACGTCTCTTCTGAGGGGCATTAAAAGTGTCTTGTTAAGCTACTGTGACCTCTAACACTTTTTCCGAGGGGCATTAAAAGCATCTTGTTAAGCTACTGGGACCTCCACCACTTTTCCGAGGGGCATTAAAAGCATCTTGTTAAGCTACTGGGACCTCCACTTCTCTTCTGAGGGGCATTAAAAGCGTCTTGTTAAACTACTGTGATCTCCACCACTTTTCCGATGAGCATTAAAAGCGTCTTGTTAAGCTACTGGGACCTCCACCACTTTTCCGAGGGGCATTAAAAGCGTCTTGTTAAGCTACTGGGACCTCCACCACTTTTCCGAGGGGCATTAAAACCGTCTTGTTAAGCTACTGGGACCTCCACCACTTTTCCAAGGGGCATTAAATCCGTCTTGTTAAGCTACTGGGACCTCCACCACTTTTCCGAGGGGCGTTAAAACCGTCTTGATAAGCTACTGGGACCTCCACGTCTCTTCTGAGGTGCATTAAAAGCATCTTGTTAAGCTACTGTGACCGCCACCACTTTTCCAAGGGGCATTAACAGCGTCTTGTTAAGCTACTGGGACCTCCACCACTTTTCCGAGTGGCATTAAAATCGTCTTGTTAAGCTACTGGGACTTCCACCACTTTTCCGAGGGGCATTAAAACCGTCTTGTTAAGCAACTGGTACCTCCACGTCTCTTCTGAGGGGCATTAAAAGTGTCTGGTTAAACTACTGTGACCTCCACCACTTTTCCGAGGGGCATTAAAAGCGTATTGTTAAGCTACTGTGACCTCCACCACTTTTCCGAGGGGCATTAAAACCGTTTTGTTAAGCTACTGGGACCTCCACCACTTTTCCGAGGGGCATTAAAACGGTCTTGTTAAGCTACTGGGACCTCCAGGTCTCTTCTGAGGGGCATTAAAAGTGTCTGGTTAAGCTACTGTGACCTCCACCACTTTTCCGAGGGGCATTAAAAGCGTATTGTTAAGCTACTGTGACCTCCACCACTTTTCCGAGGGGCATTAAAACCGTTTTGTTAAGCTACTGGGACCTCCACCACTTTTCCGAGGGGCATTAAAACGGTCTTGTTAAGCTACTGGGACCTCCAGGTCTCTTCTGAGAGGCATTAAAAGCGTCTTTTTAAGCTACTGTGACCTCCACCACTTTTCCGAGGGGCATTAAAAGCGTCTTGTTAAGCTACTGGGACCTCCGCCACTTTTCCGAGTGGCATTAAAACCGTCTTGTTAAGCTACTGGGACCTCCACCACTTTTCCTAGGGTCATTTAAAGCATCCTGTTAAGCTACTGGGACCTCCACCACTTTTCCGAGGGTCATTAAAACCGTCATGTTAAGCTACTGGGACCTCCACCACTTTTCCGAGGGTCATTAAAACCGTCTTGTTAAGTTACTGGGACCTCCACCACTTTTCCGAGGGGCATTAAAAGCGCCTTGTTAAGCTACTGGGACCGCCACCACTTTTCCGAGGGGCATTAAAACCGTCTTGTTAAGCAACTGGGACCTCCACCACTTTTCTGAGGGGCATTAAAACCGCTTTGTTAAGCTACTGGGACCTCCACCACTTTTCCGAGAGGCATTAAAACCGTCTTGTTAAGCTACTGGGACCTCCACCACTTTTCCGAGGGGCATTAAAACCGCCTTTTTAAGCTACTGGCACCTCCACGTCTCTTCTGAGGGGCATTAAAAACATCTTTTAAGCTGCTGTGACCTCCACAAATTTTCCGAGGGGCATTGAAAGCGTCTTGTTAAGCTACTGTGACCTCCACCACTTTTCCGAGGGGCATTAAAACCGTCTTGTTAAGCTACTGGGACCTCCACCACTTTTCCGAGGGGCATTAAAACCGTCTTGTTAAGCTACTGGGACCTCCACCACTTTTCCGAGGGGCATTAAAACCGCCTTTTTAAGCTACTGGCACCTCCACGTCTCTTCTGAGGGGCATTAAAAGCATCTTTTAAGCTGCTGTGGCCTCCACGAATTTTCCGTGGGGCATTAAAAGCGTCTTTTTAAGCTACTGTGACCTCCACCACTTTTCCGAGGGGCATTAAAACCGTCTTGTTAAGCTACTGGGACCTCCACCACTTTTCCGAGGGGCATTAAAAGCGTCTTGTTAAGCTACTGGGACCTCGACGTCTCTTCTGATGGGCAATAAAAGCGTCTTGTTAAGCTACTGTGACCTCCACCACTTTTCCGAGGGGCATTAAAAGTGTCTTGTTAAGCTACTGGGACCTCCACCACTTTTCTGAGGGGTATTAAAAGCGTCTTGTTAAGCTACTTGGACCTCCACGACTTTTCCGAGGGGCATTAAAACCATCTTGTTAAGCTACTGGGACCTCCACCACTTTTCCGAGGGTCATTAAAACCGTCTTGTTAAGCTACTGGGAACTCCACCACTTTTCCGAGAGGCATTAAAACTGTAATGATAAGCTACTGGGACCTCCACGTCTCTTCTAAGCTGTATTAAAAGCGTCTTGTTAAGCTACTGTGACCTCCACCACTTTTCCGAGAGGCACTAAAACCATCTTGTTAAGCTACTGGGACCTCCACCACTTTTCCAAGGGGCATTAAAACCGCCTTTTTAATCTACTGGGACCTCCACCTCTCTTGTGAGGGGCATTAAAAGCGTCTTTTAAGCTACTGTGAACTCCACCACTTTTCCGAGGGGCATTAAAAGTGTCTTGTTAAGCTATTGGGACCTCCAAGTCTCTTCTGAGGGGCATTTAAAGCGTCTTGTTAAGCTACTGTGACCAACACCACTTTTCCGAGGGGCATCAAAAACCATCTTCTTAAGCTACTGGGACCTCCACCACTTTTCCGAGGGGCTTTAAAACCGCCTTTTTAAGCTACTGGGATCTCCACGTCTCTTCTGAGGGGCATTAAAAGCGTCTCTTAAGCTGCTGTGACCACCACTTTTCCGAGGGGCATTAAAAGCGTCTTGTTAAGCTACTGTGACCTCCACCACTTTTCCTAGCTGCATTAAAACCTTATTGATAAGCTACTGGGACCTCCACGTCTCTTCTGAGGGGCATTAAAAGCGTCTTGTTAAGCTACTGTGACCTCCACCACTTTTCCGAGGGGCATTAAAACCATCTTCTTAAGCTACTGGGACCTCCACCACTTTTCCGAGGGGTCTTAAAACCGCCTTTTTAAGCTACTGGGATCTCCACGTCTCTTCTGAGGGGCATTAAAAGTGTCTTGTTAAGCTACTGTGACCTCCACCACTTTTCCGAGGGGTATTAAAAGCGTCTTGTTAAGCTACTGTGACCTCCACCACTTTTCCGAGGGGCATAAAACCGTCTTGTTAAGCTACTGGGGCCTCCACCACTTTTCCGAGGGGCATTAAAACGGTCTTGTTAAGCTACTGGGACCTCCACGTCTCTTCTGAGGGGCATTAAAAAAGGGTCATGTTAAGCTACTGTGACCTCCACCACTTTTCCGAGGGGCATTAAAACCGTCTTGTTAAGCTACTGTGACCTCCACCGCTTTTCCGAGGGGCATTGAAACCATCTTGTTAAGCTGCTGGGACCTCCACCACTTTTCCGAGGGGCATTAAAACCGTCTTGTTAAGCTACTGGGACCTCCACCACTTTTCCGAGGGGCATTAAAACCGTCTTGTTAAGCTACTGGGACCTCCACCACTTTTCTGAGGGGCATTAAAACCGTCTTGTTAAGCTACTGAGACCACCACTTTTCCGAGGGGCATTAAAACCGTCTTGTTAAGCTACTGGGACCTACACTTCTCTTCTGAGGGGCATTAAAAGTGTCTGGTTAAGCTACTGTGACCTCCATCACTTTTCCGAGGGGCATTAAAAGCGTCTTGTTAAGCTACTGGGACCTCCACCACTTTTCCAAGTGGCGTTAAAACCGTATTGTTAAGCTCCTGGGACCTCCACTTCTCTTCTGAGGGGCATTAAAAGTGTCTTGTTAAACTACTTTGACCTCCACCACTTTTCCGAGGGGCATTAAAAGCATCTTGTTAAGCTACTGGGACCTCCACCACTTTTCCGAGGGACATTAAAAGCGTCTTGTTAAGCTACTGGGACCTCCACCACTTTTCCGAGGGGCTTTAAAAGCGTCTTGTTAAGCTACTGGGACCTCCACCACTTTTCCGAGGGGCATTAAAACCGTCTTGTTAAGCTACTGGGACCTCCACGTCTCTTCTGAGGTGCATTAAAAGCATCTTGTTAAGCCACAGTGACCTCCACGTATCTTCTGAGGGGCATTAAAAGCGTCTTGTTAAGCTACTGTGACCTCCACCACTTTTCCGAAGGGCATTAAAACCATCTTCTTAAGCTACTGGGACCTCCACCACTTTTCCGAGGGGCCTTAAAACCGCCTTTTTAAGCTACTGGGATCTCCACGTCTCTTCTGAGGGGCATTAAAAGCGTCTTGTTAAGCTACTGTGACCTCCACCACTTTTCCGAGGGGCATTAAAAGCGTCTTGTTAAGCTACTGTGACCTCCACCACTTTTCCGAGGGGCATAAAAACCGTCTTGTTAAGCTACTGGGGCCTCCACCACTTTTCCGAGGGGCATTAAAACGGTCTTGTTAAGCTCCTGGGACCTCCACGTCTCTTCTGAGGGGCATTAAAAAAGCGTCTTGTTTAGCTACTGTGACCTCCACCACTTTTCCGAGGGGCATTAAAACCGTCTTGTTAAGCTACTGTGACCTCCACCACTTTTCCGAGGGGCATTAAAACCGTCTTGTTAAGCTACTGGGACCTCCACCACTTTTCCGAGGGGAATTAAAACCGTCTTGTTAAGCTACTGGGACCTCCACCACTTTTCCGAGGGGCCTTAAAACCGCCTTTTTAAGCTACTGGGATCTCCACGTCTCTTCTGAGGGGCATTAAAAGCATCTTGTTAAGCTACTGTGACCTCCACTTCTCTTCTGAGGGGCATTAAAAGTGTCTGGTTAAGCTACTGTGACCTCCACCACTTTTCCGAGGGGCATAAATACCGTCTTGTTAAGCTACTGGGGCCTCCACCACTTTTCCGAGGGGCATTAAAACGGTCTTGTTAAGCTACTGGGACCTCCACGTCTCTTCTGAGGGGCATTAAAAAAGCGTCTTGTTAAGCTCCTGTGACCTCCACCACTTTTCCGAGGGGCATTAAAACCATCTTGTTAAGCTACTGTGACCTCCACCACTTTTCTGAGGGGCATTAAAACCGTCTTGTTAAGCTACTGGGACCTCCACCACTTTTCCGAGGGGCATTAAAACCGTCTTGTTAAGCTACTGGGACCTCCACCACTTTTCCGAGGGGCATTAAAACCGTCTTGTTAAGCTACTGAGACCACCACTTTTCCGAGGGGCATTAAAACCGTCTTGTTAAGCTTCTGGGACCTCCACATCTCTTCTGAGGGGCATTAAAAGTGTCTGGTTAAGCTACTGTGACCTCCATCACTTTTCCGAGGGGCATTAAAAGCGTCTTGTTAAGCTACTGGGACCTCCACCACTTTTCCAAGTGGCGTTGAAACCGTCTCGTTAAGCTACTGGGACCTCCAACACTTTTCCGAGGGTCATTTAAAGCGTCTTGTTAAGATACTGGGACCTCCACCACTTTTCCGAGGGGCATTAAAACCGTCTTGTTAAGCTACTGGGACCTCCACGTCTCTTCTGAGGTGCATTAAAAGCGTCTTGTTAAGCCACTGTGACCTCCACCACTTTTCCGAGGGGCATTAAAAGTGTCTTGTTAAGCTACTGGGACCTCCACCACTTTTCCGAGGGGCATTAAAAGTGTCTTGTTAAGCTACTGGGACCTCCACCACTTTTCCGAGGGGCTTCAAAAACCATCTTCTTTATCTACTGGGACCTCCACTACTTTTCCGAGGGGCATAAAAACCGTCTTGTTAAGCTACTGGGGCCTCCACCATTTTTCCAGGGGCATTAAAACGGTCTTGTTAAGCTACTGGGACCTCCACGTCTCTTCTGAGGGGCATTAAAAGCATCTTGTTAAGCTACTTTGACCTCCACCACTTTTCCGAGGGGCATTAAAATCATCTTGTTAAGCTACTGTGACCTCCACCACTTTTCCGAGGGGCATTAAAACCATGTTGTAAAGCTACTGGGACCTCCACCACTTTTCCGAGGGGCATTAAAACCGTCTTGTTAAGCTACTGTGACCTCCATCACTTTTCCGAGGGGCATTAAAAGCGTCTTGTTAAGCTACTGTGACATCCACCTCTTTTCCGAGGGGCATTAAAAGCGTCTTGTTAAGCTACTGGGACCTCCACCACTTTTCCGAGGGGCATTAAAACCGTCTTGTTAAGCTACTGGGACCTCCACCACTATTCCGAGGGTCATTAAAACCGTCTTGTTAAGCTACTGGGACCTCCACCACTTTTCCGAGGGGCATTAAAACCGTAATGATAAGCTACTGGGACCTCCACGTCTCTTCTGAGGGGCATTAAAAGCGTCTTGTTAAGCTACTGGGACCTCCACCAATTTTCCGAGAGGCACTAAAACCATCTTGTTAAGCTACTGGGACCTCCACCACTTTTCCAAGGGGCATTAAAACCGCCTTTTTAAGCTACTGGGACCTCCACGTCTCTTGTGAGGGGCATTAAAAGCGTCTTTTAAGCTACTGTGACCTCCACCACTTTTCCGAGGGGCATTAAAACCGTCTTGTTAAGCTACTGGGACCTCCACCACTTTTCCGAGGGGCATTAAACGCGTCTTGTTAAGCTGCTGGGACCTCCACGTCTCTTCTGAGGGGCATTAAAAGTGTCTTGTTAAGCTACTGTGACCTCTAACACTTTTTCCGAGGGGCATTAAAAGCATCTTGTTAAGCTACTGGGACCTCCACCACTTTTCCGAGGGGCATTAAAAGCATCGTGTTAAGCTACTGGGACCTCCACTTCTCTTCTGAGGGGCATTAAAAGCGTCTTGTTAAACTACTGTGATCTCCACCACTTTTCCGATGTGCATTAAAAGCGTCTTGTTAAGCTACTGGGACCTCCACCACTTTTCCGAGGGGCATTAAAAGCGTCTTGTTAAGCTACTGGGACCTCCACCACTTTTCCGAGGGGCATTAAAACCGTCTTGTTAAGCTACTGGGACCTCCACCACTTTTCCAAGGGGCATTTAAAGCATCTTCTTAAGCTACTGGGACCTCCACCACTTTTCCGAGTGGCATTAAAATCGTTTCGTTGAGCTACTGGGACCTCCACCAATTTTTCGAGGTGCATTAAAACCGTCTTGTTAAGCTACTAAGACCTCCACGTCTCTTCTGAGGGTATTAAAAGCGTCTTGTTAAGCTACTGTGACCTCCACCACTTTTCTGAGGGGCATTAAAACCGTCTTGTTAAGCTACTGGGACCTCCACCACTTTTCCGAGGGGCATTAAAACCGTCTTGTTAAGCTACTGGGACCTCCACCACTTTTCCGAGCGGCATTAAAACCTTATTGATAAGCTACTGGGACCTCCACGTCTCTTCTGAGGGGCATTAAAAGCGTATTGTTAAGCTACTGTGACCTCCACCATTTTTCCGAGGGGCATTAAAACCGTCTTGTTAAGCTACTGGGACCTCCACCACTTTTCCGAGGCTCATTTAAACCGTCTTGTTAAGCTACTGGGACCTCCACCACTTTTCCGAGAGGCATTAAACTCGTAATGATAAGCTACTGGGACCTCCACGTCTCTTCTGAGGGGCATTAAAAGCGTCTTGTTAAGCTACTGTGACCTCCACCACTTTTCCGAGGGGCACTAAAACCATCTTGTTAAGCTACTGGGACCTCCACCACTTTTCCGAGGGGCATTAAAACCGCCTTTTTAAGCTACTGGGACCTCCACGTCTCTTGTGAGAGGCATTAAAAGCGTCTTTTAAGTTACTGTGGCCTCCACCACTTTTCCGAGGGGCATTAAAACCGTCTTGTTAAGCTATTGGGACCTCCACCACTTTTCCGATGGGCATTAAAAGTGTCTTGTTAAGCTACTGGGACCTCCACTTCTCTTCTGAGGGGCATTAAAAGTGTCTTGTTAAGCTACTGTGACCTCCACCACTTTTCCGAGGGGCAATAAAAGCATCTTGTTAAGCTACTGGGACCTCCACCACTTTTCCGAAGGGCATTAAAAGCGTCTTGTTAAGCTACTGGGACCCCTACCACTTTTCCGAGGGTCATTTAAAGCATCTTGTTAAGCTACTGGGACCTCTACTTCTCTTCTGAGGGGCATTAAAAGCGTCGTGTTAAACTACTGTGATCTCCACCACTTTTCCGAGGGGCATTAAAACCGCTTTCTTAAGCTACTGGGACCTCCACCACTTTTCCGAGGGGAATTAAAACCGTCTTGTTAAGCTACTGGGACCTCCACCACTTTTCCGAGGGGCATTAAAACCGCCTTTTTAAGCTACTGGCACCTCCACGTCTCTTCTGAGGGGCATTAAAAACATATTTTAAGCTGCTGTGACCTCCACGAATTTTCCGAGGTGCATTAAAAGTGTCTTGTTAAGCTACTGTGACCTCCACCACTTTTCCGAGGGGCATTAAAACCGTCTTGTTAAGCTACTGGGACCTCCACCACTTTTCCGAGGGGCATTAAAACCGTCTTGTTAAGCTACTGGGACCTCCACCACTTTTCCGAGGGGCATTAAAACCGCCTTTTTAAGCTACTGGCACCTCTACGTCTCTTCTGAGGGGCATTAAAAGCATGTTTTAAGCTGCTGT
This sequence comes from Phyllobates terribilis, assembly GCF_046119375.1. Classification (NCBI taxonomy): domain Eukaryota; kingdom Metazoa; phylum Chordata; class Amphibia; order Anura; family Dendrobatidae; genus Phyllobates; species Phyllobates terribilis. The sequence goes on from NW_027362767.1 coordinate 101,934,283, forward strand.
GACCTCCACGAATTTTCTGAGGGGCATTAAAAGCATCTTGTTAAGCTACTGTGATCTCCACCACTTTTCCGAGGGGCATTAAAACAGTCTTGTTAAGCTACTGGGACCTCCACCACTTTTCCGAGGGGCATTAAAAGCGTCTTGTTAAGCTACAGGGACCTCGACATCTCTTCTGAGGGGCAATAAAAGCGTCTTGTTAAGCTACTGTGACCTCCACCACTTTTGCGAGGGGCATTAAAAGCGTCTTGTTAAGCTACTGGGACCTCCACCACTTTTCCGAGGGGTATTAAAAGCGTCTTGTTAAGCTACTGGGACCTCCACGACTTTTCCGAGGGGCATTAAAACCGTCTTGTTAAGCTACTGGGACCTCCACCACTTTTCCGTGTGTCATTAAAACCGTCTTGTTAAGCTATTGGGAACTCCACCACTTTTCCGAGGGGCATTAAAACCGTAATGATAAGCTACTGGGACCTCCACGTCTCTTCTGAGGGGCATTAAAAGCGTCTTGTTAAGCTACTGGGACCTCCACCACTTTTCCAAGGGGCATTAAAACCGCCTTTTTAAGCTACTGGGACCTCCACCTCTCTTGTGAGGGGCATTAAAAGCGTCTTTTAAGCTACTGTGACCTCCACCACTTTTCCGAGGGGCATTAAAACCGTTTTGTTAAGCTACTGGGACCTCCACCACTTTTCCGAGGGGAATTAAAAGTGTCTTGTTAAGCTACTGGGACCTCCACCACTTTTCCGAGGGGCATTAAAAGTGTCTTGTTAAGCTACTGGGACCTCCACCACTTTTCCGAGGGGCTTCAAAAACCATCTTCTTTATATACTGGGACCTCCACTACTTTTCCGAGGGGCATAAAAACCGTGTTGTTAAGCTACTGGGGCCTCCACCATTTTTCCAGGGGCATTAAAACGGTCTTGTTAAGCTACTGGGACCTCCACGTCTCTTCTGAGGGGCATTAAAAGCATCTTGTTAAGCTACTTTGACCTCCACCACTTTTCCGAGGGGCATTAAAATCATCTTGTTAAGCTACTGTGACCTCCACCACTTTTCCGAGGGGCATTAAAACCGTGTTGTAAAGCTACTGGGACCTCCACCACTTTTCCGAGGGGCATTAAAACCGTCTTGTTAAGCTACTGTGACCTCCATCACTTTTCCGAGGGTCATTAAAAGCGTCGTGTTAAGCTACTGTGACATCCACCTCTTTTCCGAGGGGCATTAAAAGCGTCTTGTTAAGCTACTGGGACCTCCACCACTTTTCCGAGGGGCATTAAAACCGTCTTGTTAAGCTACTGGGACCTCCACCACTATTCCGAGGGTCATTAAAACCGTCTTGTTAAGCTACTGGGACCTCCACCACTTTTCCGAGGGGCATTAAAACCGTAATGATAAGCTACTGGGACCTCCACGTCTCTTCTGAGGGGCATTAAAAGCGTCTTGTTAAGCTACTGGGACCTCCACCAATTTTCCGAGAGGCACTAAAACCATCTTGTTAAGCTACTGGGACCTCCACCACTTTTCCAAGGGGCATTAAAACCGCCTTTTTAAGCTACTGGACCTCCACGTGTCTTGTGAGGGGCATTAAAAGCGTCTTTTAAGCTACTGTGACCTCCACCACTTTTCCGAGGTGCATTAAAACCGTCTTGTTAAGCTACTGGGACCTCCACCACTTTTCCCAGTCGCATTAAAAGTGTCTTGTTAAGCTACTGGGACCTCCACGTCTCTTCTGAGGGGCATTAAAAGTGTCTTGTTAAGGTACTGTGACCTCTACCACTTTTTCCGAGCGGCATTAAAAGCATCTTGTTAAACTACTGGGACCTCCACCACTTTTCCGAGGGGCATTAAAAGCGTCTTGTTAAGCTGCTGGGACCTCCACCACTTTTCCAAGGGTCATTTAAAGCATCTTGTTAAGCTACTGGGACCTCCACTTCTCTTCTGAGGGGCATTAAAAGCGTCTTGTTAAACTACTGTGATCTCCACCACTTTTCCGATGTGCATTAAAAGCGTCTTGTTAAGCTACTGGGACCTCCACCACTTTTCCGAGGGGCATTAAAAGCGTCTTGTTAAGCTACTGGGACCTCCACCACTTTTCCGAGGGGCATTAAAACCGTCTTGTTGAGCTACTGGGACCTCCACCACTTTTCCAAGGGGCATTAAATCCGTCTTGTTAAGCTACTGGGACCTCCACCACTTTTCCGAGGGGCGTTAAAACCGTCTTGTTAAGCTACTGGGACCTCCACGTCTCTTCTGAGGTGCATTAAAAGCATCTTGTTAAGCTACTGTGACCGCCACCACTTTTCCAAGGGGCATTAACAGCGTCTTGTTAAGCTACTGGGACCTCCACCACTTTTCCGAGTGGCATTAAAATCGTCTTGTTAAGCTACTGGGACTTCCACCACTTTTCCGAGGGGCATTAAAACCGTCTTGTTAAGCAACTGGTACCTCCACGTCTCTTCTGAGGGGCATTAAAAGTGTCTGGTTAAGCTACTGTGACCTCCACCACTTTTCCGAGGGGCATTAAAAGCGTATTGTTAAGCTACTGTGACCTCCACCACTTTTCCGAGGGGCATTAAAACCGTTTTGTTAAGCTACTGGGACCTCCACCACTTTTCCGAGGGGCATTAAAACGGTCTTGTTAAGCTACTGGGACCTCCAGGTCTCTTCTGAGAGGCATTAAAAGCGTCTTTTTAAGCTACTGTGACCTCCACCACTTTTCCGAGGGGCATTAAAAGTGTCTTGTTAAGCTACTGGGACCTCCGCCACTTTTCCGAGTGGCATTAAAACCGTCTTGTTAAGCTACTGGGACCTCCACCACTTTTCCTAGGGTCATTTAAAGCATCTTGTTAAGCTACTGGGACCTCCACCACTTTTCCGAGGGTCATTAAAACCATCATGTTAAGCTACTGGGACCTCCACCACTTTTCCGAGGGTCATTAAAACCGTCTTGTTAAGCTACTGGGACCTCCACCACTTTTCCGAGGGGCATTAAAAGCGCCTTGTTAAGCTACTGGGACCGCCACCACTTTTCCGAGGGGCATTAAAACCGTCTTGTTAAGCAACAGGGACCTCCACCACTTTTCTGAGGGGCATTAAAACCGCTTTGTTAAGCTACTGGGACCTCCACCACTTTTCCGAGGGGCATTAAAACCGTCTTGTTAAGCTACTGAGACCTCCACCACTTTTCCGAGGGGCATTAAAACCGCCTTTTTAAGCTACTGGCACCTCCACGTCTCTTCTGAGGGGCATTAAAAACATCTTTTAAGCTGCTGTGACCTCCACGAATTTTGCGAGGGGCATTGAAAGCGTCTTGTTAAGCTACTGTGACCTCCACCACTTTTCCGAGGGGCATTAAAACCGTCTTGTTAAGCTACTGGGACCTCCACCACTTTTCCGAGGGGCATTAAAACCGTCTTGTTAAGCTACTGGGACCTCCACCACTTTTCCGAGGGGCATTAAAACCGCCTTTTTAAGCTACTGGCACCTCCACGTCTCTTCTGAGGGGCATTAAAAGCATCTTTTAAGCTGCTGTGGCCTCCACGAATTTTCCGAGGGGCATTAAAAGCGTCTTTTTAAGCTACTGTGACCTCCACCACTTTTCCGAGGGGCATTAAAACCGTCTTGTTAAGCAACTGGTACCTCCACGTCTCTTCTGAGGGGCATTAAAAGTGTCTGGTTAAGCTACTGTGACCTCCACCACTTTTCCGAGGGGCATTAAAAGCGTATTGTTAAGCTACTGTGACCTCCACCACTTTTCCGAGGGGCATTAAAACCGTTTTGTTAAGCTACTGGGACCTCCACCACTTTTCCGAGGGGCATTAAAACGGTCTTGTTAAGCTACTGGGACCTCCAGGTCTCTTCTGAGAGGCATTAAAAGCGTCTTTTTAAGCTACTGGGACCTCCACCACTTTTCCGAGGGGCATTAAAAGCGTCTTGTTAAGCTACTGGGACCTCGACGTCTCTTCTGATGGGCAATAAAAGCGTCTTGTTAAGCTACTGTGACCTCCACCACTTTTCCGAGGGGCATTAAAAGTGTCTTGTTAAGCTACTGGGACCTCCACCACTTTTCCGAGGGGTATTAAAAGCGTCTTGTTAAGCTACTTGGACCTCCACGACTTTTCCGAGGGGCATTAAAACCATCTTGTTAAGCTACTGGGACCTCCACCACTTTTCCGAGGGTCATTAAAACCGTCTTGTTAAGCTACTGGGAACTCCACCACTTTTCCGAGAGGCATTAAAACCGTAATGATAAGCTACTGGGACCTCCACGTCTCTTCTAAGCTGTATTAAAAGCGTCTTGTTAAGCTACTGTGACCTCCACCACTTTTCCGAGAGGCACTAAAACCATCTTGTTAAGCTACTGGGACCTCCACCACTTTTCCAAGGGGCATTAAAACCGCCTTTTTAATCTACTGGGACCTCCACCTCTCTTGTGAGGGGCATTAAAAGCGTCTTTTAAGCTACTGTGACCTCCACCACTTTTCCGAGGGGCATTAAAAGTGTCTTGTTAAGCTATTGGGACCTCCAAGTCTCTTATGAGGGGCATTAAAAGCGTCTTGTTAAGCTACTGTGACCTCCACCACTTTTCCGAGGGGCATCAAAAACCATCTTCTTAAGCTACTGGGACCTCCACCACTTTTCCGAGGGGCCTTAAAACCGCCTTTTTAAGCTACTGGGATCTCCACGTCTCTTCTGAGGGGCATTAAAAGCGTCTCTTAAGCTGCTGTGACCACCACTTTTCCGAGGGGCATTAAAAGCGTCTTGTTAAGCTACTGTGACCTCCACCACTTTTCCTAGCTGCATTAAAACCTTATTGATAAGCTACTGGGACCTCCACGTCTCTTCTGAGGGGCATTTAAAGCGTCTTGTTAAGCTACTGTGACCTCCACCACTTTTCCGAGGGGCATTAAAACCATCTTCTTAAGCTACTGGGACCTCCACCACTTTTCCGAGGGGTCTTAAAACCGCCTTTTTAAGCTACTGGGATCTCCACGTCTCTTCTGAGGGGCATTAAAAGCGTCTTGTTAAGCTACTGTGACCTCCACCACTTTTCCGAGGGGTATTAAAAGCGTCTTGTTAAGCTACTGTGACCTCCACCACTTTTCCGAGGGGCATAAAACCGTCTTGTTAAGCTACTGGGGCCTCCACCACTTTTCCGAGGGGCATTAAAACGGTCTTGTTAAGCTACTGGGACCTCCACGTCTCTTCTGAGGGGCATTAAAAAAGGGTCTTGTTAAGCTACTGTGACCTCCACCACTTTTCCGAGGGGCATTAAAACCGTCTTGTTAAGCTACTGTGACCTCCACCACTTTTCCGAGGGGCATTGAAACCATCTTGTTAAGCTACTGGACCTCCACCACTTTTCCGAGGGGCATTAAAACCGTCTTGTTAAGCTACTAGGACCTCCACCACTTTTCTGAGGGGCATTAAAACCGTCTTGTTAAGCTACTGAGACCACCACTTTTCCGAGGGGCATTAAAACCGTCTTGTTAAGCTACTGGGACCTACACTTCTCTTCTGAGGGGCATTAAAAGTGTCTGGTTAAGCTACTGTGACCTCCATCACTTTTCCGAGGGGCATTAAAAGCGTCTTGTTAAGCTACTGGGACCTCCACCACTTTTCCAAGTGGCGTTAAAACCGTATTGTTAAGCTCCTGGGACCTCCACTTCTCTTCTGAGGGGCATTAAAAGTGTCTTGTTAAACTACTTTGACCTCCACCACTTTTCCGAGGGGCATTAAAAGCATCTTGTTAAGCTACTGGGACCTCCACCACTTTTCCGAGGGACATTAAAAGCGTCTTGTTAAGCTACTGGGACCTCCACCACTTTTCCGAGGGGCTTTAAAAGCGTCTTGTTAAGCTACTGGGACCTCCACCACTTTTCCGAGGGGCATTAAAACCGTCTTGTTAAGCTACTGGGACCTCCACGTCTCTTCTGAGGTGCATTAAAAGCATCTTGTTAAGCCACTGTGACCTCCACGTATCTTCTGAGGGGCATTAAAAGAGTCTTGTTAAGCTACTGTGACCTCCACCACTTTTCCGAAGGGCATTAAAACCATCTTCTTAAGCTACTGGGACCTCCACCACTTTTCCGAGGGGCCTTAAAACCGCCTTTTTAAGCTACTGGGATCTCCACGTCTCTTCTGAGGGGCATTAAAAGCGTCTTGTTAAGCTACTGTGACCTCCACCACTTTTCCGAGGGGCATTAAAACCGTCTTGTTAAGCTACTGTGACCTCCACCACTTTTTCGAGGGGCATTAAAACCGTCTTGTTAAGCTACTGGGACCTCCACCACTTTTCCGAGGGGCATTAAAACCGTCTTGTTAAGCTACTGGGACCTCCACCACTTTTCCGAGGGGCCTTAAAACCGCCTTTTTAAGCTACTGGGATCTCCACGTCTCTTCTGAGGGGCATTAAAAGCATCTTGTTAAGCTACTGTGACCTCTACTTCTCTTCTGAGGGGCATTAAAAGTGTCTGGTTAAGCTACTGTGACCTCCACCACTTTTCCGAGGGGCATAAATACCGTCTTGTTAAGCTACTGGGGCCTCCACCACTTTTCCGAGCGGCATTAAAATGGTCTTGTTAAGCTACTGGGACCTCCACGTCTCTTCTGAGGGGCATTAAAAAAGCGTCTTGTTAAGCTACTGTGACCTCCACCACTTTTCCGAGGGGCATTAAAACCATCTTGTTAAGCTACTGTGACCTCCACCACTTTTCTGAGGGGCATTAAAACCGTCTTGTTAAGCTACTGGGACCTCCACCACTTTTCCGAGGGGCATTAAAACCGTCTTGTTAAGCTACTGGGACCTCCACCACTTTTCCGAGGGGCATTAAAACCGTCTTGTTAAGCTACTGAGACCACCACTTTTCCGAGGGGCATTAAAACCGTCTTGTTAAGCTACTGGGACCTCCACATCTCTTCTGAGGGGCATTAAAAGTGTCTGGTTAAGCTACTGTGACCTCCATCACTTTTCCGAGGGGCATTAAAAGCGTCTTGTTAAGCTACTGGGACCTCCACCACTTTTCCAAGTGGCGTTGAAACCGTCTCGTTAAGCTACTGGGACCTCCAACACTTTTCCGAGGGTCATTTAAAGCGTCTTGTTAAGATACTGGGACCTCCACCACTTTTCCGAGGGGCATTAAAACCGTCTTGTTAAGCTACTGGGACCTCCACGTCTCTTCTGAGGTGCATTAAAAGCGTCTTGTTAAGCCACTGTGACCTCCACCACTTTTCCAAGGGCCATTAAAAGAGTCTTGTTAAGCTACTGGGATCTCCACCACTATTCCGAGTGGCATTAAAATCTTCTCGTTAAGCTACTGGGACCTCCACCAATTTTCCGAGGTGCATTAAAACCGTCTTGTTAAGCTACTGGGACCTCCACTTCTCTTCTGAGAGGCATTAAAAGCGTCTTGTTAAGCTACTGTGACCTCCAACACTTTTGCGAGGCGCATTAAAACCGTCTTGTTAAGCTACTGGGACCTCCACCACTTTTCCGAGGGGCATTAAAAGCGTCTGGTTAAGCTACTGTGACCTCCACCACTTTTCCGAGGGGCATTAAAAGCGTATTGTTAAGCTACTGTGACCTCCACCACTTTTCCGAGGGGAATTAAAACCGTTTTGTTAAGCTACTGGGACCTCCACAACTTTTCCGAGGGGCATTAAAACGGTCTTGTTAAGCTACTGGGACCTCCACGTCTCTTCTGAGAGGCATTAAAAGCGTCTTTTTAAGCTACTGTGACCTCCACCACTTTTCCGAGGGGCATTAAAAGCGTCTTGTTAAGCTACTGGGACCTCCACCACTTTTCCGAGTGGCATTAAAACCGTCTTGTTAAGCTACTGGGACCTCCACCACTTTTCCTAGGGTCATTTTAAGCATCTTGTTAAGCTACTGGGACCTCCACCACTTTTCCGAGGGTCATTAAAACCGTCATGTTATGCTACTGGGACCTCCACCACTTTTCCGAGGGGCATTAAAAGCGCCTTGTTAAGCTACTGGGACCTCCACCACTTTTCCGAGGGGCATTAAAACCGTCTTGTTAAGCTACTGGGACCTCCACCACTTTTCCGAGGGGCATTAAAACCGCCTTGTTAAGCTACTGGGACCTCCACCACTTTTCCGAGGGGCATTAAAACCTTCTTGTTAAGCTACTGGGACCTCCACCACTTTTCCAAGCTGCATTAAAACCTTATTGATAAGCTACTGGGACCTCCACGTCTCTTCTGAGGGGCATTAAAAGCGTATTGTTAAGATACTGTGACCTCCACCACTTTTCCGAGGGGCATTGAAACCATCTTCTTAAGCTACTGGGACCTCCACCACTTTTCCGAGGGGTCTTAAAACCGCCTTTTTAAGCTACTGGGATCTCCACGTCTCTTCTGAGAGGCATTAAAAGCGTCTTGTTAAGCTACTGGGACCTCCACCACTTTTCCGAGGGGCATTAAAAGCGTCTTGTTAAGCTACTGGGACCTCCACCACTTTTCCGAGGGGCATTAAAAGCGTCTTGTTAAGCTACTGGGACCTCCACCACTTTTCCAAGGGGCATTAAAAGCATCTTCTTAAGCTACTGGGACCTCCACCACTTTTCCAAGGGGCATTAAAAGCATCTTCTTAAGCTACTGGGACCTCCACCACTTTTCCGAGTGGCATTAAAATCGTTTCTTTGAGCTACTGGGACCTCCACCAATTTTTCGAGGTGCATTAAAACCGTCTTGTTAAGCTACTAAGACCTCCACGTCTCTTCTGAGGGTATTAAAAGCGTCTTGTTAAGCTACTGTGACCTCCACCACTTTTCCGAGGGGCATTAAAACCGTCTTGTTAAGCTACTCGGACCTCCACCACTTTTCCGAGGGGCATTAAAACCGTCTTCTTAAGCTACTGGGACCTCCACCACTTTTCCGAGCGGCATTAAAACCTTATTGATAAGCTACTGGGACCTCCACGTCTCTTCTGAGGGGCATTAAAAGCGTATTGTTAAGCTACTGTGACCTCCACCATTTTTCCGAGGGGCATTAAAACCGTCTTGTTAAGCTACTGGGACCTCCACCACTTTTCCGAGGCTCATTTAAACCGTCTTGTTAAGCTACTGGGACCTCCACCACTTTTCCGAGAGGCATTAAACCCGTAATGATAAGCTACTGGGACCTCCACGTCTCTTCTGAGGGGCATTAAAAGCGTCTTGTTAAGCTACTGTGACCTCCACCACTTTTCCGAGGGGCACTAAAACCATCTTGTTAAGCTACTGGGACCTCCACCACTTTTCCGAGGGGCATTAAAACCGCCTTTTTAAGCTACTGGGACCTCCACGTCTCTTGTGAGAGGCATTAAAAGCGTCTTTTAAGTTACTGTGGCCTCCACCACTTTTCCGAGGGGCATTAAAACCGTCTTGTTAAGCTACTGGGACCTCCACCACTTTTCCGATGGGCATTAAAAGTGTCTTGTTAAGCTACTGGGACCTCCACGTCTCTTCTGAGGGGCATTAAAAGTGTCTTGTTAAGCTACTGTGACCTCCACCACTTTTCCGAGGGGCATTAAAACCGCCTTTTTAAGCTACTGGGACCTCCACGTCTCTTGTGAGAGGCATTAAAAGCGTCTTTTAAGTTACTGTGGCCTCCACCACTTTTCCGAGGGGCATTAAAAGCATCTTGTTAAGCTACTGGGACCTCCACCACTTTTCCGAAGGGCATTAAAAGCGTCTTGTTAAGCTACTGGGACCTCTACCACTTTTCCGAGGGTCATTTAAAGCATCTTGTTAAGCTACTGGGACCTCTACTTCTCTTCTGAGGGGCATTAAAAGCGTCTTGTTAAGCTACTGTGACCTCCACCACTTTTCCGAGGGGCATTAAAACCATCTTGTTAAGCTACTGGGACCTCCACCACTTTTCCGAGGGGCATTAAAAGCATCTTGTTAAGCTACTGGGACCTCCACGTCTGTTCTGAGGGGCATTAAAAGCGTCTTGTTAAGCTACTGTGACCTCCACGTCTTTTCCGAGGGGCATTAAACGCGCCTTGTTAAGCTACTGGGACCTCCACCACTTTTCCGAGGGGAATTAAAACCGTCTTGTTAAGCTACTGGGACCTCCACCACTTTTCCGAGGGGCATTAAAACCATCTTGTTAAGCTACTGGGACCTCCACCACTTTTCCGAGGGGCATTAAAACCACCTTTTTAAGCTACTGGCACCTCTACGTCTCTTCTGAGGGGCATTAAAAGCATGTTTTAAGCTGCTGTGACCTCCACGAATTTTCCAAGGGGCATTAAAAGCATCTTGTTAAGCTACTGTGATCTCCACCACTTTTCCGAGGGGCATTAAAACCGTCTTGTTAAGCTACTGGGACCTCCACCACTTTTACGAGGGGCATTAAAAGCGTCTTGTTAAGCTACTGGGACCTCGACGTCTCTTCTGAGGGGCAATAAAAGCGTCTTGTTAAGCTACTGTGACCTCCACCACTTTTCCGAGGGGCATTAAAAGCGTCTTGTTAAGCTACTGGGACCTCCACCACTTTTCCGAGGGGTATTAAAAGCGTCTTGTTAAGCTACTGGGACCTCCACGACTTTTCCGAGGGGCATTAAAACCGTCTTGTTAAGCTACTGGGACCTCCACGACTTTTCCGAGGGGCATTAAAACCGTCTTGTTAAGCTATTGGGAACTCCACCACTTTTCCGAGGGGCATTAAAACCGTAATGATAAGCTACTGGGACCTCCACGTCTCTTCTGAGGGGCATTAAAAGCGTCTTGTTAAGCTACTGGGACCTCCACCACTTTTCCAAGGGGCATTAAAACCGCCTTTTTAAGCTACTGGGACCTCCACCTCTCTTGTGAGGGGCATTAAAAGCGTCTTTTAAGCTACTGTGACCTCCACCACTTTTCCGAGGGGCATTAAAACCGTTTTGTTAAGCTACTGGGACCTCCACCACTTTTCCGAGGGGCATTAAAAGTGTCTTGTTAAGCTACTGGGACCTCCACCACTTTTCCGAGGGGCATTAAAAGTGTCTTGTTAAGCTACTGGGACCTCCACCACTTTTCCGAGGGGCTTCAAAAACCATCTTCTTTATCTACTGGGACCTCCACTACTTTTCCGAGGGGCATAAAAACCGTCTTGTTAAGCTACTGGGGCCTCCACCATTTTTCCAGGGGCATTAAAACGGTCTTGTTAAGCTACTGGGACCTCCACGTCTCTTCTGAGGGGCATTAAAAGCGTCTTGTTAAGCTACTTTGACCTCCACCACTTTTCCGAGGGGCATTAAAACCATCTTGTTAAGCTACTGTGACCTCCACCACTTTTCCGAGGGGCATTAAAACCGTGTTGTAAAGCTACTGGGACCTCCACCACTTTTCCGAGGGGCATTAAAACCGTCTTGTTAAGCTACTGTGACCTCCACCACTTTTCCGAGGGGCATTAAAAGTGTCTTGTTAAGCTACTGTGACATCCACCTCTTTTCCGAGGGGCATTAAAAGCGTCTTGTTAAGCTACTGGGACCTCCACCACTTTTCCGAGGGGCATTAAAACCGTCTTGTTAAGCTACTGGGACCTCCACCACTATTCCGAGGGTCATTAAAACCATCTTGTTAAGCTACTGGGACCTCCACCACTTTTCTGAGGGGCATTAAAACCGTAATGATAAGCTACTGGGACCTCCACGTCTCTTCTGAGGGGCATTAAAAGCGTCTTGTTAAGCTACTGGGACCTCCACCAATTTTCCGAGAGGCACTAAAACCATCTTGTTAAGCTACTGGGACCTCCACCACTTTTCCAAGGGGCATTAAAACCGCCTTTTTAAGCTACTGGGACCTCCACGTCTCTTGTGAGGGGCATTAAAAGCGTCTTTTAAGCTACTGTGACCTCCACCACTTTTCCGAGGGGCATTAAAACCGTCTTGTTAAGCTACTGGGACCTCCACCACTTTTCCGAGGGGCATTAAAAGTGTCTTGTTAAGCTACTGGGACCTCCACGTCTCTTCTGAGGGGCATTAAAAGTGTCTTGTTAAGCTACTGTGACCTCTACCACTTTTTCCGAGCGGCATTAAAAGCATCTTGTTAAGCTACTGGGACCTCCACCACTTTTCCGAGGGGCATTAAAAGCGTCTTGTTAAGCTGCTGGGACCTCCACCACTTTTCCAAGGGTCATTTAAAGCATCTTGTTAAGCTACTGGGACCTCCACTTCTCTTCTGAGGGGCATTAAAAGCGTCTTGTTAAACTACTGTGATCTCCACCACTTTTCCGATGTGCATTAAAAGCGTCTTGTTAAGCTACTGGGACCTCCACCACTTTTCCGAGGGGCATTAAAAGCGTCTTGTTAAGCTACTGGGACCTCTACTTCTCTTCTGAGGGGCATTAAAAGCGTCTTGTTAAGCTACTGTGACCTCCACCACTTTTCCGAGGGGCATTAAAACCATCTTGTTAAGCTACTGGGACCTCCACCACTTTTCCGAGGGGCATTAAAAGCATCTTGTTAAGCTACTGGGACCTCCACGTCTGTTCTGAGGGGCATTAAAAGCGTCTTGTTAAGCTACTGTGACCTCCACGTCTTTTCCGAGGGGCATTAAACGCGCCTTGTTAAGCTACTGGGACCTCCACCACTTTTCCGAGGGGAATTAAAACCGTCTTGTTAAGCTACTGGGACCTCCACCACTTTTCCGAGGGGCATTAAAACCATCTTGTTAAGCTACTGGGACCTCCACCACTTTTCCGAGGGGCATTAAAACCACCTTTTTAAGCTACTGGCACCTCTACGTCTCTTCTGAGGGGCATTAAAAGCATGTTTTAAGCTGCTGTGACCTCCACGAATTTTCCAAGGGGCATTAAAAGCATCTTGTTAAGCTACTGTGATCTCCACCACTTTTCCGAGGGGCATTAAAACCGTCTTGTTAAGCTACTGGGACCTCCACCACTTTTACGAGGGGCATTAAAAGCGTCTTGTTAAGCTACTGGGACCTCGACGTCTCTTCTGAGGGGCAATAAAAGCGTCTTGTTAAGCTACTGTGACCTCCACCACTTTTCCGAGGGGCATTAAAAGCGTCTTGTTAAGCTACTGGGACCTCCACCACTTTTCCGAGGGGTATTAAAAGCGTCTTGTTAAGCTACTGGGACCTCCACGACTTTTCCGAGGGGCATTAAAACCGTCTTGTTAAGCTACTGGGACCTCCACGACTTTTCCGAGGGGCATTAAAACCGTCTTGTTAAGCTATTGGGAACTCCACCACTTTTCCGAGGGGCATTAAAACCGTAATGATAAGCTACTGGGACCTCCACGTCTCTTCTGAGGGGCATTAAAAGCGTCTTGTTAAGCTACTGGGACCTCCACCACTTTTCCAAGGGGCATTAAAACCGCCTTTTTAAGCTACTGGGACCTCCACCTCTCTTGTGAGGGGCATTAAAAGCGTCTTTTAAGCTACTGTGACCTCCACCACTTTTCCGAGGGGCATTAAAACCGTTTTGTTAAGCTACTGGGACCTCCACCACTTTTCCGAGGGGCATTAAAAGTGTCTTGTTAAGCTACTGGGACCTCCACCACTTTTCCGAGGGGCATTAAAAGTGTCTTGTTAAGCTACTGGGACCTCCACCACTTTTCCGAGGGGCTTCAAAAACCATCTTCTTTATCTACTGGGACCTCCACTACTTTTCCGAGGGGCATAAAAACCGTCTTGTTAAGCTACTGGGGCCTCCACCATTTTTCCAGGGGCATTAAAACGGTCTTGTTAAGCTACTGGGACCTCCACGTCTCTTCTGAGGGGCATTAAAAGCGTCTTGTTAAGCTACTTTGACCTCCACCACTTTTCCGAGGGGCATTAAAACCATCTTGTTAAGCTACTGTGACCTCCACCACTTTTCCGAGGGGCATTAAAACCGTGTTGTAAAGCTACTGGGACCTCCACCACTTTTCCGAGGGGCATTAAAACCGTCTTGTTAAGCTACTGTGACCTCCACCACTTTTCCGAGGGGCATTAAAAGTGTCTTGTTAAGCTACTGTGACATCCACCTCTTTTCCGAGGGGCATTAAAAGCGTCTTGTTAAGCTACTGGGACCTCCACCACTTTTCCGAGGGGCATTAAAACCGTCTTGTTAAGCTACTGGGACCTCCACCACTATTCCGAGGGTCATTAAAACCATCTTGTTAAGCTACTGGGACCTCCACCACTTTTCTGAGGGGCATTAAAACCGTAATGATAAGCTACTGGGACCTCCACGTCTCTTCTGAGGGGCATTAAAAGCGTCTTGTTAAGCTACTGGGACCTCCACCAATTTTCCGAGAGGCACTAAAACCATCTTGTTAAGCTACTGGGACCTCCACCACTTTTCCAAGGGGCATTAAAACCGCCTTTTTAAGCTACTGGGACCTCCACGTCTCTTGTGAGGGGCATTAAAAGCGTCTTTTAAGCTACTGTGACCTCCACCACTTTTCCGAGGGGCATTAAAACCGTCTTGTTAAGCTACTGGGACCTCCACCACTTTTCCGAGGGGCATTAAAAGTGTCTTGTTAAGCTACTGGGACCTCCACGTCTCTTCTGAGGGGCATTAAAAGTGTCTTGTTAAGCTACTGTGACCTCTACCACTTTTTCCGAGCGGCATTAAAAGCATCTTGTTAAGCTACTGGGACCTCCACCACTTTTCCGAGGGGCATTAAAAGCGTCTTGTTAAGCTGCTGGGACCTCCACCACTTTTCCAAGGGTCATTTAAAGCATCTTGTTAAGCTACTGGGACCTCCACTTCTCTTCTGAGGGGCATTAAAAGCGTCTTGTTAAACTACTGTGATCTCCACCACTTTTCCGATGTGCATTAAAAGCGTCTTGTTAAGCTACTGGGACCTCCACCACTTTTCCGAGGGGCATTAAAAGCGTCTTGTTAAGCTACTGGGACCTCCACCACTTTTCCGAGGGGCATTAAAACCGTCTTGTTAAGCTACTGGGACCTCCACCACTTTTCCAAGGGGCATTAAATCCGTCTTGTTAAGCTACTGGGACCTCCACCACTTTTCCGAGGGGCGTTAAAACCGTCTTGTTAAGCTACTGGGACCTCCAGGTCTCTTCTGAGAGGCATTAAAAGCGTCTTTTTAAGCTACTGTGACCTCCACCACTTTTCCGAGGGGCATTAAAAGCGTCTTGTTAAGCTACTGGGACCTCCGCCACTTTTCCGAGTGGCATTAAAACCGTCTTGTTAAGCTACTGGGACCTCCACCACTTTTCCAAGGGTCATTTAAAGCATCTTGTTAAGCTACTGGGACCTCCACCACTTTTCCGAGGGTCATTAAAACCGTCATGTTAAGCTACTGGGACCTCCACCACTTTTCCGAGGGTCATTAAAACCGTCTTGTTAAGCTACTGGGACCTCCACCACTTTTCCGAGGGGCATTAAAAGCGCCTTGTTAAGCTACTGGGACCGCCACCACTTTTCCGAGGGGCATTAAAACCGTCTTGTTAAGCAACTGGGACCTCCACCACTTTTCTGAAGGGCATTAAAACCGACTTGTTAAGCTACTGGGACCTCCACCACTTTTCCGAGGGGCATTAAAACCGTCTTGTTAAGCTACTGGGACCTCCACCACTTTTCCGAGGGGCATTAAAACCGCCTTTTTAAGCTACTGGCACCTCCACGTCTCTTCTGAGGGGCATTAAAAACATCTTTTAAGCTGCTGTGACCTCCACGAATTTTCCGAGGGGCATTAAAAGCGTCTTGTTAAGCTTCTGTGACCTTCACCACTTTTCCGAGGGGCATTAAAACCGTCTTGTTAAGCTACTGGGACCTCCACCACTTTTCCGAGGGGCATTAAAACCGTCTTTTTAAGCTACTGGGACCTCCACCACTTTTCTGAGGGGCATTAAAACCGCCTTTTTAAGCTACTGGCACCTCCACGTCTCTTCTGAGGGGCATTAAAAGCATCCTTTAAGCTGCTGTGGCCTCCACGAATTTTCCGAGGGGCATTAAAAGCGTCTTGTTAAGCTACTGTGACCTCCACCACTTTTCCGAGGGGCATTAAAACCGTCTTGTTAAGCTACTGGGACCTCCACCACTTTTCCGAGGGGCATTAAAAGCGTCTTGTTAAGCTACTGGGACCTCGACGTCTCTTCTGATGGGCAATAAAAGCGTCTTGTTAAGCTACTGTGACCTCCACCACTTTTCCGAGGGGCATTAAAAGTGTCTTGTTAAGTTACTGGGACCTCCACCACTTTTCCGAGGGGTATTAAAAGCGTCTTGTTAAGCTACTTGGACCTCCACGACTTTTCCGAGGGGCATTAAAACCATCTTGTTAAGCTACTGGGACCTCCACCATTTTTCCGAGGGTCATTAAAACCGTCTTGTTAAGCTACTGGGAACTCCACCACTTTTCCGAGAGGCATTTAAACCGTAATGATAAGCTACTGGGACCTCCACGTCTCTTCTGAGCTGTATTAAAAGCGTCTTGTTAAGCTACTGTGACCTCCACCACTTTTCCGAGAGGCACTAAAACCATCTTGTTAAGCTACTGGGACCTCCACCACTTTTCAAAGGGGCATTAAAACCGCCTTTTTAATCTACTGGGACCTCCACCTCTCTTGTGAGGGGCATTAAAAGCGTCTTTTAACCTACTGTGACCTCCACCACTTTTCCGAGGGGCATTAAAAGTGTCTTGTTAAGCTACTGGGACCTCCAAGTCTCTTCTGAGGGGCATTAAAAGCATCTTGTTAAGCTACTGTGACCTCCACCACTTTTCCGAGGGGCATAAAACCGTCTTGTTAAGCTACTGGGGCCTCCACCACTTTTCCGAGGGGCATTAAAACGGTCTTGTTAAGCTACTGGGACCTCCACGTCTCTTCTGAGGGGCATTAAAAAAGCGTCTTGTTAAGCTACTGTGACCTCCACCACTTTTCCGAGGGGCATTAAAACCGTCTTGTTAAGCTACTGTGACCTCCACCACTTTTCCGAGGGGCATTAAAAGTGTCTTGTTAAGCTACTGGGACCTCCAAGTCTCTTCTGAGGGGCATTAAAAGCATCTTGTTAAGCTACTGGGACCTCCACCACTTTTCCGAGGGGCATTAAAACCGTCTTGTTAAGCTACTGGGACCTCCACCACTTTTCCGAGGGGCATTAAAACCGTCTTGTTAAGCTACTGGGACCTCCACCACTTTTCTGAGGGGCATTAAAACCGTCTTGTTAAGCTACTGAGACCACCACTTTTCCGAGGGGCATTAAAACCGTCTTGTTAAGCTACTGGGACCTACACTTCTCTTCTGAGGGGCATTAAAAGTGTCTGGTTAAGCTACTGTGACCTCCATCACTTTTCCGAGGGGCATTAAAAGCGTCTTGTTAAGCTACTGGGACCTCCACCACTTTTCCAAGTGGCGTTAAAACCGTATTGTTAAGCTCCTGGGACCTCCACTTCTCTTCTGAGGGGCATTAAAAGTGTCTTGTTAAACTACTTTGACCTCCACCACTTTTCCGAGGGGCATTAAAAGCATCTTGTTAAGCTACTGGGACCTCCACCACTTTTCCGAGGGGCATTAAAAGCGTCTTGTTAAGCTACTGGGACCTCCAGCACTTTTCCGAGGGGCATTAAAAGTGTCTTGTTAAGCTACTGGGACCTCCACCACTTTTCCGAGGGGCTTCAAAAACCATCTTCTTTATCTACTGGGACCTCCACTACTTTTCCGAGGGGCATAAAAACCGTCTTGTTAAGCTACTGGGGCCTCCACCATTTTTCCAGGGGCATTAAAACGGTCTTGTTAAGCTACTGGGACCTCCACGTCTCTTCTGAGGGGCATTAAAAGCGTCTTGTTAAGCTACTTTGACCTCCACCACTTTTCCGAGGGGCATTAAAACCATCTTGTTAAGCTACTGTGACCTCCACCACTTTTCCGAGGGGCATTAAAACCGTGTTGTAAAGCTACTGGGACCTCCACCACTTTTCCGAGGGGCATTAAAACCGTCTTGTTAAGCTACTGTGACCTCCACCACTTTTCCGAGGGGCATTAAAAGTGTCTTGTTAAGCTACTGTGACATCCACCTCTTTTCCGAGGGGCATTAAAAGCGTCTTGTTAAGCTACTGGGACCTCCACCACTTTTCCGAGGGGCATTAAAACCGTCTTGTTAAGCTACTGGGACCTCCACCACTATTCTGAGGGTCATTAAAACCATCTTGTTAAGCTACTGGGACCTCCACCACTTTTCTGAGGGGCATTAAAACCGTAATGATAAGCTACTGGGACCTCCACGTCTCTTCTGAGGGGCATTAAAAGCGTCTTGTTAAGCTACTGGGACCTCCACCAATTTTCCGAGAGGCACTAAAACCATCTTGTTAAGCTACTGGGACCTCCACCACTTTTCCAAGGGGCATTAAAACCGCCTTTTTAAGCTACTGGGACCTCCACGTCTCTTGTGAGGGGCATTAAAAGCGTCTTTTAAGCTACTGTGACCTCCACCACTTTTCCGAGGGGCATTAAAACCGTCTTGTTAAGCTACTGGGACCTCCACCACTTTTCCGAGGGGCATTAAAAGTGTCTTGTTAAGCTACTGGGACCTCCACGTCTCTTCTGAGGGGCATTAAAAGTGTCTTGTTAAGCTACTGTGACCTCTACCACTTTTTCCGAGCGGCATTAAAAGCATCTTGTTAAGCTACTGGGACCTCCACCACTTTTCCGAGGGGCATTAAAAGCGTCTTGTTAAGCTGCTGGGACCTCCACCACTTTTCCAAGGGTCATTTAAAGCATCTTGTTAAGCTACTGGGACCTCCACTTCTCTTCTGAGGGGCATTAAAAGCGTCTTGTTAAACTACTGTGATCTCCACCACTTTTCCGATGTGCATTAAAAGCGTCTTGTTAAGCTACTGGGACCTCCACCACTTTTCCGAGGGGCATTAAAAGCGTCTTGTTAAGCTACTGGGACCTCCACCACTTTTCCGAGGGGCATTAAAACCGTCTTGTTAAGCTACTGGGACCTCCACCACTTTTCCAAGGGGCATTAAATCCGTCTTGTTAAGCTACTGGGACCTCCACCACTTTTCCGAGGGGCGTTAAAACCGTCTTGTTAAGCTACTGGGACCTCCAGGTCTCTTCTGAGAGGCATTAAAAGCGTCTTTTTAAGCTACTGTGACCTCCACCACTTTTCCGAGGGGCATTAAAAGCGTCTTGTTAAGCTACTGGGACCTCCGCCACTTTTCCGAGTGGCATTAAAACCGTCTTGTTAAGCTACTGGGACCTCCACCACTTTTCCAAGGGTCATTTAAAGCATCTTGTTAAGCTACTGGGACCTCCACCACTTTTCCGAGGGTCATTAAAACCGTCATGTTAAGCTACTGGGACCTCCACCACTTTTCCGAGGGTCATTAAAACCGTCTTGTTAAGCTACTGGGACCTCCACCACTTTTCCGAGGGGCATTAAAAGCGCCTTGTTAAGCTACTGGGACCGCCACCACTTTTCCGAGGGGCATTAAAACCGTCTTGTTAAGCAACTGGGACCTCCACCACTTTTCTGAAGGGCATTAAAACCGACTTGTTAAGCTACTGGGACCTCCACCACTTTTCCGAGGGGCATTAAAACCGCCTTTTTAAGCTACTGGCACCTCCACGTCTCTTCTGAGGGGCATTAAAAACATCTTTTAAGCTGCTGTGACCTCCACGAATTTTCCGAGGGGCATTAAAAGCGTCTTGTTAAGCTACTGTGACCTTCACCACTTTTCCGAGGGGCATTAAAACCGTCTTGTTAAGCTACTGGGACCTCCACCACTTTTCCGAGGGGCATTAAAACCGTCTTTTTAAGCTACTGGGACCTCCACCACTTTTCTGAGGGTCATTAAAACCGCCTTTTTAAGCTACTGGCACCTCCACGTCTCTTCTGAGGGGCATTAAAAGCATCCTTTAAGCTGCTGTGGCCTCCACGAATTTTCCGAGGGGCATTAAAAGCGTCTTGTTAAGCTACTGTGACCTCCACCACTTTTCCGAGGGGCATTAAAACCGTCTTGTTAAGCTACTGGGACCTCCACCACTTTTCCGAGGGGCTTTAAAAGCGTCTTGTTAAGCTACTGGGACCTCGACGTCTCTTCTGATGGGCAATAAAAGCGTCTTGTTAAGCTACTGTGACCTCCACCACTTTTCCGAGGGGCATTAAAAGTGTCTTGTTAAGTTACTGGGACCTCCACCACTTTTCCGAGGGGTATTAAAAGCGTCTTGTTAAGCTACTTGGACCTCCACGACTTTTCCGAGGGGCATTAAAACCATCTTGTTAAGCTACTGGGACCTCCACCACTTTTCCGAGGGTCATTAAAACCGTCTTGTTAAGCTACTGGGAACTCCACCACTTTTCCGAGAGGCATTTAAACCGTAATGATAAGCTACTGGGACCTCCACGTCTCTTCTGAGCTGTATTAAAAGCGTCTTGTTAAGCTACTGTGACCTCCACCACTTTTCCGAGAGGCACTAAAACCATCTTGTTAAGCTACTGGGACCTCCACCACTTTTCAAAGGGGCATTAAAACCGCCTTTTTAATCTACTGGGACCTCCACCTCTCTTGTGAGGGGCATTAAAAGCGTCTTTTAACCTACTGTGACCTCCACCACTTTTCCGAGGGGCATTAAAAGTGTCTTGTTAAGCTACTGGGACCTCCAAGTCTCTTCTGAGGGGCATTAAAAGCATCTTGTTAAGCTACTGTGACCTCCACCACTTTTCCGAGGGGCATAAAACCGTCTTGTTAAGCTACTGGGGCCTCCACCACTTTTCCGAGGGGCATTAAAACGGTCTTGTTAAGCTACTGGGACCTCCACGTCTCTTCTGAGGGGCATTAAAAAAGCGTCTTGTTAAGCTACTGTGACCTCCACCACTTTTCCGAGGGGCATTAAAACCGTCTTGTTAAGCTACTGTGACCTCCATCACTTTTCCGAGGGGCATTAAAAGTGTCTTGTTAAGCTACTGGGACCTCCAAGTCTCTTCTGAGGGGCATTAAAAGCATCTTGTTAAGCTACTGGGACCTCCACCACTTTTCCGAGGGGCATTAAAACCGTCTTGTTAAGCTACTGGGACCTCCACCACTTTTCCGAGGGGCATTAAAACCGTCTTGTTAAGCTACTGGGACCTCCACCACTTTTCTGAGGGGCATTAAAACCGTCTTGTTAAGCTACTGAGACCACCACTTTTCCGAGGGGCATTAAAACCGTCTTGTTAAGCTACTGGGACCTACACTTCTCTTCTGAGGGGCATTAAAAGTGTCTGGTTAAGCTACTGTGACCTCCATCACTTTTCCGAGGGGCATTAAAAGCGTCTTGTTAAGCTACTGGGACCTCCACCACTTTTCCAAGTGGCGTTAAAACCGTATTGTTAAGCTCCTGGGACCTCCACTTCTCTTCTGAGGGGCATTAAAAGTGTCTTGTTAAACTACTTTGACCTCCACCACTTTTCCGAGGGGCATTAAAAGCATCTTGTTAAGCTACTGGGACCTCCACCACTTTTCCGAGGGGCATTAAAACCGTGTTGTAAAGCTACTGGGACCTCCACCACTTTTCCGAGGGGCATTAAAACCGTCTTGTTAAGCTACTGTGACCTCCACCACTTTTCCGAGGGGCATTAAAAGTGTCTTGTTAAGCTACTGTGACATCCACCTCTTTTCCGAGGGGCATTAAAAGCGTCTTGTTAAGCTACTGGGACCTCCACCACTTTTCCGAGAGGCACTAAAACCATCTTGTTAAGCTACTGGGACCTCCACCACTTTTCAAAGGGGCATTAAAACCGCCTTTTTAATCTACTGGGACCTCCACCTCTCTTGTGAGGGGCATTAAAAGCGTCTTTTAACCTACTGTGACCTCCACCACTTTTCCGAGGGGCATTAAAAGTGTCTTGTTAAGCTACTGGGACCTCCAAGTCTCTTCTGAGGGGCATTAAAAGCATCTTGTTAAGCTACTGTGACCTCCACCACTTTTCCGAGGGGCATAAAACCGTCTTGTTAAGCTACTGGGGCCTCCACCACTTTTCCGAGGGGCATTAAAACGGTCTTGTTAAGCTACTGGGACCTCCACGTCTCTTCTGAGGGGCATTAAAAAAGCGTCTTGTTAAGCTACTGTGACCTCCACCACTTTTCCGAGGGGCATTAAAACCGTCTTGTTAAGCTACTGTGACCTCCATCACTTTTCCGAGGGGCATTAAAAGTGTCTTGTTAAGCTACTGGGACCTCCAAGTCTCTTCTGAGGGGCATTAAAAGCATCTTGTTAAGCTACTGGGACCTCCACCACTTTTCCGAGGGGCATTAAAACCGTCTTGTTAAGCTACTGGGACCTCCACCACTTTTCCGAGGGGCATTAAAACCGTCTTGTTAAGCTACTGGGACCTCCACCACTTTTCTGAGGGGCATTAAAACCGTCTTGTTAAGCTACTGAGACCACCACTTTTCCGAGGGGCATTAAAACCGTCTTGTTAAGCTACTGGGACCTACACTTCTCTTCTGAGGGGCATTAAAAGTGTCTGGTTAAGCTACTGTGACCTCCATCACTTTTCCGAGGGGCATTAAAAGCGTCTTGTTAAGCTACTGGGACCTCCACCACTTTTCCAAGTGGCGTTAAAACCGTATTGTTAAGCTCCTGGGACCTCCACTTCTCTTCTGAGGGGCATTAAAAGTGTCTTGTTAAACTACTTTGACCTCCACCACTTTTCCGAGGGGCATTAAAAGCATCTTGTTAAGCTACTGGGACCTCCACCACTTTTCCGAGGGGCATTAAAAGCGTCTTGTTAAGCTACTGGGACCTCCACCACTTTTCCGAGGGGCTTTAAAAGCGTCTTGTTAAGCTACTGGGACCTCCACCACTTTTCCGAGGGGCATTAAAACCGTCTTGTTAAGCTACTGGGACCTCCACATCTCTTCTGAGGTGCATTAAAAGCATCTTGTTAATCCACTGTGACCTCCACGTATCTTCTGAGGGGCATTAAAAGCGTCTTGTTAAGCTACTGTGACCTCCACCACTTTTCCGAAGGGCATTAAAACCATCTTCTTAAGCTACTGGGACCTCCACCACTTTTCCGAGGGGCCTTAAAACCGCCTTTTTAAGCTACTGGGATCTCCACGTCTCTTCTGAGGGGCATTAAAAGCGTCTTGTTAAGCTACTGTGACCTCCACCACTTTTCAGAGGGGAATTAAAAGCATCTTGTTAAGCTACTATGACCTCCACCACTTTTCCGAGGGGCATACAAACCGTCTTGTTAAGCTACTGGGGCCTCCACCACTTTTCCGAGGGGCATTAAAACGGTCTTGTTAAGCTCCTGGGACCTCCACGTCTCTTCTGAGGGGCATTAAAAAAGCGTCTTGTTAAGCTACTGTGACCTCCACCACTTTTCCGAGGGGCATTAAAACCGTCTTGTTAAGCTACTGTGACCTCCACCACTTTTCCGAGGGGCATTAAAACCGTCTTGTTAAGCTACTGGGACCTCCACCACTTTTCCGAGGGGCATTAAAACCGTCTTGTTAAGCTACTGGGACCTCCACCACTTTTCCGAGGGGCCTTAAAACCGCCTTTTTAAGCTACTGGGATCTCCACGTCTCTTCTGAGGGGCATTAAAAGCATCTTGTTAAGCTACTGTGACCTCCACTTCTCTTCTGAGGGGCATTAAAAGTGTCTGGTTAAGCTACTGTGACCTCCACCACTTTTCCGAGGGGCATAAATACCGTCTTGTTAAGCTACTGGGGCCTCCACCACTTTTCCGAGGGGCATTAAAACGGTCTTGTTAAGCTACTGGGACCTCCACGTCTCTTCTGAGGGGCATTAAAAAAGAGTCTTGTTAAGCTACTGTGACCTCCACCACTTTTCCGAGGGGCATTAAAACCATCTTGTTAAGCTACTGTGACCTCCACCACTTTTCTGAGGGGCATTAAAACCGTCTTGTTAAGCTACTGGGACCTCCACCAATTTTCCGAGAGGCACTAAAACCATCTTGTTAAGCTACTGGGACCTCCACCACTTTTCCAAGGGGCATTAAAACCGCCTTTTTAAGCTACTGGGACCTCCACGTCTCTTGTGAGGGGCATTAAAAGCGTCTTTTAAGCTACTGTGACCTCCACCACTTTTCCGAGGGGCATTAAAACCGTCTTGTTAAGCTACTGGGACCTCCACCACTTTTCCGAGGGGCATTAAAAGTGTCTTGTTAAGCTACTGGGACCTCCACGTCTCTTCTGAGGGGCATTAAAAGTGTCTTGTTAAGCTACTGTGACCTCTACCACTTTTTCCGAGCGGCATTAAAAGCATCTTGTTAAGCTACTGGGACCTCCACCACTTTTCCGAGGGGCATTAAAAGCGTCTTGTTAAGCTGCTGGGACCTCCACCACTTTTCCAAGGGTCATTTAAAGCATCTTGTTAAGCTACTGGGACCTCCACTTCTCTTCTGAGGGGCATTAAAAGCGTCTTGTTAAACTACTGTGATCTCCACCACTTTTCCGATGTGCATTAAAAGCGTCTTGTTAAGCTACTGGGACCTCCACCACTTTTCCGAGGGGCATTAAAAGCGTCTTGTTAAGCTACTGGGACCTCCACCACTTTTCCGAGGGGCATTAAAACCATCTTGTTAAGCTACTGGGACCTCCACCACTTTTCCAAGGGGCATTAAATCCGTCTTGTTAAGCTACTGGGACCTCCACCACTTTTCAGAGGGGCGTTAAAACCGTCTTGTTAAGCTACTGGGACCTCCAGGTCTCTTCTGAGAGGCATTAAAAGCGTCTATTTAAGCTACTGTGACCTCCACCACTTTTCCGAGGGGCATTAAAAGCGTCTTGTTAAGCTACTGGGACCTCCGCCACTTTTCCGAGTGGCATTAAAACCGTCTTGTTAAGCTACTGGGACCTCCACCACTTTTCCAAGGGTCATTTAAAGCATCTTGTTAAGCTACTGGGACCTCCACCACTTTTCCGAGGGTCATTAAAACCGTCATGTTAAGCTACTGGGACCTCCACCACTTTTCCGAGGGTCATTAAAACCGTCTTGTTAAGCTACTGGGACCTCCACCACTTTTCCGAGGGGCATTAAAAGCGCCTTGTTAAGCTACTGGGACCGCCACCACTTTTCCGAGGGGCAGTAAAACCGTCTTGTTAAGCAACTGGGACCTCCACCACTTTTCTGAGGGGCATTAAAACCAACTTGTTAAGCTACTGGGACCTCCACCACTTTTCCGAGGGGCATTAAAACCGTCTTGTTAAGCTACTGGGACCTCCACCACTTTTCCGAGGGGCATTAAAACCGCCTTTTTAAGCTACTGGCACCTCCACGTCTCTTCTGAGGGGCATTAAAAACATCTTTTAAGCTGCTGTGACCTCCACGAATTTTCCGAGGGGCATTAAAAGCGTCTTGTTAAGCTACTGTGACCTCCACCACTTTTCCGAGGGGCATTAAAACCGTCTTGTTAAGCTACTGGGACCTCCACCACTTTTCCGAGGGGCATTAAAACCGTCTTTTTAAGCTACTGGGACCTCCACCACTTTTCTGAGGGGCATTAAAACCGCCTTTTTAAGCTACTGGCACCTCCACGTCTCTTCTGAGGGGCATTAAAAGCATCCTTTAAGCTGCTGTGGCCTCCACGAATTTTCCGAGGGGCATTAAAAGCGTCTTGTTAAGCTACTGTGACCTCCACCACTTTTCCGAGGGGCATTAAAACCGTCTTGTTAAGCTACTGGGACCTCCACCACTTTTCCGAGGGGCATTAAAAGCGTCTTGTTAAGCTACTGGGACCTCGACGTCTCTTCTGATGGGCAATAAAAGCGTCTTGTTAAGCTACTGTGACCTCCACCACTTTTCCGAGGGGCATTAAAAGTGTCTTGTTAAGTTACTGGGACCTCCACCACTTTTCCGAGGGGTATTAAAAGCGTCTTGTTATGCTACTTGGACCTCCACGACTTTTCCGAGGGGCATTAAAACCATCTTGTTAAGCTACTGGGACCTCCAACACTTTTCCGAGGGTCATTAAAACCGTCTTGTTAAGCTACTGGGAACTCCACCACTTTTCCGAGAGGCATTAAAACCGTACTGATAAGCTACTGGGACCTCCACGTCTCTTCTGAGCTGTATTAAAAGCGTCTTGTTAAGCTACTGTGACCTCCACCACTTTTCCGAGAGGCACTAAAACCATCTTGTTAAGCTACTGGGACCTCCACCACTTTTCAAAGGGGCATTAAAACCGCCTTTTTAATCTACTGGGACCTCCACCTCTCTTGTGAGGGGCATTAAAAGCGTCTTTTAACCTACTGTGACCTCCACCACTTTTCCGAGGGGCTTTAAAAGTGTCTTGTTAAGCTACTGGGACCTCCAAGTCTCTTCTGAGGGGCATTAAAAGCATCTTGTTAAGCTACTGTGACCTCCACCACTTTTCCGAGGGGCATAAAACCGTCTTGTTAAGCTACTGGGGCCTCCACCACTTTTCCGAGGGGCATTAAAACGGTCTTGTTAAGCTACTGGGACCTCCACGTCTCTTCTGAGGGGCATTAAAAAAGTGTCTTGTTAAGCTACTGTGACCTCCACCACTTTTCCGAGGGGCATTAAAACCGTCTTGTTAAGCTACTGTGACCTCCACCACTTTTCCGAGGGGCATTAAAACCGTCTTGTTAAGCTACTGGGACCTCCACCACTTTTCCGAGGGGCATTAAAACCGTCTTGTTAAGCTACTGGGACCTCCACCACTTTTCCGAGGGGCATTAAAACCGTCTTGTTAAGCTACTGGGACCTCCACCACTTTTCTGAGGGGCATTAAAACCGTCTTGTTAAGCTACTGAGACCACCACTTTTCCGAGGGGCATTAAAACCGTCTTGTTAAGCTACTGGGACCTACACTTCTCTTCTGAGGGGCATTAAAAGTGTCTGGTTAAGCTACTGTGACCTCCATCACTTTTCCGAGGGGCATTAAAAGCGTCTTGTTAAGCTACTGGGACCTCCACCACTTTTCCAAGTGGCGTTAAAACCGTATTGTTAAGCTCCTGGGACCTCCACTTCTCTTCTGAGGGGCATTAAAATTGTCTTGTTAAACTACTTTGACCTCCACCACTTTTCCGAGGGGCATTAAAAGCATCTTGTTAAGCTACTGGGACCTCCACCACTTTTCCGAGGGGCATTAAAAGCGTCTTGTTAAGCTACTGGGACCTCCACCACTTTTCCGAGGGGCTTTAAAAGCGTCTTGTTAAGCTACTGGGACCTCCACCACTTTTCCGAGGGGCATTAAAACCGTCTTGTTAAGCTACTGGGACCTCCACATCTCTTCTGAGGTGCATTAAAAGCATCTTGTTAATCCACTGTGACCTCCACGTATCTTCTGAGGGGCATTAAAAGCGTCTTGTTAAGCTACTGTGACCTCCACCACTTTTCCGAAGGGCATTAAAACCATCTTCTTAAGCTACTGGGACCTCCACCACTTTTCCGAGGGGCCTTAAAACCGCCTTTTTAAGCTACTGGGATCTCCACGTCTCTTCTGAGGGGCATTAAAAGCGTCTTGTTAAGCTACTGTGACCTCCACCACTTTTCAGAGGGGCATTAAAAGCATCTTGTTAAGCTACTGTGACCTCCACCACTTTTCCGAGGGGCATAAAAACCGTCTTGTTAAGCTACTGGGGCCTCCACCACTTTTCCGAGGGGCATTAAAACGGTCTTGTTAAGCTCCTGGGACCTCCACGTCTCTTCTGAGGGGCATTAAAAAAGCGTCTTGTTAAGCTACTGTGACCTCCACCACTTTTCCGAGGGGCATTAATAGCATCTTGTTAAGCTACTGGGACCTCCACCAC
The DNA here is from genome assembly GCF_046119375.1 of Phyllobates terribilis. Taxonomy (NCBI): domain Eukaryota; kingdom Metazoa; phylum Chordata; class Amphibia; order Anura; family Dendrobatidae; genus Phyllobates; species Phyllobates terribilis. The sequence goes on from NW_027362767.1 coordinate 101,961,980, forward strand.
TTTTCCGAGGGGCATTGAAAGCGTCTTGTTAAGCTACTGGGACCTCCACCACTTTTCCGAGGGGCTTTAAAAGCGTCTTGTTAAGCTACTGGGACCTCCACCACTTTTCCGAGGGGCATTAAAACCGTCTTGTTAAGCTACTGGGACCTCCACATCTCTTCTGAGGTGCATTAAAAGCATCTTGTTAATCCACTGTGACCTCCACGTATCTTCTGAGGGGCATTAAAAGCGTCTTGTTAAGCTACTGTGACCTCCACCACTTTTCCGAAGGGCATTAAAACCATCTTCTTAAGCTACTGGGACCTCCACCACTTCTCCGAGGGGCCTTAAAACCGCCTTTTTAAGCTACTGGGATCTCCACGTCTCTTCTGAGGGGCATTAAAAGCGTCTTGTTAAGCTACTTTGACCTCCACCACTTTTCAGAGGGGCATTAAAAGCATCTTGTTAAGCTACTGTGACCTCCACCACTTTTCCGAGGGGCATAAAAACCGTCTTGTTAAGCTACTGGGGCCTCCACCACTTTTCCGAGGGGCATTAAAACGGTCTTGTTAAGCTCCTGGGACCTCCACGTCTCTTCTGAGGGGCATTAAAAAAGCGTCTTGTTAAGCTACTGTGACCTCCACCACTTTTCCGAGGGGCATTAAAACCGTCTTGTTAAGCTACTGTGACCTCCACCACTTTTCCGAGGGGCATTAAAACCGTCTTGTTAAGCTACTGGGACCTCCACCACTTTTCCGAGGTGCATTAAAACCGTCTTGTTAAGCTACTGGGACCTCCACCACTTTTCCGAGGGGCCTTAAAACCGCCTTTTTAAGCTACTGGGATCTCCACGTCTCTTCTGAGGGGCATTAAAAGCATCTTGTTAAGCTACTGTGACCTCCACTTCTCTTCTGAGGGGCATTAAAAGTGTCTGGTTAAGCTACTGTGACCTCCACCACTTTTCCGAGGGGCATAAATACCGTCTTGTTAAGCTACTGGGACCTCCACGTCTCTTCTGAGGGGCATTAAAAAAGCGTCTTGTTAAGCTACTGTGACCTCCACCACTTTTCCGAGGGGCATTAAAACCATCTTGTTAAGCTACTGTGACCTCCACCACTTTTCTGAGGGGCATTAAAACCGTCTTGTTAAGCTACTGGGACCTCCACCAATTTTCCGAGAGGCACTAAAACCATCTTGTTAAGCTACTGGGACCTCCACCACTTTTCCAAGGGGCATTAAAACCGCCTTTTTAAGCTACTGGGACCTCCACGTCTCTTGTGAGGGGCATTAAAAGCGTCTTTTAAGCTACTGTGACCTCCACTACTTTTCCGAGGGGCATTAAAACCGTCTTGTTAAGCTACTGGGACCTCCACCACTTTTCCGAGGGGCATTAAAAGTGTCTTGTTAAGCTACTGGGACCTCCACGTCTGTTCTGAGGGGCATTAAAAGTGTCTTGTTAAGCTACTGTGACCTCTACCACTTTTTCCGAGCGGCATTAAAAGCATCTTGTTAAGCTACTGGGACCTCCACCACTTTTCCGAGGGGCATTAAAAGCGTCTTGTTAAGCTGCTGGGACCTCCACCACTTTTCCAAGGGTCATTTAAAGCATCTTGTTAAGCTACTGGGACCTCCACTTCTCTTCTGAGGGGCATTAAAAGCGTCTTGTTAAACTACTGTGATCTCCACCACTTTTCCGATGTGCATTAAAAGCGTCTTGTTAAGCTACTGGGACCTCCACCACTTTTCCGAGGGGCATTAAAAGCGTCTTGTTAAGCTACTGGGACCTCCACCACTTTTCCGAGGGGCATTAAAACCGTCTTGTTAAGCTACTGGGACCTCCACCACTTTTCCAAGGGGCATTAAATCCGTCTTGTTAAGCTACTGGGACCTCCACCACTTTTCCGAGGGGCGTTAAAACCGTCTTGTTAAGCTACTGGGACCTCCAGGTCTCTTCTGAGAGGCATTAAAAGCGTCTATTTAAGCTACTGTGACCTCCACCACTTTTCCGAGGGGCATTAAAAGCGTCTTGTTAAGCTACTGGGACCTCCGCCACTTTTCCGAGTGGCATTAAAACCGTCTTGTTAAGCTACTGGGACCTCCACCACTTTTCCAAGGGTCATTTAAAGCATCTTGTTAAGCTACTGGGACCTCCACCACTTTTCCTAGGGTCATTAAAACCGTCATGTTAAGCTACTGGGACCTCCACCACTTTTCCGTGGGTCATTAAAACCGTCTTGTTAAGCTACTGGGACCTCCACCACTTTTCCGAGGGGCATTAAAAGCGCCTTGTTAAGCTACTGGGACCGCCACCACTTTTCCGAGGGGCATTAAAACCGTCTTGTTAAGCAACTGGGACCTCCACCACTTTTCTGAGGGGCAATAAAACCGACTTGTTAAGCTACTGGGACCTCCACCACTTTTCCGAGGGGCATTAAAACCGTCTTGTTAAGCTACTGGGACCTCCACCACTTTTCCGAGGGGCATTAAAACCGCCTTTTTAAGCTACTGGCACCTCCACGTCTCTTCTGAGGGGCATTAAAAACATATTTTAAGCTGCTGTGACCTCCACGAATTTTCCGAGGGGCATTAAAAGCGTCTTGTTAAGCTACTGTGACCTCCACCACTTTTCCGAGGGGCATTAAAACCGTCTTGTTAAGCTACTGGGACCTCCACCACTTTTCTGAGGGGCATTAAAACCGTCTTTTTAAGCTACTGGGACCTCCACCACTTTTCTGAGGGGCATTAAAACCGCCTTTTTAAGCTACTGGCACCTCCACGTCTCTTCTGAGGGGCATTAAAAGCATCCTTTAAGCTGCTGTGGCCTCCACGAATTTTCCAAGGGGCATTAAAAGCGTCTTGTTAAGCTACTGTGACCTCCACCACTTTTCCGAGGGGCATTAAAACCGTCTTGTTAAGCTACTGGGACCTCCACCACTTTTCCGAGGGGCATTAAAAGCGTCTTGTTAAGCTACTGGGACCTCGACGTCTCTTCTGATGGGCAATAAAAGCGTCTTGTTAAGCTACTGTGACCTCCACCACTTTTCCGAGGGGCATTAAAAGTGTCTTGTTAAGTTACTGGGACCTCCACCACTTTTCCGAGGGGTATTAAAAGCGTCTTGTTATGCTACTTGGACCTCCACGACTTTTCCGAGGGGCATTAAAACCATCTTGTTAAGCTACTGGGACCTCCACCACTTTTCCGAGGGTCATTAAAACCGTCTTGTTAAGCTACTGGGAACTCCACCACTTTTCCGAGAGGCATTAAAACCGTAATGATAAGCTACTGGGACCTCCACGTCTCTTCTGAGCTGTATTAAAAGCGTCTTGTTAAGCTACTGTGACCTCCACCACTTTTCCGAGAGGCACTAAAACCATCTTGTTAAGCTACTGGGACATCCACCACTTTTCAAAGGGGCATTAAAACCGCCTTTTTAATCTACTGGGACCTCAACCTCTCTTGTGAGGGGCATTAAAAGCGTCTTTTAACCTACTGTGACCTCCACCACTTTTCCGAGGGGCATTAAAAGTGTCTTGTTAAGCTACTGGGACCTCCAAGTCTCTTCTGAGGGGCATTAAAAGCATCTTGTTAAGCTACTGTGACCTCCACCACTTTTCCGAGGGGCATAAAACCGTCTTGTTAAGCTACTGGGGCCTCCACCACTTTTCCGAGGGACATTAAAACGGTCTTGTTAAGCTACTGGGACCTCCACGTCTCTTCTGAGGGGCATTAAAAAAGCGTCTTGTTAAGCTACTGTGACCTCCACCACTTTTCCGAGGGGCATTAAAACCGTCTTGTTAAGCTACTGTGACCTCCACCACTTTTCCGAGGGGCATTAAAACCGTCTTGTTAAGCTACTGGGACCTCCACCACTTTTCCGAGGGGCATTAAAACCGTCTTGTTAAGCTACTGGGACCTCCACCACTTTTCCGAGGGGCATTAAAACCGTCTTGTTAAGCTACTGGGACCTCCACCACTTTTCTGAGGGGCATTAAAACCGTCTTGTTAAGCTACTGAGACCACCACTTTTCCGAGGGGCATTAAAACCGTCTTGTTAAGCTACTGGGACCTACACTTCTCTTCTGAGGGGCATTAAAAGTGTCTGGTTAAGCTACTGTGACCTCCATCACTTTTCCGAGGGGCATTAAAAGCGTCTTGTTAAGCTACTGGGACCTCCACCACTTTTCCAAGTGGCGTTAAAACCGTATTGTTAAGCTCCTGGGACCTCCACTTCTCTTCTGAGGGGCATTAAAAGTGTCTTGTTAAACTACTTTGACCTCCACCACTTTTCCGAGGGGCATTAAAAGCATCTTGTTAAGCTACTGGGACCTCCACCACTTTTCCGAGGGGCATTAAAAGCGTCTTGTTAAGCTACTGGGACCTCCACCACTTTTCCGAGGGGCTTTAAAAGCGTCTTGTTAAGCTACTGGGACCTCCACCACTTTTCCGAGGGGCATTAAAACCGTCTTGTTAAGCTACTGGGACCTCCACATCTCTTCTGAGGTGCATTAAAAGCATCTTGTTAATCCACTGTGACCTCCACGTATCTTCTGAGGGGCATTAAAAGCGTCTTGTTAAGCTACTGTGACCTCCACCACTTTTCCGAAGGGCATTAAAACCATCTTCTTAAGCTACTGGGACCTCCACCACTTTTCCGAGGGGCCTTAAAACCGCCTTTTTAAGCTACTGGGATCTCCACGTCTCTTCTGAGGGGCATTAAAAGCGTCTTGTTAAGCTACTGTGACCTCCACCACTTTTCAGAGGGGCATTAAAAGCATCTTGTTAAGCTACTGTGACCTCCACCACTTTTCCGAGGGGCATAAAAACCGTCTTGTTAAGCTACTGGGGCCTCCACCACTTTTCCGAGGGGCATTAAAACGGTCTTGTTAAGCTCCTGGGACCTCCACGTCTCTTCTGAGGGGCATTAAAAAAGCGTCTTGTTAAGCTACTGTGACCTCCACCACTTTTCCGAGGGGCATTAAAACCGTCTTGTTAAGCTACTGTGACCTCCACCACTTTTCCGAGGGGCATTAAAACCGTCTTGTTAAGCTACTGGGACCTCCACCACTTTTCCGAGGGGCATTAAAACCGTCTTGTTAAGCTACTGGGACCTCCACCACTTTTCCGAGGGGCCTTAAAACCGCCTTTTTAAGCTACTGGGATCTCCACGTCTCTTCTGAGGGGCATTAAAAGCATCTTGTTAAGCTACTGTGACCTCCACTTCTCTTCTGAGGGGCATTAAAAGTGTCTGGTTAAGCTACTGTGACCTCCACCACTTTTCCGAGGGGCATAAATACCGTCTTGTTAAGCTACTGGGGCCCCCACCACTTTTCCGAGGGGCATTAAAACGGTCTTGTTAAGCTACTGGGACCTCCACGTCTCTTCTGAGGGGCATTAAAAAAGCGTCTTGTTAAGCTACTGTGACCTCCACCACTTTTCCGAGGGGCATTAAATCCATCTTGTTAAGCTACTGTGACCTCCACCACTTTTCTGAGGGGCATTAAAACCGTCTTGTTAAGCTACTGGGACCTCCACCACTTTTCCGAGGGGCATTAAAACCGTCTTGTTAAGCTACTGGGACCTACACTTCTCTTCTGAGGGGCATTAAAAGTGTCTGGTTAAGCTACTGTGACCTCCATCACTTTTCCGAGGGGCATTAAAAGCGTCTTGTTAAGCTACTGGGACCTCCACCACTTTTCCAAGTGGCGTTAAAACCGTATTGTTAAGCTCCTGGGACCTCCACTTCTCTTCTGAGGGGCATTAAAAGTGTCTTGTTAAACTACTTTGACCTCCACCACTTTTCCGAGGGGCATTAAAAGCATCTTGTTAAGCTACTGGGACCTCCACCACTTTTCCGAGGGGCATTAAAAGCGTCTTGTTAAGCTACTGGGACCTCCACCACTTTTCCGAGGGGCTTTAAAAGCGTCTTGTTAAGCTACTGGGACCTCCACCACTTTTCCGAGGGGCATTAAAACCGTCTTGTTAAGCTACTGGGACCTCCACATCTCTTCTGAGGTGCATTAAAAGCATCTTGTTAATCCACTGTGACCTCCACTTCTCTTCTGAGGGGCATTAAAAGTGTCTTGTTAAACTACTTTGACCTCCACCACTTTTCCGAGGGGCATTAAAAGCATCTTGTTAAGCTACTGGGACCTCCACCACTTTTCCGAGGGGCATTAAAAGCGTCTTGTTAAGCTACTGGGACCTCCACCACTTTTCCGAGGGGCTTTAAAAGCGTCTTGTTAAGCTACTGGGACCTCCACCACTTTTCCGAGGGGCATTAAAACCGTCTTGTTAAGCTACTGGGACCTCCACATCTCTTCTGTGGTGCATTAAAAGCATCTTGTTAATCCACTGTGACCTCCACGTATCTTCTGAGGGGCATTAAAAGCGTCTTGTTAAGCTACTGTGACCTCCACCACTTTTCCGAAGGGCATTAAAACCATCTTCTTAAGCTACTGGGACCTCCACCACTTCTCCGAGGGGCCTTAAAACCGCCTTTTTAAGCTACTGGGATCTCCACGTCTCTTCTGAGGGGCATTAAAAGCGTCTTGTTAAGCTACTTTGACCTCCACCACTTTTCAGAGGGGCATTAAAAGCATCTTGTTAAGCTACTGTGACCTCCACCACTTTTCCGAGGGGCATAAAAACCGTCTTGTTAAGCTACTGGGGCCTCCACCACTTTTCCGAGGGGCATTAAAACGGTCTTGTTAAGCTCCTGGGACCTCCACGTCTCTTCTGAGGGGCATTAAAAAAGCGTCTTGTTAAGCTACTGTGACCTCCACCACTTTTCCGAGGGGCATTAAAACCGTCTTGTTAAGCTACTGTGACCTCCACCACTTTTCCGAGGGGCATTAAAACCGTCTTGTTAAGCTACTGGGACCTCCACCACTTTTCCGGGGGGCATTAAAACCGTCTTGTTAAGCTACTGGGACCTCCACCACTTTTCCGAGGGGCCTTAAAACCGCCTTTTTAAGCTACTGGGATCTCCACGTCTCTTCTGAGGGGCATTAAAAGCATCTTGTTAAGCTACTGTGACCTCCACTTCTCTTCTGAGGGGCATTAAAAGTGTCTGGTTAAGCTACTGTGACCTCCACCACTTTTCCGAGGGGCATAAATACCGTCTTGTTAAGCTACTGGGGCCTCCACCACTTTTCCGAGGGGCATTAAAACGGTCTTGTTAAGCTACTGGGACCTCCACGTCTCTTCTGAGGGGCATTAAAAAAGCGTCTTGTTAAGCTACTGTGACCTCCACCACTTTTCCGAGGGGCATTAAAACCATCTTGTTAAGCTACTGTGACCTCCACCACTTTTCTGAGGGGCATTAAAACCGTCTTGTTAAGCTACTGGGACCTCCACCAATTTTCCGAGAGGCACTAAAACCATCTTGTTAAGCTACTGGGACCTCCACCACTTTTCCAAGGGGCATTAAAACCGCCTTTTTAAGCTACTGGGACCTCCACGTCTCTTGTGAGGGGTATTAAAAGCGTCTTTTAAGCGACTGTGACCTCCACTACTTTTCCGAGGGGCATTAAAACCGTCTTGTTAAGCTACTGGGACCTCCACCACTTTTCCGAGGGGCATTAAAAGTGTCTTGTTAAGCTACTGGGACCTCCACGTCTCTTCTGAGGGGCATTAAAAGTGTCTTGTTAAGCTACTGTGACCTCTACCACTTTTTCCGAGCGGCATTAAAAGCATCTTGTTAAGCTACTGGGACCTCCACCACTTTTCCGAGGGGCATTAAAAGCGTCTTGTTAAGCTGCTGGGACCTCCACCACTTTTCCAAGGGTCATTTAAAGCATCTTGTTAAGCTACTGGGACCTCCACTTCTCTTCTGAGGGGCATTAAAAGCGTCTTGTTAAACTACTGTGATCTCCACCACTTTTCCGATGTGCATTAAAAGCGTCTTGTTAAGCTACTGGGACCTCCACCACTTTTCCGAGGGGCATTAAAAGCGTCTTGTTAAGCTACTGGGACCTCCACCACTTTTCCGAGGGGCATTAAAACCATCTTGTTAAGCTACTGGGACCTCCACCACTTTTCCAAGGGGCATTAAATCCGTCTTGTTAAGCTACTGGGACCTCCACCACTTTTCCGAGGGGCGTTAAAACCGTCTTGTTAAGCTACTGGGACCTCCAGGTCTCTTCTGAGAGGCATTAAAAGCGTCTATTTAAGCTACTGTGACCTCCACCACTTTTCCGAGGGGCATTAAAAGCGTCTTGTTAAGCTACTGGGACCTCCGCCACTTTTCCGAGTGGCATTAAAACCGTCTTGTTAAGCTACTGGGACCTCCACCACTTTTCCAAGGGTCATTTAAAGCATCTTGTTAAGCTACTGGGACCTCCACCACTTTTCCGAGGGTCATTAAAACCGTCATGTTAAGCTACTGGGACCTCCACCACTTTTCCGTGGGTCATTAAAACCGTCTTGTTAAGCTACTGGGACCTCCACCACTTTTCCGAGGGGCATTAAAAGCGCCTTGTTAAGCTACTGGGACCGCCACCACTTTTCCGAGGGGCATTAAAACCGTCTTGTTAAGCAACTGGGACCTCCACCACTTTTCTGAGGGGCATTAAAACCGACTTGTTAAGCTACTGGGACCTCCACCACTTTTCCGAGGGGCATTAAAACCGTCTTGTTAAGCTACTGGGACCTCCACCACTTTTCCGAGGGGCATTAAAACCGCCTTTTTAAGCTACTGGCACCTCCACGTCTCTTCTGAGGGGCATTAAAAACATATTTTAAGCTGCTGTGACCTCCACGAATTTTCCGAGGGGCATTAAAAGCGTCTTGTTAAGCTACTGTGACCTCCACCACTTTTCCGAGGGGCATTAAAACCGTCTTGTTAAGCTACTGGGACCTCCACCACTTTTCTGAGGGGCATTAAAACCGTCTTTTTAAGCTACTGGGACCTCCACCACTTTTCTGAGGGGCATTAAAACCGCCTTTTTAAGCTACTGGCACCTCCACGTCTCTTCTGAGGGGCATTAAAAGCATCCTTTAAGCTGCTGTGGCCTCCACGAATTTTCCAAGGGGCATTAAAAGCGTCTTGTTAAGCTACTGTGACCTCCACCACTTTTCCGAGGGGCATTAAAACCGTCTTGTTAAGCTACTGGGACCTCCACCACTTTTCCGAGGGGCATTAAAAGCGTCTTGTTAAGCTACTGGGACCTCGACGTCTCTTCTGATGGGCAATAAAAGCGTCTTGTTAAGCTACTGTGACCTCCACCACTTTTCCGAGGGGCATTAAAAGTGTCTTGTTAAGTTACTGGGACCTCCACCACTTTTCCGAGGGGTATTAAAAGCGTCTTGTTATGCTACTTGGACCTCCACGACTTTTCCGAGGGGCATTAAAACCATCTTGTTAAGCTACTGGGACCTCCACCACTTTTCCGAGGGTCATTAAAACCGTCTTGTTAAGCTACTGGGAACTCCACCACTTTTCCGAGAGGCATTAAAACCGTAATGATAAGCTACTGGGACCTCCACGTCTCTTCTGAGCTGTATTAAAAGCGTCTTGTTAAGCTACTGTGACCTCCACCACTTTTCCGAGAGGCACTAAAACCATCTTGTTAAGCTACTGGGACATCCACCACTTTTCAAAGGGGCATTAAAACCGCCTTTTTAATCTACTGGGACCTCCACCTCTCTTGTGAGGGGCATTAAAAGCGTCTTTTAACCTACTGTGACCTCCACCACTTTTCCGAGGGGCATTAAAAGTGTCTTGTTAAGCTACTGGGACCTCCAAGTCTCTTCTGAGGGGCATTAAAAGCATCTTGTTAAGCTACTGTGACCTCCACCACTTTTCCGAGGGGCATAAAACCGTCTTGTTAAGCTACTGGGGCCTCCACCACTTTTCCGAGGGGCATTAAAACGGTCTTGTTAAGCTACTGGGACCTCCACGTCTCTTCTGAGGGGCATTAAAAAAGCGTCTTGTTAAGCTACTGTGACCTCCACCACTTTTCCGAGGGGCATTAAAACCGTCTTGTTAAGCTACTGTGACCTCCACCACTTTTCCGAGGGGCATTAAAACCGTCTTGTTAAGCTACTGGGACCTCCACCACTTTTCCGAGGGGCATTAAAACCGTCTTGTTAAGCTACTGGGACCTCCACCACTTTTCCGAGGGGCATTAAAACCGTCTTGTTAAGCTACTGGGACCTCCACCACTTTTCTGAGGGGCATTAAAACCGTCTTGTTAAGCTACTGAGACCACCACTTTTCCGAGGGGCATTAAAACCGTCTTGTTAAGCTACTGGGACCTACACTTCTCTTCTGAGGGGCATTAAAAGTGTCTGGTTAAGCTACTGTGACCTCCATCACTTTTCCGAGGGGCATTAAAAGCGTCTTGTTAAGCTACTGGGACCTCCACCACTTTTCCAAGTGGCGTTAAAACCGTATTGTTAAGCTCCTGGGACCTCCACTTCTCTTCTGAGGGGCATTAAAAGTGTCTTGTTAAACTACTTTGACCTCCACCACTTTTCCGAGGGGCATTAAAAGCATCTTGTTAAGCTACTGGGACCTCCACCACTTTTCCGAGGGGCATTAAAAGCGTCTTGTTAAGCTACTGGGACCTCCACCACTTTTCCGAGGGGCTTTAAAAGCGTCTTGTTAAGCTACTGGGACCTCCACCACTTTTCCGAGGGGCATTAAAACCGTCTTGTTAAGCTACTGGGACCTCCACATCTCTTCTGAGGTGCATTAAAAGCATCTTGTTAATCCACTGTGACCTCCACGTATCTTCTGAGGGGCATTAAAAGCGTCTTGTTAAGCTACTGTGACCTCCACCACTTTTCCGAAGGGCATTAAAACCATCTTCTTAAGCTACTGGGACCTCCACCACTTTTCCGAGGGGCCTTAAAACCGCCTTTTTAAGCTACTGGGATCTCCACGTCTCTTCTGAGGGGCATTAAAAGCGTCTTGTTAAGCTACTGTGACCTCCACCACTTTTCAGAGGGGCATTAAAAGCATCTTGTTAAGCTACTGTGACCTCCACCACTTTTCCGAGGGGCATAAAAACCGTCTTGTTAAGCTACTGGGGCCTCCACCACTTTTCCGAGGGGCATTAAAACGGTCTTGTTAAGCTCCTGGGACCTCCACGTCTCTTCTGAGGGGCATTAAAAAAGCGTCTTGTTAAGCTACTGTGACCTCCACCACTTTTCCGAGGGGCATTAAAACCGTCTTGTTAAGCTACTGTGACCTCCACCACTTTTCCGAGGGGCATTAAAACCGTCTTGTTAAGCTACTGGGACCTCCACCACTTTTCCGAGGGGCATTAAAACCGTCTTGTTAAGCTACTGGGACCTCCACCACTTTTCCGAGGGGCCTTAAAACCGCCTTTTTAAGCTACTGGGATCTCCACGTCTCTTCTGAGGGGCATTAAAAGCATCTTGTTAAGCTACTGTGACCTCCACTTCTCTTCTGAGGGGCATTAAAAGTGTCTGGTTAAGCTACTGTGACCTCCACCACTTTTCCGAGGGGCATAAATACCGTCTTGTTAAGCTACTGGGGCCTCCACCACTTTTCCGAGGGGCATTAAAACGGTCTTGTTAAGCTACTGGGACCTCCACATCTCTTCTGAGGGGCATTAAAAAAGCGTCTTGTTAAGCTACTGTGACCTCCACCACTTTTCCGAGGGGCATTAAATCCATGTTGTTAAGCTACTGTGACCTCCACCACTTTTCTGAGGGGCATTAAAACCGTCTTGTTAAGCTACTGGGACCTCCACCACTTTTCCGAGGGGCATTAAAACCGTCTTGTTAAGCTACTGGGACCTACACTTCTCTTCTGAGGGGCATTAAAAGTGTCTGGTTAAGCTACTGTGACCTCCATCACTTTTCCGAGGGGCATTAAAAGCGTCTTGTTAAGCTACTGGGACCTCCACCACTTTTCCAAGTGGCGTTAAAACCGTATTGTTAAGCTCCTGGGACCTCCACTTCTCTTCTGAGGGGCATTAAAAGTGTCTTGTTAAACTACTTTGACCTCCACCACTTTTCCGAGGGGCATTAAAAGCATCTTGTTAAGCTACTGGGACCTCCACCACTTTTCCGAGGGGCATTAAAAGCGTCTTGTTAAGCTACTGGGACCTCCACCACTTTTCCGAGGGGCTTTAAAAGCGTCTTGTTAAGCTACTGGGACCTCCACCACTTTTCCGAGGGGCATTAAAACCGTCTTGTTAAGCTACTGGGACCTCCACATCTCTTCTGAGGTGCATTAAAAGCATCTTGTTAATCCACTGTGACCTCCACGTATCTTCTGAGGGGCATTAAAAGCGTCTTGTTAAGCTACTGTGACCTCCACCACTTTTCCGAAGGGCATTAAAACCATCTTCTTAAGCTACTGGGACCTCCACCACTTCTCCGAGGGGCCTTAAAACCGCCTTTTTAAGCTACTGGGATCTCCACGTCTCTTCTGAGGGGCATTAAAAGCGTCTTGTTAAGCTACTGTGACCTCCACCACTTTTCAGAGGGGCATTAAAAGCATCTTGTTAAGCTACTGTGACCTCCACCACTTTTCCGAGGGGCATAAAAACCGTCTTGTTAAGCTACTGGGGCCTCCACCACTTTTCCGAGGGGCATTAAAACGGTCTTGTTAAGCTCCTGGGACCTCCACGTCTCTTCTGAGGGGCATTAAAAAAGCGTCTTGTTAAGCTACTGTGACCTCCACCACTTTTCCGAGGGGCATTAAAACCGTCTTGTTAAGCTACTGTGACCTCCACCACTTTTCCGAGGGGCATTAAAACCGTCTTGTTAAGCTACTGGGACCTCCACCACTTTTCCGAGGGGCATTAAAACCGTCTTGTTAAGCTACTGGGACCTCCACCACTTTTCCGAGGGGCCTTAAAACCGCCTTTTTAAGCTACTGGGATCTCCACGTCTCTTCTGAGGGGCATTAAAAGCATCTTGTTAAGCTACTGTGACCTCCACTTCTCTTCTGAGGGGCATTAAAAGTGTCTGGTTAAGCTACTGTGACCTCCACCACTTTTCCGAGGGGCATAAATACCGTCTTGTTAAGCTACTGGGGCCTCCACCACTTTTCCGAGGGGCATTAAAACGGTCTTGTTAAGCTACTGGGACCTCCACGTCTCTTCTGAGGGGCATTAAAAAAGCGTCTTGTTAAGCTACTGTGACCTCCACCACTTTTCCGAGGGGCATTAAAACCATCTTGTTAAGCTACTGTGACCTCCACCACTTTTCTGAGGGGCATTAAAACCATCTTGTTAAGCTACTGGGACCTCCACCACTTTTCCGAGGGGCATTAAAACCGTCTTGTTAAGCTACTGGGACCTCCACCACTTTTCCGAGGGGCATTAAAACCGTCTTGTTAAGCTACTGAGACCACCACTTTTCCGAGGGGCATTAAAACCGTCTTGTTAAGCTACTGGGACCTCCACATCTCTTCTGAGGGGCATTAAAAGTGTCTGGTTAAGCTACTGCGACCTCCATCACTTTTCCGAGGGGCATTAAAAGCGTCTTGTTAAGCTACTGGGACCTCCACCACTTTTCCAAGTGGCGTTGAAACCGTCTCGTTAAGCTACTGGGATCTCCAACACTTTTCCGAGGGTCATTTAAAGCGTCTTGTTAAGATACTGGGACCTCCACTTCTCTTCTGAGGGGCATTAAAATTGTCTTGTTAAACTACTTTGACCTCCACCACTTTTCCAAGGGCCATTAAAAGAGTCTTGTTAAGCTACTGGGATCTCCACCACTATTCCGAGTGGCATTAAAATCTTCTCATTAAGCTACTGGGACCTCCACCAATTTTCCGAGGTGCATTAAAACCGTCTTGTTAAGCTACTGGGACCTCCACTTCTCTTCTGAGAGGCATTAAAAGCGTCTTGTTAAGCTACTGTGACCTCCACCACTTTTGCGAGGCGCATTAAAACCGTCTTGTTAAGCTACTGGGACCTCCACCACTTTTCCGAGGGGCATTAAAAGCGTCTTTTTAAGCTACTGGGACCTCCACCACTTTTCCAAGCGGCATTAAAACCGTCTTGTTAAGCTACTGGGACCTCCACCACTTTTCCGAGGGGCGTTAAAACCGTCTTGTTAAGCTACTGGGACCTCCACGTCTCTTCTGAGGGGCATTAAAAGTGTCTGGTTAAGCTACTGTGACCTCCACCACTTTTCCGAGGGGCATTAAAAGCGTATTGTTAAGCTACTGTGACCTCCACCACTTTTCCGAGGGGCATTAAAACCGTCTTGTTAAGCTACTGGGACCTCCACCACTTTTCCTAGGGTCATTTTAAGCATCTTGTTAAGCTACTGGGACCTCCACCACTTTTCCGAGGGTCATTAAAACGGTCATGTTAAGCTACTGGGACCTCCACCACTTTTCCGAGGGGCATTAAAAGCGCCTTGTTAAGCTACTGGGACCTCCACCACTTTTCCGAGGGGCATTAAAACCGTCTTGTTAAGCTACTGGGACCTCCACCACTTTTCCGAGGGGCATTAAAACCGCCTTGTTAAGCTACTGGGACCTCCACCACTTTTCCGAGGGGCATTAAAACCTTCTTGTTAAGCTACTGGGACCTCCACCACTTTTCCGAGGGGCATTAAAACCGCCTTTTTAAGCTACTGGCACCTCCACGTCTCTTCTGAGGGGCATTAGAAACATCTTTTAAGCTGCTCTGACCTCCACGAATTTTCCGAGGGGCATTAAAAGTGTCTTGTTAAGCTACTGTGACCTCCACCACTTTTCCGAGGGGCATTAAAACCGTCTTGTTAAGCTACTGGGACCTCCACCACTTTTCCGAGGGGCATTAAAAGCGTCTTGTTAAGCTACTGGAACCTCCACGTCTCTTCTGAGGGGCATTAAAAGCGTCTTGTTAAGCTACTGTGACCTCCACCTCTTTTCCGAGGGGCATTAAAAGCGCCTTGTTAAGCTACTGGGACATCCACCACTTTTCCGAGGGGCATTAAAACCGTCTTGTTAAGCTACTGGGACCTCCACCACTTTTCCGAGGGGCATTAAAACCTTCTTGTTAAGCTACTGGGACCTCCACCACTTTTCCGAGGGGCATTAAAACCGCCTTTTTAAGCTACTGGCACCTCCACGTCTCTTCTGAGGGGCATTAAAAGCATCTTTTAAGCTGCTGTGACCTCCACGAATTTTCCGAGGGGCATTAAAAGCGTCTTTTTAAGCTACTGTGACCTCCACCACTTTTCCGAGGGGCATTAAAACCGTCTTGTTAAGCTACTGGGACCTCCACCACTTTTCCGAGGGGCATTAAAAGCGTCTTGTTAAGCTACTGGGACCTCCACGTCTCTTCTGAGGGGCATTAAAAGCGTCTTGTTAAGCTTCTGGGACCTCCACCACTTTTCCGAGGGGTATTAAAAACGTCTTGTTAAGCTACTGGGACCTCCACGACTTTTCCGAGGGGCATTAAAACCGTCTTGTTAAGCTACTGGGACCTCCACCACTTCTCCGAGGGTCATTAAAACCGTCTTGTTAAGCTACTGGGAACTCCACCACTTTTCCGAGGGGCATTAAAACCGTAATGATAAGCTACTGGGACCTCCACGTCTCTTCTGAGGGGCATTAAAAGCATCTTGTTAAGCTACTGTGACCTCCACCACTTTTCCGAGGGGCACTAAAACCATCTTGTTAAGCTGCTGGGACCTCCACCACTTTTCCAAGGGGCATTAAAACCGCCTTTTTAAGCTACTGGGACCTCCACCTCTCTTGTGATGGGCATTAAAAGCGTCTTTTAAGCTACTGTGACCTCCACCACTTTTCCGAGGGGCATTAAAACCGTTTTGTTAAGCTACTGGGACCTCCACCACTATTCCGAGGGGCACTAAAAGTGTCTTGTTAAGCTACTGGGACCTCCACCACTTTTCCGAGGGGCATCAAAAACCATCTTCTTAAGCTACTGGGACCTCCACCAGTTTTCCGAGGGGCCTTAAAACCGCCTTTTTAAGCTACTGGGATCTCTACGTCTCTTCTGAGGGGCATTAAAAGCGTCTCTTAAGCTACTGTGACCTCCACCACTTTTCCGAGGGGCATTAAAAGCGTCCTGTTAAGCTACTGTGACCTCCACCACTTTTCCGAGGGGCATCAAAAACCATCTTCTTAAGCTACTGGGACCTCCACCACTTTTCCGAGGGGCCTTAAAACCGCCTTTTTAAGCTACTGGGATCTCCACGTCTCTTCTGAGGGGCATTAAAAGCGTCTCTTAAACTACTGTGACCTCCACCACTTTTCCGAGGGGCATTAAAAGCGTCTTGTTAAGCTACTGTGACCTCCACCACTTTTCCGAGGGGCACTAAAACCATCTTGTTAAGCTACTGGGACCTCCACCACTTTTCCAAGGGGCATTAAAAACGCCTTTTTAAGCTACTGGGACCTCCACCTCTCTTGTGAGGGGCATTAAAACCGCCTTTTTAAGCTACTGGGATCTCCACGTCTCTTCTGAGGGGCATTAAAAGCGTCTCTTAAGCTACTGTGACCTCCACCACTTTTCCGAGGGGCATTAAAAGCGTCTTGTTAAGCTACTGTGACCTCCACCACTTTTCCGAGGGGCATCAAAAACCATCTTCTTAAGCTACTGGGACCTCCACCACTTTTCCGAGGGGCCTTAAAACCGCCTTTTTAAGCTACTGGGATCTCCACGTCTCTTCTGAGGGGCATTAAAAGCGTCTCTTAAGCTACTGTGACCTCCACCACTTTTCCGAGGGGCATTAAAACCGTCTTGTTAAGCTACTGGGACCTCCACCATTTTTCCGAGGGTCATTAAAAGTGTCTTGTTAAGCTACTGGGACCTCCACGTCTCTTCTGAGGGGCATTGAAAGTGTCTTGTTAAGCTACTGTGACCTCCACCACTTTTCCGAGGGGCATTAAAAGCATCTTGTTAAGCTACTGGGACCTCCACCACTTTTCCGAGGGGCATTAAAAGCCTCTTGTTAAGCTACTGGGACCTCTACCACTTTTCCGAGGGTCATTTAAACCATCTTGTTAAGCTACTGGGACCTCTACTTCTCTTCTGAGGGGCATTAAAAGCGTCTTGTTAAACTACTGTGATCTCCACTACTTTTCCGAGGTGCATTAAAAGCATGTTGTTAAGTTACTGGGACTTCCACCACTTTTCCGAGGGGCACTAAAAGCGTCTTGTTAAGCTACTGGGACCTCCACCACTTTTCCGAGGGGCATTAAAACCGTCTTGTTAAGCTACTGGGACCTCCACCACTTTTCCAAGGGGCATTATAACTGTCTTGTTAAGCTACTGGGACCTCCACGTCTCTTCTGAGGTGCATTAAAAGCGTCTTGTTAAGCTACTGTGACCTCCACCACTTTTCCAAGGGGCATTAAAAGCGTCTTCTTAAGCTACTGGGACCTCCACCACTTTTCCGAGTGGCATTAAAATCGTTTCGTTAAGCTACTGGGACCTCCACCAACTTTCCGTGGTGAATTAAAACCATCTTGTTAAGCTACTGGGACCTCCACGTCTCTTCTGAGGGGTATTAAAAGTGTCTTGCTAAGCTACTGTGACCTCCACCACTTTTCCGAAGGGCATTAAAACCGTCTTGTTAAGCTACTGGGACCTCCACCACTTTTCCGAGGGGCATTAAAACCGTCTTGTTAAGCTACTGGGACCTCCACCACTTTTCCGAGCTGCATTAAAACCTTATTGATAAGCTACTGGGACCTCCACGTCTCCTCTGAGGGGCATTAAAAGCGTCTTGTTAAGATACTGTGACCTCCACCACTTTTCCGAGGGGCATTAAAACCATCTTCTTAAGCTACTGGGACCTCCACCACTTTTCCGAGGGGTCTTAAAACCGCCTTTTTAAGCTACTGGGATCTCCACGTCTCTTCTGAGGGGCATTAAAAGCGTCTCTTAAGCTACTGTGACCTCCACCACTTTTCCGAGGGGCATTAAAACCATCTTGTTAAGCTACTGGGACCTCCACCATTTTTCCGAGGGTCATTAAAAGTGTCTTGTTAAGCTACTGGGACCTCCACGTCTCTTCTGAGGGGCATTAAAAGTGTCTTGTTAAGCTACTGTGACATCCACCACTTTTCCGAGGGGCATTAAAAGCATCTTGTTAAGCTACTGGGACCTCCACCACTATTCGGAGGGGCATTAAAAGCGTCTTGTTAAGCTTCTGGGACCTCTACCACTTTTCCGAGGGTCATTTAAACCATCCTGTTAAGCTACTGGGACCTCTACTTCTCTTCTGAGGGGCATTAAAAGCGTCTTGTTAAACTACTGTGATCTCCACCACTTTTCCGAGGTGCATTAAAAGCATGTTGTTAAGCTACTGGGACTTCCACCACTTTTCCGAGGGGCATTAAAACCGTCTTGTTAAGCTACTGGGACCTCCACCACTTCTCCAAGGGGCATTAAAACTGTCTTGTTAAGCTACTGGGACCTCCACGTCTCTTCTGAGGTGCATTAAAAGCGTCTTGTTAAGCTACTGTGACCTCCACCACTTTTCCAAGGGGCATTAAAAGCGTCTTCTTAAGCTACTGGGACCTCCACCACTTTTCCGAGTGGCATTAAAATCGTTTCGTTAAGCTACTGGGACCTCCACCAACTTTCCGAGGTGAATTAAAACCGTCTTGTTAAGGTACTGGGACCTCCACGTCTCTTCTGAGGGGTATTAAAAGTGTCTTGCTAAGCTACTGTGACCTCCACCACTTTTCCGAGGGGCATTAAAACCATCTTCTTAAGCTACTGGGACCTCCACCACTTTTCCGAGGGGTCTTAAAACCGCCTTTTTAAGCTACTGGGATCTCCACGTCTCTTCTGAGGGGCATTAAAAGCGTCTTGTTAAGCTACTGTGACCTCCACCACTTTTCCGAGGGGCATTAAAAGCGTCTTGTTAAGCTACTGGGACCTCCACCACTTTTCCGAGGGGCATAAAACGGTCTTGTTAAGCTACTGGGGCCTCCACCACTTTTCCGAGGGGCATTAAAACCGTCTTGTTAAGCTACTGGGACCTCCACGTCTCTTCTGAGGGGCATTAAAAAAGCGTCTTGTTAAGCTACTGTGACCTCCACCACTTTTCCGAGGGGCATTAAAACCGTCTTGTTAAGATACTGTGACCTCCACCACTTTTCCGAGGGGCATTAAAACCATCTTGTTAAGCTACTGGGACCTCCACCACTTTTCCGAGGGGCATTAAAACCGTCTTGTTAAGCTACTGGGACCTCCACCACTTTTCCTAGGGGCATTAAAACCGTCTTGTTAAGCTACTGGGACCTCCACCACTTTTCTGAGGGGCATTAAAACCGTCTTGTTAAGCTACTGAGACCACCACTTTTCCGAGGGGCATTAAAACCATCTTCTTAAGCTACTGGGACCTCCACTTCTCTTCTGAGGGGCATTAAAAGTGTCTGGTTAAGCTACTGTGACCTCCATCACTTTTACGAGGGGCATTAAAAGCGTCTTGTTAAGCTACTGGGACCTCCACCACTTTTCCAAGTGGCGTTAAAACCGTGTTGTTAAGCTACTGGGACCTCCAATACTTTTCCGAGGGTAATTTAAAGCATCTTGTTAAGCTACTGGGACCTCCACTTCTCTTCTGAGGGGCATTAAAAGTGTCTTGTTAAACTACTTTGACCTCCACCACTTTTCCGAGGGGCATTAAAAGCATCTTGTTAAGCTACTGGGACCTCCACCACTTTTCCGAGGGGCATTAAAAGCGTCTTGTTAAGCTACTGGGACCTCCACCACTTTTCCGAGGGGCATTAAAAGCGTCTTGTTAAGCTACTGGGACCTCCACCACTTTTCCGAGGGGCATTAAAACCGTCTTGTTAAGCTACTGGGACCTCCACGTCTCTTCTGAGGGGTATTAAAAGTGTCTTGCTAAGCTACTGTGACCTCCACCACTTTTCCGAAGGGCATTAAAACCGTCTTGTTAAGCTACTGGGACCTCCACCACTTTTCCGAGGGGCATTAAAACCGTCTTGTTAAGCTACTGGGACCTCCACCACTTTTCCGAGCTGCATTAAAACCTTATTGATAAGCTACTGGGACCTCCACGTCTCCTCTGAGGGGCATTAAAAGCGTCTTGTTAAGATACTGTGACCTCCACCACTTTTCCGAGGGGCATTAAAACCATCTTCTTAAGCTACTGGGACCTCCACCACTTTTCCGAGGGGTCTTAAAACCGCCTTTTTAAGCTACTGGGATCTCCACGTCTCTTCTGAGGGGCATTAAAAGCGTCTCTTAAGCTACTGTGACCTCCACCACTTTTCCGAGGGGCATTAAAACCATCTTGTTAAGCTACTGGGACCTCCACCATTTTTCCGAGGGTCATTAAAAGTGTCTTGTTAAGCTACTGGGACCTCCACGTCTCTTCTGAGGGGCATTAAAAGTGTCTTGTTAAGCTACTGTGACATCCACCACTTTTCCGAGGGGCATTAAAAGCATCTTGTTAAGCTACTGGGACCTCCACCACTATTCGGAGGGGCATTAAAAGCGTCTTGTTAAGCTACTGGGACCTCTACCACTTTTCCGAGGGTCATTTAAACCATCCTGTTAAGCTACTGGGACCTCTACTTCTCTTCTGAGGGGCATTAAAAGCGTCTTGTTAAACTACTGTGATCTCCACCACTTTTCCGAGGTGCATTAAAAGCATGTTGTTAAGCTACTGGGACTTCCACCACTTTTCCGAGGGGCATTAAAACCGTCTTGTTAAGCTACTGGGACCTCCACCACTTCTCCAAGGGGCATTAAAACTGTCTTGTTAAGCTACTGGGACCTCCACGTCTCTTCTGAGGTGCATTAAAAGCGTCTTGTTAAGCTACTGTGACCTCCACCACTTTTCCAAGGGGCATTAAAAGCGTCTTCTTAAGCTACTGGGACCTCCACCACTTTTCCGAGTGGCATTAAAATCGTTTCGTTAAGCTACTGGGACCTCCACCAACTTTCCGAGGTGAATTAAAACCGTCTTGTTAAGGTACTGGGACCTCCACGTCTCTTCTGAGGGGTATTAAAAGTGTCTTGCTAAGCTACTGTGACCTCCACCACTTTTCCGAGGGGCATTAAAACCATCTTCTTAAGCTACTGGGACCTCCACCACTTTTCCGAGGGGTCTTAAAACCGCCTTTTTAAGCTACTGGGATCTCCACGTCTCTTCTGAGGGGCATTAAAAGCGTCTTGTTAAGCTACTGTGACCTCCACCACTTTTCCGAGGGGCATTAAAAGCGTCTTGTTAAGCTACTGGGACCTCCACCACTTTTCCGAGGGGCATAAAACGGTCTTGTTAAGCTACTGGGGCCTCCACCACTTTTCCGAGGGGCATTAAAACCGTCTTGTTAAGCTACTGGGACCTCCACGTCTCTTCTGAGGGGCATTAAAAAAGCGTCTTGTTAAGCTACTGTGACCTCCACCACTTTTCCGAGGGGCATTAAAACCGTCTTGTTAAGATACTGTGACCTCCACCACTTTTCCGAGGGGCATTAAAACCATCTTGTTAAGCTACTGGGACCTCCACCACTTTTCCGAGGGGCATTAAAACCGTCTTGTTAAGCTACTGGGACCTCCACCACTTTTCCTAGGGGCATTAAAACCGTCTTGTTAAGCTACTGGGACCTCCACCACTTTTCTGAGGGGCATTAAAACCGTCTTGTTAAGCTACTGAGACCACCACTTTTCCGAGGGGCATTAAAACCATCTTCTTAAGCTACTGGGACCTCCACTTCTCTTCTGAGGGGCATTAAAAGTGTCTGGTTAAGCTACTGTGACCTCCATCACTTTTACGAGGGGCATTAAAAGCGTCTTGTTAAGCTACTGGGACCTCCACCACTTTTCCAAGTGGCGTTAAAACCGTATTGTTAAGCTACTGGGACCTCCAATACTTTTCCGAGGGTAATTTAAAGCATCTTGTTAAGCTACTGGGACCTCCACTTCTCTTCTGAGGGGCATTAAAAGTGTCTTGTTAAACTACTTTGACCTCCACCACTTTTCCGAGGGGCATTAAAAGCATCTTGTTAAGCTACTGGGACCTCCACCACTTTTCCGAGGGGCATTAAAAGCGTCTTGTTAAGCTACTGGGACCTCCACCACTTTTCCGAGGGGCATTAAAAGCGTCTTGTTAAGCTACTGGGACCTCCACCACTTTTCCGAGGGGCATTAAAACCGTCTTGTTAAGCTACTGGGACCTCCACGTCTCTTCTGAGGGGTATTAAAAGTGTCTTGCTAAGCTACTGTGACCTCCACCACTTTTCCGAAGGGCATTAAAACCGTCTTGTTAAGCTACTGGGACCTCCACCACTTTTCCGAGGGGCATTAAAACCGTCTTGTTAAGCTACTGGGACCTCCACCACTTTTCCGAGCTGCATTAAAACCTTATTGATAAGCTACTGGGACCTCCACGTCTCCTCTGAGGGGCATTAAAAGCGTCTTGTTAAGATACTGTGACCTCCACCACTTTTCCGAGGGGCATTAAAACCATCTTCTTAAGCTACTGGGACCTCCACCACTTTTCCGAGGGGTCTTAAAACCGCCTTTTTAAGCTACTGGGATCTCCACGTCTCTTCTGAGGGGCATTAAAAGCGTCTCTTAAGCTACTGTGACCTCCACCACTTTTCCGAGGGGCATTAAAACCGTCTTGTTAAGCTACTGGGACCTCCACCATTTTTCCGAGGGTCATTAAAAGTGTCTTGTTAAGCTACTGGGACCTCCACGTCTCTTCTGAGGGGCATTAAAAGTGTCTTGTTAAGCTACTGTGACATCCACCACTTTTCCGAGGGGCATTAAAAGCATCTTGTTAAGCTACTGGGACCTCCACCACTATTCGGAGGGGCATTAAAAGCGTCTTGTTAAGCTACTGGGACCTCTACCACTTTTCCGAGGGTCATTTAAACCATCCTGTTAAGCTACTGGGACCTCTACTTCTCTTCTGAGGGGCATTAAAAGCGTCTTGTTAAACTACTGTGATCTCCACCACTTTTCCGAGGTGCATTAAAAGCATGTTGTTAAGCTACTGGGACTTCCACCACTTTTCCGAGGGGCATTAAAACCGTCTTGTTAAGCTACTGGGACCTCCACCACTTCTCCAAGGGGCATTAAAACTGTCTTGTTAAGCTACTGGGACCTCCACGTCTCTTCTGAGGTGCATTAAAAGCGTCTTGTTAAGCTACTGTGACCTCCACCACTTTTCCGAGGGGCATCAAAAACCATCTTCTTAAGCTACTGGGACCTCCACCACTTTTCCGAAGGGCCTTAAAACCGCCTTTTTAAGCTACTGGGATCTCCACGTCTCTTCTGAGGGGCATTAAAAGCGTCTCTTAAGCTACTGTGACCTCCACCACTTTTCCGAGGGGCATTAAAACCGTCTTGTTAAGCTACTGGGACCTCCACCATTTTTCCGAGGGTCATTAAAAGTGTCTTGTTAAGCTACTGGGACCTCCACGTCTCTTCTGAGGGGCATTGAAAGTGTCTTGTTAAGCTACTGTGACCTCCACCACTTTTCCGAGGGGCATTAAAAGCATCTTGTTAAGCTACTGGGACCTCCACCACTTTTCCGAGGGGCATTAAAAGCCTCTTGTTAAGCTACTGGGACCTCTACCACTTTTCCGAGGGTCATTTAAACCATCTTGTTAAGCTACTGGGACCTCTACTTCTCTTCTGAGGGGCATTAAAAGCGTCTTGTTAAACTACTGTGATCTCCACTACTTTTCCGAGGTGCATTAAAAGCATGTTGTTAAGTTACTGGGACTTCCACCACTTTTCCGAGGGGCACTAAAAGCGTCTTGTTAAGCTACTGGGACCTCCACCACTTTTCCGAGGGGCATTAAAACCGTCTTGTTAAGCTACTGGGACCTCCACCACTTTTCCAAGGGGCATTATAACTGTCTTGTTAAGCTACTGGGACCTCCACGTCTCTTCTGAGGTGCATTAAAAGCGTCTTGTTAAGCTACTGTGACCTCCACCACTTTTCCAAGGGGCATTAAAAGCGTCTTCTTAAGCTACTGGGACCTCCACCACTTTTCCGAGTGGCATTAAAATCGTTTCGTTAAGCTACTGGGACCTCCACCAACTTTCCGTGGTGAATTAAAACCATCTTGTTAAGCTACTGGGACCTCCACGTCTCTTCTGAGGGGTATTAAAAGTGTCTTGCTAAGCTACTGTGACCTCCACCACTTTTCCGAAGGGCATTAAAACCGTCTTGTTAAGCTACTGGGACCTCCACCACTTTTCCGAGGGGCATTAAAACCGTCTTGTTAAGCTACTGGGACCTCCACCACTTTTCCGAGCTGCATTAAAACCTTATTGATAAGCTACTGGGACCTCCACGTCTCCTCTGAGGGGCATTAAAAGCGTCTTGTTAAGATACTGTGACCTCCACCACTTTTCCGAGGGGCATTAAAACCATCTTCTTAAGCTACTGGGACCTCCACCACTTTTCCGAGGGGTCTTAAAACCGCCTTTTTAAGCTACTGGGATCTCCACGTCTCTTCTGAGGGGCATTAAAAGCGTCTCTTAAGCTACTGTGACCTCCACCACTTTTCCGAGGGGCATTAAAACCATCTTGTTAAGCTACTGGGACCTCCACCATTTTTCCGAGGGTCATTAAAAGTGTCTTGTTAAGCTACTGGGACCTCCACGTCTCTTCTGAGGGGCATTAAAAGTGTCTTGTTAAGCTACTGTGACATCCACCACTTTTCCGAGGGGCATTAAAAGCATCTTGTTAAGCTACTGGGACCTCCACCACTATTCGGAGGGGCATTAAAAGCGTCTTGTTAAGCTTCTGGGACCTCTACCACTTTTCCGAGGGTCATTTAAACCATCCTGTTAAGCTACTGGGACCTCTACTTCTCTTCTGAGGGGCATTAAAAGCGTCTTGTTAAACTACTGTGATCTCCACCACTTTTCCGAGGTGCATTAAAAGCATGTTGTTAAGCTACTGGGACTTCCACCACTTTTCCGAGGGGCATTAAAACCGTCTTGTTAAGCTACTGGGACCTCCACCACTTCTCCAAGGGGCATTAAAACTGTCTTGTTAAGCTACTGGGACCTCCACGTCTCTTCTGAGGTGCATTAAAAGCGTCTTGTTAAGCTACTGTGACCTCCACCACTTTTCCAAGGGGCATTAAAAGCGTCTTCTTAAGCTACTGGGACCTCCACCACTTTTCCGAGTGGCATTAAAATCGTTTCGTTAAGCTACTGGGACCTCCACCAACTTTCCGAGGTGAATTAAAACCGTCTTGTTAAGGTACTGGGACCTCCACGTCTCTTCTGAGGGGTATTAAAAGTGTCTTGCTAAGCTACTGTGACCTCCACCACTTTTCCGAGGGGCATTAAAACCATCTTCTTAAGCTACTGGGACCTCCACCACTTTTCCGAGGGGTCTTAAAACCGCCTTTTTAAGCTACTGGGATCTCCACGTCTCTTCTGAGGGGCATTAAAAGCGTCTTGTTAAGCTACTGTGACCTCCACCACTTTTCCGAGGGGCATTAAAAGCGTCTTGTTAAGCTACTGGGACCTCCACCACTTTTCCGAGGGGCATAAAACGGTCTTGTTAAGCTACTGGGGCCTCCACCACTTTTCCGAGGGGCATTAAAACCGTCTTGTTAAGCTACTGGGACCTCCACGTCTCTTCTGAGGGGCATTAAAAAAGCGTCTTGTTAAGCTACTGTGACCTCCACCACTTTTCCGAGGGGCATTAAAACCGTCTTGTTAAGATACTGTGACCTCCACCACTTTTCCGAGGGGCATTAAAACCATCTTGTTAAGCTACTGGGACCTCCACCACTTTTCCGAGGGGCATTAAAACCGTCTTGTTAAGCTACTGGGACCTCCACCACTTTTCCTAGGGGCATTAAAACCGTCTTGTTAAGCTACTGGGACCTCCACCACTTTTCTGAGGGGCATTAAAACCGTCTTGTTAAGCTACTGAGACCACCACTTTTCCGAGGGGCATTAAAACCATCTTCTTAAGCTACTGGGACCTCCACTTCTCTTCTGAGGGGCATTAAAAGTGTCTGGTTAAGCTACTGTGACCTCCATCACTTTTACGAGGGGCATTAAAAGCGTCTTGTTAAGCTACTGGGACCTCCACCACTTTTCCAAGTGGCGTTAAAACCGTATTGTTAAGCTACTGGGACCTCCAATACTTTTCCGAGGGTAATTTAAAGCATCTTGTTAAGCTACTGGGACCTCCACTTCTCTTCTGAGGGGCATTAAAAGTGTCTTGTTAAACTACTTTGACCTCCACCACTTTTCCGAGGGGCATTAAAAGCATCTTGTTAAGCTACTGGGACCTCCACCACTTTTCCGAGGGGCATTAAAAGCGTCTTGTTAAGCTACTGGGACCTCCACCACTTTTCCGAGGGGCATTAAAAGCGTCTTGTTAAGCTACTGGGACCTCCACCACTTTTCCGAGGGGCATTAAAACCGTCTTGTTAAGCTACTGGGACCTCCACGTCTCTTCTGAGGGGTATTAAAAGTGTCTTGCTAAGCTACTGTGACCTCCACCACTTTTCCGAAGGGCATTAAAACCGTCTTGTTAAGCTACTGGGACCTCCACCACTTTTCCGAGGGGCATTAAAACCGTCTTGTTAAGCTACTGGGACCTCCACCACTTTTCCGAGCTGCATTAAAACCTTATTGATAAGCTACTGGGACCTCCACGTCTCCTCTGAGGGGCATTAAAAGCGTCTTGTTAAGATACTGTGACCTCCACCACTTTTCCGAGGGGCATTAAAACCATCTTCTTAAGCTACTGGGACCTCCACCACTTTTCCGAGGGGTCTTAAAACCGCCTTTTTAAGCTACTGGGATCTCCACGTCTCTTCTGAGGGGCATTAAAAGCGTCTCTTAAGCTACTGTGACCTCCACCACTTTTCCGAGGGGCATTAAAACCATCTTGTTAAGCTACTGGGACCTCCACCATTTTTCCGAGGGTCATTAAAAGTGTCTTGTTAAGCTACTGGGACCTCCACGTCTCTTCTGAGGGGCATTAAAAGTGTCTTGTTAAGCTACTGTGACATCCACCACTTTTCCGAGGGGCATTAAAAGCATCTTGTTAAGCTACTGGGACCTCCACCACTATTCGGAGGGGCATTAAAAGCGTCTTGTTAAGCTACTGGGACCTCTACCACTTTTCCGAGGGTCATTTAAACCATCCTGTTAAGCTACTGGGACCTCTACTTCTCTTCTGAGGGGCATTAAAAGCGTCTTGTTAAACTACTGTGATCTCCACCACTTTTCCGAGGTGCATTAAAAGCATGTTGTTAAGCTACTGGGACTTCCACCACTTTTCCGAGGGGCATTAAAACCGTCTTGTTAAGCTACTGGGACCTCCACCACTTCTCCAAGGGGCATTAAAACTGTCTTGTTAAGCTACTGGGACCTCCACGTCTCTTCTGAGGTGCATTAAAAGCGTCTTGTTAAGCTACTGTGACCTCCACCACTTTTCCAAGGGGCATTAAAAGCGTCTTCTTAAGCTACTGGGACCTCCACCACTTTTCCGAGTGGCATTAAAATCGTTTCGTTAAGCTACTGGGACCTCCACCAACTTTCCGAGGTGAATTAAAACCGTCTTGTTAAGGTACTGGGACCTCCACGTCTCTTCTGAGGGGTATTAAAAGTGTCTTGCTAAGCTACTGTGACCTCCACCACTTTTCCGAGGGGCATTAAAACCATCTTCTTAAGCTACTGGGACCTCCACCACTTTTCCGAGGGGTCTTAAAACCGCCTTTTTAAGCTACTGGGATCTCCACGTCTCTTCTGAGGGGCATTAAAAGCGTCTTGTTAAGCTACTGTGACCTCCACCACTTTTCCGAGGGGCATTAAAAGCGTCTTGTTAAGCTACTGGGACCTCCACCACTTTTCCGAGGGGCATAAAACGGTCTTGTTAAGCTACTGGGGCCTCCACCACTTTTCCGAGGGGCATTAAAACCGTCTTGTTAAGCTACTGGGACCTCCACGTCTCTTCTGAGGGGCATTAAAAAAGCGTCTTGTTAAGCTACTGTGACCTCCACCACTTTTCCGAGGGGCATTAAAACCGTCTTGTTAAGATACTGTGACCTCCACCACTTTTCCGCGGGGCATTAAAACCATCTTGTTAAGCTACTGGGACCTCCACCACTTTTCCGAGGGGCATTAAAACCGTCTTGTTAAGCTACTGGGACCTCCACCACTTTTCCTAGGGGCATTAAAACCGTCTTGTTAAGCTACTGGGACCTCCACCACTTTTCTGAGGGGCATTAAAACCGTCTTGTTAAGCTACTGAGACCACCACTTTTCCGAGGGGCATTAAAACCATCTTCTTAAGCTACTGGGACCTCCACTTCTCTTCTGAGGGGCATTAAAAGTGTCTGGTTAAGCTACTGTGACCTCCATCACTTTTACGAGGGGCATTAAAAGCGTCTTGTTAAGCTACTGGGACCTCCACCACTTTTCCAAGTGGCGTTAAAACCGTATTGTTAAGCTACTGGGACCTCCAATACTTTTCCGAGGGTAATTTAAAGCATCTTGTTAAGCTACTGGGACCTCCACTTCTCTTCTGAGGGGCATTAAAAGTGTCTTGTTAAACTACTTTGACCTCCACCACTTTTCCGAGGGGCATTAAAAGCATCTTGTTAAGCTACTGGGACCTCCACCACTTTTCCGAGGGGCATTAAAAGCGTCTTGTTAAGCTACTGGGACCTCCACCACTTTTCCGAGGGGCATTAAAAGCGTCTTGTTAAGCTACTGGGACCTCCACCACTTTTCCGAGGGGCATTAAAACCGTCTTGTTAAGCTACTGGGACCTCCACGTCTCTTCTGAGGGGTATTAAAAGTGTCTTGCTAAGCTACTGTGACCTCCACCACTTTTCCGAAGGGCATTAAAACCGTCTTGTTAAGCTACTGGGACCTCCACCACTTTTCCGAGGGGCATTAAAACCGTCTTGTTAAGCTACTGGGACCTCCACCACTTTTCCGAGCTGCATTAAAACCTTATTGATAAGCTACTGGGACCTCCACGTCTCCTCTGAGGGGCATTAAAAGCGTCTTGTTAAGATACTGTGACCTCCACCACTTTTCCGAGGGGCATTAAAACCATCTTCTTAAGCTACTGGGACCTCCACCACTTTTCCGAGGGGTCTTAAAACCGCCTTTTTAAGCTACTGGGATCTCCACGTCTCTTCTGAGGGGCATTAAAAGCGTCTCTTAAGCTACTGTGACCTCCACCACTTTTCCGAGGGGCATTAAAACCGTCTTGTTAAGCTACTGGGACCTCCACCATTTTTCCGAGGGTCATTAAAAGTGTCTTGTTAAGCTACTGGGACCTCCACGTCTCTTCTGAGGGGCATTAAAAGTGTCTTGTTAAGCTACTGTGACATCCACCACTTTTCCGAGGGGCATTAAAAGCATCTTGTTAAGCTACTGGGACCTCCACCACTATTCGGAGGGGCATTAAAAGCGTCTTGTTAAGCTACTGGGACCTCTACCACTTTTCCGAGGGTCATTTAAACCATCCTGTTAAGCTACTGGGACCTCTACTTCTCTTCTGAGGGGCATTAAAAGCGTCTTGTTAAACTACTGTGATCTCCACCACTTTTCCGAGGTGCATTAAAAGCATGTTGTTAAGCTACTGGGACTTCCACCACTTTTCCGAGGGGCATTAAAACCGTCTTGTTAAGCTACTGGGACCTCCACCACTTCTCCAAGGGGCATTAAAACTGTCTTGTTAAGCTACTGGGACCTCCACGTCTCTTCTGAGGTGCATTAAAAGCGTCTTGTTAAGCTACTGTGACCTCCACCACTTTTCCAAGGGGCATTAAAAGCATCTTCTTAAGCTACTGGGACCTCCACCACTTTTCCGAGTGGCATTAAAATCGTTTCGTTAAGCTACTGGGACCTCCACCAACTTTCCGAGGTGAATTAAAACCGTCTTGTTAAGGTACTGGGACCTCCACGTCTCTTCTGAGGGGTATTAAAAGTGTCTTGCTAAGCTACTGTGACCTCCACCACTTTTCCGAGGGGCATTAAAACCATCTTCTTAAGCTACTGGGACCTCCACCACTTTTCCGAGGGGTCTTAAAACCGCCTTTTTAAGCTACTGGGATCTCCACGTCTCTTCTGAGGGGCATTAAAAGCGTCTTGTTAAGCTACTGTGACCTCCACCACTTTTCCGAGGGGCATTAAAAGCGTCTTGTTAAGCTACTGGGACCTCCACCACTTTTCCGAGGGGCATAAAACGGTCTTGTTAAGCTACTGGGGCCTCCACCACTTTTCCGAGGGGCATTAAAACCGTCTTGTTAAGCTACTGGGACCTCCACGTCTCTTCTGAGGGGCATTAAAAAAGCGTCTTGTTAAGCTACTGTGACCTCCACCACTTTTCCGAGGGGCATTAAAACCGTCTTGTTAAGATACTGTGACCTCCACCACTTTTCCGAGGGGCATTAAAACCGTCTTGTTAAGCTACTGGGACCTCCACCACTTTTCCGAGGGGCATTAAAACCGTCTTGTTAAGCTACTGGGACCTCCACCACTTTTCCTAGGGGCATTAAAACCGTCTTGTTAAGCTACTGGGACCTCCACCACTTTTCTGAGGGGCATTAAAACCGTCTTGTTAAGCTACTGAGACCACCACTTTTCCGAGGGGCATTAAAACCATCTTCTTAAGCTACTGGGACCTCCACTTCTCTTCTGAGGGGCATTAAAAGTGTCTGGTTAAGCTACTGTGACCTCCATCACTTTTCCGAGGGGCATTAAAAGCGTCTTGTTAAGCTACTGGGACCTCCACCACTTTTCCAAGTGGCGTTAAAACCGTATTGTTAAGCTACTGGGACCTCCAATACTTTTCCGAGGGTAATTTAAAGCATCTTGTTAAGCTACTGGGACCTCCACTTCTCTTCTGAGGGGCATTAAAAGTGTCTTGTTAAACTACTTTGACCTCCACCACTTTTCCGAGGGGCATTAAAAGCATCTTGTTAAGCTACTGGGACCTCCACCACTTTTCCGAGGGGCATTAAAAGCGTCTTGTTAAGCTACTGGGACCTCCACCACTTTTCCGAGGGGCATTAAAAGCGTCTTGTTAAGCTACTGGGACCTCCACCACTTTTCCGAGCTGCATTAAAACCTTATTGATAAGCTACTGGGACCTCCACGTCTCCTCTGAGGGGCATTAAAAGCGTCTTGTTAAGATACTGTGACCTCCACCACTTTTCCGAGGGGCATTAAAACCATCTTCTTAAGCTACTGGGACCTCCACCACTTTTCCGAGGGGTCTTAAAACCGACTTTTTAAGCTACTGGGATCTCCACGTCTCTTCTGAGGGGCATTAAAAGCGTCTCTTAAGCTACTGTGACCTCCACCACTTTTCCGAGGGGCATTAAAACCGTCTTGTTAAGCTACTGGGACCTCCACCATTTTTCCGAGGGTCATTAAAAGTGTCTTGTTAAGCTACTGGGACCTCCACGTCTCTTCTGAGGGGCATTAAAAGTGTCTTGTTAAGCTACTGTGACCTCCACCACTTTTCCGAGGGGCATTAAAAGCATCTTGTTAAGCTACTGGGACCTCCACCACTATTCGGAGGGGCATTAAAAGCGTCTTGTTAAGCTACTGGGACCTCTACCACTTTTCCGAGGGTCATTTAAACCATCCTGTTAAGCTACTGGGACCTCTACTTCTCTTCTGAGGGGCATTAAAAGCGTCTTGTTAAACTACTGTGATCTCCACCACTTTTCCGAGGTGCATTAAAAGCATGTTGTTAAGCTACTGGGACTTCCACCACTTTTCCGAGGGGCATTAAAAGCGTCTTGTTAAGCTACTGGGACCTCCACCACTTTTCCGAGGGGCATTAAAACCGTCTTGTTAAGCTACTGGGACCTCCACCACTTCTCCAAGGGGCATTAAAACTGTCTTGTTAAGCTACTGGGACCTCCACGTCTCTTCTGAGGTGCATTAAAAGCGTCTTGTTAAGCTACTGTGACCTCCACCACTTTTCCAAGGGGCATTAAAAGCGTCTTCTTAAGCTACTGGGACCTCCACCACTTTTCCGAGTGGCATTAAAATCGTTTCGTTAAGCTACTGGGACCTCCACCAACTTTCCGAGGTGAATTAAAACCGTCTTGTTAAGGTACTGGGACCTCCACGTCTCTTCTGAGGGGTATTAAAAGTGTCTTGCTAAGCTACTGTGACCTCCACCACTTTTCCGAGGGGCATTAAAACCGTCTTGTTAAGCTACTGGGACCTCCACCACTTTTCCGAGGGGCATTAAAACCGTCTTGTTAAGCTACTGGGACCTCCACCACTTTTCCGAGCTGCATTAAAACCTTATTGATAAGCTACTGGGACCTCCACGTCTCTTCTGAGGGGCATTAAAAGTGTCTTGTTAAGATACTGTGACCTCCACCACTTTTCCGAGGGGCATTAAAACCATCTTCTTAAGCTACTGGGACCTCCACCACTTTTCCGAGGGGTCTTAAAACCGCCTTTTTAAGCTACTGGGATCTCCACGTCTCTTCTGAGGGGCATTAAAAGCGTCTTGTTAAGCTACTGTGACCTCCACCACTTTTCCGAGGGGCATTAAAAGCGTCTTGTTAAGCTACTGGGACCTCCACCACTTTTCCGAGGGGCATAAAACGGTCTTGTTAAGCTACTGGGGCCTCCACCACTTTTCCGAGGGGCATTAAAACCGTCTTGTTAAGCTACTGGGACCTCCACGTCTCTTCTGAGGGGCATTAAAAAAGCGTCTTGTTAAGCTACTGTGACCTCCACCACTTTTCCGAGGGGCATTAAAACCGTCTTGTTAAGATACTGTGACCTCCACCACTTTTCCGAGGGGCATTAAAACCGTCTTGTTAAGCTACTGGGACCTCCACCACTTTTCCGAGGGGCATTAAAACCGTCTTGTTAAGCTACTGGGACCTCCACCACTTTTCCTAGGGGCATTAAAACCGTCTTGTTAAGCTACTGGGACCTCCACCACTTTTCTGAGGGGCATTAAAACCGTCTTGTTAAGCTACTGAGACCACCACTTTTCCGAGGGGCATTAAAACCATCTTCTTAAGCTACTGGGACCTCCACTTCTCTTCTGAGGGGCATTAAAAGTGTCTGGTTAAGCTACTGTGACCTCCATCACTTTTCCGAGGGGCATTAAAAGCGTCTTGTTAAGCTACTGGGACCTCCACCACTTTTCCAAGTGGCGTTAAAACCGTATTGTTAAGCTACTGGGACCTCCAATACTTTTCCGATGGTAA
Source organism: Phyllobates terribilis (assembly GCF_046119375.1). Taxonomy (NCBI): domain Eukaryota; kingdom Metazoa; phylum Chordata; class Amphibia; order Anura; family Dendrobatidae; genus Phyllobates; species Phyllobates terribilis. The sequence continues at coordinate 101,995,102 of NW_027362767.1, forward strand.
TTTAAAGCATCTTGTTAAGCTACTGGGACCTCCACTTCTCTTCTGAGGGGCATTAAAAGTGTCTTGTTAAACTACTTTGACCTCCACCACTTTTCCGAGGGGCATTAAAAGCATCTTGTTAAGCTACTGGGACCTCCACCACTTTTCCGAGGGGCATTAAAAGCGTCTTGTTAAGCTACTGGGACCTCCACCACTTTTCCGAGGGGCATTAAAAGCGTCTTGTTAAGCTACTGGGACCTCCACCACTTTTCCGAGGGGCATTAAAACCGTCTTGTTAAGCTACTGGGACCTCCACGTCTTTTCTGAGGTGCATTAAAAGCGTCTTGTTAAGCTACTGTGACCTCCACCACTTTTCCGAAGGGCATTAAAACCATCTTCTTAAGCTACTGGGACCTCCACCACTTTTCCGAGGGGCCTTAAAACCGCCTTTTTTAGCTCCTGGGACCTCCACGTCTCTTCTGAGGGGCATTAAAAGAGTCTTGTTAAGCTACTGTGATCTCCACCACTTTTCCGAGGGGCATTAAAAGCGCCTTTTTAAGCTACTGGGACCTCCACCTCTCTTGTGAGGGGCATTAAAACCGCCTTTTTAAGCTACTGGGATCTCCACGTCTCTTCTGAGGGGCATTAAAAGCGTCTCTTAAGCTACTGTGACCTCCACCACTTTTCCGAGGGGCATTAAAAGCGTCTTGTTAAGCTACTGTGACCTCCACCACTTTTCCGAGGGGCATCAAAAACCATCTTCTTAAGCTACTGGGACCTCCACCACTTTTCCGAGGGGCCTTAAAACCGCCTTTTTAAGCTACTGGGATCTCCACGTCTCTTCTGAGGGGCATTAAAAGCGTCTCTTAAGCTACTGTGACCTCCACCAATTTTCCGAGGGGCATTAAAACCGTCTTGTTAAGCTACTGGGACCTCCACCATTTTTCCAAGGGTCATTAAAAGTGTCTTGTTAAGCTACTGGGACCTCCACGTCTCTTCTGAGGGGCATTAAAAGTGTCTTGTTAAGCTACTGTGACCTCCACCACTTTTCCGAGGGGCATTAAAAGCATCTTGTTAAGCTACTGGGACCTCCACCACTATTCGGAGGGGCATTAAAAGCGTCTTGTTAAGCTACTGGGACCTCTACCACTTTTCCGAGGGTCATTTAAACCATCCTGTTAAGCTACTGGGACCTCTACTTCTCTTCTGAGGGGCATTAAAAGCGTCTTGTTAAACTACTGTGATCTCCACCACTTTTCCGAGGTGCATTAAAAGCATGTTGTTAAGCTACTGGGACTTCCACCACTTTTCCGAGGGGCATTAAAAGCGTCTTGTTAAGCTACTGGGACCTCCACCACTTTTCCGAGGGGCATTAAAACCGTCTTGTTAAGCTACTGGGACCTCCACCACTTCTCCAAGGGGCATTAAAACTGTCTTGTTAAGCTACTGGGACCTCCACGTCTCTTCTGAGGTGCATTAAAAGCGTCTTGTTAAGCTACTGTGACCTCCACCACTTTTCCAAGGGGCATTAAAAGCGTCTTCTTAAGCTACTGGGACCTCCACCACTTTTCCGAGTGGCATTAAAATCGTTTCGTTAAGCTACTGGGACCTCCACCAACTTTCCGAGGTGAATTAAAACCGTCTTGTTAAGGTACTGGGACCTCCACGTCTCTTCTGAGGGGTATTAAAAGTGTCTTGCTAAGCTACTGTGACCTCCACCACTTTTCCGAGGGGCATTAAAACCGTCTTGTTAAGCTACTGGGACCTCCACCACTTTTCCGAGGGGCATTAAAACCGTCTTGTTAAGCTACTGGGACCTCCACCACTTTTCCGAGCTGCATTAAAACCTTATTGATAAGCTACTGGGATCTCCACGTCTCTTCTGAGGGGCATTAAAAGCGTCTTGTTAAGATACTGTGACCTCCACCACTTTTCCGAGGGGCATTAAAACCATCTTCTTAAGCTACTGGGACCTCCACCACTTTTCCGAGGGGTCTTAAAACCGCCTTTTTAAGCTACTGGGATCTCCACGTCTCTTCTGAGGGGCATTAAAAGCGTCTTGTTAAGCTACTGTGACCTCCACCACTTTTCCGAGGGGCATTAAAAGCGTCTTGTTAAGCTACTGGGACCTCCACCACTTTTCCGAGGGGCATAAAACGGTCTTGTTAAGCTACTGGGGCCTCCACCACTTTTCCGAGGGGCATTAAAACCGTCTTGTTAAGCTACTGGGACCTCCACGTCTCTTCTGAGGGGCATTAAAAAAGCGTCTTGTTAAGCTACTGTGACCTCCACCACTTTTCCGAGGGGCATTAAAACCGTCTTGTTAAGATACTGTGACCTCCACCACTTTTCCGAGGGGCATTAAAACCGTCTTGTTAAGCTACTGGGACCTCCACCACTTTTCCGAGGGGCATTAAAACCGTCTTGTTAAGCTACTGGGACCTCCACCACTTTTCCTAGGGGCATTAAAACTGTCTTGTTAAGCTACTGGGACCTCCACCACTTTTCTGAGGGGCATTAAAACCGTCTTGTTAAGCTACTGAGACCACCACTTGTCCGAGGGGCATTAAAACCATCTTCTTAAGCTACTGGGACCTCCACTTCTCTTCTGAGGGGCATTAAAAGTGTCTGGTTAAGCTACTGTGACCTCCATCACTTTTCCGAGGGGCATTAAAAGCGTCTTGTTAAGCTACTGGGACCTCCACCACTTTTCCAAGTGGCGTTAAAACCGTATTGTTAAGCTACTGGGACCTCCAATACTTTTCCGAGGGTAATTTAAAGCATCTTGTTAAGCTACTGGGACCTCCACTTCTCTTCTGAGGGGCATTAAAAGTGTCTTGTTAAACTACTTTGACCTCCACCACTTTTCCGAGGGGCATTAAAAGCATCTTGTTAAGCTACTGGGACCTCCACCACTTTTCCGAGGGGCATTAAAAGCGTCTTGTTAAGCTACTGGGACCTCCACCACTTTTCCGAGGGGCATTAAAAGCGTCTTGTTAAGCTACTGGGACCTCCACCACTTTTCCGAGGGGCATTAAAACCGTCTTGTTAAGCTACTGGGACCTCCACGTCTCTTCTGAGGTGCATTAAAAGCGTCTTGTTAAGCTACTGTGACCTCCACCACTTTTCCGAAGGGCATTAAAACCATCTTCTTAAGCTACTGGGACCTCCACCACTTTTCCGAGGGGCCTTAAAACCGCCTTTTTTAGCTCCTGGGACCTCCACGTCTCTTCTGAGGGGCATTAAAAGAGTCTTGTTAAGCTACTGTGACCTCCACCACTTTTCCGAGGGGCATTAAAAGCGCCTTTTTAAGCTACTGGGACCTCCACCTCTCTTGTGAGGGGCATTAAAACCGCCTTTTTAAGCTACTGGGATCTCCACGTCTCTTCTGAGGGGCATTAAAAGCGTCTCTTAAGCTACTGTGACCTCCACCACTTTTCCGAGGGGCATTAAAAGCGTCTTGTTAAGCTACTGTGACCTCCACCACTTTTCCGAGGGGCATCAAAAACCATCTTCTTAAGCTACTGGGACCTCCACCACTTTTCCGAGGGGCCTTAAAACCGCCTTTTTAAGCTACTGGGATCTCCACGTCTCTTCTGAGGGGCATTAAAAGCGTCTCTTAAGCTACTGTGACCTCCACCAATTTTCCGAGGGGCATTAAAACCGTCTTGTTAAGCTACTGGGACCTCCACCATTTTTCCGAGGGTCATTAAAAGTGTCTTGTTAAGCTACTGGGACCTCCACGTCTCTTCTGAGGGGCATTAAAAGTGTCTTGTTAAGCTACTGTGACCTCCACCACTTTTCCGAGGGGCATTAAAAGCATCTTGTTAAGCTACTGGGACCTCCACCACTTTTCCGAGGGGCATTAAAAGCCTCTTGTTAAGCTACTGGGACCTCTACCACTTTTCCGAGGGTCATTTAAACCATCTTGTTAAGCTACTGGGACCTCTACTTCTCTTCTGAGGGGCATTAAAAGCGTCTTGTTAAACTACTGTGATCTCCACTACTTTTCCGAGGTGCATTAAAAGCATGTTGTTAAGCTACTGGGACTTCCACCACTTTTCCGAGGGGCACTAAAAGCGTCTTGTTAAGCTACTGGGACCTCCACCACTTTTCCGAGGGGCATTAAAACCGTCTTGTTAAGCTACTGGGACCTCCACCACTTTTCCAAGGGGCATTATAACTGTCTTGTTAAGCTACTGGGACCTCCACGTCTCTTCTGAGGTGCATTAAAAGCGTCTTGTTAAGCTACTGTGACCTCCACCACTTTTCCAAGGGGCATTAAAAGCGTCTTCTTAAGCTACTGGGACCTCCACCACTTTTCCGAGTGGCATTAAAATCGTTTCGTTAAGCTACTGGGACCTCCACCAACTTTCCGTGGTGAATTAAAACCATCTTGTTAAGCTACTGGGACCTCCACGTCTCTTCTGAGGGGTATTAAAAGTGTCTTGCTAAGCTACTGTGACCTCCACCACTTTTCCGAAGGGCATTAAAACCGTCTTGTTAAGCTACTGGGACCTCCACCACTTTTCCGACGGGCATTAAAACCGTCTTGTTAAGCTACTAGGACCTCCACCACTTTTCCGAGCTGCATTAAAACCTTATTGATAAGCTACTGGGACCTCCACGTCTCCTCTGAGGGGCATTAAAAGCGTCTTGTTAAGATACTGTGACCTCCACCACTTTTCCGAGGGGCATTAAAACCATCTTCTTAAGCTACTGGGACCTCCACCACTTTTCCGAGGGGTCTTAAAACCGCCTTTTTAAGCTACTGGGATCTCCACGTCTCTTCTGAGGGGCATTAAAAGCGTCTCTTAAGCTACTGTGACCTCCACCACTTTTCCGAGGGGCATTAAAACCGTCTTGTTAAGCTACTGGGACCTCCACCATTTTTCCGAGGGTCATTAAAAGTGTCTTGTTAAGCTACTGGGACCTCCACGTCTCTTCTGAGGGGCATTAAAAGTGTCTTGTTAAGCTACTGTGACCTCCACCACTTTTCCGAGGGGCATTAAAAGCATCTTGTTAAGCTACTGGGACCTCCACCACTATTCGGAGGGGCATTAAAAGCGTCTTGTTAAGCTACTGGGACCTCTACCACTTTTCCGAGGGTCATTTAAACCATCCTGTTAAGCTACTGGGACCTCTACTTCTCTTCTGAGGGGCATTAAAAGCGTCTTGTTAAACTACTGTGATCTCCACCACTTTTCCGAGGTGCATTAAAAGCATGTTGTTAAGCTACTGGGACTTCCACCACTTTTCCGAGGGGCATTAAAAGCGTCTTGTTAAGCTACTGGGACCTCCACCACTTTTCCGAGGGGCATTAAAACCGTCTTGTTAAGCTACTGGGACCTCCACCACTTCTCCAAGGGGCATTAAAACTGTCTTGTTAAGCTACTGGGACCTCCACGTCTCTTCTGAGGTGCATTAAAAGCGTCTTGTTAAGCTACTGTGACCTCCACCACTTTTCCAAGGGGCATTAAAAGCGTCTTCTTAAGCTACTGGGACCTCCACCACTTTTCCGAGTGGCATTAAAATCGTTTCGTTAAGCTACTGGGACCTCCACCAACTTTCCGAGGTGAATTAAAACCGTCTTGTTAAGGTACTGGGACCTCCACGTCTCTTCTGAGGGGTATTAAAAGTGTCTTGCTAAGCTACTGTGACCTCCACCACTTTTCCGAGGGGCATTAAAAGCGTCTTGTTAAGCTACTGGGACCTCCACCACTTTTCCGAGGGGCATTAAAACCGTCTTGTTAAGCTACTGGGACCTCCACCACTTTTCCGAGCTGCATTAAAACCTTATTGATAAGCTACTGGGACCTCCACGTCTCTTCTGAGGGGCATTAAAAGCGTCTTGTTAAGATACTGTGACCTCCACCACTTTTCCGAGGGGCATTAAAACCATCTTCTTAAGCTACTGGGACCTCCACCACTTTTCCGAGGGGTCTTAAAACCGCCTTTTTAAGCTACTGGGATCTCCACGTCTCTTCTGAGGGGCATTAAAAGCGTCTTGTTAAGCTACTGTGACCTCCACAACTTTTCCGAGGGGCATTAAAAGCGTCTTGTTAAGCTACTGGGACCTCCACCACTTTTCCGAGGGGCATAAAACGGTCTTGTTAAGCTACTGGGGCCTCCACCACTTTTCCGAGGGGCATTAAAACCGTCTTGTTAAGCTACTGGGACCTCCACGTCTCTTCTGAGGGGCATTAAAAAAGCGTCTTGTTAAGCTACTGTGACCTCCACCACTTTTCCGAGGGGCATTAAAACCGTCTTGTTAAGCTACTGGGACCTCCACCACTTTTCCGAGGGGCATTAAAACCGTCTTGTTAAGCTACTGGGACCTCCACCACTTTTCCTAGGGGCATTAAAACCGTCTTGTTAAGCTACTGGGACCTCCACCACTTTTCTGAGGGGCATTAAAACCGTCTTGTTAAGCTACTGAGACCACCACTTTTCCGAGGGGCATTAAAACCATCTTCTTAAGCTACTGGGACCTCCACTTCTCTTCTGAGGGGCATTAAAAGTGTCTGGTTAAGCTACTGTGACCTCCATCACTTTTCCGAGGGGCATTAAAAGCGTCTTGTTAAGCTACTGGGACCTCCAATACTTTTCCGAGGGTAATTTAAAGCATCTTGTTAAGCTACTGGGACCTCCACTTCTCTTCTGAGGGGCATTAAAAGTGTCTTGTTAAACTACTTTGACCTCCTCCACTTTTCCGAGGGGCATTAAAAGTATCTTGTTAAGCTACTGGGACCTCCACCACTTTTCCGAGTGGCATTAAAAGCGTCTTGTTAAGCTACTGGGACCTCCACCACTTTTCCGAGGGGCATTAAAAGCGTCTTGTTAAGCTACTGGGACCTCCACCACTTTTCCGAGGGGCATTAAAACCGTCTTGTTAAGCTACTGGGACCTCCACGTCTCTTCTGAGGTGCATTAAAAGCGTCTTGTTAAGCTACTGTGACCTCCACCACTTTTCCGAAGGGCATTAAAACCATCTTCTTAAGCTACTGGGACCTCCACCACTTTTCCGAGGGGCCTTAAAACCGCCTTTTTTAGCTCCTGGGACCTCCACGTCTCTTCTAAGGGGCATTAAAAGAGTCTTGTTAAGCTACTGTGACCTCCACCACTTTTCCGAGGGGCATTAAAAGCGTCTTGTTAAGCTACTGGGACCTCCACCACTTTTCCGAGGGGCATTAAAACCTTCTTGTTAAGCTACTGGGACCTCCACCACTTTTCCGAGGGGCATTAAAACCGCCTTTTTAAGCTACTGGCACCTCCACGTCTCTTCTGAGGGGCATTAAAAGCATCTTTTAAGCTGCTGTGACCTCCACGAATTTTCCGAGGGGCATTAAAAGCGTCTTTTTAAGCTACTGTGACCTCCACCACTTTTCCGAGGGGCATTAAAACCGTCTTGTTAAGCTACTGGGACCTCCACCACTTTTCCGAGGGGCATTAAAAGCGTCTTGTTAAGCTACTGGGACCTCGACGTGTCTTCTGAGGGGCATTAAAAGCGTCTTGTTAAGCTTCTGGGACCTCCACCACTTTTCCGAGGGGTATTAAAAGCGTCTTGTTAAGCTACTGGGACCTCCACGACTTTTCCGAGGGGCATTAAAACCGTCTTGTTAAGCTACTGGGACCTCCACCACTTTTCCGAGGGTCATTAAAACCATCTTGTTAAGCTACTGGGAACTCCACCACTTTTCCGAGGGGCATTAAAACCGTAATGATAAGCTACTGGGACCTCCACGTCTCTTCTGAGGGGCATTAAAAGCATCTTGTTAAGCTACTGTGACCTCCACCACTTTTCCGAGGGGCACTAAAACCATCTTGTTAAGCTGCTGGGACCTCCACCACTTTTCCAAGGGGCATTAAAACCGCCTTTTTAAGCTACTGGGACCTCCACCTCTCTTGTGATGGGCATTAAAAGCGTCTTTTAAGCTACTGTGACCTCCACCACTTTTCCGAGGGGCATTAAAACCGTTTTGTTAAGCTACTGGGACCTCCAAAACTTTTCCGAGGGGCACTAAAAGTGTCTTGTTAAGCTACTGGGACCTCCACCACTTTTCCGAGGGGCATCAAAAACCATCTTCTTAAGCTACTGGGACCTCCACCAGTTTTCCGAGGGGCCTTAAAACCGCCTTTTTAAGCTACTGGGATCTCTACGTCTCTTCTGAGGGGCATTAAAAGCGTCTCTTAAGCTACTGTGACCTCCACCACTTTTCCGAGGGGCATTAAAAGCGTCTTGTTAAGCTACTGTGACCTCCACCACTTTTCCGAGGGGCATCAAAAACCATCTTCTTAAGCTACTGGGACCTCCACCACTTTTCCGAGGGGCCTTAAAACCGCCTTTTTAAGCTACTGGGATCTCCACGTCTCTTCTGAGGGGCATTAAAAGCGTCTCTTAAGCTACTGTGACCTCCACCACTTTTCCGAGGGGCATTAAAAGCGTCTTGTTAAGCTGCTGTGACCTCCACCACTTTTCCGAGGGGCACTAAAACCATCTTGTTAAGCTACTGGGACCTCCACCACTTTTCCAAGGGGCATTAAAACCGCCTTTTTAAGCTACTGGGACCTCCACCTCTCTTGTGAGGGGCATTAAAACCGCCTTTTTAAGCTACTGGGATCTCCACGTCTCTTCTGAGGGGCATTAAAAGCGTCTCTTAAGCTACTGTGACCTCCACCACTTTTCCGAGGGGCATTAAAAGCGTCTTGTTAAGCTACTGTGACCTCCACCACTTTTCCGAGGGGCATCAAAAACCATCTTCTTAAGCTACTGGGACCTCCACCACTTTTCCGAGGGGCCTTAAAACCGCCTTTTTAAGCTACTGGGATCTCCACGTCTCTTCTGAGGGGCATTAAAAGCGTCTCTTAAGCTACTGTGACCTCCACCACTTTTCCGAGGGGCATTAAAACCGTCTTGTTAAGCTACTGGGACCTCCACCATTTTTCCGAGGGTCATTAAAAGTGTCTTGTTAAGCTACTGGGACCTCCACGTCTCTTCTGAGGGGCATTAAAAGTGTCTTGTTAAGCTACTGTGACCTCCACCACTTTTCCGAGGGGCATTAAAAGCATCTTGTTAAGCTACTGGGACCTCCACCACTTTTCCGAGGGGCATTAAAAGCGTCTTGTTAAGCTACTGGGACCTCTACCACTTTTCCGAGGGTCATTTAAACCATCTTGTTAAGCTACTGGGACCTCTACTTCTCTTCTGAGGGGCATTAAAAGCGTCTTGTTAAACTACTGTGATCTCCACCACTTTTCCGAGGTGCATTAAAAGCATGTTGTTAAGCTACTGAGACTTCCACCACTTTTCTGAGGGGCACTAAAAGCGTCTTGTTAAGCTACTGGGACCTCCACCACTTTTCCGAGGGGCATTAAAACCGTCTTGTTAAGCTACTGGGACCTCCACCACTTTTCCAAGGGGTATTATAACTGTCTTGTTAAGCTAGTGGGACCTCCACGTCTCTTCTGAGGTGCATTAAAAGCGTCTTGTTAAGCTACTGTGACCTCCACCACTTTTCCAAGGGGCATTAAAAGCGTCTTCTTAAGCTACTGGGACCTCCACCACTTTTCCGAGTGGCATTAAAATTCTTTCGTTAAGCTACTGTTACCTCCACCAACTTTCCGTGGTGAATTAAAACCATCTTGTTAAGCTACTGGGACCTCCACGTCTCTTCTGAGGGGTATTAAAAGTGTCTTGCTAAGCTACTGTGACCTCCACCACTTTTCCGAGGGGCATTAAAACCGTCTTGTTAAGCTACTGGGACCTCCACCACTTTTCCGAGGGGCATTAAAACCGTCTTGTTAAGCTACTGGGACCTCCACCACTTTTCCGAGCTGCATTAAAACCTTATTGATAAGCTACTGGGACCTCCACGTCTCCTCTGAGGGGCATTAAAAGCGTCTTGTTAAGATACTGTGACCTCCACCACTTTTCCGAGGGGCATTAAAACCATCTTCTTAAGCTACTGGGACCTCCACCACTTTTCCGAGGGGTCTTAAAACCGCCTTTTTAAGCTACTGGGATCTCCACGTCTCTTCTGAGGGGCATTAAAAGCGTCTCTTAAGCTACTGTGACCTCCACCACTTTTCCGAGGGGCATTAAAACCGTCTTGTTAAGCTACTGGGACCTCCACCATTTTTCCGAGGGTCATTAAAAGTGTCTTGTTAAGCTACTGGGACCTCCACGTCTCTTCTGAGGGGCATTAAAAGTGTCTTGTTAAGCTACTGTGACCTCCACCACTTTTCCGAGGGGCATTAAAAGCATCTTGTTAAGCTACTGGGACCTGCACCACTCTTCGGAGGGGCATTAAAAGCGTCTTGTTAAGCTACTGGGACCTCTACCACTTTTCCGAGGGTCATTTAAACCATCTTGTTAAGCTACTGGGACCTCTACTTCTCTTCTGAGGGGCATTAAAAGCGTCTTGTTAAACTACTGTGATCTCCACCACTTTTCCGAGGTGCATTAAAAGCATGTTGTTAAGCTACTGGGACTTCCACCACTTTTCCGAGGGGCATTAAAAGCGTCTTGTTAAGCTACTGGGACCTCCACCACTTTTCCTAGGGGCATTAAAACCGTCTTGTTAAGCTACTGGGACCTCCACCACTTTTCTGAGGGGCATTAAAACCGTCTTGTTAAGCTACTGAGACCACCACTTTTCCGAGGGGCATTAAAACCATCTTCTTAAGCTACTGGGACCTCCACTTCTCTTCTGAGGGGCATTAAAAGTGTCTGGTTAAGCTACTGTGACCTCCATCACTTTTCCGAGGGGCATTAAAAGCGTCTTGTTAAGCTACTGGGACCTCCACCACTTTTCCAAGTGGCGTTAAAACCGTATTGTTAAGCTACTGGGACCTCCAATACTTTTCCGAGGGTAATTTAAAGCATCTTGTTAAGCTACTGGGACCTCCACTTCTCTTCTGAGGGGCATTAAAAGTGTCTTGTTAAACTACTTTGACCTCCACCACTTTTCCGAGGGGCATTAAAAGCATCTTGTTAAGCTACTGGGACCTCCACGACTTTTCCGAGGGGCATTAAAAGCGTCTTGTTAAGCTACTGGGACCTCCACCACTTTTCCGAGGGGCATTAAAACCGTCTTGTTAAGCTACTGGGACCTCCACGTCTCTTCTGAGGTGCATTAAAAGCATCTTGTTAAGCTACTGGGACCTCCACCACTTTTCCGAGGGGCATTAAAAGCGTCTTGTTAAGCTACTGTGACCTCCACCACTTTTCCGAAGGGCATTAAAACCATCTTCTTAAGCTACTGGGACCTCCACCACTTTTCCGAGGGGCCTTAAAACCGCCTTTTTAAGCTCCTGGGACCTCCACGTCTCTTCTGAGGGGCATTAAAAGAGTCTTGTTAAGCTACTGTGACCTCCACCACTTTTCCGAGGGGCATTAAAAGCGTCTTGTTATGCTACTGGGACCTCCACCACTTTTCCGAGGGGCATTAAAACCTTCTTGTTAAGCTACTGGGACCTCCACCACTTTTCCGAGGGGCATTAAAACCGCCTTTTTAAGCTACTGGCACCTCCACGTCTCTTCTGAGGGGCATTAAAAGCATCTTTTAAGCTGCTGTGACCTCCACGAATTTTCCGAGGGGCATTAAAAGCGTCTTTTTAAGCTACTGTGACCTCCACCACTTTTCCGAGGGGCATTAAAACCGTCTTGTTAAGCTACTGGGACCTCCACCACTTTTCCGAGGGGCATTAAAAGCGTCTTGTTAAGCTACTGGGACCTCGACATCTCTTCTGAGGGGCATTAAAAGCGTCTTGTTAAGCTACTGTGACCTCCACCACTTTTCCGAGGGGCACTAAAACCATCTTGTTAAGCTGCTGGGACCTCCACCACTTTTCCAAGGGGCATTAAAACCGCCTTTTTAAGCTACTTGGACCTCCACCTCTCTTGTGATGGGCATTAAAAGCGTCTTTTAAGCTACTGTGACCTCCACCACTTTTCCGAGGGGCATTAAAACCGTTTTGTTAAGCTACTGGGACCTCCACCACTTTTCCGAGGGGCACTAAAAGTGTCTTGTTAAGCTACTGGGACCTCCACCACTTTTCCGAGGGGCATCAAAAACCATCTTCTTAAGCTACTGGGACCTCCACCAGTTTTCCGAGGGGCCTTAAAACCGCCTTTTTAAGCTACTGGGATCTCTACGTCTCTTCTGAGGGGCATTAAAAGCGTCTCTTAAGCTACTGTGACCTCCACCACTTTTCCGAGGGGCATTAAAAGCCTCTTGTTAAGCTACTGTGACCTCCACCACTTTTCCGAGGGGCATCAAAAACCATCTTCTTAAGCTACTGGGACCTCCACCACTTTTCCGAGGGGCCTTAAAACCGCCTTTTTAAGCTACTGGGATCTCCACGTCTCTTCTGAGGGGCATTAAAAGCGTCTCTTAAGCTACTGTGACCTTCACCACTTTTCCGAGGGGCATTAAAAGCGTCTTGTTAAGCTACTGTGACCTCCACCACTTTTCCGAGGGGCACTAAAACCATCTTGTTAAGCTACTGGGACCTCCACCACTTTTCCAAGTGGCGTTAAAACCGTATTGTTAAGCTACTGGGACCTCCAATACTTTTCCGAGGGTAATTTAAAGCATCTTGTTAAGCTACTGGGACCTCCACTTCTCTTCTGAGGGGCATTAAAAGTGTCTTGTTAAACTACTTTGACCTCCACCACTTTTCCGAGGGGCATTAAAAGCATCTTGTTAAGCTACTGGGACCTCCACCACTTTTCCGAGGGGCATTAAAAGCGTCTTGTTAAGCTACTGGGACCTCCACCACTTTTCCGAGGGGCATTAAAAGCGTCTTGTTAAGCTACTGGGACCTCCACCACTTTTCCGAGGGGCATTAAAACCGTCTTGTTAAGCTACTGGGACCTCCACGTCTCTTCTGAGGTGCATTAAAAGCGTCTTGTTAAGCTACTGTGACCTCCACCACTTTTCCAAAGGGCATTAAAACCATCTTCTTAAGCTACTGGGACCTCCACCACTTTTCCGAGGGGCCTTAAAACCGCCTTTTTAAGCTCCTGGGACCTCCACGTCTCTTCTGAGGTGCATTAAAAGAGTCTTGTTAAGCTACTGTGACCTCCACCACTTTTCCGAGGGGCATTAAAAGCGTCTTGTTATGCTACTGGGACCTCCACCACTTTTCCGAGGGGCATTAAAACCTTCTTGTTAAGCTACTGGGACCTCCACCACTTTTCCGAGGGGCATTAAAACCGCCTTTTTAAGCTACTGGCACCTCCACGTCTCTTCTGAGGGGCATTAAAAGCATCTTTTAAGCTGCTGTGACCTCCACGAATTTTCCGAGGGGCATTAAAAGCGTCTTTTTAAGCTACTGTGACCTCCACCACTTTTCCGAGGGGCATTAAAACCGTCTTGTTAAGCTACTGGGACCTCCACCACTTTTCCGAGGGGCATTAAAAGCGTCTTGTTAAGCTACTGGGACCTCGACATCTCTTCTGAGGGGCATTAAAAGCGTCTTGTTAAGCTTCTGGGACCTCCACCACTTTTCCGAGGGGTATTAAAAGCGTCTTGTTAAGCTACTGGGACCTCCACGACTTTTCCGAGGGGCATTAAAACCGTCTTTTTAAGCTACTGGGACCTCCACCACTTTTCCGAGGGTCATTAAAACCATCTTGTTAAGCTACTGGGAACTCCACCACTTTTCCGAGGGGCATTAAAACCGTAATGATAAGCTACTGGGACCTCCACGTCTCTTCTGAGGGGCATTAAAAGCATCTTGTTAAGCTACTGTGACCTCCACCACTTTTCCGAGGGGCACTAAAACCATCTTGTTAAGCTGCTGGGACCTCCACCACTTTTCCAAGGGGCATTAAAACCGCCTTTTTAAGCTACTGGGACCTCCACCTCTCTTGTGATGGGCATTAAAAGCGTCTTTTAAGCTACTGTGACCTCCACCACTTTTCCGAGGGGCATTAAAACCGTTTTGTTAAGCTACTGGGACCTCCACCACTTTTCCGAGGGGCACTAAAAGTGTCTTGTTAAGCTACTGGGACCTCCACCACTTTTCCGAGGGGCATCAAAAACCATCTTCTTAAGCTACTGGGACCTCCACCAGTTTTCCGAGGGGCCTTAAAACCGCCTTTTTAAGCTACTGGGATCTCTACGTCTCTTCTGAGGGGCATTAAAAGCGTCTCTTAAGCTACTGTGACCTCCACCACTTTTCCGAGGGGCATTAAAAGCGTCTTGTTAAGCTACTGTGACCTCCACCACTTTTCCGAGGGGCATCAAAAACCATCTTCTTAAGCTACTGGGACCTCCACCACTTTTCCGAGGGGCCTTAAAACCGCCTTTTTAAGCTACTGGGATCTCCACGTCTCTTCTGAGGGGCATTAAAAGCGTCTCTTAAGCTACTGTGACCTTCACCACTTTTCCGAGGGGCATTAAAAGCGTCTTGTTAAGCTACTGTGACCTCCACCACTTTTCCGAGGGGCACTAAAACCATCTTGTTAAGCTACTGGGACCTCCACCACTTTTCCAAGGGGCATTAAAACCGCCTTTTTAAGCTACTGGGACCTCCACCTCTCTTGTGAGGGGCATTAAAACCGCCTTTTTAAGCTACTGGGATCTCCACGTCTCTTCTGAGGGGCATTAAAAGCGTCTCTTAAGCTACTGTGACCTCCACCACTTTTCCGAGGGGCATTAAAAGCGTCTTGTTAAGCTACTGTGACCTCCACCACTTTTCTGAGGGGCATCAAAAACCATCTTCTTAAGCTACTGGGACCTCCACCACTTTTCCGAGGGACCTTAAAACCCCCTTTTTAAGCTACTGGGATCTCCACGTCTCTTCTGAGGGGCATTAAAAGCGTCTCTTAAGCTACTGGGACCTCCACCAACTTTCCGTGGTGAATTAAAACCATCTTGTTAAGCTACTGGGACCTCCACGTCTCTTCTGAGGGGCATTAAAAGCGTCTTGTTAAGCTTCTGGGACCTCCACCACTTTTCCGAGGGGTATTAAAAGCGTCTTGTTAAGCTACTGGGACCTCCACGACTTTCCCGAGGGGCATTAAAACCGTCTTTTTAAGCTACTGGGACCTCCACCACTTTTCCGAGGGTCATTAAAACCATCTTGTTAAGCTACTGGGAACTCCACCACTTTTCCGAGGGGCATTAAAACCGTAATGATAAGCTACTGGGACCTCCACGTCTCTTCTGAGGGGCATTAAAAGCATCTTGTTAAGCTACTGTGACCTCCACCACTTTTCCGAGGGGCACTAAAACCATCTTGTTAAGCTGCTGGGACCTCCACCACTTTTCCAAGGGGCATTAAAACCGCCTTTTTAAGCTACTGGGACCTCCACCTCTCTTGTGATGGGCATTAAAAGCGTCTTTTAAGCTACTGTGACCTCCACCACTTTTCCGAGGGGCATTAAAACCGTTTTGTTAAGCTACTGGGACCTCCACCACTTTTCCGAGGGGCACTAAAAGTGTCTTGTTAAGCTACTGGGACCTCCACCACTTTTCCGAGGGGCATCAAAAACCATCTTCTTAAGCTACTGGGACCTCCACCAGTTTTCCGAGGGGCCTTAAAACCGCCTTTTTAAGCTACTGGGATCTCTACGTCTCTTCTGAGGGGCATTAAAAGCGTCTCTTAAGCTACTGTGACCTCCACCACTTTTCCGAGGGGCATTAAAAGCGTCTTGTTAAGCTACTGTGACCTCCACCACTTTTCCGAGGGGCATCAAAAACCATCTTCTTAAGCTACTGGGACCTCCACCACTTTTCCGAGGGGCCTTAAAACCGCCTTTTTAAGCTACTGGGATCTCCACGTCTCTTCTGAGGGGCATTAAAAGCGTCTCTTAAGCTACTGTGACCTTCACCACTTTTCCGAGGGGCATTAAAAGCGTCTTGTTAAGCTACTGTGACCTCCACCACTTTTCCGAGGGGCACTAAAACCATCTTGTTAAGCTACTGGGACCTCCACCACTTTTCCAAGGGGCATTAAAACCGCCTTTTTAAGCTACTGGGACCTCCACCTCTCTTGTGAGGGGCATTAAAACCGCCTTTTTAAGCTACTGGGATCTCCACGTCTCTTCTGAGGGGCATTAAAAGCGTCTCTTAAGCTACTGTGACCTCCACCACTTTTCCGAGGGGCATTAAAAGCGTCTTGTTAAGCTACTGTGACCTCCACCACTTTTCCGAGGGGCATCAAAAACCATCTTCTTAAGCTACTGGGACCTCCACCACTTTTCCGAGGGACCTTAAAACCCCCTTTTTAAGCTACTGGGATCTCCACGTCTCTTCTGAGGGGCATTAAAAGCGTCTCTTAAGCTACTGGGACCTCCACCAACTTTCCGTGGTGAATTAAAACCATCTTGTTAAGCTACTGGGACCTCCACGTCTCTTCTGAGGGGTATTAAAAGTGTCTTGCTAAGCTACTGTGACCTCCACCACTTTTCCGAGGGGCATTAAAACCGTCTTGTTAAGCTACTGGGACCTCCACCACTTTTCCGAGGGGCATTAATACCGTCTTGTTAAGCTACTGGGACCTCCACCACTTTTCCGAGCTGCATTAAAACCTTATTGATAAGCTACTGGGACCTCCACGTCTCCTCTGAGGGGCATTAAAAGCGTCTTGTTAAGATACTGTGACCTCCACCACTTTTCCGAGGGGCATTAAAACCATCTTCTTAAGCTACTGGGACCTCCACCACTTTTCCGAGGGGTCTTAAAACCGCCTTTTTAAGCTACTGGCATCTCCACGTCTCTTCTGAGGGGCATTAAAAGCGTCTCTTAAGCTACTGTGACCTCCACCACTTTTCCGAGGGGCATTAAAACCGTCTTGTTAAGCTACTGGGACCTCCACCATTTTTCCGAGGGTCATTAAAAGTGTCTTGTTAAGCTACTGGGACCTCCACGTCTCTTCTGAGGGGCATTAAAAGTGTCTTGTTAAGCTACTGTGACCTCCACCACTTTTCCGAGGGGCATTAAAAGCATCTTGTTAAGCTACTGGAACCTCCACCACTATTCGGAGGGGCATTAAAAGCGTCTTGTTAAGCTACTGGGACCTCTACCACTTTTCCGAGGGTCATTTAAACCATCTTGTTAAGCTACTGGGACCTCTACTTCTCTTCTGAGGGGCATTAAAAGCGTCTTGTTAAACTACTGTGATCTCCACCACTTTTCCGAGGGGCATTAAAAGCGTCTTGTTAAGCTACTGGGACCTCCACCACTTTTCCGAGGGGCATTAAAACCGTCTTGTTAAGCTACTGGGACCTCCACCACTTCTCCAAGGGGCATTAAAACTGTCTTGTTAAGCTACTGGGACCTCCACGTCTCTTCTGAGGTGCATTAAAAGCGTCTTGTTAAGCTACTGTGACCTCCACCACTTTTCCAAGGGGCATTAAAAGCGTCTTCTTAAGCTACTGGGACCTCCACCACTTTTCCGAGTGGCATTAAAATCGTTTCGTTAAGCTACTGGGACCTCCACCAACTTTCCGAGGTGAATTAAAACCGTCTTGTTAAGGTACTGGGACCTCCACGTCTCTTCTGAGGGGTATTAAAAGTGTCTTGCTAAGCTACTGTGACCTCCACCACTTTTCCGAGGGGCATTAAAACCGTCTTGTTAAGCTACTGGGACCTCCACCACTTTTCCGAGGGGCATTAAAACCGTCTTGTTAAGCTACTGGGACCTCCACCACTTTTCCGAGCTGCATTAAAACCTTATTGATAAGCTACTGGGACCTCCACGTCTCTTCTGAGGGGCATTAAAAGCGTCTTGTTAAGATACTGTGACCTCCACCACTTTTCCGAGGGGCATTAAAACCATCTTCTTAAGCTACTGGGACCTCCACCACTTTTCCGAGGGGTCTTAAAACCGCCTTTTTAAGCTACTGGGATCTCCACGTCTCTTCTGAGGGGCATTAAAAGCGTCTTGTTAAGCTACTGTGACCTCCACCACTTTTCCGAGGGGCATTAAAAGCGTCTTGTTAAGCTACTGGGACCTCCACCACTTTTCCGAGGGGCATAAAACCGTCTTGTTAAGCTACTGGGGCCTCCACCACTTTTCCGAGGGGCATTAAAACGGTCTTGTTAAGCTACTGGGACCTCCACGTCTCTTCTGAGGGGCATTAAAAAAGCTTCTTGTTAAGCTACTGTGACCTCCACCACTTTTCCGAGGGGCATTAAAACCGTCTTGTTAAGCTACTGTGACCTCCACCACTTTTCCGAGGGGCATTAAAACCGTCTTGTTAAGCTACTGGGACCTCCACCACTTTTCCGAGGGGCATTAAAACCGTCTTGTTAAGCTACTGGGACCTCCACCACTTTTCCTAGGGGCATTAAAACGGTCTTGTTAAGCTACTGGGACCTCCACGTCTCTTCTGAGGGGCATTAAAAAAGCGTCTTGTTAAGCTACTGTGACCTCCACCACTTTTCCGAGGGGCATTAAAACCGTCTTGTTAAGCTACTGTGACCTCCACCACTTTTCCGAGGGGCATTAAAACCGTCTTGTTAAGCTACTGGGACCTCCACCACTTTTCCGAGGGGCATTAAAACCGTCTTGTTAAGCTACTGGGACCTCCACCACTTTTCTGAGGGGCATTAAAACCGTCTTGTTAAGCTACTGAGACCACCACTTTTCCGAGGGGCATTAAAACCATCTTCTTAAGCTACTGGGACCTCCACTTCTCTTCTGAGGGGCATTAAAAGTGTCTGGTTAAGCTACTGTGACCTCCATCACTTTTCCGAGGGGCATTAAAAGCGTCTTGTTAAGCTACTGGGACCTCCACCACTTTTCCAAGTGGCGTTAAAACCGTATTGTTAAGCTACTGGGACCTCCAATACTTTTCCGAGGGTCATTTAAAGCGTCTTGTTAAGCTACTGGGACCTCCACTTCTCTTCTGAGGGGCATTAAAAGTGTCTTGTTAAACTACTTTGACCTCCACCACTTTTCCGAGGGGCATTAAAAGCATCTTGTTAAGCTACTGGGACCTCCACCACTTTTCCGAGGGGCATTAAAAGCGTCTTGTTAAGCTACTGGGACCTCCACCACTTTTCCGAGGGGCATTAAAAGCGTCTTGTTAAGCTACTGGGACCTCCACCACTTTTCCGAGGGGCATTAAAACCGTCTTGTTAAGCTACTGGGACCTCCACGTCTCTTCTGAGGTGCATTAAAAGCATCTTGTTAAGCTACTGTGACCTCCACCACTTTTCCGAAGGGCATTAAAACCATGTTCTTAAGCTACTGGGACCTCCACCACTTTTCCGAGGGGCCTTAAAACCGCCTTTTTAAGCTCCTGGGACCTCCACGTCTCTTCTGAGGGGCATTAAAAGAGTCTTGTTAAGCTACTGTGACCTCCACCACTTTTCCGAGGGGCATTAAAAGCGTCTTGTTAAGCTACTGTGACCTCCACCACTTTTCCGAGGGGCATTAAAACCGTCTTGTTAAGCTACTGGGACCTCCACCACTTTTCCGAGGGGCATTAAAACCATCTTGTTAAGCTACTGGGACCTCCACCACATTTCCGAGGGGCCTTAAATCCGCCTTTTTAAGCTACTGGGATCTCCACGTCTCTTCTGAGGGGCATTAAAAGCGTCTTGTTAAGCTACTGTGACCTCAACTTCTCTTCTGAGGGGCATTAAAAGTGTCTGGTTAAGCTACTGTGACCTCCACCACTTTTCCAAGGGGCATAAATACCGTCTTGTTAAGCTACTGGGGCCTCCACCACTTTTCCGAGGGGCTTTAAAAGCGTCTTGTTAAGCTACTGTGACCTCCACCACTTTTCCGAGGGGCATAAAAACCGTCTTGTTAAGGTACTGGGGCCTCCACCACTTTTCCGAGGGGCATTAAAACTGTCTTGTTAAGCTACTGGGACCTCCACGTCTCTTCTGAGGGGCATTAAAAAAGCGTCTTGTTAAGCTACTGTGACCTCCACCACTATTCCGAGGGGCATTAAAACCGTCTTGTTAAGCTACTGTGACCGCCACCACTTTTCCGAGGGGCATTAAAACCGTCTTGTTAAGCTACTGGGACCTCCACCACTTTTCCGAGGGGCATTAAAGCCGTCTTGTTAAGCTACTGGGACCTCATCCACTTTTCCGAGGGGCATTAAAACCATCTTGTTAAGCTACTGGGACCTCCACCACTTTTCCGAGGGGCATTAAAACCGTCTTGTTAAGCTACTGGGACCTCCACCACTTTTCCGAGGGGCATTAAAACCGTCTTGTTAAGCTACTGAGACTACCACTTTTCCGAGGGGCATTAAAACCGTCTTGTTAAGCTACTGGGACCTCCACTTCTCTTCTGAGGGGCATTAAAAGTGTCTGGTTAAGCTACTGTGACCTCCATCACTTTTCCGAGGGGCATTAAAAGCGTCTTATTAAGCTACTGGGACCTCCACCACTTTTCCAAGTGGCGATAAAACCGTATTGTTAAGCTACTGGGCCCTCCAATACTTTTCCGAGGGTCATTTAAAGCATCTTGTTAAGCTACTGGGACCTCCACTTCTCTTCTGAGGGGCATTAAAAGTGTCTTGTTAAACTAGTTTGACCTCCACCACTTTTCCGAGGGGCATTAAAATCATCTTGTTAAGCTACTGGGACCTCCACCACTTTTCCGAGGGGCATTAAAAGCGTCTTGTTAAGCTACTGGGACCTCCACCACTTTTCCGAGGGGCATTAAAAGCGTCTTGTTAAGCTACTGGGACCTCCACAACTTTTCCGAGGGGCATTAAAACCGTCTTGTTAAGCTACTGGGACCTCCACGTCTCTTCTGAGGTGCATTAAAAGCGTCTTGTTAAGCCACTGTGACCTCCACGTATCTTCTGAGGGGCATTAAAAGCGTCTTGTTAAACTACTGTGACCTCCACCACTTTTCCGAAGGGCATTAAAACCATCTTCTTAAGCTACTGGGACCTCCACCACTTTTCCGAGGGGCCTTAAAACCGCCTTTTTAAGCTACTGGGATCTCCACGTCTCTTCTGAGGGGCATTAAAAGCGTCTTGTTAAGCTACTGTGACGTCCACCACTTTTCCGAGGGGCATTAAAAGCGTCTTGTTAAGCTACTGTGACCTCCACCACTTTTCCGAGGGGCATAAAAACCGTCTTGTTAAGCTACTGGGGCCTCCACCACTTTTCCGAGGGGCATTAAAACGGTCTTGTTAAGCTCCTGGGACCTCCACGTCTCTTCTGAGGGGCATTAAAAAAGCGTCTTGTTAAGCTACTGTGACCTCCACCACTTTTCCGAGGGGCATTAAAACCGTCTTGTTAAGCTACTGTGACGTCCACCACTTTTCCGAGGGGCATTAAAACCGTCTTGTTAAGCTACTGGGACCTCCACCACTTTTCCGAGGGGCATTAAAACCGTCTTGTTAAGCTACTGGGACCTCCACCACTTTTCCGAGGGGCCTTAAAACCGCCTTTTTAAGCTACTGGGATCTCCACGTCTCTTCTGAGGGGCATTAAAAGCGTCTTGTTAAGCTACTGTGACCTCCACCACTTTTCCGAGGGGCATAAATACCGTCTTGTTAAGCTACTGGGGCCTCCACCACTTTTCCGAGGGGCATTAAAACGGTCTTGTTAAGCTACTGGGACCTCCACGTCTCTTCTGAGGGGCATTAAAAAAGCGTCTTGTTAAGATACTGTGACCTCCACCACTTTTCCGAGGGGTATTAAAACCGTCTTGTTAAGCTACTGTGACCTCCACCACTTTTCTGAGGGGCATTAAAACCATCTTGTTAAGCTACTGGGACCTCCACCACTTTTCCGAGGGGCATTAAAACCGTCTTGTTAAGTTACTGGGACCTACACCACTTTTCCGAGGGGCATTAAAACCGACTTGTTAAGCTACTGAGACCACCACTTTTCCGAGGGGCATTAAAACCGTCTTGTTAAGCTACTGGGACCTCCACGTCTCTTCTGAGGGGCATTAAAAGTGTCTGGTTAAGCTACTGTGACCTCCATCACTTTTCCGAGGGGCATTAAAAGCGTCTTGTTAAGCTACTGGGACCTCCACCACTTTTCCAAGTGGCGTTGAAACCGTCTTGTTAAGCTACTGGGACCTCCAACACTTTTCCGAGGGTCATTTAAAGCGTCTTGTTAAGATACTGGACCTCCACTTCTCTTCTGAGGGGCATTAAAAGTGTCTTGTTAAACTACTTTGACCTCCACCACTTTTCCGAGGGGCATTAAAAGCATCTTGTTAAGCTACTGGGACCTCCACCACTTTTCCGAGGGGCATTAAAAGCGTCTTGTTAAGCTACTGGGACCTCCACCACTATTCCGAGGGGCATTAAAACCGTCTTGTTAAGCTACTGGGACCTCCACCACTTTTCCGAGGGGCATTAAAACCATCTTATTAAGCTACTGGGACCTCCACGTCTCTTCTAAGGTGCATTAAAAGCGTCTTGTTAAGCCACTGTGACCTCCACCACTTTTCCAAGGGCCATTAAAAGAGTCTTGTTAAGCTACTGGGACCTCCACCACTATTCCGAGTGGCATTAAAATCTTATCGTTAAGCTACTGGGACCTCCACCAATTTTCCGAGGTGCATTAGAACCGTCTTGTTAAGCTACTGGGACCTCCACTTCTCTTCTGAGAGGCAATAAAAGCGTCTTGTTAAGCTACTGTGACCTTCACCACTTTTGCAAGGCGCATTAAAACCGTCTTGTTAAGCTACTGGGACCTCCACCACTTTTCCTAGGGGCATTAAAACGGTCTTGTTAAGCTACTGGGACCTCCACGTCTCTTCTGAGGGGCATTAAAAAAGCGTCTTGTTAAGCTACTGTGACCTCCACCACTTTTCCGAGGGGCATTAAAACCGTCTTGTTAAGCTACTGTGACCTCCACCACTTTTCCGAGGGGCATTAAAACCGTCTTGTTAAGCTACTGGGACCTCCACCACTTTTCCGAGGGGCATTAAAACCGTCTTGTTAAGCTACTGGGACCTCCACCACTTTTCTGAGGGGCATTAAAACCGTCTTGTTAAGCTACTGAGACCACCACTTTTCCGAGGGGCATTAAAACCATCTTCTTAAGCTACTGGGACCTCCACTTCTCTTCTGAGGGGCATTAAAAGTGTCTGGTTAAGCTACTGTGACCTCCATCACTTTTCCGAGGGGCATTAAAAGCGTCTTGTTAAGCTACTGGGACCTCCACCACTTTTCCAAGTGGCGTTAAAACCGTATTGTTAAGCTACTGGGACCTCCAATACTTTTCCGAGGGTCATTTAAAGCGTCTTGTTAAGCTACTGGGACCTCCACTTCTCTTCTGAGGGGCATTAAAAGTGTCTTGTTAAACTACTTTGACCTCCACCACTTTTCCGAGGGGCATTAAAAGCATCTTGTTAAGCTACTGGGACCTCCACCACTTTTCCGAGGGGCATTAAAAGCGTCTTGTTAAGCTACTGGGACCTCCACCACTTTTCCGAGGGGCATTAAAAGCGTCTTGTTAAGCTACTGGGACCTCCACCACTTTTCCGAGGGGCATTAAAACCGTCTTGTTAAGCTACTGGGACCTCCACGTCTCTTCTGAGGTGCATTAAAAGCATCTTGTTAAGCTACTGTGACCTCCACCACTTTTCCGAAGGGCATTAAAACCATGTTCTTAAGCTACTGGGACCTCCACCACTTTTCCGAGGGGCCTTAAAACCGCCTTTTTAAGCTCCTGGGACCTCCACGTCTCTTCTGAGGGGCATTAAAAGAGTCTTGTTAAGCTACTGTGACCTCCACCACTTTTCCGAGGGGCATTAAAAGCGTCTTGTTAAGCTACTGTGACCTCCACCACTTTTCCGAGGGGCATTAAAACCGTCTTGTTAAGCTACTGGGACCTCCACCACTTTTCCGAGGGGCATTAAAACCATCTTGTTAAGCTACTGGGACCTCCACCACATTTCCGAGGGGCCTTAAAACCGCCTTTTTAAGCTACTGGGATCTCCACGTCTCTTCTGAGGGGCATTAAAAGCGTCTTGTTAAGCTACTGTGACCTCAACTTCTCTTCTGAGGGGCATTAAAAGTGTCTGGTTAAGCTACTGTGACCTCCACCACTTTTCCAAGGGGCATAAATACCGTCTTGTTAAGCTACTGGGGCCTCCACCACTTTTCCGAGGGGCTTTAAAAGCGTCTTGTTAAGCTACTGTGACCTCCACCACTTTTCCGAGGGGCATAAAAACCGTCTTGTTAAGGTACTGGGGCCTCCACCACTTTTGCGAGGGGCATTAAAACTGTCTTGTTAAGCTACTGGGACCTCCACGTCTCTTCTGAGGGGCATTAAAAAAGCGTCTTGTTAAGCTACTGTGACCTCCACCACTATTCCGAGGGGCATTAAAACCGTCTTGTTAAGCTACTGTGACCTCCACCACTTTTCCGAGGGGCATTAAAACCGTCTTGTTAAGCTACTGGGACCTCCACCACTTTTCCGAGGGGCATTAAAGCCGTCTTGTTAAGCTACTGGGACCTCATCCACTTTTCCGAGGGGCATTAAAACCATCTTGTTAAGCTACTGGGACCTCCACCACTTTTCCGAGGGGCATTAAAACCGTCTTGTTAAGCTACTGGGACCTCCACCACTTTTCCGAGGGGCATTAAAACCGTCTTGTTAAGCTACTGAGACTACCACTTTTCCGAGGGGCATTAAAACCGTCTTGTTAAGCTACTGGGACCTCCACTTCTCTTCTGAGGGGCATTAAAAGTGTCTGGTTAAGCTACTGTGACCTCCATCACTTTTCCGAGGGGCATTAAAAGCGTCTTATTAAGCTACTGGGACCTCCACCACTTTTCCAAGTGGCGATAAAACCGTATTGTTAAGCTACTGGGCCCTCCACCACTTTTCCGAGGGGCATTAAAAGCGTCTTGTTAAGCTACTGGGACCTCCACAACTTTTCCGAGGGGCATTAAAAGCGTCTTGTTAAG
This sequence comes from Phyllobates terribilis, assembly GCF_046119375.1. Classification (NCBI taxonomy): domain Eukaryota; kingdom Metazoa; phylum Chordata; class Amphibia; order Anura; family Dendrobatidae; genus Phyllobates; species Phyllobates terribilis. The sequence continues at coordinate 102,019,952 of NW_027362767.1, forward strand.
CTACTGGGACCTCCACCACTTTTCCGAGGGGCATTAAAAGCGTCTTGTTAAGCTACTGGGACCTCCACAACTTTTCCGAGGGGCATTAAAACCGTCTTGTTAAGCTACTGGGACCTCCACGTCTCTTCTGAGGTGCATTAAAAGCGTCTTGTTAAGCCACTGTGACCTCCACGTATCTTCTGAGGGGCATTAAAAGCGTCTTGTTAAACTACTGTGACCTCCACCACTTTTCCGAAGGGCATTAAAACCATCTTCTTAAGCTACTGGGACCTCCACCACTTTTCCGAGGGGCCTTAAAACCGCCTTTTTAAGCTACTGGGATCTCCACGTCTCTTCTGAGGGGCATTAAAAGCGTCTTGTTAAGCTACTGTGACGTCCACCACTTTTCCGAGGGGCATTAAAAGCGTCTTGTTAAGCTACTGTGACCTCCACCACTTTTCCGAGGGGCATAAAAACCGTCTTGTTAAGCTACTGGGGCCTCCACCACTTTTCCGAGGGGCATTAAAACGGTCTTGTTAAGCTCCTGGGACCTCCACGTCTCTTCTGAGGGGCATTAAAAAAGCGTCTTGTTAAGCTACTGTGACCTCCACCACTTTTCCGAGGGGCATTAAAACCGTCTTGTTAAGCTACTGTGACGTCCACCACTTTTCCGAGGGGCATTAAAACCGTCTTGTTAAGCTACTGGGACCTCCACCACTTTTCCGAGGGGCATTAAAACCGTCTTGTTAAGCTACTGGGACCTCCACCACTTTTCCGAGGGGCCTTAAAACCGCCTTTTTAAGCTACTGGGATCTCCACGTCTCTTCTGAGGGGCATTAAAAGCGTCTTGTTAAGCTACTGTGACCTCCACCACTTTTCCGAGGGGCATAAATACCGTCTTGTTAAGCTACTGGGGCCTCCACCACTTTTCCGAGGGGCATTAAAACGGTCTTGTTAAGCTACTGGGACCTCCACGTCTCTTCTGAGGGGCATTAAAAAAGCGTCTTGTTAAGATACTGTGACCTCCACCACTTTTCCGAGGGGTATTAAAACCGTCTTGTTAAGCTACTGTGACCTCCACCACTTTTCTGAGGGGCATTAAAACCATCTTGTTAAGCTACTGGGACCTCCACCACTTTTCCGAGGGGCATTAAAACCGTCTTGTTAAGTTACTGGGACCTACACCACTTTTCCGAGGGGCATTAAAACCGTCTTGTTAAGCTACTGAGACCACCACTTTTCCGAGGGGCATTAAAACCGTCTTGTTAAGCTACTGGGACCTCCACGTCTCTTCTGAGGGGCATTAAAAGTGTCTGGTTAAGCTACTGTGACCTCCATCACTTTTCCGAGGGGCATTAAAAGCGTCTTGTTAAGCTACTGGGACCTCCACCACTTTTCCAAGTGGCGTTGAAACCGTCTTGTTAAGCTACTGGGACCTCCAACACTTTTCCGAGGGTCATTTAAAGCGTCTTGTTAAGATACTGGACCTCCACTTCTCTTCTGAGGGGCATTGAAAGTGTCTTGTTAAACTACTTTGACCTCCACCACTTTTCCGAGGGGCATTAAAAGCATCTTGTTAAGCTACTGGGACCTCCACCACTTTTCCGAGGGGCATTAAAAGCGTCTTGTTAAGCTACTGGGACCTCCACCACTATTCCGAGGGGCATTAAAACCGTCTTGTTAAGCTACTGGGACCTCCACCACTTTTCCGAGGGGCATTAAAACCATCTTATTAAGCTACTGGGACCTCCACGTCTCTTCTAAGGTGCATTAAAAGCGTCTTGTTAAGCCACTGTGACCTCCACCACTTTTCCAAGGGCCATTAAAAGAGTCTTGTTAAGCTACTGGGACCTCCACCACTATTCCGAGTGGCATTAAAATCTTATCGTTAAGCTACTGGGACCTCCACCAATTTTCCGAGGTGCATTAGAACCGTCTTGTTAAGCTACTGGGACCTCCACTTCTCTTCTGAGAGGCAATAAAAGCGTCTTGTTAAGCTACTGTGACCTTCACCACTTTTGCAAGGCGCATTAAAACCGTCTTGTTAAGCTACTGGGACCTCCACCACTTTTCCTAGGGGCATTAAAAGCGTCTTGTTAAGCTACTGGGACCTCCACCACTTTTCCGAGCGGCATTAAAACCGTCTTGTTAAGCTACTGGGACCTCCACCACTTTTCCGAGGGGCGTTAAAACCGTCTTGTTAAGCTACTGGGACCTCCACGTCTCTTATGAGGGGCATTAAAAGTGTCTGGTTAAGCTACTGTGACCTCCACCACTTTTCCGAGGGGCATTAAATGCGTATTGTTAAGCTACTGTGACCTCCACCACTTTTCCGAGGGGCATTAAAACCGTTTTGTTAAGCTACTGGGACCTCCACAACTTTTCCGAGGGGCATTAAAACGGTCTTGTTAAGCTACTGGGACCTCCACGTCTCTTCTGAGAGGCATTAAAAGCGTCTTTTTAAGCTACTGTGACCTCCACCACTTTTCCGAGGGGCATTAAAAGCGTCTTGTTAAGCTACTGGGACCTCCACCACTTTTCCGAGTGGCATTAAAACCGTCTTGTTAAGCTACTGGGACCTCCACCACTTTTCCTAGGGTCATTTAAAGCATCTTGTTAAGCTTCTGGGACCTCCACCACTTTTCCGAGGGACATTAAAACCGTCTTGTTAAGCTACTGGGACCTCCACCACTTTTCCGAAGGACATTAAAACAGTCTTGTTAAGCTACTGGGACCTCCACCACTTTTCCGAGGGGCATTAAAAGCGCCTTGTAAAGCAACTGGGACCTCCACCACTTTTCCGAGGGGCATTAAAACCATCTTGTTAAGCTACTGGGACCTCCACCACTTTTCCGAGGGGCATTAAAACCGCCTTGTTAAGCTACTGGGACCTCCACGTCTCTTCTGAGGGGCATTAAAAACATCTTTTAAGCTGCTCTGACCTCCACGAATTTTCCAAGGGGCATTAAAAGTGTCTTGTTAAGCTACTGTGACCTCCACCACTTTTCCGAGGGGCATTAAAACCATCTTGTTAAGCTACTGGGACCTCCACCACTTTTCCGAGGGGCATTAAAAGTGTCTTGTTAAGCTACTGGGACCTCCACGTCTCTTCTGAGGGGCATTAAAAGCATCTTGTTAAGCTACTGTGACCTCCACCTCTTTTCCGAGGGGCATTAAAAGCGCCTTGTTAAGCTACTGGGACCTCCACCACTTTTCCGAGGGGCATTAAAACCGTCTTGTTAAGCTACTAGGACCTCCACCACTTTTCCGAGGGGCATTAGAACCGTCTTGTTAAGCTACTGGAACCTCCACCACTTTTCCGAGGGGCATTAAAACCGCCTTTTTAAGCTACTGGCACCTCCACGTCTCTTCTGAGGGGCATTAAAAGCATCTTTTAAGCTGCTGTGACCTCCACGAATTTTCCGAAGGGCATTAAAAGCGTCTTGTTAAGCTACTGTGACCTCCACCACTTTTCCGAGGGGCATTAAAACCGTCTTGTTAAGCTACTGGGACCTCCACCACTTTTCCGAGGGGCATTAAAAGCGTCTTGTTAAGCTACTGGGACCTAGACGTCTCTTCTGAGGGGCATTAAAAGCTTCTTGTTAAGCTACTGTGACCTCCACCAATTTTCCGAGGGGCATTAAAAGCGTCTTGTTAAGCTTCTGGGACCTCCACCACTTTTCCGAGGGGTATTAAAAGCGTCTTGTTAAGCTACTGGGACCTCCACGACTTTTCCGAGGGGCATTAAAACTGTCTTGTTAAGCTACTGGGAACTCCACCACTTTTCCGAGGGGCATTAAAACCGTAATGATAAGCTACTGGGACCTCCACGTCTCTTCTGAGGGGCATTAAAAGCGTCTTGTTAAGCTACTGTGACCTCCACCACTTTTCCAAGTGGCACTAAAACCATCTTGTTAAGCTACTGGGACCTCCACCACTTTTCCAAGGGGCATCAAAACCGCCTTTTTAAGCTACTGGGACCTCCACCTCTCTTGTGATGGGCATTAAAAGCGTCTTTTAAGCTACTGTGACCTCCACCACTTTTCCGAGGGGCATTAAAACCGTTTTGTTAAGCTACTGGGACCTCCACCACTTTTCCGAGGGGCACTAAAAGTGTCTTGTTAAGCTACTGGGACCTCCATCACTTTTCCGAGGGGCATCAAAAACCATCTTCTTAAGCTACTGGGACCTTCACCACTTTTCCGAGGGGCCTTAAAACCGCCTTTTTAAGCTACTGGAATCTCTACGTCTCTTCTGAGGGGCATTAAAAGCATCTCTTAAGCTACTGTGACCTCCACCACTTTTCCGAGGGGCATTAAAAGCGTCTTGTTAAGCTACTGTGACCTCCACCACTTTTCCGAGGGGCATCAAAAACCATCTTCTTAAGCTACAGGGACCTCCACCACTTTTCCGAGGGGCCTTAAAACCGCCTTTTTAAGCTACTGGGATCTCCACGTCTCTTCTGAGGGGCATTAAAAGCGTCTCTTAAGCTACTGTGACCTCCACCACTTTTCCGAGGGGCATTAAAAGCGTCTTGTTAAGCTACTGTGACCTCCACCACTTTTCCGAGGGGCATAAAAACCATCTTGTTAAGCTACTGGGACCTCCACGTCTCTTCTGAGGGGCATTAAAAGAGTCTTGTTAAGCTACTGTGACCTCCACCACTTTTCCGAGGGGCATTAAAAGCATCTTGTTAAGCTACTGTGACCTCCACCACTTTTCCGAGGGGCATTAAAACCGTGTTGTTAAGCTACTGGGACCTCCACCACTTTTCCGAGGGGCATTAAAACCGTCTTGTTAAGCTACTGGGACCTCCACCACTTTTCCGAGGGGCATTAAAACCGTCTTGTTAAGCTACTGAGACCACCACTTTTCCGAGGGGCATTAAAACCGTCTTGTTAAGCTACTGGAACCTCCACCACTTTTCCGAGGGGCATTAAAACCGCCTTTTTAAGCTACTGTCACCTCCACGTCTCTTCTGAGGGGCATTAAAAGCATCTTTTAAGCTGCTGGGACCTCCACGAATTTTCCGAGGGGCATTAAAAGCGTCTTGTTAAGCTACTGTGACCTCCACCACTTTTCCGAGGGGCATTAAAAGCGTCTTGTTAAGCTTCTGGGACCTCCACCACTTTTCCGAGGGGTATTAAAAGCGTCTTGTTAAGCTACTGGGACCTCCACCACTTTTCCGAGGGGCATTAAAAGCGTCTTGTTAAGCTACTGGGACCTCCACCACTTTTCCAAGTGGCGTTAAAACTGTGTTGTTAAGCTACTGGGACCTCCAATACTTTTCCGAGGGTCATTTAAAGCATCTTGTTAAGCTACTGGGACCTCCACTTCTCTTCTGAGGAGCATTAAAAGTGTCTTATTAAACTAGTTTGACCTCCACCACTTTTCCGAGGGGCATTAAAAGCATCTTGTTAAGCTACTGGGACCTCCACCACTCTTCCGAGGGGCATTAAAAGCGTCTTGTTAAGCTACTGGAACCTCCACCACTTTTCCGAGGGGCATTAAAAGCGTCTTGTTAAGCTACTGGGACCTCCACCACTTTTCCGAGGGGCATTAAAACCGTCTTGTTAAGCTACTGGGACCTCCACGTCTCTTCTGAGGTGCATTAAAAGCGTCTTGTTAAGCCACTGTGACCTCCACGTATCTTCTGAGGGGCATTAAAAGCGTCTTGTTAAGCTACTGTGACCTCCACCACTTTTCCGAAGGGCATTAAAACCATCTTCTTAAGCTACTGGGACCTCCACCTCTTTTCCGAGGGGCCTTAAAACCGCCTTTTTAAGCTACTGGGATCTCCACGTCTCTTCTGAGGGGCATTAAAAGCGTCTTGTTAAGCTACTGTGACCTCCACCACTTTTCCGAGGGGCATTAAAAGCGTCTTGTTAAGCTACTGTGACCTCCACCACTTTTCCGAGGGGCATAAAAACCGTCTTGTTAAGCTACTGGGGCCTCCACCACTTTTCCGAGGGGCATTAAAACGGTCTTGTTAAGCTCCTGGGACCTCCACGTCTCTTCTGAGGGGCATTAAAAAAGCGTCTTGTTAAGCTACTGTGACCTCCACCACTTTTCCGAGGGGCATTAAAACCGTCTTGTTAAGCTACTGTGACCTCCACCACTTTTCCGAGGGGCATAAATACCGTCTTGTTAAGCTACTGGGGCCTCCACCGCTTTTCCGAGGGGCATTAAAACGGTCTTGTTAAGCTACTGGGACCTCCACGTCTCTTCTGAGGGGCATTAAAAAAGCGTCTTGTTAAGCTACTGAGACCTCCACCACTTTTCCGAGGGGCATTAAAACCGTCTTGTTAAGCTACTGTGACCTCCACCACTTTTCTGAGAGGCATTAAAACCGTCTTGTTAAGCTACTGGGACCTCCACCACTTTTCCGAGGGGCATTAAAACCGTCTTGTTAAGCTACTGGGACCTCCAACACTTTTCCGAGGGTCATTTAAAGCGTCTTGTTAAGATACTGGGACCTCCACTTCTCTTCTGAGGGGCATTAAAAGTGTCTTGTTAAACTACTTTGACCTCCACCACTTTTCCGATGGGCATTAAAAGCATCTTGTTAAGCTACTGGGACCTCCACCACTTTTCCGAGGGGCATTAAAACCGTCTTGTTAAGCTACTGGGACCCCCACCACTTTTCCGAGGGGCATTAAAACCATCTTGTTAAGCTACTGGGACCTCCACGTCTCTTCTGAGGTGCTTTAAAACCGTCTTGTTAAGCCACTGTGACCTCCACCACTTTTCCAAGGGCCATTAAAAGAGTCTTGTTAAACTACTGGGACCTCCACCACTATTCCGAGTGGCATTAAAATCTTCTCGTTAAGCTTCTGGGACCTCCACCAATTTTCCGAGGTGCATTAAAACTGTCTTGTTAAGCTACTGGGACCTCCACTTCTCTACTGAGAGGCATTAAAAGCATCTTGTTAAGCTACTGTGACCTCCACCACTTTTGCGAGGCGCATTAAAACCGTCTTGTTAAGCTACTGGGACCTCCACCACTTTTCCGAGGGGCATTAAAAGCGTCTTGTTAAGCTACTGGGACCTCCACCACTTTTCCGAGCGGCATTAAAACCGTCTTGTTAAGCTACTGGGACCTCCACCACTTTTCCGAGGGGCGTTAAAACCGTCTTGTTAAGCTACTGGGACCTCCACGTCTCTTCTGAGGGGCATTAAAAGTGTCTGGTTAAGCTACTGTGACCTCCACCACTTTTCCGAGGGGCATTAAAAGCGTATTGTTAAGCTACTGTGACCTCCACCACTTTTCCGAGGGGCATTAAAACCATTTTGTTAAGCTACTGGGACCTCCACAACTTTTCCGAGGGGCATTAAAACGGTCTTGTTAAGCTACTGGGACCTCCACGTCTCTTCTGAGAGGCATTAAAAGCGTCTTTTTAAGCTACTGTGACCTCCACCACTTTTCCGAGGGGCATTAAAAGCGTCTTGTTAAGCTCCTGGGACCTCCACCACTTTTCCGAGTGGCATTAAAACCGTCTTGTTAAGCTACTGGGACCTCCACCACTTTTCTCAGGGTCATTTACAGCATCTTGTTAAGCTACTGGGACCTCCACCACTTTTCCGAGGGTCATTAAAACCGTAATGTTAAGCTACTGGACCTCCACCACTTTTCCGAGGGGCATTAAAACGGTCTTGTTAAGCTCCTGGGACCTCCACGTCTCTTCTGAGGGGCATTAAAAAAGCATCTTGTTAAGCTACTGTGACCTCCACCACTTTTCCGAGGGGCATTAAAACCGTAATGTTAAGCTACTGGGACCTCCACCACTTTTCCGAGGGGCATTAAAACAGTCTTGTTAAGCTACTGGGACCTCCACCACTTTTCCGAGGGGCATTAAAAGCGTCTTGTTAAGCTAGTGGGACCTCCACAACTTTTCCGAGGGGCATTAAAACCGTCTTGTTAAGCTACTGGGACCTCCACGTCTCTTCTGAGGTGCATTAAAAGCGTCTTGTTAAGCCACTGTGACCTCCACGTATCTTCTGAGGGGCATTAAAAGTGTCTTGTTAAGCTACTGTGACCTCCACCACTTTTCCGAAGGGCATTAAAACCATCTTCTTAAGCTACTGAGACCTCCACCACTTTTCCGAGGGGCCTTAAAACCGCCTTTTTAAGCTACTGGGATCTCCACGTCTCTTCTGAGGGGCATTAAAAGCGTCTTGTTAAGCTACTGTGACCTCCACCACTTTTCCGAGGGGCATTAAAAGCGTCTTGTTAAGCTACTGTGACCTCCACCACTTTTCCGAGGGGCATAAAAACCGTCTTGTTAAGCTATTGGGGCCTCCACCACTTTTCCGAGGGGCATTAAAACGGTCTTGTTAAGCTCCTGGGACCTCCACATCTCTTCTGAGGGGCATTAAAAAAGCGTCTTGTTAAGCTACTGTGACCTCCACCACTTTTCCGAGGGGCATTAAAACCGTCTTGTTAAGCTACTGGGACCTCCACCACTTTTCCGAGGGGCATTAAAACCGTCTTGTTAAGCTACTGGGACCTCCACCACTTTTCCGAGGGTCCTTAAAACCGCCTTTTTAAGCTAATGGGATCTCCACGTCTCTTCTGAGGGGCATTAAAAGCGTCTTGTTAAGCTACTGGGACCTCCACACCTTTTCCGAGGGGCATTAAAATCGTCTTGTTAAGCTACTGGGACCTCCACGTCTCTTCTGAGGTGCATTCAAAGCGTCTTGTTAAGCCACTGTGACCTCCACGTATCTTCTGAGGGGCATTAAAAGCGTCTTGTTAAGCTACTCTGCCCTCCACCACTTTTCCGAGGGGCATTAAAAGCGTCTTGTTAAGCTACTGTGACCTCCACCACTTTTCCGAGGGGCATAAAAACCGTCTTGTTAAGCTACTGGGGCCTCCACCACTTTTCCGAGGGGCATTAAAACGGTCTTGTTAAGCTCCTGGGACCTCCACGTCTCTTCTGAGGGGCATTAAAAAAGCGTCTTGTTAAGCTACTGTGACCTCCACCACTTTTCCGAGGGGCATTAAAACCGTCTTGTTAAGCTACTGTGACCTCCACCACTTTTCCGAGGGGCATTAAAACCGTCTTGTTAAGCTCCTGGGACCTCCACGTCTCTTCTGAGGGGCATTAAAAAAGCGTCTTGTTAAGCTACTGTGACCTCCACCACTTTTCCGAGTGGCATTAAAACCGTCTTGTTAAGCTACTGGGACCTCCACCACTTTTCTCAGGGTCATTTACAGCATCTTGTTAAGCTACTGGGACCTCCACCACTTTTCCGAGGGTCATTAAAACCGTAATGTTAAGCTACTGGACCTCCACCACTTTTCCGAGGGGCATTAAAACAGTCTTGTTAAGCTACTGGGACCTCCACCACTTTTCCGAGGGGCATTAAAAGCGCCTTTTTAAGCTACTGGGACCTCCACCACTTTTCCGAGGGGCATTAAAACGGTCTTGTTAAGCTCCTGGGACCTCCACGTCTCTTCTGAGGGGCATTAAAAAAGCGTCTTGTTAAGCTACTGTGACCTCCACCACTTTTCCGAGGGGCATTAAAACCGTAATGTTAAGCTACTGGGACCTCCACCACTTTTCCGAGGGGCATTAAAACAGTCTTGTTAAGCTACTGGGACCTCCACCACTTTTCCGAGGGGCATTAAAAGCGTCTTGTTAAGCTACTGGGACCTCCACAACTTTTCCGAGGGGCATTAAAACCGTCTTGTTAAGCTACTGGGACCTCCACGTCTCTTCTGAGGTGCATTAAAAGCGTCTTGTTAAGCCACTGTGACCTCCACGTATCTTCTGAGGGGCATTAAAAGTGTCTTGTTAAGCTACTGTGACCTCCACCACTTTTCCGAAGAGCATTAAAACCATCTTCTTAAGCTACTGGGACCTCCACCACTTTTCCGAGGGGCCTTAAAACCGCCTTTTTAAGCTACTGGGATCTCCACGTCTCTTCTGAGGGGCATTAAAAGCGTCTTGTTAAGCTACTGTGACCTCCACCACTTTTCCGAGGGGCATTAAAAGCGTCTTGTTAAGCTACTGTGACCTCCACCACTTTTCCGAGGGGCATAAAAACCGTCTTGTTAAGCTATTGGGGCCTCCACCACTTTTCCGAGGGGCATTAAAACGGTCTTGTTAAGCTCCTGGGACCTCCACATCTCTTCTGAGGGGCATTAAAAAAGCGTCTTGTTAAGCTACTGTGACCTCCACCACTTTTCCGAGGGGCATTAAAACCGTCTTGTTAAGCTACTGGGACCTCCACCACTTTTCCGAGGGGCATTAAAACCGTCTTGTTAAGCTACTGGGACCTCCACCACTTTTCCGAGGGGCCTTAAAACCGCCTTTTTAAGCTAATGGGATCTCCACGTCTCTTCTGAGGGGCATTAAAAGCGTCTTGTTAAGCTACTGTGACCTCCACCACTTTTCCGAGGGGCATAAATACCGTCTTGTTAAGCTACTGGGGCCTCCACCACTTTTCCGAGGGGCATTAAAACGGTCTTGTTAAGCTACTGGGACCTCCACGTCTCTTCTGAGGGGCATTAAAAAAGCGTCTTGTTAAGCTACTGTGACCTCCACCACTTTTCCGAGGGGCATTAAAACCGTCTTGTTAAGCTACTGTGACCTCCACCACTTTTCTGAGGGGCATTATAACCATCTTTTTAAGCTACTGGGACCTCCACCACTTTTCCGAGGGGCATTAAAACCGTCTTGTTAAGCTACTGGGACCTCCACCACTTTTCCGAGGGGCATTAAAAGCGTCTTGTTAAGCTACTGGGACCTCCACAACTTTTCCGAGGGGCATTAAAATCGTCTTGTTAAGCTACTGGGACCTCCACGTCTCTTCTGAGGTGCATTAAAAGCGTCTTGTTAAGCCACTGTGACCTCCACGTATCTTCTGAGGGGCATTAAAAGCGTCTTGTTAAGCTACTCTGCCCTCCACCACTTTTCCGAGGGGCATTAAAAGCGTCTTGTTAAGCTACTGTGACCTCCACCACTTTTCCGAGGGGCATAAAAACCGTCTTGTTAAGCTACTGGGGCCTCCACCACTTTTCCGAGGGGCATTAAAACGGTCTTGTTAAGCTCCTGGGACCTCCACGTCTCTTCTGAGGGGCATTAAAAAAGCGTCTTGTTAAGCTACTGTGACCTCCACCACTTTTCCGAGGGGCATTAAAACCGTCTTGTTAAGCTACTGTGACCTCCACCACTTTTCCGAGGGGCATTAAAACCGTCTTGTTAAGCTACTGGGACCTCCACCACTTTTCCGAGGGGCATTAAAACCGTCTTGTTAAGCTACTGGGACCTCCACCACTTTTCCGAGGGGCCTTAAAACCGCCTTTTTAAGCTACTGGGATCTCCACGTCTCTTCTGAGGGGCATTAAAAGCGTCTTGTTAAGCTACTGTGACCTCCACCACTTTTCCGAGGGGCATTAAAACGGTCTTGTTAAGCTACTGGGACATCCACGTCTCTTCTGAGGGGCATTAAAACCATCTTGTTAAGCTACTGGGACCTCCACCACTTTTCCGAGGGGCATTAAAACCGTCTTGTTAAGCTACTGAGACCACCACTTTTCCGAGGGGCATTAAAACCATCTTGTTAAGCTACTGGGACCTCCACGTCTCTTCTGAGGGGCATTAAAAGTGTCTGGTTAAGCTACTGTGACCTCCATCACTTTTCCGAGGGGCATTAAAAGCATATTGTTAAGCTACTGGGACCTCCACCACTTTTCCAAGTGGCGTTGAAACCGTCTTGTTAAGCTACTGGGACCTCCAACACTTTTCTGAGGGTCATTTAAAGCGTCTTGTTAAGATACTGGGACCTCCACTTCTCTTCTGAGGGGGATTAAAAGTGTCTTGTTAAACTACTTTGACCTCCACCACTTTTCCGAGGGGCATTAAAAGCATCTTGTTAAGCTACTGGGACCTCCACCACTTTTACGAGGGGCATTAAAAGCGTCTTGTTAAGCTACTGGGACCTCCACCACTATTCCGAGGGGCATTAAAACCGTCTTGTTAAGCTACTGGGACCTCCACCACTTTTCCGAGGGGCATTAAAACCATCTTGTTAAGCTACTGGGACCTCCACGTCTCTTCTGAGGTGCATTAAAAGCGTCTTGTTAAGCCACTGTGACCTCCACCACTTTTCCAAGGGCCATTAAAAGAGTCTTGTTAAGCTACTGGGACCTCCACCACTATTCCGAGTGGCATTAAAATCTTCTCGTTAAGCTACTGGGACCTCCACCAATTTTCCGAGGTGCATTAAAACCGTCTTGTTAAGCTACTGGGACCTCCACTTCTCTTCTGAGAGGCATTAAAAGCGTCTTGTTAAGCTACTGTGACCTCCACCACTTTTGCAAGGCGCATTAAAACCGTCTTGTTAAGCTACTGGGACCTCCAGCACTTTTCCTAGGGGCATTAAAAGCGTCTTGTTAAGCTACTGGGACCTCCACCACTTTTCCGAGCGGCATTAAAACCGTCTTGTTAAGCTACTGGGACCTCCACCACTTTTCCGAGGGGCGTTAAAACCGTCTTGTTAAGCTACTGGGACCTCCACGTCTCTTCTGAGGGGCATTAAAAGTGTCTGGTTAAGCTACTGTGACCTCCACCACTTTTCCGAGCGGCATTAAAAGCGTATTGTTAAGCTACTGTGACCTCCACCACTTTTCCGAGGGGCATTAAAACCGTTTTGTTAAGCTACTGGGACCTCCACAACTTTTCCGAGGGGCATTAAAACGGTCTTGTTAAGCTACTGGGACTTCCACGTCTCTTCTGAGAGGCATTAAAAGCGTCTTTTTAAGCTACTGTGACCTCCACCACTTTTCCGAGGGGCATTAAAAGCGTCTTGTTAAGCTACTGGGACCTCCACCACTTTTCCGAGTGGCATTAAAACCGTCTTGTTAAGCTACTGGGACCTCCACCACTTTTCCTAGGGTCATTTAAAGCATCTTGTTAAGCTACTGGGACCTCCACCACTTTTCCGAGGGTCATTAAAACCGTCATGTTAAGCTACTGGGACCTCCACCACTTTTCCGAGGGGCATTAAAACAGTCTTGTTAAGCTACTGGGACCTCCACCACTTTTCCGAGGGGCATTAAAAGCGCCTTGTTAAGCAACTGGGACCTCCACCACTTTTCCGAGGGGCATTAAAACCGTCTTGTTAAGCTACTGGGACCTCCACCACTTTTCCGAGGGGCATTAAAACCGCCTTGTTAAGCTACTGGGACCTCCACCACTTTTCCGAGGGGCATTAAAACCTTCTTGTTAAGCTACTGGGACCTCCACCACTTTTCCGAGGGGCATTAAAACCGCCTTTTTAAGCTACTGGCACCTCCACGTCTCTTCTGAGGGGCATTAAAAACATCTTTTAAGCTGCTCTGACCTCCACGAATTTTCCGAGGGGCATTAAAAGTGTCTTGTTAAGCTACTGTGACCTCCACCACTTTTCCGAGGGGCATTAAAACCATCTTGTTAAGCTACTGGGACCTCCACCACTTTTCCGAGGGGCATTAAAAGTGTCTTGTTAAGCTACTGGGACCTCCACGTCTCTTCTGAGGGGCATTAAAAGCGTCTTGTTAAGCTACTGTGACCTCCACCTCTTTTCCGAGGGGCATTAAAAGCGCCTTGTTAAGCTACTGGGACCTCCACCACTTTTCCGAGGGGCACTAAAACCGTCTTGTTAAGCTACTGGGACCTCCACCACTTTTCCGAGGGGCATTAGAACCGTCTTGTTAAGCTACTGGAACCTCCACCACTTTTCCGAGGGGCATTAAAACGGTCTTGTTAAGCTACTGGGACCTCCACGTCTCTTCTGAGAGGCATTAAAAGCGTCTTTTTAAGCTACTGTGACCTCCACCACTTTTCCGAGCGGCATTAAAAGCGTCTTGTTAAGCTACTGGGACCTCCACCACTTTTCCGAGTGGCATTAAAACCGTCTTGTTAAGCTACTGGGACCTCCACCACTTTTCCTAGGGTCATTTAAAGCATCTTGTTAAGCTACTGGGACCTCCACCACTTTTCCGAGGGTCATTAAAACCGTCATGTTAAGCTACTGGGACCTCCACCACTTTTCCGAGGGGCATTAAAACAGTCTTGTTAAGCTACTGGGACCTTCACCACTTTTCCGAGGGGCATTAAAAGCGCCTTGTTAAGCAACTGGGACCTCCACCACTTTTCCGAGGGGCATTAAAACCGTCTTGTTAAGCTACTGGGACCTCCACCACTTTTCCGAGGGGCATTAAAACCGCCTTGTTAAGCTACTGGGACCTCCACCACTTTTCCGAGGGGCATTAAAACCTTCTTGTTAAGCTACTGGGACCTCCACCACTTTTCCGAGGGGCATTAAAACCGCCTTTTTAAGCTACTGGCACCTCCACGTCTCTTCTGAGGGGCATTAAAAACATCTTTTAAGCTGCTCTGACCTCCACGAATTTTCCGAGGGGCATTAAAAGTGTCTTGTTAAGCTACTGTGACCTCCACAACTTTTCCGAGGGGCATTAAAACCATCTTGTTAAGCTACTGGGACCTCAACCACTTTTCCGAGGGGCATTAAAAGTGTTTTGTTAAGCTACTGGGACCTCCACGTCTCTTCTGAGGGGCATTAAAAGAGTCTTGTTAAGCTACTGTGACCTCCACCTCTTTTCCGAGGGGCATTAAAAGCGCCTTGTTAAGCTACTGGGACCTCCACCACTTTTCCGAGGGGCATTAAAACCGTCTTGTTAAGCTACTGGGACCTCCACCACTTTTCCGAGGGGCATTAGAACCGTCTTGTTAAGCTACTGGAACCTCCACCACTTTTCCGAGGGGCATTAAAACCGCCTTTTTAAGCTACTGGCACCTCCACGTCTCTTCTGAGGGGCATTAAAAGCATCTTTTAAGCTGCTGTGACCTCCACGAATTTTCCGAGGGGCATTAAAAGCGTCTTGTTAAGCTACTGTGACCTCCACCACTTTTCCGAGGGGCATTAAAACCGTCTTGTTAAGCTACTGGGAACTCCACCACTTTTCCGAGGGGCATTAAAAGCGTCTTGTTAAGCTACTGGGACCTCGACGTCTCTTCTGAGGGGCATTAAAAGCGTCTTGTTAAGCTACTGTGACCTCCACCACTTTTCCGAGGGGCATTAAAAGCGTCTTGTTAAGCTTCTGGGACCTCCACCACTTTTCCGAGGGGTATTAAAAGCGTCTTGTTAAGCTACTGGGACCTCCACGTCTCATCTGAGGGGCATTAAAAGCGTCTTGTTAAGCTATTGTGACCTCCACCTCTTTTCCGAGGGGCATTAAAAGCGCCTTCTTAAGCTACTGGGACCTCCACCACTTTTCCGAGGGGCATTAAAACCGTCTTGTTAAGCTACTGGGACCTCCACCACTTTTCCGAGGGGCATTAGAACCGTCTTGTTAAGCTACTGGAACCTCCACAACTTTTCCGAGGGGCATTAAAACGGTCTTGTTAAGCTACTGGGACCTCCACGTCTCTTCTGAGAGGCATTAAAAGCGTCTTTTTAAGCTACTGTGACCTCCACCACTTTTCCGAGGGGCATTAAAAGCGTCTTGTTAAGCTACTGGGACCTCCACCACTTTTCCGAGTGGCATTAAAACCGTCTTGTTAAGCTACTGGGACCTCCACCACTTTTCCTAGGGTCATTTAAAGCATCTTGTTAAGCTACTGGGACCTCCACCACTTTTCCGAGGGTCATTAAAACCGTCATGTTAAGCTACTGGGACCTCCACCACTTTTCCGAGGGGCATTAAAACAGTCTTGTTAAGCTACTGGGACCTCCACCACTTTCCCGAGGGGCATGAAAAGCGCCTTGTTAAGCAACTGGGACCTCCACCACTTTTCCGAGGGGCATTAAAACCGTCTTGTTAAGCTACTGGGACCTCCACCACTTTTCCGAGGGGCATTAAAACCGCCTTGTTAAGCTACTGGGACCTCCACCACTTTTCCGAGGGGCATTAAAACCTTCTTGTTAAGCTACTGGGACCTCCACCACTTTTCCGAGGGGAATTAAAACCGCCTTTTTAAGCTACTGGCACCTCCACGTCTCTTCTGAGGGGCATTAAAAACATCTTTTAAGCTGCTCTGACCTCCACGAATTTTCCGAGGGGCATTAAAAGTGTCTTGTTAAGCTAATGTGACCTCCACAACTTTTCCGAGGGGCATTAAAACCATCTTGTTAAGCTACTGGGACCTCCACCACTTTTCCGAGGGGCATTAAAAGTGTCTTGTTAAGCTACTGGGACCTCCACGTCTCTTCTGAGGGGCATTAAAAGCGTCTTGTTAAGCTACTGTGACCTCCACCTCTTTTCCGAGGGGCATTAAAAGCGCCTTGTTAAGCTACTGGGACCTCCACCACTTTTCCGAGGGGCATTAAAACCGTCTTGTTAAGCTACTGGGACCTCCACCACTTTGCCGAGGGGCATTAGAACCGTCTTGTTAAGCTACTGGAACCTCCACCACTTTTCCGAGGGGCATTAAAACCGCCTTTTTAAGCTACTGGCACCTCCACGTCTCTTCTGAGGGGCATTAAAAGCATCTTTTAAGCTGCTGTGTCCTCCACGAATTTTCCGAGGGGCATTAAAAGCGTCTTGTTAAGCTACTGTGACCTCCACCACTTTTCCCAGGGGCATTAAAACCGTCTTGTTAAGCTACTGGGAACTCCACCACTTTTCCGAGGGGCATTAAAAGCGTCTTGTTAAGCTACTGGGACCTCGATGTCTCTTCTGAGGGGCATTAAAAGCGTCTTGTTAAGCTACTGTGACCTCCACCACTTTTCCGAGGGGCATTAAAAGCGTCTTGTTAAGCTTCTGGGACCTCCACCACTTTTCCGAGGGGTATTAAAAGCGTCTTGTTAAGCTACTGGGACCTCCACGTCTCATCTGAGGGGCATTAAAAGTGTCTTGTTAAGCTACTGTGACCTCCACCTCTTTTCCGAGGGGCATTAAAAGCACCTTCTTAAGCTACTGGGACCTCCACCACTTTTCCGAGGGGCATTAAAACCGTCTTGTTAAGCTACTGGGACCTCCACCACTTTTCCGAGGGGCATTAGAACCGTCTTGTTAAGCTACTGGAACCTCCACCACTTTTCCGAGGGGCATTAACACGGTCTTGTTAAGCTACTGGGACCTCCACGTCTCTTCTGAGAGGCATTAAAAGCGTCTTTTTAAGCTACTGTGACCTCCACCACTTTTCCGAGGGGCATTAAAAGCGTCTTGTTAAGCTACTGGGACCTCCACCACTTTTCCGAGTGGCATTAAAACCGTCTTGTTAAGCTACTGGGACCTCCACCACTTTTCCTAGGGTCATTTAAAGCATCTTGTTAAGCTACTGGGACCTCCACCACTTTTCCGAGGGTCATTAAAACCGTCATGTTAAGCTACTGGGACCTCCACCACTTTTCCGAGGGGCATTAAAACAGTCTTGTTAAGCTACTGGGACCTCCACCACTTTTCCGAGGGGCATGAAAAGCGCCTTGTTAAGCAACTGGGACCTCCACCACTTTTCCGAGGGGCATTAAAACCGTCTTGTTAAGCTACTGGGACCTCCACCACTTTTCCGAGGGGCATTAAAACCGCCTTGTTAAGCTACTGGGACCTCCACCACTTTTCCGAGGGGCATTAAAACCTTCTTGTTAAGCTACTGGGACCTCCACCACTTTTCCGAGGGGCATTAAAACCGCCTTTTTAAGCTACTGGCACCTCCACGTCTCTTCTGAGGGGCATTAAAAACATCTTTTAAGCTGCTCTGACCTCCACGAATTTTCCGAGGGGCATTAAAAGTGTCTTGTTAAGCTACTGTGACCTCCACAACTTTTCCGAGGGGCATTAAAACCATCTTGTTAAGCTACTGGGACCTCCACCACTTTTCCGAGGGGCATTAAAAGTGTCTTGTTAAGCTACTGGGACCTCCACGTCTCTTCTGAGGGGCATTAAAAGCGTCTTGTTAAGCTACTGTGACCTCCACCTCTTTTCCGAGGGGCATTAAAAGCGCCTTGTTTAGCTACTGGGACCTCCACCACTTTTCCGAGGGGCATTAAAACCGTCTTGTTAAGCTACTGGGACCTCCACCACTTTTCCGAGGGGCATTAGAACGTCTTGTTAAGCTACTGGAACCTCCACCACTTTTCCGAGGGGCATTAAAACCGCCTTTTTAAGCTACTGGCACCTCCACGTCTCTTCTGAGGGGCATTAAAAGCATCTTTTAAGCTGCTGTGACCTCCACGAATTTTCCGAGGGGCATTAAAAGCGTCTTGTTAAGCTACTGTGACCTCCACCACTTTTCCGAGGGGCATTAAAACCGTCTTGTTAAGCTACTGGGACCTCCACCACTTTTCCGAGGGGCATTAAAAGCGTCTTGTTAAGCTACTGGGACCTCGACGTCTCTTCTGAGGGGCATTAAAAGCGTCTTGTTAAGTTACTGTGACCTCCACCACTTTTCCGAGGGGCATTAAAAGCGTCTTGTTAAGCTTCTGGGACCTCCACGACTTTTCCGAGGTGCATTAAAACCGTTTTGTTAAGCTACTGGGAACTCCACCACTTTTCCGAGGGGCATTAAAACCGTAATGATAAGCTACTGGGACCTCCACGTCTCTTCTGAGGGGCATTAAAAGCGTCTTGTTAAGCTACTGTGACCTCCACCACTTTTCCATGTGGCACTAAAACCATCTTGTTAAGCTACTGGGACCTCCACCACTTTTCCAAGGGGCATCAAAACCGCCTTTTTAAGCTACTGGGACCTCCACCTCTCTTGTGATGGGCATTAAAAGCGTCTTTTAAGCTTCTGGGACCTCCACCACTTTTCCGAGGGGTATTAAAAGCGTCTTGTTAAGCTACTGGGACCTCCACCACTTTTCCGAGGGGCATTAAAAGCATCTTGTTAAGCTACTGGGACCTCCACCACTCTTCCGAGGGGCATTAAAAGCGTCTTGTTAAGCTACTGGAACCTCCACCACTTTTCCGAGGGGCATTAAAAGCGTCTTGTTAAGCTACTGGGACCTCCACCACTTTTCCGAGGGGCATTAAAACCGTCTTGTTAAGCTACTGGGACCTCCACGTCTCTTCTGAGGTGCATTAAAAGCGTCTTGTTAAGCCACTGTGACCTCCACGTATCTTCTGAGGGGCATTAAAAGCGTCTTGTTAAGCTACTGTGACCTCCACCACTTTTCCGAAGGGCATTAAAACCATCTTCTTAAGCTACTGGGACCTCCACCTCTTTTCCGAGGGGCCATAAAACCGCCTTTTTAAGCTACTGGGATCTCCACGTCTCTTCTGAGGGGCATTAAAAGCGTCTTGTTAAGCTACTGTGACCTCCACCACTTTTCCGAGGGGCATTAAAAGCGTCTTGTTAAGCTACTGTGACCTCCACCACTTTTCCAAGGGGCATAAAAAGCGTCTTGTTAAGCTACTGGGGCCTCCACCACTTTTCCGAGGGGCATTAAAACGGTCTTGTTAAGCTCCTGGGACCTCCACGTCTCTTCTGAGGGGCATTAAAAAAGCGTCTTGTTAAGCTACTGTGACCTCCACCACTTTTCCGAGGGGCATTAAAACCGTCTTGTTAAGCTACTGTGACCTCCACCACTTTTCCGAGGGGCATTAAAACCGTCTTGTTAAGCTACTGGGACCTCCACCACTTTTCCGAGGGGCATTAAAACCGTCTTGTTAAGCTACTGGGACCTCCACCACTTTTCCGAGGGGCCTTAAAACCGCCTTCTTATGCTACTGGGATCTCCACGTCTCTTCTGAGGGGCATTAAAAGCGTCTTGTTAAGCTACTGTGACCTCCACTTCTCTTCTGAGGGCATTAAAAGTGTCTGGTTAAGCTACTGTGACCTCCACCACTTTTCCAAGGGGCATAAATACCGTCTTGTTAAGCTACTGGGGCCTCCACCGCTTTTCCGAGGGGCATTAAAACGGTCTTGTTAAGCTACTGGGACCTCCACGTCTCTTCTGAGGGGCATTAAAAAAGCGTCTTGTTAAGCTACTGGGACCTCCACCACTTTTCCGAGGGGCATTAAAACCGTCTTGTTAAGCTACTGTGACCTCCACCACTTTTCTGAGGGGCATTAAAACCGTCTTGTTAAGCTACTGGGACCTCCACCACTTTTCCGAGGGGCATTAAAACCGTCTTGTTAAGCTACTGGGACCTCCACCACTTTTCCGAGGGGCATTAAAACCGTCTTGTTAAGCTACTGAGACCACCACTTTTCCGAGGGGCATTAAAACCGTCTTGTTAAGCTACTGGGACCTCCACGTCTCTTCTGAGGGGCATTAAAAGTGTCTGGTTAAGCTACTGTGACCTCCATCACTTTTCCGAGAGGCATTAAAAGCATCTTGTTAAGCTACTGGGACCTCCACCACTTTTCCAAGTGGCGTTGAAACCGTCTTGTTAAGCTACTGGGACCTCCAACACTTTTCCGAGGGTCATTTAAAGCATCTTGTTAAGATACTGGGACCTCCACTTCTCTTCTGAGGGGCATTAAAAGTGTCTTGTTAAACTACTTTGACCTCCACCACTTTTCCGATGGGCATTAAAAGCATCTTGTTAAGCTACTGGGACCTCCACCACTTTTCCGAGGGGCATTAAAACCGTCTTGTTAAGCTACTGGGACCCCCACCACTTTTCCAAGGGGCATTAAAACCATCTTGTTAAGCTACTGGGACCTCCACGTCTCTTCTGAGGTGCTTTAAAACCGTCTTGTTAAGCCACTGTGACCTCCACCACTTTTCAAGGGCCATTAAAAGAGTCTTGTTAAGCTACTGGGACCTCCACCACTATTCCGAGTGGCATTAAAATCTTCTCGTTAAGCTTCTGGGACCTCCACCAATTTTCCGAGGTGCATTAAAACCGTCTTGTTAAGCTACTGGGACCTCCACTTCTCTACTGAGAGGCATTAAAAGCATCTTGTTAAGCTACTGTGACCTCCACCACTTTTGCGAGGCGCATTAAAACCGTCTTGTTAAGCTACTGGGACCTCCACCACTTTTCCGAGGGGCATTAAAAGCGTCTTGTTAAGCTACTGGGACCTCCACCACTTTTCCGAGCGGCATTAGAACCGTCTTGTTAAGCTACTGGGACCTCCACCACTTTTCCGAGGGGCGTTAAAACCGTCTTGTTAAGCTACTGGGACCTCCACGTCTCTTCTGAGGGGCATTAAAAGTGTCTGGTTAAGCTACTGTGACCTCCACCACTTTTCCGAGGGGCATTAAAAGCGTATTGTTAAGCTACTGTGACCTCCACCACTTTTCCGAGGGGCATTAAAACCATTTTGTTAAGCTACTGGGACCTCCACAACTTTTCCGAGGGGCATTAAAACGGTCTTGTTAAGCTACCGGGACCTCCACGTCTCTTCTGAGAGGCATTAGAAGCGTCTTTTTAAGCTACTGTGACCTCCACCACTTTTCCGAGGGGCATTAAAAGCGTCTTGTTAAGCTACTGGGACCTCCACCACTTTTCCGAGGGGCATTAAAACCGCCTTGTTAAGCTACTGGGACCTCCACCACTTTTCCGAGGGGCATTAAAACCTTCTTGTTAAGCTACTGGGACCTCCACCACTTTTCCGAGGGGCATTAAAACCGCCTTTTTAAGCTACTGGCACCTCCACGTCTCTTCTGAGGGGCATTAAAAACATCTTTTAAGCTGCTCTGACCTCCACGAATTTTCCGAGGGGCATTAAAAGTGTCTTGTTAAGCTACTGTGACCTCCACAACTTTTCCGAGGGGCATTAAAACCATCTTGTTAAGCTACTGGGACCTCCACCACTTTTCCGAGGGGCATTAAAAGTGTCTTGTTAAGCTACTGGGACCTCCACGTCTCTTCTGAGGGGCATTAAAAGCGTCTTGTTAAGCTACTGTGACCTCCACCTCTTTTCCGAGGGGCATTAAAAGCGCCTTGTTTAGCTACTGGGACCTCCACCACTTTTCCGAGGGGCATTAAAACCGTCTTGTTAAGCTACTGGGACCTCCACCACTTTTCCGAGGGGCATTAGAACCGTCTTGTTAAGCTACTGGAACCTCCACCACTTTTCCGAGGGGCATTAAAACCGCCTTTTTAAGCTACTGGCACCTCCACGTCTCTTCTGAGGGGCATTAAAAGCATCTTTTAAGCTGCTGTGACCTCCACGAATTTTCCGAGGGGCATTAAAAGCGTCTTGTTAAGCTACTGTGACGTCCACCACTTTTCCGAGGGGCATTAAAACCGTCTTGTTAAGCTACTGGGACCTCCACCACTTTTCCGAGGGGCATTAAAAGCGTCTTGTTAAGCTACTGGGACCTCGACGTCTCTTCTGAGGGGCATTAAAAGCGTCTTGTTAAGTTACTGTGACCTCCACCACTTTTCCGAGGGGCATTAAAAGCGTCTTGTTAAGCTTCTGGGACCTCCACCACTTTTCCGAGGGGTATTAAAAGCGTCTTGTTAAGCTACTGGGACCTCCACGACTTTTCCGAGGGGCATTAAAACCGTTTTGTTAAGCTACTGGGAACTCCACTACTTTTCCGAGGGGCATTAAAACCGTAATGATAAGCTACTGGGACCTCCACGTCTCTTCTGAGGGGCATTAAAAGCGTCTTGTTAAGCTACTGTGACCTCCACCACTTTTCCAAGTGGCACTAAAACCATCTTGTTAAGCTACTGGGACCTCCACCACTTTTCCAAGGGGCATCAAAACCGCCTTTTTAAGCTACTGGGACCTCCACCTCTCTTGTGATGGGCATTAAAAGCGTCTTTTAAGCTTCTGGGACCTCCACCACTTTTCCGAGGGGTATTAAAAGCGTCTTTTTAAGCTACTGAGACCTCCACCACTTTTCCGAGGGGCATTAAAAGCGTATTGTTAAGCTACTGGGACCTCCACCACTTTTCCAAGTGGCGTTAAAACTGTATTGTTAAGCTACTGGGACCTCCAATACTTTTCCGAGGGTCATTTAAAGCATCTTGTTAAGCTACTGGGACCTCCACTTCTCTTCTGAGGAGCATTAAAAGTGTCTTATTAAACTAGTTTGACCTCCACCACTTTTCCGAGGGGCATTAAAAGCATCTTGTTAAGCTACTGGGACCTCCACCACTCTTCCGAGGGGCATTAAAAGCGTCTTGTTAAGCTACTGGAACCTCCACCACTTTTCCGAGCGGCATTAAAAGCGTCTTGTTAAGCTACTGGGACCTCCACCACTTTTCCGAGGGGCATTAAAACCGTCTTGTTAAGCTACTGGGACCTCCACGTCTCTTCTGAGGTGCATTAAAAGCGTCTTGTTAAGCCACTGTGACCTCCACGTATCTTCTGAGGGGCATTAAAAGCGTCTTGTTAAGCTACTGTGACCTCCACCACTTTTCCGAAGGGCATTAAAACCATCTTCTTAAGCTACTGGGACCTCCACCTCTTTTCCGAGGGGCCTTAAAACCGCCTTTTTAAGCTACTGGGATCTCCACGTCTCTTCTGAGGGGCATTAAAAGCGTCTTGTTAAGCTACTGTGACCTCCACCACTTTTCCGAGGGGCATTAAAAGCGTCTTGTTAAGCTACTGTGACCTCCACCACTTTTCCGAGGGGCATAAAAACCGTCTTGTTAAGCTACTGGGGCCTCCACCACTTTTCCGAGGGGCATTAAAACGGTCTTGTTAAGCTCCTGGGACCTCCACGTCTCTTCTGAGGGGCATTAAAAAAGCGTCTTGTTAAGCTACTGTGACCTCCACCACTTTTCCGAGGGGCATTAAAACCGTCTTGTTAAGCTACTGTGACCTCCACCACTTTTCCGAGGGGCATTAAAACCGTCTTGTTAAGCTACTGGGACCTCCACCACTTTTCCGAGGGGCATTAAAACCGTCTTGTTAAGCTACTGGGACCTCCACCACTTTTCCGAGGGGCCTTAAAACCGCCTTTTTATGCTACTGGGATCTCCACGTCTCTTCTGAGGGGCATTAAAAGCGTCTTGTTAAGCTACTGTGACCTCCACTTCTCTTCTGAGGGCATTAAAAGTGTCTGGTTAAGCTACTGTGACCTCCACCACTTTTCCGAGGGGCATAAATACCGTCTTGTTAAGCTACTGGGGCCTCCACCGCTTTTCCGAGGGGCATTAAAACGGTCTTGTTAAGCTACTGGGACCTCCACGTCTCTTCTGAGGGGCATTAAAAAAGCGTCTTGTTAAGCTACTGGGACCTCCACCACTTTTCCGAGGGGCATTAAAACCGTCTTGTTAAGCTACTGTGACCTCCACCACTTTTCTGAGGGGCATTAAAACCGTCTTGTTAAGCTACTGGGACCTCCACCACTTTTCCGAGGGGCATTAAAACCGTCTTGTTAAGCTAATGGGACCTCCACCACTTTTCTGAGGGGCATTAAAACCGTCTTGTTAAGCTACTGAGACCACCACTTTTCCGAGGGGCATTAAAACCGTCTTGTTAAGCTACTGGGACCTCCACGTCTCTTCTGAGGGGCATTAAAAGTGTCTGGTTAAGCTACTGTGACCTCCATCACTTTTCCGAGAGGCATTAAAAGCATCTTGTTAAGCTACTGGGACCTCCACCACTTTTCCAAGTGGCGTTCAAACCGTCTTGTTAAGCTACTGGGACCTCCAACACTTTTCCGAGGGTCATTTAAAGCGTCTTGTTAAGATACTGGGACCTCCACTTCTCTTCTGAGGGGCATTAAAAGTGTCTTGTTAAACTACTTTGACCTCCACCACTTTTCCGATGGGCATTAAAAGCATCTTGTTAAGCTACTGGGACCTCCACCACTTTTCCGAGGGGCATTAAAACCGTCTTGTTAAGCTACTGGGACCCCCACCACTTTTCCGAGGGGCATTAAAACCATCTTGTTAAGCTACTGGGACCTCCACGTCTCTTCTGAGGTGCTTTAAAACCGTCTTGTTAAGCCACTGTGACCTCCACCACTTTTCCAAGGGCCATTAAAAGAGTCTTGTTAAGCTACTGGGACCTCCACCACTATTCCAAGTGGCATTAAAATCTTCTCGTTAAGCTTCTGGGACCTCCACCAATTTTCCGAGGTGCATTAAAACCGTCTTGTTAAGCTACTGGGACCTCCACTTCTCTACTGAGAGGCATTAAAAGCATCTTGTTAAGCTACTGTGACCTCCACCACTTTTGCGAGGCGCATTAAAACCGTCTTGTTAAGCTACTGGGACCTCCACCACTTTTCCGAGGGGCATTAAAAGCGTCTTGTTAAGCTACTGGGACCTCCACCACTTTTCCGAGCGGCATTAAAACCGTCTTGTTAAGCTACTGGGACCTCCACCACTTTTCCGAGGGGCGTTATAACCGTCTTGTTAAGCTACTGGGACCTCCACGTCTCTTCTGAGGGGCATTAAAAGTGTCTGGTTAAGCTACTGTGACCTCCACCACTTTTCCGAGGGGCATTAAAAGCGTATTGTTAAGCTACTGTGATATCCACCACTTTTTCGAGGGGCATTAAAACCATTTTGTTAAGCTACTGGGACCTCCACAACTTTTCCGAGGGGCATTAAAACGGTCTTGTTAAGCTACCGGGACCTCCACGTCTCTTCTGAGAGGCATTAAAAGCGTCTTTTTAAGCTACTGTGACCTCCACCACTTTTCCGAGGGGCATTAAAAGCGTCTTGTTAAGCTACTGGGACCTCCACCACTTTTCCGAGTGGCATTAAAACCGTCTTGTTAAGCTACTGGGACCTCCACCACTTTTCTCAGGGTCATTGACAGCATCTTGTTAAGCTACTGGGACCTCCACCACTTTTCCGAGGGTCATTAAAACCGTAATGTTAAGCTACTGGACCTCCACCACTTTTCCGAGGGGCATTAAAACAGTCTTGTTAAGCTACTGGGACCTCCACCACTTTTCCGAGGGGCATTAAAAGCGCCTTGTTAAGCTACTGGGACCTCCACCACTTTTCCGAGGGGCATTAAAACGGTCTTGTTAAGCTCCTGGGACCTCCACGTCTCTTCTGAGGGGCATTAAAAAAGCGTCTTGTTAAGCTACTGTGACCTCCACCACTTTTCCGAGGGGTATTAAAACCGTAATGTTAAGCTACTGGGACCTCCACCACTTTTCCGAGGGGCATTAAAACAGTCTTGTTAAGCTACTGGGACCTCCACCACTTTTCCGAGGGGCATTAAAAGCGTCTTGTTAAGCTACTGGGACCTCCACAACTTTTCCGAGGGGCATTAAAACCGTCTTGTTAAGCTACTGGGACCTCCACGTCTCTTCTGAGGGGCATTAAAAGTGTCTTGTTAAGCTACTGTGACCTCCACCACTTTTCCGAAGGGCATTAAAACCATCTTCTTAAGCTACTGGGACCTCCACCACTTTTCCGAGGGGCCTTAAAACCGCCTTTTTAAGCTACTGGGATCTCCACGTCTCTTCTGAGGGGCATTAAAAGCGTCTTGTTAAGCTACTGTGACCTCCACCACTTTTCCGAGGGGCATTAAAAGCGTCTTGTTAAGCTACTGTGACCTCCACCACTTTTCCGAGGGGCATAAAAACCGTCTTGTTAAGCTATTGGGGCCTCCACCACTTTTCCGAGGGGCATTAAAACGGTTTTGTTAAGCTCCTGGGACCTCCACATCTCTTCTGAGGGGCATTAAAAAAGCGTCTTGTTAAGCTACTGTGACCTCCACCACTTTTCCGAGGGGCATTAAAACCGTCTTGTTAAGCTACTGGGACCTCCACCACTTTTCCGAGGGGCATTAAAACCGTCTTGTTAAGCTACTGGGACCTCCACCACTTTTCCGAGGGGCCTTAAAACCGCCTGTTTAAGCTAATGGGATCTCCACGTCTCTTCTGAGGGGCATTAAAAGCGTCTTGTTAAGCTACTGTGACCTCCACCACTTTTCCGAGGGGCATAAATACCGTCTTGTTAAGCTACTGGTGCCTCCACCACTTTTCCGAGGGGCATTAAAACGGTCTTGTTAAGCTACTGGGACCTCCACGTCTCTTCTGAGGGGCATTAAAAAAGCGTCTTGTTAAGCTACTGTGACCTCCACCACTTTTCCGAGGGGCATTAAAACCGTCTTGTTAAGCTACTGTGACCTCCACCACTTTTCTGAGGGGCATTATAACCATCTTTTTAAGCTACTGGGACCTCCACCACTTTTCCGAGGGGCATTAAAACCGTCTTGTTAAGCTACTGGGACCTCCACCACTTTTCCGAGGGGCATTAAAAGCGTCTTGTTAAGCTACTGGGACCTCCACAACTTTTCCGAGGGGCATTAAAATCGTCTTGTTAAGCTACTGGGACCTCCACGTCTCTTCTGAGGTGCATTAAAAGCGTCTTGTTAAGCAACTGTGACCTCCACGTATCTTCTGAGGGGCATTAAAAGCGTCTTGTTAAGCTACTCTGCCCTCCACCACTTTTCCGAGGGGCATTAAAAGCGTCTTGTTAAGCTACTGTGACCTCCACCACTTTTCCGAGGGGCATAAAAACCGTCTTGTTAAGCTACTGGGGCCTCCACCACTTTTCCAAGGGCATTAAAACGGTCTTGTTAAGCTCCTGGGACCTCCACGTCTCTTCTGAGGGGCATTAAAAAAGCGTCTTGTTAAGCTACTGTGACCTCCACCACTTTTCCGTGGGGCATTAAAACCGTCTTGTTAAGCTACTGTGACCTCCACCACTTTTCCGAGGGGCATTAAAACCATCTTGTTAAGCTACTGGGACCTCCACCACTTTTCCGAGGGGCCTTAAAACCGCCTTTTTAAGCTACTGGGATCTCCACTTCTCTTCTGAGGGGCATTAAAAGCGTCTTGTTAAGCTACTGTGACCTCCACCACTTTTCCGAGGGGCATTAAAACGGTCTTGTTAAGCTACTGGGACATCCACGTCTCTTCTGAGGGGCATTAAAACCATCTTGTTAAGCTACTGGGACCTCCACCACTTTTCCGAGGGGCATTAAAACCGTCTTGTTAAGCTACTGAGACCACCACTTTTCCGAGGGGCATTAAAACCATCTTGTTAAGCTACTGGGACCTCCACGTCTCTTCTGAGGGGCATTAAAAGTGTCTGGTTAAGCTACTGTGACCTCCATCACTTTTCCGAGGGGCATTAAAAGCATATTGTTAAGCTACTGGGACCTCCACCACTTTTCCAAGTGGCGTTGAAACCGTCTTGTTAAGCTACTGGGTCCTCCAACACTTTTCTGAGGGTCATTTAAAGCGTCTTGTTAAGATACTGGGACCTCCACTTCTCTTCTGAGGGGCATTAAAAGTGTCTTGTTAAACTACTTTGACCTCCACCACTTTTCCGAGGGGCATTAAAAGCATCTTGTTAAGCTACTGGGACCTCCACCACTTTTACGAGGGGCATTAAAAGCGTCTTGTTAAGCTACTGGGACCACCACCACTATTCCGAGGGGCATTAAAACCGTCTTGTTAAGCTACTGGGACCTCCACCACTTTTCCGAGGGGCATTAAAACCATCTTGTTAAGCTACTGGGACCTCCACGTCTCTTCTGAGGTGCATTAAAAGCGTCTTGTTAAGCCACTGTGACCTCCACCACTTTTCCAAGGGCCATTAAAAGAGTCTTGTTAAGCTACTGGGATCTCCACCACTATTCCGAGTGGCATTAAAATCTTCTCGTTAAGCTACTGGGACCTCCACCAATTTTCCGAGGTGCATTAAAACCGTCTTGTTAAGCTACTGGGACCTCCACTTCTCTTCTGAGAGGCATTAAAAGCGTCTTGTTAAGCTACTGTGACCTCCACCACTTTTGCAAGGCGCATTAAAACCGTCTTGTTAAGCTACTGGGACCTCCACCACTTTTCCTAGGGGCATTAAAAGCGTCTTGTTAAGCTACTGGGACCTCCACCACTTTTCCGAGCGGCATTAAAACCGTCTTGTTAAGCTACTGGGACCTCCACCACTTTTCCGAGGGGCGTTAAAACCGTCTTGTTAAGCTACTGGGACCTCCACGTCTCTTCTGAGGGGCATTAAAAGTGTCTGGTTAAGCTACTGTGACCTCCACCACTTTTCCGAGGGGCATTAAAAGCGTATTGTTAAGCTACTGTGACCTCCACCACTTTTCCGAGGGGCATTAAAACCGTTTTGTTAAGCTACTGGGACCTCCACAACTTTTCCGAGGGGCATTAAAACGGTCTTGTTAAGCTACTGGGACCTCCACGTCTCTTCTGAGAGGCATTAAAAGCGTCTTTTTAAGCTACTGTGACCTCCACCACTTTTCCGAGGGGCATTAAAAGCGTCTTGTTAAGCTACTGGGACCTCCACCACTTTTCCGAGTGGCATTAAAACCGTCTTGTTAAGCTACTGGGACCTCCACCACTTTTCCTAGGGTCATTTAAAGCATCTTGTTAAGCTACTGGGACCTCCACCACTTTTCCGAGGGTCATTAAAACCGTCATGTTAAGCTACTGGGACCTCCACCACTTTTCCGAGGGGCATTAAAACAGTCTTGTTAAGCTACTGGGACCTCCACCACTTTTCCGAGGGGCATTAAAAGCGCCTTGTTAAGCAACTGGAACCTCCACCACTTTTCCGAGGGGCATTAAAACCGTCTTGTTAAGCTACTGGGACCTCCACCACTTTTCCGAGGGGCATTAAAACCGCCTTGTTAAGCTACTGGGACCTCCACCACTTTTCCGAGGGGCATTAAAACCTTCTTGTTAAGCTCCTGGGACCTCCACCACTTTTCCGAGGGGCATTAAAACCTTCTTGTTAAGCTACTGGGACCTCCACCACTTTTCCGAGGGGCATTAAAACCGCCTTTTTAAGCTACTGGCACCTCCACGTCTCTTCTGAGGGGCATTAAAAACATCTTTTAAACTGCTCTGACCTCCACGAATTTTCCGAGGGGCATTAAAAGTGTCTTGTTAAGCTACTGTGACCTCCACCACTTTTCCGAGGGGCATTAAAACCATCTTGTTAAGCTACTGGGACCTCCACCACTTTTCCGAGGGGCATTAAAAGTGTCTTGTTAAGCTACTGGGACCTCCACGTCTCTTCTGAGGGGCATTAAAAGCGTCTTGTTAAGCTACTGTGACCTCCACCTCTTTTCCGCGGGGCATTAAAAGCGCCTTGTTAAGCTACTGGGACCTCCACCACTTTTCCGAGGGGCACTAAAACCGTCTTGTTAAGCTACTGGGACCTCCACCACTTTTCCGAGGGGCATTAGAACCGTCTTGTTAAGCTACTGGAACCTCCACCACTTTTCCGAGGGGCATTAAAACGGTCTTGTTAAGCTACTGGGACCTCCACGTCTCTTCTGAGAGGCATTAAAAGCGTCTTTTTAAGCTACTGTGACCTCCACCACTTTTCCGAGCGGCATTAAAAGCGTCTTGTTAAGCTACTGGGACCTCCACCACTTTTCCGAGTGGCATTAAAACCGTCTTGTTAAGCTACTGGGACCTCCACCACTTTTCCTAGGGTCATTTAAAGCATCTTGTTAAGCTACTGGGACCTCCACCACTTTTCCGAGGGTCATTAAAACCGTCATATTAAGCTACTGGGACCTCCACCACTTTTCCGAGGGGCATTAAAACAGTCTTGTTAAGCTACTGGGACCTTCACCACTTTTCCGAGGGGCATTAAAAGCGCCTTGTTAAGCAACTGGGACCTCCACCACTTTTCCGAGGGGCATTAAAACCGTCTTGTTAAGCTACTGGGACCTCCACCACTTTTCCGAGGGGCATTAAAACCGCCTTGTTAAGCTACTGGGACCTCCACCACTTTTCCGAGGGGCATTAAAACCTTCTTGTTAAGCTACTGGGACCTCCACCACTTTTCCGAGGGGCATTAAAACCGCCTTTTTAAGCTACTGGCACCTCCACGTCTCTTCTGAGGGGCATTAAAAACATCTTTTAAGCTGCTCTGACCTCCACGAATTTTCCGAGGGGCATTAAAAGTGTCTTGTTAAGCTACTGTGACCTCCACAACTTTTCCGAGGGGCATTAAAACCATCTTGTTAAGCTACTGGGACCTCCACCACTTTTCCTAGGGGCATTAAAAGTGTCTTGTTAAGCTACTGGGACCTCCACGTCTCTTCTGAGGGGCATTAAAAGCGTCTTGTTAAGCTACTGTGACCTCCACCTCTTTTCCGAGGGGCATTAAAAGCGCCTTGTTAAGCTACTGGGACCTCCACCACTTTTCCGAGGGGCATTAAAACCGTCTTGTTAAGCTACTGGGACCTCCACCACTTTTCCGAGGGGCATTAGAACCGTCTTGTTAAGCTACTGGAACCTCCACCACTTTTCCGAGGGGCATTAAAACCGCCTTTTTAAGCTACTGGCACCTCCACGTCTCTTCTGAGGGGCATTAAAAGCATCTTTTAAGCTGCTGTGACCTCCACGAATTTTCCGAGAGGCATTAAAAGCGTCTTGTTAAGCTACTGTGACCTCCACCACTTTTCCGAGGGGCATTAAAACCGTCTTGTTAAGCTACTGGGAACTCCACCACTTTTCCGAGGGGCATTAAAAGCGTCTTGTTAAGCTACTGTGACCTCGACGTCTCTTCTGAGGGGCATTAAAAGCGTCTTGTTAAGCTACTGTGACCTCCACCACTTTTCCGAGGGGCATTAAAAGCGTCTTGTTAAGCTTCTGGGACCTCCACCACTTTTCCGAGGGGTATTAAAAGCGTCTTGTTAAGCTACTGGGACCTCCACGTCTCATCTGAGGGGCATTAAAAGCGTCTTGTTAAGCTACTGTGACCTCCACCTCTTTTCCGAGGGGCATTAAAAGCGCCTTCTTAAGCTACTGGGACCTCCACCACTTTTCCGAGGGGCATTAAAACCGTCTTGTTAAGCTACTGGGACCTCCACCACTTTTCCGAGGGGCATTAGAACCGTCTTGTTAAGCTACTGGAACCTCCACCACTTTTCCGAGGGGCATTAAAACGGTCTTGTTAAGCTACTGGGACCTCCACGTCTCTTCTGAGAGGCATTAAAAGCGTCTTTTTAAGCTACTGTGACCTCCACCACTTTTCCGAGGGGCATTAAAAGCGTCTTGTTAAGCTACTGGGACCTCCACCACTTTTCCGAGTGGCATTAAAACCGTCTTGTTAAGCTACTGGGACCTCCACCACTTTTCCTAGGGTCATTTAAAGCATCTTGTTAAGCTACTGGGACCTCCACCACTTTTCCGAGGGTCATTAAAACCGTCATGTTAAGCTACTGGGACCTCCACCACTTTTCCGAGGGGCATTAAAACAGTCTTGTTAAGCTACTGGGACCTCCACCACTTTTCCGAGGGGCATTAAAAGCGCCTTGTTAAGCAACTGGGACCTCCACCACTTTTCCGAGGGGCATTAAAACCGTCTTGTTAAGCTACTGGGACCTCCACCACTTTTCCGAGGGGCATTAAAACCGCCTTGTTAAGCTACTGGGACCTCCACCACTTTTCCGAGGGGCATTAAAACCTTCTTGTTAAGCTACTGGGACCTCCACCACTTTTCCGAGGGGCATTAAAACCGCCTTTTTAAGCTACTGGCACCTCCACGTCTCTTCTGAGGGGCATTAAAAACATCTTTTAAGCTGCTCTGACCTCCACGAATTTTCCGAGGGGCATTAAAAGTGTCTTGTTAAGCTACTGTGACCTCCACAACTTTTCCGAGGGGCATTAAAACCATCTTGTTAAGCTACTGGGACCTCCACCACTTTTCCGAGGGGCATTAAAAGTGTCTTGTTAAGCTACTGGGACCTCCACGTCTCTTCTGAGGGGCATTAAAAGCGTCTTGTTAAGCTACTGTGACCTCCACCTCTTTTCCGAGGGGCATTAAAAGCGCCTTGTTTAGCTACTGGGACCTCCACCACTTTTCCGAGGGGCATTAAAACCGTCTTATTAAGCTACTGGGACCTCCACCACTTTTCCGAGGGGCATTAGAACCGTCTTGTTAAGCTACTGGAACCTCCACCACTTTTCCGAGGGGCATTAAAACCGCCTTTTTAAGCTACTGGCACCTCCACGTCTCTTCTGAGGGGCATTAAAAGCATCTTTTAAGCTGCTGTGACCTCCACGAATTTTCCGAGGGGCATTAAAAGCGTCTTGTTAAGCTACTGTGACCTCCACCACTTTTCCGAGGGGCATTAAAACCGTCTTGTTAAGCTACTGGGACCTCCACCACTTTTCCGAGGGGCATTAAAAGCGTCTTGTTAAGCTACTGGGACCTCGACGTCTCTTCTGAGGGGCATTAAAAGCGTCTTGTTAAGCTACTGTGACCTCCACCACTTTTCCGAGGGGCATTAAAAGCGTCTTGTTAAGCTTCTGGGACCTCCACCACTTTTCCGAGGGGTATTAAAAGCGTCTTGTTAAGCTACTGGGACCTCCACGACTTTTCCGAGGGGCATTAAAACCGTTTTGTTAAGCTACTGGGAACTCCACCACTTTTCCGAGGGGCATTAAAACCGTAATGATAAGCTACTGGGACCTCCACGTCTCTTCTGAGGGGCATTAAAAGCGTCTTGTTAAGCTACTGTGACCTCCACCACTTTTCCAAGTGGCACTAAAACCATCTTTTTAAGCTACTGGGACCTCCACCACTTTTCCAAGGGGCATCAAAACCGCCTTTTTAAGCTACTGGGACCTCCACCTCTCTTGTGATGGGCATTAAAAGCGTCTTTTAAGCTACTGTGACCTCCACCACTTTTCCGAGGGGCATTAAAACCGTTTTGTTAAGCTACTGGGACCTCCACCACTTTTCCGAGGGGCACTAAAAGTGTCTTGTTAAGCTACTGGGACCTCCATCACTTTTCCGAGGGGCATCAAAAACCATCTTCTTAAGCTACTGGGACCTCCACCACTTTTCCGAGGGGCCTTAAAACCGCCTTTTTAAGCTACTGGAATCTCTACGTCTCTTCTGAGGGGCATTAAAAGCATCTCTTAAGCTACTGTGACCTCCACCACTTTTCCGAGGGGCATTAAAAGCGTCTTGTTAAGCTACTGTGACCTCCACCACTTTTCTGAGGGGCATCAAAAACCATCTTCTTAAGCTACTGGGACCTCCACCACTTTTCCGAGGGGCCTTAAAACGGCCTTTTTAATCTACTGGGATCTCCACGTCTCTTCTGAGGGGCATTAAAAGCGTCTCTTAAGCTACTGTGACCTCCACCACTTTTCCGAGGGGCATTAAAAGCGTCTTGTTAAGCTACTGTGACCTCCACCACTTTTCCGAGGGGCATAAAAACCATCTTGTTAAGCTACTGGGGCCTTCACCACTTTTCCAAGGGGCATTAAAACGGTCTTGTTAAGCTACTGGGACCTCCACGTCTCTTCTGAGGGGCATTAAAAGAGTCTTGTTAAGCTACTGTGACCTCCACCACTTTTCCGAGGGGCATTAAAAGCATCTTGTTAAGCTACTGTGACCTCCACCACTTTTCCGAGGGGCATTAAAACCGTGTTGTTAAGCTACTGGGACCTCCACCACTTTTCCGAGGGGCATTAAAACCGTCTTGTTAAGCTACTGGGACCTCCACCACTTTTCCGAGGGGCATTAAAACCGTCTTGTTAAGCTACTGAGACCACCACTTTTCCGAGGGGCATTAAAACCGTCTTGTTAAGCTACTGGAACCTCCACCACTTTTCCGAGGGGCATTAAAACCGCCTTTTTAAGCTACTGTCACCTCCACGTCTCTTCTGAGGGGCATTAAAAGCATCTTTTAAGCTGCTGTGACCTCCACGAATTTTCCGAGGGGCATTAAAAGCGTCTTGTTAAGCTACTGTGACCTCCACCACTTTTCCGAGGGGCATTAAAAGCGTCTTGTTAAGCTTCTGGGACCTCCACCACTTTTCCGAGGGGTATTAAAAGCGTCTTGTTAAGCTACTGGGACCTCCACGACGTTTCCGAGGGGCATTAAAAGTGTCTTGTTAAGCTACTGGGACCTCCACCACTTTTCCAAGTGGCGTTAAAACCGTATTGTTAAGCTACTGGGACCTCCAATACTTTTCCGAGGGTCATTTAAAGCATCTTGTTAAGCTACTGGGACCTCCACTTCTCTTCTGAGGGGCATTAAAAGTGTCTTGTTAAACTAGTTTGACCTCCACCACTTTTCCGAGGGGCATTAAAAGCATCTTGTTAAGCTACTGGGACCTCCACCACTTTTCCGAGGGGCATTAAAAGCGTCTTGTTAAGCTACTGGGACCTCCACCACTTTTCCGAGGGTCATTAAAAGCGTCTTGTTAAGCTACTGGGACCTCCACCACTATTCCGAGGGGCATTAAAAGCGTCTTGTTAAGCTACTGGGACCTCCACCACTTTTCCGAGGGGCATTAAAAGCGTCTTGTTAAGCTACTGGGACCTCCACCACTTTTCCGAGGGGTATTAAAAGTGTCTTGTTAAGCTACTGGGACCTCCACCACTTTTCCGAGGGGCATTAAAACCGTCTTGTTAATCTACTGGGACCTCCAATACTTTTCCGAGGGGTATTAAAAGCGTCTTGTTAAGCTACTGGGACCTCCACGACGTTTCCGAGGGGCATTAAAAGTGTCTTGTTAAGCTACTGGGACCTCCACCACTTTTCCAAGTGGCGTTAAAACCGTATTGTTAAGCTACTGGGACCTCCAATACTTTTCCGAGGGTCATTTAAAGCATCTTGTTAAGCTACTGGGACCTCCACCACTATTCCGAGGGGCATTAAAAGCGTCTTGTTAAGCTACTGGGACCTCCACCACTTTTCCGAGGGGCATTAAAAGCGTCTTGTTAAGCTACTGGGACCTCCACCACTTTTCCGAGGGGTATTAAAAGTGTCTTGTTAAGCTACTGGGACCTCCACCACTTTTCCGAGGGGCATTAAAACCGTCTTGTTAATCTACTGGGACCTCCACCACTTTTCCGAGGGGTATTAAAAGCGTCTTGTTAAGCTACTGGGACCTCCACGACGTTTCCGAGGGGCATTAAAAGTGTCTTGTTAAGCTACTGGGACCTCCACCACTTTTCCAAGTGGCGTTAAAACAGTATTGTTAAGCTACTGGGACCTCCAATACTTTTCCGAGGGTCATTTAAAGCATCTTGTTAAGCTACTGGGACCTCCACTTCTCTTCTGAGGGGCATTAAAAGTGTTTTGTTAAACTAGTTTGACCTCCACCACTTTTCCGAGGGGCATTAAAAGCATCTTGTTAAGCTACTGTGACCTCCACCACTTTTCCGAGGGGCATTAAAACCGTCTTGTTAAGCTACTGGGACCTCCACCACTTTTCCGAAGGGCATTAAAAGCGTCTTGTTAAGCTACTGGGACCTCCACGTCTCTTCTGAGGGGCAATAAAAGCGTCTTGTTAAGCTACTGTGACCTCCACCACTTTTCCGAGGGGTATTAAAAGCGTCTTGTTAAGCTACTGGGACCTCCACCACTTTTCCGAGGGGCATTAAAACCGTCTTGTTAATCTACTGGGACCTCCACCTCTTTTTCGAGGGTCATTAAAACCGTCTTGCTAAGCTACTGGGACCTCCACCACTTTTCCGAGGGGCATTAAAACCGTAATGATAAGCTACTGGGACCTCCACGTCTCTTCTGAGGGGCATTAAAAGCGTCTTGTTAAGCTACTGTGACCTCCACCCCTTTTCCGAGAGGCACTAAAACCATCTTGTTAAGCTACTGGGACCTCCACCACTTTTCCAAGGGGCATTAAAACCGCCTTTTTAAGCTACTGGGACCTCCACCACTTTTCCGAGGGGCATTAAAGCCGTCTTGTTAAGCAACTGGGACCTCTACGTCTCTTCTGAGGGGCATTAAAAGTGTCTGGTTAAGCTACTGTGACCTCCACCATTTTTCCGAGGGGCATTAAAAGCGTATTGTTAAGCTACTGTGACCTCCACCACTTTTCCGAGGGGCATTAAAAGCGTCTTGTTAAGCTGCTGGGACCTCCACGTCTCTTCTGAGGGGCAATAAAAGCGTCTTGTTAAGCTACTGTGACCTCCACCACTTTTCCGAGGGTCATTAAAAGCGTCTTGTTAAGCTACTGGGACCTCCACCACTTTTCCGAGGGGTATTAAAAGCGTCTTGTTAAGCTACTGGGACCTCCACCACTTTTCCTAGGGTCATTTAAAGCATCTTGTTAAGCTACTGGGACCTCCACCACTCTTCCGAGGGGCGTTAAAACCGTCTTGTTAAGCTACTGGGACCTCCACCACTTTTCCGAGGTGCATTAAAACCGTCTTGTTAAGGTACTGGGACCTCCACTTCTCTTCTGAGAGGCATTAAAAGCGTCTTGTTAAGCTAGTGTGACCTCCACCACTTCCGAGGCGCATTAAAACCGTCTTGTTAAGCTACTGGGACCTCCACTACTTTTCCGAGGGGCATTAAAAGCGTCTTGTTAAGCTACTGGGACCTCCACCACTTTTCCGAGTGGCATTAAAAGCGTCTTGTTAAGCTACTGGGACCTCCACCACTTTTCCTAGGGTCATTTAAAGCATCTTGTTAAGCTACTGGGACCTCCACCACTTTTCCGAGGGGCATTAAAACCGTCTTGTTAAGCTACTGGGACCTCCACCACTTTTCCGAGGGGCATTGAAACCATCTTGTTAAGCTACTGGGACCTCCACGTCTCTTCTGAGGGGCATTAAAAGCATCTTGTTAAGCTACTGTAACCTCCACCACTTTTCCGAGTGGCATTAAAATCGTCTCGTTAAGCTACTGGGACCTCCACCACTTTTCCGAGGTGCATTAAAACCGTCTTGTTAAGCTACTGGGACCTCCACTTCTCTTCTGAGAGGCATTAAAAGCGTCTTGTTAAGCTAGTGTGACCTCCACCACTTCCGAGGCGCATTAAAACCGTCTTGTTAAGCTACTGGGACCTCCACTACTTTTCCGAGGGGCATTAAAAGCGTCTTGTTAAGCTACTGGGACCTCCACAAACTTTCCGAGGGGCGTTAAAACCGTCTTGTTAAGCTACTGGGACCTCCACCACTTTTCCGAGGGGCGTTAAAACCGTCTTGTTAAGCTACTGGGACCTCCACGTCTCTTCTGAGGTGCACTAAAAGCGTCTTGTTAAGATAGTGTGACCTCCACCACTTTTCCAAGGGGCATTAAAAGCGTCTTGTTAAGCTACTGGGACCGCCACCACTTTTCCGAGTGGCATTAAAATCATCTTGTTAAGCTACTGGGACCTCCACATCTTTTCCGAGGGGCATTAAAACCATCTTGTTAAGCTACTGGGACCTCCACCACTTTTCGGAGGGGCATTAAAACCGTCTTGATAAGCAACTGGGACCTCAACGTCTCTTCTGAGTGCCATTAAAAGTGTCTGGTTAAGCTACTGTGACCTCCACCACTTTTCCGAGGGTCATTAAAAGCGTATTGTTAAGCTCTGTGACCTCCACCACTTTTCCGAGGGGCATTAAAACCGTTTTGTTAAGCTACTGGGACCTCCACAACTTTTCCGAGGGGCATTAAAACAGTCTTGTTAAGCTACTGGGACCTCCACGTCTCTTCTGACAGGCATTAAAAGCGTCTTTTTAAGCTACTGTGACCTCCACCACTTTTCCGAGGGGCATTAAAAGCATCCTGTTAAGCTACTGGGACCTCCACCACTTTTCCGAGTGGCATTAAAACCGTCTTGTTAAGCTACTGGGACCTCCACCACTTTTCCTAGGGTCATTTAAAGCATCTTGTTAAGCTACTGGGTCCTCCACCACTTTTCCGAGGGGCATTAAAAGTGTCTTGTTAAGCTACTGGGA
Source organism: Phyllobates terribilis (assembly GCF_046119375.1). Taxonomy (NCBI): domain Eukaryota; kingdom Metazoa; phylum Chordata; class Amphibia; order Anura; family Dendrobatidae; genus Phyllobates; species Phyllobates terribilis. Next base: position 102,058,476 of record NW_027362767.1, read on the forward strand.
CCTCCACGTCTCTTCTGAGGGGCATTAAAAGCGTCTTGTTAAGCTACTGTGACCTCCACCACTTTTCCGAGGGGCATCAAAAACCATCTTCTTAAGCTACTGGGACCTCCACCACTTTTCCGAGGGGCCTTAAAACCGCCTTTTTAAGCTACTGGGATCTCCACGTCTCTTCTGAGGGGCATTAAAAGCGTCTCTTAAGCTACTATGACCTCCACCACTTTTCCGAGGGGCATTAAAAGCGTCTTGTTCAGCTACTGTGACCTCCACCACTTTTCCGAGGGGCATAAAAACCATCTTGTTAAGCTACTGGGGCCTCCACCACTTTTCCGAGGGGCATTAAAGCGGTCTTGTTAAGCTACTGGGACCTTCACGTCTCTTCTGAGGGGCATTAAAAGCATCTTGTTAAGCTACTGTGACCTCCACCACTTTTCCGAGGGGCATTAAAAGCGTCTTGTTAAGCTACTGTGACCTCCACCACTTTTCCGAGGGGCATTAAAACCGTCTTGTTAAGCTACTGGGACCTCCACCACTTTTCCGAGGGGCATTAAAACCATCTTGTTAAGCTACTGGGACCTCCACGTCTCTTCTGAGGGGCATTAAAAGTGTCTGGTTAAGCTACTGTGACCTCCATCACTTTTCCAAGTGGCGTTAAAACCGTCTTGTTAAGCTACTGGGACCTCAACCACTTTTGCGAGGGTAATTTAAAGCGTCTAGTTAAGCTACTGGGACCTCCACTTCTCTTCTGAGGGGCATTAAAAATGTCTTTTTAAACTACTTTGACCTCCACCACTTTTCCGAGGGGCATTAAAAGCATCTTGTTAAGCTACTGGGACCTCCACCACTTTTCCGAGGGGCATTAAAAGCGTCTTGTTAAACTTCTGGGACCTCCACCACTTTTCCGAGGGGCATTAAAACCGTCTTGTTAAACTACTGGGACCTCCACCACTTTTCCGAGGGGCATTAAATCCATCTTGTTAAGCTACTGGGACCTGCACTTCTCTTCTGAGGTGCATTAAAAGCATCTTGTTAAGCTCCTGTGACCTCCACCACTTTTCCAAGGGCCATTAAAAGCGTCTTGTTAAGCTACTGTGACCTCCACCACTTTTCCGAGGCGCATTAAAACCGTCTTGTTAAGCTACTGGGACCTCCACCACTTTTCCGAGGGGCATTAATAGTGTCTTGTTAAGCTACTGGGACCTCCACCACTTTTCCGAGGGGCGTTAAAACCGTCTTGTTAAGCTACTGGGACCTCCACGTCTCTTCTGAGGTGCATTAAAAGCGTCTTGTTAAGATACTGTGACCTCCACCACTTTTGCAAGGGGCATTAAAAGCGTCTTGTTAAGCTACTGGGACCTCCACCACTTTTCCGAGTGGCATTAAAATCGTCTTGTTAGGCTACTGGGACCTCCACAACTTTTCCGAGGGGCATAAAAACCATCTTGTTAAGCTACTGGGACCTCCACCACTTTTCCGAGGGGCATTAAAAGCGTCTTGATAAGCAACTGGGACCTCCACGTCTCTTCTGAGGGGCATTAAAAGTGTCTGGTTAAGCTACTGTGACCTCCACCACTTTTCCGAGGGGCATTAAAAGCGTATTGTTAAGCTACTGTGACCTCCACCACTTTTCCGAGGGGCATTAAAACGGTCTTGTTAAGCTACTGGGACCTCCACGCCTCTTCTGAGAGGCATTAGAAGCGTCTTTTTAAGCTACTGTGACCTCCACCACTTTTCCGAGGGGCATTAAAAGCGTCTTGTTAAGCTACTGGGACCTCCACCACTTTTCCGAGTGGCATTAAAACCGTCTTGTTAAGCTACTGTGACCTCCACCACTTTTCAGAGGGGCATTAAAAGCTTCTTTTTAAGCTACTGGCACCTCCAACACTTTTCCGAGGGGCATTAAAACCGTCTTGTTAAGCTACTGTGACCTCCACCACTTTTCCGAGGGGCATTAAAAGTGTCTTGTTAAACCACTCTGAACTCCACAGCTCTTCCAAGGTGAATTGAAATGTTGTTTTTAATTAACTCTAACCTCCACAACTCTTCGAACCGGCATTGCATTTCCTCCTAATTTTTGGCAGCTTTTGCTTGGAAGGCATAAGCAAAGACTATGGGAGACACACTCCCCAATAATGGGAATAATGTTTGTAATATGCTGTACTGCATGGCTCTTGTAAGGGTCTTTGCAAGTTCTTCCCTCCTAAATTTTGGCAGCTTTTGCTTGGAAGGCATAAGCAAATACTATGGGAGACCCACTTCCCAATAATGGGAATAATGTTTGTAATATGCTGTACTGCATGGCTCTTGTAAGGGGCATTGCAAGTTCCTCTGTCCTAATTTTTGGCAGCTTTTGCTTGGAAGGCATTAGCAAAGACTATGGGAGACACACTCCCCAATAATGGGAATAATGTTTTTAAGATGCTGTACTGTATGGCTCTTGTAAGGGGCATTAAAACCGTCTTGTTAAGCTACTGTGACCTCCACCACTTTTCTGAGGGGCATTAAAAGCGTCTTGTTAAATTACTGGGACCTCCACATCTCTTCTGAGGGGCATTAAAAGCATCTTGTTAAGCTACTGTGACCTCCACCACTTTTCCGAGGGGCATTAAAACCGTCTTGTTAAGCTTCTGCGATCTCCACCACCATTCCGAGGGGCATTAAAACCGTCTTGTTAAGCTACTGTGACCTCCACGTCTCTTCAAAGGGGCATTAAAAGCGTCTTCTTAAGCCACTCTGAACTCCACAGCTCTTCCAAGGGGCATTGAAATGTTGTTTTTAATTACCTCTAACCTCCACGACTCTTCCAACGGTCATTGCATTTCCTCCTAATTTTAGTCAGCTTTTGCTTTTCAATGCAAAGGCAAAAACTAAGGGAGACCCACTCCCCAATAATGGGTAGAAGTTTTTTTGTACGCTGTAATCCATGTTTGTTCCAAGGGGCATTGCAGTTCCTCATATTTTTTGGAAAGCCTTCCATTCACTGGTTAGGCCTATAATGTACAGGAGACCCAGTTGCTATAAATGGAAAAAACGGTTTAGTTAAGGCCCTCTGACCTCCATGTCATTTCCAAGGGGCATTGGAGTGCCTCAAAATTTTTGGTAGGCATTGCACTCACTGTATGCCCTATAACTGTGTAGCCAAACCGCTCCTTTTGTTACAGAAACATATCCTACAAGACATATGTGGTTGACTGACCTGATATTGATGTGAATGGTCCCTGTTCCTCCTGCTCTTTCTCCTTTGCCACTGCCTCATCCATCATTTATCACCTGAAGCTTTGTTTTAATGGGAGTCATAGAACTGGGATAGTAGCAGGAAAACATCCAGCAATCCTCGGAAGAGGTAGGATATGCGCCAAAACGCTGACCACCTCAGGCCTAGCCGCTACTACATACATGCGCTTGCATTCCAAGAAAACAACGCAGATGCTAACTTCTATCATCATCATCATCATGCTCCTCACCTTGACACTCTCAACTCCCCTGATGGAGAAGCCAGGGCCCACCGGAGGAGTCTGGTTCTCTTGTGGGCTCGTCCAATGATGCCCTAAAGCAGGCCGGGCTAAGAAAAGTGTGTGGAGGGATTTTCCAAGGAGAAATAGGGGCGGCTGGGGACCGTTTATGGACACCCGGCCACCCCCTGGCGGCTGTGGACCGAGTGTGGACACCGGGCCGCGAGTCGGCTGGGGACCGAGTATGGACACCCGGCTGCCGGGCGGCTGGGGACTGAGTATGGATTCCAGGCCGCCAACGCAGCCATGACGTGGTGGCCAGATTCCGCCTCCACATGCCTAAAAGGCCCAATTTCAAGTGCAAGCAAGCTAGCAGTATGGTATTGCAGCCTGGGGGTGGGTGGGTACCAGGCTGCACACTTACGCTTGCATTCCAAGAAAACAAAGCAGATGCTAACTTGTATCATCATCATCATGGTCCTCACCTTGGCACTCAACTCCCCTGATGGAGAAACCAGGGCCCACCGAAAGAGTCTGGTTCTCTGGTGGGCTCGTCCAATGCTGCTCTAAAGCAGGCTGGGCTAAGAAAAGTGTGTGGGGGGATGTTCCAAGGAGAAATAGGGGCGGCTGGGGACCATTTATGGACACCCGGCTGCCCCCAGGCGGCTGGGGACCGAGTGTGGACACCCGGCCGCGGGGCGGCTGGGGACCGAGTGTGGACACCCGGCCGCCCCCTGGCGGCTGGGGACTGAGTATGGATACCAGGCCGCCAACGCAGCCATGACGTGGTGGCCAGATTCCGCCTCCACATGCCTAAAAGGCCCAATTTCAAGTGCAAGCAAGCAGTATGGTATTGCAGCCTGGGGGTGGGTGGGTGGTTGGCTGCATATTTGCACTTGCATTGCAAGGAATGGGAGAAATAAAATTGAACACTGCCCTGGGACAAGAACTTGCACGGGGATAGTTGCGAGTCTGCATCTTCTGATGCGGCAAGGATGACTTATGATGGGCACACTTTTAGGCAGTGACCTGGGTGTCAGAGATGCTTCCAGGGGTCTTCCCCATGCTGTTCCCATGTCTTTTCAGCACTGTATGCATGTGTCACACAGCACATGGCCAGATAAGGTTGTAAAATGTTAAAATGACATTTCCCGGTGAATACATTTGTCACGGTTGAAAGTGATGTCACTGCTTTCTGGGTCTTCTATCCTTGGATTACGATATCGGAGAGAATGAGACACAGGACAGGATGTATGTGTCAAACAAGCTCTAACTTTATTACAAAGCATAGGGTTTATATACACCCTGAAGGCAGGAAACGGATTTACCATATATGGTCCGATCATACAATTTAGCACACAAAGACTGGTTTCTGTTCTCGTGATGCTTATGCTCATGTTGAAACATTTAATCAGATACATTTATTCAGACACATTTAATCAGATACATTCTGATGACTAGCAAGGACACGTTAGTCTGTATTGATAAAAGGAAGGAACATTTAGCTGTTGTTTTGACCTAAAGTAACTGTCAGACTTATATAGCATAGATGGGGCCTTTAAACTTGAGGGACCTCATCTTCTGCTATAACATTCCGTCCTTTTGTTCCTTCATTTATCAATATGAATTTCTATATTTTCTTTTAGTACAACGCTGAATACACATTAGAAATAACTTAAAAACCAAATAAACCGCAAGACACATTAGCAAAACCTGAAAAATAGCTTGCATTATACCAGCCAACCATCCACCGATACCTTTAAACCAATTAACGGGATTTAGAAATAAAAAGGTGTTTGCCCACCAGGAATCCTGATTCTTGAGGTTGGCCTCATCATAAAGTCTCCTTAATTTTTGCTTTGTTACGAGGTACCCACTCCCCTCCTTTAAATGCTATATACAACCTGGGAATTATTTGACCCGTCAGGTTCCCTTGCCACCAGGGAAATTTTGTCCACCCTACTACGGGAATCCCAACAGTGGTATTCCACAATCTCTGTGTGGTATTATTGGCCCAAGTATCTGAACAGTTCACACAAAAGTTTATCTCTTCCCATGAGACTGGAACAGTGAGAAAGGGTATGCTAGTGGATGTCACAGGGGCTTGTGTACATATCCAACAATTAGCAATAGTCTGGTTTTGCTCCTTTAGTCCATCGATTAGAGCAAGATGGTGTTTAATGAATCTATTGTCGCCTCCATCTGTAGTGCCCAACGTAGTCCATGCACCTGTGGTCGCAAGGATGCAGGTAAGTATAAACAATGTCTTCATTCTTTGTCCGCTGGTTCTCCTAGTATCTTTTTGCAAGGGGACGCGTGGATCCAGGCCTCTTTTCCCTCTAGCTTAACGGCTGTGCTTGTGGTCAGCAGAACTTGAAAGGGTCCGTCAAACCGTGGATCTAGGCTTTTCCTCACGTGTCTTTTTATAACCACCCAGTCTCCAGGTTGCAGCGTATGGCTGCTAGAGTCTTGATCTGGAAGAGAACTGAAGACATTATCATGTATTTGCTTAATCTTTTTGTGTAAAGCCCTAACGTAGGAACTTAGCACATGGTTGTTCACTTCTAATGCTTGCGGATAGAAACACCCTAGGCTGGGTACGTTGCCAAACAATATCTCATATGGAGAGAGTCCAGTCTTTTTATTGGGCGTATATCTTACTGAAAACAGAGCAAGCGGTAAACAATCCGGCCATGGTTTTCCTGTTTCAGCCATGGCTTTCTGAATTTTTAATTTCAATGTCCCATTCAGTCTTTCCACTTTACCACTACTTTGCGGATGATATGGGGTGTAGAATGCTTGTTGAATTCCTAGAGCTGACATGACTTCATTCATTATTTCACCTATGAAGTGTGTACCTCTTTCACTCTCAATTACCTCTGGTACCCCATACCTGCAGACCACCTCCGCAAGCAGTTTCTTTGCGGTTGCTGCAGCCGTGGCTTTGGCAATCTGGAAAGCCTCTGGCCATCCTGAGAACAAATCAATACAGACCAACACATATTCCCATGATCCTGACTTTGGCAGCTGAATATAATCAATTTGCAGTCTCTGGAATGGATAGAGGGGCCGGGGTGTGTGTTTGGGTTGTGTTTTAACTACTCTACCCTGATTATGTGTAGCACATATCATGCAGTTGTTCAATACAGGTGGAGAATCCTGGTGCCACCCAATGTTTCTGCATCACACTCATCACAGCCGTTTTAGATTGGTGTGTCGCCCCATGTAGCATCTGGGCAGCCGCTGGGTACAGTGCCCTTGGAAGGCATCGTCGTGTCCCTTTCCCCCATACCCCATTTGCTTCATTCAGGCATGCACCTTCCTTTAACCACTTATCAACCTCCTCCTTTTGAGCCTGAGCCTGCATTTGGGATAAGATGTCCTCCGACACAAAGGGGTTTTTAGGGGCACTTAACTGACGTACTGTTGGCCCTTGTTGCGGCTTACAGGCTGTTGTTTTTGCTGCTGCATCTGCCATCGCGTTTCCTCTACTCACCTGGTCGGTGCATCTGGTATGTGCTCTTACCTTTATGACAGCTACTTTTTTGAGTAGTTGTAGTGCTTCAATTAACTGCTGGACCGCATCAGCATTCTTTATGGGGTGTCCTGCTGCCGTCAGGAAACCTCTTGACTTCCATATGGGACCAAAATCATGCGATATACCGAATGCGTACCTAGAATTCGTGTAAATGTTAACAATACTACCTTCTGCTAGTTTACAGGCCTCGGTTAGGGCCCTAAGTTCGGCCTCTTGAGCCGATTGGTGTGGGAGCATTGGTTCTGCCTTGATTACTGCATTGAGGGAGACAACTGCATATCCAGTATGGAAAGTACCCGAATCGTCCTGATGACGGGATCCATCTACAAAAAATTCAAAATCTTCATTTTCTAATTCATGTTCAAATACAGTAGGTAAACCTGCCTTTTCTTGTGCCATCATTTGTACACAGTCATGAGGAACGTCCTCTCTTGGATCTTCCTTAAAAAGCACAGTACCTGACCCCTCCTTTAGGTCCGAGAGAGGTAACAAAGTTGCTGGGTTCAGAGTAGTACACCTCTGTAAAGAAACATTGGGAGGCATTAACAGTGCACATTGTAACCTGAGATGCTGAGAGGTGAGCGGGTTGCACCTGGTTCAATATAGTATAGACATCATGAGGTGTTAGAACGGTGAGCGGGTGGTCAAGAACAATGTCTGCGGATTTATGGAGTAATAGTCCAACAGCATGCAGAGCACGTACGCAGGATGGTGCACCTCTGGCTACCGCATCTAATCTGCCAATAAAGTAGGCAACAGGTCTCTGATTATCACCGAGTGTTTGAGTTAAAACTCCTGCTGCATGTCCAGCTTGTTCATGAAGGTACAGAGTAAATGGGAGCTCATAATTAGGGGTACCCAAAGCTGGAGCAGCCAAAATACGTTTTTTAAGAGAAATAAAAACAGTCTATTGCCTCTGATATTAGTACAAAAGGTGTAGGGTAAGACAGTCATAAAGGGGCTGCATCAAAACAGAGACGGCATGAATCCACTGTCTGCAATAGGAAACAAGTCCAAGAAAAGTTCTGAGGGCTGCAACATTGTTAGGGACGGTGAATGCCTGTACTGCTTGTTTGCGTGCATTTGTTAAATGACGGGCTCCTGGTGTAATGCAATGTCCCAAAAAGGTGACTGAAGATTTACAAAACTGAATCTTATCTTTCGATGCCTTGCAGCCAGAGTGATAGAGAAACAACATAAGCGATATAATTGCACTATGACATTGTTTCCTAGAAGGGGCACAAATGAGCAGGTCATCGACATATTGCAAAACAACAATATGTGGTTCAGACCATCCTTCCAGTATTTCCTGCAGACTTGCAGTGTACATGGTGGGGGAGTTCTGGGCACCCTGTGGCAACACTGTCCATGTATATTGACTGCCCTGGAACGTGAAAGCAAACAGGTACTGGCAGTCAGGATGTAATGGTACACTGAAAAATGCATTTGCCAAATCGACCACTGAAAAGCAAAGAGAGTTAGAAGGTATCTGTGACAGAAGAGTATGCGGGTTGGGCACAACTGGTGTTAGAAGTTCTGTGGCTTTGTTAACCAACCGGAGGTCATGGACCATTCTATATGCGGCTGGTTGTCCTGGCACGCTCTTTTTCTTTACTGGGAACAGGGGAGTGTTGCAAGGGGACTGGGCTTTGACTAGGACTCCCCTGTGTAGTAATTTTTGGACTTGCTGGGCTATGGCATTCTCCTGAGCCGAGCTAAGGGGATACTGCCTCTGTTGAGGTAAGATTGCTCCTGGTTTTAATTTCACCATTACTGGTTGAACTCTTAACCTACCGACATCTGTTTTGTCTGAGGCCCAAAAGTCATGCTGCACAGCATGCTCCAATATTGGGGGAAACTCATTTTTCTCTTCTATTCCTGCAATATCTAGCGACATAATTTTGCAAAGGGTACTTGGTTTTAAACCTGGGGTCATGGTGACAGTGCCATCGGGATGATATTCAATATGTGCTTGTAATTGGGACAACACATCATTTCCCAAAAGATTACATTGGCCTCGGGGCGATACCATGAGCTGGCTATGTACAGTAGCTCCTTGAATTTGCAGGGGAATTCTCTTGGTCACAGGGAGCAGGACAGACGGGGAATTGAAGGGGGTGGCAATGACATGATGTGAAAAATCAGTGTCAGTGTATGGCCAATCACCTTGCGTAATTACTGAATTGTCGGCCCCCTTATCTACTTGGAAATCGATTTCATGTCCCCCTGGTAGGTTCACCTGCACTATACAACTGGGAGTTGGGGGTAAGGAGATGAGGGGGTTCATGTGCAAGCTACCCTTATCCTATGGGGGTGTTGTTTGGTCGGCTGGAGGACCCGTACTCTGAGCATTTGGATACGGGTTGGTCCTACAGTCCTTTCTAAAATGTCCTGGCTTTTTACATCCGTAACATAGTCTCTGTCCCCCTCCTGCAGTCCGTCCTTTGTCTCTGTTGTTTCTAGGGGTAGTCTCTACTATGTGTACTCTGGCAGCTCTCTTTGCCTGCGCTATGTCATGCTGTGCTCCCTGGGCTATTCTAGCCAAATCCTCTGCTTTCACTGATCTCCAATCTGGTCTACTTGCTTTTACCTTCTCTGCAATCTCCTTCTTTAGTCCGTTCATGAAAGCACTTGCTAATACCCTCTCACTAGTCTTATTTTCGGGAATAAATCCCATTTCTGACCAAGTTCTCCTTAATGCCCAAAAGTAATCTTTGGGGTCTTCTTCCTTACCTTGAACCCGGTCTTCTAGTGTAACCTGCCTCTCTGCCTGTCTGTCTTTACATGCCTTTACCAACGCTGCTGCGAATAGAACTCTGGCTGCTGCATCATTAGATTCTGCATCTACGGGTCCGGTCCTATTGGCATACTGTTTTTTTGTCTCATCTATCAACCTATCATAGCGGGCTTCATCTGCCAATTTTCCCTTAATTACCCCTTGTAAATCCAAGCTAGTTGCATTGTACGTATCCTGTATGGTTCTTATCATTCTGGCAAAACCCATCGGGGACTGGGACGATCTGGCAACTGGGAAATCAACGCCAATTGTTCTGAGGGACTCCATGGTCTATACATTAACATTGTACGGGTTTCTTGACCTGGAACAACTGCGTCCCCTACTGCTGCTGCTGCTGCTACTGCTCCCGGTGCTTCTGGCACAACTACCGTTCTCATTGGGAATAGACTAGCTGGGTGGGGTCTCGGTCCTCCACATGCCACACAGATGTCTATTGTCAAGGGGTTCTGCTGTCCACATCTGGGGCAAACCCAGCAATTGGGTTCCTGGGAATTCTGGTACTGGGGTGGGGGTGACGTCGGGGGCAGATAGGGAGAAAAATCTGTCATTCCGGTTTTTGTCAGTCTGTAACATCCGTCTCCTAGTTCTTCAATCTTTCCTTCAAAATGAGCTCATGCATTCATCCACTGTCTTCAACAGACCCTTATCTTTCAGCCATCCATGATAGGAGTTAAAGAAGGATTTCCATTTCTCTCCGTTCATCTCTCCATTTACATTCATTACTGCCTTACACAATATTTTGTCAATTCCAATCAGTGCCTGTTTCCCTTCTCTGCGTACTACTAAGTCTTTGGCAGTAATGCCTTCTTTGGCATTTTGGTTCCCCATTCTTTCGGTTCTCCTCACTTAGAGTAGACTCCTCAGTCACTTAGACAATGGGCCACAAAGGTTTCTGAACCACACCACTACTAGCCTTCCAGGACTTATACGCCAACCAGAAAAACAGACCAAAAACACCGATCCCGAGACACATCCACAACACAATCATCGGATCCATACTTTCATTCTTAAGTTTTTCCAAAGGATAGAAGGCAGGACTGACAATTTATCTGAGGGGATTCTACTGGTTCAAAGGGACCTGAGCCAGACAACAATCTGTGAATTACCTGGGAGCCGACCGCTCGGGGGTGAGGGAGTCTCTTCTATGTAGTGATATAATTTAGGTAGAATATAACAGTTATTCTTACCTCAGCGCTGTATATATCACCAACAGAGAGCTTCGCTCGTCCCACGTCTCGGACCGGTCGAGCACCCCTGGGTAGATTAACTCAGGTCCCTGTTCGGGCGCCAGCTGACGTCACTGCTTTCTGGGTCTTCTATCCTTGGATTACGATATCGGAGAGAATGAGACACAGGACAGGATGTATGTGTCAAACAAGCTCTAACTTTATTATAAAGCATAAGGTTTATATACACCCTGAAGGCAGGAAACGGATTTACCATATATGGTCCGATTATACAATTTAGCGCACAAAGACTGGTTTCTGTTCTCGTGATGCTTATGCTCGTGTTGAAACATTTAATCAGATACATTTATTCAGACACATTTAATCAGATACATTCTGATGACTAGCAAGGACACGTTAGTCTCTATTGATACAAGGAAGGAACATTTAGCTGTTGTTTTGACCTAAAGTAACTGTCAGACTTATATAGCATAGATGGGGACTTTAAACTTGAGTGACCTCATCTTCTGCTATAACAAAAGCAATACAAAAGTGCAAAAACGCATAAAAAATGCTACTTGTGAACATAGCTCAAGGTGTGGAGGAGTATTTTTTTTGGAGGGGTTATTTATTTTACTTTATACACAAGTATTTACCCTGGAAAGGAACTTCCTTAACATATTTCACAGGAAAGCAGCTTCAGTTTAGTTTTTGAACGTTTTATTGTGAGCCCTTAAAAGTGGCTTAATACCTCTGACCACGTTGTTGACAGCAGTGACCTGGGGGTCAGAAATGCTTCCTGGGGCGATCCCCATGCTGTCCCCATGTCATTTGAGCACTGTCACTATCATTTTGGGCACTTGTTTGGCTTTTAAAAGACTGCCGGGGGTGTCGCTGCAAAAATGCTTGGGCCTCCCATAGACTAACATTGGGCTCGTTGCTCGGGTCAAGTACCCGAGTATCACGGTGAGCTCGACCCGAGCTTCGAGCACCCGAGCATTTTAGTGCTCGCTCAACACTAATGATAAACATACTGATAGGGAATCTAGATTGTGAGCCCCAATGGGCACAGTGCCGATAATGTCTATAAAGCGCTGTGGAATTAATGGTGCTATATAAGTGAGTAAAATGAAACAAAATGTGGAGGCATTAGCCATCATACTGTATGTAGGGGGCTGTGGAGACATTATATTATGTATTAGGGGCTATTAGGCCATCATACTGTGTATAGGGGGCTGTGGAGCCATCATATTGCACATAGAGGGGCTATCAAGGCATTATACTATGTTGAGGGGGGGACTTTGTGAGGGCATGAAACTTTGTTTGGATCACTCTTGGGTCATCATACTGTACTTTTGAGGTGTACTATGAGCAAATTTATTATGGGGATATTGTACCGTGTGGGGGCATTTAGGGGGCTTCATACTCTATGGGATCCATAACAGTTGTATCATAGTGGGTGAAAACACTAAGGGGCTTTAGGCAGGGTATATTTACTGTCTTAATGATGCAAGACATATCCCTATCTATAAAAGGTAGTAGGTATGCCCATCTATGACTGCACATATGTGCTGTGACCCTGCCTACTCCACCAAATACTTTTTTCATTTATTTTTAGGAGGGTGTGAGTCACAATTAGGACTTTTCTATGGTGCCCCATGATTTCTATGTAGGCACCTGCTGCCAGTCCCGATTCTCATATGTAAAAGCACCCCAATATGTGTGTATATGTATGCATATGTGTTTATAGATCCTACAAAAATCATGAAGTCATAAATCTGCCGTCTATGATAAAGTTTTATTAAAAAATACAAATACGACAAAGTATATACAAAAATATAAAAAATTAGAGGTGAAGACTCATGTGTGCAAAGGCTGGGGTCTAAACACATCATGTAAGGAAGGGCAGCATATAGAAAAAAAAAATATATATACAGTACAGACCAAAAGTTTGGACACCTTTTTTTTTTCTGTATTTTCATGACTATGAAAATTGTACATTCACACTGAAGGCATCAAAACTATGAATTAACACATGTGGAATTATATACTTAACAAAAAAGTGTGAAACAACTGAAAATATGTCTTATATTCTAGGTTCTTCAAAGTAGCCACCTTTTGCTTTGATGACTGCTTTGCACACTCTTGGCATTCTCTTGATGAGCTTCAAGAGGTAGTCACCGGAAATGGTTTTCACTTCATAGGTGTGCCCTGTCAGGTTTAATAAGTGGGATTTCTTGCCTTATAAATGAGGTTGGGACCATCAGTTGTACAACAAAATAACAATGACAGATAGGACCTTGGATGTAATAGGGGGCATACCACTAAACATTATATAAACCAGAGAGACCATAGGTGTTTTCAAAACCCCAAGATAACATAATTAAAACACCATATGTTGACTAAAAGTGATAAATGCTTTATTTATGTATTTTTTAAGAAATAACACATAGGTATAAATAACATGTGTGAAAAGACATAACATGGGCATGTGAGGCAGCAGGGGGTAGATAGAGACACAGCTGGTATCAAATTCACATTGGACCTGTAATAGGTCACATAGTCCAACCCATATAATCCATTAATCACAGACAATGTGTGCAGAAAAAGTTAAATAGCATAGATCAAGTGACCTATAACAAGTCACAGTATAAACAACCAACAGAGGTTTTTTCAGCAACGCATCAAAAGTACAAGCATCACATGGAAAGGGTTAAGTAAGACATACTTAGTGAAAGTAAACAAGTGACCAGCAGTGCCAGGGGAGGCCCCGACACATGTGTCCGTACTTCCTCAGGGGGCGTGGTGGGGTGTGTGTGGATACAGGGCCTCTTATATACATGTGGGTCCCATGTGAAGCAATTAGTTACTGACCAATAGCGGTGCATGTCACCGCATAACAGCAGACATTGGTGACAGCGGGGCGGTCTCAGGCAGCGTCCAAGAAGAGGGGAACTTCCCCACTGATGTCACATGTTCCGGGACGCCGCCCACCCAAGACCGCGTCGCGGCCACATGACCGCAGCATCCGATGCATGCGCACAAGGTCAGACCACAAGAATCGATAATGAGCATATAAGGAATAAATATGGAGCAGGACAGACTACTCAATAACGGAGAAAAAGATACATCCTATCGGTGTAGTGACAAGTGCACCAAAAGGTCATGCATATAATACATAGCAGATGATGCTGCAATAAATGTCCATACTAAATAGGTGTCCAAGTCCGCTCCTTATCCTTAAAGGGAAAGAGTTCTATTTACATTCAACCAATTTGTCATCCAAAAACAATCAGGTTCTCTTCCAATGGTCAGATAGGGTTCCAGATATAGAGAGAGGCCGGGGGAGATAAAAGTGAGCTGAAAATAAAAAAATAAAAACACACACTTACTAAAAGACAGACTGAAAAAAAGAGAGAGATATGGGGCAGAGATGCAGAGATAAATCGATAAAAAACAAAAAACAAAAAAAAAAAATATATTTTTTTCTTCTTTCTTTTTCTTTCTTTTTTCTTCCCTTCTTTTATTAAAACAGTATATGTAGGAGGTGGGGGGTTTATTGTTACCCCCCTCAAAGTACACCAGGGGGAGGCATCCAGGTAGGAGGACTTATAAAAATCATGTCAAATACAGTCACAAGAGAAGTAAAAAAACATACTAAATCTAATGGGTGATTCCCATAGATAATAAAGTAGCCTAAAAAGCATGGCTCATGCCCGGAGGGTGCCCGCGTACCAAGGGGGAGGAGACACGGAGGGGACAGACGACCACCAATGGCTAGAGAAAGGGGGAAAAACTCAATCGTTCGTTAAGGCCTGCTGGTGACATAGTTCCCAGTCTATAGATCCAACAGCATTCTAATTTGGCCAGTGCCTTCTTTGCATCACCTCCTCTTAGGCCCAAATGGACCTGATCAATGCCGCAGACCTGCAGACTCTTAGGGTCGCAATGATGATATTGCTTAAAATGTCTTGGCAGGGTCCGAAGTGATGATACATCCTCCACCTCCCCAGCCCCCAAAATATCCAAATCATGCTCCCTCACGTGTCTCCTCAATTCCCTAGACATGAGCCCCACGTAGATGAGCCCACATCCGCAGGTGGCATGATAAATGATACCAATGCTGCTACAGGAAATATATTGCCTGATGTCAAAAACTCTCGTGCCATCTGCATTGAAAAATGTTTTAGTCCTGACTCTGTTTCTGCAGGAGAGGCAGGAGCCACAGGGATAGCAGCCCCATTTAGGATTACCAACATTGAAGGGCAGGGCGCTCTGGCGTACATAATGACTATGCACCAGAGTATCCCTGAGACTCCTGCCCCTCCTTGCCATCATGAGAGGACGATCCGGCAAAAACTCCCGGAGACTTGGGTCAGTTTTTAAGATCCGCCAGTGTCTATCAAGGATGCTCCTGATAGCGTGCCACTGATTATTAAATGTAGATATGAACCTCACCACGGGTTGGCAAGTAGACCCTGAAAGCGGCTTAGGTGCAAGTAGCTCTAGTCTGGAGGCTCGCTTCGCCCTCTGATAGCCCCTTTTACTGTAGCCTCTCGAGACAAATCTCTCCCGCATGTCCACCGCACACTCATTAAAATCCACATCATAAGAACAGATACGTCTAAGACGTAAAAACTGTCCAGCAAGTACTGGGTTAATTGTGGATCTTGTGTGCGCAGCTGAGGAATGCAGGAGAGAGTTGACCGAGGTCTCCTTCCTGAATATGGTCGTACCCACCCCACCATCCTCATGAATCGAAATCCTGATATCCAGGAAATCAATACTCTTCAGATGATGTTTAAAGGTGAGGTTGATATTGTAATCACTCACATTCAGGGAGGAGATAAACCCCTCCAGCTCGGGGACCGATCCATCCCAAATTATAAGAATCTCATCAATGTAACGGAACCAACACTGCGCATGGGCCGCGGACGGAGCCCCGCCACCTAAAACCTCCCTCTCCCAGAATCCGAGGAAGAGGTTTGCGTACGACGGAGCACAGGCCGCGCCCATTGCCCCTCCTCTGTAAGTAGAACCAGTCCCCGAACAGGGAGAAGTTATGTTTGGGCACAAACTCTAATAGGGTGAGAATCAGAGAGCAGAGCGATGCCTCCAGGCTACTCATCTCCAAAAAGTACTTTACCGCCTTCAATCCGTGATGGTGTTCAATACTAGTGTAGAGGGCCTCCACGTCAACGGCAACCAACGATACCCCACCCTCCAATGTGAGTCCATCCACCAACCGCAGGACGTCCGAGGTGTCCCTGACATAGGAGGGCAGCGTCTCAACAAGTGGATGCAAATAGTATTCAATAAATTTACATGTCATGTCGCACAGCCCTCCAATGCCAGAGACAATCGGACGGCCCGGTGGAGTCAGTGGATTTTTGTGAATATTTGGTAATAAATAGAAGGTGGGGATCACTGGGCCCTTGACGAGAAGGCCCTCCAACACCTTTTTTGTAATGATACCCCTATCAAGGGCATCCTCGAGGACACAGGCAAGATTCATAGAGAACCGGGCCATGGGGTTGAAGTGGAGTCGTTCATAATATGATTTGTTGCGCAACTGGCGCATCACCTCCTTTTCATACATATCCAACGGCCAAATAACAACGTTTCGCCCCTTGTCGGCCGGTTTAATAACAACCCCCTTTAGATCCCTCAACTCACGAAGAGCCTCCCTTTGTTTAAAGGAGAGGTTAGATCTAGAGCTGCGGGTATTCAATTTTTCAAGGTCTCTAAGGACCAGTGTGTTAAAAATTTCAACTTGGGGACATAACGACAAGGGGGGAAAACGTCATTGACCTCGGGTATACGTGCTGTGGAAATTTACCTTTAGTAGTGGGATTCGACTCCTCCTCCAAGGTCAATAGTGCATCTGTCTCAATCTGGGAAGAAGACGTGGGGGTAGAGGCTGAGATAGTCGGGCGTCTAGTATGCAGTTTATGTAGAATATGTTTCCGAAGGAACAGGCTCAGATCCTTGGCTACAGTAAAAGAGTCAAAGTTAGAGCTGGGGACAAAGGTAAAGCCTAGTTTTAATACCTCAAACTGAGGTTTAGTCAAGGTCAAATTCGACAAATTAATTACCTCCAACTGATTCGACTTTTGTTTAGCTCGAGGCGATAATTGGCCTTTTTTAGGGATATCTCTGGGTCCCTTGCTCTTAGTCGACTCAGCTCTAGTCAAGGGTCTATTTCCAACTTCTTCACTCCCTGATGGTTCCTCATCAAGGGAGGATAGTGATGATGCTGGAGGGCCTAATGGAACCAGTTCGGCAGGTAAGATTTTACTCTTTTTTCCAGTATTACCTCTCCATCTGTATACACGACCATTCCTAAAATCAGCAATGTCCCTCTGATATTTTTTAGTTTTAGTTTCTACTATCTCCTTCTCCCATTTAGCAAATTCTCGATCCAGCATCTCAGTCATCTTAGTCTGTTCCTCTTGCGAAAGTTGCGAGGAAAGTGTCTCTTGTATCCTTACGATTTCTGACTCAATATCAATAATTGACTTCTCATTGTGATCTATTAAAAGGCCCATAAAACTATGGGAGCAAGTGAGGTTTAATAAGTGAGATTTCTTGCCTTATAAATGGGGTTGGGACCATCAGTTGTGTTGTGCAGAAGTCTGGTGGATACACAGCTAATAGTCCTACTGCATAGACTATTAGAATTTGTATTATGGCAAGAAAAAAGCAGCTAAGTAAAGAAAAACGAGTGGCCATCATTACTTTAAGAAATGAAGGTAAGTCAGTGCGAAAAATTGGGAAAACTTTGAAAGTGTCCCCAAGTGCAGTTGCAAAAACCATCAAGGGCTTTAAAGAAACTGGCTCACATAAGGACTGCCCCAGGAAAGGAAGACCAAGAGTCACCTCTGCTTCTGCGGATAAGTTTATCCGAGTCACCAGCCTCAGAAATCGCAGGTAAACAGCAGCTCAGATTAGAGACCAGGTCAATGCCACGCAGAGTTCTAGCAGCAGACACATCTCTTCAACAACTGTTAAGAGGAGACTTTGTGCAGCAGGCCTTCATGGTAAAATAGCTGCTAGGAAATCACTGCTAAGGACAGACAACAAGCAGAATAGACTTGTTTTGGCTAAAGAACACAAGGAATGGACATTAGACCAGTGGAAATCTGTGCTTTGGTTTGATGAGTCCAAATTTGAGATCTTTGGTTCCAACCACCGTGTCTTTGTGCGACGCAGAAAAGGTGAACGGATGGACTCTACATGCCTGGCTCCCACCGTGAAGCATGGAGGAGGAGGTGTGATGGTGTGGGGATGCTTTGCTGGTGACACTGTTGGGGATTTATTCAAAATTGAAAGCATACTGAACCAGCATGGCTACCACAGCATCTTGCAGCGGCATGCTATTCCATCCGGTTTGCGTTTAGTTGGACCATCATTTATTTTTCAACAGGACAATGACCCCAAACACACCTCCAGGCTGTGTAAGGGCTATTTGACCAAGAGGGAGAGTGATGGGGTGCTACGCCAGATGACCTGTCCTCCACAGTCACCAGACCTGAACCAAATCGAGATGGTTTGGGGTGAGCTGGACCGCAGAGTGAAGGCAAAAGGGCCAACAAGTGCTAAGCATCTCTAGGAACTCCTTCAAGATTGTTGGAAGACCATTTCCGGTGACTACCTCTTGAAGCTCATCAAGAGAATGCCAAGAGTGTGCAAAGCAGTCATCAAAGCAAAAGGTGGCTACTTTGAAGAACCTAGAATATAAGACATATTTTCAGTTGTTTCACACTTTTTTGTTAAGTATATAATTCCACATGTGTTAATTCGTAGTTTTGATGCCTTAAGTGTGAATGTACAATTTTCATAGTCATGAAAATACAGAAAAATCTTTAAATGAGAAGGTGTGTCTAAACTTTTGGTCTGTACTGTATATATATGCAATGTGTATACTGTCTGTGATGAACACAAGACTCAACAAATCCTATACCTAGAGGGTCAATATAGTATGAACAAGAATAAAAGAGTCACCATTATTAAAGTAATATTGCATAGTAGACAGTACCAAGTGTTATAAATATATAGAATCCTAAGTCATACCCATGTCCCAGTGTCAGACTGCGTGCCTACTAGTGTTGAGCAAGTATGTTCTGTTCGAGTATGCTCGGGCCGAGCTCCGAGTATATATAGCTGCTCGGTGATATGGTTGAATCGCTCCCGTGTGCATGATTTGCAAATGTGTGACAGCTTTATTACATGTGAGGAATGTGTAAGAAATAGACATTCCTCCCATGTAATAAAACTGTCAAACAGTCGCAAATCATGCACACAACTGTTTGACAGCTTTATTACATGTGAGGAATGTGTAAGAAATAGACATTCCTCCCATGTAATAAAACTGTCAAACAGTCGCAAATCATGCACACGGGAGCGATTCAACCATATCACCGAGCAGCTATAAATACTCGGAGCTCGGCCCGAGCATACTCGGCGAAAGGGTTAATAGAACATACTCGCTGAACACTAGTGCCTACCTCTCCTCCTTTTGAGCTAGGTATTACTGGGGTTTATGGTGTCTTTCCCCTTTTTTGGTGCTACTTTGTCAGTTCGGACTATATTGATTATATGCATATTTCTTTGTAGGATGTGTGTGTAAGCAGAAGTGTATATAAAAAGTCTACACACCCCTGTTTTTGTTATGTAAAAAAATAATACCAAGAAGAATCATTTCAAAACTTTTCAACCTTTAATGTCACCTAATCTGTACAATTCAAATGGAAAATAAAACTCTATTTTATTTTTTTAATTTACTTTTTCCACCCGAAAAGAATAATGTGGTTGCATAAATATGCACACTGTGAGGCTAGGTTCACACATTTAGTATTTGGTCAGTATTTTACATCAGTATTTGTAAGCTAAAACCAGGAGTGGGTGATAAATACAGAAGTGGTGACGTGTTTCTATTATACTTTTCCTCTGATTGTTCGTCTCCTGGTTTTGGTTTACAGTACAAATACTGATGTAAAATACTGACCAAATACTGAATGTGTGAACGTGGCCTTAAACTGATACTTTGTTGGAGTACACTATGAATTTATGACAGCATTCAGTCTTTTTGAGAAGGAGCATGGCACATCTAGAATTGGCAATCTGCGTCTACTCTTCCTTGCAGTAGCACTTCAAATCAGTCAGATTGCATGCACATCTCCTGTGTACAGCGCCTTGTTCATGTCAATACACAGATTTTCAATTGGATTCAAGTCTGGGATCTGCTGGGCCATTTCAAAATTGTGATCTTCTAGAGAAGACATTTTTTTGTTGATTTGTAGGTATGATTATGGTTGTTGTCAAGCTGTACTTCTTTTCATATTCAGCTTTTTAGCAGAGGCCTGAAGGTTTTGTTGCAAAATTGACTTATATTTGGAACTGTTCATAATTCGATCCACTTTGACTAAAGCCTCAGTTCCAACTGCCAAACCCACCCCCCCCCAAACAAAAATAATGTTGCCTCCACCATGCTTCACTATGTATATGGCGTTTTTTTGGTGAAGTGCAGTGTTGGCTTTGCGCCAAATATATCTTTTAAAATTATGGCCAAAAAGTGCAACCTTGGTCTCATCAGACCAAAACACATTTTCCCACATGCTTTGGACGACTTGATGTAGGTTTTGGCAAAACATAGCCCAGCTTGGATGTTATTCTTGTGAGAAAAGCTTCTGTCTTGCCACCCTGCCCCACAATCAAACATATAAATAATAATGGAGATTGTTGTCAGTACACAACTAGTACTTGGCTGAAATTCCTGCAATTCATTTAATGTTGCTGTAGGCCGCTTGGCAGTCTCCCTAACCAAGTTTCTTCCTTTTTTTCATCAATTTTTGAGTGATGTCCAGTTCTAGATAATGTCATTGTTGTGCCAAATTAAGGCCACTTTTTGATGACCGTCTTCACAGTGTTCCATGGTTTTTCTAATGCCTTGGAAATGTTTTATACTCTTCTTCTAACTGACAACTTTCAACAATGTGATGCCTTTGCTATGTTGTGAGCTGTATTATGGCTGCAGCCAGGTTCTGCACATCCATCCACTATTGATTCGAATAGGGGAAAGATGTGCAATACTCGTTAGCGGAGCTGTGCCGGTCTGCAACTCAACACATGCTGACCCACTTGGCACTGGGAAGAGATGATCGTCGGGGGGTGCCGAGTGTCGCACACCCACCGATCAGAAATTGATGACCTATCCCAATGATAGGCCATCAATATAAGAGTTTGAGCCACTCATGGGTCACTGCTTTGTGCTTGCCCCTCAGGATAAAATTTTCCAGCTAGCCACTGACTATGGTTGATCTCAAAATACTCTTCTTCTTGCAGGTTGTTTGTGGCAATGATGAATGGCCAGAGGAAACTGGTATTGGGCAGATTTCTGGTATTGTTTCTGGTTGTGGTGTCAGCACCCATTGCCTCTCCAAGAGTCAGCTTATCAGATTGTCCCATTGCAGCCCAGAGTTTGGCCTACAAATATTTAGTGCAAGAACTTACTAAACTGAGATAACTTTACTTTAAAAACCACAAAAAAATGATTGTGATATCAACCCGTACTGTTGCGGGTAACCAATTCTGTGCTGCACTGACAAACTCAGATCAGCTTCACATATACAGTATATACAAATGTGTACTAAGCTTTATAAATGTTCACAAGCAATTAGCTCACAAGAACCTTTTTACAACTTGTCCAAAAGAAGCTGAAACACTTTAAAAGTTATGATGAATGCCATGTAATAGCAGCTGCATGCTGGTGCTACATACCAGTATGGCACATAATGATAAATTAGAAACAAGTATGATCTGATACAGAAATAGATCTAGTGATCTCTGTGTATGCTGCGTTCACAAATGTACAATGTCTAACATTCAGAATCTAATACCCAGTACAATGTCGTGTGCAGGCAAACTACTCTTCACAGATCACATTTACTCCTTCTTCAACATAAAAATGAGATATGTGACATCTGCTAATTCATTCTCCAATTTCTACTCCATATATTCTGATTAAAGCATTCATATTGTCAAACTAATTTCATTATTGCAACATTTCCCTAACATTTCCTCTTTTTTTTTTTGTTGAAAAGCTGCTTGAAAATTTGCCATTCATTGTCTTGGAAAGTTGAGTGGTAGTTAACTCCTTTTGGTGAGGAATTGTCAGTTGTATGGAGCTGAAAGGGAAGACCAGACATGGGGTCGGTACCGAGGTGGATTAAGAGTAGCCGGGGCCCCGGGCAGTTTAGAAGGCGAGGGCCCCACCAGGTATCCGATGTATTATGTGACATGTCATATGATCCCCTTTGATAGATCATGTGATAGGTCATGTGAGCAACACACAGGTGCTCTGGTGCACATCAGTATATGGAAAATGAAAGATATAGCGGCGCACTATCTACAGCGCTATACATAATAAAGCAGGGGTGGGAGATTAATTTTCTCAAGGGGGCAAATGAGAGACCGTGACTGTTGTGGAGGCCAAACCAATAGGCTGAAATTAATTCTACTCAATATTAATATTAACATATTAATTATAATTACTTTTTAAATTAATTGTATGACTTAATATTGAGCAGAATTAAGTATGCTGATATCCCCCTATATACAGTATGAGCGTTCAACCCATGAGGCCCTTATACATGTAAACCATAGCAAATAAAAGCTTAAAAATTCTCTCTTTATTTAGTTAGTTTAAAAACTCATACTGTATACCTCATAGTCACGTTTCTATGGACATGGACTATACTATATACAGTTGAAACCAGAAGTTTACATACACTATATAAAAAGACACAATTGCATGTTTTTCTCAATATCTGACATGAAATCAGAATAAACCTTTCCCGTTTTAGGTCAATTAGGATTACCATAATTTTTAATATTTACCAAATGCCAGAATAATGAGAGAGAGAATGTTATAAGGCATTTTTATTACTTACTGCAAAGTCAAAAGTGTTATGGTCTGCAACTTAGAACTAAGGAATAGGAGGGAAAAGCTGTCCCTGCACTGAGACTCAGCTTAACCCTACGCTGGGGTGGGTGCCTTATTCCTTGTGAATAGCCCCACCAAAACTCCTGCACTGAACTCAAACGAAGACCTGAAGGAAGGGGAAAGGGTCCCTAAAAGATCTAAGGACTGGGAGAAAAAACAGGAGACCTCCTAACAGAAAAGTTAGCTGCAGAAAGGAAGATTAAAGGGAACAAAACTGGTGGAACAAGAAGTCCCAGGATATCAATTGTCCAAAGCACAAAGAACTTAACAAGACAACTTAGCCAGAGCACAAGCGTAAGAACACTGATGTCCAGCGGGGAATGGGAGACAGGTGCTGAGCAATAAAGAGTGAAGAGATCACGTGACCAAGACACCCAGCACCAGAGGAAAAGACTAGAAGCCAGCAAACCACAACAAGATGGCCGAAAGTAAAACAACATAGATTCTAACAGTACCTCCCCTTTTACGAGGATCCTCCGGATCCTCTAGGCCGAGCCTTACCAGGAAATCTCCTGTGAAAAGCCTTAATTAGCCTTGAGGCCGAGACATCCTCGGCCTTCACCCAGGAATTATCCTCGGGGCCAAAACCTCTCCAGGAAAACAAGATACTGTAATCTTCCTCTATGCCACCTGGAATCCAAAATGCGAGAAATCTCAAATTCACCGTCCTCATCAACAGGAGGAACAGTAGGCTTCGCCTGCTTATGAGGTGTGTCCGCCTTCTTAAGTAACGAGACATGAAACACAGAATTAATCCTCCAGGACGAGGGAATGCCCAACCTCACCGCTGCCGAGTTGACAATCTGAGCCACTTTGAAAGGACCCACAAATTTTGGCCCCAGTTTTTTAGAAGGAATTTTCAAATGAAGATTCCTAGAGGACAACCAAACCATGTCCCCAACAGCAAACAAGGACTCCTTTCTTTTTTTCTCAAAATACCTTTTTGATCTCCTGTTAGCCTCTTTAAGGTTCAGGCGTACACTGGTCCAAACCCTCTCCAAATCCTCCGGTACAGCAGCCCCAACTTTGGAAAATGGACCAAAAGATGGATACCTGCCACTACAACAAAAGAAAGGAGAACAACCAGCCGAGGAAGAAGTATGATTATTAAGGGCAAACTCCGCAAGTGGTAGAAATTCTGACCACAGTTCCTGATTGTCTGCCACAAAACATTTCAAAAACTGCTTAACATCCTGGTTCTTCCTTTCAGTCTATCCATTGGACTCTGGATGATACCCCGACGAGAATGACAAATTAATTTTCAATCTGTCACAAAAATCACACCAAAAGCGAACCACAGACTGTGGTCCTCTATCAGAAACAATGTCCGTGGAAACACCATGGAGCCTGACAATCTCCTTCACAAATGCCTTAGCAAGAGTCTTGGCGCAAGGTAACTTGTTGAATGGAACCAGATGACACATTTTACTAAACCGGTCCACAACAACCCAGATGACAGAAAAACCCTCCGATAAAGGCAGATCGGTGATAAAATCCATGGCAAGGTGCGTCCATGGCGAATTAGGAACTTCCAAGGGGCACAGCAACCCCGAAGTCGGAGCGTGAGAGGCCTTTTACCTAGCGCACACCGAACACTGACGCATCCACTTGATGACTTCCCTTTGCCACCCTGGCCACCAGAAACTTCGACCAATAGACTTCCTAGTTTCCGAAATCCCTGGGTGACCCGCCAACCGAGACTCATGACATTCAACAAACAACGCTCTCCTCAAGGCTCTAGGCACAAACAATTTACCACACGGAGTGTTAGTTGGTGTTGCACTCTGAGCTCCTAGGATGCTATTCTCCAACTCAGAATCCAATGCGGCCATCACCACCCCTCTCTGCAAAATACACTCCTCCCTCTGAGCATTCACCGCTGGAGAGAAACTACGAGACAAAGCATCAACCTTAACATTCTTTGTCCCCGGGACAAAGGTTATGTAAAAATTGAGCCAGGCAAAAAACAGTGCCCACCTAGCCTGACGGGCATTCAAACGTTTAGCTGTGTCCAGATAAATCAAATTGTTATGATCAGTGAAAACCTGTGTAGGATGTCGAGCCCCTTCCAAAAAATGTCGCCAATGCTCGAACGCAAGTTTAATAGCCAACAACTCACGATTCCCAACATCATAGTTGAGCTCTGTCTCAGAAATTTTTTTTGAAAAGAAAGCACAGTGATGCACCCCATCCTCACCCTCCTGGGACAGAACTGCCCCTACGCCTATAGATGAGGCATCCACCTCAACCAAAAATGGCTTGGTCTCATCCGTCTGGATAAGAACAGGAGCAAAGCTGAACCTCTCCTGGAGATACTCAAAAGCTTCAATAGCCTCAGTGGACCATTGTACTGTATTAGCACCCTTCTTGGTGAGATCAGTAATGGGTTTAGCGATGACAGAGAAATTCTTTATGAATTTCCTGTAATAATTGGCAAACCCCAAAAACCTCTGTACGGACTTCAAACCCTCAGGCCTCGGCCGCTTCAGCACAGCCTGAACTTTCACTGGGTCCATCTCAAAACCATCACAGGAGACAAAGTAACCCAAAAAACTAATTTTCTGGACAGCAAACTGACACTTCTCCAATTTAGCAAAGAGTGTGTTATCTCTCAGTATCTCAAGAACTTCGCAGACTTTCTGCCAATGAGACTGAATATCCGATGAATAAATCAAAATGTCATCCAGATAAACAATAACACTCCTACCGATCAAGGGTCTCAGAATGTCATTGATGAAATTTTGAAAAAATGCAGGGGCGTTAGTAAGCCCAAAAGGCATCACCAATCACTCAAAATGTCCTTCCGGGTGTTAAAAGCTGTCTTCCATTCTTCTCCGTCCTTCACCCGCAGCAAATTATATGCTCCACGAAGGTCAATCTTAGAAAACCATTTAGCTCCGGTCAATTGGTTAAACAAATCCGGAATAAGTGGTAACGGGTAAGGATTGCGCACAGTGATCTTATTAATCTCCTGAAAGTCCAGACATGGCCTAAGACCCCCATCCTTCCTTTTGACAATAAAGAACCCAACTGCCACAGGAGACTTAGAGAGTCTTATGTGACCTGCAGCTAAGCTAGTCTGAAGGTGCTCCTTCAAAGCCTCACTCTCAGCAATTGTCAGATTAAACAACAGACTCTTAGGGAGCTTAGCATCAGGGACAAAGTCAATAGTGCAATCGTAATCTCTATGAGGAGGTAAAGCTTTCGACTCCACCTCCGAAGAAAACCTCCAAAAATCCTCAATGGGTTCAGGTGACTCCCCCTTCACAACAGCCGCAATGTGAACATTACAACACTTACTATAACACTCCTGACCCCAGGATCTTATGGAACCAGACGACCAGTCCAGCAAAAGATTATGCACTTTTAACCAGGGCAACCCCAGGATGACCGGGGAAGGCAACTTAGCAAGTACAAATAAGTCAATCTGCTCCTGATGTTCCATATTCATAGCAAGCAGAAACCCAGTGACCTTTCGAAGAATGCTCCAATCCTCCAGGGGAGTATTATCAATCACCACCACAGGAAAAGGAGACGACAAAGGTTCAGAATCAAACTTATACTTTTCAAGAAATTGTTGATCAATCAAATTAAGTGCAGAACCACAATCCACCATAACCTGAAACTCAATCGAACGACCCTGACAGGTGGTATTACCAGGAATAAACACCCCAGCAGAACGTAAAAACGCAATGCAAACGGAAGTGTTATTTCTACTAACCATTTTTTTTTCTTTCCTTAAGCGAACCTTGAATTGCTTTAAAAAATGATCACCCTTACCGCAATATAAGCAAAGTCCCTCAGAGAACCCCCTGTCCCTCTCCTTGGAACGGGATGACATTGCCCCCACCAGCATAGGTTCCCCAGTGTCGGCAGGAATATCGTGAGAAACAGAATCCAGCAATACAGGAAACTTCTCCTCATTCTGTCTGGCCCTCAACCTTCTCTCCACACAGATAGCGAACTGCATGACAACTTGCAGAGTATCAGGTGCAGGGAATGCAATGAGAAAATCTTTAACCCTTTCACTCAAGCCCACCAGAAACTGAAACTTGAGTGCAGGGTTGTTCCACCTGACCTCTGCAGACCATCGTCTGAACAGGATGCAATAACTCTCAGCATCAAGAGAACCCTGTTTGAGACGTCTGAGCTCTGCCTCGGCTGATGTAACCCGATCAGGATCATCATACAGCAAACCCATGGCATCAAAAAATGCCTCCACAGTCCTCAAACAATGATCATCAGGAGACAAGAAAAAAAGGCCCAGATTTGAGGTTCTTTACGCAATAGAGACATAATAATCCCTAGACGCTGTAGTTCACTCCCAGAAGATCTAGGTCTGAACCGAAAATACAACAAACAAGCATTTTTAAATGAAAAAAAATCCTGTTGTTTCCTGAGAAACACTCAGGTAATCCTACCTTAGGTTCTACATAGCGTTCTGCAGGGTATTTACTCACGTACTGCTGAAGACCGGCAACCTCCAGAGTCAACCCTTGCAAGCGTTGAGCAAGCTCCTGGATGGCACTCATACTGAAGAAAACCTAGGAAGTGGAGAGGAGAAAAAAAAACGAAAAAAAAAAACTTTTTTTTTTAAAAACGGGGCTGTACATACTATTATGGTCTGCAACTTAGAACTAAGGAACTAAGGAATAGGAGTGAAAAGCTGTCCCTGCGCTGAGACTCAGCTTAACCCTACGCTGGCGTGGGTGCCCTATTCCTTGTGAATAGCCTCACCGAAACTCCTGCACTGATCTCAAACGAAGACCTGAAGGAAGGGGAAAGGGGTCCCTAAAAGATCTAAGGACTGGGAGCAAAAACAGGAGACCTCCTAACAGAAAAGTTAATTGCAGAAACGAAGATTAAAGGGAACAAAACTGGTGGAACAAGAAGTCCCAGGATATCAATTGTCCAAAGCACAAAGAACTTAACAAGACAACTTAGCCAGAGCACAAGCGTAAGAACACTGATGTCCAGCGGGGAATGGGAGACAGGTGCTGAGCAATAAAGAGTGAAGAGATCACATGACCATGACACCCAGCACCAGAGGAAAAGACTAGAAGCCAGCAAACCACAACAAGATGGCCAATAGTAAAACAACATAGATTCTAACAAAAAGTTTACACACTGTAGGGATCATACTCACTTGGGTGCGATGGGAGGAAAACAGGAGGCATGTTTCTTTAAGTGTCCATAACGATTTATTGGCTTCATAAACTGATCAAAAGGAAAATGCAAACAAACAGTCTTTAGTTCAGACAAAAACAAATAAAACAGTCCGTTTAGCAAAGACTCTGGTTAGCCAGCAATGTGGTCACACAGGCTGGCAGGCACCCAGTACACGGCCCTGTCTGGAGACAACCATACACTGGAATCCTTCTCCCTCCAGGCACACAGACCATGTACCAAACAGCCTCCATTTTATAGGCTGTTACCCACAGCCAGAGGTGAGGTATGTGGGTAGATAGACCAGCCCAACTCTCTAAACTACCCGTAACCTGGCTCCCAGGGGCACCAAACTAACCTCTTAGTGCACTGGAGAAACACTCTGGGTTACATCACAGAGACCAGCCATCTCTGTGACACATACCTCCCATCGGCTACGCTATCATTAGCCACCTTACAATACATTTCATTAGTATTTGGTACCATTGCCCTTAAACTGAATGACTTGAGTCAAACATTTGGGATATCCTTCCACAAGCTTCTCACAATAGTTGGTCCGAATTTGGGCCCATTCCTCCTGACAAAATTGGTGTAACTGATCCAGGTTTGTAGGTCACCTTGCTCACACCTGCCTCTTGAGCTTTGCCCATAAATTTTCAATAGGATTGAGATCAGGGCTTTGTGATGGCCACTCAAAAACATTGACTTTCTTATCCTTAAGCCACTTTGTTACCATTTTGGCAGTATGCTTCGGGTCATTGTCCATTTGGAAGACCTATTTCCGCCCAAGTTTTAACTTCCTGGCTGATGTCTTGAGATGTTGCTTCAGTATTGCCACATAATCTTCTTTTCTCATGATGCCATCTATTTTGTGAAGTGCACCAGTCCCTCCTGCAGCAAAACAACCCCACAACATGATGTTGCCACCCCCGTGTTTCACAGTTGGGATGGTGTTCTTACTCTTCCAAGCTTCTCCCTTTTTCCTCTAAACGTAACGATGGTCATTATGCCCAAAAAGGTAAATTTTAGTTTCATCAGACCACAGGACATGTCTCCAAAAATTGAGGTCTTTGTTCCAGTGTGCATTTGCAAACATTAATCTGATTTTTTTATGTTTCTTTTTGAGTAATGGCTTCTTCCTGTCAGAGTGGCCTTTCAGCCCATGTACAGTACTTGTTTCACTGTGGATATTGACACAATATTGCCAGCTTCCACCATCATCTTCACAAGGTCTTTTGCTTTTGTCCTTGGGTTGATATGCACATGTCATAGCCCCCTAGATACAGTATCAGCCCCATATAGCCTCCTATATATAGTATGAGCCCACACATGGCTCCCTATATAAAGTATGAGGCTGCACATAGCTCCCTAGATACAGCATGAGGCCCTATATACTAGCCTCCTATATAGTATGAGCCCGCACATAGCTCCCTAGATACAGTATGAGCCCTCACATAGCCTCCTATATACAGTATGAGAGGATCCCTTTAAAATATAAATTATAATAATTATAATAAAATCAGAAAGCCCCAGTCAGACTTAGACAATAAGCAAATAAGGAGGACCCACTGAGACTATGATATACAATAGTAGGACATATCACATTCAAAGTGCCATAGTGTATAAAAGAATAAAGTGTAGATTTGAGCTGTAGGAACATCAAACTTCAAGGGGTGCCATCAGTAGTAGAACAGTTGATCCACTCTATCTACCCTGTCGTGCTCTTCGTGTTTGGTCCCGCCCAACAAGGGCAGTACCCAAGTGTAGATCTCATGATTAGGGATGAGAGAACTTGCTCGGTGATACTCAGATATCACTTGAGTATCTGGGTGCTTGGATGTGCTTATTACTCAACGAGTATTAGCCGGTGCTCAATTTCAAACTCAAGTCACTGCCCCGCATGTTTGGCACCTATTACACAGCCAATAAGCATGCGGTGATTGCCTGCTAGTCACTGTAATGCCATAGCCATCTTGGTAGTGGCATTACTGTGATTGGCTGGCCATATGATATCATCAGGGGTTATAAAAGGACAGGCAACGGCAGACTCTGCACACTGATGCCATTGCACAGTTCTGTGACAGTTGTTATTAGAGAGAGAGAGCGTTTGTCCAAGCGTGTGTATGCACAGTATAACGAATCAGAGTCCTGTAGTGTTGATACTGGTGCTGAAGCTGAACCAGCATACTAAGAGCCCTTGTAAGGGCTAATCCTTTGCTTTGATGTTTGTATCACATACAAGTGCTTCTCACTAAATTAGAATATCATCAAAAAGTTAATTTATTTAAGTTCTTCAATACAGAAAGTGAAACTCATATATATTATATAGAGTCACTACAGACAGAGTGATCTATTCCAAGTGTTTATTTCTGTTAATGTTGATGATTACAGCTTACAGCCAATGAAAACACAAAAGTCATTATCTCAGTAAATTAGAATGCTTTATAACAACAGCTTGAAAAATGTTTTTAAAATCTGAAATGTTGGCCTACTGAAATGTATGTTCAGTAAATGCACACAATACTTGGTCGGGGCTCCTTCTGCATCAATTACTGCATCAATGCAGCAGTGTGGCATGGAGGCGATCAGCCTGTGGCACTGCTGAGGTGTTATGGAAGCTTAGGTTGCTTTCACAGCAGCCTTCAGCTTGTCTGCATTGTTGACAATTGTTCCTCTTGACAATACCCCATAGATTCTCTATGGGGTTAAGGTCAGACGAGTTTGCTGGCCAATCAAGCACAGTGATACTGTTGTTTTTAAACCAGGTATTGATACTTTCTGGAGAGTGAAATTTCACTCTCCAAAAAGCTTGTCGGCAGAGGGAAGCATGAAGTGCTCTAAAACTTCCTGATAGACGGCTGAGCTGACTTTGGTCTTGATAAAAACAGTGGACCTACACCAGCAGATGACATGGCTCCCCAAACCATCACTGATTGTGGAAACTTCACACTAGACCTCAAGCAGCTTGAATTGTGGCCTCTCCACTCTTCCTCCAGATTCTGGGAGCTTGATTTCCAAATGAAATGCAAAATTTACTTTCATCTGAAAGCAACACCTTGGACCACTGAGCAACAGTCCAGGTCTTTTTCTCCTTGGCCCAGGTAAGACGCTTCTGGAGTTGTCTATTGGTCATGAGAGACTTGACACAAGGAATGTGACACTTGCAGCCCATGTCCTGGATA
This sequence comes from Phyllobates terribilis, assembly GCF_046119375.1. Classification (NCBI taxonomy): domain Eukaryota; kingdom Metazoa; phylum Chordata; class Amphibia; order Anura; family Dendrobatidae; genus Phyllobates; species Phyllobates terribilis. The sequence goes on from NW_027362767.1 coordinate 102,089,778, forward strand.
GTCTGTGTGTGGTGGCTCTTGAAGCTATGACTCCAGCAGCAGTCCACTCTTTGTGAATCTCCTCCAAATTTTTGAATGACCTTTTCTTAACAATCCTTTCAAGGCTGCGGTTATCCCGGTTACTTGTGCACCCTTTTCTACCACTCTTTTTCCTTCCACTCAACTTTCCAGTAATATGCTTGGATACAGCACTCTGTGAACAGCCAGCTTCTTTAGCAATGACCTTTTGTGGCTTTCCCTCCTTGTGGAATGTGTCAATGACTGCCTTCTGGACATCTGTCAAGTCAGCAGTTTTCCCATGATTGTGAAGCCTACTGAAACATACTAAGGGGCCTTTTTAAATGCTTAGGAAGCATTTGCAGGTGTTTTTGTTCTAATTTACTGAGATGACTTTTGTGTTTTCATTGACTGTAAGCCATAATCATCAACATTAACAGAAATAAACACTTGAAATAGATCACTCTGTTTGTAATGACTTTACACTGTGTGCAGAATTATTAGGCAAGTTGTATTTTAGAGGATTATTTTAATTATTGATCAACAACTATGTTCTCAATCAAAGCAAAAGACTGATAAATATCCATGCTTAATATTTTTGGAAGTTGGAGTGTTTTTTTTTAGATTTGGCTATCTTAGAAAGATATCTGTTTGTGCAGGTAACTATTACTGTGCAGAATTATTAGGCAACTTAATAAAAACCAAATATAATCCCATCTCACTTGTTTATTTTCACCAGGTAAACCAATATCAGTGCACAAAATTTAGAAATAAACATTTCTGACAAGCAAAAACAAAAACCCCCCAAAATAGTGATCAATATAGCCACCTTTCTTTATGATGACACTCAACAGCCTTCCATCCATAGATTCTGTCAGTTGCTTGATCTGTTTTTGATCAACATTGCGTGCAGAAGCCACCACAGCCTCCCAGACACTGTTCCGAGAGGTGTACTGTTTTCCCTCCCTGTAGATCTCACATTTTATGATGGACCACAGGTTCTCTATGGGGTTCAGATCAGGTGAACAAGGGGGCCATGTCATTATTTTTTCTTCTTTTAGGCCTTTACTGGCCAGCCACGCTGTGGAGTAGTTGGATGCATGTGATGGAGCATTGTCCTGCATGAAAATCATGTTTTTCTTGAACGATACCGACTTCTTCCTGTACCACTGCTTGAAGAAGTTGTCTTCCAGAAACTGGCAGTAGGTCTGGGAGTTGAGCTTCACTCCATCCGCAACCCAAAAAGGTCCCACAAGTTCATCTTTGATGATACCAGCCCATACCAGTACCCCACCTCCACCTTGCTGGCATCTGAGTCGGAGTGGAGCTCTCTTCCCTTTACTGATCCAGCCTCTGGTCCATCCATCTGGCCCATCAAGAGTCACTTTCATTTCATCAGTCCATAAAACCTTTGAAAAATCAGTCTTAAGATATTTATTGGCCCATTCTTGACGTTTTATCTTATGTTTCTCGTGCTTTTTGATACTCCAGTAACGTTGCAGCTCTGAAATATGGCAAAACTAGTGGCGAATGGCATCTTGGCAGCTTCACGCTTGATTTTCCTCAATTCATGGGCAGTTATTTTGCGCCTTTTTTGGCCAACACGCTTCTTGCGACCCTGTTGGCTATTTGCCATGAAACGCCATGAAAGTGCACTTACTGGGAAGGACCGCCTAACCACAAACACGTGGACAGGTGAATGTGGCCAGGGACGGTACGGAGCCAGTCCACAGCTTTTTTTGCAGAGAGTTGTATTTAGCTCGGTGAAAGGACTGGCATAGAGGGAAACCGTATCTACCCTGGGTGTCATTTCTCCCAGGAAGTCCTCTAATGCTGCTTGTTGAAGAAGCAGTGGCAGCCCATCCAACATCAACTCGCACTTGTCGGTGGTGCTTAGACACACAAACATTAGAGATGAGCGGTGTTCGACTCGAACTGTTCGCCAATCTCAAATTCGAGCTGTTTTGGGCGGTGTTCGAGCCGTTCGGCGAACACGAACGATTTGAAAAAAGTTCGGCTGTTCGAGATTATGTTCGATAACTGTTCATGCACCAAAATCATAACTGGATTTTTTCTCAGTAATGCTGAAAATTAATGTTAATACACAGTTTGAGTGTACAGTGGGGCGAGGGGCAGGGGATGGATCTCTGCAGGAATAATGAAGATCTCCATTTTTTTTTCTCTTAACCGCATTTACAGTGGGGAGGTGCAGTCTGTCAGCCTATCAGCAGCGGACACATGGAGCAAACTGCTTTTTTTCACACAAGCAAGGGCATGTGTCATTGGCAGTGTATGTCACATGTCCTTGCCCTATAAGACCCAGCCATTTTCTCCGTTGCCACCATTTTCTCACTGCTGCAGCTGCGTGTTAGACGGCACCACTGTTGCTGTGTGCGCTATACTTTAATTTCAAGCCAATTTTCGCACAAATCTACAGATAGCTTGGGAGTAGGGAAGAGTTGTGATTGCAGTCCTTTTAAGGACTAGGTTACATCATTTCATACGACTTTTATCAGGCAGGTCTGTGCTCTTAAATAGATAGGTTGGGAGTAAAGACTAATTGTAATTGCAGTCCTTTTCAGGGCTAGGTTACATCAGTTCCTATCACTTTTTGCCAGGCAGGTCTGTTTTAATGCTGTGCAAGTTTTTTTCACAGCATTTGGCTAAATCTAGCAAAGCAAATCCTTTTTGGCCTCTTGCAGTGTGTGTTAGTCAGTGGAGTAGCCTATCTGTGTTGCAAGCTACACCACCTGTGTATAGAATACAAATTTTTTTACTGTACCTAGTGAAGTAAAACCTTTTTGGCACAGCATCATTCTATTAGTCCATCTATACTAACCTCCACCAGGTTGCAAATTTAATATAATATTTTCCTGCATCGAGCTCTGAAAAAATATTTAGGCTTCTAGCAGTGTGTGGGACTTGTTCTATAAGTCCATCTATACTGACCTCCATCAGATTGCAAATTCAATATAATTTTTTTCTGCATCTACCTCTGAAAAAATATTTAGGCTTCTAGCAGTGTGTGGAACTTGTTCTATTAGTTCATCTATACTGACCTCCATCCGGATGCAAATTCAATATAATTTTTTCTGCATCTAGCTCTGAAAAAATATTTCAGCTTCTAGCAGTGTGTGGGACTTGTTCTATTAGTCCATCTATACTGACCTCCATCAGGTTGCAAATTCAATATAATTTTTTTCTGCATCTAGCTCTGAAAAAATATTTAGGCTTCTAGCAGTGTGTGGGACTTGGTCTATTAGTCCATCTATACTAACCTCCACCAGGTTGAAAATTAAAAATATTTTTTATCTGCATCTAGCTCTGAAAAAATATTTAGGCTTCTAGCAGTGTGTGGGACTTTTTCTATTAGTCCATCTATACTGACCTCTATCAGGTTGCAAATTCAATATAATTTTTTTCTGCATCGAGCTCTGATAAAATATTTAGGCTTCTAGCAGTGTGTGGGACTTGGTCTATTAGTCCATCTATACTAACCTCCACCAGGTTGCAAATTAAAAATAATTTTTATCTGCATCTAGCTCTGAAAAAATATTTAGGCTTCTAGCAGAGTGTGGGACTTGTTCTATTAGTGCATCTATACTGACCTCCATCAGGTTGCAAATTCAATATAATTTTTTTCTGCATCGAGCTCTGATAAAATATTTAGGCTTCTAGCAGTGTGTGGGACTTGGTATATTAGTCCATCTATACTAACCTCCACCAGGTTGCAAATTAAAAATATTTTTTATTTGCATCTAGCTCTGAAAAAATATTTAGGCTTCTAGCAGTGTGTGGGACTTGTTCTATTAGTCCATCTATACTGACCTCCATCAGGTTGCAAATTCAATATAATGTTTTTCTGCATCTAGCTCTGAAAAAATATTTCAGCTTCTAGCAGAGTGTGGGACTTGTTCTATTAGTCCATCTATACTGACCTCCATCAGGTTGCAAATTCAATATAATTTTTTTCTGCATCTAGCTCTGAAAAAATATTTAGCCTTCTAGCAGTGTGTGGGACTTGTTCTATTAGTCCATCCTTACTGACCTCCATCAGGTTGCAAATTCAATATAATTTTTTTCTGCATCTAGCTCTGACAAAATATTTCAGCTTCTAGCAGTGTGTGGGACTTGTTCTATTAGTCCATCTATACTGACCTCCATCAGGTTGCAAATTCAATATAATTTTTTTCTGCATCTAGCTCTGAAAAAATATTTAGGCTTCTAGCAGTGTGTGGGACTTGTTCTATTCGTCCGTCTATACTGACCTCCATCAGGTTGCAAATTCAATATAATTTTTTTTTCTGCATCTAGCTCTGAAAAAATATTTCAGCTTCTAGCAGTGTGTGGGACTTGTTCTATTAGTCCATCTATACTGACCTCCATCAGGTTGCAAATTCAATATAATTTTTTTCTGCATCTAGCTCTGAAAAAATATTTAGGCTTCTAGCAGTATGTGGGACTTGGTCTATTAGTCCATCTGTACTAACCTCCACCAGGTTGCAAATTAAAAATAAATTTGATCTGCATCTAGCTCTGAAAAAATATTTGGGCTTGTAGCAGTGTGTGGTACTCATTGTATTAGGCCATCTATACCAAGCTCCACCAGCTTTGAAATTAATAATAATTTTAGCTGCATCTAGCCCTGAAAATAATTTTTCTTCCCAATAGTGGTAGCAATAGAAATATGGGGCGCGCGCCTGGCTAACAAAAATATACGCTTCATAACAAAAAACACCAGCCTAGCGCATTGCATTAATAAGATGGCATCATCGTCTCTCCCAGTGCAAGGCCTACTCCGCCGGCTAGCATTCCTGTGCCTAAAACACAATGTATGGGTCCGCGCTAGCCACTATGCTAAGGGGTCTAAAGCTGCTGCTAACGCTTTATAACAATTCAACTGGCAGATTTTCACAGAGCTCTTCCCCAACTATGGGATCTAGTGGCGAATAGTTGATGCCATTAATCAGAGCGTCAGTTGCCCCGTCGACGTGGCAAGCATACGGTAAGGCATGGGAAGAGTGGACACGACTAGTAGCAGGCAGACGGGTTGACCAATGTGAACAGGCCAGATCACAAGTCACTATAGAATTTCTCCACCAGCTAATGATGAGGGGCATATCAGGGGCGTCAGCGCAGCGGTGTCAGACCGGAGTAGCATTTCACTTCCAACTACTGAATTGGGGAGATGTGACAAAGATTCATCATCAGACTATCCATAAAAGGGTGGAAAAGGGGTCAGCCAAGTCAGGAGTGTAGACGTCCCGTCCCGTGTCACTAAAACTGATTTCTCACATCATATCCCTAACACCATTAACATGACACTCACAATAGTAAAAACATATCTAACCATCAGATCACAAAGTAATTTCTTCCTATCACACATTGATGGAACGCCATTATCAAGATACCAGTTCCAAGCTATATTTAATAAATGCATAACATCGGCAGGGAACCACCCCAAAGATTACGGGACACACTCATTCCGCATAGGCGCGGCCACGGAAGCAGCAAGAGCAGGAATGTCAGAAACGTAAGTTCAGAGGATAGGGAGATGGCGATCCACATGTTTGGCGAGGTACATAAGACCGGACTTGTTATCCTAACGTGGTTTGTTTCTTTTACAGGTGACGCTAAGCCAACAGTGTGGGTGATAGGCCACTCGTATATATATTGGGCAGAAAAAAGAGCGAAAGTCCACCCAGGCGGGAGGAAATTAGAGTTTCATAACACATATTTCAACTGGAGAGGTATTAGAGGCCTGCTATGGCCACAGGTACTAATGGAGATAATCAAGGTAGGGAGAGAGGCAAGAGGTCTGGTCATCTTAGTTATACAGGCCGGGGGAAACAACCTAGGTCATCACAAGAGCGCATATCTAATGGCAATAATGAAACTAGACACTGAGCGCTTAAGAGAATTTTTCACAAAACTAGCTATAGTATGGTCAGAGATTGTGCCGATAGCGGTATTTCAAGGTGCGCGAGACATAACGGCCATCGAACGGACAAGGTGGGTAATAAATATTCGGATGGCAAAATTTAGAAGAGACAGAGGCGGTGTAGTGATACGACACCGACAACTGGAAGGAGATAAAGCAGGCCTCATACGGCCCGACGGTGTTCACTTAATGGATATTGGACTGGACATATTCCTGTCAGGACTCCAGGACGGAGTGGAACAAGCGTTAAGAGTGATTGGTGGGGGTCAGAGTCCTACATACGAGTACGCAGGATCCTCCGTGGCATGGAAATAGAAAGGACATGTTGGAGAGTTACACTTGTTGGCCAACTTGCCGGAGTGGAGACCCAGGGCATGCTGCAACAAGTTGAATTATTTTATAAATAAAATGCCTTTCTAATGGAATGAGTATAAAGAGTTAATAAAGCTGTGACCGATCCTCACCCATCCAGTTGTAAGAGTTACATTATTGTATTGTCAAGGAAAGGGGGGCAGTAGGGGGGCTGAGCGTCTGGGTTTGGTTGGGGGTCCCCACAGTCTGCCTAGGCTAGATGCATTTAAAAATTCTTATTAGATACACAGGCGGTGCAGCTTGCTTCGCAGCTGGGCTACTACGCCCAAAGTATTGCCTAGGCTAGATGCAGTTAAAAATTCTATGCTGACTAGCAGACACTGAAGCTTTGGAGCAGACCTCTGAGTAAACAGCTCTTCAGACTCAACCATCTGTGTTACCCCAAGCCATAGTGTATGAGGTTTCTTACAGTTAAAAGGGGGCGGGAGCGACCCAACCCACCTGGAATTGACGATGCCAACGTCACGTAAAACACAGCAAGGGGACTCCAAAAAGAGTCTCCATTTTTTCTCAAAATTGTGGCACAGACACCACTTAACCCTAGAACGCATACCTGGGGCCTGTTAATTGTTTTCTGTTTTCTGCAAGATTACTTTAGTTAGAATTTTGAAACTCTAGGTATTCCTCAGGTATATAGTTGTTTGTCATTTGAGTTTGAGTTATTCCATGTTATTTGCATACAGGCCTAAAAGGCCCCAGGTATGTTAAATTGTAGATTTTTATGGTCATGCGTTCTAGGGTTAAGTGGCATCAATTGCCCCACAGTTGCTTAAAACAGTTGGTTAGGTGATTTTACCAAATCCTCAAGCTTTTAGTCTCCCCAGGATGACACAGGGGTAGAAAAGTCCTTGCGAATCCATGATTTGTTCATCTTTATGAACGTGAGTCTGTCTACATTCTCAGTGGACAGCCGCGTGCGCTTATCTGTCAGCACACCACCAGCAGCGCTGAACACGCGTTCAGAGAGAACGCTGGCTGCAGGGCATGACAAGATCTCCAAGGCGTGAGTGGCGAGCTCCGGACATTTTTCCAGATTGGAATCCCAAAATGAGCAAGGGTCCAGTGACACAGTCATGGCTTCGATGTTCACTTGGAGATACTCCTGTACCATCCTCTCTAGGCGTTGACTATGTGTCAGACTTCTTGTCTCCTGTGGCCTTGCAAAGGATGGTCTAAAAAAGTGGTGAAACGATTCCACAAAATTTCTGTTACCAGCAGATACTGTGTTACTGTTACGGTTTGAGTGATGAAGACTCGACAGTCCCACGGTTGGCAAGTTAGAACTGTGAGATTCACTACGTGCACCACTGGTGTTTTGTGGAAAAGCACATGTAAGATTCTGCAACAGCGTCTGCAGATACTCCTGCATGCGTAAATCCCTTTTTATGGCAGGAATTATTTCGGTAAATTTACTTTTGTACCGGGGATCTAAGAGTGTGGCAACCCAGTAGTCGGGATTACTTCGAATTCTGACAATCCAAGGGTCATGTTGCAGGTAGTGCAGCAAGAAGGCACTCATGTGTCTTGCGCATCCAGGAGGACCAAGTCCTTGTTGTGTTGGTAGCGAGGTAAGAATCATGCTTCCTTCCTCTGCCCTCTCCCCCCAACCTCGCACAACAGAAATGTGATCAAGGTCTCCCTCATCTGAGGAGTCTTTTATCAGTTCGTCCTCCACTTCTTCCTGGGCTCCTGCACCTTCCTCACTAGTTTAGCTGCTACCATGCGCCCTGGTTAATCCCTCTCCCCCACCCTCCCATGCCTGCCGCTTTGGTGCTCCCGACCTTCTGGACCTTGGAGATGTTATCCCTTCCGCATACGACTCCTCCTCTACTTCCTCCACCTCCTCTTGTCCCACCACCTGACTCTGAATTCTGTTTAACGTGTGCTCCAGCATGTAAATCACCGGAATAGTCATGCTGATAATGGCATCGTCAGCACTAAACATCTTCGTCGCCATTTCAAAACTGTGCAGAAGGGTGTGTGGGGCCCCTGAGGGTTCAGTCGCCACAGAGGTACTGCATCTCACCCAGAGGTGTGGTATCTTACCCTCAGGTAAGGAAGGAGTATGGCTCGGGACCCTAACACTTGCATCCAACACATACCCACAGTGGGGGTAGGGCGAGATTGCTCCAAGGGAGAACACAGTCCCAGGTCCCTAGCTGGCGGGAGGGTCCTATGTAGTGGGTGTGGGTGGAGAAAGCTGCTTGGGGGAGCACATGACAGGGAGAGTATAAATAGGAAGCCATCTTAGAAAGAGCAAGCCAGTCAGAGGAGGAGAAGTGACAGGAGCAGAGGCTCTGCATGAGCTCTGCTCCGGAGGCGGGCCTAGCCTGGGAGGCCCAGGACTGAAGGAGAGAAGAGAGGAGTGGGAGCAGGAAGGCTGCAGGAACCGAAGGGACCCTAGGGGTACGGGCCGTGCAGAAGGCCACCCGTACGCCCGCTGCTACCAGGAGGTAGAGGGGTCAGGCCAGATAAGGGGAACCGGTCCCTCAACTAGCGGAGAAACAGCAAGGCTCAACTAGAAACTGGAGGCTGCAGCATTTCATGTCCTGCAGGCCAAAGTCCACACCAATCTCACTAAGAAGGTAGCCACATAGGACCCAGGGGACGGAACACACGTCGCCCGCCAAGGCCCGAGGATACCGGATAGAAGTGTCACTGGGTGTGAGGTGCAGGGAGAAGGCCAGAGAAAGGACACACAGAAGAGGGTCCTGCTAAGTACTCCGGAGCTATCTAGGGGTGGACTGAGCCCCTCACTGAGTACGCACAGCACGACGGGGGAGATTGCTCTGGTACCTGTAATCTGGACTGCAACAACTGTGAGCAAAGATCTTGGGACTGCATCACACGGACTCTGTGTTCATTACTGACTCCCTGCACTACAACCACCATCATCCACTCACACTGCCCTGAAGCTACACTCTTCCTGTGGGGAGTAATAATACCATTGCTGCAAAACCACCAGCTTCAGAGGACTGTTCCGCAGCGGCGGCCCCTTTGGCCGCACTCCACAGGTGGCGTAGTCGGACATTATAAAACCCATATATACAAATTACCCTTGGATTGACCGCCCTGGGTCACGGACCGGGTCACCGCCACAGTGACTACAACCCCCAGTGTCTACCGGCCCGGCTCCGGGTTCCCCACGGCCCAGGGGACGCGTCAACTTCATAGGTCCCTGATCTGAGACCACTCCTGCAGCGTGATTTGCCCCACCTCTGGATCTCGTTGGCCCAGGCTATACGTCAGAACGTATTGCACCAGGGCTTGTCGGTGCTGCCACAGTCGCTGCAAGATGTGCAGAGTTGAATTCCACCGTGTCGGCACATTGCATTTCAGCCGATGAACTGGCAGGCCCAACGACTTCTGTAGAGATGTAAGTCGTTGAGCTGCGGGATGCAAACGGCAGAAGTGAGCACACAGCGACCGTGCCCTCTGCAGAAGGCCATCTAGTCCGGGATAGTGGGCTAAAAATTGATGGACAACCAGGTTCAACACGTGAGCCATACAAGGCACGTGTGTGACATTGCCCCGGCGAAGGGCCACACCCAGGTTTGCAGCATTGTCGCACACGGCCTTCCCTGGTTGCAGGTCCAGTGGAGACAACCATTCATGAAACTGGGTCTCCAGAGCTGACCACAACTCCTCAGCTGTGTGACTCACATTTCCCAGACATTTCAAAGTAAACACTGATGCCGTTGAGCCCTGCTGCCAGCATAGTAAGGAGGTGTGCAGGATTCCTTCTGCGCAGTTAGAAAGCAGGTGGCATTAGCAGACAGGCTTTGGGTGCAGGTGGAGGACCGAGAGGAGGTTGAGGAGGCAGAAGCAGTGGAGGAACTTCGAGATAAAGAGGATTGACGCACAACTCGTGGGGACGGTAAGACTTGGACAGCAGCCCCTTGTCCTGCTGTCACCATAGTTACCCAGTTCCCAGTCAGCGACATGTAACTCCCCTGTCCATGCCTACTCGTCCAAGTGTCTGTGGTGAAATGCACCCTGTCACACACAGAGTTTCTCAAAGAAGCTGTGATGTTGTGTGCAACATGCTGGTGGAGCGCAGGCACACCTTTCTTTGAGAAGTAGTGCCGACTGGGCATCTGGTACTGGGGCACTGCGACGGACATAAGGTCTCGAAAATCCTCTGTGTCCTCAAGGTGGAAAGGCAGCATTTCTGTAGCCAACAGCTTGCAGATGGTGAAATTCAACCTCTTAGCTTTGTCATGGCTAGGAGGAAATGGTCTTTTACTTTTCCACATCTGAGGGACCGAGGGCTGGCTGTTGTGCTTAGACGGGGTTGAGTAGGGTGTCCCCGGCAAACTGCCGGTCTGTGAGGAAGATGCAGGCAGACATGTTAGGTTGTCTTGATCCAAAGGTGGTGCTCTCGATGTCGGAGAGCGCTCAACACCAGCTGGTGTTTCCACTTCCCAATGAACTGACGACCTGCCAATCACACTGGCTGTTGCGGGTAAAGAGGTGGCAGGTCTGCGTCCAAAAACATGTGTGACTGCTGTCCCCCCAGTCACAGAGGATGAAGAGGCTGCGGATGCACAAGATGGGGCAGACGGTGGTTGGCCCGGCCCGCTAGTCCGCATTGTAGCACAGTGAGCTTCCCACTGCAACTTATGCTTCATATCCATGTGACGGTACATGCATGAAGTACTCAAACTAAGTATTTTTTGGCCTCTACTTAGCTTTTGGTGACAAATATTACAGATACCACCAGTTGGGTCATCCTTATCGATCTGAAAAAATGCCCAGGCTATGCAAGGCTTACAGCCCATGCGACCTGAAGAGCTACTACGACTTGTGGTCAGAGGCAGAGTTGTGGTTGAGGATGCAGTTGTTGACGTGCTTCCAGGACTCCGTCTCTGTCCAGGATGGTGCAACCTAACCTCATCGTCAATAGCATCTGTGAAGCCCCGCTGCGCTTTGTATCACAGATCCTAGTAGAATGCATTGATGGAATCCTCCACAAGAGGCCCCCATAAACATTCACACATCTTCACCTTCCACCTCAGACCAGCAGAGTGAGCACGTTAGGGATATAAATAGGGAAGGTGGAGCTAGGCAGTTCAGTTCCTCTGAAGAGTTCCTGCAGTAGAGAAGCCTAAGAGAGGTCAGTCTGCAGTGGAGCTCAGTCTAGTCTAGAGAACTCAGTTAATAGTTCAGCAGTGGAGCACGAGGCTCCTGTTAGCTAGATTCAGGGAGCCCAGTTAGAGCTTAAGGAGTGCCGGCGCCATAAGATCGGTGAAGCGCGGCAAATTGCCGTTAGTGTGTATAGCCTAGTGAGGGCCCGAGTAGGCCGAAGGCGAGTGGAGAGTTAGTACATAGGGGGCAGAGGAGCTTAACCTGCTCACCCCGAAGCATTTACCGGACACCGGATCCGAGCTTACCGGGATCTCTATGACCCAGTAACGCATAACCGGAATCCCTGGAGAACTACAAGTCCCAGGATCGCTAAGGTGCTGATATGTAACAGAGCCAGGAGACGCTTAGGCCCCGCATACTGGGAGCGTGAACTCCAAGATAAGGCCCTACCACAAGGTCAGCCAGCGCCGGACAGAGACAAAGTTAGGCCTAGCTCCAGGCCGGTCAGAAACTTACTACGCAGAGGCAAGAAACAGGAGGCCCTACACCCGCTCATTGGGGAGGATCCTGATATGCACCCTTCACCCTACAGTTCTCCGGGATGTGCCTGAATTTCCACCAGTAAAAGGTACTGAAGTGACTACCGTGTCCGTTCCCGTTCTTGCTCTGACCCAGCTGGGTCTCACCTGTCCTGCATTCCCCCTGCATACGCTGCCCTGAGACCTAGCTCCTCCTGTGGGGAGCTATACCATCGAGCTGCCTTATCACCGGCGTCAGTGGACTGCTGCAGCGCTGGTGCTTCTCACCAGATACCACAGGTGGCGTCACGAACTCTTATAAAATTAACAATTATCCACCCTTTTAAAGAGTGACCCCAGGGTACGGGCCAGGGAGCCGACCACCGCGACATCCCCAAGGCCAGGCAAAGGCCCAGGTACCGAGTCATTCCCATCCCCTGGGCTAGTCACATCCTCCTCCACCTCCTCTGCTGACCTCATCGACTGGCTGACTGTGGGTTGACAATAAGTGGGATCTCCAACCTCGTCATCATCACCCTGTGTGTTCTCACACCCGTCGTCCTCAGAGCCAACCTATTCCTGCGCTGACCGAAAAGTCAAGTTGTCGCTCCAATCAGGTATTTGAGTCTCATCATCGTCTTCATCATTGTCTCCACCAACAGGAGTTACAGTTTGGGAACGAGGGTCTACATTATGCTCAGAACCTTCTTCACCTGGTCCTGGATCCGACTTATAAAGATTCTGGGCATCAGTGCAGATCATTTCCTCGTCTGGATTAACAGAAGCTCTGGAGCAGACCTCCGTTTCCCAGGCTATAGTATGAATAAACAGCTGTGCAGACTCAACCATCTGTATTACCCCATACTCAGACGGGCAGCTGGAGACTTGGGAGCTGTGAGGAAGCAAGCGCGATTGGGGTGACACCTCTGAGGACTAGAGTATTTGTGATGTTGAAGTTGAGGTGGAGGAGAGCCCACTTGAAGGAGCACTTGATATCCGTTGAAGCACCTGCTGTTTTTGTGCCTCATCTGGAATTTGTAGCGATGGGCGTGTCCGTAAGAAAGGGATCTTATCACATTGTCCACGAAAAGATGTAGACGTATTAGTTTGGCTGGAAGATGGTCTTTCTTCTGCAGATGTTACTGTTGCTTTAACACCTACCCCACGGACACAACCTTTTTTCCCCTTCCCAACACGCCTATTCCCCTTTCCACCAGCAGCAGGCCTTTTTCCACTCATTTTGGTGGTTAACTAATTCACAACTCTGGAGTTGTTTGCACAAAAAAACAATGGATGGGAACCGAGCAGAGCTGAGTGGCCAAACTGTGGTATTAGGCCAAAAGTATTGGCTGGGTTAGATGCAGATAAAAATGATATTAAATTTGCAACCTGATGGAGGTCAGTATAGATGGACTAATAGAACAAGTCCCACACACTGCTACAAGCTGAAATATTTTTTCAGAGCTGGATGCAGAAAAAAATTAGATTGAATTTGCAACCTGGTGGAGGTCAGTATAGATGGACTAATAGAACAAGTCCCACACACTGCTAGAAGCTGAAATATTTTTTCAGAGCTAGATGCAGAAAAATCCCCTGGGATCCCTTCGTTCCTCGTTCCTGGAGCCTTCTCCGCTCCTCTTCCTTCCTTCTCCCTCTTCCAGGCCTGGGCCTCTGTTACTAATAGAGATGAGCGTTGTTCTACTCGAACTGTTCGCCAATCTCAAATTCGAGCTGTTTTGGGCGGTGTTTGAGCCGTTCGGCGAACACGAACAATTTGAGAAAAATTCGGCTGTTCGAGGTTATGTTCGATAACTGTTCGTGCACCAAAATCATAACTGGATTTTTTCTCAGTAATGATGAAAATTAATGTTAATACGCAGTTTGAGTGTACAGCGGGGTGGGGGGAGGGGCAGGGGATGGATCTCTGCAGGAACAATGAAGATCTCCATTTTTTTTTCTCTTTCCCGCATTTACAGTGGGGAGGTGCAATCTGTCAGCCTATCAGCAGCGCACACACGGAGCGAAGTGCTTTTTTTCACACAAGCAAGGGCATGTGTCATTGGCAGTGTATGTCACATGTCCTTGCCCTATAAGACCAAGCCATTTTCCCCGTCGCCACCATTTTCTCACTGCTGCAGCTGCGTGTTAGACGACACCGCTGTTGCTGTGTGCGCTATACCTTGTTAATTTCAAGCCAATTTTCGCACAAATCTACAGACAGCTTGGGAGTAGGGAATAGTTGTGATTGCAGTCCTTTTAAGGACTAGGTTACAGCATTTCCTATGACTTTTATCAGGCAGGTCTGTGCTCTTAAATAGATAGGTTGTGGTAGTAAAGACTAATTGTAATTGGAGTCCTTTTCAGGACTAGGTTACATCAGTTCCTATCAGTTTTTGCCAGGCAGGTCTGTGCCAGTGCTGTGCAAGTTTTTTCACAGCATTTGGCTGAATCTAGCAAAGCTAATCCTTTTTGGCCTATTGCAGAGTGTGTTAGTCAGTGGAGTAGCCTATCTGTGTTGCAAGATATACCACCTGTGTATAGAATACCAATTTTTTTTACTGCACCTAGTGAAGTAAAATCTTTTGGGCATAGCATCATTCTATTAGTCCATCTATACTGACCTCCATCAGGTTGCAAATTGAATATAATTTTTTTCTGCATCTAGCTCTGAAAAAATATTGGGCTTCTAGCTGTGTGTGGGACTTGTTGTATTAGTCCATCTATACTGACCTCCATCAGGTTGCAAACTGAATATATTTTTTCTGCATCTACCTCTGAAAAAATATTGGGCTTCTAGCTGTGTTTGGGACTTGTTCTATTAATCCATCTATACAGACCTCCATCAGGTTGCAAACTGAATATATTTTTTTCTGCATCTACCTCTGAAAAAATATTGGGCTTCTAGCTGTGTGTGGGACTTGTTGTATTAGTCCATCTATACTGACCTCCATCAGGTTGCAAATTAAAAATAATTTTTATCTGCATCTACAGTACCTCTGAAAAAATATTTGGGCTTCTAGCTGTGTGTGGGACTTGTTCTATTAGTCCATCTATACTGACCTCCATCAGGTTGCAAATTGAATATAATTTTTATCTGCATCTAGCTCTGAAAAAATATTTGGCCTTCTAGCAGTGTGTGGGACTTTCTCTATTAGTCCATATATACTGACCTCCATCAGGTTGCAAATTAAAAATAATTTTTATCTGCATCTACCTCTGAAAAAATATTTGGGCTTCTAGCTGTGTGTGGGACTTGTTCTATTAATCCATCTATACAGACCTCCATCAGGTTGCAAACTGAATATATTTTTTTCTGCATCTACCTCTGAAAAAATATTGGGCTTCTAGCTGTGTGTGGGACTTTCTCTATGAGTCCATCTATACTGACCTCCATCGGGTTGCAAATTCAAAATAATTTTTTGTCTGCATCTAACTCTGAAAAAATATTGGGCTTCTAGCTGTGTGTGGGACTTGTTGTATTAGTCCATCTATACTGACCTCCATCAGGTTGCAAATTAAAAATAATTTTTATCTGCATCTACAGTACCTCTGAAAAAATATTTGGGCTTCTAGCTGTGTGTGGGACTTGTTCTATTAGTCCATCTATACTGACCTCCATCAGGTTGCAAATTGAATATAATTTTTATCTGCATCTAGCTCTGAAAAAATATTGGGCTTCTAGCTGTGTGTGGGACTTTCTCTATTAGTCCATCTATACTGACCTCCATCAGGTTGCAAATTAAAAATAATTTTTATCTGCATCTACCTCTGAAAAAATATTTGGGCTTCTAGCTGTGTGTGGGACTTGTTCTATTAGTCCATCTATACTTACCTCCATCAGGTTGCAAATTGAATATAATTTTTATCTGCATCTAGCTCTGAAAAAATATTTGGCCTTCTAGCAGTGTGTGGGACTTTATCTATTAGTCCATCTATACTGACCTCCATCAGGTTGCAAATTAAAAATAATTTTTATCTGCATCTACCTCTGAAAAAATATTTGGGCTTCTAGCTGTGTGTGGGACTTGTTCTATTAATCCATCTATACAGACCTCCATCAGGTTGCAAACTGAATATATTTTTTTCTACATCTACCTCTGAAAAAATATTGGGCTTCTAGCTGTGTGTGGGACTTGTTGTATTAGTCCATCTATACTGACCTCCATCAGGTTGCAAACTGAATATATTTTTTACTGCATCTACCTCTGAAAAAATATGTGGCCTTCTAGCTGTGTGTGGGACTTTCTCTATTAGTCCATCTATACTGAACTCCATCAGGTTGCAAATTCAAAATTATTTTTTGTCTGCATCTAGCTCTGAAAAAATATTGGGCTTCTAGCTGTGTGTGGGACTTGTTGTATTAGTCCATCTATACTGACCTCCATCAGGTTGCAAACTGAATATATTTTTTTCTGCATCTACCTCTGAAAAAATATTGGGCTTCTAGCTGTGTGTGGGACTTGTTCTATTAATCCATCTATACAGACCTCCATCAGGTTGCAAACTGAATATATTTTTTTCTGCATCTACCTCTGAAAAAATATTGGGCTTCTAGCTGTGTGTGGGACTTGTTCTATTAATCCATCTATACAGACCTCCATCAGGTTGCAAACTGAATATATTTTTTTCTGCATCTACCTCTGAAAAAATATTGGGCTTCTAGCTGTGTGTGGGACTTGTTGTATTAGTCCATCTATACTGACCTCCATCAGGTTGCAAACTGAATATATTTTTTTCTGCATCTACCTCTGAAAAAATATTGGGCCTTCTAGCAGTGTGTGGGACTTTCTCTATTAGTCCATCTATACTGACCTCCATCAGGTTGCAAATTGAATATAATTTTTATCTGCATCTAGCTCTGAAAAAATATTTGGCCTTCTAGCAGTGTGTGGGACTTTCTCTATTAGTCCATCTATACTGACCTCCATCAGGTTGCAAATTGAATATAATTTTTATCTGCATCTAGCTCTGAAAAATATTTGGCCTTCTAGCAGTGTGTGGGACATTCTCTATTAGTCCATCTATACTGACCTCCATCAGGTTGCAAATTGAATATAATTTTTATCTGCATCTAGCTCTGAAAATATATTTGGCCTTCTAGCAGTGTGTGGGACTTTCTCTATTAGTCCATCTATACTGACCTCCATCAGGTTGCAAATTAAAAATAATTTTTATCTGCATCTACCTCTGAAAAAATATTTGGGCTTCTAGCAGTGTGTGGGACTCATTGTATTAGGCCATCTATACCAAGCTCCACCAGCTTTGAAATTAATAATAATTTTTAGCTGCATCTAGCCCTGAAAATAATTTTTCCCAATAGTGGTAGCAATAGAAATATGGGGCGCACGCCTGGATAACAAAAATATACGCTTCATAACACAAAACACCAGCCTAGCGCACTGCATTAATAAGATGGCATCATTGTCTCTCCCAGTGCTAGGCCTACTACGCAGGCTAGTATTCCTGTGCCTAAAACACAATGTATGGGTCCGCGCTAGCCACTATGCTGAGGGGTATAAATCTGCTGCTAACGCTTTATAACAATTCAATTGGCAGATTTTCACAGAGCTCTTCCACAACGCCCACCCATCGGGCAACAGTTGCCCACCCTCCCTATGGGATCTAGTGGCGAATAGTTGATGCCATTAATCAGAGCGTCAGTTGCCCCGTCAACGTGGCAAGCATACAGTAAGGCATGGGAAGAGTGGACACGACTAGTAGCAGGCAGACGGGTTGACCAATGTGAACAAGCCAGATCACAAGTCACCATAGAATTTCTCCACCAGCTAATGATGAGGGGCATATCAGGGGCGTCAGCGCAGCGGTGTCTGACCGGAGTAGCATTTCACTTCCAACTACTGAATTGGGGAGATGTGACAAAGATTCATCATCAGACAATCCATAAAAGGTTGGAAAAGGGGTCAGCCAAGTCAGGAATGTAGACGTCCCGTCCCGTGTCACTAAAACTGATTTCTCACATCTTATCCCTAACACCATTAACATGACACTCACAATTTGAAGCAACACTAATGTCTACTGCATTTGTGATCGCCTTCTTCGGGGCGCTATGTATAAGCGAATTAGTCCCTCAATCCAAAATTACCCCCAGTGGACGCTTATTACACCAGGAAGTAGTCATAGCCAATAATGCAATACGTGTACGCATACACCAATCGAAAACGGTTCCAGTGGGCAGGGGTACTTGGGTACGTCTACAACCCACAAACGGTACACTGAGTCGGGTAACAATAGTAAAAACATATCTAACCATCAGATCACAAAGTAATTTCTTCCTATCACACATTGATGGAACGCCATTATCAAGATACCTATTCCAAGCTATATTTAATAAATGCATAACATCGGCAGGGAACCACCCCAAAGATTACGGGACACACTCATTCCGCATAGGTGCGGCCACGGAAGCAGCAAGAGCAGGACTGTCAGAAACGGAAGTTCAGAGGATAGGGAGATGGCGATCCACGTGTTTGGCGAGATACATAAGACCGGACTTGTTATCCTAACGTGATTTGTTTCTTTTACAGGTGACGCTAAGCCAACAGTGTGAGTGATAGGCCACTCGTATATATATTGGGCACAAAAAAGGGCGAAAGTCCGCCCAGGCGGGAGGAAATTAGAGTTTCATAACACATATTTCAACTGGAGAGGTATTAGAGGCCTGCTATGGCCACAGGTACTAATGGAGGTAATCAAGGTAGGGAGATAGGCAAGAGGTCCGGTCATCTTAGTTATACAGGCCGGGGGAAACAACCTAGGTCATCACAAGAGCGCATAACTAATGGCAATAATGAAACTAGACACTGAGCGCTTCAGAGAATTTTTCACAAAATTAGCTATAGTATGGTCAGAGATTGTGCTGATAGCGGTATGGCAAGGTGCGCGAGACATCACGGCCATCGAATGGACAAGGCGGGTAATAAATATTCGGATGGCAAAATTTAGAAGAGACAGAGGCGGTGTAGTGATACGACACCGACAACTGGAAGGAGATAAAGCAGGCCTCATACGGCCCGACGGTGTTCACTTAATAGATATTGGACTGGACATATTCCTGTCAGGACTCCAGGACGGAGTGGAACAAGCGTTAAGAGTGATGGGTGGGGGTCAGAGTCCTGCATACGAGTACGCTGGATCCTCCGTGGCCTGGAAATAGAAAGGACATGTTGGAGAGTTACACTTGTTGGCCAACTTGCCGGAGTGGGGACCCAGGGCATGCTGAAACAAGCTGAATTATTTTAGAAATAAAATGCCTTTCTAATGGAATGAGTATAAAGAGTTAATAAAGCTGTGACCGATCCTCACCCATCCAGTTGTAAGAGTTACATTATTGGGTTGTCCATGAAAGGGGGGCGGTAGGGGGGCTGAGCATCTGGGTTTGGTTGGGGGTCCCCACAGTCTGCCTAGGCTAGATTAATTTAAAAATTCTTATTAGATACACAGGCGGTGCAGCTTGCTTCGCAGCTGGGCTACTACGCCCAAAGTATTGCCTAGGCTAGATGCAGTTAAAAATTCTACGCTGACTAGCAGACACTGAAGATTTGGAGCAGACCTCTGAGTAAACAGCTCTTCAGACTCAACCATCTGTGTTACCCCAAGCCATAGTGTATGTAGTTTCTTACAGTTAAAAGGGGGGGGTGCGACCCAACCCACCTGGAATTGACGATGCCAACGTCACGTAAGACACAGCAAGGGGACTCCCAAAATTGTGGCACAGACACCACTTAACCCTAGAACGCATACCTGTGGCCTTGCAGGCCCGCCCAGTTAATTGTTTTCTATTTTCTGCAAGATTGCTTTAGTTAGAATTTTGAAACTCTAGGTATTCTTCATGTATATAGTTGTTTGTCATTTGAGTTTGAGTTATTCCATGTTATTTGCACACGGGCCTAAAGGGCCCCAGGTATGTGAAAGTGTAGATTTTTATGGTCATGCATAGTGTTGAGCCACCCCCGTAGTGTTCGAGTTCGGTTCGGTTCGTCGAACACCCGTGTGTTCGCCGAACTGTTCGTCGAACTGTTCGTCGAACACCTTCGAACACCGTTAAAACCAATGGCAGGCAAAGAAAAACACATAGAAACACATAGAAAACACCTTCAAAGGTGTCCAAAAGCTGACAAACTGCTCAGAAGACATAACTAACACATGGAAAAGTGACAAGTACATATAGTCATGCGAAAATAAAAGAGGTGGAGGAGTAAAAGGAGGGGGAGACACAGATATAGGCATGTCATGCCCTTCTAAAATCCAAAAAGTGAGAAGCCGACACGGCCAGTCCGCTCCTGCCCGTGCCACCTCCGTGTCGCCGGGTTTGTGCCAGAGCCGCGGTGAACCCTGACGGCTAGCCCCCCTCTCCCAATACTGGTGCCTGTCCGCTGGTGGGTCGAGCGAGCCCCCCTGTGGTGGAGGCAGCTCTAAGCTTTTTAATTTAAATTGTCTCTCTAATTTGAATGAATACACTTTAAATCCATTTACAAGGATCTATTGGAGGGCAAGTCTCATGCCAGCAGCCGCGGTAATTCCAGCTCCAGTAGCGTCCACTAAAGCTGCTGCAGTTAAAAAGCTTTTATAAGGATCGAGCTCGGCTGTCCACCGCAAGGCATCCTACTGCCAGTCCCAGCCCCTATGCCTTGGGGTGCCTCCTGATGCTCTTCACTAAGTATCCCATTTTCCCGAAGCATTTCCTTTGAAAAAATTAAGTGTCTAAACTACAGGTGGTGCAGCTTGCTTAACAGCCGGGATAATCCGCTGACTAGCAGACACTGCTACTAGGCACAAAGTATTTCCTGGGCTAGATGCAGTTAAAAATTTGTAATTAGATACTCTCGTTGGATGCTGAGAAAGCATTCCATAGAGTCTCCTGGCACGCCATATATGATTCTCTTAAAAAGCTTGGGGTAGGGGTCTAGGGGACCCTTTTATAGCCAAAATCACGGCCCTGTATCGCAATACGTCACCTAGGCTGAAGATAAATGGAACTGTAGCACCCTGAGGGCTCGGTTGCTACAGACGTATTGCACCTCACCCAGAGGTGTGATATCTCACTCTCAGGTAAGGATGGAGTGTGGATCAGGACCCGACACCTGCATGCATTACACCACATTGCCGTGGGGCAGGGCGACCAATATGCCCCTGAGATGGGCATGACAGTCCCTGTCCCTGGCTGGAGTGGGGGGAGGGAACACTGAGGAAGGGGAACCCTGTAGTGCAGGAGCAGGGAGGAAGCAGTTCCTGGGTGCATTGAGAAGGGAGTATAAAAGGTGGGCACCATCTTAGTTCAGTGCAGAGAAGTCTGAGCAGAAGTGGCAGGGAGCAGGGGCTCTGCATGAGCTCTGCTCCGGAGGCAGGCCTAGTAACAGAGGCCCAGGCCTGGAAGAGGGAGAAGGAAGGAAGAGGAGCGGAGAAGGCTCCAGGAACGAGGAATGAAGGGATCCCAGGGGTGCGGACGGGCGAGTCGCCACCGCACGCCCGAATCCACCTGCGTCTAGGGGTCAGGCCAAAGGGGGAGACCGGTCCCCGAACTAGTGGAGGCAGGAAACGACCCTCAGCTAGAAACCGGAGGCTCTGACATTTTATGTGGCGCAGCCCCTCGCTACACCCGCTAGGAAGGCACCACATAGGGTCAGGGAAACTGGCGCCAAGTTTACCAAGAGGAGGCCCGAGGCAGCCGGACAGAAGTGTTGGTAAGAAAGGCCAGACAAAGGACACACAAAGGGGGTCCTGTGAAGTGCTCCAAAGTTATCTGGGAGTTGTCTGAGCCCCTCACCTGGTGAGCACAGTACGACGTGGGCAGCCGTTACCTGCAGACGTGGTCTGGATAATAAGAACTGTGAGTAAAGGCCCTGAACTGCATCACTGACTCCGTGTCGTTACTGCTGCTGCCCTGCACCATCACCCCCATCCTCCGCATACACTGCCCTGAGGCTATACTCCTCCGGGTCCTCTTGCTCCTCCTCACACCGCAGCTCCTCCTCCGTCAGGCGATGCACATGGAGGGCGTAGGGTCCTTTGGCACATTTGTGCCGGGTGAACGTGACCTCGTCCCCTACATACAGGTCACGACCTCTGTGTCCCTCTGGCAGATGGCTTTCTACGTCTCTGCGGGTCACAAAGACGTCGCCGGGGGTATGATGGTCTCTAATGAAGCCCCACCCATGCTGCAGGTTGAATTTAATCACAGTCCCGGTGGAAGGGGGACCATGAGCTGCACGGGGATTCCTCCTGGTCCGGCTCTTCTGCTCCGCACTTCTTATCTGCATCTGCTGTTCCCGGACCCGCCTCTCTCTCCGCTCCTTCTCGAAGACCTCGAGCTGCTGGCGGCAGCACTCTGCACGCTCCGCTGCGGCCGCCCGAGTCTCCTGAGTGAACCCCATGAGGTCTTCTCCGGTGGGGTCCCACTCAAACTGTGCCTCCTCCAGCGGGGGCGAGGTCCTCTTTACAGGCTTCGGAGCCGGAATCAGGGGCTCGCACATGGGCCTTGCCCTCTGGAGTTCCAGCTGAATGTACTCCTGGGGCCATACAAAGGGCTGCCCATCCGGGCACGTATGCTGGGCGAATAGATCTTCACCCAGGTGCGGCACTCTAGATGTTGAGGGCGCGTTGATGGTAGCGGCGCCCGGGTTAACCAGGCCTTGCGACCAGGCCTGGGGCACCTTAAAGGCAAAGGGCACCGTAAGAACGGCGGCGCCCTGGGTTACTCGGCCCTGCGACCAGGCCGGTGGCTCCGCGGAGGTAGGGGGCGCTGTTGGAATTGCGGCGCCCGGGGGTACTAGACCTTGCGACCAGGCCGATGGTATTTCCTGCTTCGCCGCGCTCAGGGTTGAGGCGCGTGACGTCACAGGGGTCGCGGCCGCGGTTTCCGGTTGAGGCCTAGTCGGCGGCGGTGACGATGCAGCGACGGGCACGGCAGGGGGAACTTCGGGCTCTGCGACGGGGAGCTGGGGCAGGCACGCGGTCTCCCGGCTCGGGGTAGAGACGTCCCCTTTACCTGCCTCCATCCGTTCAGCTCCCTTCTCGGCGCCGTCTCCGGCCTTCCGTCCTCCTGCACCATCCTCAGAGGCGGTCTGTCTCCTCGTCTCGGGTGGCGTGCTCCGCTGACGGGTTTCGGTCTGCTGGGCCATCTCTCGGCTCCACTCCGCCAACGTCTCTCGCTGTACCCGGGCCATCCTCCGTGCGAGGCTCTCCAGCGCAGTCTGTGCACACTCCCGGTCTCGGGGGAGCTGTGCTAGGATCTCCACTAAGCCTAGTGGAGTTGTGGCTTGTAGCAGGCTCCTGACCACTGGGTCGGTGCTGCCTGACTCTCCCTCCATCTCCGGGTAGGCTTTCTCTGGACTCTTCTCCAGACTTCTTGTCTCCGGGTGCGCTCTCTCCAGACTGCTCCAGGCGACACCCATCTTTGCTCTCTTGTTCTGTCTCCGCCCCCATTGAGGGTGGTCCCGGGGCAACTTAGTGATTGTCAGTTCCAGGGGCAGTTCTCTTACGCTGATGGACACTTCCAGCATCACAGTCTCTGTTGGTGGGCGCGGTTTCCGCTTTTGGCGCCATTCTTCGACTTGGCCCACGATGGGAGGTGGCCTCTTGCCACCCTCTGGCACGCCCATAATGGCGTCCACTCTTCCAAGGCGGGAAATCTTTGGAAATGGCGGGAATCGTCTCCCAGTGGCGGGAAACTCCATGGATGGCGGGAAAAAGCTGCAAATGGCGGACAACCGGCGGGAAACGACCTGTGATGGGGTCCGTTGGCGGGGACCCTCCGGAACCGGCGGGAGACTTCTTTTTAAGGTAACGGTGAACTTTTCTTCAGGCACGCAGTACCCGGTTGTTGCGGGCACGTAATCCTGCCGACTACGCCAAAGTTGACGCGCCCCCTGGGCCAGTGTTGTTTGGGGGATACCCGGAGCCGGATCAGATGGGGGTTGTAGTCTCCGAGTGGCGGTGACCCGGTCCGTGCCCAGGGTGTCAAGCTCAGTGTGTGGCAGTCCTACAGATGTTGCTGGATGTTCTTTAGTGTCGACTACGCCACCCGTTGATTTGCGGTCAATACGGCCGCCGCTGCAGCAGGGTCCGCTGAGGCTGGTGGTGTGTGTGCAGCTCAGGTAGTATAACCCCCAACGGGAGGGGTATAGCCTCAGGGGGTCAGGTGTAGAGGATGGTGGTTGTGGAGGTGCAGTGAGGATGGTAATGAGACTCAGAGTCGGGCTGTGCAGTTCAGGGTCTTTACTTACTGCTGTTATGCTGGTCACTCCGGCCTTGAGTGACCGCCCGAGCCGTGCTGCGTCCACCAGGTCCTGGACTCGGCCAACTCCCAAGTAATTCTGGAGCGTGATCCTGAGCTCCCTTTCTGACGTTCCTTCTCTCTGGCCTTCCCCACCAGGGATCCACCTAAGTCCGGCTCCCTCGGGCCTCTTGTTGGTAAACCCTTGTCTCTGGGTTCCCTGACCCTATTCTTGGTTTGCCTTCCGGGTGGATTTAGTGGGTGGTCGTGGCAGATCCTGCCCACGACCTCCGGTCTCTGGCTAAGGATTAGTGCCCTCCACCAGCTTGGGATCCGGTACCCTTGTGCCAACTCTTCACCCGCTGATCTAATCTTGGGTTCTTGGAGTTCTCTCTTCTCCCCCTCTGGGTCCTTCTTTCTCCTCTCTCTCTCTGGGCCTTGGAGCTGCTCTTCTCCTCTGCTCTCTTCCTCTGACTCACTCTACAAAAGACTGACAGACTGACTGACCCTGATCTAAGATGGTTCCCACCTTATATACTCCCTCTATGTGTGAGCTCAGGTGACCAGCACCCAATGAGCTCCTAGCATTACCCAGACTGCTCCCCCTATCTGCCCCTACACTACTGGGATGTTCCACCCCCCTCCCACTCCAGCCAGGGACAGACACTGTCGTACCTGCACATCTCTCTAGTGGGAGTACCATTGATCTGTCCCCCGGAAATGGGATGTATGTAGTGCATGCAGCCTACTGAGCTCAGTTCCACACTCCATCCTTACCCGGGAGTGGAATACCACACCTCTGGCTTGAGGTGTAATACCCCTGTAGCAGCCGAATCCTCAGGGTGCTACATTCCCCCCTGGTAAATCACAGCACGTCCTCGGGCTGTAAGATACAAAAAACATCCAAAACATACAATTTTTTCATAAACATAAACATATAAAACATCACATAAAACTTTTCATAAAAACTCTTCATAAATAACGTCCTTGTAAACACTCTTGCTCCTCCGGCCACGGTGCAACTTGTGACCGGGAAAAGCGCGACAGTCTCTTTAAGAGAAACAACAGTTTACTATAAAACCGGTAGGGGGCGCCTTAGGAAGCGCAACTATATACAAGGGGAATATGGCCGCTCTCAGTCCACGGCCAGGTATTAGAAACTAGGGACACACGGGCATCAGTTCACATTTTGTCCCAACGGGGAACATATTTTAAATAAGTAACAGTTTTTGGTACCCCGACGGGCAACTTTATACAGTCTCTCTCTACAGTACTTCAGCGACGGCGTCCTCCTGCTCTTTCTTGTTGGTTGGTTTCAGTTTCAGACCCGTCCGGGTCCTCTTGCTCCTCCTCACACCGCAGCTCCTCCTCCGTCAGGCGATGCACATGGAGGGCGTAGGGTCCTTTGGCACATTTGTGCCGGGTGAACGTGACCTCGTCCCCTACATACAGGTCACGACCTCTGTGTCCCTCTGGCAGATGGCTTTCTACGTCTCTGCGGGTCACAAAGACGTCGCCGGGGGTATGATGGTCTCTAATGAAGCCCCACCCATGCTGCAGGTTGAATTTAATCACAGTCCCGGTGGAAGGGGGACCATGAGCTGCACGGGGATTCCTCCTGGTCCGGCTCTTCTGCTCCGCGCTTCTTATCTGCATCTGCTGTTCCCGGACCCGCCTCTCTCTCCGCTCCTTCTCGAAGACCTCGAGCTGCTGGCGGCAGCACTCTGCACGCTCCGCTGCGGCCGCCCGAGTCTCCTGAGTGAACCCCATGAGGTCTTCTCCGGTGGGGTCCCACTCAAACTGTGCCTCCTCCAGCGGGGGCGAGGTCCTCTTTACAGGCTTCGGAGCCGGAATCAGGGGCTCGCACATGGGCCTTGCCCTCTGGAGTTCCAGCTGAATGTACTCCTGGGGCCATACAAAGGGCTGCCCATCCGGGCACGTATGCTGGGCGAATAGATCTTCACCCAGGTGCGGCACTCTAGATGTTGAGGGCGCGTTGATGGTAGCGGCGCCCGGGTTAACCAGGCCTTGCGACCAGGCCTGGGGCACCTTAAAGGCAAAGGGCACCGTAAGAACGGCGGCGCCCTGGGTTACTCGGCTCTGCGACCAGGCCGGTGGCTCCGCGGAGGTAGGGGGCGCTGTTGGAATTGCGGCGCCCGGGGGTACTAGACCTTGCGACCAGGCCGATGGTATTTCCTGCTTCGCCGCGCTCAGGGTTGAGGCGCGTGACGTCACAGGGGTCGCGGCCGCGGTTTCCGGTTGAGGCCTAGTCGGCGGCGGTGACGATGCAGCGACGGGCACGGCAGGGGGAACTTCGGGCTCTGCGACGGGGAGCTGGGGCAGGCACGCGGTCTCCCGGCTCGGGGTAGAGACGTCCCCTTTACCTGCCTCCATCCATTCAGCTCCCTTCTCGGCGCCGTCTCCGGCCTTCCGTCCTCCTGCACCATCCTCAGAGGCGGTCTGTCTCCTCGTCTCGGGTGGCGTGCTCCGCTGACGGGTTTCGGTCTGCTGGGCCATCTCTCGGCTCCACTCCGCCAACGTCTCTCGCTGTACCCGGGCCATCCTCCGTGCGAGGCTCTCCAGCGCAGTCTGTGCACACTCCCGGTCTCGGGGGAGCTGTGCTAGGATCTCCACTAAGCCTAGTGGAGTTGTGGCTTGTAGCAGGCTCCTGACCACTGGGTCGGTGCTGCCTGACTCTCCCTCCATCTCTGGGTAGGCTTTCTCTGGACTCTTCTCCAGACTTCTTGTCTCCGGGTGCGCTCTCTCCAGACTGCTCCAGGCGACACCCATCTTTGCTCTCTTGTTCTGTCTCCGCCCCCATTGAGGGTGGTCCCGGGGCAACTTAGTGATTGTCAGTTCCAGGGGCAGTTCTCTTACGCTGATGGACACTTCCAGCATCACAGTCTCTGTTGGTGGGCGCGGTTTCCGCTTTTGGCGCCATTCTTCGACCTGGCCCACGATGGGAGGTGGCCTCTTTCCACCCTCTGGCACGCCCATAATGGCGTCCGCTCTTCCAAGGCGGGAAATCTTTGGAAATGGCGGGAATCGTCTCCCAGTGGCGGGAAACTCCATGGATGGCGGGAAAAAGCTGCAAATGGCGGACAACCGGCGGGAAACGACCTGTGATGGGGTCCGTTGGCGGGGACCCTCCGGAACCGGCGGGAGACTTCTTTTTAAGGTAACGGTGAACTTTTCTTCAGGCTCACAGTACCCGGTTGTTGCGGGCACGTAATCCTGCCGACTACGCCAAAGTTGACGCGCCCCCTGGGCCAGTGTTGTTTGGGGGATACCCGGAGCCGGATCAGATGGGGGTTGTAGTCTCCGAGTGGCGGTGACCCGGTCCGTGCCCAGGGTGTCAAGCTCAGTGTGTGGCAGTCCTACAGATGTTGCTGGATGTTCTTTAGTGTCGACTACGCCACCCGTTGATTTGTGGTCAATACGGCCGCCGCTGCAGCAGGGTCCGCTGAGGCTGGTGGTGTGTGTGAAGCTCAGGTAGTATAACCCCCAACGGGAGGGGTATAGCCTCAGGGGGTCAGATGTAGAGGATGGTGGTTGTGGAGGTGCAGTGAGGATGGTAATGAGACTCAGAGTCGGGCTGTGCAGTTCAGGGTCTTTACTTACTGCTGTTATGCTGGTCACTCCGGCCTTGAGTGACCGCCCGAGCCGTGCTGCGTCCACCAGGTCCTGGACTCGGCCAACTCCCAAGTAATTCTGGAGCATGATCCTGAGCTCCCTTTCTGACGTTCCTTCTCTCTGGCCTTCCCCACCAGGAATCCACCTAAGTCCGGCTCTCTCGGGCCTCTTGTTGGTAAACCCTTGTCTCTGGGTTCCCTGACCCTATTCTTGGTTTGCCTTCCGGGTGGATTTAGTGGGTGGTCGTGGCAGATCCTGCCCACGACCTCCGGTCTCTGGCTAAGGATTAGTGCCCTCCACCAGCTTGGGATCCGGTACCCTTGTGCCAACTCTTCACCCGCTGATCTAATCTTGGGTTCTTGGAGTTCTCTCTTCTCCCCCTCTGGGTCCTTCTTTCTCCTCTCTCTCTCTGGGCCTTGGAGCTGCTCTTCTCCTCTGCTCTCTTCCTCTGACTCACTCTACAAAAGACTGACAGACTGACTGACCCTGATCTAAGATGGTTCCCACCTTATATACTCCCTCTATGTGTGAGCTCAGGTGACCAGCACCCAATGAGCTCCTAGCATTACCCAGACTGCTCCCCCTATCTGCCCCTACACTACTGGGATGTTCCACCCCCCTCCCACTCCAGCCAGGGACAGACACTGTCGTACCTGCACATCTCTCTAGTGGGAGTACCATTGATCTGTCCCCCAGAAATGGGATGTATGTAGTGCATGCAGCCTACTGAGCTCAGTTCCACACTCCATCCTTACCCGGGAGTGGAATACCACACCTCTGGCTTGAGGTGTAATACCCCTGTAGCAGCCGAATCCTCAGGGTGCTACATATATATCACTCAATCACATATATCCATCCATGCTGTTATGGCTGAAATAGATCACTTTGTTACATGGTAAAATTTTAAAATCAATGCAGCGAAGTCTGAGGCCCTCGATGTCTCCCTCCCCAAATCCATATAGGATTCCATCCAGTCCAACTTTCCCTTTGCCTGGCCCTCACAGGGTATCAAATACTTAGGAATTCCTATTCATAGAGACCTCTCCCATCTATGTTATCTTAATTTTGGGCCCTTTATTGAACAACTCCATACAGACCACGGTTGGCAAGTTAGAACTGTAAGATTCACTACGTGAACCACTGGTGTTTTGTGGAAAAGCACATGTACACTGCGTTCCAAATTATTATGCAAAAAGTGTTTAGGAGTGATAAGGGAAGAATTTGTTTGTCAGTTAAACTCATTGATGGTGATGTGTGTCAGGGCTCTTTATATCACTGTAAGCAATTGCAGACACCTGTGCTAATTAGTTTGGCAGGTGTGTCCAATGAAAGGCAAGACTACTTAAGAAGGCTCTCTCACATTATTAAGCAGCCTACATTTTCTGCCAAAATGGGAAAGAAAAAGGATGTGTCGGCTGCTGAGAAGCAACAAATTGTGGAGTGTTTAGGTCAAGGCATGACTACAATCAACATTGTGCGATGATCAGGATGAAGTGTCTTGGCAATCAAGAAGTATGTAGCTGATTCACAGTACACACGTGTGCGTGCTGATAAGGGCAAATTGAGGACTCTTTCCTACAGGCAATTACGTCAGGTTGAAAGAGCAGCGGCAAAATAGCCTTGTCATAGCAGCAGACAAGTTTTTGAAGCTGCTTGTGCCTCCAACGTCCCCCGAACAACAAGATGCAGGGTCCTTCAGAGGTTTGCAGCTGTGCATGCGCCATCCTGTCGACCTCCTCTATCCACTTCACACAAGCAGAAACGGCTCCAGTGGGCCAAACATTACATGAAGACTGATTTCAAAACTGTTTTGTTCACGGATGAGTGCCGTGCAGCGCTCGATGGTCCAGATGGATGGAGTGGAGGATGGCTGGTTGATGGACACCCCACGCAAACACGGCTACAGCGCCAACAAGGAGGAGGTGGAGTAATGTTTTGGGCTGGAATCATGGGGAGAGAGATTGTCGGCCCCTTTAGGATCCCTGAAGGCGCTAAAGATGAACTCCATAATGTATGTGGATTTTCTCAAACAGCACTTCCTGCCATGGTTCAAGAAGAAGAACCGTGTATTTCACAGCAAGATCATTTTTCTGCATGATAATGCACCATCTCATGCTGCACATAAAACATCTGCATCTCTGGCTGATATGGGCATAAAAGGGGACAAACTTATGGTGTGACCCCCATGCTCCCCTGACCTCTACCCCATTCAGAACCTTTGGAGCATCATTAAAAGGAGTGTCTATGATGGCGGGAGGCAGTTCACATCTAAGCAACAGCTCTGGGAGGGTATTCTGTCCTCATGCAAAACAATTGAAGCAGAAACCATCCAAAACCTGACAAATTCAATGGACGAGAGAGTTCAGAAGCTCCGTTCGAACAAGGGGTCCTATGTGAAAATGTAACATCACCTAGAATAAAGTTTTGAGTTGAAAACTGATTGATTTCAGTTTCTAACAACTTGCTAATGCTTATAATTTCAAAAATGACCATTTTTTTGGTCTTTATTAAAATGAAAAGGTTGATCGAAAAGTTTGGGGGATCTAAGAGTGTGGCAACCCAGTAGTCATGATTACTTCGAATTCTGACAATATGAGGGTCATGCTGCAGGTAGTGCAGCAAGAAGGCACTTATGTGCCTTGCGCATCTCGGAGCCCCAAAATTATTTTCCGGGCTAGATGCAGCTAAAAATTATTTTCAATTTTAAATCTGGTGAAGCTTTAGTATAGATGGCCTAATAGGATCAGTGCTGCACACTGCTACAAAGCCCAAATTATTTTCCAGTCAAGATACAGATAAACATGATTAGTAATTTGAAAGCTTAAAACGGTTGGTAGGGTGATTTTAACCAATCATCAAGCTTTTACTCTCCCCAGGATGACACAGGGGTAGAAAAGTCGTTTCGGATCCATGATTTGTTCATCTTTATGAACGTGAGTCTGTCTACATTATCAGTGGAGAGCCGCGTGCGCTTATCTGTCAGCACACCACCAGCAGCGCTGAACACATGTTCAGACAGAACGCTGGCTGCGGGGCATGACAAGATCTCCAAGGCGTAAGTGGCTAGCTCCGGCCATTTATCCAGATTGGAAGCCCAAAAAGAGCAAGGGTCCAGTGACACAGTCGTGGCTTCAATGTTAACTTGGAGATACTCCTGTACCATCGTCTCTAGGCGTTGACTATGTGTCAGACTTCTTGTCTCCTGTGGCCTTGCAAAGGATGGGCTAAAAAAGTGGTGAAATGATTCCGCAAAATTGATGTTACCAGCAGATACTGTGGTTCTGTTACGGTTTGAGTGCTGAACACTTGACGGTCCCACGGTTGGCAAGTTGGAACTGTGAGATTCACTACGTGCACCACTGGTATTTTGTGGAAAAGCACATGTAAGATTCTGCAACAGTCTCTGCTGATACTCCTGCATGCGTGCATCCCTTTCTATGGCAGGAATAATTTCTGCAAATTTACTTTTGTACCGGGGATCTAACAGTGTGGCAACCCAGTAGTCAGGATTATTTCTAATTCTCACAAATCGAGGGTCATGTTGCAGGTAGTGCAGCAAGAAGGCACTCATGTGTGTTGCGCATCCAGGAGCACCAAGTCCCTGTTGTGTTGGTGGCGAGGTAACAATCATGCTTCCTTCCTCTGTCCTCTCCCCCCAACCTCGCACAACAGAAATGTGATCAAGGTCTCCCTCATCTGATGAGTAGTGTTGAGCGATACCTTCCGATATCGGGAAATATCGGATCGGATTGGATCGGACCGATACCGAAAAAGTATTGGATATCGCCGATTCCGATACCGGAAACCAATGCAAGTCAATGGGACATAAATATCGGAATTAAAATAAACCCTTTCTTTCCTTGTAGGTTATTTCTACATGAAGGAAAACAACTAAGAATAATGTAGAATGTATTGGGGGAGGTGGGGGAGACAATAAAGGCATAGAGGTTTAGCCCAGTCAAATGGAATAGCAGGAATTACTATTTTTTTATTATGTTCTGAGTTACGGAAATATTAACCCCTTACTTACCGGGGACGTATTAGTACGCAAATCTGCGTACCGCCGGTTCAGTGAGGGCTCCGGCGCTGAGCCCTCACTGAACCGAGCACATGTCAGCTGATTCTTACAGCTGACATGTGCCCGCAACAGCCGCGGGTGGAATCGCGATCCACCCGCGGCTGTTAACCAGTTAAATGCTGCTGTCAATCTCCGACAGCAGCATTTAACGCGCGCTTCCGGGTAGCGCGTCATAAGCCCCGCCCACCGGCGACCCCGTCACGTGATCGCGGGTCGCCGATGGGCGTGCATGACAACCCAGGGTCTGCAGCAGACGCCTGTGGTTGTCATGATCTTGTCGCTATGAGCGCCACCTAGTGGTCGGCGCTCATAGCACAGGACCATTTCTGCTGCATGCAGGGGATCTGCTGGTCC
Source organism: Phyllobates terribilis (assembly GCF_046119375.1). Lineage (NCBI taxonomy): Eukaryota > Metazoa > Chordata > Amphibia > Anura > Dendrobatidae > Phyllobates > Phyllobates terribilis. The sequence goes on from NW_027362767.1 coordinate 102,121,991, forward strand.
CCTGTATGTAGCAGAGGCGATCGGACAGTTGCTGCTTCTAGTCTCCTATGGAGACTATAGAAGCATGCAAAAAGTAAAAAAAAAAAGTTTTTAAAAATATAAAAAAAAATAAAAAAATATAAAAGTTTAAATCACCCCCCTTTCACCCCATTCAAAATAAAATATATAAAAAAAAAACCCACATACACATATTTGGTATCGCCGCGTTCAGAATCGCCCGATCTATCAAAATAAAAAAAGAATTATTCCGATCGGTAAACGGCGTAGCGAGAAAAAAATTCTAAACGCCAGAATTACGTTTTTTGGTCGCCGCAAAATTGCAATAAAATGCAATAACGGGCGATCAAAACATCGGATCTACCCCAAATGTTATCAATAAAAACGTCAGCCTGGCACGCAAAAAATAAGCCATCAACCAGCCCCAGATCACGAAAAATGGAGACGCTACGGGTCTTAGAAAATGGCGCTATTTTTTTATTTTTTTTTTTACCAAATTTTGGAATTTTTTTTCACCACTTAAATATAAAAGAACCTATACATGTTTGGTGTCTATGAACTCGTAATGACCTGTAGAATAAGAAGGACAGGTCAGTTTTAGCATTCAGTGAACATGGTAAAAAAAATAAATAAAAAACAACTGGGGTATTGCACTTTTTTTGCAATTTTACCGCACTTGGAATTTTTTTCCTGTTTTCCCGTACAGGATATGATAAAACTAGTAATGGCGTTGAAAAGTACAACTCGTCCCGCAAAAAATAAGCCCTCACATGGCCATATTGACCAAAAAATAAAAACGCTATGGCTCTGGGAACAAGGGGAGCAAAAACGAAAATGCAAAAACGAAAAATGCTCCGGGGCTTAAGGGGTTAACTATGTTAAGTATTTTTATATTTTGTCAGATATTTATGTTTCACTACTTCCATGCTCTTCACCTTCTTTTTTACTTCTCCCACACTTTCTCCTTCATCATCCTCAGCATCTTTTTCATCCACTTCTTCTTCACCTTCTTCTTCTTCACCTTCTTCGTATTATTCTTTTTTTTACATTCTTCATATTCTACTTCTTCATCTTCTTCATATTCTTCTTCTTCATCATATTCTTATTTGTGACAGGCATTCCTGTAGTTGTTATCTATAAAAGGTTGGACATTACACCTTTCGTTCTGCCCGTCACAAAAGATTTACAACAGGATTTGTCCGCGTTCAGTTTGGCCTGCAGCAGCAGGTCTTTTCCAGGGGCACCACGAGGAGGAACGGACTCACCCCCATACACTGCTTAGTCATCTTCTGCTTATAATTTAGATATTATCTTTTGCTCTGATTTTTAGTCTTATGCTTAATGTTCTTCCGCTTTTTGTTCTGCAGCTTCTTGTATTTCTGCTTCTTGGTTTTCTGTCTCTTGTTCTTCTGTATCTTGGTGCTTGTCTTCTCTTCTTTGTCTTCTTGGTCAACTTCTTCAGGGTCATCTTCTTGGTCTTCTTCGGGGTGGTCTTCAGGGTCGTCGTCTTCGGGGGTCCTCGTCTTCGGGGTCCTCGTCTTCTTCGGGTTGGTCTTCTGGGTCCTCGTCTTCTTCGGGGTGGTCTTCAGGGTCCTCGTCTTCTTCGGGGTGGTCTTCAGGGTCCTCGTCTTCAGGGTCATTGTCTTCGGGGTCCTCGTCTTCTTAGGGTTGGTCTTCAGGGTCCTCGTCTTCAGGGTCCTCGTCAGGGAGATCCAGAGTGATTACCAAGAACCATTTCAAAAAGCTTGAACTTGGAAATGTAGCAGAAGGTACAAGAAAGCTGAGGAACTACCGAGGACCAGCTGACGGTACTGGAACCCGGATGGGTAGCAGAAGGTACAAGAGCCAATGGAACTACCGAGGACCAGCTGATGTTACTGGAACTCGGTTACTAAGCAGGAGGTACCTGTGCCAGAAAGCACTACCAAGGACCAGCAGACGTTGGTGGAACTTGGATACCGAGAAGGAGGCACCTAATCCAAAGGCACTGCCGAGAACCAGCTGACGGTACTGGAACCCGGATGGGTAGCAGAAGGTACCCATGTAAAAAAAAGTTCAAGGCCGCGAGCCGGCCGCAGTTACCAAAACCCAGAGTCCTACAGGGGGTGCTTGTCCTATTGGCACTATGGAACCAGCCTTCATTGCCAGATCCCGCAGCCCACATAGGAGTCACCTAAACTGCAGGCACCATAGAGTCGGCTAACCCGACCGCAACACGACAGGACAACGCATTGGAGGCAAAGTGACGTTGACACTACCCGGAAACAGCTGGCGTGCTGGAACCAGGCTGGGCAGGAGGGAGTACCCGTGCCAAAGACACTGCTGAGAACCAGCTGACGGTACTGGAACCCGGATGGGTAGCAGAAGATACAAGAGCAAATGGAACTACCGAGGACCAGCTGACGGTACTGGAACCCGGATGGGTAGCAGAAGGTACAAGAGCCAATGGAACTGCCGAGAACCAGCTGGCGGTGCTGGAGCCCAGGGTGAATACTAAAAACAGAGGAGCCAGAGGTGTATTTGGAGGAGGTTTTAAATCCGTAGTACAGTGGATGTGGACAAAGCAGGAGAATTTGCCGGACACACAGCTGGGGATCAGCTGACGTTACTGAACCCCAATAACACTGGAGCAAGCGTTGACTGTGCAGACGGCACTTCTGAGCAGCAACTAGCGGTATTGGAGCCCAGGGTAAATACTAAAAACGGAGGAGCCAGAGGTGTAATTGGAGCAAGTTTTAAATAAGTAGCACAGTGAATATGGACAGAGCAGGAGAAATTGCCGTGAACACAGCAGGGGAACAGCTGACGTTACCGAACCCCAATAACACTGCAGCAAGTGTTGACTGTGCAGACGGCACTTCCGAGCGCCAACTGGCGGTGCTGGAGCCCAGGGATAAGAATGAAAACAGAGGAGCCAGAGGTGTAATTGGAGCAACTTTAAAATGTGTAGTACAGTGGATGTGGACAAAGCAGGAGAAATTGCCGTCCGTACAGCAGGGGAACAGCTGACGTTACCGAACCCCAATAACACGGCAGCAAGTGTTGACTGTGCAGACAGCACTTCCGAGCGCCAACTGGCGGTGCTGGAGCCCAGGGATAAGAATAAAAATAGAGAGGAGCCAGAGGTGTAATTGGAGCAAGTTTTAAATAAGTAGCACAGTGAATATGGACAGAGCAGGAGAAATTGCCGTGAACACAGCAGGGGAACAGCTGACGTTACCGAACCCCAATAACACGGCAGCAAGTGTTGACTGTGCAGACAGCACTTCCGAGCGCCAACTGGCGGTGCTGGAGCCCAGGGATAAGAATAAAAATAGAGAGGAGCCAGAGGTGTAATTGGAGCAAGTTTTAAATAAGTAGCACAGTGAATATGGACAGAGCAGGAGAAATTGCCGTGAACACAGCAGGGGAACAGCTGACGTTACCGAACCCCAATAACACGGCAGCAAGTGTTGACTGTGCAGACAGCACTTCCGAGCGCCAACTGGCGGTGCTGGAGCCCAGGGATAAGAATAAAAATAGAGAGGAGCCAGAGGTGTAATTGGAGCAAGTTTTAAATAAGTAGCACAGTGAATATGGACAGAGCAGGAGAAATTGCCGTGAACACAGCAGGGGAACAGCTGACGTTACCGAACCCCAATAACACCGCAGCAAGTGTTGACTGTGCAGACGGCACTTCCGAGCGCCAACTGGCGGTGTTGGAGCCCAGGGATAAGAATGAAAACAGAGGAGCCAGAGGTGTAATTGGAGCAACTTTAAAATGTGTAGTACAGTGGATGTGGACAAAGCAGGAGAAATTGCCGTCCGCACAGCAGGGGAACAGCTGACGTTACTGAACCCCAATAACACAGCAGCAAGTGTTGACTGTGCAGATGGCACTTCCGTGCGCCAACTGGCGGTGTTGGAGCTCAGGGATAATACTGAAAACAGAGGAGCCAGAGGTGTAATTGGAGCAACTTTAAAATCTGTAGTAGTGAGAATGTGGACAGAGCAGGAGAAATTGCCGTCTGCACAGCAGGGGAACAGCTGACGTTACTGAACCCCAATAACATGGTAGCAAGTGTTGACTGTGCAGACGGCACTTCCGAGCGCCAACTGGCGGTGTTGGAGCTCAGGGATAATACTGAAAACAGAGGAGCCAGAGGTGTATTTGGAGGAGGTTTTAAATCAGTAGTACAGTGGATGTGGACAGAGCAGGAGAAATTGCCGTCCGCACAGCAGGGGAACAGCTGACGTTACTGAACCCCAATAACACGGCAGCAAGTGTTGACTGTGCAGACGGCACTTCCGAGCGCCAACTGGCGGTGTTGGAGCTCAGGGATAATACTGAAAACAGAGGAGCCAGAGGTGTAATTGGAGCAACTTTAAAATCTGTAGTAGTGAGAATGTGGACAGAGCAGGAGAAATTGCCATCCGCACAGCAGGGGAACAGCTGACGTTACTGAACCCCAATAACATGGTAGCAAGTGTTGACTGTGCAGACGGCACTTCCGAGCGCCAACTGGCGGTGTTGGAGCTCAGGGATAATACTGAAAACAGAGGAGCCAGAGGTGTATTTGGAGGAGGTTTTAAATCAGTAGTACAGTGGATGTGGACAGAGCAGGAGAAATTGCCGTCCGCACAGCAGGGGAACAGCTGACGTTACTGAACCCCAATAACACAGCAGCAAGTGTTGACTGTGCAGACGGCACTTCCGAGCGCCAACTGGCGGTGTTGGAGCTCAGGGATTACAGTTCAGGTGGTAGAAACATGAACAGAACAGGAGACCTGGATACTGTTGCCAACCAATTATTTATTCTGGAAGAGGACTGGCAAATTCATGAGAGATCCAGGCCTTGTTCATTTTGAGAAAAGTAAGCCGGTCAACGTTATCGGAGGATAGTCGCATGCGACGGTCTGTTAGTACACCACCTGCGGCACTAAAGACGCGTTCCGATAATACACTAGCAGCAGGGCAAGCTAGCACCTCCAGTGCATACTGACCAAGCTCTGGCCATGTATCCAGCTTACAGACCCAAAACTTGAAGGGAGAAGAGCCGTCTGGGAGTACACTAAGAGGGCAAGACATGTAGTCTGTCACCATCTGACGGAAACGTTGCCTCCTGCTGACTGGAGCCGTCTGTGATGGTGTAGACATTTGTGGCGGCGGGGACACAAAACTTTGCCACATTTCGGCCATACTGGTCTTGCCTTGTGCTGAGGCGCTGCTTCTGCTCCCTCTTTGTGCAGAGCTTCCTCCACTGCCTCGACGCACTGAGCTGCTTTGTAAAGCACTAGCAGCACTGCTCTCGGTTGGAATGGAGAACATGATGGAATGCACCAGTGCGTCTTGGTACTCCCGCATTTTACGCTCCCGGTTCAACGGTGTTATGAGGCTTTGTAAGTTGTCCCGGTAGCGAGGATCTAGGAGGGTGGACACCCAATAATCAGCCGTGTTGAGAATGTGGGCGATGCGGCGGTCGTTTCTCAGGCACTGCAGCATGAAATCAACCATGTGCTGCAGACTGCCAACTGGCCAAGAAACGCTGTCCCCTGCTTGAGGCGTGATCTCTGCCTGCTCTGCATCACCCCACCCTCGCTCTAGATACTGACTACTAGAGCATTGTGTACCTCCCTCCTCTGGACAGATGTCTTCCTCATCCATTGACTCCTCCTCATCCTCCTCACAAAGTGTCCCCTGCCTAGGCCTTTGTGAGGAACCACGTTGCGCAGACTGTAGAGAAGCAGATGGCATTTGTGACTCCTCATCCTCCACCTCTTCCAAAACCTCGTCCCTTAGTGCTTGCAGTGTTTTTTCAAGCAGGCAGATAAGGGGGATAGTCATGCTGACTAGTGCATCATCTGCACTCGCCATCCGCGTGGAATAATCGAAGGCACGCAAAACGTGGCAAATGTCCTTCATAGAGGCCCACTCAGTGGTGGTGAAGTGTGAACGGCGCGCACTGCGACTTGTTTGCGCCTGCTGCAGCTGGTACTCCATTACTGCTGCCTGCTGCTCACACAACCTCTCCAACATATGTAACGTTGAATTCCACCTGGTGGGTAGGTCACATATGATGCGATGTTCCGGAAGACATAATCGGCGCTGCAGAGCTGCAATGCGTGATCTTGCATTGCTGGAACGCTGCAAGTGAGCGCACTCTATGCGGACCTTGTGAAGCAGTGCATCAAGATCCGGATAGTCCCTCAAAAAACTCTGCACGACCAAGTTGAGCACATGTGCCAGACATGGGATGTGAGTGAGGTTGCCTAGGCCCAGAGCTGCCACCAGATTTCGGCCATTGTCACACACTACCATGCCTGGCTGGAGATTCGCTGGCACAAACCACACGTCACTCTGCTGCTTGATGGCATTCCAGAGCTCCTGCGCTGTGTGGCTTCGATTCGCCAAAGAAATTAATTTTAATACGGCCTGTTGACGTTTGGCCACGGCTGTGCTCATATCGGTCATCATAACAGGTAACCCGTTCACGGGTCGATGTGGAGGTAGACCGTGACGGCTCCTGCAGCGCTGATTCAGAGGAACTGGAGTATGAGGAGGAGTCAATGTGTACAGACTGGATTCCTGCAATCCTTGGAGTTGGAAGAACACGTACAGCACCACTCTCAAGATCTGTACCCGGCTCCACAACATTTACCCAATGGGCAGTGAGGGAAAGGTATCGTCCCTGTCCATGCTTACTGGTCCACGCATCAGTGGTCAGGTGGACCTTGCTACTGACGGCGTTTTGTAGCGCATGTTTAATTTTTCCCTCCACATGATGTTGCAGGGCAGGGACGGCTTGCCTGCTGAAATAAAAGCGGCTGGGCACGTTGTATTGTGGGACTGCCAATGCCATAAAGTTACGGAATGTGTCAGTCTCCACCAGCCTGAATGATAGCATTTCAAGGGCCAGTAGTTTAGCAATGCCAGCATTCAGAGCCTGTGCTCGGGGGTGGTTTGCCGAGTATGGGCGCCTTTTCTCCCATGCCTGTGCTAACGATGGCTGTAGACTGGCCTGGGAGTGTGAGGATGACTGGGAAAGTGGTGCTGTGGGTGGAATTACACTGTGTCTCTGTACAACAGTGCCAGAGATTCTTCCATGGCGATCCTGTGAGGAAGCCGAACCAGCTGTGTGTGAGCTGGAGGAAGAGGCTACAACACGAGCTGAAGAGGTGGTAGGTGGTGCTGTAGGTTGGCCTAGGTCTTCAGTGTGTTTGTGTAACTCCACCACGTGCTTGGTCCGCACATGTTTCCACATATTTGTGGTATTGAGGTTGCTGACACTTTTCCCTCTTTTCACCTTCTGATTACACAGCTTGCATTTGACAAAGCAAATGTCATCTGCAACTGTGTCAAAAAAGGACCAGGCACTGCAAGTCTTGGGAGCGCCCGCTTTGGATTTTGGAAGAGCCATGCTCCTAATGGGTGCCGAAGTGGAGGCTACAGGCAACCAAGTCTGCCCCCTCCCTCTCCCTCCTTTTTGGGCCGTTCGGGGAATCTCTTCCTCAGAGCTGCTCCCACCACCTTCCTGTCCCTCACGCCATGATGGGTCAAGGACCTCATCATCTACACCACCCTCTTCAAACAACTGCTTCTCCTGGGTAGTCTCGACAGCACAGTACGCACCAGAAAGTGGCACCTGAGTCTCATCATCAGATGCGTACTGAGGTGTGCTGCTGACCATAGGCACTGGCCCACCCGCCTCTTCAGATTCAGAGAGACAAAACGGTTGCGCATCACTGCATACTACCTCTTCTTCAAATTCTCGAATTCTGCTTGGCTGGCCCCCTCTTTCCAAGCCAAGAGATTCAGAGAACAGAAGTAGAGATGGCTCCTGTCCAGGGCTTTCTGACTGCCTGGGCAATTTGGCAGGTGGTGAAGAGACAGATGGGTGCTCTTCAGTGCTCAGGACCTGAGAGGATCTGGAACTAATTGAAGTCGATGCGTTAGCTGCCATCCATCCGACAACGGCTTCAATTTGGTCCTCGCGCAGCAGTGGGGTACGGCTAGCTCCTACAAAGCTGCGCATAAAGGACTGTTCCCTGGTAAAACTGGGGGATGCTGAGTCACTGGTGCCCGCAGCAGGCACAGAATCCCCACGTCCTCTCCCTGCAGGCACAGAATCCTCACGTCCTCTCCCTGCAGAAACTCCACGCCCACGCCCACGCCCACGACCACATGCCTTACTCCCTGCCTTCTTCATCTTGGTAGACTGATAAAGATAGGCAGAAAAGTACTAAGGGCTTAGTGTGCTTATTCCTGAACAGCTGCTAACAGGTATAAGAAACACTAATTTTATAAAGTGTGGACTAGACTTTAATATGAGCTAATGTGGCCTACACAACTGTAAAGTGGAGTGTTTGGTGAACTTTATTTAGGTTTTTTTTTGTCACAAAAAGACACTGGATGTGCCTAAAGATGTAATAACGATAGTATCACAAACTTTTTGTAGCTATTACAATGTAGGAAGGTAACCTACAATGCAATAGATGAGGCTGCAAAAAATAGGCTAATACTAATCTGGCTGGGGCTGCAGGGCCCAAGGCTGCAGAAAGGCTCCTCTATCTTCTCCTATATAGTGTGTTTGGAATCAATTTAGCTGAATACGGATGGAACCACCACACTAATAGGAGATATCAGGAAAAATTATGAATTGGCAATAAAGGACAATGTATGAGGTGTAGCGCTGGCGTCCCTGCCCTCTGCTAGGCAGGGACGCTGCTCCCCTCACCGCTCTGCTCCGTGCCCGGCGTCCTCTCCCCGCTCTGCTGTCAGCGCGCGCTCCTTCCCGGCGTCCTCCTCCCGCTCTGCTCTCAGCGCGCGCTCCTTCCCGGCCCCTGTGCTTAGGGCGCGCGCGCGCGCGCTCCCCTCCTCTTAAAGGGGCCGCGCGCGCCGTCCTAAGGAGTCCCCGGCCAATGGCCGGAGGACTTCATCATATATAAGGCACCTCCTCCAAAATGGAGGTGCCCGAGCAATGTTGTTTGCACCTGTGTCTCACCTGTGCTTCAGCCCTCAGGTCCCGTTGCCAGTTTCCTGTCAGTTACCTGCCAGTTTCCTGCCAGTTACCTGCCTGATTCCTGCCTGAATACTTGTTACCTGTCTGCCAGTCTGAGGTCCGACGGTCTGCCTTACTACTCCTGTCAGTCTGTCTGAAGGACCAGCCTGCCCGCTCACCTGGGAGCGCACATCAGCTACCTGCCTACTTTCCTGAGGTCCGACGGTCTGCCTTACAACTCCCGTCAGTCTGTCTATGGACCAGCTTGCCCGCTCACCTGGGAGCGCTTCTCCGTTACCTGCCTGCTTGCCAGCCCGGAGGCTCCGTTGTCACGTGCTGTGACCATCAGCTACTTCAGACTCTTGTCCGCTCACCTGGGAGCGCTTCTCCGTTACCTGCCTGCTTGCCAGCCCGGAGGCTCCGTTGTCACGTGCTGTGACCATCAGCTACTTCAGAGACTCTTGCCCGCTCACCTGGGAGCGCTTCTCCGTTACCTGCCTGCTTGCCAGCCCGGAGGTTCCGCCGTCACGTGCCGTGACCACCTGTTATTCCAGAGACTCTCGCTTGCTCACCTGGGAGCACACATCTACCATCTGCCTGCTAGCCTACCCGGAGGCTCTGCCATCACAGGTCGTACCTACCCTTTACCCAGAGACTGCCCTGATCACTTGCCGTATCTCCCTGTCCGTTCATCCAGAGACTGCCACCCGCTCCCTTACAAGGGCTGCCCCCTTGTACAGTAGCTCAGAGGTTCCGCCTCCCAGACCCGTTACAGTTTGCTCGGGCCATGGAACCCGGTGGCACCCAAGCTCCCTCGCTCTCGGACCTCTGTCTTGAACTGTCCCGTCAGAGGTCCCAACAGGAGGCCATCCTGGGTCACCTGCGGAATGTTAATACTCGCCTGAACACTCTGTCTGATCCACCAACAACCTCCGCCAGTGCCATATCTTGCAATCCGGCAGCTCCGCTGCCCACTAATACCATGGTATCCTACCCCGGACCCCGGCTTTCTGCACCTCCTCGCTTCGGAGGCGACTCCGTCCAGGCTCGGGGCTTCTTAAATCAGTGCACCCTGCATTTTGAACTTTTGTCCTACCAGTTTAACTCCGACCGGGCCAAAATTGCCTTCATCATGTCCCATCTCACCGGGGAGGCCCTGGCCTGGCTAAATCCTCTATGGGAGAGAGGAGACCCCCTGGTGTCCAACTTGCCTGCTTTTCTCACGGCTTTCCGGAAAGTCTTCGACGAACCCGGACGGAAGACCTCATCTGCATCATCGTTGCTACGCCTCCGTCAGGGGAGTCTCACCGTGGGCCAATATGCCATACGGTTCCGTACCCTTGCCTCGGAGCTGACCTGGGATAACGACGCTCTGGTTTCCGTCTTCTGGGAGGGTCTGTCCGGCCGTATTAAAGATGAACTTGCCGGTCGGGACACTCCTACCACTCTCGATGACTTAATAACTCTTGCCACCCGGATTGACCTACGGTTCCAGGAGCGTGCCAGAGAGGTCACCCGTGAGAGGAGGTTACCACGTCTAGCTCCTACTTTTCAGAAACCCGTCACTCCTTCTGTCTCTAACCAGGTACACCCTCCTGAGCCTATGCAGGTCGACCAGACCAAGATGGTCAAGACCCGTCAGGACTTACGCCGTGCCGAGGGGACCTGCTTCTACTGTGGCAGTAAGGAGCACCAGATCCGTGCCTGCCCGGAAAGGTCGGGAAACGCCTGTGTCTAGGTTCGCTCAGAGAGGTCCACCTAGACAAGAATAAATCCTCTCCATCCCTGCTGTTGTCAGTTTCAATCGTCTACGGGGAGAACCGTTATTTCGAACTAGCCCAACTGGACTCTGGAGCAGCCGGGAATCTTATTTCACAGTCCCTGGTAGAGAAATACCGCATCCCCACCAAACCTCTGGCTGTACCCTTGTCTGTGGCTGCCGTGGATGGGGGGCTCTTACCACGCCCCATCCAACTCATCACCGAATCCATTACTCTGCAGGTGGGAATGCTGCATTCTGAGAGTATCTCCTTTCATGTTCTGCCTGGACTCTCTCACGCCCTCTTGCTAGGTCTGCCTTGGCTCCAGAGACATGCACCCGTGCTTGACTGGCAAACCGGAGAAGTCCTTCGCTGGGGACAAGACTGTCATAAGACCTGCCTGGTTCCCGTCCATCCCGTCCGTCCCTCTCCTACCCCAGCTAATCTACCTGGACTTCCAATTCCTTATTGGTCTTATGCTGATGTCTTTAATAAAAAGGAGGCAGAGACATTACCCCCTCATAGACCATACGACTGTCCCATCGACCTGTTACCCGGTACTACTCCTCCCCGTGGGCGTATTTATCCTTTATCCGCTGCTGAGACCCGGTCGATGTCCGAATATATTGAGGAGAATCTGGCCAGGGGATTCATCCGGAAATCTACCTCCCCGGCGGGAGCAGGCTTCTTTTTCGTTAAAAAGAAGGACGGCTCTCTCCGTCCCTGTATAGACTATAGAGGCCTAAACCAGATCACGGTGAAGAATAAGTACCCCCTTCCGCTCATTCCAGAATTATTTGATCGTCTGAGGGGGGCTAGAATCTTCACCAAACTAGACCTCCGTGGGGCGTACAACCTGGTTCGTATCCGTCAAGGGGATGAATGGAAGACGGCATTCAACACCCGGGACGGCCACTATGAATACCTGGTAATGCCCTTTGGTCTCTGTAACGCTCCTGCCGTTTTTCAAGAGTTGGTCAATGACATCTTCCGGGACCTTCTCTACTCCTGCGTAGTGGTGTACCTGGACGACATCTTGGTCTTCTCTCCGGATCTCCAGACTCACCGGAGGGACGTTCGTCAGGTCCTGCTCAGGCTCAGGCAGAATCACCTCTTCGCTAAATACGAGAAGTGCCTCTTTGAGCAGACCTCGCTTCCGTTTTTGGGCTACATTATTTCTCAGACCGGCCTACGAATGGATCCAGAGAAACTGTCTGCCATCGAGAAATGGCCTCGACCGGAGGGGCTGAAGGCCATTCAGCGGTTCCTGGGCTTCGCCAACTACTACCGCCTCTTCATACCACACTTCTCTTCCCGGACTGCCCCAATTTCCGCGCTCACCCGTAAGGGTACTAATCCCAAAGAGTGGCCGCCCGAAGCAGAAGAAGCCTTTCTTTCCTTAAAACAGGCCTTCTCTTCCGCCCCGGTGCTGCATCGCCCGGACGGCAACAAGCAGTTCTTCCTGGAAGTGGACGCCTCCTCCTCTGGAGCTGGAGCGGTACTTACTCAAAAATCTTCTTCCGGGAGGATGGTAACTTGCGGCTTCTTCTCTAAACTCTTCTCCTCCTCAGAGCGCAATTATTCCATAGGAGATCGAGAGTTATTGGCCATCAAACTGGCATTGGAGGAGTGGCGTTACCTGCTTGAGGGGGCTCTTCACCCGGTAATAATTTACACTGACCACAAGAACTTGGCTTATCTCCAGCATGCCCAGAGACTTAACCCGCGCCAAGCCCGGTGGTCCTTGTTTTTTGCTCGTTTTGATTTTGTCCTTCATTTTCGCCCGGCTGACAAAAACGTCAAGGCGGACGCCTTGTCTCGATCCTTTCTGGTATCTGATCTCGAGGAAGATCCGAAACACATCATCGATCCCGCCAGAGTAATGCAGGTGGCTCCCGTGAGTCTAAATCGTCTTCCTCCCGGAAAGACGTTCGTATCAGTACCTGATCGGGAGAAGATCCTTCACTGGGGTCACTCGTCCAAACTGGCTGGCCACGCTGGTCAGAAGAAGACCCTCCAGCTTATTTCCCGGCACTACTGGTGGCCTACCCTGCACAAGGATGTAATAGACTTTGTTTCTGCCTGTGTGTCCTGCGCCCGCAACAAGGTTCCGAGACATCTGCCAGCCGGTCGCCTCCTTCCGCTCCCAGTACCTGCTGCCCCCTGGCAGCATATTGCAATGGACTTCATAACCGACCTCCCACTCTCTGCCGGTTGTACGGTCATTTGGGTGGTCGCTGACCGCTTCTCCAAGATGGCTCATTTCGTTCCCCTGCCAGGCCTCCCGTCTGCACCCGAGCTAGCTAGAGACTTTATTCGTCACATCTTCCGTTTTCATGGCCTGCCCCTCCACATCGTGTCGGATCGTGGGGTACAGTTCACCTCACGCTTCTGGAGAGCCACTTGTAAACTACTAGACGTCTCCCTGGACTTCTCTTCCGCTTACCACCCACAGTCCAATGGTCAAGTGGAGCGGATCAATCAGAACCTGACCAGTTACCTCCGACACTTCGTTAATGCCCACCATTCTGACTGGGTGGATCTCCTACCATGGGCCGAGTTCTCTTACAATAATCACGAGAGCGAATCCTCCTCCAAATCCCCGTTTTTTGTAGTCTTTGGTCAGCATCCTCGGATTCCTTTTCCTGTCTCCACCTCGGTGGACAACCCGGCTGCGGAATCTCTCGTTAGCAAATTTTCCTCCATTTGGGAGAGTACCCGATCCGCACTCCTTCAGTCTTCCGAGCGTATGAAAAGACACGCTGACAAAAAACGTCTGGACCCTCCTCAATTCCGTCCTGGGGATAAAGTCTGGCTCTCGTCCAAATATGTCCGGCTCAAGATCCCTTCCTATAAGTTAGGGCCTCGGTTCATCGGCCCACTGGAGGTCATCAGTCAGATCAACCCGGTGGCCTATAAATTGAAACTCCCGGCCAACTTACGGATCCCTAACTCCTTCCATGTATCTCTCCTCAAACCTGTGGTACTTAACTCTTTTTCCAAGTCTACAGGTACGCCTCCTGCTCCGGTTTCTGCTGTGGACGAGTTCGAGGTAGAGAACATTCTTGCCACCAAAAGGGTAAGAGGAAAGACCTTTTTTCTGGTAGATTGGAAGGGGTTTGGTCCTGAGGAGAGAACGTGGGAGCCCCGGGAGAACATCCATGCCCCTCTCATCCTAGCTAAATTTCTGTCTGGCCTAAAAAAGGGGGGGCCTAAAGGGGGGGGTACTGTAGCGCTGGCGTCCCTGCCCTCTGCTAGGCAAGGACGCTGCTCCCCTCACCGCTCTGCTCCGTGCCCTGCGTCCTCTCCCCGCTCTGCTGTCAGCGCGCGCTCCTTCCCGGCGTCCTCCTCCCGCTCTGCTCTCAGCGCGCGCTCCTTCCCGGCCCCTGTGCTTAGGGCGCGCGCGCGCGCGCTCCCCTCCTCTTAAAGGGGCCGCGCGCGCCGTCCTAAGGAGTCCCCGGCCAATGGCCGGAGGACTTCATCATATATAAGGCACCTCCTCCAAAATGGAGGTGCCCGAGCAATGTTGTTTGCACCTGTGTCTCACCTGTGCTTCAGCCCTCAGGTCCCGTTGCCAGTTTCCTGTCAGTTACCTGCCAGTTTCCTGCCAGTTACCTGCCTGATTCCTGCCTGAATACTTGTTACCTGTCTGCCAGTCTGAGGTCCGACGGTCTGCCTTACTACTCCTGTCAGTCTGTCTGAAGGACCAGCCTGCCCGCTCACCTGGGAGCGCACATCAGCTACCTGCCTACTTTCCTGAGGTCCGACGGTCTGCCTTACAACTCCGGTCAGTCTGTCTATGGACCAGCTTGCCCGCTCACCTGGGAGCGCTTCTCCGTTACCTGCCTGCTTGCCAGCCCGGAGGCTCCGTTGTCACGTGCTGTGACCATCAGCTACTTCAGACTCTTGTCCGCTCACCTGGGAGCGCTTCTCCGTTACCTGCCTGCTTGCCAGCCCGGAGGCTCCGTTGTCACGTGCTGTGACCATCAGCTACTTCAGAGACTCTTGCCCGCTCACCTGGGAGCGCTTCTCCGTTACCTGCCTGCTTGCCAGCCCGGAGGTTCCGCCGTCACGTGCCGTGACCACCTGTTATTCCAGAGACTCTCGCTTGCTCACCTGGGAGCACACATCTACCATCTGCCTGCTAGCCTACCCGGAGGCTCTGCCATCACAGGTCGTACCTACCCTTTACCCAGAGACTGCCCTGATCACTTGCCGTATCTCCCTGTCCGTTCATCCAGAGACTGCCACCCGCTCCCTTACAAGGGCTGCCCCCTTGTACAGTAGCTCAGAGGTTCCGCCTCCCAGACCCGTTACATGAGGCAGTGACACACACTGAGTGCACTACAACCAGACGGGGTTGAAGCACACACTACAGGATGAGCTGCACTCACACACCAGACCTTGCAGACAGCGGTGAACAGTACAGATGCAGAGCACTGTGCACTAGCGCTGCAAGACCAAAAAAATTTCTCTATCTACTCCTATATAGTGTGTTTGGAACCAATTTAGCTGAATACGGATGGAAGCACCACACTAATAGGAGATATCAGGAAAAATTATGAATTGGCAAAAAAGGACAATGTATGAGGCAGTGACACACACTGAGTGCACTACAACCAGACGGGGTTGAAGCACACACTGCAGGGTGAGCTGCACTCACACACCAGACCTTGCAGACAGCGGTGAACAGTACAGATGCAGAGCACTGTGCACTAGCGCTGCAAGACGGAAAAAAAATTCTCTATCTACTCCTATATAGTGTGTTTGGAACCAATTTAGCTGAATACAGATGGAACCACCACACTAATAGGAGATATCAGGAAAAATTATGAATTGGCAAAAAAGGACAATGTATGAGGCAGTGACACACACTGAGTGCACTACAACCAGACTTGGCTGAAGCACACACTACAGGGTGAGCTGCACTCACACACACAGACCTTGCAGACAGCGGTGAACAGCACAGGGAACGGTGCACTAGCACTGCAAGGCACAGTGATTTAGAAAGTAGCTTGGGTAAAGCAGTATAGAGCAAATAGGTAGCTAAAACTGTCCCTCAGAACAACAGCGTCCTATCCCTTACTGAATTCACAGCAGAGTGAGCTCAAAATGGCGGCGGTGGCTTTTATAGTGCATCATGACATCATTTCAGCAGCCAATCACAGCCATGCCATTAGTTAAGATGCCTACATGCCTAACAGGATGTGCCCACACTTCTTAGGATCCTCATTGGCTGAATAAAATGCAAATCTCTCATTGCATTATGGGAACTTCCGATTCCGGTATACGATATTGCAAAAGTATCGGAATTAAGTATCGGAATTCCGATACCGCGAATATCGGCCGATACCCGATATTTCAGTATCGGAATGCTCAACACTACTGATGAGTCTTCCATCAGTTCGTCCTCCACTTCTTACTGGGCTCCTGCACCTTCCTCACTAGTTTGGCTGCTACCATGCGCCCTGGTAAAACCATCTCCCCCACCCTCACATGCCTGCCGCCTTGGTGCTGCCGACCGTCTGGACCTTGCAGATGTTAGCCCTTCCGCATACAACTCCTCCTCCTCTACTTCCTCCACCTCCTCTTGTGCCACCACCTGACTCCGAATTCTGTTTAACATGTGCTCCAGCATGTAAATCACCGGAATAGTCATGCTGATAATGGCATCGTCAGCACTAAACATCTTCGTCGCCATTTCAAAACTGTGCAGAAGGGTGCATAGGTCCCTGATCTGAGACCACTCCTCCAGCGTGATTTGCCCCACCTCTGAATCTCGTTGGCCCAGGCTATACGTCACAAAGTATTGCACCAGGGCTTGTCGGTGCTGCCACAGTCGCTGCAACATGTGCAGAGTTGAATTCCACCGGGTAGGCACATCGCATTTTAGCCGGTGAAGTGGCAGGCCCAACGACTTCTGTAGAGATGTAAGTCGCTGAGCTGCGGGATGCGAACGGCGGAAGTGAGCACACAGCGACCGTGCCCTCTGCAGAAGGCCATCTAGTCTGGGATAGTGGGCTAAAAATTGCTGGACAACCAGGTTCAACACGTGAGCCATACAAGGCACGTGTGTGACATTGCCCCGGCGAAGGGCCGCACCCAGGTTTGCAGCATTGTCGCACACGGCCTTCCCTGGTTTCAGGTCCAGTGGAGACAACCATTCATGAAATTGGTTCTCCAGAGCTGACCACAACTCCTCAGCTGTGTGACTCACATTTCCCAGACATTTCAATGTAAAAACCGCCTGATGACGTTGAGCCCTACTGCCAGCATAGTAAGGAGGTGTGCAGGATCCCTTCTGCGCAGTTAGAAAGCTTGTGGCATGACCAGACAGGCTTTGGGTGCAGGTGGAAGACCGAGAGGAGGTTGAGGAGGCAGAAGCAGTGGAGGAACTTTGACATAAAGAGGATTGACGCACAACTCGTGGGGACGGCAAGACTTGGACAGCAGCCCCTTGTCCTGCTGTCACCATAGTTACCCAGTGCCCAGTCAGCGACATGTAACGCCCCTGTCCATGCCTACTCGTCCAAGTGTCTGTGGTGAAATGCACCCTGTCACACACAGAGTTTCTCAAAGAAGCGGTGATGTTATGTGCGACATGCTGGTGGAGCGCAGGCACACCTTTCTTTGAGAAGTAGTGCCGACTGGGCATCTGGTACTGGGGCACTGCGACGGACATAAGGTCTCGAAAATCCTCTGTGTCCACCAGGCGGAAAGGCAGCATTTCTGTAGCCAAGAGCTTGCAGATGGTGAAATTCAACCTCTTAGCTTTCTCATGGCTAGGAGGAAATGGTCTTTTACTTGTCCACATCTGAGGGACCGAGGGCTGGCTATTGTGCTTAGACGGGGTTGATAAGGGTGTCCCCGGCAAACTGCCAGTCTGTGAGGAAGATGCAGGCGGACATGTTAGGTTGCCTTGATCCAAAGGTGGTGCTATCGATGTCGGACAGCGCTCAACACCAGCTGGTGTTACCACCTCCAAAGAAAATGATGACCTGCCAATCACGCTGGCTGTTGCGGGTAAAGAGGTGGCAGGTCTGCGCCCCAAAACAGGTGTGACTGCTGTCCCCCCAGTCACAGAGGATGAAGAGGCCGCGGATGCACAAGATGAGGCAGACGGTGGTTGGCCCGGCCGGCTAGGCCGCATTGTAGCACACTGAGCTTCCCACTGCAACTTATGCTTCATGTCCATGTGCCGGTTCATGCATGAAGTACTCAAACTATGTATTTTTTGGCCTCTACTTAGCTTTTGCTGACAAATGTTACAGATAACACGAGTTGGGTCATCTTTATCGATCTGAAAAAATGCCCAGGCTATGCAAGGCTTAGCACCCATGTGACCTGAAGAGCCACCACGACTTGTGGTGAGAGGCAGAGTTGTGTTTGAGGATGCAGTTGTTGACGTGCTTCCAGTACTACGTCTCTGTCCAGGAAGGCGCAACCTGACCTCGTCGTCACTAGCATCTTCCTCCACCTCCTCTGCTGACCTCATCTCTTGGCTGACTGTGGGTTGACAGTAAGTGGGATCTACGACCTCATCATCATCACCCTGTGCGTTATCACACCCGTCGTCCTCAGAGCCAACCTGTTCCTGCCCTAACAAAAAACTAAAGTTGTCACTCCAATCAGGTATTTGAGTCTTATCATCGTCTTCCTCATTGTCTCCACCAACAGGAGTTACAGTTTGGGAATGAGGGTCTACATTATGGTCAGAACCTTCTGCGTCTGGTCCTGGATCCGACTCATAAAGATTCTGGGCATCAGTGCAGATCATTTCCTCGTCTGGATTCACAGAAGCGCTGGAGTCGACCTCTGATTCCCAGGCTATAGTATGAGTAAACAGCTCTGCAGACTCAACCATCTGTTCTACCTCATACTCAGACGGGCAGCTGGAGATTTGGGAGCTGTGAGGAAGCAAGTGCGATTTGGGTGACACCTTTGAGGACTGGAGTATTTGTGATGTTGAAGTTGATGTGGAGGAGAGCCCACTTAAAGGAGCACTTGATATCTGTTGAAGCACCTGCTGTTTTTGTGCCTCATCTGGAATTTGTAGCGATTGGCGTGGCCGTAAGAAAGGGATCTTATCACATTGTCCGCTAAAAGAAGTAGACATTTTAGTTTGGCTGGAAGATGGTCTTTCTTCTGCAGATGTTACTGTTGCTTTAACACCTACCCCACGGACACAACCTTTTTTCCCCTTCCCAACACGCCTATTCCCCTTTCCACCAGCAGCAGGCCTTTTTCCACTCATTTTGGTGGTTAACTAATTCACAACTCTGGAGTTGTTTGCACAAAAAAACAATGGATGGTAACCGAGCAGAGCTGAGTGGCCAAACTGTGGTATTAGGCCAAAACTATTGGCTGGGTTAGATGCAGAAAAAAATTATTTTGAATTTGCAACCTGATGGAGGTCAGTATAGATGGATTAATAGAACAAGACCCACACACAGCTAGAAGCCCAATATTTTTTCAGAGGTAGATGCAGAAAAAAATATATTCAGTTTGCAACCTGATGGAGGTCAGTATAGATGGACTAATACAACAAGTACCACACACAGCTAGAAGCCCAATATTTTTTCAGAGGTAGATGCAGAAAAAAATATATTCAGTTTGCAACCTGATGGAGGTCAGTATAGATGGACTAATACAACAAGTCCCACACACAGCTAGAAGCCCAAATATTTTTTCAGAGGTACTGTAGATGCAGATAAAAATTAGTTTTAATTTGCAACCTGATGGAGGTCAGTATAGATGGACTAATAGAATGATGCTATGCCCAAAAGATTTTACTTCACTAGGTGCAGTAAAAAAATTGGTATTCTATACACAGGTGGTATATCTTGCAACACAGATAGGCTACTCCACTGACTAACACACTCTGCAATAGGCCAAAAAGGATTAGCTTTGCTAGATTCAGCCAAATGCTGTGAAAAAAACTTGCACAGCACTGGCACAGACCTGCCTGGCAAAAACTGATAGGAACTGATGTAACCTAGTCCTGAAAAGGACTCCAATTACAATTAGTCTTTACTCCCACAACCTATCTATTTAAGAGCACAGACCTCCCTGATAAAAGTCGTAGGAAATGCTGTAACCTAGTCCTTAAAAGGACTGCAATCACAACTATTCCCTACTCCCAAGCTATCTGTATATTTGTGCGAAAATTGGCTTGAAATTAACAAGGTATAGCGCACACAGCAACAGCGGTGCCGTCTAACACGCAGCTGCAGCAGTGAGAAAATGGTGGCGACGGGGAAAATGGCTTGGTCTTATAGGGCAAGGACATGTGACATACACTGCCAATGACACATGCCCTTGCTTGTGTGAAAAAAAGCACTTCGCTCCGTGTGTGCGCTGCTGATAGGCTGACAGATTGCACCTCCCCACTGCAAATGCGGGAAAGAGAAAAAAAAATGGAGATCTTCATTGTTCCTGCAGAGATCCATCCCCTGCCCCTCCCCCCACCCCGCTGTACACTCAAACTGCGTATTAACATTAATTTTCATCATTACTGAGAAAAAATCCAGTTATGATTTTGGTGCACGAACAGTTATCGAACATAACCTCGAACAGCCGAATTTTTCTCAAATTGTTCGTGTTCGCCGAACGGCTCGAACACCGCCCAAAACAGCTCGAATTTGAGATTGGCGAACAGTTCGAGTAGAACAACGCTCATCTCTAGTCATGCGTTCTAGGGTTAAGTGGCATCAATTGCCCCACTGTTGCTTAAAACGGTTGGTGAGGTGATTTTACCAAATCCCCAAGCTTTTAGTCTCCCAAGGATGACACAGGGGTAGAAATGTCCTTGCGAATCCATGATTTGATCATCTTTATGAACGTGAGTCTGTCTACATTCTCAGTGGACAGCCGCGTGCGCTTATCTGTCAGCACACCACCAGCAGCGCTGAACACACCTTCAGAGAGAACGCTGGCTGCATGGCATGACAAGATCTCCAAGGCGTGAGTGGCGAGCTCCGGCGATTTTTCAAGATTGGAATACCAAAATGAGCAAGGGTCCAGTGACACAGTCATGGCTTCGATGTTCACTTGGAGATTCTCCTGTACCATCCTCTCTAGGCATTGACTATGTGTCAGACTTCTTGTCTCCTGTGGCCTTGCAAAGGATGGTCTAAAAAAGTGGTGAAACGATTCCACAAAATTGCTGTTACCAGCAGATACTGTGTTACTGTTACTGTTTGAGTGATGAAGACTCGACAGTCCCACCGTTGGCAAGTTAGAACTTTGAGATTCACTACGTGCACCACTGGTGTTTTGTGGAAAAGCACATGTAAGATTCTGCAACAGATACTCCTGCATTCGTCAATACCTTTTTATGGCAGGAATTATTTCGGCAAATATACTTTTGTACCGGGGATCTAAGAGTGTGGCAACCCAGTAGTCGGGATTACTTCGAATTCTGACAATCCGGGGGTCATGTTGCAGGTAGTGCAGCAAGAAGGCACTCATGTGTCTTGCGCATCCAGAAGGACCAAGTCCTTGTGTTGGTAGCGAGGTAAGAATCATGCTTCCTTCCTCTGCCCTCTCCCTCCAACCTCGCACAACAGAAATGTGATCAAGGTCTCCCTCATCTGATGAGTCTTCCATGCCCATTGCCAGTTCGTCCTCCACTTCTTCCTCGGCTCCTGCACCTTCCTCAACAGTTTGGCTGCTACCATGCGCCCTGGTTAATCCCTCTCCCCCACCCTCCCATGCCTGCCGCCTTGGTGCTGCCAACCGTCTGGACCTTGGAGATGTTATCCCTTCCGCATACGACTCCTCCTCTACTTCTACCACCTCCTCTTGTCCCACCACCTGACTCCGAATTCTGTTTAACATGTGCTCCAGCATGTAAATCACCGTAATAGTCATGCTGATAATGGCATCGTCAGCACTAAACATCTTCGTCGCCATTTCAAGACTGTGCAGAAGGGTGCATAGGTCCCTGATCTGAGGCCACTCCTCCAGCGTGATTTGCCCCACCTCTGGATCTCGTTGGCCCAGGCTATACGTCAGAACGTATTGCACCAGGGCTTGTCGGTGCTGCCACAGTCGCTGCAACATGTGCAGAGTTGAATTCCACCGTGTCGGCACATCGCATTTCAGCCGGTGAACTGGCAGGCCCAATGACTTCTGTAGAGATGTAAGTCGTTGAACTGTGGGATGCGAACGGCGGAAGTGAGCACACAGCGACCGTGCACTCTGCAGAAGGCCATCTAGTCCGGGATAGTGGGCTAAAAATTGCTGGACAACCAGGTTCAACACGTGAGCCATACAAGGCACGTGTGTGACATTTCCCCGGCGAAGTGCCGCACCCAGGTTTGCAGCATTGTCGCACATGGCCTTCCCTGGTTGCAGGTCCAGTGGAGACAACCTTTCATGAAACTGGGTCTCCAGAGCTGACCAAAACTCCTCAGATGTGTGACTCACATTTCCCAGACATTTCAAAGTAAACACTGATGCGTTGAGCCCTGCTGCCAGCATAGTAAGGAGGTGTGCAGGATTCCTTCTGCGCAGTTAGAAAGCAGGTGGCATTACCAGACAGGCTTTGGGTACAGGTGGAGGACCGAGAGGAGGTTGAGGAGGCAGAAGCAGTGAAGGAAGTTCGAGATAAAGAGGATTAACACACAACTCGTGGGGACGGTAAGACTTGGACAGCAGCCCCTTGTCTTGCTGTCACCATAGTTACCCAGTGCCCAGTCAGCGACATGTAACGCCCCTGTCCATGCCTTCTCGTCCAAGTGTCTGTGGTGAAGTGCACCCTGTCACACACAGAGTTTCTCAAAGAAGCGGTGATGTTGTGTGCGACATGCTAGTGGAGCGCAGGCACACCTTTCTTTGAGAAGTAGTGCCGACTGGGCATCTGGTACTGGGGCACTGTGACGGACATAAGGTCTTGAAAATCCTCTGTGTCCTCCAGGTGGAAAGGCAGCATTTCTGTAGCCAACAGCTTGCAGATGGTGAAATTCAACCTCTTAGCTTTCTCATGGCTAGGAGGAAATGGTCTTTTACTTTTCCACATCTGAGGGACCGAGGGCTGGCTGTTGTGCTTAGACGGTGTTGAGTAGGGTGTCCCCGGCAACTGCCGGTCTGTGAGGAAGATGCAGGCGGACATGTTAGGTTGCCTTGATCCAAAGGTGGTGCTCTCGATGTCGGAGAGCGCTCAACACTAGCAGGTGTTTCCACTTCCCAATGAACTGACGACCTGCCAATCACACTGGCTGTTGCGGGTAAAGAGGTGGCAGGTCTGCGTCCAAAAACATGTGTGACTGCTGTCCCCCCAGTCACAGAGGATGAAGAGGCTGCGGATGCACAAGATGGGGCAGACGGTGGTTGGCCCAGCCGGCTAGGCCGCATTGTAGCACAGTGAGCTTCCCACTGCAACTTATGCTTCATATCCATGTGACGGTACATGCATGAAGTACTCAAACTATGTATTTTTTGGCCTCTACTTAGCTTTTGCTGACAAATATTACAGATAACACGAGTTGGGTCATCCTTATCGATCTGAATAAATGCCCAGGCTATGCAAGGCTTAGAGCCCATGTGACCTGAAGAGCCACTACGACTTGTGGTCAGAGGCAGAGTTGTGGTTGAGGATGCAGTTGTTGACGTGCTTCCAGTACTCCGTCTCTGTTCAGGAAGGCGCAACCTAACCTCGTCGTCAATAGCATCTGTGATGCCCCGCTGCGCTTGGTATCACAGATCCTACAAGAGTGCATTGATGGAATCCTTCACAAGAGGCCCCCATAAACATTCACACATCTCCACCTTCCACCTCAGACCAGCAGAGGGAGCCCGTTAGGGATATAAATAGGGAAGGTGGAGCTAGGCAGTTCAGTTCCTCTGAAGAGTTCCTGCAGTAGAGAAGTCTAAGAGAGGTCAGTCTGCAGTGGAGCTCAGTCTAGTCTAGAGAACGCAGTTAATAGTTCAGCAGTGGAGCACGAGGCTCCTGCTTGCTAGATTCAGGGAGCCCAGATAGAGCTTAAGGTATGCCGGTGCCGTAAGATCAGTGAAGCGCGGCAAGCTGCCGTTAGTGTGTATAGCCTAGTGAGGGCCCGAGTAGGCCGAAGGCGGGTGGCGAGTTAGTACATAAGGGGCAGAGGAGCTTAACCAGCTCACCCCGAAGCATTTACCGGACACAGGATCCGAGCTTACCGGTATCTCTATGACCCAGTAAGGCATAACCGGAATCCCTGGAGAACTACAAGTCCCAGGATCGCTAAGGTGCTGATATGTAACAGAGCCAGGAGACGCTTAGGCCCCGCATACTGGGAGCGTGAACTCCAAGAGAAGGCCCTACCACAAGGTCAGCCAGCGCAGGACAGAGACAAAGTTAGGCCTAGCTCCAGGCAGGTCAGAAACTTACTACGCAGAGGCAAGAAACAGGAGGCCCTACACCCGCTCATTGGGGAGGATCCTGATATGCACCCTTCACCCTACAGTGCTCCGGGATGTGCCTGAATTTCCACCAGTAAAAGTTACTGAAGTGACTACCGTGTCCGTTCCCGTTCTTGCTCTGACCCAGCTGGGTCTCGCCTGTCCTGCATTCCCCCTGCATACGCTGCCCTGAGACCTAGCTCCACCTGTGCGGAGCTATACCATCGAGCTGCCTTATCACCGGCCTCAGTGGACTGCTGCAGCGCTGGTGCTTGTCACCAGATACCACAGGTGGCGTCATGAACTCTTATAAAATTAACAATTATCCACCCTTTTAAAGAGAGACCCCAGGGTACGGGCCAGGGAGCTGACCACCGCGACATCCCCAAGGCCAGGCAAATGCCCGGGTACCGAGTCATCCCCATCCCCAGGGCTAGTCACATCCTCCTCCACCTCCTCTGCTGACCTCATCGACTGGCTGAGTGTGGGTTGACAGTAAGTGGGATCTCCAACCTCGTCATCATCACCCTGTGTGTTATCACACCCGTCGCCCTCAGAGCCAACCTCTTCCTGCCCTGACCGAAAAGTCAAGTTGTCGCTCCAATCAGGTATTTGAGTCTCATCATCGTCTTCATCATTGTCTCCACCAACAGGAGTTACAGTTTGGGAACAAGGGTCTACATTATGCTCAGAACCTTCTTCATCTGGTCCTGGATCCAACTTATAAAGATTCTGGGCATCGGATCAGATCATTTCCTCATCTGGATTAACAGAAGCTCTGGAGCAGACCTCCGTTTCCCAGGCTATAGTATGAGTAAACAGCTGGGCAGACTCAGCCATCTGTGTTACCCCATACTCAGACGGGCAGCTGGAGACTTGGGAGCTGTGAGGAAGCAAGTGCGATTGGGGTGACACCTCTGAGGACTGGAGTATTTGTGATGTTGAAATTGAGGTGATGGAGAGCCCACTTGAAGGAGCACTTGATATCCGTTGAAGCACCTGCTGTTTTTGTGCCTCATCTAGAATTTGTAGCGATGGGCGTGTCCGTAAGAATAGGATCGTATCACATTGTCCACGAAAAGAAGTCGACATCTTAGTTTGGCTGGAAGATGGTCTTTCTTCTGCAGATGTTACTCCCCCCCCCCACCGTGGGGGGCCTCGACCCACCGGCGGACAGGCACCAGTATTGGGATAGGGGGGCTGGCCTTCAGGGTCCACCGCGGCTCTGGCACAAACCCGGCGACACAGAGGTGGCACAGGCAGGAACGGACTGGCCGTGTCGGCTTCTCACTTTTTGGATTTTAGAAGGGCATGACATGCCTATATCTGTGTCTCCCCCTCCTTTTACTCCTCCACCTCTTTTCTTTTCGCATGACTATATGTACTTGTCACTTTTCCATGTGTTAGTTGTGTCTTCTGAGCAGTTTGTCAGCTTTTGGACACCTTTGAAGGTGTTTTCTATGTGTTTCTATGTGTTTTTGTTTGCCTGCCATTGGTTTTAACGGTGTTCGACGAACAGTTCGACGAACAGTTCGGCGAACACACGGGTGTTCGACGAACCGAACCGAACTCGAACACTACGGGGGTGGCTCAACACTAGTTACTAGGCCCGCCTCCGGAGCAGAGCTCATGCAGAGCCCCTGCTCTCTGCCACTTCTGCTCAGACTTCTCTGCACTGAACTAAGATGGTGCCCACCTTTTATACTCCCTTCTCAATGCACCCAGGAACTGCTTCCTCCCTGCTCCTGCACTACAGGGTTCCCCTTCCTCAGTGTTCCCTCCCCCCACTCCAGCCAGGGACAAGGACTGTCGTGCCCATCTCAGAGGCATATTGGTCGCCCTGCCCCACGGCAATGTGGTGTAATGCATGCAGGTGTCGGGTCCTGATCCACACTCCATCCTTACCTGAGAGTGAGATATCATACCTCTGGGTGAGGTGCAATACCTCTGTAGCAACCGAGCCCTCAGGGTGCTACAGTTCCATTTATCTTCAGCCTAGGTGACGTATTGTGATACAGGGCCGTGATTTTGGCTATAAAAGGGTCCCCTAGACCCCTACCCCAAGCTTTTTAAGAGAATCATATATGGCGTGCCAGGAGACTCTATGGAATGCTTTCTCAGCATCCAACGAGAGTATCTAATTACAAATTTTTAACTGCATCTAGCCCAGGAAATACTTTGTGCCTAGTAGCAGTGTCTGCTAGTCAGCGGATTATCCCGGCTGTTAAGCAAGCTACACCACCTGTAGTTTGGACACTTAATTTTTTCAAAGGAAATGCTTCGGGACCACGGGATACTCAGTGAAGAGCATCAGGAGGCACCCCAAGGCATAGGGGCTGGGACTGGCAGTAGGATGCCTTGCGGTGGACAGCCGAGCTCGATCCTTATAAAAGCTTTTTAACTGCAGCAGCTTTAGTGGACGCTACTGGAGCTGGAATTACGCGGCTGCTGGCATGAGACTTGCCCTCCAATAGATACTTGTAAATGGATTTAAAGTGTATTCATTCAAATTAGAGAGACAATTTAAATTAAAAAGCTTAGAGCTGCCTCCACCACAGGGGCGCTCATTCGACCCACCATCAGACAGGCACCAATATTGGGAGAGAGGGGCTGGCCGTCAGCGTCCACCGCGGCTCTGGCACAAACCCGGCGACACGGAGGTCGCACGAGCAGCAACGGACTGGCCGTGTCGGCTTCGCACTTTTTTGGTTTTAGAAGGGCATGACATGCCTATATCTGTGTCTCCCCCTCCTTTTACTCCTCCACCTCTTTTCTTTTCGCATGACTATATGTACTTGTCACTTTTCCATGTGTTAGTTGTGTCTTCTGAGCAGTTTGTCAGGTTTTGGACACCTTTGAAGGTGTTTTCTATGTGTTTCTATGTGTTTTTGTTTGCCTGCCATTGGTTTTAACGGTGTTCGACGAACAGTTCGGCGAACATAAGGGTGTTCGACGAACCGAACCGAACTCGAACCCTACGGGGGTGGCTCAACACTAACAAACATCTTTTTCAATCTGAAACAGCTTCTCAGTGGAAGTTGTATTTCACCACAGCCATATTCTTTAGCTCAGTGAAAGGACTGGCATAGAGGGAAACCATATCTACTCCGGCTGTCATTTCTCTGTCACCAGGTTCCGCCCATTGTCACACACGACCATGCCGGCTGTATGTTCAGCGGTGAGAGCCATAGATCAGGCTGCTGTGTTACAGCTTTCAACAACTCTGCAGCGCTGGGCAGTTTGTCAATTAAGCATTAAGCATGTTATCTTCAGCACAGCCTGTTGCCGCTTGGCCAAGGCAGTGCTGCAGTGCTGTCAGCTTGTGACTGATGTGGTCATTTCGGAGATGGAGGAGGTGCAGGAGCTGAACAATGTGATTATATTGAGGTTAAATTGGTGACGCTGTTTTTATACTAAGGAAAGATCCTATTGTTTTATTTTTTTAAAGTTATTCTTTTAGACAAATGCATTCACCAGGAAATGTCATTTTAACATTTTACAACCTTATCTGGCAATGTGGTGTGTGACACATCATTAGACACATCCTGTTTTATTTATGATGGAGTGACTCTGAAAGTCATAAAGCCTATTTTTATAGGGCCATCAGACTATTCTTAAAAGGTCAACAGTCAGCCCTCGCTATTGTTAGAGAGCCATGAGCCGGCTATGCTTTGTTGTTCCCATTATTAACAAGTGGGTCTACTATACTGTTATTGCGTATCCAGTGACTGCAAGGGCTGCCAAAAATTTGGACGCAACCCAATACCCCTTTGAAGAGACATAGAGGAGGGTCTCATTAAAAAAAATGTTTCCATTATAAAAGAGCGGGTCTCCTATAGTGGTAATGCCCATGCTGTGACTGCAAGGGCTGCCAAAATTTGGGAAAAACCCCACTAAGAATTTAAAGACGCACGGAGCAGGGCCACAGTAACAAGGTACGACATGTTCCCATTAGAAAAGAGAAGGTCTGCTATACAGGTATAGGGTATGCAGTGAGTCCAACGGCTGACCAATTTTAGGAAAACCCCACTAAGAATTTAAAGACACATAGAGCAGGGCCACAGTAACAAGGTACGACATGTTCCCATTAGAAAGGAGAGAGGCTGCTATACAGTTATAGGGTATGCAGTGAGTCCAATGGCTGGCCAATTTTAGGAAAAACCCCACTAAGAATTTAAAGACACATAGAGCAGGGCCACAGTAACAAGTGCGACATGTTCCCATTAGAAAGGAGAGGGTCTGCTATACAGTTATAGGGTATGCAGTGAGTCCAACGGCTGACCAACTTTAGGAAAAACCCCACTAAGAATTTAAAGACACATAGAGCAGGGCCACAGTAACGACAAATTCTCATTAGAAAGGAGAGGGTCTCCCATAGTATTGGCCTATGCAGTGAATGCCAGGGCTGCCAAAATTTGGGGGCACTCTAATGCCTCTTGGAAGAGACTTAGAGGGCCTCATAAAAAAATGTTCAAATTAGAAAGGAGCGGGTCTCCTATACTTGGAATGCCCATGCACTAAGTGTATGGGCTGACAAACATTTACCCCTGGGGGATATACATGAACATACTGTATAAAATATTTTTTTTACGGGCATCATCAACACCCTTTAAAAAAATTATGTGAGTGTTGCATCACGTACCACGGTCACCCTGGTGATATGGTGGTGGAGGATGAGGAGAAGGAGGAGGACAAGAGCAAATAGCCAAAATCAGGAAGCGTATACCCATGTGTGGGTGTGAAAGGGTGCATGTGATTACACCTCCCAAGAAAAGACACTAGATTTGAGTTTGTTACTCTGCTATCATTCGGTGGTGTTGAGAAGTCTGGCCCAATCCAGCCCTTTTTCATTTTTATAAGAGTCAGCCTGTCAGCATTTTCAGTTGACAGGCTGATGTGCTTATCAGTTATAATTCCACCAGCGGCACTAAAAACCCGCTCTGATAAAACGCTGGCGGCAGGACAGGCCAGGACCTCCAAGGCATAGAGAACCAGTTCATTACACGTATCCAGCTTGGATACCCAATAAGTATAAGGCAGAGAGGAATCATGGAGGACGTTGGTACGGTCGGCAAGGTACTCCCTCAGCATCTTCCCAAAATTTGCACTCCTTGTGAGAGTATCCCGCGCCTCAGGACCTGTGTGATGGGAGGGTCTGAGAAAACTCTCCCAGAACTTTGACAGTGTTCCCCTGCCTCTGCTGGATTGAAGTTGTGTGTCTCTCTGTCCTGTACTCCTTGGTTGTCCAACGAAGTGTGCCCTCTGCCGCCAGCGTTTTCAGATGGGAATTTTTTTAATAGTTCCGCAACAAGGGCCTTCTGGTACTGCCCCATTTTTGTAGACCTGTCTGCCTGAGGAATAAGAGATATAAAGTTCTCCTTGTAGCGGGGGTCTAGAAGTGTCACCAACCAGTAATGACTGTCACTCAAAATTTTGAGAACGCGAGGGTCATGTGAAAGGCAGCATAACAAACTCAGCCATGCATGCCAGACTACTAACAGGCAAGACTTCTTGTCCTCACCAAGAGGATGACTGACAATGCTCTCCTCCTCCTCCTCTCTGTCCTCTGGCCATCCACGCTGAACAGACGGTATGACAGCTGTGCAGGTAGTACCGTCTATAGTGCATGAAACTAGCTCCTGTCCTTCCTCCTCCTCCTCTTCCTCATTGTCACACAATCCACGTTGGGATGAGATGAGGCTTGGCTGTTTGTAATCACCCTGTATGGTTCCTTGCTCCATCTTATCATGCTCTGCCTGCAATGCATCCTCTTTGATTGTGAGCAGAGAGCGTTTCAGAAGACAGAGAAGCGGGATGGTGACGGTAATTATGGCGTCATCGCCGCTCACCATCTTGGTGGAGTCCTCAAAGTTTTAGAGGATTGTGCATATGTCTGACATCCATGTCCACTCCTGAAGTCTTATGTGTGGAGTCTGAACTGAATACCGATGGCCTTGATGATGCTGGTACTCAACAACTGCCCTCTTCTGCTCACAAATCCTTCCCAACATCTGCAGTGTAGAGTTCCAATGCGTGGGGACATCACACACCAGTCTGTGAGCCGGAAGCTGCAAACGCTGCTGAAACACTGCAAGGGCGGTGGAAGCTGTAGCTGACTTTCTAAAATGGGCACACAGGCGGCATACTTTAATAGCAGATCCAGCAGCTCCGGGTAGGATTTGAGAAACCGCTGAACCATGAAGTTAAGCACATGGGCCAAGCATGGTATGTCTGTGAGCTTGCCTCTCCTCAGAGCCGCCACCAGGTTCTGGCCATGACCATGCCTGGCTGTAGGTTCAGCGGTGTGAGCCACAGATCTGCCTGCTCTTTCAGAGCTGTTCACAACTCTTCAGCATTGTGCGGTTTGTCACCTAAGAATATTAGCTTCAGCACAGCCTGTTGCCGCTTGGTGGAGGCAGTGCTGCAGTGCTTCCAGCTTGTGACTGATGTGGTCATTTCGGAGATGGAGGCTGAAGAGGAGGAGGAGGCTGAGGAGGATGAGATGCAGGAGCTGTAGACTGTGGAGGCAACCCTGATTGACCTAGGGCCCACAATCCTTGGCGTCCTCATGCAAAACAATTAAAGCAGAAACCATCCAAAACCTGACAAATTCAATGGACGGGAGAGTTCAGAAGCTCCTTTCGAACAAGCGGTCCTATGTGCAAATGTAACATCACCTAGAATAAAGTTTTGAGTTGAAAACTGTTTGATTTCAGTTTGTAATAACCTGCTAATGCTTATAATTTCAAAAATGACCATTTTTTTGTTCTTTATTAAAATGAAAAGGTTGAAAACTCTGCTGTGCATAATAATTTGGAACATGCATTTTGAGTGCAGTTTGAGTTTTTTATTTTTTTAAAAATATACTGTTATCATAGGCAGTTTGT
The DNA here is from genome assembly GCF_046119375.1 of Phyllobates terribilis. NCBI lineage: Eukaryota > Metazoa > Chordata > Amphibia > Anura > Dendrobatidae > Phyllobates > Phyllobates terribilis. The sequence goes on from NW_027362767.1 coordinate 102,152,993, forward strand.
ACAAAAACCTTTCAATTGTACTCTAATAGTTATTTGACTGGAAAATTACAATGACTGCAATTCATATAGGTAATTTGGGAAAATCTGAGAAAATATTATTTGCATAATAATTTGGAACACAGTGTATACTGCGAAATAGGTAGTGTAGGGTCTCTAAAGCCTGCAAAATCAAACAAACAGTCCTTCTGAGGACTAATATCCATCCCAGATATCAGGCAGGCAGGTTGTATAGGAGATGCAGTGGTTATACCAGGGGTCTCAAACACTTGGCCCCTTCGGGTGCTTCTTGTGGCCCACAGGCACAGACCCCGTAACTATCGCGGCTCTCTCCAGCAGCCGCCGGCATCAGCGGTGTAATGCAGTGTATTGCCGTGCAGAGACCGGCTCTCTGCACAGCAATACCAATGTCAGCCACCGGCCTATCAGAGGCCAGCAGCTGACTTCTGCGTCCCAGCGCAGCGGCGTATGACGTCACTGCCAGCGCAGGTGTCAGCTGCTGGCCTCTGATAGGCCGGCGGCTGATACTGGTATTGCTGTGCAGAGAGCCAATCTCTGCACGGCAATACTCTGCATTACAGCGCTGATGTCCGCGGCTGCTGGAGAGAGCTGCGATCGTTACGGGGTCTGTGCCTAAGGGCCACAGGTGCAGAAAGGATGCCGAGGGAACGGAGGACAGGTGAGAATCTTTTTTTTTTCTCTGTCATGTGAAATACAGCACAGGGGACCTGTGCTCAGTATATGGTGGGGCACTGAGCGCAGTATGGGGGAGGACGGGGACCCTGAGCGCAGTATGGGGGGGATGGGGACCCTAAGCGCAGTATGGGGGGGACGGGGAGCCTGAGCACAGTATGGGGGGGATGGGGAGCCTGAGCACAGTATGAGGGGGGGACGGGGACCCTGAGCGCAGTATGGGGGGACGGGGACCCTGAACGCAGTATGGGGGGACGGGGACCCTGAGCGCAGTATGGGGGGGACAGGGACCCTGAGCGCAGTAAGGGGGGGACGGGGACCCTGAGTGCAGTAAGGGGGGGATGGGGACCCTGAGCGCTGTATGGGGGGGACGGGGACCTTGAGCGCTGTATGGGGGGATGGGGACCCTGAGCGCAGTATGGGGAAGAACGGGGACCCTGAGCGCAGTATGAGGGGATGGGGACCCTGAGCGCAGTATGGGGGGACGGGGACAGGGACCCTAAGAGCAGTATGGGGGGGCGGGACCCTGAGTGCAGTATGGGGGAGATGGGGACCCTGAGTGCAGTATGGGGGGCAAGGGGACCCTGTGCGCAGTATGGGGGGGGCGGCCCTGTGCACAGTATTTGGGGGGGACCTGCGTGGGGGACATGTCTGCAACATGAGGACCCGGATGGGGGACCATGTCTGCAACATGGGGGACCATGTCTGCAATATGGGGGACCTGGATGGGGGACCATGTCTGCAATATTGGGGACCTGGATGGGGGACCATGTCTGCAATATGGAGACCATGTCTGCAATATGAAGACCATGTCTGCAATATGGGGGACTTGGATGGGGGACCATGTCTGCAATATGGGGGACCATGTCTGCAATATGGGGGACCTGGAGGGGAGACCATATCTACAAGATGAGGACCAGTTCAAAAGGTGTATAGAAGATAAAATGGTATCACTAAAAATGTCACTTTGTCATGCAAATAATGTGGCCCCCCAAATTAAATGTTTTTCCGTGTGCGGCCCATATGCCCAGCTGAGTTTGAGACCCCTGGGTTATACCAACAAACACTGCATTACAGTGCTGTGTGCTGCTGCTGCGGCTCATATTGCTAGACTTAGCCCAGGTGTCAAGGGCCAGGAAAAATCCTTTTTTTTATCATCTAAATCCTCTTTTTTTTTTTTTTTTTTTTTGACTTAGACTGTACAAATACCCGTCTTATTAACCTTTTGGTATTCCCCCCCCCCCTCAAAAAAAAAATTGAGTGTGTCTGTGAGTGTTCAGACTCAATATCTGTTTAAAAGAGTCTGGTTTCGGCCAGATAACTAGAACTGTGGTTTTGCAGTTCCACGGTTCAAATCTCTGTATTTTCCACTTTCTTGACTTTTTTCCATAAAAAAAACCAGTTTGAGTGTCTCGCTGACTGTTCAGACACAAATATATCTATTTAAAAAAGTCTGGTATACGCCAGGAAATTAGAACTGTGGTTTTCCTCTTCCACGGTTCAAATCTGGGTGTTATCCACCTTTTTGCCTTTTTTCCATTAAAAAAACAGTTTGAGTGTTTCGCTGACTGTTCAGACACAAATATATCTGTTTAAAAGATTCTGATGTAGGTCAGAGAAATAGAACTGTGGTTTTCCTCTTCTACTGTTCAAATTTGGGTGTAATCTACCTTTTTGCCTTTTTTCCATAAAAAAAAAACAGTTTGAGTATCTCGCTGACTGTTTAGACACAAATATATCTGTTTAAAAGATTCTGGTGTAGGCCAGAAAAATTGAAATGTGGTTTTCCTCTTCCACGGTTCTAATCTCCTTTTTATTACCCTTTTGCCATTAATAGTGCGAGTGTAAACTATTTTACTTCATTTACCATGGGCAAGGCGCATGGCAAGGGACGTGGAACTAGATGTTCTGGTGATGGTGCGGGCAGAGGACGGGGCCGTGGCCAAGGTGAAAATGTGCCACAACCAACAGCCATATCTTCTCGCTTTGAGTTCTTGACCGAATTACTAGGGAAGCACACAACAACACCACTATTGCCAACTGATTAGTGTGAACAGGTTATTAATTGGATAGCAGATAATACTTCCAGTCACCTGGGCACCACCACCTCCAGTCTGTCTTCCACACGGTCAAGTCTTAGTAGCCACGAGTCTCGACCGCATACTCCTCCTCACCCTGACGCTCCTTCCTCCCACCATGCCAAGTGTCGTCAGACAGCAACTGATCCCACAGTTGGACACTCTGCAGAGCTGTTCACTGGTCCATTTCCATATTTGGGCCCATCGCCTGCTCCGCTTGAAGTGGTGGAAGAGGAGATCCCATGTAGCGATGGCCAAATATTTGAACAGCCACGGCCAGAGGAAGTCGACGCTGGCAATTTGTCACAAGAGGTGGACGATGACGAGACACAATTGCCACGAAGTGAAGAGGAGGACCGTGGTGCGGAAGTGGAAGAGGAGGAATTGGTGGATGATCTAGTAACTGACCCAACGTGGCAGGAGGACACGCAAAGCGAGGCCAGCAGCACACAGGGGGAGGGAGGCAGAGTACCCCAACAGGCAGGAAGAAGCAGTGTGGTGGCCGCAGACAGAAGGCGGGCAACTGTTCCCCGTACCACCAACACGAGGGAAGTTGCCAGTACAACCGGTAGGTCTTCCAGAGACTGGAATTTTTTTACTAGATTTAAGCTTTGACTGAGCACTCCACCCCCATGCCGCAGGTGGTTTTAAATGCATCAGGATCTGACTTTCCCACACATAAGCAAACAGAGGTCTCTTAGAGAGGTATTCACATGGCTAGGTCCTGACATCGAGAAACGCCTTACCATAGCTGTCAGGTACACATGAATTGGCCAATTTATGCGCTAAGATTTCTCATTTATTTAAAAGCAGTAATACTATTCATTTTTCATACTTCATATTTACATGCGCTAATAATTTTTTTCAAAATTTTGTTTTATTTCTATTTTCTACAGCAGTTATGTTATTCATATTTCATATTTCATATCTATATACTCAGTGTTACAGTGTGCTACTTTATTTGTTCATTATATATGGAGGTAGCTGCTCTTAGTAAGCACCTGTTCACACCTATTTCTTGTAGTGGAAGTGCCGTCATTTTCTTTGTTACAGATATAGGCATGTCATGCCCTTCTAAAACCAAAAAAGTGCGAAGCCGACACGGCCAGTCCGTTCCTGCCCGTGCGACCTCCGTGTCACCGGGTTTGTGCCAGAGCTGCGGTGGACCCTGACGGCCAGCCCCCCTCTCCCAATACTGGTGCCTGTCCGCTGGTGGGTCGAGTGAGCCCCCCTGCGGTGGAGGCCGGTCTAATCTTTCTAATTTAAATTGTCTCTCTAATTTGAATGAGTACACTTTAAATCCTTTTACAAGGATCTATTGGAGGGCAAGTCTCATGCCAGCAGCCGCGTAATTCCAGCTCCAGTAGCATCCACTAAAGCTGCTGCAGTTAAAAAGATTTTGTAAGGATCGAGCTTGGCGGTCCACCGCAAGGCGTCCTACCGCCAGTACCAGCCCCTGTGCCTTGGGGTGCCTCCCCGATGCTCTTCACTGAGTATCCCGGGGGCCCGAACCATTTCCTTTGAAAAAATTAAGTGTCCAAACTACAGGTGGTGTAGCTTGCTTAACAGCCGGGATAATCCACTGACTAGCAGACACTGCTACTAGGCACAAAGTATTTCCTGGGCTAGATGCAGTTAAAAATTTGTAATTAGATACTCTCGTTGGATGCTGAGAAAGCATTCCATAGAGTCTCCTGGCACGCCATATATTATTCTCTTAAAAAGCTTGGGGTAGGGGTCTAGGGGACCCTTTTATAGCCAAAATCACGGCCCTGTATCGCAATACATCACGTAGGCTGAAGATAAATGGAACATTTTCATCACCTTTCATAATCACCAATGGGACAAGGCAGGGATGTCCTCTGTCCCCTCTCTTATACATCCTAGTGATGGAGCACCTGCTCTCATCAATTCGCCATATCCCCAATATTAAGTGGATTGAGGTGGGAGGCACCGAGTACAAGTGCTCTGCATTTGCTGATGATGTCCTAGTATATATCACTCAATCACATATATCCATCCCTGCTGTTATGGCTGAAATAGATCACTTTGTTACATGGTCAAATTTTAAAATCAATGCAGCGAAGTCTGAGGCCCTCGATGTCTCCCTCCCCAAATCCATACAGGATTCCATCCAGTCCAACTTTCCCTTTGCCTGGCCCTAACAGGGTATCAAATACTTAGGAATTCGTATTCATAGAGACCTCTCCCGTCTATGTTATCTTAATTTTGGGCCCTTTTTTGAACAACTCCATACAGACCACGGTTGGCAAGTTAGAACTGTAAGATTCACTACGTGAACCACAGATGTTTTGTGGAAATGCACATGTACATTGTGTTCCAAATTATTATGCAAAAAGTGTTTAGGAGTGATAAGGTAAGAATTTTTTTGTTTGTCAGTTAAACTCATTGATGGTGATGTGTGTCAGGGCTCTTTATATCACTGTAAGCAATTGCAGACACCTGTGCTAATTAGTTTGGCAGGTGTGTCCAATGAAAGGCAAGACTACTTAAGAAGGCTGTCCCACATTATTAAGCAGCCTACATTTTCTGCCAAAATGGGAAAGAAAAAGGATGTGTCGGCTGCTGAGAAGCAACAAATTGTGGAGTGTTTAGGTCAAGGCATGACTACAATCAACATTGCCAAGACACTTCATCCTGATCATCACACAATCAAGAAGTATGTAGCTGATTCACAGTACACACGTTTGCGTGCTGATAAGGGATAATTGAGGACTCTTTCCTACAGGCAATTACATCAGGTTGAAAGAGCAGCGGCAAAAAAGCCTTGTCATAGCAGCAGACAAGTTTTTGAAGCTGCTGGTGCCTCCAACGTCCCCCAAACAACAAGATGCAGTGTCCTTCAGAGGTTTGCAGCTGTGCGTAAGCCATCCTGTCGACCTCCTCTATCCACTGTACACAAGCAGAAACGGCTCCAGTGGGCCAAACAATACATGAAGACTGATTTCAAAACTGTTTTGTTCACCGATGAGTGCCGTGCAACGCTCGATGGTCCAGATGGATGGAGTGGAGGATGGCTGGTTGATGGACACCCCATGCAAACACGGCTACGGCGCCAACAAGGAGGAGGTGGAGTAATGTTTTGGGCTGGAATCATGGGGAGAGAGATTGTCGGCCCCTTTAGGATCCCTGAAGGGGTAAAGATGAACTCCATAATGTATGTGGAGTTTCTCAAACAGCACTTCCTGCCATGGTTCAAGAAGAAGAACCGTGTATTCCGCAGCAAGATCATTTTCATGCATGATAATGCACCGTCTCATGCTGAACATAACACATCTGCATCTCTGGCTGATATGGGCATAAAAGGGGACAAACTTATGGTGTGATCCCCCATGCTCCCCTGACCTCAACCCCATTGAGAACCTCTGGAGCATCATCAAAAGGAGTGTCTATGATGGCGGAAGGCAGTTCACATCTAAGCAACAGCTCTGGGAGGGTATTCTGTCCTCATGCAAAACAATAGAAGCAGAAACCATCCAAAACCTGACAAATTCAATGTACGAGAGAGTTCAGAAGCTCCTTTCGAACAAGGGGTCCTATGTGCAAATGTAACATCACCTAGAATAAAGTTTTGAGTTGAAAACTGTTTAATTTCAGTTTCTAATAACCTGCTAATGCTTATAATTTAAAAAATGACCATTTTTTTGTTCTTTATTAAAATGAAAAGGTTGATCGAAGAGTGTGGGGGATCTAAGAGTGTGGCAACCCAGTAGTCAGGATTATTTCGAATTCTGACAATCTGAGGGTCATGTTGCAGGTAGTGCAGCAAGAAGGCACTCATGTGTCTTGCGCATCTAGGAGCCCCAAAATGATTTTCCGGGCTAGATGCAGCTAAAAATTATTATTAATTTGAAAGCTGGTGGAGCTTAGTATTGATGGCCTAATAGAATCAGTACTGCAAACTGCTACAAGGCCCAAATTATTTTCCAGCCAAGATACAGATAAACATGACTAGTAATTTTAAATCTGGTGGAGTTTAGTATAGATGGCCTAATAGAATCAGTACTGCAAACTGCTACAAGGCCCAAATTATTTTCCAGCCAAGATACAGATAAACATGATTAGTAATTTTAAATCTGATGGAGTTTAGTATAGATGGCCTAATATAATCAGTACTGCACACTGCTACAAGGCCCATATTTTTTTCCAGCCAAGATACAGATAGACATGATTAGTAATTTGAAAGCTTAAAACGGTTGGTGAGGTGATTTTAACAAATCATCAAGCTTTTACTCTACCCAGGATGACATAGGGGTAGAAAAGTCATTTCAGATCCATGATTTGTTCATCTTTATGAATGTGAGTCTGTCTACATTATCAGTGGAGAGCCGCGTGCGCTTATCTGTCAGCACACCACCAGCAGCGCTGAACACACGTTCAGAGAGAACGCTGGCTGCGGGACATGACAAGATCTCCAAGGCATAAGTGGCGAACTCCGGCCATTTATCCAGATTGGAAGCCCAAAAAGAGCAAGGGCCCAGTGACACAGTCATGGCTTCAATGTTTACTTGGAGATACTCCTGTACCATCGTCTCTAGGCGTTGACTATGTGTCAGACTTCTTGTCTCCTGTGGCCTTGCAAAGGATGGGCTAAAAAAGTGGTGAAATGATTCCGCAAAATTGATGTTACCAGCAGATACTGTGTTTCTGTTATGTTTTGAGTGCTTAACACTTGACGGTCCCACGGTTGGCAAGTTGGAACTGTGAGATTCACTACGTGCACCACTAGTGTTTTGTGGAAGAGCACATGTAAGATACTGCAACAGTCTCTGCTGATACTCCTGCATGCGTGCATCTCTTTCTATGGCAGGAATAATTTCTGCAAATTTACTTTTGTACCGGGGATCTAAGAGTGTGGCAACCCAGTAGTCAGGATTATTTCTAATTCTCACAATTCGAGGGTCATGTTGCAGGTAGTGCAGCAAGAAGGCACTCATGTGTCTTGCGCATCCAGGAGCACCAAGTCCCTGTTGTGTTGGTGGCGAGGTAACAATCATGCTTCCTTCCTCTGCCCTCTCCCCCCAACCTCGCACAACAGAAATGTGATCAAGGTCTCCCTCATTTGATGAGTCTTCAATCAGTTCGTCCTCCACATCTTCCTGGGCTCCTGCACCATCCTCACTAGTTTGGCTACTACCATGCGCCCTGGTAAAACCATCTCCCCCACCCTCACATGCCTGCCGCCTTGGTGCTGCCGACCGTCTGGACCTTGCAGATGTTAGCCCTTCCGCATACAACTCCTCCTCCTCTACTTCCTCCACCTCCTCTTGTGCCACCACCTGACTCCGAATTCTGTTTAACATGTGCTCCAGCATGTAAATCACCGGAATAGTCATGCTGATAATGGCATCGTCAGCACTAAACATCTTCGTCGCCATTTGAAAACTGTGCAGAAGGGTGCATAGGTCCCTGATCTGAGACCACTCCTCCAGCGTGATTTGCCCCACCTCTGGATCTCGTTGGCCCAGGCTATACGTCAGAACGTCTTGCACCAGGGCTTGTCGGTGCTGCCACAGTCGCTACAACATGTGCAGAGTTGAATTCCACCGGGTAGGCACATCGCATTTTAGCCGGTGAAGTGGCAGGCCCAATGACTTCTGTAGAGATGTAAGTCGCTGAGCTGCGGGATGCGAACGGCGGAAGTGAGCACACAGCGACCGTGCCCTCTGCAGAAGGCCATCTTGTCCGGGATAGTGGGCTTAAAATTGCTGGACAACCAGGTTCAACACGTGAGCCATACAAGGCACGTGTGTGACATTGCCCCGGCAAAGGGCCGCACCCGGGTTTGCAGCATTGTCGCACACGGCCTTCCCTGGTTTCAGGTCCAGTGGAGACAACCATTCATGAAACTGGTTCTCCAGAGCTGACCACAACTCCTCAGCTGTGTGACTCACATTTCCCAGACATTTCAGAGTAAAAACCGCCTGATGACGTTGAGCCCTGCTGCCAGCATAGTAAGGAGGTGTGCAGGATCCCTTCTGCGCAGTTAGAAAGCTTGTGGCATGACCAGACAGGCTTTGGGTGCAGGTGGAGGACCGAGAGGAGGTTGAAGAGGCAGAAGCAGTGGAGGAACTTCGAGATAAAGAGGATCGATGCGCAACTCGTGGGGACGGCAAGACTTGGACAGCAGCCCCTTGTCCTGCTGTCACCATAGTTACCCAGTGCCCAGTCAGCGACATTTAACGCCCCTGTCCATGCCTACTCGTCCAAGTGTCTGTGGTGAAATGCACCCTGTCACACACAGAGTTTCTCAAAGAAGCGGTGATGTGTGCGACATGCTGGTGGAGCGCAGGCACACCTTTCTTTGAGAAGTAGTGCCGACTGGGCATCTGGTACTGGGGCACTGTGATGAACATAAGGTCTCGAAAATCCTCTGTGTCCACCAGGCGGAAAGGCAGCATTTCTGTAGCCAAGAGCTTGCAGATGGTGAAATTCAACCTCTTAGCTTTCTCATAGCTAGGAGGAAATGGTCTTTTACTTGTCCACATCTGAGGGAACGAGGGCTGGCTGTTGTGCTTAGACGCGGTTGAGAAGGGTGTCCCCGGCAAACTGCCGGTCTGTGAGGAAGATGCAGGCGGACATGTTAGGTTGCCTTGATCCAAAGGTGGTGCTATCGATGTCGGACAGCGCTGAACACCAGCTGGTGTTTCCACCTCCAAAGAAAATGATGACCTGCCAATCACGCTGGCTGTTGCGGTTAAAGAGGTGGCAGGTCTGCGTCCCAAAACAGGTGTGACTGCTGTCACCCCAGTCACAGAGGATGAAGAGGCCGCGGATGCACAAGATGTGGCAGATGGTGGTTGGCCCGGCCGGCTAGGCCGCATTGTAGCACAGTGAGCTTCCCACTGCAACTTATGCTTCATATCCATGTGCCAGTTCATGCATGAAGTACTCAAACTATGTATTTTTTGGCCTCTACTTAACTTTTGCTGACAAATGTTACAGATAACCCGAGTTGGGTCATCCTTATCGATCTGAAAAAATGCCCAGGCTATGGAAGGCTTAGCACCCTTGCGACCTGAAGAGCCACCACGACTTGTGGTCAGAGGCAGAGTTGTGTTTGAGGATGCAGTTGTTGACGTGCTTCCAGTACTACGTCTCTGTCCAGGAAGGCGCAACCTGACCTCGTCGTCACTAGCATCCTCCTCCACCTCCTCTGCTGACCTCATCGACTAGCTGACTGTGGGTTGACAGTAAGTGGGATCCCCAACCTCGTCATCATCACCCTGTGTGTTATCACACCCGTCATCCTCAGAGCCAACCTCTTCCTGCCCTGACAAAAAACTAAAGTTGTCGCTCCAATCAGGTATTTGAGTCTCATCATCGTCTTCCTCATTGTCTCCACCAACAGGAGTTACAGTTTGGGAACGAGGGTCTACATTATGGTCAGAACCTTCTGCGTCTGGTCCTGGATCCGAATCATAAAGATTCTGGGCATCAGTGCAGATCATTTCCTCGTCTGGATTCACAGAAGCTCTGGAGCCGACCTCTGATTCCCAGGCTATAGTATGAGTAAACAGCTCTGCAGACTCAACCATCTGTTCTACCCCATACTCAGACGGGCAGCTCGAGACTTGGGAGCTGTGAGGAAGCAAGTGTGATTGGGGTGACACCTCTCAGGACTCGAGTATTTGTGATGTTGAAGTTGAGGTGGAGGAGAGCCCACTTAAAGGAGCACTTGATATCCATTGAAGCACCTGCTGTTTTTGTGCCTCATCTGGAATTTGTAGCGATTGGCGTGGCAGTAAGAAAGGGATCTTATCACATTGTCCTCTAAAAGAAGTAAACATCTTAGTTTGGCTGGAAGATGGTCTTTCTTCTGCAGATGTTACTGTTGCTTTAACACCTACCCCACGGACACAACCTTTTTTTCCCTTCCCAACACGCCTATTACCCTTTCCACCAGCAGCAGGTCTTTTTCCACTCATTTTGGGGGTTAACTAATTCACAACTCTGGAGTTGTTTGCACAAAAAACAATGGATGGGAACCGAGCAGAGCTGAGTGGCCAAACTGTGGTATTAGCCCAAAAGTATTGGCTGGGCTAGATGCAGATAAAAATTATTTTGAATTTGCAACCTGGTGGAGGTTAGTATAGATGGACTAATAGAACAAGTCCCACACACTGCTACAAGCCGAAGCCAAAATATTTTTTCAGAGCTAGATGCAGATAAAAATTATTTTGAATTTGCAACCTAGTGGAGGTTAGTATAGATGGACTAATAGAACAAGTCCCACACACTGCTGCAAGCCGAAGCCAAAATATTTTTTCAGAGCTAGATGCAGATAAAAATTATTTTGAATTTGCAACCTGGTGGAAGTTAGTATTGATGGACTAATAGAACAAGTCCCACATACTGCTTCAAGCGGAAGCCCAAATATTTTTTCAGAGCTAGATGCAGATAAAAATTATTTTGAATTTGCAACCTGGTGGAGGTTAGTATAGATGGACTAATAGAACAAGTCCCACACACTGCTACTAGCCGAAGCCAAAATATTTTTTCAGAGCTAGATGCAGATAAAAATTATTTTGAATTTGGAACCTGGTGGAGGTTAGTATAGATGGACTAATAGAACAAGTCCCACACACTGCTACAAGCTTAAGCCCAAATATTTTTTCAGAGCTAGATGCAGATAAAAATTATTTTGAATTTGCAACCTGGTGGAGGTTAATATGGATGGACTAATAAAACAAGTCCCACACACTGCTACAAGCCGAAGCCCAAATATTTTTTCAGAGCTAGATGCAGATAAAAATTATTTTGAATTTGCAACCTGGTGGAGGTTAGTATAGATGGACTAATAGAACAAGTCCCACACACTGCTACAAGCCAAAGCCAAAATATTTTTTCAGAGCTAGATGCAGATAAAAATTATTTTGAATTTGCAACCTGGTGGAGGTTAGTATAGATGGACTAATAGAATGATGCTATGCCCAAAAGGTTTTACTTCACTAGGTGCAGTTAAAAATTTTTTAATCTATACACAGGTGGTGTAGCTTGCAACACAGATAGGCTACTCCACTGACTAACACACACTGCAAGAGGCCAAAAAGGATTTGCTTTGCTAGATTTAGCCAAATGCTGTGAAAAAAACTTGCACAGCACTGGCACAGACCTGCCTGGCAAAAAGTGATAGGAACCGATGTAACCTAGCCCTCAAAAGGACTGCAATTGCAATTAGTCTTTACTCCCAACCTATCTATTTAAGAGCAATGACCTGCCTTATAAAAGTTATAGGAACTGATGTAACCTAGCCCTCAAAAGGACAGCAATTACAATTAGTCTTTACTCCCAACCTATCTATTTAAGAGCACAGACCTGCCTGATAAAAGTCGTAGGAAATGATGTAACCTAGTCTTCAAAAGGACTGCAATCACAACTATTCCCTACTCCCAAGCTATCTGTAGATTTGTGCGAAAATTGGCTTGAAATTAACACTGAAAGTATAGCGCACACAGCAACTGCGGTGCCGTCTAACACGCAGCTGCAGCAGTGAGAAAATGGTGGCGACAGGGAAAATGGCTGGGTCTTATAGGGCAAGGACATGTGACATACACTGCCAATGACACATGCCCTTGCTTGTGTGAAAAAAAGCAGTTCGCTCCATGTGTGCGCTGCTGATAGGCTGACAGATTGCACCTCCCCACTGTAAATGTGGGAAAGAGAAAAAAAATGGAGATCTTCATTATTTCTTCAGAGATCCATCCCCTGCCCCTCCCACCGCCCCGCTGTACACTCAAACTGCATATTAACATTAATTTTCTGCATTACTGAGAAAAAATCCAGTTATGATTTTGGTGCACGAACAGTTATCGAACATAACCTCGAACAGCCGAATTTTTTTCAAATCATTCGTGTTCGCCGAGCGTCTCGAACACCGTCCAAAACAGCTCGAATTTGAGATTGGCGAATAGTTCAAGTCGAACACCGCTCATCTCTAATTGCAAGTTCCTCCGTCCTAATTTTTGGCAGCTTTTGCTTGTAAGGCATAGGCAAAGACTATGGGAGACCCACTCCATAATAATGGGAATAATGTTTTTAATATGCTGTACTGCATGGCTCTTGGAAAGGGCATTGCAAGTTCCTCCGTCCTAATTTTTGGCAGCTTTTGCTTGGAAGGCATAGGCAAAGACTAGGGCAGACCCACTCCCCAATAATGGGAATAATGTTTTTAATATGCTGTACTGCATGGCTCTTGTAAGGGGCATTAAAATCGTCTTGCTAAGCTACTGTGACCTCCACGTCTCTTCCAAGGGGCATTAAAACTGTCTTGTTAAGCTACTGTGACCTCCACGTCTCTTCCATGGGGCATTAAAACCGTCTTGTTAAACCACTCTGAATTCCACGTCTCTTCCAAGGGGCATTAAAATCGTCTTGTTAAGCTACTGTGACCTCCACGTCTCTTCCAAGGGGCATTAAAACCTTCTTGTTAAACCACTCTGAACTCCAGGTCTCTTCCAAGGGGCATTAAAATCGTCTTGTTAAGCTACTGTGACCTCCACGTCTCTTCCAAGGGTCATTGATATTGTCTTTTTATTCCACTGGGACCTTCACCACTCTTCCAAGGGGCATTGATATTGTATTTTTATTCTACTGCGACCTCCACTACTCTTCCAAGGGGCATTAAAACCGTCTAGTTAAACCACTCTGAACTCCACAGCTCTTCCAAGGGGCATTGAAATGTTGTTTTTAATTACTTCTAACTAGTGTTGAGCCACCCCCGTAGTGTTCGAGTTTGGTTCGGTTCGTCGAACACCCGTGTGTTCGCCGAACTGTTCGTCGAACACCTTCGAACACCGTTAAAACCAATGGCAGGCAAACAAAAACACATAGAAACACATAGAAAACACCTTCAAAGGTGTCCAAAAGCTGACAAACTGCTCAGAAGACACAACTAACACATGGAAAAGTGACAAGTACATATAGTCATGCGAAAAGAAAAGAGGTGGAGGAGTAAAAGGAGGGGGAGACACAGATATAGGCATGTCATGCCCTTCTAAAATCCAAAAAGTGAGAAGCCGAGACGGCCAGTCCGCTCCTGCCCGTGCCACCTCCGTGTCGCCGGGTTTGTGCCAGAGCCGCGGTGAACCCTGACGGCCAGCCCCCCTCTCCCAATACTGGTGCCTGTCCGCTGGTGGGTCGAGAGAGCCCCCCTGTGGTGAAGGCAGCTCTAAGCTTTTTAATTTAAATTGTCCCTCTAATTTGAATGAATACACTTTAAATCCATTTACAAGGATCTATTGGAGGGCAAGTCTCATGCCAGCAGCCGCGTAATTCCAGCTCCAGTAGCGTCCACTAAAGCTGCTGCAGTTAAAAAGCTTTTATAAGGATCGAGCTCGGCTGTCCACCGCAAGGCATCCTACTGCCAGTCCCAGCCCCTATGCCTTGGGGTGCCTCCTGATGCTCTTCACTAAGTATCCCGTGGTCCCGAAGCATTTCCTTTGAAAAAATTAAGTGTCCAAACTACAGGTGGTGTAGCTTGCTTAACAGCCGGGATAATCCGCTGACTAGCAGACACTGCTACTAGGCACAAAGTATTTCCTGGGCTAGATGCAGTTAAAAATTTGTAAGTAGATACTCTCGTTGGATGCTGAGAAAGCATTCCATAGAGTCTCCTGGCACGCCATATATGATTCTCTTAAAAAGCTTGGGGTAGGGGTCTAGGGGACCCTTTTATAGCCAAAATCACGGCCCTGTATCACAATACGTCACCTAGGCTGAAGATAAATGGAACTGTAGCACCGAGGGCTCGGTTGCTACAGACGTATTGCACCTCACCCAGAGGTGTGATATCTCACTCTCAGATAAGGATGGAGTGTGGATCAGGACCCGACACCTGCATGCATTACACCACATTGCCGTGGGGCAGGGCGACCAATATGCCCCTGAGATGGGCACGACAGTCCCTGTCCCTGGCTGGAGTGGGGGGAGGGAACACTGAGGAAGGGGAACCCTGCAGTGCAGGAGCAGGGAGGAAGCAGTTCCTGGGTGCATTGAGAAGGGAGTATAAAAGGTGGGCACCATCTTAGTTCAGTGCAGAGAAGTCTGAGCAGAAGTGGCAGGGAGCAGGGGCTCTGCATGAGCTCTGCTCCGGAGGCGGGCCTAGTAACAGAGGCCCAGGCCTGCAAGAGGGAGAAGGAAGGAAGAGGAGCGGAGAAGGCTCCAGGAACGAGGAATGAAGGGATCCCAGGGGTGCGGACGGGCGAGTCGCCACCGCACGCCCGAATCCACCTGCGTGGAGGGGTCAGGCCAAAGGGGGAGACCGGTCCCCGAACTAGTGGAGGCAGGAAACGACCCTCAGCTAGAAACCGGAGGCTCTGACATTTTATGTGGCGCAGCCCCTTGCTCCACCCGCTAGGAAGGCACCACATAGGGTCAGGGAAACTGGCGCCAAGTTTACCAAGAGGAGGCCCGAGGCAGCCGGACAGAAGTGTTGGTAAGAAAGGCCAGACAAAGGACACACAAAGGGGGTCCTGTGAAGCGCTCCAAAGTTATCTGGGAGTTGTCTGAGCCCCTCACCTGGTGAGCACAGTACGACGTGGGCAGCTGTTACCTGCAGACGTGGTCTGGATAATAAGAACTGTGAGTAAAGGCCCTGAACTGCATCACTGACTCCGTGTCGTTACTGCTGCTGCCCTGCACCATCACCCCCATCCTCCGCATACACTGCCCTGAGGCTATACTCCTCCCGTGGGGAGTTATGCTACGCTCTGCTGCACCCACAACACCAGCCTTAGCGGTCTGCCCTGTAGCGGCGGTTCACTCTGACCGCAATCCACGGGTGGCGTAGTCGGACATTTAAACATCAAAACCACATAAATAGTTCCGCCACTGGTTTGACCGCCCTGAGCCACGGAACCGGATCGCCGCCACGAAGACTACAACCACCAGCATCCACCAAAAAGGGTCCGGCTCCGGGTGTCCCAAGGCCCAGGGGGTGCGTCAGAACATTTTCATCACCTTTCACAATCACCAATGGGACAAGGCAGGGATGTCCTCTGTCCCCTCTCTTATACATCCTAGTGACGGAGCACCTGCTCTCATCAATTCGCCATAACCCCAATATTAGGTGGATTGAGGTGGGAGGCACCGAGTACAAGTGCTCTCTATTTGCTGATGATGTCCTAGTATATATCACTCAATCACATATATCCATCCCTGCTGTTATGGCTGAAATAGATCACTTTGTTACATGGTAAAATTTTAAAATCAATGCAGCGAAGTCTGAGGCCCTCGATGTCTCCCTCCCTAAATCCATATAGGATTCCATCCAGTCCAACTTTCCCTTTGCCTGGCCCTCACAGGGTATCAAATACTTAGGAATTCCTATTCATAGAGACCTCTCCCATCTATGTTATCTTAATTTTGGGCCCTTTATTGAACAATTCCATACAGACCACGGTTGGCAAGTTGGAACTGTGAGATTCACTACGTGCACCACTGGTATTTTGTGGAAAAGCACATGTAAGATTCTGCAACAGTCTCTGCTGATACTCCTGCATGCGTGCATCCCTTTCTATGGCAGGAATAATTTCTGCAAATTTACTTTTGTACCGGGGATCTAACAGTGTGGCAACCCAGTAGTCAGGATTATTTCTAATTCTCACAATTCGAGGGTCATGTTGCAGGTAGTGCAGCAAGAAGGCACTCATGTGTGTTGCGCATCCAGGAGCACCAAGTCCCTGTTG
The DNA here is from genome assembly GCF_046119375.1 of Phyllobates terribilis. Classification (NCBI taxonomy): domain Eukaryota; kingdom Metazoa; phylum Chordata; class Amphibia; order Anura; family Dendrobatidae; genus Phyllobates; species Phyllobates terribilis. The sequence continues at coordinate 102,169,470 of NW_027362767.1, forward strand.
TGTTGGTGGCGAGGTAACAATCATGCTTCCTTCCTCTGTCCTCTCCCCCCAACCTCGCACAACAGAAATGTGATCAAGGTCTCCCTCATCTGATGAGTCTTCCATCAGTTCGTCCTCCACTTCTTCCTGGGCTCCTGCACCTTCCTCACTAGTTTGGCTGCTACCATGCGCCCTGGTAAAATCATCTCCCCCACCCTCACATGCCTGCCGCCCTGGTGCTGCCGACCGTCTGGACCTTGCAGATGTTAGCCCTTCCGCATACAACTCCTCCTCCTCTACTTCCTCCACCTCCTCTTGTGCCACCACCTGACTCCGAATTCTGTTTAACATGTGCTCCAGCATGTAAATCACCGGAATAGTCATGCTGATAATGGCATCGTCAGCACTAAACATCTTCGTCGCCATTTCAAAACTGTGCAGAAGGGTGCATAGGTCCCTGATCTGAGACCACTCCTCCAGCGTGATTTGCCCCACCTCTGAATCTCGTTGGCCCAGGCTATACGTCAGAACGTATTGCACCAGGGCTTGTCGGTGCTGCCACAGTCGCTGCAACATGTGCAGAGTTGAATTCCACCGGGTAGGCACATCGCATTTTAGCCGGTGAAGTGGCAGGCCCAACGACTTCTGTAGAGATGTAAGTCGCTGAGCTGCGGGATGCGAACGGCGGAAGTGAGCACACAGCGACCGTGCCCTCTGCAGAAGGCCATCTAGTCTGGGATAGTGGGCTAAAAATTGCTGGACAACCAGGTTCAACACGTGAGCCATACAAGGCACGTGTGTGACATTGCCCCGGCGAAGGGCCGCACCCAGGTTTGCAGCATTGTCGCACACGGCCTTCCCTGGTTTCAGGTCCAGTGGAGACAACCATTCATGAAATTGGTTCTCCAGAGCTGACCACAACTCCTCAGCTGTGTGACTCACATTTCCCAGACATTTCAATGTAAAAACCGCCTGATGACGTTGAGCCCTACTGCCAGCATAGTAAGGAGGTGTGCAGGATCCCTTCTGCGCAGTTAGAAAGCTTGTGGCATGACCAGACAGGCTTTGGGTGCAGGTGGAAGACCGAGAGGAGGTTGAGGAGGCAGAAGCAGTGGAGGAAAAATGACATAAAGAGGATTGACGCACAACTCGTGGGGACGGCAAGACTTGGACAGCAGCCCCTTGTCCTGCTGTCACCATAGTTACCCAGTGCCCAGTCAGCGACATGTAACGCCCCTGTCCATGCCTACTCGTCCAAGTGTCTGTGGTGAAATGCACCCTGTCACACACAGAGTTTCTCAAAGAAGCGGTGATGTTGTGTGCGACATGCTGGTGGAGCGCAGGCACACCTTTCTTTGAGAAGTAGTGCCGACTGGGCATCTGGTACTGGGGCACTGCGACGGACATAAGGTCTCGAAAATCCTCTGTGTCCACCAGGCGGAAAGGCAGCATTTCTGTAGCCAAGAGCTTGCAGATGGTGAAATTCAACCTCTTAGCTTTCTCATGGCTAGGAGGAAATGGTCTTTTACTTGTCCACATCTGAGGGACCGAGGGCTGGCTATTGTGCTTAGACGGGGTTGATAAGGGTGTCCCCGGCAAACTGCCGGTCTGTGAGGAAGATGCAGGCGGACATGTTAGGTTGCCTTGATCCAAAGGTGGTGCTATCGATGTCGGACAGCGCTCAAGACCAGCTGGTGTTACCACCTCCAAAGAAAATGATGACCTGCCAATCACGCTGGCTGTTGCGGGTAAAGAGGTGGCAGGTCTGCGCCCCAAAACAGGTGTGACTGCTGTCCCCCCAGTCACAGAGGATGAAGAGGCCGCGGATGCACAAGATATGGCAGACGGTGGTTGGCCCGGCCGGCTAGACCGCATTGTAGCACACTGAGCTTCCCACTGCAACTTATGCTTCATGTCCATGTGCCGGTTCATGCATGAAGTACTCAAACTATGTATTTTTTGGCCTCTACTTAGCTTTTGCTGACAAATGTTACAGATAACACGAGTTGGGTCATCTTTATCGATCTGAAAAAATGCCCAGGCTATGCAAGGCTTAGCACCCATGCGACCTGAAGAGCCACCACGACTTGTGGTGAGAGGCAGAGTTGTGTTTGAGGATGCAGTTGTTGACGTGCTTCCAGTACTACGTCTCTGTCCAGGAAGGCGCAACCTGACCTCATCGTCACTAGCATCTTCCTCCACCTCCTCTGCTGACCTCATCTCTTGGCTGACTGTGGGTTGACAGTAAGTGGGATCTCCGACCTCATCATCATCACCCTGTGCGTTATCACACCCGTCGTCCTCAGAGCCAACCTGTTCCTGCCCTGACAAAAAACTAAAGTTGTCGCTCCAATCAGGTATTTGAGTCTTATCATCGTCTTCCTCATTGTCTCCACCAACAGGAGTTACAGTTTGGGAATGAGGGTCTACATTATGGTCAGAACCTTCTGCGTCTGGTCCTGGATCCGACTCATAAAGATTCTGGGCATCAGTGCAGATCATTTCCTCGTCTGGATTCACAGAAGCGCTGGAGTCGACCTCTGATTCCCAGGCTATAGTATGAGTAAACAGCTCTGCAGACTCAACCATCTGTTCTACCTCATACTCAGACGGGCAGCTGGAGATTTGGGAGCTGTGAGGAAGCAAGTGCGATTTGGGTGACACCTTTGAGGACTGGAGTATTTGTGATGTTGAAGTTGATGTGGAGGAGAGCCCACTTAAAGGAGCACTTGATATCCGTTGAAGCACCTGCTGTTTTTGTGCCTCATCTGGAATTTGTAGCGATTGACGTGGCCGTAAGAAAGGGATCTTATCACATTGTCCGCTAAAAGAAGTAGACATTTTAGTTTGGCTGGAAGATGGTCTTTCTTCTGCACCTACCCCACGGACACAACCTTTTTTCCCCTTCCCAACACGCCTATTCCCCTTTCCACCAGCAGCAGGCCTTTTTCCACTCATTTTGGTGGTTAACTAATTCACAACTCTGGAGTTGTTTGCACAAAAAAACAATGGATGGTAACCGAGCAGAGCTGAGTGGCCAAACTGTGGTATTAGGCCAAAACTATTGGCTGGGTTAGATGCAGAAAAAAATTATTTTTAATTTGCAACCTGATGGAGGTCAGTATAGATGGACTAATAGACCAAGTCCCACACACCGCTAGAAGCCCAAATATTTTTTCAGAGCTAGATGCAGAAATTTTTTTTATTCAATTTGCAACCTGATGGAGGTCAGTATAGATGGACTAATAGACCAAGTCCCACACACTGCTAGAAGCCCAAATATTTTTTCAGAGCTAGATGCAGAAAAAAATTATTTTTAATTTGCAACCTGATGGAGGTCAGTATAGATGGACTAATAGAACAAGTCCCACACGCTGCTAGAAGCCCAAATATTTTTTCAGAGATAAATGAAGAAAAAAATTATTTTTAATTTGCAACCTGATGGAGGTCAGTATAGATGGACTAATAGACCAAGTCCCACACACTGCTAGAAGTCCAAATATTTTTTCAGAGCTAGATGCAGAAAAAAATTATTTTTAATTTGCAACCTGATGGAGGTCAGTATAGATGGACTAATAGACCAAGTCCCACACACCGCTAGAAGCCCAAATATTTTTTCAGAGCTAGATGCAGAAAAAAATTATATTCAATTTGCAACCTGCTGGAGGTCAGTATAGAAGGACTAATAGAACAAGTCCCACACACTGCTAGAAGCCCAAATATTTTTTCAGAGCTAAATGAAGAAAAAAATTATTTTTAATTTGCAACCTGATGGAGGTCAGTATAGATGGACTAATAGACCAAGTCCCACACACTGCTAGAAGCCCAAATATTTTTTCAGAGCTAGATGCAGAAAAAAATTATATTCAGTTTGCAACCTGATGGAGGTCAGTATAGATGGACTAATAGAATGATGCTATGCCCAAAAGATTTTACTTCACTAGGTGCAGTAAAAAAATTGGTATTCTATACACAGGTGGTATATCTTGCAACACAGATAGGCTACTCCACTGACTAACACACTCTGCAATAGGCCAAAAAGGATTAGCTTTGCTAGATTCAGCCAAATGCTGTGAAAAAAACTTGCACAGCACTGGCACAGACCTGCCTGGCAAAAACTGATAGGAACTGATGTAACCTAGTCCTGAAAAGGACTCCAATTACAATTAGTCTTTACTCCCACAATCTATCTATTTAAGAGCACAGACCTGCCTGATAAAAGTCGTAGGAAATGCTGTAACCTAGTCCTTAAAAGGACTGCAATCACAACTATTCCCTACTCCCAAGCTATCTGTATATTTGTGCGAAAATTGGCTTGAAATTAACAAGGTATAGCGCACACAGCAACAGCGGTGCCGTCTAACACGCAGCTGCAGCAGTGAGAAAATGGTGGCGACGGGGAAAATGGCTTGGTCTTATAGGGCAAGGACATGTGACATACACTGCCAATGACACATGCCCTTGCTTGTGTGAAAAAAAGCACTTCGCTCCGTGTGTGCGCTGCTGATAGGCTGACAGATTGCACCTCCCCACTGCAAATGCGGGAAAGAGAAAAAAAAATGGAGATCTTCATTGTTCCTGCAGAGATCCATCCCCTGCCCCTCCCCCCGCCCCGCTGTACACTCAAACTGCGTATTAACATTAATTTTCATCATTACTGAGAAAAAATCCAGTTATGATTTTGGTGCACGAACAGTTATCGAACAAAACCTCGAACAGCCGAATTTTTCTCAAATTGTTCGTGTTCGCCGACCGGCTCGAACACCGCCCAAAACAGCTCGAATTTGAGATTGGCGAACAGTTCGAGTAGAACAACGCTCATCTCTACTTCTAACCTCCATGACTCTTCCAACGGGCATTGCATTTCCTCCTAATTTTAGTCAGCTTTTGCTTTTCAATGCATAGGCGAACACTAAGGGAGACTCACTCCCCAATAATGGGTAGAAGGTTTTTAGTACGCTGTAATCCACGTCTGTTTCAAGGGGCATTGCAGTTCCTCATAATTTTTGGAAAGCCTTCCATTCACTGCTTAGGCCAACAGTGTATAGGAGACCCAGTTGCTATAAATGGAAAAAACTGTTTAGTTAAGGCCCTCTGACCTCCATGTCACTTCCAAGGGGCATTGGAGTGCCTCGAAATTTTTGGTAGGCATTGCACTCACTGTATGCCCTATAACTGTGTAGCCGAACCACTCCTTTTGGTACAGAAACATATCCTACAAGACATGTGTGGTTGACTGGCCTGATATTGATGTGAATGGTCCCTGTTCCTCCTGCTCTTTCTCCTTTGCCACCACCTCATCCATCATTCATCACCTGAAGCGTTGTTTTAACGGGAGTCATAGAACTGGGATAGTAGCAGGAAAACATCCAGCAATCCTCGGAGGAGGTAGGATATGCGCCAAAACGCTGACCACCTCAGGCCTAGCCGCTACTACATACATGCGCTTGCATTCCAAGGAACAGAAAGCTAAGGAGATGGATGGCCTCATGATCATGAATAATTTACTCATTGTGTAGGAGGCTGACCACTGCTGCTGTCTACCTTCTGAACTTTGTGTTGAAGCCTGATTGACCCAGGACCCGCAATCCTCTATGTCTGGAGGGCGTGTTGCATCCCAGTGTCGAACTGTGTCCCGGCTTCCACAATATTAACCCAGTGTGAAGACGTCAGTGAGATGGACCATCCCTGGCCACATTCACTTGTCCACGTGTTTGTGGTTAGGCTGTCCTTCCCACTAAATGCACTGGGGAGGGCACAGGTAATGTTTTGTTATGTATAAGGCGCACCGGGACAAATAGGGGCGGCTGGGGACCGTTTATGGACACCCGGCCGCCCCCTGGCGGCTGAGGACCAAGCGTGGACACCCGACGGCTTTGCGGCTGGGGACTGAGTATGGATACCAGGCCGCCGACGCAGCCATGACGTGGTGGCCGGCGTCTGCCTCCACAAGCCTAAAAGGCCTCATTTCAAGTGCAAGCAAGCTAGCAGTATGGTATTGCAGCCTGGGGGTGGGTGGGTGGCAGGCTGCACACTTTTTCTTGCATTCCAAGAAAACAAAGCAGATGCTAACTTCTATCATCATCATCATGCTCTTCACCTTGGCACTCTCAACTCCTATGATGGAGAAGCCAGGGCCCACCGGAGGAGTCTGGTTGTCTGGTGGGCTCGTCCAATGATGCCCTAAAGCAGGCCAGGCTAAGAAAAGTGTGGGGAAGGTTACCGGGACAAATAGTGGCGGCTGGGGACTGAGCATGGAGACCTCGCTGCCTAAGCAGCCATGAGGTAGTGGCCAGCTTCGGCCTCCTACAAACTAAAAGGCCCCATTTCAAATGCAAGCTAGCAGTATGGTATTGCAGCCTGGGGGTGGGTGGGTGGCAGGCTGCACACTTACGCTTGTGACGCACCCCCTGGGCCATATTCTTTAGGGGAATACCCGGAGCCGGATCAGATGGGGGTTGTAGTCTCCGAGTGGCTGTGACCCGGTCCGTGCCCAGGGTGTCAAGCTCAGGGTATGTGGCAGTCCTACAGATGTTATAAAGTTCGTTATGTCGACTACGCCACCCGTTGGATTGCGGTCACTATACGCCACCCGTTGGATTGCGGTCACTACGGCCGCCGCTGCAGCAGGGTCCGCTGAGGCTGATGGTGTTGGTGCAGCTTTAGATAGTATAACCCCCAACGGGAGGGGTATGGCCTCAGGGGGTCAGGTGCAGAGGATGGGGGTTGTGGTGGTGCAGCGTAGATGATAAGTAAAGACAGAGTCGGGTTGTGCAGTTCAGGGTGTTTACTTACTGCAGATATTCCGGTCACTCCGGCCTTGAGTGACCACCCGAGCCGTGCTGCGTCCACCAGGTCCTGGATTCAGCCAACCCCCAAGTAAGTCCGGAGCGTGTCCCTGAGCCCTCCTTCTTGTCCTTTCTTCTGGCCGTCCCCACCAGGGATCCACCTAGGTCCAGCTCCCTCGGGCCTTCTGTTGGGAGACCCTTGGCCTTGGGTTCCCTGACCCTACACGTGGTTTGCCTTCAGGGTGGATGTGGTGGGTGGCCGTGGCAGATCCTGCCCACGGCCTCCGGTCTCTGGCTGAGGTATGCTTTAGCCCCCACCAGTTTGGGATCCGGTACCCTTTTGCCAACTCTTCACCCTGTGTTTGTATGTGGGTTCTCAGAGTTCCTTCTGTTTCCCCCTCTCTGGGTCTTTCTTGTTCTCCTCTCTCACTCTCTCTGGGCCTTGGGCTGCTCTGCTCCTCTGCTTTCTTCCTCTGACTTCTCTGCAAAGACTGGCTGACTGACTGACCTCTCACAGACTGACCCTGATCTTAGATGGTGCCCACCTTAAATACTCCCTCTATGTGTGAGCTCAGGTGACCAGCACCCAATGAGCTCCTATCTTTACCCAGGCTGCTCCCCCTATCTGCCCCTACACTACTGGGATGTACCACCCCCCTCCCACTCCAGCCAGGAACAGACTCGGTTGTACCTGCACATTTCTAAGTGGGAGTACCGTTGGTCTGTTCCTCGGAAATGGGATGTGTGTAGTGCATGCAGCTTTCTGAGCTCAGTTCCACACTCCATCCTTACCCGGGAGTGGAATACCACACCTCTGGGTTGAGGTGCAATACCCCTGTAGCAGCCGAATCCTCAGGGTGCTACACTTGCATTCCAAGAAAACAAAGCAGATGCTAACTTCTATCATCACCATCATGCTCCTCACCTTGGCACTCTCAACTCCCCTGATGAAGAAGCCGGGGCCCACCGGAGGAGTCTCTGGTTATCTGTTGGGCTCGTCCAATGCTACCCTAAAGCAGGCTAGGCTAGGATAAGTGTGGGGAAGGTTCCCGGGACAAATAGTGGCGGCTGGGGACTGAGTATGGAGACCTCGCCGCCGACGCAGCCATGAGGTAGTGGCCAGCTTCAGCCTCCTCCAAACTAAAAGGCCCCATTTCAAGTGCAAGCTAGCAGTATGGTATTGCAGCCTGCGGGTGGGTGGGTGGTTGGCTGCATATTTGCGCTTGCATTGCTAGGAATGAGGGAGGTACAATTGAACACTGCCCTGGGACAAGGACTTGCACGGGGATAGTTGCAAGTCTGCATCTTCTGATGCGGCAAGGATCACTTCTGATGGGCACACTTTTAGGCAGTGAACTGGGTGTCAGAGATGCTTCCAGGGGTCTTCTCCATGCTGTTCCCATGTCTTTTCAGCACTGTATGCATGTGTCACACAGCACATGGGCAGATAAGGTTGTAAAATGTTAAAATGACATTTCCCGGTGAATGCATTTGTCACGGTTGAAAGCAATACAAAAGTGCAAAAACGCATAAAAAATGCTACTTGTGAACATAGCCCAAGGTGTGGAGGAGTATTTTTGTTTTTAGTTATTTATTTTACCTTATACACAAGTCATTACACTGGAAAGGATGTTCCTTAACATATTTCACAGGAAAGCAGTTTCAGTTTCGTTTTTGTATGTTTTATTGTGAGCCCGTAAAAGTGGCTTAATACCTCTGACCACATTGTTGACAGCAGTGACCTGGGGGTCAGAAAGGCTTCCTGGGGCGATCCCCATGCTGTCCCCATGTCATTTGAGCACTGTCACTATCTTTTTGGGCACTTTTTATGCTTTCTACAGACTGCCGGGGGTGCCGCCGCAAAAATGCTCGTGTCTCCCATAGACTAACATTGGGCTTGTTGCTCGGGTGGAGCACCCGAATATCACGTTGAGTTCGGCCCGAGCTTCGAGCACCTGAGCATTTTAGTGCTCGATCAACACTAATTAAAAGGCAAAAAGGAAAAAATTGGGACAATCCCTGGGATCTGTACCCTGTTACTCCAGTACATCTGCCAGATTATGAATAAGAACTACCTAGTTCGAAACGCATCAGATCTACTGGAGTAACTGGGTACAGTTCCCGGGGACTGTCCCAATTTTTTCCTTTTTACCTTTTAATAAATTTGTAATACATTTTTTTTGTTTTTAATCACTCTCTCCCTGACCTGTTGCTCTGGGGTACATTCCTGTGGCATATAACACTCCAAAAAAGCATTGAAACATTTTTCTGGATTGAATTTGTCATCCATACACTTTTGCGTGTTTTCTGTTACATTACGGTTGTATTAAACTACAAAAAATGCTTTGACTGCTGCAGGTGACCAATTTTTTTCTTTTATTTAAAATAAACTTGGTTTCAAGAGACCTAGCAATTAGAAAATATGTAAGGCCTTCGATAAGGGACAGGGAAGTGGAATTGATGATGATGGTTCACGCAGACGCCGAGGACATGGGGCAGGTGAGACTACGTCTGTTGCTGGAGCACAAGAAACATGTCCATCCACGACACACAGGTTTCTGTCCCACTATCCAGGGAGGCACAATACACCTCTTCTGAAATCAGAGCAGTGCGAACAGTTGGTTGGTTGGATAGCAGATAATGCTTCCAGCAGGCTTGGCAGTACCAGTCAGTCTTCCACATGGTCCATTCTCACCAGCCTACAGTATAGATTACTTAATCCTCACTCTGATCCTCCTTCCTCCCACCATGTTTAGTCCCAGGAGACTAGTGATTCCATACTAGGACACTCGGAGGAGCTCTTTACATCATTTCTTGATTGTGGCCTGTCAACCTGCATGCTCCAAAAGGGACAGGAGGACATGCTGTTTAGTGATGTACAAAACTTAGAGCAGCCACGGCCACAAGAAGATGATGGTGGGGAAAGTCAAATTTTGTCTAAGGAGGAAGATGATGATGAGACACAGTAACTGATAAGTCAGGTTGTTGTGAAATTACCAAGTCAGGAGGAAAGACGAGGTGGTGGATGACAAAGTCACCGACCCAACCAGGGAGGCTGGCATTCAGAGCAAGGCTTGCAGCGCAGAGGGGGAGGGATCGGCAGCACCTAAAAAAGCAGGAAGGGGCAGTGGGGTGACCAGAGGGAGAAGGTGGCCAAATGTTCCACAGAGCACCGACACTCGTGAATTTCTCTGTCAAAGACCTAGGTGTTCCCCAGTCTGGGACTTTTTTAAAACGAGTTCTGAGACAAACAAAAGGGTAATTTGCAACCCGTGCCATGCCAAGATCAGAGCCTAACCACGACCAGCATAATCCGACACATGTCATTAAAGCACCCTACTCGGTGGGCCGAATGCCTGGGTTCACTACTAGTGCCAGCGGGTGACACCACTGCCTCTCCCCTGTGCTAGGTGCTTCCCAATCCCCTGTCCATGACACTGGCACAGATGCCTCCCACCCTGCACCTGTCCTTGCACATTCTGATACACCATCATCAGTCACTTTCAAATCCTTGTCCTAGCAGAGCGTTCAGCTGTCCCAACCACCGGCCTTGGAATGAATGAGAAAGTTTCCAGGCTGCTTGCCATGGAAATGTTGCCATTTAGGCTTGTTGACACAGAAGCTTTCCAAAAACTCATGGCTGCAGCCGTCCCTCGGTACTCCGTCCCCAGTCACCATTTTTTCCTCCATGGGGCGTCCCCGCCTTGTACCAGGACCTGTCCAGGAACATCACCTGTGCCCTTACCAACACACTTACTAGGGATGTCCACTTAATGACCGACACATAGACAAGTGCTTGTGGCCAGAGACGCTCCATTTCCCTGACGGCACACTGGGTGAACAAAAATACAACAGCCTGTACAGCAGCCACACAGGACATACAGTTGTGCAGATTTGTTGCAGAAATTTGACTCACTTGTTGATTCTCGAGGAGGTGCATGTATTTCTGCATGCTTCATCTAGATGAATAGTATGACTTCAGAAGTTTTAGCCTCAAATAATTTGAGTGTGAATATAATTTAAAGTTACATACTCGTAGCATTTCTGCCCTAAAGAAAATTATGACAGCTGCTGTTAAATCTGTGGCATAAATTTAATTGCTGCAGATTTCAAGCCCGACCCGTCAGTCACACTGAGCAGGTCAAGAAAGTTCTCCTGTAAAAGTTATTAAGGTTTCTTCACGTCAGTAATTTTCTCCTACACAAAAAACACCTGGAGTTTCATCAGTGTTTTTGATAAGTCATCCGAGTCAGATCACATTAGTGTCAGCTTAAGGCCACGTGTACATGTTCAGTATTTGGTCAGTAGTTTACATCATTATTTGTAAGCCAAAATCAGGAGTAGAACAGTCAGAGGAAAATAGAAGCATGTGCACCACTTCTGTATTTATCACCCACTCCTGGTTTTGGCTTACAAATACTGAGGTAAAATACTGGCCAAATACTGAATGTGTGAAAGTGGCCTCACCATCAGAGTTTGGTCAGAGTTTCATCAGTTTTTCTTAAATGAAAAAAAAAATGATGGCGGTTTCTCAAGCTTTTCCTATCAAACAGTCTGCGAAAAATGGACAGCACACGTATGGCAACCGAGTGCTATCCGTTTTTTTTGCGGATCCATAGATTTGCATTGGCGAGTTTGGTCCGACAGCAAAATAGATAGATTTTAGTAGCTCATCCATATATTGTTTCAACCATCACATGCAAATCCGTAGTTCCAGAAAACCCGTTGTAACTGATCTAGGAGGTGGAACCTCTGAGCAACTATACAAAGGGGCAGTCCTTGTAAGGAAGCGGGTGGCTCCCAGGGAAGGCGGGCAGGTAGTCATGGCAAGTGACAGGGACAGTCTCTGGGTAGAAGGGCAGGAAGTCACGGCAAGTGACGGGGACAGTCTCTTGACAGGCGGGTGGTCACGGCAAGTGACAGCAGGGTAAGAGTCTCTAGACGGGCAGGTGGTCACGGCAAGACAGCAGGGTAAGAGTCTCTAGATGGGCAGGTGGTCACGGCAAGTGACAGCAGGGTAAGAGTCTCTAGACGGGGCTAGCAGGCAGGTAGCAGGTGAGCGCTCCCAGGTGAGCGGGCAAGAGTCTCTGGACAGGCAGGTGGTCACAGCAAGTGACGGCAGAGCCTCCAGGTAGGCTAGCAGGCAGGTAGCAGGTGAGCGCTCCCAGGTGAGCGGGCAAGAGTCTCTGGACAAGCAGGTGGTCACAGCAAGTGACGGCAGAGCCTCCAGGTAGGCTAGCAGGCAGGTAGCAGGTGAGCGCTCCCAGGTGAGCGGGCAAGAGTCTCTGGACAGGCAAGTGGTCACAGCAAGTGACGGCTAAGCCTCCAGGTAGGCTAGCAGGCAGGTAGCAGGTGAGTGCTCCCAGGTGAGCGGGCAAGAGTCTCTGGACAAGCAGGTGGTCACAGCAAGTGACGGCAGAGCCTCCAGGTAGGCTAGCAGGCAGGTAGCAGGTGAGCGTTCCCAGGTGAGCGGGCCAGAGTCTCTGGACAAGCAGGTGGTCACAGCAAGTGACGGCAGAGCCTCCAGGTAGGCTAACGGGCAGGTATCTGGCAGGTACTTCCTGGTCCGCAGGCGGACTGATCCATAGACAGACTGGCAGGAGCTCTTAGGCAGACTGTCGGACCACAGGATAGCAAGCAGGTAAGCAGATATCAGGCAGGTATCAGGCAGGTATCAAGCAGGAATCTGGCAGGTGACTGGCAGGTAACTGGTAACGGGACCTGAGGGCTGAAGCAGAGTTGAAAGGCTTTGCAACAACATTGCTCGGGCACCTCCATTTTGGAGGAGGTGCCTTATATATGGTGAGGTCCTCCGGCCATTGGCCGGGGACTCCTTAGGACGGCGCGCGCGCGGCCCCTTTAAGAAAGGGGGAGCGCGCGCGCGCCCTAAGCACAGAGGCCGGGAAGCAGCGCACGCTGCCAGCAGAACGGGAGGAAGACGCCGGGCACGGAGCGGAGAGGTGAGGGGAACAGCGTCCCTGCCTAGCAGGAGGCAGGGACGTCGACGCTACACCCGTCAGCTACGGCAGACAATTCAGTCCAGTATCATAAAGAGGAAAGCTTCTTCATTGTTGACTAGAGAAAATAAAATGACCAGAAAATGCCAGTAAAACAGATGACTCAAAAATGATGTAAAAAAAATGCCGGTCAACAAAAACAATGAACAAAGTGCTCAGAAAACAGTGCTTTACGTAAAAAAATAGCAAAGTGTCCTCACTAGGGATGAAAGAACCCAAACAGTAAAGTTCCCGGTCCATACTGAACACTTAGTGTCCGTTCATGGACCCTGAACATGGACTTCTCCAGGAAGCTTGCAGCATAGCCAATCAACAAGCTTTGCTGTGTGGGCACTTCCGGCTCAATCACAGCCTTGTCAATTGTTGGCATAGCTGTGATTGGCTAGAACACTGTGAAAAAAAAACAAAAAACGACATGCAGTCCCCTCTATTCTTGGTAACCAGCGCAGGTATAAAGCTGACAGCTGCTGGCTGCAGCCCCAGCTTTATCTTGGCTGGTTATGAAAAATAGAGGGGTTCCAAGCTATTTTTTAAATTATTTAAATTATTTTAAAAAAACAATATGGTGTCCCCCCATGATTGATAACCAGCCAAGCTAAAACAGACAGCTGGGTGTTGGCATTCTCAGACTGGGAAGGGGCCATGGATATTGGCCCTCCCCAGACTAAAAATAGCAACCCACAACCACCCCAGAAAAGGATCGCTGATTAGATGCGCCAATTCTGGCACTTTGCCCGACTCCTCCCACTTTCCTTGGTGCTGTGGCAAGTGGGGTAATAGTATTAGGGTTGATGTCAGTGACGCACCCCCTAGGACCTTGGGGTACTCGCCACTGGGTCGGTCGGTTCCTTGGGATAGTCACGGGGGTGTGACCCGATCCTGGGCCTTGGGCTGTCAATAAAAAGGACAGTTTTTTTAGGGGAAAAGTTTTGTGATGCCACCAGTGGTATGTGGCTATAAGTGGCCGCCGCTGGTGAAAGAGACAGCTGGGGCCGTTGGTCTTGCAGCTGGGATGGATTTTCTCCCCACGGGTAGAGCGGGGCCCAGGGCTACCGGTAAGGTTTATGTAGGGGATTGTGGATGTTGGGGTGCAGGACTGAGGGTGCAGATAATGACCAGACGACACAGGAATGGTGGTTTCCTCTACCTTTACTTGATGTTTGATGGTGCAGACCAGGGCACTGGTAACAGAAGGTAATGGAGATCCAGGCAGCCTAGAAGCAATTTGGGATCCACCTCGCCAGGTTTGGTTGTAGGCCTTCCTTCTGCGCTGTCCTCTTTGGCCCTGCTGCCTAAAGCTATGCTGCGGCCCTCTTTTCTGAGTGATCGTTAAATCCTAGCCCATATGGCAGGCAGCTCAAGCCTTTTACAGGTGTCGCTCCTTCGTAGCAGCTCTGGACTCTAGTATGCTGCTGAGCCTCCGGGTATTTGGTAGGGCCAGGAGACCTGCAGTCTCCTGCCCTCCGGATTTAGCTGCCGGGACTTCAATACCCGAGCAACCATGGACTCTGGTGTCCGGTTTCTGGCGCTTTTCTCTGGGGCGAGCTTGGTCACAGCTCACCTCCCCAGGTTCTCCCTCGTCTTTCACTCACTCTCCTCCGTCCCCAACTGACTCTCCTCCATCTCCAACTGACTCTCCTCCGTCTCCAACTGACTCTCCTAACCCCGCCTCCGGGCCTCAATTTAAAGGGGAAGCTCCCCTGAAACCGGGTTAGAGCTCCCCCCTTCTGGTCTGGAGCCAGGAAAAGTATTGGATGCTGGTGTTACCTGATAAGGGGACACCTCCTTGCTTTCAGGCATGGAATCACCCCCTGTGAGGGAGGCAATGCCAATGTGGCAACCGGACTCCTGGGGTGCCACATTAGCTTTGTAATGTCAGCTGACATCAAGCCCAGGGGAAGGTAATGGAGAGGTGTCTATAAGACACCCCCATTACTAACCCCATAATCAAAAGTAATAAAAAGAGAAACACAGGAAAAAGTCCTTTTATTGAAATAAACACACCCCGACCCTCTTAATAATGTAAAAATAAAAAATCACAGTATTCCTTACCTGTCTACTGGTAATCCATATATCCCACGACATGCTGCAACTCTGCTACATCTGGTTGCATTGCTGAGTGGTGGTAACATTTTTACCACTGGTCACAGCTGCTGTCTCACACGCTGTCATCTGTGTGACAGCGTGGGAACCGCAGCGCTTTGACCGGCGGTAACAAACTTACCGATCAGAGCTGGTGTTTCCTGTTGCTGTCACACAGCTAACAGAGTGGGAAACGCAGGATGTTTGGGCCACCCCATTCATTTAAATGGGGTCTGGGTTCAGGTTTGAGTTTGGGTACTGTTTTGGTACTTCGTACCTGAACCAAACTTTTTTTAACGTTCGGCCAAACCCGACAGATCCGAACATCCACGAGTTTGTCCATCACTAGTCCTGAAGCATCTTCATCTTGGAAAACTTGGTTGGTTAACCCAGGTTTAAAAGACGTCATATCAACATACCCTAAAACTGTCTAACTGTCATGAAGTGCAAGAGGAAGTTATCGGAAAGGGAATTTTTAAAGCCAATTAGCTCTTGCGTTGCCATTATTTGCACCAGATTAAAGACCAAAGTGTTACATAGTGTTTAATAAATTTGGAGAATCTTTACATATAGTTTGTTGCTTTTCTGCAATATCTTAAAAGTCACAATTCATAACCCCATCCCTATGTAGGATGTAATAGTTCGTCCTTTGTCAGGTCCCCACATTTGCAGAGGTGAGGACACTGCATGGAATTGGTTTTATCGACTTGCAGGATGATGCTGAGCATTTTCTGGATGAGTGGCCAAGGGGGCATATGGTTCGAAGCCCAAGCCGACACTGATATCAGTGTTGGACTTGGCAATGTTAGATTAACAAAGGAGCCCTGCACCAAACCTATACAGTGCATGTTCACACTTGAATTACATTGTATTTTTATCATGGCATGTTAAGGTCATAATATAAGCATAGGTTATTTATGGCATAATCTAAGAATCTAAAATAAACTCAATAGCCCCACTGTCTGTGTATGCCCCATGCTAAATCTTATGACATCTCTTATGGCTCAGCTCTTTATTCAATGATTGGGTCCACAGGAGATACTTAGGTCCTCCTGTGACTCAGTCCAACGATACAAAGGCATAGCTCTCAACCGTCCTGGATTCAGCCTGAGTGACCCCTTTGAGGGATCAGTCCCACCTTCCCCGCATGTCAGAGCTTTGTCCCAGCTTCTAAATGATCATCACTCGCCGACATCTTTGTAACTCATTATCCTCGGGGGGCACTTGTACTCTCTATTCATTGCTTCTTCTCCTATGATCGGGTCTCCGAGACTCAAACTCGCATCTCGATGTTCATAGGCAGCAGCTTTATCTATGAGCCACAGCTCATAATGATAAACATAAGAGAATCAGACTCCACAGGCAGATTGTACTGATACATTGTACACAGCAGTGTATTTCTGATGAAGGGTGAAAAGTACGTCAGGGCACTAGGACCACATATCACATCAGACTATTGGACATGTATGTAAGTTATTTTTTAGCTATTTTTTAGCTATTTCCTTACACATAAGGCATGCTATACCATTGGTTAGACATGCCAGAAAACTGCACTATGTAGTATATACACTATATTAAGCCATTAAGGCTTGGATTTGGGCGTCGTCAAATTTATAGCTCAAATGAATACTTAGACTGGTTATAATTCAACACTAGTGAAATTAAGTACAACAATAATAATACTATAATATATAATTCTAGTATAACTATGTAAATGTACTATGTGGTCCTCCATTGTGTTACTCTGTTGAGCTGATATTGTTTTTATATTGGAGATTTCAATAAAGTTATACATTTTTAGCGACTGTACTCACCCATTGGTTCTTTAGCGGTATTTTTCTTAATATGAAAATGAGCTGTTAAGATATATGAACCGGACAGAGATCTCCCTAAGAATCTGCCTCCAGAGCTTATTTTAAATGAAAAGGAGAGATACCAGGGTGATACATATAATGAGTGACAGTCTGATCTCTTGATCTACTTCTTTTAGACAGGTAATGCCCCCTTTAATTTAAAATAACCCCTGGAGGCAGATTGCCCAGGAGATCTATGTCTGGCCCACAGATCTTAAAGGGGTTGTCCAGTACTTTATATTACCCCCCCCCCCCAAGACAACTTCTTTAATAGTTCATTTACATATTAAGAAAATTGTGACTTTCTCCAGAAAAAGACATCAGATCGCCGAGATGAAGGTGTCATTTTATTCAGCT
The DNA here is from genome assembly GCF_046119375.1 of Phyllobates terribilis. Taxonomy (NCBI): domain Eukaryota; kingdom Metazoa; phylum Chordata; class Amphibia; order Anura; family Dendrobatidae; genus Phyllobates; species Phyllobates terribilis. The sequence continues at coordinate 102,186,546 of NW_027362767.1, forward strand.
TCCTATGACCTACATGCCCATATAGACGGCTTAGGAGGGTAGATCCTACTGACAGATTCCTTTTAAGCAATCAGTGTCCTAAACCATCCGTCAGAGGGTAATACATTTGCAGATGCTACTAATGTCATCTAATTTATGAACAAAATCACAATCTACAATATAGCAAAGACTGTGGACTCTTCTATTGCCCCACTGACCCAAAATGTTTAGAAAGACTTGAGGATTCATCATCATGCCCCTAAAAACCAGATCTGAGAGTGCCCTTATAGGCAGGCAGAATGACAACTAAAGAAGCTGTCCAACCTGAGAACCCTGTTGCCTAAACTGTATAGACCCAGCACAGCGGCTCACAGACTCACTATGGGTCAGTATTACATAGGCCACTTCTTGCATGCAGTGAGACGTGGATTTTTTTTTTAATCTAATTTTCCATTGAAAAGGCAATCATTCCAGAAACGGAGCTGAACAGAATTTTGAATAGCTTGACTAATAATGGCAGCTCAATGCTTAGAATGGTTTATATGTGAATATTTTTTTTCTGTTAAGGGATTCATATACAGAAATGACATGATCAATGTAATTCAGCCCAAAATTACCCCTAGTTGGTGTTTTGTCACTTTCTGTTGAGACTCTGACAGCGAATAAAGTGGTCTGGTCATCCTTTACTGGGCCCAATGGAAATTCTGCCTCCTATCACCTTAAACGGTTATTCTAAAGGCAATCGTCATCTCATTTGCAGGTAAGACAGGACACGTACAATAGCTGCGTTTTGAGCTCCTCTCCCCTGCAGACTGCGTCTTTATTACTACTGTCACAGGTAACACATACCTTTCCTCTATTATCTCAGGTGGTGTCTGCAGTAATCCTGCACTATTCCTACACCCCCGCTGCCCTCTCCAGAGTGATGGCAGCTATTCTTTCTCTTGAATAGCTTCGAAATTGCTCTGAGCAATCAAAGGCAACTGAGCCATCACTAAAGAACTCCTTTTCATCTCCAAGTTCCAATTTAGATCAGTCATTAAAGCTGGAAAGGCTCGCTCACTCATGGACTCAGTTTTTGTCTTCTCTAAACAAAATGTATTTTTTTGTCTAAATTAAAACAAAAAAGCAAAAATTAGCGGGGCAGGGCATCCTAGGCAAAAATATATAATATAGAGCCAATAATATCAACCTAGGCAAAGTCTAAGTCACTGTTTCCCTGAATTCATAATCCTGTTTTTTGATTCCGAAGGTGCAAACAAGTTGCACATAAAGTCATCATGGGGATCGGCCTAGTGTATCACATACAAGGGTATCCGAATGTTCAGCATCCTAGAGGCAGTGATATATGAGCAATATGCCTCTCTCCATATATTATCTAACATAGATCATTTGCATTTAAAAGAAAATCACAATGAAGAGCCCTTTGGGACTTTCTGTACTGTATTCTATGCATAATATACGATCAAAAGCACCAAAGCAACACACTAAAGAATTCAAGTGATACATTTAATGATCCATTCCACAATGCACTCGGCTCCAATAAAGTCATGTGTTCATGCTGAAACACTAGATCAATAAATATATTTTTCTCGTGTTTCAAGTCCTACATATGGATCGGAGCGTTTGCTGCTGGGACATAACTTCTACATGTTTTATTTAATTGTGACTACTGTATGTGTCTAGTGAGATTTTAGGTTGTTCGAAAATGAAATGTCTTTTTTTTTTTAAGTAAGTAAAAGGTCTATTGCATTCTATCGTAATATTGAGCTTCTGGGTTTACTTGCACCTTTAAAGAGGTTGGTCACTACTTTTTTTATTGATGGTTTATTTCAAGGCTAGGTGCACGATACCGTGTATTTTCTCATCCGTGAGAATCGGGTTGATTATGCATATCAAACTGTGATCAGAGTGTGATCCAATTCTCTCTTGGAAGAGAAGATGGAGAACAAAATTTCTCCATCTTCTCCATTCTGTCAGTTCGTGGAAATCGGACTGCACTCAGATGTCACCTGGGATAGTGACTGTTCTGCTCTCTCTGAGGTCCTTATTGGAGATGAGCGAATCTTTAATAGTTCGGTTCGGCGACCTTACAATGTTCGCCAAACAGTTTGTCGAACAGTTCGTTGAACATATCAGAACCCCACTGAATTCAATGGGAGGCAAAATCAAACGCATAGACAACACCTTCAGGGGGGCCCAAAAACTGCCAAAACAGCTCAAATTAGGGGCAGATACCAGGAAAAGTGGCATCAGTTGACCCAGAGTACAAATAGTATAATTGGGCAGCATGGATGCATGGGACAGGGCCTGGGACAGGGCTTGGACCAGCATTTCTAGCTTAAACATTGATCAGTAACAGGTGGATGAGTGACAGGTGTAGGCCTGGTGCTCTGAGAGGCCTGCCAAATTCTGGCAACACACATGACGGAGGCCCAAATTGGAGTCAAAACATTTCCAAAAATTAGGAGCAGACACCAAAGAAAGTGGCGTAAGTTGACCCACACAGGGCCGGCTCCAGGTTTTTGTGGGCCCTGGGTGAAAGAATCTCAGTGGGCCCCTTTAACACATACCACAGTTCATGATGCACAGATACCGCAGAGAAATATATATATATATATAGTACAATGCCAAAGATTTCACTTCTTACATTACATGAGTGATATCTATTGTAAATTCTACAATAGCTCAGAAATCGGCGGATCCTTGCAGCGCACAGGGCAGACCGGACAGTATAGTCCTCCATACAGTATTATGGGCACCACATAGTCTTCTATACAGTATTATGGGCCCGATATATTGCTCCATACAGTATTATGGGCCCAATATAATGCTCCATACAGAATAATGGACCCCATATGTTGCTCCATACAGAATACTGGACCCCATATAATGCTCCATGCAGATTACTGGCCCCTATATAACGCTCCATGCAGAATACTGGCACCCATATAATGCTCCATACAGGATACTGGCCCCCATATAACGCTCCATACAGGATACTGGCCCCCATATAACGCTCCATGCAGGCTGTGCCCCCACATAATGCCCCATCCAGGCTGTTGACGATGTTGTATGCGACATGCTGGTATAGTGCAGGCACAGCTTTCTTAGAGAAGTAATGGCGACTGGGCAACTGCTACTGGGGGACTGCGACGGCCATCAACTTTCAGAAACCGTCTGTATCTACCAGGCGGAAAGGCAGCATTTCCATGGCCAACAGATTGGAGATGGTGAAGTTCAAGCTCTTAGCTTTGGCATGTGTAGGGGGACGCAATCTTTTACGTGACCACAACTGTGGGACCGAGGGCTGGCTGGTGTGCTGAGATAGGGTGTAGTAGGGTGAACAGGACAAACTGCTGGACCGTGAGTGAGGTGCAGGTGGAGATGTTATGGTGCATTGAGAAAGATGTGGTGTGCTCGGTATCTGAGATTGGTTAAAACCAGCAGGCATGTCCACTTCCTTAACAGCTGATGGGCTCTCACTCACCCTGACTGTAGGGGGTAATAAAGTGGAGGGTCTGCGGTCGGAGACCCGTGTGAGAACACTTGTCACGGTGATGGAGGAGGAAGAAGCAGCAGATGCGGTTGATGTGGTGGCTGGTGGTTGGCAAGGCCCGCTAGTCCGTATTTTAGCGCAGTGAGATTCTCAGACTAACGCATGTGCATGTTCATGGATGTAGTAGTCAAACTATTGGAATTTTTATCTCTACTGAGTCGTTTTTTACAAAGTTAACGTCTGGTGACCAGGGTCTGGATTCTGCTTGGACCCTTCTTTGTCTGACCCCGGATCCAACTGAAAAAAATTTGGGGCATCAGTGCAGATGCTTTCCTCTTGAGTCGGTGAATCCTTGGAGCAGACCACTGATGCCCATGGAATTGAACGTGTGAACAGCTCTGCAGACTCGTCCATCTGTGGTTCCCCACAGTCAGTTGGGCGGTTGGAGAGTTGTGACGCGGGGTGAAGCAAGGGTAATTGGGATGCCACCTTTGAAGGCTGTACTGTGTGTAATGTTGAGGTGGAGGAAGAGGAGGAGATACCACTTGATGCAGCACTTGCCATCCACTGGAGCACATGCTCTTTCTGGCCCTCATCTACAAGGTGTACTGCTGGGTGGCTGCCAAAGAAAGGGAGTCGAGTAGCCTGTCCAGTAACAGAATTTGTCTTTTGATAGGACGAGCCAGTGTTTGTTCAGTAGAGCTTTCGGTAACATTACCACCTACCCCACATACACCTCGAACACCAAGCCTATTCCCACATCCACCATGACCTCACTTTTTCCCACTCTTTTAACCAGCTGTTTCACAATCTTAGGCCCAGACCTGTCAGTCACCTGTCACTAAATTACCAATCAGTATTTATTTGAGATAATGTGACTGGACCACAGAATAGGCACAAATGATTTATATGCTGAAATGTGGACTGTTGTCTGGAGCACCCAATTAGCACAAAGGATTTAGATGCTGAAATGTGGACTAGTGGCTGGACCATACAATTAGCACAAAGGATTGATATGCTGAAATGTGGACTAGTGGTGGGACCACACAATTTGCACGAATAGGATTGATATGCTGGAAGGTCGATTTGACACAGGATCCTAACTATCTGAACTAGCTGACAATAAAATACCCAGCTAACGATCTGACTACTTGCAGCAGTCCTCCCATTCATCATACAGCACCATTATTGTAGCCAAAGTTCTAACAAAAGCATTGTGGAAATGCGATCATTTGCCAAACTTTGGCTGAATTTTGCCGATTTTGAGGAAAATGCTTGGGAATCCGAACACGAATCCGAATGTGCAATGTTTGTGCCGACTTTGAGATTGGCGAATGTTTTCCGAACAAGTTCGCTCATCTCTAGTCCTTATACAGTATGATGCAGAGATGCAGCACATAAATACATATTTTTATATGTGCTACTTCACAGTTTCCAGCAATGTATATGAGTTCAGATGTCCAAGCCATATACAGTGGCATATAAAAGTTTGGGCACCCTGCATGGTTAGTACCTAGTAGCACCCCCTTTTGAAAGTATCACAGCTTGTAAACGCTTTTTATAGCCAGACAAGAGTCTTTCTATTCTTGTTTGAGGGATTTTCATCCATTCTTCCTTGGAACATTCTTCCAGTTCTGTGAGATTCCTGGGTTGTCTTGCATGCACTGCTATTTTGGGGTCTAGCCACAGATTTTCAATGGTGTTCAGTGTTAGAACTCTCCTGTTAGGTTTTTTTTAGTTTGCTGGTCACATGACCATTTTTGCCTATTTAATCCAGATCCGCCCTCCTGGCCTTGCTGGACTTCATTGTATTTACTACTCTTGAGCTAGCTTGGTGCTCTGTTGCCGTTCTCTGTTAGTTTTGCTAGGTCTTCTGACCTCTATGCTTTTTGTTGTGTGTTTGTCTTTGACTGCTACTATTTCTGCTAGGAGGTGTCCAAACTTATCCCAGTCCCTAGTTCTTGTAGGGATCCCTCCCTCACATCTATAGGTCTTCGTACAGACTAGCCGAGGACTTTAGCGTGTCTGATCGCAGGATCAGGTTCCCCGTTACATCGTAGGGATCTAGTTTAGTTCTATTGTAGGGACAGATCTCCTGTCTTTCCTTAGTCCCTGTAGCAGATCATAACAGTAAGTCCAGCCCTAAAAAAAAAAAAAAAAAAAATTTTCTCTAAGGAAACACCTCCAGTTTTCCATCATGGTCTCGGTTCAAGATTTGGCTCAACGCTTGCAGGGACTCTCTCTGGAGGTGGCCAAGCTCCAACAACACGTGAGTAGCTGTTCTGGAGCACATTTTGTGGAACCAAAGGTACGTCTGCCTGATTTATTTTTTGGCGAACAACAAGATTTTTTTTCTTTTAAAAATGCTTGTTTATTGTATTTTCGTTTGAGACCCGGATCCTCTGGTGATGAATCACAGCGCATAGGGTTCATAATGTCACTTTTGCGCAAAGATCCTCAGGGATGGGCCTTCTCTCTCCAACCTAGTGATCCGTGCTTTAGATCAGTGGATAGTTTTTTTTCTGCTTTGGGTTTGTTGTACGATGATCCTGATCGTGTCTCATCTGCTGAGTCTGAATTGAGACGTTTGAGGCAGGGATCAGGTAATGTGGAAAAATATTGTTCTCACTTCCGTCGGTGGTCTGCCCAGGTGGGGTGGAACGATTCAGCTTTGAAAAGCTTGTTTCTTGCAGGGCTAGGTGAAAGGGTCAAGGATTTACTGATTGCTTATCCCACACCTGGAAACTTGCAGGAGGCAATGCAATTAGCTATACGGGTGGACAGGAGACTGCGTGCAAGGGTTAATGAGAGCAAATCCTCTGCTATGTCTGCTCCGAGTCCTGAGAGGGTCTGTGCTAACAATGGAGAGCTGATGGAGATTGGAGCGATGGCACCCCGCTCTCAGGAAAAAGACCGCAGGCTTTCTGAAGGCTTGTGCTTCTATTGCGGAAATTCTGGTCATTTTATTAAGAACTGTGTGCTTCGTATGAAGAAAGAAAAAAAAATGGTCAGTCATGCACGTATTGCCTGTTTAAATTCTAAGGGAGTATTCCTATCTGCTACTACCGCTGCTCATGATGAATTAATTGAATTTCGGGTATTTGTGGATTGTGGTTCTACTCTGAATGTGATTGATGGGGGATTCTTGGAAAAACTTAGATTAGAACCTAAAACTTTGTCATCCCCTATTGCTGTGGTTTCTGTTGATGGCTCTCCCTTGAAGAGTGTTACTCATAAGGTCTGTGAATTTCCCCTCACTATTAATGGTATTCATCAAGAGAATTTGGATTTGGTGGTATTGGATAATTTGCCTTCTCCAGTAATATTGGGGTTACCCTGGTTAAAATTGCACAATCCTGTACTGGATTGGTCTACCAATGAAATTAAGTCCTGGAGCCCTAAGTGTTATGACAAGTGTTGTAACGGACGTATTGCTGCGGTGGAAAATGGGGAATTACCTGTACCTATTCAGGATTTTTGGAGAGTTTTTTCTGAGGAGGAGTCACAAATTTTGCCTCCCCATAGAGACTACGATTGTTCCATTGAATTTGTCCCTGGAGCGACTCTTCCTAAAAGTCATTTATTTAATCTTACTATTCCTGAGAGAAAGGCTTTGGAGGAATACATACAGACAAGCTTGGCCGCCGGTCACATTAGGCCTTCCAAGTCTCCTGTGGCTGTTGGATTTTTTTTTGTAAAAAAAAAAAGATGGCGGTTTACGTCCTTGTCTGGACTTTCGTGAGATTAATAAAATTACTGTACGCTATTCTTACCCACTGCCATTGATTCCTGATTTATTTAACCAGTTAGTGGGGGCCAAGTGGTTCTCTAAAATTGATCTCCGGGGGGCATACAATTTGTTGCGCATGAAGGACGGTGATGAATGGAAGACTGCTTTTAACACTCCTGTGGGTCATTTTGAGAATCTGGTGATGCCTTTTGGTCTTACCAATGCTCCAGCATTTTTTCAGAATCTTATTAATGACATCCTTAGACCTTTAATCGGCAAAAATGTGGTTGTGTATTTGGATGACATTCTGATTTATTCGCCTGATCTGGAGTCTCATTGGCGGAGCGTACGTGAGGTATTACAGTTATTAATGGACAATTCGCTTTTTGCTAAGCTAGAGAAATGTGAGTTCGCTGTACAGAGAATACGTTTTTTGGGTTACATTATCTCCAGTGAAGGTTTTGAGATGGACCTGGTTAAAGTTCAAGCTGTGCAGGAATGGCCTAGGCCTATTGGTTTGAAATCGATACAGAGGTTTTTGGGTTTCGCCAATTATTACAGAAAATTCATAAAAAATTTTCTATTATTGTCAAACCGCTGACCGATCTCACCAGGAAAGGTGCTAATGCGGTTCAGTGGACTTCTGAGGCCATTGAAGCTTTTGTGTTTCTAAAGGAGAGGTTCACCTCTGCTCCCATCCTTATGCAGCCTGATGTGACTAAGCCGTTTTTGGTTGAGGTTGATGCTTCTTCGGTGGGGGTCGGTGCGGTGTTGTCTCAGGAAAACAAGGATTGAGTTCATCCCTGTACCTTTTTTTCAAAAATTTTTTCTGAGACTGAACTTAATTACGATATTGATAATCGGGAATTGCTGGCGATTAAACTCGCATTTGAACACTGGCGTCACCTCTTGGAAGGTGCTGAATTTCCCATTCAGGTTTTCACTGATCATAAAAATCTGATCTATCTTGATGCTGCCAAGGGCTTGAATGCCCGTCAGGCTAGGTGGGCACTTTTTTTCTCGCGGTTTAATTTTTCCGTTACTTACATCCCGGGTACCAAGAATGTTAAAGCGGATGCTTTGTCTCGCAGCTTTTCTCCCATGGTCGGTGTTGAGGAGGAAGAGGAGAGCATTTTACAAGAAGGTGTTGTGATTGCTGCTTTGGACTCCGTTTTGGAGGATGAGATTCTTAAAGCTCAGGAGAATGCCCCATCTAACACTCCCCATGGGAGGTTGTTTGTGCCTAGGACCTTTAGGAGAGATTTGTTTGTTGAGTGTCATGAGTCTCAGTTGGCAGGTCATCCAGGAATTTCTGAGACCAAGAGACTTGTGGGTCGCAGTTTTTGGTGGCCTGGATGGCAGAAAGAAGTCATTAAGTGGGTGCGCCAATGTACTGTGTGTGCTAGATCCAAGTCTTCGCATGCTCCTGCTGCGGGGTTGCTTTGCCCTCTGGAGGTTCCTAGTGCACCTTGGACACATCTGGCTATGGACTTTATTACTGACCTTCCCCCCTCTGAAGGTTTCACGGTCATCTGGGTGGTCGTGGACCGTTTTAGCAAGATGTGTCACTTGGTTCCCTTCATCAAACTGCCTTGCGCTAAGACACTCGCTAAGGCCTTTGTCAAGGAAATTGTCAGACTACATGGTGTTCCTACTGACATTGTTTCTGATAGGGGACCTCAGTTCGTGGCTCGTTTTTGGCGTGCCTTTTGTGACAGGTTGGGAGTTCATTTGTCGTTTTCATCCGGATATCATCCTGAGTCTAATGGCCAGACAGAAAGGAAGAACCAAGATGTTGAGCAGTTCTTGCGTTGTTTTGTGGCAGACAATCAAGAGGGGTGGTCTGAGTTTCTGCCACTTGCTGAATTTGCTCTTAACAACCATACATCCTCTTCTGCTGGGTGTTCGCCTTTTTGTTGTTGTTCTGGGAGACATCCGTCTTTTGGGTCATTCTCCAAATTGGTTTCGGCTGTGCCTGAGGAGGAGAGTTTTTCCGGTGATTTGGAGAGAGTTTGGACGGATGTGCGTGGTAATCTTCAGGAGGCTAACAAAAAATCTAAGAGGTACTTTGATAGGAAATGGCAAGAGGTTTTGTTTGCTGTTGGTGACATGGTTTGGTTGTCCTCTAAGAATCTGCGATTGAGGATTCCTTCTAAAAAATTGGGTCCCAAGTTCATAGGGCCCTTTAAGGTGCTTCAGATAGTTAACCAATCTGCTGTTAGGTTGGAGGTTCCTACGTCCTGGAAGATTAACCCGGTGTTTCATGTTTCTCTGTTGAAAAAAGCTGATGTGTCGGATGGTGACGCCTCTGCCACTGTTCCTCCGGTGGTGGAGGACGGGGAATATGAAATTTCCCGCATCCTAAATTCTAGACGGTATAGAGGGAGTTTGCAGTATCTCGTCGCTTGGAAGGGTTTCGGACCTGAGGATAACTCATGGGTGAGGGCGGATGATGTTTCTGCTTCCAGACTTGTCAGAGCTTTTCACAGGAGGTTTCCTGGTAAGCCTGGGCCTAGGGGATCCGGAGGATCCTCTTAGAAGAGGGGGTACTGTTAGAACTCTCCTGTTAGTTTTTTTTTAGTTTGCTGGTCACATGACCACTTTTGCCTATTTAATCCGGCTCCGCCCTCCTGGCCTTGCTGGACTTCATTGTATTTACTACTCTTGAGCTAGCTTGGTGCTCTGTTGCCGTTCTCTGTTAGTTTTGCTAGGTCTTCTGACCTCTATGCTTTTTGTTGTGTGTTTGTCTTTGACTGCTACTATGTCTGCTAGGAGGTGTCCAAACTTATCCCAGTCCCTAGTTCTTGTAGGGATCCCTCCCTCACATCTATAGGTCTTCGTACAGACTAGCCGAGGACTTTAGCTGGTCTGATCGCAGGATCAGGTTCCCCGTTACATCGTAGGGATCTAGTTTAGTTCTATTGTAGGGACAGATCTCCTGTCTTTCCTTAGTCCCTGTAGCAGATCATAACATTCAGATCAGAAGACTGTGAGGGCCATTTTAAAACCTTCAGCTTGCGCCTTTTGAGGTAGTTTATTTTGGATTTTGAAGTGTGTTTAGGATCATAATCCATTTGTAGAAGCCATCCTCTTTTCAACTTCAACTTTTTTACAGATGGTGTTATGTTTGCATCAAGAATTTGTTGAAATTTTCTTTAATCCATTCTTCCCTCTACCCTTGAAATGTTCCCCGTCTCATTGGCTGCAACACAATCCCAAAGCATGATTGATCCACCCCCATGCTATAATGGTTGGAGAGATGTTCTTTTACTGAAATTATGTGCCCTTTTTTCTCCACACATACATTTTATCACTGTGGCCAAAGAGTTCAATTTTAACCTCATCGGTCCACAGGACTTGTTTCCAAAATGCATCAGGCTTGTTCTATGTTCTTTTGTGCTTCTGATGCTGAATTTAAAGGCAACCTGTCACATAATTTCAAGAATCTATACTGTTCCCAGTTCATTGTTAGTGATGCAATGTGCATCAGTAAAACGTTATTTTCATTAAAAACGGCGGTCTAATCATGTCCCAAAAGCACTTTATATAGTTATATCGTACTTGCTAGTTTAGTCATAGGGGTGTGCTTCATTTTCGTTCAGTCATTGGTATCACCGCCCATTCAATTTAATTGTCTTGGAAGTGCCGACGTCACTAGAATCCGTTGTAAAATCCCACACTTGCGCAGTGTTGAGATTGGGCACTCGTGCTTGCACAGTGTGTAGCTTGGAGCCACACTTGCGCAGTGTCGAGCGGGGAGCCGCTGGTCACGGCGCAAGTGCAGGGAGTCGCTTGTCCTCGATCGACACTGCAGAAGCGCAGCTCCACGCTATATAGGGCGCAAGCGCGGCTGCATGATCTCAATACTGCGCAAGCACGGCTTCAAACAGTTTTTAATGAACATAACGTGTTAGTGATTCACATTGCATCACTAACAACGCACTGGGGACAGTATAGATGCTTGAAATGACGTGACAGGTTCCCTTTAATGGTGAGGACGCATGAGAGGTTTTCTTCTGATGACTCTTCCATGAAGACCATATTTGTACAGATGTCTCTTAACAATGTACCACAACTCCAGAGTATGCAAAATCTTTCTCAATGTCTTTTGCAGTCAAGCGGGGGTTCAGATTTTCCTCTCTAGCAATCCTACAAGCAGTTCTCACTGAAATATTGCTTGGTCTTCCAGACCTTTTCTTGACCTCCACTGTTCCTGTTAACTGCCATTTCTTAATTACATTTCAAACTAAAGAAAGAGCAACTTGAAAGCTGTTTTCTATCTTCTTATAGCAGTCTACTGCTTTGTGTGCCTCCACCATTTTCATTTTCAGAGTGCTAGGCAGCTGATTAGAAAAATCCAAGGCTACTGTTTTTTGGCACAAGGTTAGAGGAGGCTGGGTTTTACATAAAGCTGGGAAATTTGCATCACCTGGCCTTTCCTAGCGATGATAGTGAACAAACCATAAACAGGCTAATTAAGGTCTGAAACCTTGGTCAAAGTTATCTGAGCACACAAATCTCCAAGGGTGATGAAAATATATATTTTTTTGCCTAAAATACGAAAGAAAAGTGTCATCTTTAACTTTTAGGCCTTTTAGAGAAAATTTAATCTTGAACTTGCTTAACTGTTCGCAATAACAGTAGTTTTGACCAGGGGTGGCCAAACTTTTACATGCCACTGTATAGGACCACTCACAGACATTGTAAAGCAATTTGAAGCAAAAATTACTGTTTGCTAAAAGAAGAAGAAAGCAAAGAAAGTTAATCACTAAAGTAATATTCAGTAGACAAAAATATAGAATAATAAATCTCTGTTAAATTGGTTTGAAGCAAAAACTCTGATTATTGATTTGGCATCTAAATCTGTTTATGAAAGGCTTACAATTGCTGTTACCCCAAACTTCTGCTTTTTATAGAATATTTACTACTCTTGCTCCAAAAATCAGTTTCCATAGTAACCAAACTGAATGCGTAATATACACTTACGAAAATTTACATTAAAATACTTCTTTGAATGTTCACATTCATCACTATGTGGGGATTCAGTCAGTCTTCCTGCTCAGCAGAAATATATCTCTATAGATCACAGTAGGTGTTCTGGAACATTGTCGGTAGTGATGTCATGCAATACAATGGAGATCATGGACTAATCATGATGTGACGCGCCCTTGGGCCTGTGTCGCGCTGCGTTGCGCACGCGGGAGCTTACCCGGAGCCGGATCTCTTGAGGGTTGTAGTCTCGTGGCGGTGATCCGGTCCGTGCCCAGGGAGTCAGACTAAGTGGCGCTGGATTAGCAGTAGATGTTGGACGACTACGCCACCCGTTGAATGCAGCTATGGAGCTGCCGCTGCAGGGCAGACCGCTGAGGCCGGTGGTACGATTGTGCAGCATAGATGGTATAACCCCCAACGGGAGGGGTATGGCCTCAGGGCAGCCGACGTGGATGATGGGGGTAGTAGGAACCACTCAGAGACGATGCGGTGTAGTTCAGGGTCTTTACTGGTGATAAAGATAGACCCTCCCGGAGTACTGGCTAGCAATTGGGGCCTGGTCAGTCCTTGAGCAGATGGGATCTCCCCTGGCCAGGCGGAGTTGTAGGCCTCCCAAACTAACTGTACTCTTCTGGCTACCTTGCTAGAGGTGGGTATAAGTAGCCCACGTCCCTGAGTGTACCGTGTGGTGCTCACCCGTATGGCCGGTGACTCGGGGCCTTCTACTAGCTTCCGCTCCACGACGGCGGTGCTGGTCCCATGCGTGTGACCGTGCCTTCGGGTTTCTTGGCCAGAGGACCTGAAATCCCCTGCCTGACGGATTCTGCTGCTGGGTAGGAGTTAGTCCCCACAGCCTCGGACTCCGGGTCCGGTAAGAAATCTTCTCAGTCAGGGCGAGCTCTGCAGCTGCCAGCCCCTGACTCCTTGTAACACTGCTCCCACAGAGCTCCTGATGTTCTTTCCTATATCTGCTTCTCTTCTCTGTCTCTACTTCTTCTCTACTCCTGGCATGGCCCAGGAGCTGGGCCCAGCCGGAGCCACAGCTCCCTGTCAGCCCTCCTGGCTGAACTCTCCCTCTGAACTCCCTAACCCTGCCTCAGCCCCAGGTTTATATAGGGGAAGTTCTTCCCCTCCCAGGACTGGGCAGGAGGTGTGGCATGCATAGGATTCCTGACCAAGAGACCTCCCACCTGCTCTCAGACATAACATTGCTGTTACTGTGGAAACCAGACCCCTGGGGTGCCACATTCCCCCCTAGTGAAATTTAGTACTCCGGGACTAAACATATTTTTAGAAAAACATAACAAGGTATAAACAATAATAATACAATAAGAAAAACACATAAAGATGGTTACGGCGTGTCCGCAACCGGGTGCAGTTTTGAAGAAAAGCAAGGTGTCCACTTCACCAAAACAGGGAGACGTAACCAGGTAGGGGTCTGTCCTGCCCCGAGTCCTTAACAGTCTTTAGTCCATTCCTGGGTTACGCTCCAACCATGTACAAAGGATTCCCGGTAAATCCACCAAAGACTCCCATAAATTACTAGAAACACATAATTATTCACAGGATATGGCCGCTCTCAGTCCTCGGCCAGTGGGGATAAGGAATGGCTGCTCACAGTCCTCAGCCTGGTTTAAGATAGGGGCACATGGGGAACAATTCACTAATCCCAACGGGGACCATATTTTAATTAGCAGCAGTCCTTGTACCCTTACGGGTAACTATTTACAGCTCTTTATTCACGCTACTTCCCTTCAGTAGCTATGTCCTCTTTGTGCTCCCTCCTGAGGGTAGTCCTCAGACCCGTCCGGGTCCTCTTGGCTTTCCTCGTATTGGTAGTACTGCAGCTCCTCCTCGGTTAGCTGGGTTAGTATCTCTGCGACAGTCCTCCTCCCAGGTGGCCAGGACTTTACCCCCCTTTGGGCTGCCCCGGTTAATTGGGCCACCAGGATGCTCACTTTTTGCTCCTCTGTGAGGGGGTACACCTGGAAGAGGCTATCCAGCTTTTCTCTAAAGTCATGCAGGGTATGTGACTCCCCTGAGTACTGGGGTAGCCAGGCTGCCCCCGGGATATAGGGCATGGTGAAAGGCATGACCGCAACAGCGGTGGCGCTGGCGGGGGTTGAAGCGGTGAAGCTCTCCTCCGTATCCGGCATCCTTCTCCCCCCTAGTGGACCGTGGCCTACCTTGCGATGATCCTTTTCCGTAGGCCGCGGCTCCGCAGTGAATCGTCAGGGTTGAGGACCTTCCGTCGCGCTCCTGTGACGTCGGCGTCTGCTGGGCTCCTTCCAGGACCTTACGCAACGTCCGGACGTGAGGCGGGGCTTCAGTTCTCGCGCGCTTTTGGAGTCCACGCCCCTCTTCTTCCCGCGCGGCGTCTTCAAGATGGCGTCCAACGGCGGGAAAACTCCACGGATGGCGGGAAGAAGGCTGAAGATGGCGCCGGATGGCGGGAATCTTCACCACTGGTAAGTTTGAACAGTCTTTTTCAGGCACGCAGTACCCGGTGGTTGCGGGCACGAGATCCTGCCGACTACGCCAAAATCTGACGCGCCCCTGGGCCTGTGTCGCGCTGCGTTGCGCACGCGGGAGCTTACCCGGAGCCGGATCTCTTGAGGGTTGTAGTCTCGTGGCGGTGATCCGGTCCGTGCCCAGGGAGTCAGACTAAGTGGCGCTGGATTAGCAGTAGATGTTGGACGACTACGCCACCCGTTGAATGCAGCTATGGAGCTGCCGCTGCAGGGCAGACCGCTGAGGCCGGTGGTACGATTGTGCAGCGTAGATGGTATAACCCCCAACGGGAGGGGTATGGCCTCAGGGCAGCCGACGTGGATGATGGGGGTAGTAGGAACCACTCAGAGACGATGCGGTGTAGTTCAGGGTCTTTACTGGTGATAAAGATAGACCCTCCCGGAGTACTGGCTAGCGATTGGGGCCTGGTCAGTCCTTGAGCAGATGGGATCTCCCCTGGCCAGGCGGAGTTGTAGGCCTCCCAAACTAACTGTACTCTTCTGGCTACCTTGCTAGAGGCGGATATAAGTAGCCCACGTCCCTGAGTGTACCGTGTGGTGCTCACCCGTATGGCCGGTGACTCGGGGCCTTCTAGTAGCTTCCGCTCCACGACGGCGGTGCTGGTCCCATGCGTGTGACCGTGCCTTCGGGTTTCTTGGCCAGAGGACCTGAAATCCCCTGCCTGACGGATTCTGCTGCTGGGTAGGAGTTAGTCCCCACAGCCTCGGACTCCGGGTCCGGTAAGAAATCTTCTCAGTCAGGGCGAGCTCTGCAGCTGCCAGCCCCTGACTCCTTGTAACACTGCTCCCACAGAGCTCCTGATGTTCTTTCCTATATCTGCTTCTCTTCTCTGTCTCTACTTCTTCTCTACTCCTGGCATGGCCCAGGAGCTGGGCCCAGCCGGAGCCACAGCTCCCTGTCAGCCCTCCTGGCTGAACTCTCCCTCTGAACTCCCTAACCCTGCCTCAGCCCCAGGTTTATATAGGGGAAGTTCTTCCCCTCCCAGGACTGGGCAGGAGGTGTGGCATGCATAGGATTCCTGACCAAGAGACCTCCCACCTGCTCTCAGACATAACATTGCTGTTACTGTGGAAACCAGACCCCTGGGGTGCCACAGATGTATCTCAAAAATAACAAAAAAATGTATTTGTATTAAGATTATATGCATTAACACAATGTCAAACTAGGGTTCTTTGGGCCTATCCTCTATCCCTACAGTACATGTGTTTGTCAATTTTAACTGCCATCATAAACCTTGTGTTACTCATCTCAGGTGCGGGGCCTTGTCTCCTTCCCATACGGCAAAGTCCCTATGCGCTAGTCCATGCATTGTTACTGTGTTAACCTGGCAAACACTTTTGACATCATCATCCAAAGCCTTTTCAGGCCAGCTCAGGCAGCTGTGTGCTGTCTGAGTATTGAGATAGCATCGTCTTCAGCAACCCTGTGTTTGTCAGCAGTTGCTTCATCTTTTACTTAGCTCAAACTCCAGACAGGTGTGTAATAGTGATGAGCGAAATCGTTAGGCTGGGTGCACACGATGCAGTTTTAATGCATTTCCACAGCGGTCTTTCTGCCGCGGAAACACATTAAAACTGCTTGGTAAAAGGTCTGCCATGTATAGCAATGATAATCCGCATGTGCTGTGCACATGATGCGGAAATTTCTGCACCGGATTATCATTGTGGCACAAACCGCAGCATAACCAATTCTTGCGCGATTCCGCGGCGAATTCGCACCCATTGACTTCAAAAGGACTGCAATTACAATTAGTCTTTACTCCCAACTATCTATTTAAGAGCACAGACCTGCCTGATAAAAGTCGTAGGAAATGCTGTAACCTAGTCCTTAAAAGGACTGCAATCACAACTCTTCCCTATTCCCAAGCTATCTGTAGATTTGTGCGAAAATTGGCTTGAAATTAACAAGGTATAGCGCACACAGCAACAGCGGTGCCGTCTAACACGCAGCTGCAGCAGTGAGAAAATGGTGGCGACGGGGAAAATGGCTGGGTCTTATAGGGCAAGGACATGTGACATACACTGCCAATGACACATGCCCTTGCTTGTGTGAAAAAAAGCACTTTGCTCCGTGTGTGCGCTGCTGATAGGCTGACAGATTGCTCCTCCCCACTGTAAATGCGGGAAAGAGAAAAAAAAATGGAGATCTTCATTATTCCTGCAGAGATCCATCCCCTGCCCCTCCCCCCGCCCCACTGTACACTCAAACTGCGTATTAACATTAATTTTCATCATTACTGAGAAAAATCCAGTTATGATTTTGGTGCACGAACAGTTATCGAACATAACCTCGAACAGCCGAATTTTTTTCAAATCGTTCGTGTTCTCCGAACGGCTCGAACACCGCCCAAAACAGCTCGAATTTGAGACTGGCGAACAGTTCGAGTCGAACAACGCTCATCTCTAATAGAGAAC
This sequence comes from Phyllobates terribilis, assembly GCF_046119375.1. Classification (NCBI taxonomy): domain Eukaryota; kingdom Metazoa; phylum Chordata; class Amphibia; order Anura; family Dendrobatidae; genus Phyllobates; species Phyllobates terribilis. The sequence goes on from NW_027362767.1 coordinate 102,203,692, forward strand.
CAGTTGTCACCCCTTGCCATCCTGTTTCCCGTCCTAAAAGAGGGTACCCTGTACACCGGAGGGGTCTCTGTTTCGTAAATCCTTTCTGTGACCCGTTGGACCACATCCTTGCCCCCCGGCTCATGGAGGAAAATGAGCGTCAAGTGGAGGGGGTGATAATGGTAGGCGTCGGTCTGGTGCTGGATTCGAAATGTGTCCAGGACCTTCTGTGGTCTCCCATTACAGTCCAGCCAAGGCTGATGCTGCTCAGCATTGCCATCAGCCTCAACGCCTAGCTGGTCCGTGAACACTGTTTATCTCCCAGGTAGTTGTGCCTAGCAATGTTAAGCCTGGGTTGCAGAAGGAGACAGGGCTTGTGGAATCTAAGTCCAGGATTTGCCGAACTGAGCATGTCCGTGACCTGGCGGATCATGATTGGTGGGTTGGCACCCACCTGACCCGGTGACCTGGCACCGCCTGATTGGTCCACGGGTAACGTCACCAATGGCGCGTCGGTGGGCAGGGCTTAGTCTTTTTAAAAGGCCCGCCCACAAACATGGCAACGCGCTCAGATCATTTTGCAAGTGTTGCTGTTGTGTGGACGAGTGTATTCCATGTGCTCTCTAGCTGCTCTCTCCGTGACCTGCCGATGCCAGAGTTAGCTTGGCTGATTAGCACAGGTCACTCAGGCAGGCTTAGATTTGCTTAGGCAGGTAGCTACGTCGTGCAACCTGGCTCAGCCAAAGGGGTCGCCTAACACCTCGAGCAACCTGCAGACACCCTGTCCACGGCTATCGCCTGTCAGCCACGTGGAGTAGTACCCTTCAGTCCGGTGGCACGCCGGCTGGAGGCATGTGTACCCGTCACGTAGTCACACACGCATCTTAGCGCCAATCCCTACAGCGTAGCACCTGTATCGAAGACAGGGCTACTGCTTTCCCTCCGGTCGCACGTCTCCCTGCGGTTCTTGGAGATTGTCTGAACCGCTGAAACCCGCTCCGTGTGCATTAACTCAGAGTGGTTCTTTAGTTAAGTAGGTGCTATCCCAGTCACTCTTCTCCCGTGCAGTTAACGGAGATAGAGCGAACCGCTGTACCCGTTCCTGTGTGCTGAAACACGGAAGGGTTTAACATTTAAGCTGGTTACTTTACTTTCCACCCGGAAAGTGTTCGGCAGCAGCCCTCCAGGCTGCATCGTGGACCCCGGGGTCGGTTGCGTTCCTTTTTAATAAAGTTGTCTGCAACCGCCCTCCTAACACAGGTGATCAGTGCCGGCAGCAAACAGCTGATGGTCACGTGACCCACAGCTGATTGCTGACACCAGTAATCAGGTGATCAGTCTCATGACCGATCAGCTGACAGTGGGGAAATTCACAAGAATGTTCCCACAGTCTCTAACTCACCAGGGCTCATCAGCTAATGAACCCCAGTGACCTGCAGCACTGTATACTGACAGGGGGTGATTTTACACCCCTGTCAGTATACAGTGCTGTATTCTACAGCTGTGACATCAGTGATTTCTGATGTCACAGCTGTAGAGGTGACACAGATCGTCGTGGGACACTTGGTGGTATGTGAACTGCGTCATTGACCGCAGACAGGTGAGGAATATTGTTGTTTGTTTTTTTTACGTTTTTTTTCAGATCGAGGGCTTCACAGAGGCGTGTAATAAAAAAAATTGTAGAACCGTGTGTGTTTTATTTAATTAAAATACTTTATTCTGGCCCTGTCTTTTTTTGAAAAAGCGGCGACCATTTTACCATGCGGTTAGTAATGGGGGCGTCTTATAGAACGGCCCTGAAAGACGCGTCACATGTCATTGTCCATGTGTGATTCGCAACCTCTGATGCACACATAGCGGACGTGGGATTTCTAGAGATCCCATCCACTATGCTGTAACATCTGGACACTGCAGGTTTGACGCTGTATTACATGCAGAGTCAAACCTGCAGCGGCTCCTGATCGTGGCTACGTACCCAAAGTCACCCGCAGCATGTCAATTTCTGTAGCGGACATGCTAGTCTCCACTGCAAATTTTGACCAATTGAAGTGTCATTATATGCGGTGGATTCACATTTACCGACAACAAAAGTGCGGCATTAGAACACCGCGTTTTGGATGCAACATAAATACGTTGTGTCCAAATCGCTGTTGAGTGCTGATCAGGGGACATAGCGGCTAACGAACCAGCTGTGAAATGTTAATTATGGCCAGGGAAATGTTTGCCTAATGGCCCCTTCCCAGACCAAAAAAAACAGCTCACAGCAGTCGCATAAATTACATGAATAGAAATGCTAATGAAGATTGGGTGAATGGGACTAGCTGACACCCAGCTCCTTTGTTTGGTGATGTCAAGGTGTCAATCAGACCTTTTCATGACCAAACAAAGTAAAGAAACACACAGACACAGTGTAAACACTTTATTTGAAATACAACAGACCCATCCTTTAATCATTTAAATTAACCAATATATTCACCCCAGTTCTATGGTAATCCACGGGCTTAAGCAATGTCCCAACAAATAACTTTATTTAGCTTCAAAAATCATTCATTGATGCTCAAAAACCGCTTCACAAAACACATGTAAAAACGCGTCAAAAACGCATGTAAATCTGCATGCGTTTTTTTCTGCCAGGGAAAGGCAAAAACACTCTGGAAATTTCTGCTTCAAATCCGCATCGTGTGCACATACCCTTACTCGGGTCGAGTAAATCTTAATGCTCGGGTGCTTGACTGAAGTAACAAGCCCAATGTAAGTCAATGGGAAACCCAAGCATTTTTCTGGCTGCCACCGTCGGAGGTCTGGAGGGGACCTAAAAATTAGTCAAATCGATGGAAACAGTGCTGAAATAACAAGGAAACAGCATAGGGAAGACCCATGGAAGCATCTCCGAATCCCAGGTCACTGCTGTGAACAATGTTGTCTGACTATTATGCTACTTTTACAGACTGACAATAAAACATACAAAAACGAATCAAAAATAGATTTTCCTGGAAAAATGTTAAGAAACATTCTTTCCAGGGTAATGAGTTGTATATAATGCAAAATAAATGACCAAAAACAAAAATGCTCCTCTACACCTTGGTCTATGTTCACATGTAGTGTTTTTGATGCTTTTTTGCACTTTTGGATTGCTTTCAATGGTGAAAAATACATTCATCAGTAAATGTAATTTTCACATTTTAGTACCTTATCTGGCCATGTGGTGTGTGAGACATGATCAGACACATCCTGTTTCATTTATGAAAGAGAGACTCTGAAAGTCACAAAGCCTAGTTTTACAGGGCCATCAGGCGGCCATTACTATTGTTAAAGGGCCATCAGCCGGCTATGCTTTGCATAGCCGTATATTGGTACTGCAATATAACGTATTCATCTGAGGTGGTCAAATTTTCTTTTTCATATATATTCTCTAACGTTTGAAATTTGGATGTTCAACAGGCGGCCCTCACAATTTATGGAAGTCCAGCAAGCGGCCCTCACAATTTTTAGAGGGCCAGCAGGCATCTTGGGGACAGATGAGACCAAGATAGAGCTTTTTGGTAATGCACATCATTCAACTATTTACTGTAAATGGAATCTGGCTTACAAATAAAAGAACACATTACTTCTAGTCAAATGTGGTGGAGGTTCAGATATATTTATGGGTTGTTTCACTGACTCTGGCACAGGGTGCCTTGAATATGTACAAGGCACCATGAAATGTGAAGATTCCCAAAGGATTTTTGTTTGCAATGTAGTGCCCAGTGTCATAAAGCTGACTTTGCATCCTAGGTCATGGGTCTTCCAGCAGGAAAATGACCCCAAACATATAATTCAAGAAGCACCAAGAAATGGATGGAAACAAAGCGCTGGAGAATTGTGAAGTGGTAATTCCAGCTCCAGTAGCATCAAGTCTCCCACCACTACCTTTTACATACAGAAGCTGCAGTGAAACTGTGAATGACACATTAAATCAGTAATTTGTTTTAAGTTTGATTAATTTCTGTCAAATTTAAAAATTTCAGCCAACTTCGATGAATTTTTGTCAACTATGATAAATTTCTGTCAACCTTGATTAATTTCTGAGTACAGATCTCCGTAAAAATTATGAATTGGTCAACGAGTGCATAGAAAACATTAATCAAGTTATGCACTGTGGAAGATATGTATGTGACCTGAATGAACACTAATTTCCAACTGATGGAACGATCTAGCACCTATCCCTATTTTAAAAGTAGCTAACAGCATTATCAATAGGGAATAGATTTTTTTTTTCAGCACGGAGTATAATACAATAATCCCAGACTAGATCAAAAATTATGAATCGGTTAACGAGTGCATGGAAAAAATCTATCAAGTTATGGATTGTTCTATGGATGTATGCAACCAGAATGAACACTCATTTCCAGTTGATAATACAATCTAGCACCTGTCCCTATGTTAAAAGCAGCTAACAGCATTATCAATAGGAAATATATATTTTTTTCTTTTCAGCATGGAGTATAATTTAATAATCCCTGACTAGATGCCTGTAAGACGCTATTCCATCTACTATAGGTCACCTGTACACGAATATCAGATAAGAGAGGTAATATAATACAATAAAAATTAGATCTCAACCAGCTCCGAAGAAGTTTTTTTGGTACATTGCACCACCAAACTGTGAAGGAACGCAAGCAACCCTGCCTGCTTTCATCAATTTCTACTTACATATCACCATTAAAAATTATGAATCGGTCAACGAGTGCATGGAAAAAAATCAATCAAGTTATGCCCTGTGGAAGATATGTATGTGACCTGAATATGAACACTCATTTCCATCTGGTGATACCTAGCACCTGTCCCTATTATAAAAGCAGCTAACAGTGGTATCAATAAGTAATAGATTTTTTTTGTTTGTTTCCTTGCAGCAGCAAGCGCATAAGGCAATAATCCCTGTCTGGATGTGTGTAATACCCTATCCATAGTGCGATAGCTCACCCGTACGCAAATTTCAGTTAAGAGTTAATATTGTAGAATATAGAATCAATTTGAATTGTCCTTGCCATTATTAAGGAATGGGTCTCCTTTACTGGTATTGCGTATGCAGCAAGTTCAAGGGCAGACTCGGGAAGACTTAGCAGTTGGACTGGCAACTTCCCTCGTATTGGTGTTTTGGGGAACAGTTGCCCGCCTCGTGTCTGTGGCTGCCCCACTGCTTTTTCCTGCAAGGTTGTAGTGCTACGCCTCCCTCCCCCTCTGCACTGCTGTCCTTGCTATGCATGTCACCTTGCAAGGTTGGGTCAGTGATTTCATCGTCCACCACCTCATCTTCCACATATGCATCATGGGCCTCCTCCTGACTTGCTGGCAGTTGTGTCTCATCATCATCCACCTCTTGCGACAGTAATTTCACTTTCCCACCATCGCCTTTGTGTGACCATGGCTGCTCAAATATTTGGGCATCACTACATGTGATCTCCTTTTGTCCCGGTTGAAGCGGACCGAGCGAGAGGCCCGAATCTATAAATGGAAATGTGAACAGCTCCTCAGTGTCCAAGTGTGGGATCAGTTGTCTCCGGGCGCTCGGCATGGTAGGAGGGAGGAGGATCAGGGTGAGGAATATGTGGTCCAGACTCAAAGCTACTGAGACTGGACTGTGTGGAAGACAGGGGGTGGTGGTGGCAAACTGACTGGCAGCATTATCTGCTATCCAACCAACAACTTTTCACACTGCTCTGGCTTCAAGAGTGGTGTTCCACGACCGCCTAGAAAGTGGGACAGGAAGGTAGGTTGACATGATGTGGGTGTTTGTTGTGCTCCCTCCGCAGGCACAGTTTTATCTTGCCCACGACCTCGGCCTCTGCGTGTGCCATCAGCATCACGTCCACTTCCCCGTCCCTTACCACGCACCTTGCCCATTTTAAATGGAGTATAATATTTTGCAGCTTACAAAAAAATGTCAGGATAAATAACAAAGTATTTCATCACGTCTGATAACCAATTCTTTTGGCCAGTGCCGGTATACTGATGCTATTGGTCAGCAAACAAGTGTGGATATATTTTGGACATACAAGTAGCAGACTTTAAAAGGAGTATAATATTTTGCAGCTTGCAAAAAAATGTCATGATTAATATCGGAGTATTTGATCACGTCCAATGACCAATTCTTTTGGGCACTGCCGGTATACCGATGCTATTGGTCAGCGAACAAGCGTGGATATATTTTGGATGCACAGGTAGCAGACTTTAAATTTAGTATAATATGTTGTATCTCAAAAAAAAAATCAGGATCAATACTGCAGTAATATTTGTCCACCTGAGATGATGGACAAGTTTCTCTGCTTCCACAATCAGCAATGCTATTCAAATCAACCAAATCTAGCTATATGCTGCTAACAAGCAAATGGAGCAGTAAAATGGTGTATTATATTGCTTTGCACCAAAATTATCAGGATTAAGAGCAAAAAGAATATTATTAGCCCTGATATCTAGGGCTATTGATAGGAGTTCCAGCAGCAGAAAGAACATACAATGGACCCTATTCTGTACTATACTAGCTCTCCACAAACTCTGCCTAACTAGTGCTGTCAGCAAGATTAATATTTTCTTCAGAATGAGCCCTTACCAGGACTATTAGAGTAGATTAATAATAGTGGTGCGGAATCTCTGTTTAAAATAACCACCAATTCTCTCCCTCGCTCAGCAGCAGCAGTCCCTACTCTGTGTCTTTGACCGGAAGAATGTGACGAGCATAGGGTCCCGGGTCTTATATAGACCCTATGATGCTGTGTGGCCAGCCAATCACTGTAATGTCGCAACCAACATGGCTTCATCATTACAATAACGATCACGCAATCCCTGCATAGTATTTGGCTGCCTAATATGTGCCAAACATGCAGAGCTGGGACTCGAGCTCCCACCCGAACATTCACAAAATAATCTCTGAGCAACGAGCATCTCGAGCACTGTGATACTCAGGCGAGTAACGAATAGTGGCGAGCATGCTCACTTATCACTAGTGTCTAATTAGCATTTATTTCCTAGCTTAGTCCAGTTTACCTAGGTGTAGTCATCACCTATCTCTGCAATGAATTTACCAGATCACCAAGTTCTTGAATTTATTCTTGGTGCTGTTCACACCTCAGTCTTCCCAGTTTGCTCATATATTTCTGCTATTTATAAGTCAACCGCATCACTGTAAGCAAATTTGCAAATATTTCACTGCTATCCTGCGGTTAACCACTTCCTTGTGTAAGGTTGCAGCTGGACAGGTCATGGATTTAAGGTATGTGTCCCTGAGGTAGCAAGCCTCGGTGATGTAGTACCCGTGAGAAGGCTCCAGCACACATAGTGCTGAGAGGTATTTCATGGGCCCGGATTATGGGGCCGGGTTTTACAAGCAGCTCAAGAGCTGGGTGGAATCGGCTGCTCACTTAATCCAGTCCGGGTCTTGAAATGTCCTGATTTAAACAGCTGAGTCTGTCACAGTCTGTCTGTGTGTATTGCAAGGTGAGCAGGCCTTACACATGCTGCTCAGACCCTGCTGAAGGCAGAGAAAAGAACTTGCATTTAAACGGCTGTGCTGTATGGACTTGGTATTTTGAGTTTTGTTCTGTTATACCTTTTTGAACCTGAAAGAGGTGGTGATATTTTGTTTCCTAACTGGTTTATGGACACTTGATAAACCACCAGTTTGTTTGAACCTGCAAACTGCATCCCTGTGTGAGCCACCGTCTACCACAGAGTTAACCCCTCACATTTGCTACAAGTTCCTGTCTGCATACACCTGTGTTATAAACCATAACTCTGCAAGCCTGTTATCAGATTGCCTATTCATCTATTACTCCTATGTGTAACCACACCTCTGCAAGCAAGAAGCATTACATCACTGCTACCCTGCTATTTACCATTCACTTGCTGCTAGTTACGGATTGTATATACATCTATTGTTCCTGTGTGTATCTTTTGTATCTACACATCTGGCTCTGGTGTTTCCTGCTGAGCTTGTCTGTCTGCCATCCTGCATATCCCATTATCCTGATCCTTGCTGATCCATGAGCCATCTGGCAAGACCATATCTGTTGCTCCTTCACCAATGGCATAGAGCATCCACTTCACCAGGTGAGCCTTTAACACGTTGGTATTGTTGCACACTCAGGATGCACCATCAGTAAGATCTTATACTTATTATGTATTGTTATTTGCAATTATAACAATGCTCAGCACCTAATGGAGTTGTCTTTTTTGGGCCCTGGCTCTACTGGAGTATTCTCTGCTACTTTGGTTGGTTAGTTTGACCATACATTGTTACATGCAGAAAACGTTGCTGTATTTTGTGAAATATGAGATATGCTAGAGATTTTACAAAAATGCAGAGAAAGCAAGTGTATGGTACAAGCTAAATATTGATAAATGACCCTCAATGTGCAAGTTCTGGGAAGGTAAGGGGCTTCCATTAGCTTGTATAACTGCAATATCAGCTTTTCATTCTACCTGTATTTACTGGCTTGGATTATGGATTTATTTTATTGGAATACTGTGTATCACATCACCAAAGTGTTGTAAAATATGTCAGCACCTTCTAAATAAATGGTAATTACTATAGTTGAGATGCCCTGAGCAATATGTGACATTCACCACCGAGTATAAAGGCTGGTTTATTACTGAAAATCATCTGGGAGTTTTCAAATAATGAATATGAAGGTTAAATGGATGTATGTAAGGACACAATCTTCTCCAACACCATAGTTTTTACATATCTGCATGCAAATGTCATGCTTAAGTCTGTGGACACGTCTGCATTATGTTCTCCTGAACTCTTGTTATTTTTGACATACAAAATATAGATTATGTGGTGGTATTCTAGCTTCAAATAACACTGGATACCAATGGTAACCAGTTGACTGAAAAATACAGCTAATATGTATTTTCTCCAAATATTTGAAGTATTCAGACATCCAAAGTATTCATTGGGGGTGTATGAGGAAGACTCCTGATAATGTTTCTACTTCGTTACTTGTTATTGTCTTACACTATGTCTGCCTTTTCCTGGAGTCCTCTAATGGCTTAAAGGGTTTGCACACTACTTTTTTTTATTGATGGCCTATCCATGGGTTCAGCTATCAATATCTGATCAGTGGGAGTGTGACACCCAGTACCCCCGCCCATCCGCTCTTACCGGCGGAAGTTCTCGGATGCTGCTGGAATGCAGCAGCCCCATCAACACTATAGTGGCTGCGGACAAGTATTGCAGATCCATCCCCCTTCTCAAATGAATAGCTTGATATCTGATTATCGGGGGTGTTGCACAGAAATTGATGGCTTATCCTCAAGATAGGTCATCAATAAAAGAATTAGTGACCATCCCTTTTAACTGTATCATTGAGCTATCATTTAAAGGGCCATATTTTTTGTTTCTTTGTGGTACTTGCTGAGTATTTTGTTATATGTCTTATTATTTTCATCTACTGGATTGTAACCCTTTTAGATATGTACCCCCCCTGATTGGGGTAGGATATTTGTGTGCCTTAATCTTTAAAATGTTTAATGAAAACTATTGAGGAAAACAGGCTGATGGCTTTAATTGTTGTTATTCCATTACCTCCTAAAAAAAAAAAAAAAAAAAAGTAATCCCATATTTTTAGGATATGGGATAACTTGCTGATTGCTTGAGGTCCAGCCCATGGGACCCCCACGGATTCTGAAAGGGGCTCTGCAAACCCCCAAGAAAGGGAACAGTAGTCCCGGCTTTAACTAAGGACATGTGCACATCCAAAACTTGTGTTAGGAACTCTTACTATTTAAGAGACCATTTAAGCCCCCCTATCAATTCACTTATGTCCCCTTTTTACCCTTCTACTCCCCCTCTAAATTTTGTTTATTTTGTTGTATTGTCCTATGGATTACTGATCCCTTTTTCGTTCCATTCATGACTTTAAATGTACAATGTTAGACAAATCTTTATACCCATTTGATGTTACAAATTTTAGTATTTGTGCAATTATCTCTTGTAAATGTCACTTGAAAAACTCATTTTTAACTCTGAGACGGCATAAAAAATATGCCTTCTATATAAATATTCTCTTAGCTAAGCCTAAAGATAAACCATCACCTCTGATGGTGGGAGCACTCATGTAAATCCACTTAAAAAAGGCAGGTGCAATTCCTGAATTGACTTTTGGTATGGAAGTAGTCCTTAATGGCCGAGCAAACTTCCTTTTTTTTTTTTTTTTTTTTTTTTTTGCTTTTTCCTCCTCTTCTTCCAAGAGTCATAACTTTTTTTTTTTTTTTTTTTTACATTTTTCCTTCTACATAGCCGTATGAGAGCTTGTTTTTTTTGTAGAACAAGTTGTTCTTTTGAATGACACCATTTATTTTACCTTATAGTGTACTGGAAAACAGGGAACAAATTTCAAGTGTGGTGAAATTGCAAAAAAAAAGTGCAATTCCATAATTTTTTTTTTTATTATAATGTTCACTATGGAGTAAAACTGAACTGGCAATATGATTATCTAGGTAAATACGATTACTCACATACCAAACATTTATAGTTTTTGTTTTTTTTTGTTGAAAATTTTTAGACCAGATGTTTTGATCTCGTCTTATTACATTTTATTTCAATGTCCAAATAAAGTATTTTTTCTGTTATGCAGTTTACCGATCAGATTAATTTTATATTTTGATAGATTGGACTTGCACAAATGAGGTGATACCAAATATGTGTAGTTTTTATTTAATTGTTTTATTTTTAATGGGGCAAAAGGGGGTTGATTTGAAATTTTATATATATTTTTTTAATTTTTTGGTTTTTTTTTTTTTTTCACCTTTTAATGTATTTAATAGTTCCCACTGGGGACTTGGACTTGAACAATCGGTGCCTTGCAATCATGTCAGGTGCGCGCCAAAGGGAGCCTACTATGATGTGCCCCCCCCACCCCCTGCTGGCACAGGTTAAATGACAGTGGCATTTAACAAGTTAACAGTCGCGGTCAGAGTTTTGCTCTACCGACGGCTGTTAGAGGCACATGATGGCTGATTAAGTAAGCCATCATCAGCTGGGAAAGATGCAGGCCGCAACATATGTAAATGTATGTTATATGTCGGGAAGGGGATAAAAATTAGAATATTTACTTTTGTTTTGCAAATTTGGGGGCATGTGTCACATGACTAGTGAATATATTGTAATGTGCAGTGAATTAGTATATTTTTTTTTCACCTTTTATATTGTAACTAGACCTACGTTGCAAATAAACCTTCCTGACTGTGTGTCTCTGTTCTCCTTGTTGCTGGGAAAATAATCAGACAATCTAATATAGAATTAATTTATACAAACCCATCGTACCTGAGAACCATAGGCTTAGCACTCATTGAGCAGTGATATCTCATTGTGGAGATGAAGAGCAGCCATGACAAGGTGTTTGACTTTTGATGTTGACCTTTAGATCGTAGCTTATAACCTTCACAGATTAAAGTGTTCTTCTGGTCTTGTCAATACTTTAAGATCATCTGTTGAAATTAGGATCCTCCTAATTTTTGTGTTTTTATGTTTCTTTCTTCTTTATTTAAAAAAAAAAAAAAAATTACTGCAAATGATCATATAAATTTTACATATTCAGGAAATGGGTCTCCTTTGTAGCTAAAGATATTAATGGTAATGTAGAATCAGAAAATGACTTGACCTATTGTTTACATCGTTTTAAAACCATAATCAGGTATTTTTAACTTTTCACAATTTTTTTTTTTTAGCACAATTTGTATTTAAAAAAAAAAAATAAAAAAATTTGAAAGCTCAGAATTTTTATATTGGCCACTGAGGCCATAGTAATCGTAAAATACTTTCAGTTCCCAGGAAAACAATAGGACCTGTTCTGTAGCACTAAACAGCGGACACTACACATTGAATGTATCTGCCTATGGCAGTTTATGTCCATGTGTTTAAATCCAGTCACTGCCTGAGCTAATAAGGGCTGCTCATTGCAGGTTATGGGTATGCTGCCATCGATATCATTAGTAGAAAAATTGGTTGGAAATTACCTGTTAGGAGCTGTGTGCTACTCACTCAGTGGATAAGATGACAGCACCCTGCTGCAGCCTGTCCAAGTGTCCTGTTATACATTATGCCTGTGCACTGAACTTCCTACCGTCTAGACATGGAGTGTGCAGGACAGCCTTTCAGACAGGTAGTGTTCAGGATGTCCTTCCAGACGGGAAGTGTGCAGGACGTCTTTCCAGACGAGAAGTGTAAAACATGGCCCTCTAGAAAGGAATTGTCATGGGTGTGTCAGGTTTGACAGACAGTCATTCTGGATCCGGCTGATCCTTTCATCATCCTTCCCTCTCTAGGACCCAGTGGTGATCTCCACGTTCTGATGCTAATTTACACACCCTTGCTAGATCTTTAAATACACTCAGTTTCTCCAGAGAGTTGCTGGTGATAGAGTAATTTCCTCTGTTCAGGTCTGGAATTCTTGCAGTCTGCTAGATTTTCCTTGGAATTCCTTTGTGGATTGTAGTCGTGATCTCTCTGGATAGTAAACCCTGTGTGCAAAATGTCAAATTCATGATTAAGGCCCATAGGATGCAATGATTGTAATTCAGGAATGCAATACATCTCATGTAATTTTAGTGTTTTAATCCTATTGCTACTCCTCCAAGGTATAGAAACTTTTTCCAAAATCTGAAATTGAAGTTGGTTAATGTGGTGATTGCTCAAAATGTGGAAAGAGTGTTCCATGAGATTGCAACAGATAGGAGATTTGTGTCTAGACATGTGGTCTCATGTATGCTGGGTCATCTCGCCAACGTATACGAGACCGCAAAGTCAACAAATACAATAAACCACATGTGAATCACAAGTGAAAAAGCCTTTGGCATGGCGGATCTGCCTGAGCCTGGATGTACTATTCTGATACTTTAAAGACATTGGAACGCTGCTCACATACACTGTGATCCTATTCTCTGCAATTGACAGAAATGGACAGTATCCACATTTGAGATGTCAATTGACCATAACAACTAAAAAGTTCAAATTGGAATTTTATGGAGGATCTCAAAAATATGCCAAAAGCCAACACCAAATTCTATGGATTAAGAAAACATATTAATTTCATAGTAATCAAACATATTGATATTATTGGAAATACATTGTAGCATAAAAGGGAGAGAATGGATGTGTAAACCCCATGATACACTGAATAATTAAAATTTGACAGTAGCTGAAAGTGACAGCATCACATATTAGATTACAGTTTTGCAACAGAAGACTTGGTCATTCTTCACGTAAATCTCATTTACTAAAATGGATAAACAAATCGTTGCATGGAGAAAATTAGTTGGTAGACCCTATTAAGTTTGGTGGGTTCTGTAATTACAGGCTACTGTTAATCGGAGTTGTCCTTTCTGATACATGTAAACAGGCATGTGCGTGCATACTAGGGTTATCCCGCTAAGGACAGGTGCAAACAAGCATATTTTCGGTCCGACTGTGTTCTGACAAAACATTGGATCACACTCAGACCAATGTTAGTCTATGGGGCCGTGCACATGTCAAATGTTTTACTTGGACCGCGCCAATCAGAGGAAAAAAATTGCAGCGTGCCTGAGTTTAATCTGACATTCGGATAGCACTCGCTCGCAAGTCAGTGAGTCTGTGGAAGACATCCGACTGCACTCGGATGACATCTGAGTGCAGGTCAATTTCCGCGGAATGACACAATGGAGAAGATGGAGACATTTTTTTTTTCTTCATCTTCTCATCTGAGAGAATCGGATCACACTCTGATCAGATTCTCTCGGATGATAGATTACACGCTCATCTGCACCTGCCCTAAAAGGAATCTATTTGCAATATTTTGGATGTAGTTTTCTATATTATGGTTCAGTGAAATCAGCATATGCACCTAGATAGCGTTGAACTCTTATTGCATATTCAGACTGGATTCGGCTGCAATAATTTTTACACAAGCCTCATTTATGTACAGCCAAAAAAAAGATGCAAATGCGTAAAAGGCATGTTATGTACGGTAAGTTGGTCCCTTTAAGTAATTAAGATTATATATGAAATACATCATCTTGAATATGTGCTGGTTATGGATGGATATGACTTATTGTCATTAATGTGTGCTTCATATTAGGGAATTCTTGCATAATATACTTTATATAGACAGGCAGATACCCTTGAAAGTAGGTGCGGACTGCCTCTCTGGAGCCATCAGCAGAATATAGACGCCACTTAAGAATTCAGTAATCATTAAATGCATAAAACTCAGGGGCTGTTGTAATGCCCATCAGCAGATTGTCAGTTTCTGTTTTAATAAAATGTAATAAAATATCAAAATATATTTGCTGTGCAAATCCTACTGTATAGTATAATTGCAGGTGCGTAGTTTACAGCTCCTGGACTTGTTACAAAAGTTCAGCTTGATCCACCTTGTACAACTTCTCTAGGAAGGTCGCTAAAGTGACTCATCAATTCATCACACCATGTCATTATATAGCAAAAACTAGGCCAAAATGCAGAAGCTGCTTATGAAAAATAAAGTACACCCTTAGATCTGCCATTGGAATTAAGAGAATAAGTAGCAGCAGGTGGTGCTGATGAATTGTTCATCAGCCAGTGTGACCACCTCTATAAAAGCAGAAGTTTTGGCATATTTCTGGAGCATTCAGGTGAGTCTTATTAGACTCTCATCTAACAGGGTCGGTGCCACAAGATTGGAGGATGGCTGATGTGGTACTAATATTTAAGAAGGGTACGAAGGTGGAACCAGTCAGCTACCATCCAATAAGTATGCCATTAGAGGTATGCAACAGTTTTGAAGGCATTATAAAAATACAGGTGCTTCTCACAAAATTAGAATATCATCAAAAAGTTAATTTATTTCAGTTCTTCAATACAAAAAGTGAAGCTCCTATATTACATAGTCATTACACACAGAGTGATCTATTTCAAGTGTTTATTTCCGTTAATGTTGATGATTATGGATTACAGCCAATGAAAACACAAAAGTCATTATCTCAGTAAATTAGAATAATTGACAAAAAACACCTGTAAAGGCTTCCTACCTATTTAAAAGGTTCCTTAGTCTGTTGTCAGTCGGCTCCACAGTCATGGGGAAGACTGCTGACTTGACAGATATCAAGAAGGCAGGCATTGACACTCCACAATGGACAGTAAGCCACAAAATGTCATTGCTAAAGAAGCTGGCTGTTCACAGAGTGCTGTACCCAAACATATTAATGGTAACTTGAGTGGAAGGAAAAAGTGTGGTAGAAAAAGGTGCATAAGCAACCGGGATAACCGCAGCCTTGAAAGGATTGTTAAGAAAAGGCCATTCAAAAATTTGGGGGAGATTCACAAGGAGTGGACTGCTGCTGGAGTCATTGCTTCAAGAGCCAGCACACACAGACGTATCCAGGACATGGGCTACAAGTGTCTCATTCCTTGTGTCAAGCCACTCATGACCAATAGACAACGGCAGAAGCGTCTTACCTGGGCCAAGGAGTTAAAGACCTGGACTGTTGCTCAGTGGTCCAAGGTGTTGTTTTCAGATGAAAGTAAATTCTGCATTTCATTGGGAAATCAAGGTCCAGAGTCTGGAGGAAGAGAGGAGAGGCCACAATCCAAGCTGCTTGAGGTCTAGTGTGAAGTTTCCACAATTAGTGATGGTTTGGGGAGCCATGTCATCTGCTGGTGTAGGTCCACTGTGTTTTATCAAGACCAAAGTCAGCGCAGCCGTCTACCAGGACATTTTAGAGCACTTCATGCTTCCCTCTGCCGACAAGCTTTTTGGAGATGGAAATGTCATTCTCCAGCAGGACTTGGCACCTGTCCACACTGCCAAAAGTACCTATACCTGGTTTACAAACAACAGTATCACTGCGCTTGACAGCAAACTTGCCTGACCTTAACCCCATAGAGAATCTATGGGGTATTGTCAAGAGGAAGATGAGAGGCAACAGACCCAACAATGCAGACGAGCTGAAGGCTGCTATCAAAGCAACCTGGGCTTCCATAACCCCTCAGCAGTGCCACAGGCTGATCGCCTCCATGCCACATTGCCGCATTGATGCAGTAATTGATGCAAAAGGAGCCCCGACCAAGTATTGAGGGCATTTACTGAACATACATTTCAGTCGGCCAACATTTCGGATTTTAAAAACATTTTTCAAGCTGGTGTTATAAAGTATTCTAATTTACTGAGATAATGTCTTTTGTGTTTTCATTGGCTGTAAGCCATAATCATCAACATTAACAGAAATAAACGCTTGAAATAGATCACTCTGCTTGTAATGACTCTATATAATATGAGTTTCACTTTTTGTATTGAAGAACTGAAATTAATTAACTTCTTGATGATATTCTAGTTTTGTGAGACTCGCCTGTATATATTGCAGAGAACAATACACCAGAATGGATTCATGAATGACAAGCCATGTGTAACCAACATGTTGGGTTTCTATGAGAAGACGTGCAAATCTGGATGTTGGTCATGAGGCTGATGTGATTTATCTGGATTTTGGAAAGGCATTTGATACTCTACCACATAAAAGCTTAATATTGAAGCTTCTGAAGCAGGGACCATAGGACACTATATGCAGATGGGTGAAAAATTCGTTAAGAAACAGGAAACAAAGTTGTTGTAACTAAATTGGATAAAGTAGGCAGTGGGGACCACAGGGATCAGCAGTGGGGACCACAAAGATCTGTCTGTGTTGGGACCAATTCTTTTTACTCTCTTTATTAATAACCTTGTGGATGGGATTGAGAGTAAAGTGTCAGTCTTTGCTGATGACAACAAACAGGATAATAAAAATTGAGCTTGACAGTATAATATTATAAAACCATCTGGATAAGACATCTGCATGGGCAAACACCTGGCACGTGAAGTTTAATGTTGATAAATATAGAGTAATACACCGCGGCTGGAGAAATTGTATTGCTGCATATACATTAAATGGAAATATACTCGGGGCCACAGAACAGGAGAAGGACTTTGGTTTTCTGGTTACAAGTAGTGTTGAGCGAGCATGCCCGACACTGCTCGTTACTCTCCCGAGCATCTCACTACTCGGGATGTTCAGCGAGCACCGAGCATTTCCGGGTTACTCAGGCGGGAGCTCGGGTCTCCGCCCTGCACGTTTGGCGCTCTTTACAGAGCCAATGAACATGCAGGGATTGCCAGCCAGTCACTGTAATGCCGCAGCCATGTTGCTTGTGGGCATTACAGTGATTGGCTGGCTGCACAGCGTCACCTCGAGTATTTAAAACCGGGCGCCGTCATCTTGGACACAGTCGTTCCGGATCAGCCAGTGTAGGGTCAGTGCTACTGAGTTAGGGAGAGATATATAGTGCAAAATAGGTAGTGTAGGGTGTCTAAAGCCTGCCAAATCAAACAAACAGTCCTTCTCAGGACTAATATCCATCCCAGATATCAGGCAGGCAGGCTGTATAGGATACGCAGTGGTTAAACCAGCAAACGCTGCATTACAGTCCTGTGTGCTCCTGTTGGTCAAATTGCTAGACTTATCACCCCGGTCTCAGGGGCCAAGAAAATTTTTTTTTTTTTCCCCTCAGTCAGACTGTACAAATACAGTATTTGCCCCCCCCCCCAAAAAAAAAAAAAAAAAATTGAGTGTGTCTGTGACTGTTCAGACACCAATATATCTGGTTAAAAGAGTCTGGTGTAGGCAAGAGGAATAGAACTGTGGTTTTCCTCTTCCACGGTTCTAATCTCCTTTTTATTACCCTTTTTCCATTGATAGTGCGAGTGTAAGCTATTTTACTTCATTTACAATGGGCAAGGCGCATGGCAAGGGACGTGGAACTGGACGTTCTGGTGATGATGCGTGTAGAGGACGGGGCCGTGGCCAAGGTGAAAATGTGCCACAACCAACAGCCACATCTTCTCGCTCCCACTTCTTGACTGAATTACTAGGGAAGCACACTACAACACCAGTATTGCGAACTGATCAGTGTGAACAGGTTATTAATTGGATAGCAGATAATACTTCCAGTTACCTGGGCACCACCACCTCTAGTCTGTCTTCCACACGGTCAACTCTTAGTAGCTGTGAGTCTCGACCGCATACTCCTCCTCACCCTGATGCTCCTTCCTCCCACCATGCCGAGTGTCGTCAGACAGCAACTGATCCCACACTTGGACACTCTGAAGAGCTGTTCACTGGTCCATTTCCATATTTGTGCCCCTCGCCTGCTCCGCTTGAAGTGGTGGAAGAGGAGATCCCATGTAGCAATGCCCAAATATTTGTACAGCCACGGCCAGAGGAAGTTGACGCTGGCAATTTGTCACAAGTGGTGGACGATGACGAGACACAATTGCCAGGAAGTGAGGAGGAGGATCGTGGTGCAAAAGTGGAAGAGGAGGAGGTGGTGGATGATCTAGTAACTGACCCAACGTGGCAGGAGGACAC
Organism: Phyllobates terribilis; assembly: GCF_046119375.1. Taxonomy (NCBI): domain Eukaryota; kingdom Metazoa; phylum Chordata; class Amphibia; order Anura; family Dendrobatidae; genus Phyllobates; species Phyllobates terribilis. Next base: position 102,222,067 of record NW_027362767.1, read on the forward strand.
GCAGAGTGAGGCCAGCAGCACACAAGGGGAGGGAGGCAGAGTACCCCAACAGGCAGTCTGGAATTTTTTTAAAGACTCTGCTGATAACCCCAAAAAGGCCATTTGTACCACCTGCCATGCCAGCATCAGCAGGGGTGACAAAACTACCAGCCTGACCACCACCAGCATGATCAGGCACATGGCAGCAAAGCACCCGACTTTGTGGGGCGAACCCCAGGGTCCACGACCAGGGTCCGCGTGTGTCACCACTGCTTCTTCCGCTGTTGTGCGTGTAATAGAACCCCCTGTTGTGCGTGCAATGCAATCCCCTGACCATACTGCATGCAAAGATGCCCCCTCCTCTCAGTCTTCACTTGTTACGGCAGTTTCTCAAGTAACAGCATCAACGTCCACGTCCCACCGCAGCGTTCAGTTGTCCATATCCCAGAGCTTTGAATGAAAGCACAAATTCGCAGCCAACGCCCCACAGGCCACAGTCCTAAATTCGCACATTTCATGACTGCTTGCGTTGGAAATGCTGCCTTTTAGGCTGGTGGAGACGGAATCCTTCCGCAACCTTATGGCGGTGGCCGTCCCTCGGTACTCTGTCCCCAGCCGACACTATTTTGCCTGGTGTGCCATCCCCACACTACACAAGCACGTGTCCCAAAACATCTGCTGTGCCCTCAGCAATGCAGTTACTGGGAGAGTCCACTTGACAACGGACAAGTGGAATAGTGCTTGTGGCCAGGGACGGTACATCTCCCTGACGGCACTCTGGGTAAACATAGTGGAAGCCGGGACCCAGTCGGACCTTGGGACGGAACACATCCTCCCCACACCGAGGATTGCGGGCCCTATGTCAGTCAGAGTTGCCCCCACAGTGTACAGCTCCTGCGCATCATCCTCCTCCTCCTCATGTTCAGCCTCCATCTCAGATGTCACCACATCAGTTACAAGCTGGAAGCACTGCAGTACTGCCTCAGCCAAGCCGCAACAGGCTGTGCTGAAACTCATAAGCTTGGGTGATAAACCTCACACTGCTTGTGAGTTATGGACAGCTGTGAAAGAAGAGGCAGATGTGTGGCTGAGACCGCTTAAACTACATCCAGGCATGGTCGTGTGTGACAATGGCCGTAACCTGGTGTCGGCTCTGAGGCAAGGCGAGATCACACACGTACCATGCCTGGCTCATGTGCTTAACCTCGTGGTTCAGCGGTTTCTTAAATCGTACCTTGAGTTGCCAGATCTGCTCGTCATAGTACGCCGCCTGTCAGCTCATTTTCGCAAGTCGGCTACAGCTTCCGCCGCCCTTCCTGTGTTGCAGCAGCGTTTGCAGCTTCCGGCACACCAACTGGTGTGTGATGTCCCCACACATTGGAACTCTACCCTCCACATGTTGCAAAGGATTTGTGAGCAGAAGAGAGCAGTTGTGGAGTACCAGCTGCAACAAGGCCGTCGATATTCAGGTCAGACTCCACACATAAGAAATCAGGAGTGGACCTGGATGTCTGACATATGTACCATCCTGACAAACTTTGAGGAGGCCTCCAAGATGGTGAGTGGCGATGACGCCATCATTAGTGTCAGCATCCCACTTGTCTGTCTTTTGCAACGCTCTCCGCAGAGAATTAAAGAGGAGGCATTGCAGCCAGAGAATGATGAGATGGACCAAAAACCCGTTATGGGCGATTACACACAGCCCAGCTTCATCTCATCCCAATGTGCATTGGGGACAATAAGGGAGAGTAGGAGGAGGAGGAAGAGCAGGAGCTGGTATCATGCGCTGTAGATGGTAGTACCTGTACAACTGTCATACAGTCGGTTCAGCGTGGGTGGCCTGAGGACAGGGGGGAGGAGGAGGAGAGCATGATCAGTCGTCATCTTGGTGAGGACACAGAAGTCTTGCCCGTTACCAGTCTGGCACGCATGGCTGGCTTTATGTTACGCTACCTTAACCCTGACCCTCACGTTGTCAAAATGTTGGGTGACAGTCATTACTGGTTGGTGACACTTTTAGAACCCCGCTACAAGGAGAACTTTCACTCTCTTATTCCTGAGGTGGAGAAGTCTACAAAAATGTGGCAGTACAAGAAGGCCCTTGCTGCAGAACTGTTCAAAAAAATTCCCATCTGAACACGCTATTGGCAGAGGTCACAGTTCGTTGACCAAGGCGTACAGGCAAGAGAGATGCAACTCCAATCCAGCTGAGGCAGGGGAACACTGTCAACATTCTGGGACAGTTTTCTGAGACCCGCCAGGTGCGGGGTACTCTCACAAGGAGTAGAAAGTTTCAAAAGATGGTGAGGGAGTAACTTGAGGACCGTACCAGCGTCCTCCGTGATTCCATTGTGCCTTTTAATTATTGGGTATCCAAGCTGGACACTTGGAATGAACTCGCTCTGTACGCCTTGGAGGTCCTGACCTGCCCTGCCGCTAAAGTGCTATCGGAGCGTGTTTTTCGTGCCGCTGGGGGAATTATAACTGATAAGCGCACTCGCCTGTCAACTGACAATGCTGACAAGCTGACCCTTATCAAAATGAACACGGGTTGGATTCGGCCAGTCTTCTTATCACCACCAAATGACAGCAGAGTAACACAAAGTCAAATCCACTGTGTTATTTTGAAAGGTGTATTCCCATGCACCGCTTCACACCCACACATGGGTATATGCTTCCTCATTTCGGCTGTATTTTGCTGTTCTCCTTATCCTCAGCCTCCACCACCACTATACCACCAGGGTGACGTGGTCCGTGTTGCCAGCATTGCAAGTTCCTCCGTCCTAATTTTTGGCAGATTTTGCTTGGAAGGCATAGTCAAAGACTATGGGTGACCCACTCCCCAATAATGGGAATAATATTTTTAATATGCTGTACTGCATGGCTCTTGTAAGGGGCATGAAAACCGTCTTGTTAAGCTACTGCGACCTCCACCACTTTTCCCAGGGGCATTGATATTGTCTTTTTATTCCACTGCGACCTCCACCATTCTTACAAGGAGCATGAAAACCATTTTGTTAAGCTACTCTGAACTCCACGTCTCTTCCAAGGGGAATTAAAACCATCTTGTTAAGCTACTGCGACCTCCACGTCTCTTCCAAGGGGCATTAAAACCGTCTTGTTAAGCTACTGTGACCTCCACTACTTCTCCAAGGGGCATTGATATTGTCTTTTTATTCCACTGCAACCTCCACGTCTCTTCCAAGGGGCATTAAAACCATCTTGTTAAGCTACTGTGACCTCCACGTCTCTTCCAAGGGGCATTAAAAGCGTCTTGTTAAACCACTCTGAACTCCACAGCTCTTCCGAGGGGCATTGAAATGTTGTTTTTAATTACCTCTAACCTCCACGACTCTTCCAACTGGCATTGCATTTCCTCCTAATTTTAGTCGGCTTTTGCTTTTCAATGCATAGGCAAACACAAAGGGAGACCCACTCCCCAATAATGGGTAGAAGGTTTTTAGTACGCTTTAATCCACGTCTGTTTCAAGGGGCATTGCAGTTCCTCATAATTTTTGGAAAGCCTGCCATTCACTGCTTAGGCCAACAGTGTACAGGAGACCCAGTTGCTATAAATGGAAAAAGCAGTTTAGTTAAGGCCCTCTGACCTCCATGTCACTTCCAAGGGGCATTGGAGTGCCTCAAAATTTTTGGTAGGCATTGCACTCACTGTATGCCCTACAACTATGTAGCCGAACCGCTCCTTTTGGTACAGAAACATATCCTACAAGAGATGTGTGGTTGACTGGCCTGATATTAATGTGAATGGTCCCTGTTCCTCCTGCTCTTTCTCCTTTGCTACCACCTCATCCATCATTCATCACCTGAAGCTTTGTTTTAATGGGAGTCATAGAACTGGGATAGTAGCAGGAAAACATCCAGCAATCCTCGGAGGAGGTAGGATATTCGCCAAAACGCTGACCGCCTCAGGCCTAGCCGCTACTACATTCATGCGCTTGCATTCCAAGGAACAGAAAGCTAAGGAGATGGATGGCCTCATGATCATGAATAATTTACTCGTTGTATAGGAGGCAGACCACTGCTGCTGTCTACCTTCTGAACTTTGTGTTTGAAGCCTGATTGACCCAGGACCCGCAATCCTCTGTCTGGAGGACGTGTTGCATCCCAGTGTCCAACTGTGTCCCGGCTCCCACAATATTAACCCAGTGTGAAGGCGTCAGTGAGATGAATCATCCCTGGCCACATTCACTTGTCCACGTGTTTGTGGTTAGGCTGTCCTTCAAATAGGGGCGTCTGGGGACCGTTTATGGACACCCGGCCTCCCCTAGGTGGCTGGGGACGGTGTGTGGACACCCAGTCACCGAGCGGCTGTGGACCGAGTATGGACACCTGGCCGCCGGGCTGCTGGGGACTGAGTATGGATACCAGGCCGCCGACGCAGCCATGACGTGGTGACCAGATTCCGCCTCCACATGCCTAAAAGGCCCAATTTCAAGTGCAAGCAAGCAAGCAGTATGGTATTGCAGCCTGGGGGTGGGTGGGTGGCAGGCTGCATACTTGCGCTTGCATTGCAAGGAATGGGGGAGGTACAATTGAAACAGCCCTGGGACAAGGACTTGCACGGGGATAGTTGCAAGTCTGCATCTTCTGATGTGGCAAGGATCACTTCTAATGGGCACACTTTTAGGCAGTGACCTGGGTGTCAGAGATGCTTCCAGGGGTCTTCCCCATGCTGTTCCCATGCCTTTTCAGCACTGTATGCATGTGTCACACAGCACATGGCCAGATAAGGTTGTAAAATGTTAAAATGACATTTCCCGGTGAATGCATTTGTCACGGTTGAAAGCAATACAAAAGTGCAAAAATGCCTAAAAAAAATTCTACTTGTGAACATAGCCCAAGGTGTGGAGGAGTCTTTTTTTTTTTGGTGCTATTTATTTTACCTTATACACAAGTCTTTACCCTGGAAAGGATGTTCCTTAACATATTTCACAGGAAAGCAGTTTCAGTTTAGTTTTTGAACGTTTTATTGTGAGCACGTAAAAGTGGCTTAATACCTCTGACCACGTTGTTGACAGCAGTTACCTGGGGGTCAGAAATGCTTCCTGGGGCAATCCCCATGCTGTCTCCATTTGAGCACTGTCACTATCGTTTTGGGCACTTTTTAGGCTTTCTACAGACTGCCGGGGGTGCCGCCGCAAAAATGCTCGGGTCTCCCATAGACTAACATTGGGCTCATTGCTCGGGTCGAGCACCCGAGTATCACGGTAAGTTCGGCCCGAGCTTCGAGCACCCGAGCATTTTAGTGCTTGCTCAACACTAGCTACAAGTAAACAGAGCAGCAATACTCAATGTCAAGCAGCAGCCGCAAAAGCAAACAAGATTTTAGGATATATAAAAATATATATGCATATTGTCTCTTCAGAGAGGAAGAGAACTAGAACCCTAGTGCCACCTATAGATAGTAGGATTTATTAAAAAAATATATAAAATCCTGTGATCCCAGTGTTTTATTACCCCTCTATAAATCACATGTAAGGCCACATCTAGAATATAGGATCAAGTTTCCAATTTCCACATTTTAAAAGGATATTGGAAAGCTATAGTCAATTCAAAGGTGAGCAACTAGATTATTAAATGGAATGGATGAGTTCTCCTGCAATGGGAGGTTAAAAAAGCTGGGCTTCTTTAGCTTACAAGAAGATGCCTCAGAGGTGACCTAATTTACATGTATACATAAAAAAAATGAATGATATATCTCTTCCCAAACCTTAGAAAAACCCAGGCTCATTCTTTATATTAAGAGGAAAAGCAAATCTGGTATCCAAAAAGGAAAGGGTTCTTTACAGTTAGAGGAGTCAGATTGTGGTATACTCTTACGCAATAGGTAGTAATGGCAGATCAGAATTTAAGAAAGTACTGAATGATTTTCTTACAACAAATAGCACTAAATAATTTAGCGATCAATAATAATTAATCATGAAAGGTTGAACTTGATGGACCTATTACATGTTTGTTTTTAACCTATGTAACTATGAGGAAAGGTATCAGCAATGATCTTAGAGAAGCAATTATTCCAGCCCATCAGTCTGAGAAGGGTTAAAAGGCCATTTCCAAATAATTTGGAGTCCTTCATTATACAGTGAGAAAGATTATTCACTAGTATAAAACATTCAAAATAGTTGACAAGCTTCCAAGGAGTGGATAATGTAGCACCCTGAGGATTCGGCTGCTACAGGGGTATTGCACCTCAACCCAGAGGTGTGATATTCCACTCCCGGGTAAGGAAGGAGTGTGGAACTGAGCTCAGATAGACTGCATGCACTACATACATCCCATTCCAGAGGAGCAGGCCGACGGTACTCCCACTTAGAAATGTGCAGGTACAACCGAGCCTGTTCCTGGCTGGAGTGGGAGGGGGGTGGTACATCCCATGTAGTGTAGGGGCAGATAGGGGGAGCAGTCTGGGTAGTGATAGGAGCTCATTGGGTGCTGGTCACCTGAGCTCACACATAGAGGGATATATAAGGAGGGCACCAACTTAGATCAGGGTCAGACGCTGAGAACAAGTCAGTTGGAGAGGAGAGAGAAGGAAACAGCAGCCCTGGAGAGAGAGAGAGAGAGTGGAGCAGAGAAAGACCCAGAGGGGGAAGACTGAAGGGACCCAAGAACCCAAATTAGAGCACCGGGTGAGGAGTCAGCAAGAGGGTACCGGAACCCAAGCTGGTGGGGGCAAAGACATTCCCCAGCCAGAGACCGGAGACCGTGGGCAGTGTCTGTCACGGTCACCCACCACATTCACCCCGAAGGCACACCACATGGAGGGTCAGGGAACCCAGGGCCAAGGGTGTCCCAAAAGAAGGCCCGAGGGAGCTGGACCTAGGTGAATCACTGGTGGGGACGGCTGAAGAAAGGACAGAGGGAGAGCTCAGGGCCACGCTCCGGACTTGTTTGGGGGTTGGCTGGATCCAGGACCTGGTGGACGCAGCACGGCTCGGGTGGTCACTAGCAGCTGGAGTGACCGAAACATCAGCAGTAAGTAAACTCCCTTAACTGCACAACCCGAGTCTGTCTTCATTGCCGGCTGCATCGCACCACCACAACCCCCATCCTCTGCGCCTGTCCCCTCTGAGGCTATACCCCTCCCGTTGGGGGTTATCTCACCAAGCTGCGCACCCACCATCAGCCTCAGCGGACCCTGCAGCAGCGGCGGCCACAGTGACCGCATCACAACGGGTGGCGTAGTCGACACAAAAGAACTTTAGTAACATCTGTAAAGCTGCCACATAACACTTAGCTTGACGCCCTGGGCACGGGACCGGGTCACAGCCGCTCGGAGACTACAACCCCCCATCTGATCCGGTGCCGGGTATTCCCCTCAAAAAGGAATATGTCCCAGGGGGCGCGTCAATAACTCAGAAAATTCCCCCATAAAGTCAGACCTTGCCATGCTCTGAGAAATTGCAAAAAACTAAAGAGCTACAGCTCATACTCTTAAGGCCTCAATAAACATGTTAAATGTCCAAGTTTATGACAGTACAATTAAATAAAGATTGAACAAGTATGGATTGTTTGAAAGGGTTGTCAGGAGAATGTATCTTCTTTCGAAAAAGAACATGGCAGAGACAGCTAAAGTTTGTAAAATTACATCTGAACAAACCACAAGACTTCTGGAAGTGTCTTTTGGACAGATGAGGCCTAAGTGGAGATGTTCTGAGATACGTTTGGCAAAACACCTCATACCAACAGTCAAGCATGGTGATGGAGGAGTGATGATTTGGGCTTGTTTAGTAGCCACAGGACCTGGGCACCTTGCAATCATTGCATTTACAATGAACTTTTCTGCATACAAAAGTATCTTGGATTCAAATGTGAGGTCATCTATCCAATAGCTAAAGCTTTGCCTATATTTGGTCATGTAACAGGATAATTAACCTAAGCACATCAGTTAAACTTCTTTTCAATCACTCTAATGTAGAAGAATCAAAGTGCAGCAATGACCCAAAGTTCAGACCTTTAACCTAATTGATATGTAATAGCAGAACCTTAATGAGGTGGTCTGAAACTAAAAATGATTTTAATCCTAAATGCCTATCTATTGAATGTCATAATCTAATCTCTTTTCTAATATTCTTTAATAAAAAAAAGTCCCTACTGTGATGAATGCCGGCCGGTGGGTGCAGCTCTCTGGCGCCCCCTTAACTCTCAGGTGAGTCAAGGTACTGCACCTAGAGTAAGTGGTGCCAGGAAGCTGCTACCAGCAGGGGAAAACACGGTGGTGTGTTGTCCCTTTACACATCACCAATCCATGACGCCATGATACAGGCACAACTCTCTGGCGCCCCCTTGCCTCTCAGGTCAGTCAAGGTACTGCACCTGGAGTGAGTGGTCACCGGAGAGGCTGTCCTGTAGCCCTCTGGGTATTTGAGGCCCTCTGCAGTGAGGGCGGTATATATATTCCCCTGGCTGCGCCAGTAATATATATCCACACCTCCGACAGTCACTGCCAGCCTTCCTCAAATCCCCCAGATGGTATGCTGCCACCAGATCTCGTTTGATACAAGCCCGGTCCGTTAATAGACTTGTATCGGGTCAGGAACCAACCCAGTAGCGATTCAGCCAAGCGTTTCCGGACCAATGGATTCGTATATGCAGAGTAAAGGATACAGCCCACGATTAATTTATGATTTAATCGATTATAGGAATACACTAGATTACAAGGCTATACAATTAACTATACAACGGTATTTGGCCAGAATAAGAGCTATAACAATTAGAAATACAAAACACAGGAATAAAAACGATAAATCAGTTACCGTTCTTGTGGTGCAAGGGAGGATTTGCGATCCCACAGGTTCAAGCTTAGTTGCAGTTGTCCAAGCCTCAGTAGCACATGGCAAAGGTGCTCCTCCCACTCAGAGACCTGGACCCGACGTTAGGAGTTGTTCACATCATCTCCTGGGTCAAACTGAGGGGGTTTTCTGGCTGTTGGCTATGCTAAAGTCCTGTCACGCCCACTCTTGGTGATGTCAGTTTACTTAGCCCCCCCCTACCAATGCTCATTTTAGCTTCCTTTTAGAAAAGTACCCATAACTTTCCCTGGGGTGATCTCATCGTATCACCAGAGGTCTCGTCGTGATCCTCCTCTTGTGGGGAAGCCATTGACTCTAAATATGCCTCCCCTGGGACCTAGTATATGGTTCTTCTAAGTATCCTGCTTTCCAGGCCACTCATGGATTTATAAGTCCCATCATTGTGTCCGCAGGCACCTTCCTCACATGATACATTTTATTTGGGTTCCCTAACTTGTATCGTGTGGTTAGGAATTGATAGTGTATCTGGTAGCTTTGGTGGCCATTTTCCACAAAGAAAGCACATGGTTTTCAGGCTTGCACAAATGGTTTGCAGTGACATCAAGGTGTTAATTACCCCCCCTGGGGCCTAGCTGACTCTGTCCTGCTTGGACACAACAAACTGGCCCATCTATTTATCATATCAAAGAAGTTTCAGGACACTGATCTCCAGAGGTGGGGGTGAATTGCTCTGTTTACCAGGGGCTGCAAAAATGTGACATGGTAGAAGCTGTGTGACAATAGGGAATATCTTCAGGTATGACGCATCATACCTAAGATGGCGGCTGACTTTCATGACACCTCCCCCTATAAGATGGCGCGAGGGGGTAACACACTCCTGTGTTCTCCCATGCGTCCTTCTGCACTCTCCCCTTGCCGGGATAACCCGTCAGCTTTACCGTGGTCACCGCCTCTTCTGTGGCGAGTGGAGAAGTGATACTGCTGGAGAGCGAGGCTCCAGCATAGCAACCTTCCATTCGACCCAGAGACCGTGTGTAACCAGCTGAGGGGGTTGTCGTCCGTCTCCACGGTGAAATGGCTCCCGTACAAGTAGGGCTGCAGATGCTGCAGGGCCCATACAATTGCCAGGCATTCCTTTTCCACCGTGGAGTAGGCCACCTCCCGGGGCAGTAGCTTCCTGCTCAGGTACAAGACAGGATGTTCCTGGCCTGTCGTGTTGACCTGACTTAGCACAGCACCGAGGCCAAAGTCACTGGCGTCGGTCTGTACCATTAACGGCCGGTCGAAGTCGGCAGCTTGAGGTACAGGGAAGCTACTTAGGGCGGTCTTGAGTGCCCTGAAGGCTGTCTCGCAGGCGACAGTCCAGTCGACTGCGACAGGCCGCTTCTTCTTGGTGAGGTCCGTCAGGGGCTTGGCCAATGTGCTATAGTGTGGAACGAACCTCCTGTAGAACCCGGCAGTCCCCAAGAAGGACAGCACCTGCTTTTTGGTCCTGGGGGTGGGCCAGGATGCTATGGCATCCACTTTTCCAGGTTCTGGCTTCAGAACACCCCCGCCTACACGGTGACCCAGGTAGAGGACCTCACTCATGCCCAGCTGGCACTTTTCCTGCTTGATGGTCAAGCCTGCCCGGTGGATCTGACCGAGCACCTGCTGCAGGTGCTCTAGGTGATCCTCCCAGGTGGGACTGAAGACTGCAATATCGTTCAAGTACGCAGCCACGTACCCTCCAAGTCCCTCAAGCAGCGTATTGACCATCCGCTGAAAAGTGTCAGGGGCATTCCTAATGCCGAATGGCATCACCGTGGACTCGTATAGTCCAAAAGGGGTGATAAAGGCAGAGCGTTCCCTTGCCGCGGGGGTCAGGGGAATCTGCCAGTATCCCCGGCTCAGATCCATGATGGTCAGGTACTTGGCCCCGGCCATACGATCGAGCAGGTCATCGATGCGTGGTATGGGAAACGCATCGGGGACAGTCACCACGTTGAGCCCCCGGTAGTCCACGCAGAACCGCGTAGTTCGGTCCTTTTTAGGAACGAGGACTACAGGTGAGGCCCACGTGCTGTTGGATGCCTGGATCACCCCCAGCTTCAGCATCTCGTCTATCTCTCGGCGCAGGTTTTCCTGCACCTCAAAAGAGACCCGATATGCTGAACACCGGATCGGGGGGTGATCGCCGGTGACCACGTCGTGGACAACCATCTCAGTCCTTCCAGGCAGGCTGCTGAACAGCTCCCGGAAGGAGTGCAGGGTGGCCTACAGCTGGGACCGTTGGTCCTCCGTGAGCTGGTGGCCAACCCTCACATCCTCGATGGATCCACCCGCCTTGGCTTGGGCGAGCAGATCCAGGGTGGTTTCTACTTCTCCCTCCTCGGGAAGGTTGCACACTGGGTGGGCATACGCTTCCCGCTCATGATGAGCCTTCATCATGTTCACGTGGAAGGCCTTCCTCCTTCCACGGGGGTGGTCCAGGGTGACCAGATAGGTGACGGCGTTGAGTTTCTGGTGCACGAGGTATGGACCTTCCCAGGCTGCCTGAAGCTTGTAATGTGGTAAGGGGACCAGTCCCCACACTTTTTGACCCACCTGGTAGGTCCTCTCACAAGCATTCTGGTCGTACCACCGCTTCTGGTCGGCCTGGGCCTGGGCCATATTGTCCTGCACCAGCTTTGCCAAGACCATCATCCTGTCCCGGTGGCGCGCGACATACTCGATGACTGACACCTCCGAGGTGGCTAAATCCTCTTCCCATGGTTCCTTCACCAGAGCCAGGGGTCCCCGTACACGTCGCCCGTACAGGAGCTCGAAGGGGGAGAACTCTGTTGAGGCCTGCGGAGCCTCCCGGTAAGCAAATAGCAGGTGCGGGAGAAGACGTTCCCAGTCGCTCCCGTAGGAGTCGGCGAACATCTTAAGCGTCTGTTTCAAGGTGCCATTGAACCGCTCGCACAGGCCATTAGTCTGTGGGTGATACGGGCTGGCCACCAGGTGTTACACCTGTATTTGCTTACATAGGGACTCCATCAGCTCCGACGTGAACTGGGTCCCCTGATCGGTGAGCATTTCCTGGGAAAATCATACTCTGGAGAAAATCTCCAATAAGGCGGTTGCCACTTTGTCGGCCTTAGTGGACGACAAAACTACCGCTTCCGGGTACCGGGTGGCGTAATCTACTACAGTCAGTATGAAGCTTTTCCCGCGAGGGCCAGTGGGCAGGGGTCCCACGAGATCCACAGCCACCCTCGAGAAAGGCTCTCCAATGATTGGCAGAGGTATCAGTGGGGCTTAGGAGTGCCACCCCGACTTCCCCACTCTCTGACAGGTGACACACAACTTGTAGTAGGCCGTCGCCTCGGCTCCCATCCCAGGCCAGTAGAAATGCTGAGCTATCCTGGCCTTGGTTTTAGCGATCCCCAGGTGTCCGGCCATCGGAATCTCGTGTGCGAGCCGCAACAATTCCGCCCTGAACGGATAGGGTACCACTAACTGTCGGTCCCTGGGCCACGCCTCCGGTGAACCCTGCTGGACAGTCATCCAGTACAGCCGTCCCTGGTCCCATACCACATGCTCGCCGTCTGAGTCCTGGGGAGACAGCACCGCCCGCTCCTTGAGCGCTTTCAGGCTGTCGTCGGCTTCCAACGCAGCCCGAAACTCCTGACTCGATGGGGCAAGAATCGAAGAAACTGCCACATCTTCCGTCAGCACCTCCGGACATGTCTCCTGGCCGATGTCTGACCCAGCTGCCACTTGATCGGAAATGGGGAAGCCTTCAGACCTTTGCGAGGCTCCTTGGGCTCCGGCGCTCCCACGCCTGGTGACAGCGGCTATGACCGCTGTGACCGTGGGTAGTGCCCGCTTACCCTCGGTTTCTGACCAAGCCGCCAGATCAGGCAGGCTTCCTAGGCCTGTTGACATCCCGGACGTGGGGAACTCCTGCTTTGGGGTCTTACCTGACGGTTCCTCTCCTGGGACACCCCCACCCCCCATGGCTCGCTCCCCCCCCTGCAGAGGCCCTAGACTCAGCGGCCTGGATTCTCCTGGAAGCCCTACACTGCCGGTAGCAACCTTCCTCTCCATCCCTGAGCCTCCCTCTACAGGATCCTGCCCCCCTCCTCGCTCACCGGAGAGCAAGAGGTCCCTGTGCGCTGGCTGAGCACCTCTGGGGGCATCCTCACCTTCCTCCCCTGCTTTCACTAACAACCCTATTTGTGCTGTGTCTGTGTGTGGGTTACTCTCAGGTTCCACTCCCTCCTCCTCCACAGGAGACACACTCCATACAACATAATTGGTGTTAGAAGCGGATAAATCAAGACATTTTGGGGGGGCCGAACTTGGGGGTTCAGTGGGTACATACTGCGACACTAGCCGCCCCAAGTCGGTCCCTAATAAAACGTCCGCGGGATTATTTGGTTGTTACTCCCACCTCCCGCATCCCCCTCCCGGCACCCCAATCCAAATACACCATGTCAACGGGAAGTGTCGGCTCCACGCCTCCAATCCCAGAGACGGAAAGGGTCTTTCCCGGTACAAAGTCTTGAGGGGACACCACCTCAGGCCATACCAGGGTTCGTTCAGCGCCAGTGTCCCGCAGTCCCATGACCGCAGAACGGCCTATGGTGACGGGTTGGATATTGTCCAGGGACCTACCACCACCCCCTCCCACACACACAACATTGGGCGCTCTCTGGGACTGGGATGGGGCCTTTTGGCGCTGTGGACACTCAGCCCTAAAGTGTCCTGGCTTGTTGCAATGATGACAACGTCTTAAATCTGTTCCTTGCCTGGAGAGGGCAACAGGGGGATACACCCCTTGTGTTCAGGGGGCTGGGGAAACAGGGGCAGGATTGGGCTTACCCCCTCTCCAGGTGCTGCTGGCAGACTTCTTCGGCTCAGGCGCCGTTATTGGCATACTCATCTGCCAGGGCGGCTGTAGCAGAAGCCCCCGTTGGTTTGCGGTCACGGAGGAACTGTCGGGGGTCCTCTGGGCAGTTCCACAAGAACTGCTCCGTGACTAATTGTTCCTGGACCTCCCAGCGGGTAGTAAGCGCTAGACCCGAGGTCCAGTGCTCTGCGGCTCTCAACAGCGCCCGCATATGATCGGTCCAGGTGTCCTTGGGGCCACGCAGCAGGCTCCGGAACTTCTGGTGGTACGGCTCCGGAGTGAGGTTTTACTGCAGGATCAGGGCCCGCTTGATGCTGACGTAGTCCTGTAGCTCCTAGGCAGGTAAGTCCCCCAAGGCATCCAGGGACTTACCCCTCAAACGGGCGGTCAGGTATCTTGCCCACTGATACCGGGTCAGCTGGTGCTGAAGGCAGGTCCTTTCGAATGCCACCAGAAAGGAGTCCAGGTCTCCATCTTTCTCAAGCAGGGGGAAGTCCTCGGCTCGGACTTTACAGGTCTTCTCCTCCTGCTGTGCTGGAGGTGCTGGAAGGAATCCATGCTGAGCCAGGTCCAGTTGATGCTTGCGCTTCGCATCTCGTTCTGCATGCTCCGCAGCAGCTCGTTCTGCACGCTCTGCCTCTTCTATTCGCCGGCGTTCATCTCTGAGGAGCTGAAAAGTGGCGGTGTCCCCAGACCGCTGACTGGCCAGGGCCGATTACAGGAGGGCATCCATGTTGGACAGGCTGTGGTGGGTAGTCCACTGCAGGGCCGAGTACTGGGGTGTGGCTCCTTGAGGTGCCCGAGCTGAGCTCCTCCAAGCCATGAGTAACATTGTCCTCCCCCACCTGCTCATCGACCAAAGCATTGGTCTTCTCCTTCACCTTGTTCCTGGTGCCTTCCGCCATCTTGGTAACCTTGGGTCACTGACACCGCTGCAACCCTGAGTTTGCACACACCTTGTTATAATTTTACTCTGACCGTCTAGTGTTGGGCTGACCTTAAGACTCCAGCAGTGGAAATTACCACTGGCAGTCTTTAGTGTCTGTGAGTAGGGATCTCACGTACACTATACTCTGCAATCCCACCTCTCTGCCACCAATGTGATGAATGCCAGCCGGTGTTTGCAGCTCTCTGGCGCCCCCTTACCTCTTTGGTGAGTCAAGGTACTGCACCTAGAGTAAGTGGTGCCAGGAAGCTGCTACCAGTGGGGGAAAACACGGTGGTGTGTTGTCCCTTACACGACACCAATCCGTGACGCCACGATACAGGCACAACTCTCTGGCGCCACCTTGCCTCTCAGGTCAGTCAAGATACTGCACCTAGAGTGAGTGGTCGCCGGAGAGGCTGTCCTGTAGCCCTCTGGGTATTTGAGGCCCTCTGCAGTGAGGGCGATATATATATTCCCCTGGCTGCGCCAGTAATATATATCCACACCTCCGACCGTCACTGCCAGCCTTCCTCAAATCCCCCCAGATGGTATGCTGCCACAAGTTCTCGTTTGATACAAACCCGGTCCTTTAATAGACTTGTATCGGGTCAGGAACCAACCCAGTAGCGATTCAGCCAAGCGTTTCCGGACCAATGGATTCGTATATGCAGAGTAAAGGATACAGCCCACGATTAATTTATGATTTAATCGATTATAGGAATACACTAGATTACAAGGCTATACAATTAACTATACAACGGTATTTGGCCAGAATAAGAGCTATAACAATTAGAAATACAAAACACAGGGATAAAAACGATAAATCAGTTACCGTTCTTGTGGTGCAAGGGAGGATTTGCGATCCCACAGGTTCAAGCTTAGTTGCAGTTGTCCAAGCCTCAGTAGCACATGGCAAAGGTGCTCCTCCCACTCAGAGACCTGGACCCGACGTTAGGAGTTGTTCACATCATCTCCTGGGTCAAACTGAGGGTTTTTTCTGGCTGTCGGCTATACTAAAGTCCTGTCACGCCCACTCTTGGTGATGTCAGTTTACTAAACCCTGCCCCCCCTACCAATGCTCATTTTAGCTTCCTTTTAGAAAAGTACCCATAACTTTCCCTGGGGTGATCTCATCGTATCACCAGAGGTCTCGTCGTGATCCTCCTCTTGTGGGGAAGCCATTGACTCTAAATATGCCTCCCCTGGGACCTAGTATATGGTTCTTCTAAGTATCCTGCTTTCCAGGCCACTCATGGATTTATAAGTCCCATCATTGTGTCCCCGGGCACCTTCCTCACATGATACATTTTATTTGGGTTCCCTAACTTGTATCGTGTGGTTAGGAATTGATAGTGTATCTGGTAGCTTTGGTGGCCATTTTCCACAAAGAAAGCACATGGTTTTCAGGCTTGCACAAATGGTTTGCAGTGACATCAAGGTGTTAATTACCCCCCTGGGGCCTAGCTGACTCTGTCCTGCTTGGACACAACAAACTGGCCCATCTATTTACCATATCAAAGAAGTTTCTGGACACTGATCTCCTGAAGTGGGGGCAAATAGCTCTGTTTACCAGGGGCTGCAAAAATGTGACATGGTAGAAGCTGTGTGACAATAGGGAATATCTTCAGGTATGACGTATCATACCTAAGATGGCGGCTGACTTTCATGACACCTACCATACCCTCACTACTCTATCTAACTATTATTATTAATTTATTTTTTTTACTACTTCCTCTTTGATGACACTTGATTTGAGAATCCAAGTGGATGCTGGAATGGTCAAACGAGTGACATCACTTGCAGGAGCATCGCTGATCTCTGCTTTTCCTTCACGCAGGGTAATCTTCTTACAACGTGCACTGACAGTGCACTCTTTTGCTGTCTTGTTGCTTCTAATAAGAGCCGGCGAGTGAGCACACTGTCACTATGCATTTTGCACAGTAACAAGAACTTACTGAGCATACAGTGGTGTGAAAGTTTCTACCCATTCCTGATTTCTTATTCTTTTGCATGTTTGTCACACTTAAATGTTTCAGATCACAAAACAAATTTAAACATTTGACGAAGGTAACACAAGTAAATGCAAAATGCCGTTTTTAAATGAAGGTCTTTGTTATTAAGCAAAAAAGAAATCCAAATCTACAGGGCCCTGTGTGAAAAAGTGACCCCCCCCCCCCCCCCTTAAAACATAAATCACAGTTAATTTAGCACATCTTTGGGAAGCTGAGTTCAATTTCCCTAGCCACACACAGGCCTGATTACTGACACAACTGTTCTCAATAAAGAAATCACTTAAATAGGACCTGCCTGACAAATTAAAGTAGACCAAAAGATCCTCAAAAGCTAGACATCATGCTGTGATTCAAAGAAATTCAGGAACCAAGGAGAAACAAAGTAATTGAGATCTGACAGTCTGAAAAAAAGTTATATAGCCATTTCTAAAGCTTTGGGACTCATTATTCACAAATGGCAAAAAGATGGAACAGTGGTGAACGTTCCCAGGAGTGGCCGGCCTACCAAAATTACCCAAAGAGCACAGCGGCGACTCATCCAAGAGGTCACAAAAGACCCCACAACAACATCCAAAGAATTTCAGGCCTCACTTGACTCAGTTAAGGTCAGTGTTCATGACTCCACCACAACAAAGAGACTTGTCAAAAATGGCATGCATGGCAGAGTTCCAAAACAAAACCACTCCTAAGCAAAAAGAACATAAAGTCTCGCCTCAGTTTTGCCAGAAAACATCTTGATGATCACCAAGGCTTTTGGGAGAATACTCTGTGGACTGACAATTCAAAAGTTAAACTTTTTGGAAGGTGTATATTCCATTACACCTGGCGTAGAAGTAACACAGCATTTCAGAAAAGGAACATCATACCAACAGTAAAATATAGTGGTGGTAGTGTGATGGTCTGGGGCTGTATTGCTGCTTCATGACCTGGAAGACTTGCTATGGTAAATGGAACCATGAATTCTGCGGTCTACCAAAAAATCCTGAAAGAAAATGTCCTACCATCTGTTCGTGACCTCAAGCTGAAGCGTACTTGGGTTATGCAGCAGGACAATGATTAGTGTTGAGCGAATTTGTTCGGCATTTCAAATTCGGGTGATAACATCTGCGTGGCAAATCAGGGATGTTCATGGGCGGAGCCGATGTTTTGGTGCGAACAAGCTGGAACCCCGAACACGAACCCGAATTTGAAATGCCAAACAAATTCGCTCAACAGTAAAAATGATCCAAAACACACCAGCAAGTCCGCCTCTGGCTTAAGAAAAACAAAATTAAGACTTTGGAGTGGCCTAGTCAAAGTCCTGACCTTAATCCGATTGGGATGTTGTGGCATGACCTTGAAAAGGCAGTTCATGCTCAGAAATCCTTCAACGTGGCTAAATTACAACAATTTTGCAAAGATGAGTAGGCTAAAATTCCACCAGACCGTTGTAAAAGACTCATTGCCAGTTATCGCAAACGCTTGATTGCAGTTGCCAACCAGTGACCCAACCAGTTATTAGGTTTAGGCGGCAATTAATTTTTCACACAGGGCCCTGTAGGTTTGGAATTCTTTTCCCTTAATAATAAAGACCTTCATTTAAAAATTGCATTTTGTGCTTACTTGTGTTATCTTTGTAAAATATTTAAATGTTTTGTGATCTGAAACATTTAAGTGTGACAAACATGCAAAAGAATAAGAAATCAGGAACGGGGCAAATACAGTGGTGTGAAAAAGTATGTCATAATTGACAATTGACCCATGCTCAGTAGAGTAGGGACTAGCCCAGCCTATGAAATGGAGGTCACTGATGACGCTTCGTCTCAAGGTGAAGGCAAAGGCTGTGACAGTGAGCACAACCTCTGCCCCCTGATGACAACTTGTTTAAATATCCCAGCATGCACTGGTATTTGCAAATGAAGCATCATAAAAGAGGAAGCTGTAAAAAAATAAAGCAGATTAGATAGGGAACGGTAGGGACTTTTTAATTAATGTATATTAGAAAATTAATTAGATTATAACATTAAATTGACATTTAGGATTAAAGTACATTTTAGTTTTGGACTACCCCTTTAAGATAGCTGTGATTAAATGATTATTCCCAAACTTTAATTTAGTTATAGATTAACCCGTTTTAATTTTTATTTCATAAATCAATAGTACACATGAAAATAAGCAACTTTGTAATATATTTTATGAGAGAAATCTGCTTCTTTCTCTAGATGGATTGAATTTTCACTTTCAATTCCTGTATAATATCCTATTCCTAGTAAAGACAGATTTTACCATTTCCAAGATGAATAGCAATTGGTGCCTATAAAATTATATGGAGGGAAGAACTAGGATCAGATACAGACATTTTGCTGTATGTTCTCCTGAAACGACAGTTACAGTTCTCCACAGAACTACGAGCACCAACTGCCTATAGTAAGAAAATCTGTATTCAATGCAGACAGATTTTACCTGTGAATTGAAAATTTTGAGAATAAAAGATCAGTCCAGGAGGAGAAAGAAGTGGCTTTGTCTAATAAGATATATTATGAAGTTTCTTATTTTCATTTGTAATATTAAAGTATGAAATAAAAATACAAATAAATAAATAATTGGTTACTCTTTAAGCATTGTTATACAGAAAAGTTGGTAACAATTCCTACAAAATGATGTGAGAGACTGATGAAATCGTACAGAAAACAATTATTGCTACTAAAGGTTCTACAACCTATAGACTCATGAAAGCTTTTGTATGGACAATAATTCAGCGTACAAACCTAGTAATATGTGTGTTTTATCCTCCTGAATAGTATAAACCTAGAAATAATTTAAAATTGTTCAATAAATACAAAATGGATACCTCAAACATACTGTCTGATTAAATAGATTTACCAGAACCCCCTATAACTCCAATTCACGTTTCGCCTTGGCTTTCTCAAGGAGTCCTTGAGAAAGCCAAGGCGAAACATGCATTGGAGTCATAGGGGGTTTCTGTTAAGTCTAATTAATCAGATGGCATATGTACATTGATAGTGCTACTATTTCTCTGTTAACCTGTAAATATGTGTTAATATTAGATGCTGTGAATTTTTCTTCACTCTACTCTATTTCTGTTGTGACATGTTTTGTTATGTATATTGCAAATCTATATGATTCCGTAGGTCATTATTGCTATCAATGTACAACTATTACTAAAGACTAAATATTGTCCCCTTTATCTGATGCTTTTTTCTCAAGAACTTTGTGTCTCGCCCCATGTATTTTAAATGTATCCAAAAATAAAATTATAAGTTTTATATTCATCCTTGACTGGTTATTCTATTCTTTGTAGGTTTCTCCTTCTCCTGAAAAAGTGCCTTACTATCTCATCCCAGTTTTGAAATCTCCTGTGGAGCCAATAGGAGAAATATACTGAATATAGTAAAACTGTGACATTACTTAGTCCTCCCTCATTTGTTGCTGAAATTGGGATGCCAATGGTAAAGGAATCATAACAGGTGATGGACAGATAAGAGGTTGCCTCACCCGAGGGGCTCCTTCAGAATATGTGAAATACAAGGTCTGCATTGGCCATATATATTGCTTTTATAGTGTAAATGTCTTCACGCTACACATGGATAATGGAGTAGTAGACTCTCCTAGATACAAGATTGCCAGATGGCTCTGGCTGCAGCAATTCATTACAAGAGCCAGAGGCAGCGAAAGGGTTTCCTCTTCTTCTAAAAAGCCTTAAAAAAAAAAATCATGTGAAATTCTCTGGATTTAACTGAGCCAGCACAATTTTGGAGCTGTATCCTCAGACATCACTCTGTTTTATGACGTCTTCATCAGCCTCTCTACAGCTCCGCTCCGTGAGCAGCTGTCATTAACCTTCATATTTATGGCTCCTACAAATGACGATCTATTGGCTGAAACCATACAGCATGGGGACCTGGTGAAGATGGACATCATCTGCAGATTAGAGATACCGAAGGATGAGAAGCAAGGGAGGGGGGAAGTGATGGCATTTGGGTGAAGGTGAAATAAGAGGTATATTCCAGGAAAATGGAGAATGAAAATGGTCAAATAAATCAGAGCAGTCCAAGACATCCTCAAGTGAGATACAAGGAGGTCTGAATAGAGGAAAAGACTAGGTAAAATATTAAATTCTATATTATAGTGCGTATATGAAATGGTCACAAGCTGAAAGTTTTGATCTCTTTGCAATGAATGATAATTTTATTTTTACTCCACTAGGTGAGTACTGCAAATTATTGTATTTCCTTTGAATTTCCTTGCGCAAAATAATATATAAAAAAAATTAATATCTTTTGCTTTTTAATGCTGGTTTGCTAGTATTTTAATACATATTCTAGAATTAAAAGAAAAATGTAAAATATACCAATCTGAAATATCTGCTCTATCATACAAGTTTTACGTGCAGTGAATGCAATTTATTGATCAATGTCATTATAGAGAGCGCAAAAAAAACAATTAGCCAGCAGTCTGCACCACTCCGCTCCCTCCAGTCCTTCTAGGCTTCTAGCAAGACATGAGATAAAACATATATAGAATAATATAACAGCACAAAATACCACTTATACTAATTCTTATTAGGTATAGCTATATAGGTGCAAGACTTAAAACCGATGAAAATATATTCTTTATTGGGCAAGAAAATAATGAAAAGCATAAAAATAGACATACAAAAGTCAGACATATAAGATACTAAAGATAGGTAAGTGATAATAACATAACTCCCTTATGTGAATATTACAAATAAATACAGTTATATTATATGCAATAACAGTGTTGAGAACGGATACTCAAAAGATACAAGCAAAAATAGCTAGTGCGGTATAAGTTATGGCCCTATAAGGTGCAAACAGATAAACAGGGAGAAAGTGATATAACAAACATTCACATAATGATAGTAATGCACAGTGGCATGTAGTACTCTTTACCAATCAAAGAAAACGCACCCGATGCGCGTTTTGCATCAAGCTTTGTCAAGGGGTGGATGCGAAACTTGATGAAGCTTGATGCGAAATGCGTGTCAGGTGCGTTTTCTTTGATAGGTAAAGTGTACTACATGCCACTGTGCATTACTATCATTATGTGAACGTTTATGTGATATCACTTTCTTCCTGTTCATCTGTGTGTACCTTAAAGGGGTTGTCCGGTCCAAATCGATAAGTCTGCAGTCACTCTGTGTGACTGCAGACTTATGAATCCCCCCAGCATACGCACTGTGCGGTGAGGGAATTCGCTGGTCCTGACCCGGGACCGGACGGTATGTATGCGTCATACATACTCCAGGCCAGGGCCGGTTTAGTGGGTGTGGCCTCGCTCCACACTCTATATTGAATGAGGCCACACCCTGTCTAGTGATGTCCAGTGGGCGTGATCAACGTGAGGGCATGGCTTCATGAAACCTTGCCCACTGGCCTGGAGTATGTGCGCTGGGGGGGATTCATAAGTCTGCAGTCACACAGAGTAACGGCAGACTTATAGATTTGGACAGGACAACCCCTTTAAAGGGCTATAACTATACAGCACTGGCTATTTTGGCTTGTACCTTTTGAGTATTGGTCATAAATACTTTGATTGCATGTAATACAGCTCTGTATTGATTTGAAGCATTCACACAAGGGAATTTTGTTACGATCACTTACCTACCTTTTTTTTTTTTAGATGTCTGACTTTTGTATGTGTAGTTTTATGCTTTTAATTATTTTAATTAAATTATTTAAATTATGTTAAATATTTATTTCTGTAATTATTTTGTTATACAATAAATAATATATTTTTTTGTTTATTTTGAGCCTTTCACATTTCTATAGATCTATATCTATCTATATAATATATATATATATATACGGTGAATTTATTGGTGCATTTTGGCCCCTTATACCTAGCTCCTTATACTCATGTAGGTGTTTTATAATTCTTATTGGGGTCGGAGCTCCATTCTTCTGCTTGGCACTGTTAACTATTGGTTTAAAATGCCTGTTTATTGGCTGATAGATGGGGCAAATGTTTTATTGTCCAGCAGTGAAGCAGTTATAGCCAGTGCTGCAAGAATTGCTGATAGATGGGGCAAATGTTTTATTGTCCAGCAGTGAAGCAGTTATAGCCAGTGCTGCAAGAACAACGTCGCATAACATTGCATATGGTCTTTAAATACGTTCCGTTTTATGCCAAAGAACTTTCCAGGCTCCATTTATTCTCGCTCAGCACTCCCATATATTGCAAGCATCCCACAGGCTATTATTAAATGACATGAAAGTGATTACAACTCTTCAAGCAGCCGACCAGAATATTGCCTTTCCTCCTCACCTCCTTGCAATTTGTTTAAATAAACCCTTTCCGTGAATCACGGGCATTGAAAGGACACAAGGAGATCCAGGACGTATCCCCCCCCCGTCTGACTCAATGTATCTCATATTTTACTAATTGACAATAACTAAGAGAATGAAATATAAGGCCTTATTTAATCTACACAAAAGGATGACAAAACGCATTGTTAATAACTATTCACAAATAATGACATAAAATCAGAAGCTGCCTATGTTATCATCTTTATTGCCTGTAGTAAATATTGCATAGCTGTATAATATGGAAAAAGCACATTTTACCCGTTTTTTTTTTTTTAACAGTTTTTCTTATTTTAGATATCTGAAAAACTCCCAGAGCAGAGAAAAGAGAACTCTGGGCTAAAATAATGTAGGGTGATCTGTATTTTTTGGGGGGGGATGTTTGCAACTAGGCTTTATAGGAAAAAAAATTAAATATTAATAATTATATTTGGTATCCTCTCGTACAAATTGGTCCACAACTAATAAAATCATAAATCATAACATCAATCAAATCAAATAAAATCATAATATTTATCTCAACACCGCAAATAACATCGAAGTGATTAGGATTTGAAATCTCTTCACCTGCCAAATAAAAAAAATAATAAATTAGCATATACCCCAAAAATTGTTACATAACAATCAAACTTTCATAAAATTCTACAGTAAAAAAAAAATATATACAGTAGATATATATAGCTCTCAGAACGTGGTGACAGAAATCAATAAACTGTATACATTTTGTATCACCATAGCAATACTGATCTGTAGAACAAAAATTAATGTCATTTTTACCATATACTGATAAGAATATACTTCACTCAATCACTAAGAAATACTAAGGCTTCTAAAATAGCAAATCCAACACACAAAATATGAAGCCGAGATAATAAAAAATTATATATTTTTGGGGATATTGCTCATATTTAAAAAAAATAAAATAAAACATTTATGGAGATATATATATATATATATATATATATAATATATATATATATATATATATATTTGATAAGGAAGGACCACACTAGCAAATACAGGTGTATATAACTTACTGTATAATAGAAAATATTGAATAAAGCAAAAGGACCTCATGGAAATAACAGAAATAAATACACATGGAGCGGCGAAGAAATGTACCTGAAAGATACAATTAATTAATTGAATTAGCTTACCATAATTAAACACCGAGCTCAATGTCTCCAATTGCCCTAACGTTCAATATATAGTAATTTACCAAAATTCACCAAATAGTCGCTGTGCCCCTTTATTATATTTTAGGAAATTTAAAATGTCTATATTTGAGTGGATACTTCTGCTTCATATTGGACGTATTTCCTCTGTCATTTTTACTGCCAGGTGAACATTCGTATAAAACATAACCCTCCCCCCAAAAAAATGGAAGAATTGCTGTTTGTTTTCGATTCCATACCTCATATAATTTTTTTCCTGTTTTTCAGTAGATTATAAGGTAAAGCGAAAGGTGTCATTAAAAACGACAACTCGTTCTGCAAAAAAACAAGCGCTTGCACGGATACGTTGACTGAAACCTAAAACAATTATGACTATTGGAAAGCGGAAAAATGAAAAATGGCTGCGTCTTCAAGGGGTTAAAGGTGGGATTAAAAGAAAACCTATCTAAAAAAAACAAACATTTAATATATAAGAAACAACATTACCTGCGATTCTCCATCATCTTGTTGTACAATAACTTATAATAAGAGTGAGAGATCTGAAAATACAAGAGGGCAGTTTGGAGATCTTTAGAATTTGTTTGTCCTGTGTTTCCTTGCGCAATCTATAGCTAAATGTCAGAAATAAGTCTCTGCCTGCTGACAGGCTGCTGTGAAGCTTTCATATATTTTACTCCTTATTCTGCAACTGACTTTTGCTATTATGAAGCAGCGATGTTTTCATCCCCCACCTTCTGATAGACAAAACTTTTTTTTTTATTTTTGTACCTAAGCTGCCACATAAAGGTTTGTTTTTGCAGGACAAGTTGTATTTTCATGACATCGTTTGGGTGTAAATGTAAATTAACTTTTACTAACTCTTACTAGGAAGAATGTAAGATAAACAGAGATTCTGTATTTTACACACCAATTACCGTGCAATATAAATGGCGGTTTAACCTTATGTTGTGTAAGGTCCAATATGATTATAGGTCAGCTATGCAAAATTTTCATTACATGCGCACTATTAGTCCTCCAAATTGTTTGCTTTTCGGTTACCATAATGTAAGAAACATAAATTTATCAAGGACACTATTTGAGGACTTGTTTTTTGCAGAATGAGCAGCAGTTCTAATTGTAGCGAAGTGCAAATCGATATGTTGTAAATAGAATTCATGTCGAATTTAATGAAATTCGCAGTTCCTAGGGAATCCCAACAATTTGCAATTCAATTTGCATGAATCACCTGAAAAAAAAGATCCCAGTGCCAATTTATACATTCAGCTCATGTGTTTCCCCATCTCTTCCCGGTTGTGATTCAGTTGGTTGCACTGACTGGCAGCCGGCTCTAATCCTAAACTTGCTGTTAGTCAGTGCTGGGGTTGCGGTTGCAGCCACTGCTCACTATGCACAGAGCAGTGACTGAAAACGTGCCAGCGCCACCCCTATGACTGGAAGCTGAACGCTGCCGGGGAGAATAAAGTTAATGTCTTCCTGGCAGCAGGGCTCTCACTGCCGGCACTGCCTGCCATCACAATGCTATTAACCTGTGGATTAATCCCACATCTGCAGGTTAATAGGCCTATTTTACATGACAGGTTCCCTTTAACAAGTTACACATATTTTCCATTAGTCCCATTACTCTGATTTTATGTACCGACCTTTGTGTGGCAACAGATCAACTGCCTTTGAAAAGTTCAAGTAGACAACATCCACAACATTACCCTGGTCCAGTCTGGAACTTACCTCCTCATAGAAGCTGATCAGACTAGTTTGACAGGACTGATCCCTCATAAATCCATGTTAGAGAAGAACTCTCATCTAAATTTTTATCCTCTTTAATATATTGGGTCATAATATCATTTAGCACTGTGCACTTACAATTGCTCATTTTGCCTTTCTACCCAGTTAATTATCTTTGCTCTGTATAGAAACAGGAAATCTCTTGTCCCTGCATGACTCATTACCCTCTTCAACTTCTGACCCAGCTGCTTCACTCCTCCCCTCTGCCATAGACTTGTGCTGTGACTCATGACTTGTGCAGAGAAGACTGACCTCCTATTTCTACATACAGCTTAGAAGGATTCAGCTAGTCAGTTTTTAATCACATGATATCTTAGACCTAATGGAAAAGCGGAAATTTAACTGGGTAGAAAGGCAAAATGAGCAATTGTAAGTACACAGTGTCATATGACATGATCATTTCAATATATTAAGAGGATAACATTTTTGATGGGAGTGTATCTTTAATGTTGGGTCATGAGGTTAGTCTTATTGAGATAAACTGATGAGCAAAAGGGTAACAATGTTTTGAACTTTTAACTTTCAGGCTCCGTATCTCACCATCCACTATTGCTTTGAATGTGAGACTACCATCATTTTATAGACAATCATCTTGGTCATCTCATTCATAAATTTGACTTGCAAAAATTTAGCATATGATTAATTATGCAGATTCTTATGTCACTGTATTGTTACTATTTTGCTCCTGGTGGTGGAAAAATCTTTTTCTTCCTATATACTTCAAAATACAACCTGTTCTCAAATCCCCTAATAGCGCAGTGTCATATTTTGTTGATTCCCAAGTGAAAGGCCACAGATTCAAATTGAGGAACAACCTGAAGAAGATTTTCCAAGAAAAGATAAACGGCATCATCCAGCTCATCGATAGCGGTCTCTCAGCCAAGAAAATTGCCAAAATGCATCATGCGAATGCCATAACAGTTGGAAGAATACGAAATAAAGTCCAGGCATACATCCATTCAAAAGCCAAGAAGTGGACGTCCATGCAAAATATCGAAGTCAAAAAGTTGGCTCATCACGAGGTCTATCAGTTCTGGCACGACAAACACGACAGTCGAGGTGGCTCATATGCTTTGTAATAGTGAGATCACAGACGTCTATGCCAGCACCGTGTAACACACATTTTGGAATGATGGTCTTGAAATCAATGCTTCACCTTTTTTAATATCGTCATAAGAAGGGCCGGCTCGAGTTTGCAAAAAAAGTATGAAAAATGGACAGTAGAAGATAGGAAATGGGTGATTTGGAGCAATGAGATGGAAGTCAATAGACTAGGCTCTGATGGGTGCAATGGGTCTGGAAGAAACAAGGGAAAAAGAGGCTAACGGCTCGAAAAATTCAAGGAACTGTTAAGCTCAGTGGAGGAAGCCTGCTGGTATGGGGATGTTTCACAGCCAAAGGTGTGAGATACTTGACCAGGATCGATGGTGGTCTCAATGCTGAGTTATATGTGAGTATCCAACAAGACAAGTTACTTCGTTTACAAGAGCACTATGAGTCTGTAAAGGACGACATAGTGTTCCAGCAGGACAACGACCCGAAACATTCGTCTAGACTGGCAAAGAAATGGTTCAATGACAATGAAATAAAGGTGATAGATTAGCCCCCACAGTCACCAGACCTCCACCCAAATGAAGACTTGTGGGTGAAGTTGAAGAAAAAACTGTATACATACCCAAATGAGTAGACCAGTATGGACGAACTTTGGGAACGTGTAAAAGAGATCTGGGATCAGATTTCGGTCAAGACTAGAGATGAGCGGTGTTCGACTAGAATTGTTCGCCAATCTCAAATTCGAGCTGTTTTGGGCGGTGTTCGAGTTGTTCGACGAACCCGAACAATTTGCAAAAAATTCGGCTGTTCGAGGTTATGTTCGATAACTGTTCGTGCACCAAAAGCGTGTCCTGCATGTCTGCCGCTATTTAGAGCACCAATCATGCAGGGATTAGCTGCCACTCACTGTAATGTCACAGCCATGGTGGTTGTGGCATTAGTGATTGCCCAAATCGATGGGAACAGTGCTCACAGTGAAACATGAAAAGCCGGCAATTCAGCAGCGGCATACACCGGTACCCGACAAATTAGAACAGAAAGAATAGAGAATCACACACAGATTAGATAGATAGAAACATGTAAGTCACATATATATATGAAGTACAGTAACAGTGTTGCTTACTGTACTTGTCATTTAGTGTAAAGGATTTATTAAAAAAAATAGTATTTTCATGCACCGTCTCTTTAAAAAAGCCGGCCGGCATTTCAGCAGCGGTACCCGACAATTTAGAATAGAAGGAATAGAGAATCACACATAGATTAGATGTCAGTCACATATATAAGAAGTACAGTGACAGTGTTGATTACTGTACTTGTCATTTAGTGTTAAAATAAAGGATTTATTAAAAAAAAAATTGGCGTGGGGTTCCCCATAATTTTAGGCTCTAGCGGAGGTTAATCAGACGGCTGGGGCAGATGTTTGAAGCCTGGGAAGGGGGTAATACCCACGGAGCTTCCCAGGATACTAATATCAGCCCCCAGCTGAATACCTAGCCTTTACTAGCTATTAAAATGGGGGACCCCCAAAAAAATGACGTGGGGTCCCCCCTATTTTAATAGCTAGCAAAGGCTAGGCAGACAGCTGGGGGCTGATATTAATAGCCCAGGAAGGGTGCCATGAATATTGGCCCCCTCCCAGGCTAGAAACACCAGCCGTCAGCCGCCCCAGAAATGGCGCATCCATAGGATGCGCCAATTCTGGCACTTAGCCTCGCTCTTCCCACTGCCCTGTAGCGGTGGCAGTGGGGTAATAGGGTTGGGGTTGATGTCATCTTATAATGCCAGCTGACATCAAGCCCAGGTTAGTAATGGAGAGGCGTCTATAAGACACCCCCATTACAAACCCCAGAGTCAAAGTTAAAAAAAAAACACAAACACCCAGAATAAAATCCTTTAATTGAAATAAACACACAATTCTTTATTGTTCTAAATTAAACCATACTTACCGTCACGCCCATTCCAGCTGAAGCCAACGATCTCCTGCAATAAAAGTAAAATAATAAAGCAATATCATCCTTGCCTTTCCATGGTTCACAGGACAGCTTCAGCTCTGCTACATCGAGATGACAGGCTGGACCGCAGCAGAACGCTGCCATCCAGTCTGTCATCCCGCAGACACTGAGAAGCGCAGGCATGCTTGCGCTCCTCAGTGTCTCGCTGTGACGGCATCCAGATGAGCCGAGGTCATGTCCAATGAACTCTGCTCACCTCATGCACGTCACTGACAGCGTGGGAGAATTCTCCTTCACTCAGCGCTTCAGCGTGAGAATTTTCCCACGCTGTCAGTGACGTGCATGAGGTGAGCTCATGTCCAATGAACTCGGCTCACTTCATGCACGTCACTGACAGCGTGGGAGAACTCTCACGCTGAAGCGCTGAGTGCAGGAGAATTCTCCCATGCTGTCAGTGACGTGCAGGAGGTGAGCCGAGTTCATTGGACATGACCTCGACCCATCTGGATGCCGTCACAGTGAGACACTGAGGAGCGCAAGCATGCCTGCGCGTCTCAGTGTCCACGGGATGACAGGCTGGATGTCAGCGTTCTGCTGCGGTCCAGCCTGTCATCTCGATGTAGCAGAGCTGAAGCTGTCGTGGGAACCATGGAAAGGTAAGGATGATGTTGCTTTATTATTTTTCTTTTATTGCAGGAGATCGTTGGCTTCAGCTGGAATAGGTGTGATGGTGAGTATGGTTTAATTTAGAACAATAAAGAATTGTGTGTATATTTCAATTAAAGGACTTTATTCTGGGTGTTTGTGTTTTTCTTTTAACTTTGACTATGGGGTTAGTAATGGGGGTGTCTTATAGACACCTCTCCATTACTAACCTGGGCTTGATGTCAGCTGGCATTATAAGATGACATCAACCCCAACCCTATTACCCCACTGCCACCGCTACAGGGCAGTGGGAAGAGCGAGGCTAAGTGCCAGAATTGGCGCATCCTATGGATGCGCCATTTCTGGGGCGGCTGACGGCTGGTGTTTCTAGCCTGGGAGCCAATATTCATGGCACCCTTCCTGGCTATTAATATCAGCCCCCAGCTGTCTGCCTAGCCTTTGCTAGCTATTAAAATAGGGGGGACCCCACGTCATTTTTTTGGGGGGATCACCCATTTTAATAGCTAGTAAAGGCTAGGTATTCAGCTGGGGGCTGATATTAGTAGCCTGGGAAGCTCCGTGGGTATTACCCCCTTCCCAGGCTTCAAACATCTGCCCCAGCCGTCTGCTTAACCTCTGCTAGAGACTAAAATTACGGGGAACCCCACGCCAATTTTTTTTTTAAAAATCCTTTATTTTAACACTAAATGACAAGTACAGTCACCAACGCTGTCACTGTACTTCATATATATGTGACTGACATGTTTCCATCTATCTAATCTATGTGTGATGCTCTATTCCTTCTTGTCTAAATTGTCGGGTACCGGTGTATGCCGCTGCTGAATTGCCGGCCGGCTTTTTTAAAGAGAGCGTCTTCTGAGCAGTTTGTCAGCTTTTGGACACCTTTGAAGGTGTTTTCTATGTGTTTCTATGTGTTTTTGTTTGCCTGCCATTGGTTTTAACGGTGTTCGATGGTGTTCTAAGGTGTTCGACGAACAGTTCCGCGAACATCCCGGTGTTCGGCGAACCGAACCGAACCCGAACACTATGGGGGTGGCTCAACACTAGTCAAGACATGCTTGAATCTGATTTAATAGCATGCCCAAAGGATTCAGGCAGTATTGAAAGCTAAAGGTGGATTTACAAAATACTAACAAAGTAATAAAAATGTAAAACAGTAGAAATGCAGTGACATGACAAGAATCTGCATAACTAATCATGTGCTAAATAGTTGTAAGTCAAATTTATGTATTAGATATCTGTAAAATGATGGTAGTCTCGTGTTCAAAGCAGTAGGGGATGGTAAGATATGGAGCCTGAAAGTCAAAAGTTAAATTTTTACCCTTTTGCTCATCAGAGTACTCTAGTATAGAAACTCAAGGGGAAAATATGTGTAATGAGGTTAACAAATGGCCCAGAGCTAGGAAACAAAGGGTGATTATTAATGAACACACGCTGATATGGACAAAATTTACAGTGGAGTACCACAGGGGTCAGTATTAGGCCCTCTTCTTTTTAATATATTTATTAATCACCTGGTACAGGGCATTCAGAGTACAATTTCTACATTTTAAGATAATACTTAAAGGTAATACTGCAAGGTAATCAACACAGAAAATGATAATTTAATATTACAGAGGGCTTTCTGAAAACTGAAGGCTTGGGCTGAGAAATGGTAAGTTTAATACAGATGAATGTAAGGTCATGCACTTGGGCAGGTTAAATAAAATCTATATTTTTATGTTAAATGGTAAAACTGTCACTGAAAAAGACTTGGGCGTATGGGTTAACAGAAAACTCAATTTTAGTGACCAATTCCAGGCAACTGCTGCCAAGGTAAATTAAAATAACAGAAGTCACTAGTGTGGCCACATTTTGAATACTGTTTACAATTTTGTGCTTCAGTGTATAAAAAGGTCAAAATTGAACTATGGCGGATGCAGAGAAGACCGACCAAGTTTATTAAAGGAATATAGGTACTGCAGTTCCAAGACAGGTTATCAAACCTAGAGTTATTCTGGTTGGAAAAATGAAGTGGCAATTTTATTACAAAGCTCGTATAAAAGACTGGCCACTACAGTGATCTCTCTAATGATTTTCTACACCTACGCCTGCAACACTGACAAATTGGCATCTTCTACTTCTATAGAAAAATGAGTTGAATCATCACTACAAATACATATTTTTTACTGTAAGAACAATGAAAATATGGAACTATCTGCCTTATGATGTTGTAATGTTTAATAAACTAAAAAAAGTTCAAGGAGGGCCTAAATGCTATATATATATATATATATATATATATATATATATATATATATATATATAATATAGCACTTATGTGTATGTAGTTATGTGCAAAATAATAGGCTAACATCACTAATGTGCTTATTTACTGTTTTTGGCAGAAAAGCTCAAACAGCATGGGAAAAAAAATGTGACTGGGTGTAGGCGAGTAATGGGCAACCAACAGAATAAACAGTTATGGTGTGCATGTTGCTAATTGGGTGTAATTGACTCATTTAATGAGAGGGGGTGTTCTAATTAATAGCAGTGCGGAGTTCAATTAGTGAGGTCATTCATCCTGTGAAGAAACAGGTGTCAATTATGGCCCTAATTTAAAGAAGGAGGGCAGCAAATGTACCTGCTGGTTTTAGCTCTTGCTCAGTGAGTAAAATGGATCATTACAGACATTGTACCGAAGTAGAAAGAACTTTGATCAATAAATAGATTTTTGCCTTCTTCTGGATCATCATGCTAAGTTATAGGTTGAACTCGATAGACTTATGTCTACTTTCAAACTTAAAAGTGATGAAACTATGAAAGCATTGGTAAGCAGTTTTACAACATGAGAGCATGGGTGACAAGGGCCATGAAGTGGAAAAATTACCGCTGTGCATCAAGCAGAAAATCTCACGCTGGATGTCTCAACTGCAGCTGGACGTTGTCCTTAGCATGCCAGGAACATTATTGCTGCCTTACATTTGGGAAAACTAACTCCTGCATCTTGCATAGCGCAGACCCTGAAATTAATCTTGCAAAATTTCTTCAAGAAATATACTCTCATGAGGAAGGTGGTGATCATGGTCAGGAAAGTGTCTGGTCATGTTAACCGTTCTTACATGGTGAAGCATCATCTCCGGGCTTTGTAAAAACAGGACACTCCTCTTTAGCCTCGCCTGATTTGAAATGTTGCAACCTGCTAAAATTAAAAGCTGCATATGTTAGAGTGTCTGTACAAGCAACATAAAGTAGTAAAAATTATATCAAGCAGCAGGCAAATAGGACCTTGGGTTACATTAGCAGCTGATGAGGGGCCCATATCGCTTGCTGAAGCCCTTTGAAGATGCTGCTAAATTAGTTAGTGGGGAGACCTGTGGTATCAGTCATGCATTTCCCCTCATATTTTTCCTGGAAAATACGTTCACATGGATGCAATAGGGAATGAAGGAAGACCAGAAACTTGCACATGTACTGGGGACCCTTAAGCTCAATGTTACATGCAGCATGATGTGTAGAAGAAGCAACAGGTAGAAGTGGTTGGAGACATTGAATTATTCTAGGCACTGACAGAGTAATGTCATGTTGACATCTGTGGCCATGATGACCAACCACAGTTATGTGAGGAAAGTTAACCAACAGGGCATGGCAAGCTGCATGCTCAATTGTTTGTGGAAATACAGGTGCATTGTTAACATCAAGCAAAGGAAATACAATTAGGTAGCTGTACTTTTTGACCACTGTTCTAAAAGCTAAATGGGAAAATGATTTCCGGCTTTTTAAAGGGAGTCAAAAGTTGTGCATTATCAGAATAAGCTGTGCTATATGCTCAGCGATTCTTTCACTGAGAAGACAACTGCCAACCGCAGTGCTAGTACTAGAATAAGTGGCCGAGGCAGCTATAGCGATTATGGTATATTCAAGTATAACGTGATGGACCTGATGTTTTATCTGCCAACTTTTGCATTTCAGCAAACAGAGATGCACCTTCTGAATAACCAGACTGTCAAGTACCTGTACTGTGTCTTTTCCCAAGTCCATGTACTTCTCTGTCAGCAAATTGGATCAGTGGCAAGAACTATCGCAGTTTGTTATGCGTATACTGTCATGCCCAGCCTCCGTGTTCCTTCAGAGAGGGGATACAGTGCAGCAGGTATCACGCCCAAGTAGACCAGAGTGTTATCTGCAAACATGGAAGACCTTACATTTTTCAAAATGAATCCGACATAGATCCGTGCCAACTTTCAATCACCTGTGGCTGAAGTCAATAATTGGATTGGCAGTAGCACTTGCCTATTCTTTGATTTGATTAATAAAATTTAAGAATTTTCACTAAATGATTTGATTGCATTTGTCTGAGCAGTGGTTAGGTTTATAGCCTATTCTATTCTACTGTGTAGTTTCTGCCATTGCCACTAGATTGTCCCACATCTACTTCCTGTCCACTTCATTTTGTAGCTATACTGTATTGCTGCTTTCCGGGAAAAACAGAGTTGGCCCTACTCTGCCATACATCTTCTTGCCTGTCCAGTCATATTCTATACTGTGAGGTTGCTGCCATAGACACTAAATGCCCACCCACACCTCCTGCTTGTCTTTTGTATTGTACAGCTTCAGTATAGTGTAATGTGCTGGGAACCCTATCCTATTCAGCTTAAATAAACATTACTCTACTTCCACAAAAAAAAACTTTTTCAACAGCTTGCTGAGAAGTTATTTTTGCTTGACTTGTAAAACAGCAAACCTGTTACTGCTCCCTAATTAAAGGGTTAATTTTTACATGGCTTGATAAAAAGCCATTGTCTCTTCCTTTTGCAAACAGGAAACCTGTTGCTGATCCCAAAATATGGATAATTTTTGGACTGCTTGTGAACAGCTATAGATTTTTAATTTAGCCACTATAGATTTTTAATTTAGCCAACAACAAACTTTTGCCATTTCCCAGAGAGGGATCATTTTGGCAAAACCCTTCGTGAAAAAGCCATGGTTTCTTTAATGTGCATTGCATGTGTATAAACACTAGACCCCTTTCCCCCCAAAAAATATAATATATATTGAAACATTTTTACAATTTAAAAATCGTAAAACAGCTGTTGGATATCCCTGCTTAACTATCATTTTATCCAAAACTAGATATATTCAGGTTACTGTGACATTACTAAGGTTGTGCTGGCGTTAATGAGCTAGAAAGGGACTTATCACAGTGCTAGTAGATCGCACTGTTATATGTTTTCTTGGCAATTACAGGGTTAGCGGTACTTGTGACGCGCCCCCTGGGCCATATTCTTTAGGGGGAATATCCGGAGCCGGATCAGATGGGAGTTGTAGTCTTCCGAGTGGCTGTGACCCGGTCCGTGCCCAGGGTGTCAAACTCAGTTGTATGTGGCAGTCCTACAGATGTTAAGTTCTTTATTGTCGACTACGCCACCCGTTGTATTGCGGTCACTATGGCCGCCGCTGCAGCAGGGTCCGCTGAGGCTGATGGTGTAGGTGCAGCTTTTGGTGGTATAACCCCCAACGGGTGGGGTATAGCCTCAGGGGGTCAGGTGCAGAGGATGGGGGTTGTGGTGGTGCAGCATAGATGTGAAAGGAAGACAGAGTCGGGTTGTGCAGTTTAGGGTATTTACTCACTGCTGATGTTCCGGTCACTCCAGCTTCAAGTGACCACCCGAGCCGTGCTGCGTCCACCAGGTCCTGGATCCAGCCAACCCCCAAACAAGTCCGGAGCGTGACCCTGAGCTCTCCTTCTGTCCTTTCCTCTGGCCGTCCCCACTAGTGATCCACCCAGGTCCAGCTCCCTCGGGCCTTCTGTTGGGACACCCTTGGCCTTGGGTTCCCTGACCCTCCACGTGGTATGCCTTCGGGGTGGATGTGGTGGGTGGCCGTGGCAGACGCTGCCCACGGCCTCCGGTCTCTGGCTAGGGTGTGCTTTTGCCCCCACCAGTTTGGGATCCGGTACCCTATTGCCGACTCTTCACCCGGGGATTGAATTTGGGTTCTCAGAGTCCTCTCTTTGTCTCCTCTGGGTCTTTCCTTCTCTGCTCCACTCTCTCTCTCTCTCTCTCTGGGGCTTCTCTGCTCCTCTTCCTCCTCTGACTTCTCTCTGCAAAAGGCTGGCAGACTGACTGACCGATTGTGGCAGACTGACTCCTCTGCAAAGACTGACCCTGTTCTTTGATGGTGCCCACCTTATATACACCCTCTATGTGTGAGCTCAGGTGACCAGCACCCAATGAGCTCCTATCTTTACCCAGGCTGCTCCCCCTATCTGCCCCTACACTACTTGGGATGTACCACCCCCCTCCCACTCCAGCCAGGAACAGACTCGGTCGTACCTGCACATTTCTAAGTGGGAGTACCGTCGGTCTGCTCCTCGGAAATGGGATGTGTGTAGTGCATGCAGCCTACCGAGCTCAGATCCACACTCCATCCTTACCCGGGAGTGGAATATCACACCTCTGGGTTGAGGTGCAATACCCCTGTAGCAGCCGAATCCTCAGGGTGCTACATTCCCCCCTGGTAAATCACAGCACGTCCTCGGGCTGTAAGAACAAAACACCAAAAACATACAAATTTTTGCATAAACATATAAAACATCATATATATATATATATATATATATATATATATATATATTAATAAAACTTTTCATATAAAACTTTCTCGTCGCCTCTGGCTCCTCCTCCGGTCACTGTGCAACTTGTGACCGGGTAAAGTGCGACAGTCTCTCTAGACAAATGGTTTTCCTATAAAACCGGTAGGGGGCGCTTTAGGACGCGCAACTATATACAGGGGTAGAGGCCGCTCTCAGTCCTCGGCCAGGTATTAGGGAGGAATGACCGCTCTCAGTCCTCGGTCAGTGGGATTTAGGGAATTACGGGTAACAGTTCACACATGCTGGTCCCAACGGGGACTACATTAGCAACAGTAACAGTTTCAGTTCACGGTGCCCCGACGGGCAACTATATACAGCTTCTACTCTGCTGTACTTAACGACGGCGTCCTCCTGCTCTTTCTTTATGGTTACCTTTGGCTTCAGACCCGTCCGGGTCCTCTTGCTCTTCCTCCTCACACCGCAGCTCTTCCTCCGTCAGACGATGCACATGGAGGGCGTAGGGTCCTTTGGCACACTTGTGCCGGGTGAAGGTGACCTCGTCCCCGATGTAAAGGTCACGACCTCTGTGTCCCTCCGGTAGGTGGGACTCAACGTCTCTCCTCGTCACGAAGACGTCGCCTAGGGTGCGGTGGTCTCGGATGAAGCCCCACCCATGCTGCATGTTAAACTTTATCACAGTCCCGGTGGTGCGGGGACTATGCGCTGCACGGGGGTCTCTCCTGGCCCGGCTCTTCTGCTCCGCGCTCCTTATTTGAGCTTGCTGTTCCCGGACCCGCCTCTCTCTCCGCTCCCTCTCAAAGTCCTCGAGCTGTTGGCGGCAGCACTCAGCACGCTCCGCTGCAGCTGCCCGAGTCTCCTGAGTGAACCCCATAAGATCTTCTCCGGTGGGGTCCCACTCAAACTGTGCTTCCGCTAGCGGGGGCGAGATCCTCTTTACGGGCTTTGGAGCCGGGATCAGGGGTTCATCCAGGGGTCTCTCTCTCCGGAGTCGGGGATGGTGGAACTCCGGTGGCCATATAAATGGCTGCCCATCCGGGCACGTATGCTGGGCGTACAGGTCCTCTCCCAGATGCGGCACTCTTGGTCTTATGGGCGCGGTGGTGTTAGCGCCCGGGTTGCCCGGGCCTTGCGGCCAGGCCTGGGGTATCTGGAAGGTAAAGGGCACCGTAAGGACGGCGGCGCCCTGGGCTACTTGGCCCTGCGACCAGGCCGGGGGCTCCGCGGAGGTAGGGGGCGCTGTTGGTATTGCGGCGCCCGGGGGTACTAGGCCTTGCGACCAGGCTGGTGGTACTTCCTGCTTGGTCACGCCCGGGGTCGAGGCGTGTGACGTCACAGGGGTCGCGGCTCCCGTTTGAGGCCTAGTCTGCGGCGGTGACGTTGCAACGACGGGCACGGCAGGATAGACTTCGGGCTCTGCGACGGGGAGCTGGGGCAGGTACGCGGTTTCCCGGTTTGGGGTATAGACGTCCCCTTTACCTGCCTCCACTCGTTCGGCTCCCTTCTCGGCGCCGTCTCCGGCCCTCAATCCTCCCGCGCCATCCCCAGAGGCGGTCTGTCTCCTCGTCTTGGGTGGCGTGCTCCGCTGACAGGTCTCGGTCTGCTGGGCCATCTCACGGCTCCACTCCGCCAACGTCTCTCGCTGCACCCGGGCCATCCTCCTTGCGAGGCCCTCCAGAGCGGTCTGTGCACACTCCCGGTCTCGGGGGAGCTGTGCTAGGACCTCCACTAGGCCTAGTGGGGTCGTTGTTTCCAGCAGGCTCCTGACCAACGGGTCGGTGCTGCTCTGCTCTCCTTCAGTTGTCTCCAGCAGGCTCCTGACCAACGGGCCGGTGCTGCTCTGCTCTCCCTCTTCTGTTGTCTCCAGCAGGCTCCTGGCCAGCGGGCCGGTGCTGCTCTGCTTTCTCGCCATCTCCGGGTAAGCTCCTCCGATACTCTTCTCCAGGCTTCTTGCCTCCGGGTGTGCTCGCTCCAGACTGCTCCAAGCGACACCCATCTTTGTTCTCTCCTTTCGTCTCCTCCCCCTTCGAGGGCGGTCCCGGGGCCACTTGGTGATTGTCAGCTCCAGGGGCTGTTCTTTCACGCTGACAGACACCTCTAGCATCACAGTCTCTGTTGGTGGGGGCGGTTTCCACTTTTGGCGCCATTTTCGGTCCTGGCCCACGATGGGAGGTGGCCTCTTGCCATCCTCTGGCACGCCCATAATGGCGTCCGCTCTTCCAAGGCGGGAAACCTTTGGAAATGGCGGGAATCGTCTCCCAGTGGCGGGAAACTCTGCAGATGGCGGGAAAAAGCTGTTAATGGCGGACAACCGGCGGGAATCGACCTGTGATGGAGTCCGATGGCGGGGACCCTCCGGAACCGGCAGGAGACTTCTTTTTGAGGTAAACTCGTTCTTTTCTTCAGGCACGCAGTACCCGGTTGTTGCGGGCATGTAATCCTGCCGACTACGCCAAAGTTGACGCGCCCCCTGGGCCATATTCTTTAGGGGGAATATCCGGAGCCGGATCGGATGGGAGTTGTAGTCTTCCGAGTGGCTGTGACCCGGTCCGTGCCCAGGGTGTCAAACTCCGTTGTATGTGGCAGTCCTACAGATGTTATTAAGTTCTTTATTGTCGACTACGCCACCCGTTGTATTGCGGTCACTATGGCCGCCGCTGCAGCAGGGTCCGCTGAGGCTGATGGTGTAGGTGCAGCTTTTGGTGGTATAACCCCCAACGGGTGGGGTATAGCCTCAGGGGGTCAGGTGCAGAGGATGGGGGTTGTGGTGGTGCAGCATAGATGTGAAAGGAAGACAGAGTCGGGTTGTGCAGTTTAGGGTATTTACTCACTGCTGATGTTCCGGTCACTCCAGCTTCAAGTGACCACCCGAGCCGTGCTGCGTCCACCAGGTCCTGGATCCAGCCAACCCCCAAACAAGTCCGGAGCGTGACCCTGAGCTCTCCTTCTGTCCTTTCCTCTGGCTGTCCCCACTAGTGATCCACCCAGGTCCAGCTCCCTCGGGCCTTCTGTTGGGACACCCTTGGCCTTGGGTTCCCGGACCCTCCACGTGGTATGCCTTCGGGGTGGATGTGGTGGGTGGCCGTGGCAGACGCTGCCCACGGCCTCCTGTCTCTGGCTAGGGTGTGCTTTTGCCCCCACCAGTTTGGGATCTGGTACCCTATTGCCGACTCTTCACCCGGGGATTGAATTTGGGTTCTCAGAGTCCTCTCTTTGTCTCCTCTGGGTCTTTCCTTCTCTGCTCCACTCTCTCTCTCTCTCTGGGGCTTCTCTGCTCCTCTTCCTCCTCTGACTTCTCTCTGCAAAAGGCTGGCAGACTGACTGACCGATTGTGGCAGACTGACTCCTCTGCAAAGACTGACCCTGTTCTTTGATGGTGCCCACCTTATATACACCCTCTATGTGTGAGCTCAGGTGACCAGCACCCAATGAGCTCCTATCTTTACCCAGGCTGCTCCCCCTATCTGCCCCTACACTACTTGGGATGTACCACCCCCCTCCCACTCCAGCCAGGAACAGACTCGGTCGTACCTGCACATTTCTAAGTGGGAGTACCGTCGGTCTGCTCCTCGGAAATGGGATGTGTGTAGTGCATGCAGCCTACCGAGCTCAGATCCACACTCCATCCTTACCCGGGAGTGGAATATCACACCTCTGGGTTGAGGTGCAATACCCCTGTAGCAGCCGAATCCTCAGGGTGCTACACTTGCAATTCACAACAAGTTGATTTGCGGCAAATACATTTTTTAAAAAAAATTGACAGCTTAGAAAATATCTAAAGATTCAATTATCTATATTTAATTGGTTCTATTTTGTGAGTTGTGAAATGAATAAATAATTTACAAATCTTGCACTGTTTTATCATTTTTATAGAGTTAACTGTGTGGTATAAACTACATGTTAACTTTACTCTGGGAGTCATTACGATTGTGCCAATATTAAATTTTCCAATCTCTCCTTCACGGTAACTTTTGCCAGCTTTTCTTCCTCTAATCTTCCCCTTACTATGGGGGTTCCACAAGGATCAGTCCTACGTCCCCTCCTCTTCTCTTTGTATACTGCCTCTGTTGGACAAAACCATCAGCAGATTTGGTTTCCAGTATCATCTCTATGCTGATGACACCCAACTATACACCTCTCCACCTGACATCACCCCCACTCTAATACAAAATGCCAGTGATTGTCTGTACGCTATCTCTAACATCATGTCCTCCCTCTATCTGAAACTGAATCTCTCCAAAACTGAACTCCTTATTTTTCCTCCTTCTGCTAACCTACCTATACCTGACTTTTCAATTTCCTTGAGTGGGCCACCATAACTACCAAGCAGCAAGCTCGCTGTCTTGGAGTCATATTTGACACAACTTTCCTACATTCCCCATATACAATCACTCACTCGCTCAGGTCACCTGCACCTTAAAAACATCTCCAGAATCAGACCTTTTCTCACCTTTGATAATGCAAAGACTCTTACTGTCTCTCTTATTCACTCTTGTCTGGACTACTGCAACTCTATTCTAATCGGTCTCCCTCTAAACAAACTCTCTCCTCTCCAATCCATTCTGAATGCAGCAGCCAGGGTCATATTTCTATCAGGCCGCTTCACCAACGCCTCTACCCTGTGCCAGTCATTGCATTGGTTACCCATTCACCACAGAATACAATACAAACTCATCTCTCTCACCCACAAAGCTCTCCACAGTTCTGCACCGCCCTATATCTCATCCCTCATTTCTGTCTATCGCCCCTCTCGTGCCCTCCACTCTGCAACTGATCTAAAACTAACATACTCCTTAATCCGAACCTCACAACTCCGTCTCCAAGACTTCTCTCGTGCTGCTCCAGTTTTCTGGAATGCACTGCCCAAAATGATCCGACTGATATCTAGCCCCCATGTCTTCAAACGTGTTTTAAAAATACATCTGTTTAGACAAGCCTATCACCTCAACTCATCATCCTAACTCTCCCCTGTTCCCTCATAAATGTTAATCTTAATCTGCCCCTGTGTATTCATCTGTCTCCACATCCTCCATGCACCAAATACCACACGGTAACTGCGCTTAGACGGATACTGGCTGATGACCATGTTCTTCCTATTGTGTCCTCCCCATTTCCATATAGATTGTAAGCTTGCGAGCAGGGCCCTCACTCCTCATGTAACTGTTGAAATGTGATACATTGTATTGTTTATATTGTCTGTATATGTCCCTACTTAATTGTAAAATGCTGCGGAATATGTTGGCGCTATATAAATAAAAATTATTATTATTACAGTTTAAGTTTTACTAATTTTACAATCAAATTCGCAGATCTACCAGTACTAAGAGTGTATAATAAATCAGATGTCACAGAAAAATACTACGTGGGCACATACCCTCAGATTTGTACACAGAATGCTCTAATAGGGTATTTCAGGTGGGGCATCGATGTGTTGCTATGACAGACTGGTCTGCTGAAGATCCTGTGAAAGCCAGAGTTTAGCTGGCGCTCATTGAAGACCAAGATCTTTGCTATTCATAACAGTGCTGATGCACTGTTATGTACAGTACAAGCGTTCAGATAATT
The DNA here is from genome assembly GCF_046119375.1 of Phyllobates terribilis. Classification (NCBI taxonomy): domain Eukaryota; kingdom Metazoa; phylum Chordata; class Amphibia; order Anura; family Dendrobatidae; genus Phyllobates; species Phyllobates terribilis. The sequence continues at coordinate 102,263,750 of NW_027362767.1, forward strand.
GCAGATTCAAGTCCACTAAGGGGACTAAGAAATCAAGTTCAAAAATGTTTTTAAAAATATGAAAAAGATTAAAAAATTCAAAAGTTCAAATCGTGCCCCTTTTGCTCCATTATGAATAAAGCAATTAAAAAATACACATATTTGGTATCACTGCTTTTGTAAAAGTCAGATCTATCAAAATGTAAAATAATTTAATCTGATCGGTAAACGGCATAATGAGAAAGAAAATCGAAACACCAAAATTAAGTTTTTTTGGCCGCTGCAACGTTGCAATAAAATGCAATAAGAGACAATACATTGCATCTACCCGAAAATGGTATCACTAAAAACGCAAGATCATGTGCAAAAATTAACCCCTGGCACAGCTTCATAAACCTCAAAAAATTTATATCATCACAGGTCTCAGAAAATGGTGAAGCAAGCAATTTTTTTTTTTTTTTTTTTTTTTACAGATTTTCAATTTTTTTTTCAATACTTTAAAAAAAAAGAAGAAAAATAATACATGTTTGGTGTTTGCTTAGTTGTACTGACCTGGAGAATCATATTGCCAGGTCAGTATTACCGTATAATGAAAATGGTAAATGAAAAAACAAAAAACAATTGTGCACTTTTTTTTTGCAGTTTTAATGCACTTGGAATTTTTTTCCTGATTTCCAGTGCACCGCTTAATAAAATGGTTCGTGAAGAAGGGGAGGATAAAGAAAAAATTTGATACAGCGAATCAGAGTGAATTAAAAAAATAACTTTTATTAATTCTTATTTAAAAAAACATAAATCCTATAAAGTGCCAAGCAGCACTCTACATGGTGACCGCTTTGAGACGGCACCTAGATTGATAAACGCATCGATTAGGCGTCGGGCGTTTGCTGGATCCGAAATTGGTTCAGAATCATCAGTGGATTCTGTGGTCTCCCTTTCTGGTCCAGCCAGGGTGGATGCTGCTCAGCATCACCATCAGTCCCAACACCTAGCTAGTGCACGAGATGTACAAGTTGTCTCTCAAGCCTTTGTTCCTAGTAGTGTTAAGCATAGGTTGCGGAGGGGAACAGGCCTACTACAGCCTAAGTCCAGGATGCACTGCACTGAGCATGCCCATGACATGGCGGACCTTGATTGGTGGTTTGGTGTCAGCTGATCCTGTGACCTGGCACCACCTGATTGGCCGCAGGTAACGTCATCAGTAGTGCGACCAATAATGCAATGGTGGGCAGGGCTTAGTCTTTAAATAGCCCGCCCACAAACATGGCAGTGCTCTCTGATCATTGAGCTAAGGTTGTGTTGCTGTGTGGACGCTTGTCTGTTTGAGCTCCATGTGCTCTCTTGCTGCTTTAGCTTCGGACAGGCAGGTTTAGCTGGGGATAGGCAGTCTTAGCTGGAGGGAGGCTGATAGTTCCGTTTGACAGTCTGGCTTCTACAGGGGGTCGCTATACACCCTGAGCAGACTGCGGACTCCTTATTCATGGCACCACCTGTTAGCCACTTGGAGAGTTACTCCGCAGACCGGTCACACACCGTCTGGGAGCACGTACACTCTGGCGTGAGTCACACACACGTCCTAGCGCCTACTGCGTAGCCTCTGTGCAGTTAACAGGGCTACGGCTACATTATTTGTCGCACATCTCTCGTTCACTTAACGGAGATAGTGTGAATCCCTTTTCCTGTCCCGGTGTGCAGTAACCCTAGAGGGATTTATATATTAATTGGTTGTTTTACCTTCTTACCCAGAAGGTGTTCGGCCGCAGTCTTCCAGGCTGCATCACGGACCCCGGGTTCGGTTGCTTTCCATTATTAATAAAGTCCTCTTAACAGGATCTCCCCTGATGAATCTATCAGGTGAAACACATTGGGAGGCATCCAGAGCACACCACTCACCCGATTAAGTAATAAAGGAACCTGGATAAAAGAATTTAAAGCAGGACTCGAGCTGCAGGGGTGAGATCGCTCCATACTGTATAACTCTAAGTGGCCCATGTTAATTAAAAGTCAGGGTAGTTTTTGTTAAATCAGTATTTAATGTATTGATGAGTGACCCCCACTGTTGGAAGGGAACATATACTATGATGTTAACACTCTTTTTGCTTTGTATGGTGGATCTAGTGCTAATATTCCACTAATTGTTTGATTCGCTACCAATATTAGGACGGCATATCGCATGCTTGTATGGCCTATGCGTCAGGACTTATCGTTTAACCGAACCGACTAATTGCTATATGTGACGGTCCGCTGGCTTGTGTTGGTGGTGGTATATTTTATATTATGTTTTGTGTTTGATATATGCTGGAAATGAATTATAACTAGGGGCTAACATTTGTGGTACATAAGCTCCTCTCTCCCCACTGTTTGACTGACATATTGTTTAATGGGGTAGGGTTCATACTATCCTACAGGAAGCATACAATACACTTGGTCTGGGGTATGGAAGCATATCTAAACCAAGAAGCATAGAATCATGGAATGTTAGCATTGGAAGGGACCTCCAGAGTCATTGTGTCCAATCCCCTGCTCAATGCAGGAGTCACTAAACCATCTCAGACAGATGTCTGACCAGCCTCTGTATGAAGACTTCCATTGAAGGAGAACTCCCCACCTCTCGTGGAAGCCTGTTCCACTCATTAATCACCCTCACTGTCAAAACATTTTTTTTTATAATATCTAATCTGTATCTTCTCCCTTTCAGTTTCATTCCATGAAAATGTGTCCATGAAATATCTCTATTAGACAATTGCTAACACTTGTTTTTTTGTCCTATCTGGATACATTCATTATTGCCACAACGGTTAGGACTCTGTGTTTGGCTTTACCTTGTTTGTGGGGTCCAGCATTATTACAACCCCTGGCAAAAATTATGGAATTACCGGGCTCTGAGGATGTTCATTCAGTTGTTTAATGTTGCTGAAAAAAAGCAGATCACAGACATGGCACAAAACAAGTCATTTCAAATGGCAACTTTAGGGCTTTAAGAAACACTAAAAGAAATCAAGATTAAAAATGAGGTACTCAGTAAGGGTAATTTTTTTCAGACCAAACAACTGAATGAACATCCTCCGAGCCCGGTTATGTGATTCCATAATTTTTGCCAGGGTTTGTATAATTGCACTCTAATAGGGCTTGGCACTTTACAGGATTTATGTTTTTTTAAATACGAATTAATAAGTTATTTTTTAATTCACTCTGATTCTCTGTATCACATTGTTAACATTTTCAGACATACTATTTTGGCCATTTTCTTTTGATGAGGATAAAGAAAAAAACCCCACAAAAACAAAATAGTCTGCCCACGAAGGGGTTAAAGGCTTTCTCTCTAATTAAATTTAGCACACCTTGCTCCAGTGGATTAGAAGTTCAAAACTGGATTATGAAATGCCAGTTTTGGTACAGTGTTGACTTACTGTGGCCACCATCAGGAGGAACTTAGGGAACTTAAAGGGACTCTGTCAGCATGTTATTGTTACCTTTTCCATGACCAGTGTAATGTAGGCAAAGAGAAGCTGAATCCAACAATGTGTCACTTAGATTACTGGGTGCAGCCGTTGTGACACAATCAGAGCTTTTAGATTTGGCATGAAGCAGAGCTGAGAAAGCTAGCCACGCCCACACCAGGCGCTGTATATACAATGTCCATAGACAGTGAGGACATGTGGAACTAGCATGTAGGAGCTACTGTGTCCAAGCAATGATAAGCTATTGCTGCTAGAACAATCATTGGAAGTAAACAAAAGCTTGGCGCTTGATAAGAGAGGCATCCTGAAATCTGTGTATAGCCCCTACATCATGCTATCTTCAGATTACATAGCAAAAACCTGCTGACCGATCCCCTTTAAGAATTTACTAGAGGAATTTAATAACTTACTGCTAACTTCAATCCCAGCGACTCTCATCCCATAGCAATAACAATGCTTATGTGATTACCTGGATATAATAGCATACTATGGTACAGAAAGGCAACTGTCCCTTGTTGTACCAGTAAGATGTGAAAACAGGGTAACAACGACTTCGCATTGGTTTAGTAAATAAATAAGATTTAAGCATACAAAACAAGAAAATCTTGTTTGTAAAATATATTGTAGGCTGTTTTTCCATAGTGTAAAATGTATAATAAAATAATAAAAATGTGTCACTTCCTTATGCACAAATCTACTTTCGCTTCTCACTTTTCAAAAGTTAAATGCTCTCCGAAACTTGTAAAATCTTTCACTTTGTTCTTTTAATATACTTTGTTTATTTATTTTTTCTTTAAAACTTAACTAACCAAATATTTTTTTTTCTGATGAAGATGCTTGATATTCTTTAGAATTCTTAAACTATGAGCCCCTGAATATATAAGCTCAACTTACTTTAGTATGAAGTTACCAAAACTAAAGTTTTGTTGGGTACCATATAAAACATAAAAAGGGGACATTTCGCCATGTTACCAATGCGCAGGAACTTTTTCTAAACCATTATAAACTATTATATCCTTTATATCAACACAATGGCTATCACTGGTATAAATTTCAATGTATCCATGGTATACTAACACTATTTCGCCCTTGCATTGTAGCTTCCATCCATAATGGAAATCATAACCTTTTCTGGATCCCTAGCAAGATACAGTACTTCCAGCCAGTGTGGGACTAGGGCGATAAGACCTACCAGCATTATTCAATCTCGGACCCCTCACTCTGCAGCTACAACAAAAATTACGTTTTCATATTTTGATCTTATGCAAACAAATGCCTGGATTTTATCACACGATACAGTTTTCACAACAGAACTGTATTGCATACTGCACTAAGTGTGATTTCTTTTAAGCAAGACTAGATTCACATCATGTTATGATCCTCTCATGTACAGTTAGGCCCATATATATTTGGACAGAGACAACATTTTTCTAATTTTGGTTCTAGACATTACCACAATGAATTTTAAACAAAACAATTCAGATGCAGTTCAAGTTCAGACTTTCAGCTTTCATTTGAGGGTATCCACATTAAAATTGGATGAAGGGTTTAGGAGTTTCAGCTCCTTAACATGTGCCACCCTGTTTTAAAGGGACCAAAAGTAATTGGACAGATTAAATAATTGTAAATAAAATGTTCATTTTTAGTACTTGGTTGAAAACCCTTTGTTGGCAATGATTGCCTGAAGTCTTGAACTCATGGACATCACCAGACGCTGTGTTTCCTCCTTTTTGATGCTCTGCCAGGCCTTCACTGCGGTGGTTTTCAGTTGCTGTTGGTTTGTGGGCCTTTCTGTCTGAAGTTCAGTCTTTAACAAGTGAAATGCATGCTCAATTGGGTTGAGATCAGGTGACTGACTTGGCAATTCAAGAATATTCCACTTCTTTGCTTTAATAAACTCCTGGGTTGCTTTGGCTTTATGTTTTGGGTCATTGTCCATCTGTAGTATTAAACGACGACCAATCAGTTTGGCTGCATTTGGCTGGATCTGAGCACACAGTATGGCTCTGAATACATCAGAATTAATTCGGCTGCTTCTGTCCTGTGTCACATCATCAATAAACACTAGTGACCCAGTGCCACTGGCAGCCATGCATACCCAAGCCATCACACTGCCTCTGCCGTGTTTTACAGATAATGTGGTATGCTTTAGATCATGAGCTGTACCACGCCTTCGCCATACTTTTCTCTTTCCATCATTCTGGTAGAGGCTGATCTTGGTTTCATCTGTCCAAAGAATGTTCTTCTAGAACTGTGCTGGCTTTTTTAGATGTTTTCTTAGCAAAGTCCAGTCTAGCCTTTTTATTCTTGATGCTTTTGAGTGGCTTGCACCGTGCAGTGAACCCTCTGTATTTACTTTCATGCAGTCTTCTCTTTATGGTAGATTTGGATATTGAGACGCCTACCTCCTGGAGAGTGTTGTTCACTTGGTTGGCTGTTGTGAAGGAGTTTCTCTTCACCATGGAGATTATTCTGCGATCATCCACCACTGTTGTCTTCTGTGGGCGCCCAGGTCTTTTTGCATTGATGAGTTCACCAGCGCTTTCTTTCTTTCTCAGGATGTACCAAACTGTAGATTTTGCCACTCCTAATATTGTAGCAATTTCTCGGATGTTTTTTTTCTGTTTTTGCAGCTTAAGGATGGCTTGTTTCACCTGCATGGATAGCTCCTTTGACCGCATGTTTATTTCATAGCAAAACCTTCCAAATGCAAGCAGCACACCTCAAATCAACTCCAGGCCTTTTATCTGCTTAATTGAGAATGACATAACGAAGGGATTGCCCACATCTGTCCATGAAATAGCCTTGGAGTCAATTGTCCAATTACTTTTTGGTCCCTTTAAAAACAGGGTGGCACATGTTAAGGAGCGGAAACTCCTAAACCCTTCATCCAATTTTAATATGGATACCCTCAAATGAAAGCTGAAAGTCTGAACTTCAACTGCATCTGTATTGTTTTGTTTAAAATTCATTGTGGTAATGTCTAGAACCAAAATTAGAAAAATGTTGTCTCTGTCCAAATATATATGGACCTAACTGTATATGGGAGGAAAAGTACCTAATGTATATCTACAATGGTGGGCTATGATTTATCCGACTGCATAGGCATACAGTTAAATAGTGTGCAAAGGGATTAATTAAAAAAATTATACAGCACAATGTACATTTTTTTTAACTATATACCCCTTACTTTGTGCCACGGTGAATCGCACAACTTGCAAGCACCGCCCTACTCACGCGTGGACCGCTCTGCTCCTCCCAGGGTCTGACTATCTCGCTTGGCTGCCTCTTGCAGACACTTCCAACACTACTATATCTCCCACCTGTTGCTATGAGTCTCCACCCTGCTATAGGGAGGCATAGCTAATCTCTGCTGGAATTTATAATCACTGTGTCCTGCAGAGTTCTGTTTACCTGGACTATATCCCGCCAGCAGGTGGCATATTAGGCAGCGCCTTCTTCCACACCTCACTAAAGCTTAGCTCCTAGTTGTCGTTTGTAGTGATGATCGAGCATGCTCGCTACTGCTCGGTGCTTGCCCGAGCATCTCTCTGCTCAAGATGCTTGGCGCTCGCCGAGTATTTCCATGGTTGCTCGGCGGGAGGTCGGGTACCCTTCCTTCAAGTTTGGTGCTCTTTACAGAGTCAATAAACATGCAGGGATTGTCTACCACTCACTGTAATGCCGCAGCCATGTTGGTTGTGGCATTAGAGTGATTACCTGGCTGCACTGCGTCATCAGGTCTATGTCGGACCTGGCGCCGCCATGCTCGTCACAGTCACTCCAGAATCTTACAGTGTAGGGAGAGGTGCTGCTGAGCTAGGGAGAGATTTGCTTGTTTCTAGTTAGTGTAGGTGTACTAAACTATATTAGAGACACACATCCATCTCAATAAACAGTCCTTCTGAGGACTAATCCATCTGCAGAGATATCAGGCAGGCAGTGTATATAGGCAGGCAGTGTATAGAGCAGACGGCAGTGCATATAGCACAAGAGGCTCCATTTCAGTTTTGACTGCTGCTGCTGTTAGGTACTTCTAGAAATAGGCCCAAGTCTCAGGGGCCAGGAATAATTTTTTTTTATCTTAATCCTCATTATTTGCTTAAAAAGCAATCCAGAGAACATAGCTTTTCTGCGCCATTTACTTGTTGGCACTGCAGAATGCAGCCAGGTTCTTAACCTATTACAGCGCTAAAAATTCAGCTATTTAAGTCTGGTTTGTCCGTCACATGGATCACATATAATTGCACTGAAAATACTGCCATTTCTGGCCTCCATTAAAAATTTGTTTCAGTGTGTCAGTGAAGCTATTGACACCTGTTTGCTGTTCAATATAGTTACCTACAGGCCACGTATTTAAAACTGTGGTTTATCCGTCACATGGATCACATTTAAGCTTGCTCCAAATTCAACCATTTGTAGTGAGTGTGGAAGATATTGTCCTCCATTTAAAATGGGCAAGGTACGTGGCAAGGGACGGGGAACTGGACGTGATGGTGCATGCAGAGGCCGAGGCTGTGGGCAAGCTGAAATTGTGCCACAACAAACGCCCACATCTCCTCGCTCGACCTTCCTGTCCCAATTAATAGGGGACCGCAGCACACCACTATTGAACACAAAGCAGTGTGAAAAGGTTATTGGTTGGATAGCAGATAATGCTTCCAGTCACATAACCACCACCACCACCACCCTGTCTTCCACACTGTCAATTCTCAGTAGCCATGAGTCTGGACCGCATATTCTTCACCCTAAACATCCTTTCTCCCACCATGCCAAGTGCCCAGAGACAACTTATCCCACATTTGGACCCTCCGAACAGCTGTTTACTTTTCCATTTATAGATCGCATGTAGCGATGCCCAAATATTTGAGCAGCCACGGTCACACAAAGGCGACCATGGGAAAGTGTCACTTGGGGTTGGACGTTAATGAGACACAATTGCCAGAAAGTCAGGAGGAGGACCAGAGTGCGGAAGTGGAAGACGAGGTGGTGGATGATATAGTAACTGACCCAACCTGGCAGGAGGACATGCAGAGCGAGGAGAGCAGCACACATGGGGAGGGAGGCAGAGCACCCCAAAAGGCAGGAAGAAGTGGTGTGGTGGCCGCAGACAATGCAGGCAACCGTTCCCCGTAACACCAACACGAAGGAAGTTGCCAGTACAATTGTTAGGTCTTCCCAAGTCTGGTTGTTTTTAAAAGACTCTGATGATAACCCCAAAAAGGCCATTTGCACCAACTGCCAGGCCAGCATCAGCAGGGGTGGCAAAACAACCAGCCTGACCACCACCAGCATGATCAAGCACATGGCAGCAAAGCACCTGACTTTGTGGGCCGAACCCCAGGGTCCAGGAACAGTATCTGCGGGTGGCACCACTGCTTCTTCCGCTGTTGTGCATGCAAGCCCATCCCCTGTCCATGGTGCATGCGAAGATGCCTCCTGCCCTGCACCTGTCATTGCACACTCTCAAGTAGCAGCATCAGGAAGCTCATCCTTGTCCCAGCTCAGCATTCAGTTGTCCATACCCCAGTCCTTGGAACGCAAGTGCAAATACGCAGCCAACGCCCCCAGGCCACACTACTAAATTCCCACATTTCGCAACTGCTTGCGCTCGAAATGTTGCCTTTTAGGCTCGTGGAGATGGAAGCATTCCGCAACCTGATGGCAGCGGCCATTCCTTGGTAGTCGGTTCCCAGCCGCCACCATTTCTCCCGGTGTGCCGTCCCCACATTACACAAGCACGTGTCCCAAAACATTAGCCGTGCCCTCAGCAATGCAGTTACTGTGAAAGTCCACCTCACCACGGACACGTGGATAAGTGCTTGTGGGCATGGACAGTATATCTCGCTGATGACACACTGGGTTAACATAGTGGAAGCTGGGACCCAGTGCGACCTTGCGACGGAACACGTCCTCCCGATGCCAAGGATTGCAGGACCTAGGTCAATCAGGGTTGCCCCCACAGTCTACAGCTCCCGCACCTCATCCTCCTCAGCCTCCTCCTCCTCTTCAGCCTCCATCTCCAAAATGACCACATCAGTCACAAGCTGGACGCACTGCAGCAGTGCCTCGGCCAAGCGGCAACAGGCTGTGTTGAAGCTAATGTGCTTAGGTGACAAACCGCACAATGCTGAAGAATTGTGGACAGCTCTGAAAGAGACGGCAGATTTGTGGCTCACACCGTGGAGAGGTTTCTCAAATCCTACCCGGAGCTGCCGGATCTGCTTGTTAAAGTACGCCTCCTGTGTGCCTATTTTAGAAAGTTACTTACAGCTTCCGCCACCCTTGTTGTGTTTCAGCAGCATTTGCAGCTTCCGGCTCACAGACTGGTGTGTGATGTCCTCACGCATTGGAACTCTACACTGCAGATGTTGGGAAGGTTTTGTGAGCAGAAGAGGGCAGTTGTTGAGTACCAGCATCAACAAGGCCATCGGTATTCAGTTCAGACTCCACACATAAGACCTCAGGAGTGGACATTTATGTCAGACATCTGTGCCATCCTCCAAAACTTTGAGGTCTCCACCAAGATGGTGAGCGGCGATGATGCCATAATTAGCGTCACCATCCTGCTTCTCTGTCTTCTGAAATGCTCTCTGCTCAAAATCAAAGAGGATGCATTTGTTATGATCTGCTACAAGCACTAAGGAAAGACAGGAGATCTGTCCCTACAATAGAACTAAACTGGATCCCTACGATGTAACGGGGGACCTGATCCTGCGATCAGACCCGCTAAAGTCCTCGGCTAGTCTGTACGAAGACCTATAGATGCAAGGGAGGGATCCCTACAAGAACTAGGGACTGGGATAAAGTTGGACACCTCCTAGCAGAAATTGTAGCAGTCAAAGACACACACAACAAAGAACATAGAGGTCCGAAGACCTAGCACAACTAACAGAGAACGGTAACAGAGCACCAAGCTAGCTCAAGAGTAGTAAATACAATGAAGTCCAGCAAGGCCAGGAGGGCGGAGCTGGCTTAAATAGGCAAAAATGGTCATGTGACCAGCAAACTAGAAAAAAACTAACAGGAGAGTTCTAACAGCATTGCAGGCGGAGCACGATGAGATGGAGCAAGGAACAATACAGTGTCATACCGTCTGTTCAGCGTGGATGGCCTGAGGACACAGAGGAGGAGGAGAGCATGGTCAGTCATCCTCTTGGTGAGAACACAGAAGTCTTGGCTGTTAGCAGTCTGGCATGCATGGCTGAGTTTATGTTATCCTGCCATTCCCATGTCACCCGCGTTCTCAAAATTTTGGGTGACAGTCATTACTGGTTGGTGACACTTCTAGACCCACGCTACAATAACTTTAGATCTTATTCCTGAGGCGGATAGGTGTATAAAAATGGGGCAGTACCAGAAGGCCCTTGTTGCGGAACTATTAAAAAAATTCCAATCTGAAAACACTGGCAGCAGAGGTCATAGTTCGTTGGACAACCAAGGACTACAGGCGAAAGAGACACAACCCCAATCCAGCAGAGGCAGGGAAACACTGTCAAAGTTCTGGGAGAATTTTCTCAGCCCCCCCCATTGAAGAGGCCCTGAAGCGCAGGGTACTCTTATAAGGACTGGAAAGTTTGGGAAGATGCTGAGGAAGTACTTTGCCGACAGCAGCAACGTCCTCCGTGATTCCTCTGTGCCTTATAATTATTGGGTATCCAAGCTGGATACGTGGAATGAACTGGCTCTCTACGCCTTGGAGGTCCTGGTCTTCCCTGCCACTAGTGTTTTATCAGAGTGGGCTTTTAGTGCCGCTGGTAGAATTATAACTGATAAGCGCATCCGTCTGTCAACTGAAAATGCTGACAGGCTGACTCTAATAAAAACGAACAAGTGCTGGATTGGGCCAGACTCTCAACACCACCGAATGTTAGCAGCGTAACATAAACTCAAATCCAGTGTCTTTTTTTGGGAGGTGTATTCCCATGCACTTTTTCTCACCCACACAAGGGTATACGCTTCCTGATTTTGGCTATTTGCTCTTGTCTCCCTTCTTCTGCTCATCCTCATCCTCCACCACAATATCACCAGGGTGACCGTGGTCCGTGATGCAACACCCACATAATTTTTTTAAAGGGTCTTTATGATGCCCTTAAAAAAAAAAATAAAAATTATACAGTGTGTTCATGTATACCCACAGGAGTGAATGTTTGTTAGCTCATACACTTAGTGCATGGGCATTACAAGTATAGGAAACACGCTCCTTTCTAATGGGAACATTTTTTTATGAGGCCCTCCTCCACGTCTCTTCCAAGGGGCATTGGAATGCCTCCCATTTTTTGGCAGCATTTGCATTCACTTCCAAGGAAAACACTATGGGAGACCCACTTCCTAATAATGGGAACATTGTTTTCAGGAGGCTTTCCAACCTCTACGTCTCTTGCAAAGGGCATTGGAGTTCCTCCAAATTTTTGGCAGCCGTTGCTTCACTGCATAGGCAAACAGTATGGGAGATCCTCTCCTTTCTAATGGGAATTTGTCATTACTGTGGCCCTGCTCTGTGTCTTTAAATTCTTAGTGGAGTTTTTCCCAAATTTTGGCAGCCCTTGCAGTCACAGCATGGGCATTACCACTATAGGAGACCCACTCCTTTATAATGGGAACATATTTTTTACTGAGACCCTCCTCTATGTCTCTTCAAAGGGGTATTGGGTTGCATCTGAATTTTTGGCAGCCCTTGCAGTCACTGCATATGCAATAGCAGTATAGGAGACCCTTTCCTTAATAATGGGAACAACAAAGCATAGCCGGCTGATGGCTCTCTAACAATAGCGAGGGCTGACTGCTAGCCCTTTAAGAATAGTAAGGGCCTCCTGATGGACCTATAAAAATAGGCTTTATGACTTTGAGTCCCTCCATCATAAAAGAAACAGGATGTGGCTGATGTGTCACACACCACATGGCCAGATAAGGTTGTAAAATGTTAAAATGACATTTCTCGATGAATGCATTTGTCTTAAAAAGTAACGTAAAAGGAAACAAAACAGTAGGATCTTTCTTTAGTATAAAAAACAGTCGCCAATGTAACCTCAATGAAATCACATTGTTCAGCTTCTGCACCTCCTCCTCCATCTCCGAAATGACCACATCAGTCACAAGCTGAAAGCACTGCAGCACTGCCTTGGCCAAGCGGCAACAGGCTGTGCTGAACATAACATGCTTAATGCTTAGGTGGCAAACCGCCCAGCGATGCAGAGTTATTGAAAGCTGTAACACAGCAGCCTGATCTGTTGCTCTCACCGCTGAACATACAGCCAGGCATGGTCGTGTGTGACAATGGGCGGAACCTGGTGACGGAGCAATGACAGCCGGAGTAGATACAGTTTCCCTCAATGACAATCCTTTCACCGAGCTAAATAATATGGCTGTGGTGAAATACAACTCCCACTGATAAGCTGTTTCAGATTGAAGGACATTGGGCCCACTAGAGGATATGATTCTGAGGGCTCACCTTTCTCCCCCTCTCAAGAGCCCCATAACAGCTGCAAAGTTAGCGCTATCATGAACTCTCCTGATGTAGAAGCCAGGGCACACCAGAGGATTCTCTGTTGGGACTGTCCAACCCTGCCAAGAAGCAGTTCTGGCTAAGAAAAGTGTATGGGAAGGTTCCCGGACACTCCTATGGCTGCTTTTTTACTGAGGTGGAAACCCACGCAAACACGGGCAGAACATACAAAATCCTTGCAGATGTTGTTCTTGCTGGGATTTGAACCCAGGATCCCAGCACTGCAAGGCTTCAGTGCTAACCACTGATCCAATGTGCTGCCGTTCACCTTCTGATATCTAACAGGCTGGAAAAACTTGCACCTACTACCACTCTATCTTCAGCTCCTTTGTGAGAAAGTAATGTATTTGGGCAGCCACTGAGTCTACCAAATAAAATTCCTGAGAATGAAATTGGGGATGGCTTTGCTACTGGTACTGGGGGCAGTGTTAATACCATGGCGTCGTACCATAGTTTTCTGTGGGAATCTGCTTGCCTCCTACCAGCCTGGAATATTTCCAGTAAAGTACTAGCAGTAATGTTCAGGGACTAGTGCTTGTAGAAGGCGGAGACAATACCCGGAGAATTAGTGGCGGCTGCGGACCGAGTATGGACACCTGGCTGCCGCCGGCATGAGGTTGTGAAAAGCTTCTGCATCCACATGCCTAAAAAGCCACATTTCAAGTGCAAGCGGCTTTAGAGGACTTCCTGGGAGAAATGACAGCTGGAGTAGATATTGTTTCCCAAGTCCTTTCACCAAGCTAAAGAATATGGCTGTGGTGAAATACAACTCTCAATAAAAAAAAAGTTGTGGACTGTTTGTGGGTAGGCGGTCCTTCCCATTAAGTTCACTGGGGAGGTCACAGGTAATGTTGTAAGACCTGTGCTTGTGGAAAGTAGAGATGACACCGGGACAAATAGTGGTGGCTGGGGACCAAGTATGGATACCCGGTCGCCGCCGCCATAAGGCTGTGGACCACTTCCACCTCCACAAGCCTAAAAGGCCACATTTCAAGTGCAAGCAGCTGCCTAGAAATATGGCAGTTTAGTATTGCGGCCTGTGGGTGGTTGGGTGGCTGGCTGCATACTTGCGCTTGCATTCCAATTAACAGAAAACTAAGCAGATGGTGGCCTCTATCATCATCATGGCCTCACCTCAGCACTATGAACTCTCCTGAAGGAGAAGCCAGGGCCCACCCGAGGAGTCTTCGGTTCTCTAGTGGGCCCGTCCAACCCTGCCAAGAAGCAGCCTTGGCTAAGAAAAGTTTTCGGGAAGGTTCCCGGACACTCTATGGCTACTTTTTTAATATGGATTGGACGTGCTTATGCATGTTATTTGTCAAACTGCATTGCAGATCAGGCCATTGCCCAACTCTGTAGTCATGAAATGAAATGCGCAAAGAAAGATGTTTGTGTGTTGAAGCACCACCGACAAGTGCGAGCTGATGTTGGGCGGGTTGCCATTGCTTCTGCAACAAGCAGCATTAGAGGACTTCCTGGGAGAAATGACACCCAGAGTAGATACGGTTTCTCTCTATGCCAGTCTTTTCATCGAGCTAAAGAATATGGCTTTGGTGAAATACAACTCTAACTGATAAGCAGTGTCGGACTGAAAAACATTGGGCCCACCAGAGGATTTGATTCTGAGGGCCCACCTTTCTCCCCCACTCAAGAGCCCCATAGCAGCTGCAAAGCTTGCGCCTATCATGAACTCTCCTGATGGAGAAGCCAGGGCCCACCCGAGGATTCTCAGGAGAGCCCGTCCAACCCTGCTGAGAAGCAGCCCTGGCTAAGAAAAGTATGGGGGAAGGTTCCTGGACACTCTATGGCTGCATTTTTAATGTGGACTGGTTCCGTACCATCCTTGGCCACATTCACCTGTCCAAGTATTTGTGGTTAGGCGGTCCTTCCCAGTAAGATTACTCGGGAGGGCACGGGTAATGTTGTAGAACCCGTGCTTGTGGAAGGTGGAGACGACACCGAGGCAAATAGTGGTGGCTGGGGACCAAGTATGGATACCCGGTCACCGCTGCCATAAGGTTGTTGACAGCTTCCACCTCCATGAGCCTAAAAGGCCACATTTCAAGTGCAAGCAGCTTTCAAAAATTTGGCAGTATAGTATTGCAGCCTGTATTGGCTGGCTGCATACTTGCGCTTGCATTCCAAGGAATTGGGTAAGGACAACTGAACGCTGCACTGGGACAAGGATGTGGACGGTGATTGTTGCAAGTCTGTGTAAGGGGGAAGACCGGGGTGTAAGTACTTTCAGAACAAGGGATCCGGAACTGCCGGGGCCATATCTCTGGTTGCAGGGGGAAGACTGACTGTGAGCACAGGAGTCAGGTGACTGGGAAGCTGGGAGCGTGTCCAGAGTGAGAGCCGGGAGGTCAGATGACTGGGAAACTGGTGCCGTGGCTAGAGAGAGGGGGAGACAAGGACTTTTGCGCGGGAAAGCGGCAGGAAAGTCCCGCTCTGGTGAGCAGTGTGAGAGGGTCCAGGCTTTTGGCTCCAGTGCTTGGAGCAAGATCAGAGAGCAGTGGACCAGAGGAGTCAAGCCGACTAGAGGGAGAAGAGATGCAGGTTCCGTGGAGCCGGACACGTGAGGTGCCGTGTTATGGACTAGGGGCTCAGCGGGTAAAACCGGAGACAGCCCGCTGCCGCCAGAAGAAGGAGCATTGTCTGGGCGGGGAAGCCTGAAGAAAGCAACACCGGCATCAGCTGGCAACTGCCTTGTGGAGGATAAGAGTCAGCTAAGTGTAAAAACTGTCGATTACAACCGGTTCGACTACTTCCCTTGTTTTTCCCCATATTTTCCCCTGTTACTCCCTGTGTGGAGATTGACCCTGTTATCATAAACCTCCCCTGTTTATTAACCCCGTATTGGCTGCTTTGTGTTTCTGTGTCACTGCATCTAAAGTACCCATGTTACATCTGCAATGACAGGTGGATAGTGGGAGGCATCGTCCCATGCGCTAAGGATCACTTATGATGGCACACTTTTAGGCAGTAACCTGGGAGTCAGAGATGCTTCCAGAGGACTTCCCCATGCTGTTCCCATGTCTTTTCAGCACTGTATGCATGTGTCTGATGATGTGTCACGCACCACATGGCCAGATAAGGTTGTAAATAGTGTTGAGCGAGCACTAAAATGCTCGAGTGCTCGTGTAAAAACTGTCGATTACAACCGGTTTGACTCTGCTACATCTAGTTAAACTGTGAACTGTCAGTTATAGACTTTTACCACTACTTCCCTTGTTTTTCCCCATATTTTCCCCTGTTACTCCCTGCTTGGAGATTGACCCTGTTATCATAAACCTCCCCTGTTTATTAACCCCATATTGGCTGCTTTGTGTTTCTGTGTCGCTGCATCTAAAGTACCCATGTTACATTTGGCTTAGTCGGCAGGATGCAGTCTTTAGACACAGACCCTGCAGAGCAGTCCATCCTGGGAGCCCCTAAATCTAACTTGCCGCTGTGAGCCATGCTCAGCAATCTCCCAAAGTTCACCGGGGACAATATGATGCTGTGGGACTCTATTGAGAGAGTTAGGAGTATGTTACGTATGCATCCGATAACCCCAGCTATGCAAGCCGAAATAGCCTTACTGGCCCAGGACGGCAAGGCCCGACAATCCGTGAAGTACTGCCCTCCCCATGACCGGGATACAGTAGAAAAAGTGGTGCGGATACTGGAGGAGATGCATGGGGATCCCACCAATGTAGAAGAGCTGAGGATACAGCTGTTTCACCAAGTGCAGCAGGAGGAGGAGACTGTGACGCAGTATGTTAATGCCTTACAGAGGGTGCATGCCTATATCACTAGAAAAGACGACATGGGGAATTTGAGAATGGGCCCCCCTGACGTGATCTTAAGGGACCAGTTTGTGGCAGGCGTCAGGGATCTGCAGCTGAAGCAGGCCTTGCGGGAGCGCCTGCGCGCCAACCCACGTATGACTTTTCTAGAAGTGGGTGCGGAGGCACATGTGAGAGAGCAGGAGATGGGGGTGATGGCCCTGGCAGGGATGGTCCAGAGTAATGAGGTACCCACCCCACTTGCAGCTGAACCGGAATGGGCTCGAGAGATGCGAAAGGAGATACAGGAGATGCGGGATAAATGGTCCAGTCTCAAGAAGACCACTGCCCCGACACCAGAGATACCCAGATCGATTGCCCCAGTTATGTAAAGGATTGAATTCAGGCCCCCCCTGCAGGAGAGTTCCGTAGAGGAGAGAGGCAGCCCTACACCGACAGAGACATGACCTGCTGGAAGTGTGGAGGCGCAGGACATTACGCCAGGGGCTGTGCTAGCTGAGGGCTGCCCCTGTTGCGGCAGCCATTAAACTAGCGGGCTCCGTGTTTGGGGGACACAGCCCGGAGCCTGAGTAGGGGGAAAGAAAAAGAGGAAGTCCCAAGGACATGGTTTCCACCAGCCCGACTGTCTGGGCCGAAATAAGCGGTCGGGCTGTTCACTGCCTGATTGACACGGGATCTCAGGTGACTACGATGACAGAAGCCTACTTTCAACAGCGATTTCCAGAGATAGCGCGGCCTGAATGGGGACCAGTAAATAGACTCATGGCAGCTAATCAATAACGCATCCCGGTCGCAGGGGTGGTGTGGATGAAGATCCGAGTGTGTGGAAAAGATGGAGAAAAAAAAAAGGAGTCGTCCTGGTCGCAGGGGGAACCGGAACTGGACCCCCGGTGACCCTCGGAATGAATGTGCTGAAAGAGATCGGGCAAATCCTGATTAGTGAGCTGAAGCAGATTCCTCTAGACCAGTGTGACCCGCGAACCCCACAAAGGAGGGTTTTCAACAACTAATCCGAGCTGCCCAGGCTCAGGAGACGTCGAGTGAAGGGAAGATCCTGGGGAAAATAGTGCCAGCAGCTACGGTGATCACCTTACCGCCCGGACAAACTGTACTTACGTTATCCACACGGGCTTGCACACCTCTTGAGGGGGTCAAAGTTCATATAGAACCAACATCGATGGACATGGTATCCCCTGGACTCTTGGTGGCTCGGACACTGGCCACCGTTCAGGGTGGCAATGTTATAGTGCGGTGTGTTAATCTGGGCGAAGATGATCTCACACTCCCTCCCAGAGCAGAAATAGCCCAGATTCTGGGAATGCCAGAGATGTTGGTGCGACCTGATGTGGTATAGCTGTCCGCTGTACAAGGAGACCCCTGGACTCTGGCGGTCACCGTGCTGCTGGAATCCCACCAGGCTAGTGCAAAGGGGGGACGAAGAATCCTAGAACGAATACGGGCTGAATTGATGGGACTTACACCTCGACAGATGCAGCAGGTTGAGGAGTTACTGGGGCGGTACCAGGAAGTCTTTGCTCGCCATGAGGATGATTTTGGTTGCACCGAAGCCATTACCCATGAGATTCCCACAGGAAGCGCTGCCCCAGTGCGGGAGAGATACCGGCAGATACCTCCTCAGATGTATAAAGAGGTGGTTAAGGAGATGCTAGCCCATATGTTACAGAATGGTGTGATACGGGAGAGTCAGAGTCCGTAGGCAGCCCCGATTGTCCTGGTCCAGAAGAAAGATGGGACCCTGCGGTTCTGTGTGGACTATAGACGACTGAATGCCTGTACACTACGGGACTCTTACCCACTACCCCGAATCGAAGAGTCCCTGTCGGCCTTAGGGAAGGCAAGATACTTCTCCTCCTTGGATCTAGCCAGTGGTTACTGGCAGGTGCCCGTGGCCGAACATGACCGTGCGAAGACGACGTTCATATTACCCATGGGACTGTTCTAATTCAATGGGATGCCCTTTGGCCTGACTAACGCCCCTGGGACGTTCCAGCGTCTGATGGAGAGGTGCCTGGGCGATTTGAACTTCGAGGCGACACAGATTTACCTTGACGACATAATTGTGTATGCCGCCACCTTCGAGGAGCACCTCCAGTGACTGGAGCAAGTACTGAGTCGCTTACAGAGTCTTGGCCTAAAGGTGAAGCCCTAGAAGTGCCACCCGTTCCTCAAACAGATCGAATATCTCGGTCATACTGTGTCTGGTGAAGGAGTCAGGCCTCCCAGGAAAATGTGGCCGCCGTACAGGCGTAGCCTACCCCGAAGACAGTGAAGGACGTTCGGGCCTTCCTGGGACTTGCCGGATACTACCGAAGATTCGTGAAGAACTTCACCCGCCTAGCCAACCCATTGCTGGAGCTACTTAAGGGAGGGCCGGCGGGCTCCAAGAATCAGGCGATTCGGTGGGGAAGCAGCCAGGAAGAGGCCTTCCGTGCCCTTAAAATGGCCCTGACCGAGGCCCCAATACTTGCCTATGCCGTGTTTTCCCAAGTACAGGAGGGGAAAGAGCACATGATTGCGTATGCCAGCCGCTCCCTTCACGACTCCGAGAGGAACCCAGATAATTATAGCTCTTTCAAATTAGAGTTGCTGGCTCTGGTTTGGACAATGACCGAGAATTTTGCAGAGTATTTGTCCGGGTCCGAAGTACTGGTGAGAACAGATAACAACCCGCTGGCCCACCTGGAGAATGCGAAAGTGACATATGAACGGCCTGATCATGACCGCGATGAAGATTTGGAGGCGGATGAGACCCCTAGCTTCCAAAGTTTCGTGGGACCACTGGCCGCGGCGCAGGGACAGATCGGAGAAACGTCGAAAGAACAAGTGCTAGGGTGGCCAAGAGATGACTGGATCCGACTTCAACAGACTGACAGAGAAGTTGCTCAATTACGTCAATGGGTGGCTTTGCGGCAAGTCCCCAGTCGAGAAGAGAAGAGTATCCTTTCCCCGGGAGCACTGAAAATGCTGGGACAATGTAAGAGACTGTGTTTGTTTCTAAGACGGGCTGCTGTACCAACGGGTGCAGCTACTGTGAGAGTTCAGGACCACCTGGCAAGTAGTGATCCCAGAGAAGTTGGTCGGAGTAGTGGCTAAGGAGGCTCATGAACAAGGGGCTCACTTCGGACCAGAGAAGACGTTTCAGTGGTTGCAGAGGCTGGTGTATCATCCCCCGACTGCGAGCAACAATAGAAGACACTTGTCGAAGATCTCGGAGCTGTGAACTGGTTAAGCCCCCGGAGCAACGGGTCCCTATACAAACCATTGTGACTTCTGCCCCCTTGGAGGTGCTGATGATCGAATATTTGACTGTTGGACCGGCGCATCTCGGGTATGAACATAGAATGGTAATGACAGACCACTTGACAAAGTTTGCGGTAGTGACCCCGACCAGAGACCAGACCGCCGAGTCACCTGCGTAGGCCATCTGCCGAGACTTCATCCGGGTGTACGGCTGCCCAAAGAGGATCCATTCCGATCAAGGAGCCTGCTTCCAAGGCCGGGTGATGGAAGAGCTGCACCGGTTGTACAAGATTGAGAAGTCATGGACTACGCCTTAACACCCTCAAGGAAATGGGGCCTGTGAAATCTTTAATCGGACACTGAACCAAATGCTCCGCACGTTGGATTTAGATCGGAAGGTACGATGGTCTGAGTTTGTGGCCGAGCTGGTGTGGGTCTACAACAACCGAGTGAATAGTATGACGGGGTTCACTCCTTATACCTTGCTGTTCGGGCGAAAAGGGCGAGAGATTACCGAGTTAGAGCTGGACCCCGAGGAGGACTACCCACAGATGGGGATGTCTTCCTGGGTCCAGGAACATCGGCATTAACTGCAGACCCTCCGACGCTTGGTACAACAAAAGTTTCAGGAGCTCAAACATCATGAGACATTGCCTCTTCGAGGGACAGCTCCGCACCGAGTGAAGCGTAGGATTGGCGCTGAAGGACCTGTGTATGAAGTTCAACCCGAGGGGGCTGAAGGAGCCCCTACCAGAGTGGTTCATCGTAGCATGCTGCGACCCTGTCTGTCTAAAGATGACGGAGAAGATTCACCTGCTTCTAGAGAGGGTCCTGTCACAGTTGCCCCAAGCCATGATGTGGATGAAGAATTGTTGATTCTACCTCCGAGCCTCAGCACTCGATTACCTGCAGTCCCCAGTGCAGGCAGCGAGGGAACAACATCAGTTGAAGCCACCGGGCAGGCGGAGATTGGGAATTCTAGTGACCCTACACCCCCCATCGGTCAAACTGAGTTACGCGGATCAGAACGGACAACAGCAGGAGTGCCTCCTCACCGTTACGAAGAAGATCAATTCATATGGCACCGTATCATCCAGGAAGTGCAAGCATGTGAACGTTTGGTGAAGGAACTCTCGCTCGTGGAATGGTGAGTTAAAGGAGAGCTGGGGTGTAAGGGGGAAGACCGGGGTGTAAGTACTTTAAGAACAAGGGATCCGGAACTGCCGGGGCTGTACCTCTGGTTGCAGAGGAAAGAGAGACTGCGAGCACAGGAGTCAAGTCACTGGGAAGCTGGGGGCGTGTCCAGAGTGAGAGCCGGGAGGTCAAGTGACCGGGAAACTGGTGGCGTGGCTAGACAGAGGGGGAGACAAGGACTTTTGCGCGAGAAAGCGGCAGGAGAGTCCCGCTCAGGAGAGCAGTGTGAGAGGGTCCAGTCTCCTGGCTCCAGTACTTGGAGCAAGATCCGAGTGCAGTGGACCGAAGGAGTCAAGCCGACTAGAGGGAGAAGAGACGCAGGTTCCGTGGAGCCGAGGACGTGAGGTGCCGTGTTATGGACTAGGGGCTCAGCGGGTAAAACTGGAGACCACCCGCTGCCGCCAGAAGATGGAGCATTGTTTGTGAGGGGAAGCCTGAAGAAAGCAACACCGGCATCAGCTGTCAACTGCCTTGTGGAGGATAAGAGTCAGCTAAGTGTAAAAACTGTCGATTACAACCGGTTCGACTACTTCCCTTGTTTTTCCCCATATTTTCCCCTGTTACTCCCTGCGTGGAGATTGACCCTGTTATCATAAACCTCCCCTGTTTATTAACCCCGTATTGGCTGCTTTGTGTTTGTGTCACTGCATCTAAAGTACCCATGTTACATCTGCAATGACAGGTGGATAGCGGGAGGCATCGTCCCATGCGCTAAGGATCACTTATGATGGCACACTTTTAGGCAGTAACCTGGGAGTCAGAGATGCTTCCAGAGGACTTCCCCATGCTGTTCCCATGTCTTTTCAGCACTGTATGCATGTGTCTGATGATGTGTCACACACCACATGGCCAGATAAGGTTGTAAATAGTGTTGAGCGAGCACTAAAATGCTCGAGTGCTCGAAGCTCGGGCCGAGCTCACCGTGATACTCGGGTGCTCGACCCGAGCAACGAGCCCAATGTTAGTCTATGGGAGACCTGAGCATTTTTGCGGCGGCACCCCTGGCAGTCTGTAGAAAGCTTAAAAAGTGCCCAAAACGATACGGACAGTGTTCAAATGACACTGCTTTAGGGCAGCATGGGACGAGCCCACCAGAGAACCAGACTCCTCTGGTGGGCCCTGGCTTCTCCATCAGGGAAGTTGAGAGTGCCAAGGTGAGGAGCATGATGATGATAGAAGTTAGCATCTGCTTTGTTTTCTTGGAATGCAAGCATAAGTGTGCAACCTGCCACCCACCCACCCCCATGCTGCAATACCATACTGCTAGCTTGCTTGCACTTGAAATTGGGCCTTTTAGGCATGTGAAGGCTGACGCTGGCCTCCATTTTATGGCTGCGTCGGCGGCCTGGTATCCATACTCAGTCCCCAGCCGCCCGGCGGCCGGGTGTCCACGCTCGGTCCCCAGCCGCCGGAGGGCGGCCGGGTGTCCATACTTGGTCCCCATCCGCCCCGCGGCTGGGTGCCCACACACGGTCCCCAGCCACCTTTATTTCTCCTGGGAACTTCCCCCACACTTTTCTTAGCCTGGCCTGCTTTAGGGCAGCATTGGATGAGCCCACCAGAGAACCAGACCCCTCCGGTGGGCCCTGGCTTCTCCATCAGGGGAGTTGAGAGTGCCAAGGTGAGGAGCATGATGATGATGATAGAAGTTAGCATCTGCTTTTGTTTTCTTGGAATGCAAGCATAAGTGTGCAACCTGCCACCCACCCACCCCCAGGCTGCAATACCATACTGCTAGCTTGCTTGCACTTGAAATTGGGCATTTTAGGCATGTGGAGGCAGACGCCGGCCACCATGTCATGGCTGCGTTGGCGGCCTGGTATCCATACTCGGTTCCCAGCCACCAGGGGGCGGCCGGGTGTCCATAAACAGTCCCCAGCCTCCCCTATTTAAAGGACAGCCTAGCCACAAACACGTGGACAAGTGAATGTGGCCAGGGATGATCCATTTCACTGATGCCTTCACACTGGGTTAATATTGTGGAAGTCGGGACACAGTTGGACACTGGGATGCAACACGTCCTCCAGAAATAGAGGATTGCGGGTCCTGGGTCAATCAGGCTTCAACACAAAGTTCAGAAGGTAGACAGCAGCAGTGGTCAGCCTCCTACACAATGAGTAAATTATTCATGATCATGAGGCCATCCATCTCCTTAGCTTTCTGTTCCATGGAATTCAAGCGCATGTGTGGCGCCCCTGAGGGTTTAGTCGCCACAGGGGTACTGCACCTCAGACCGAGGTGTGGTATCTCCTCTCCGAGGAAAGGAAGGAGCACCTCTCAGAACTCAACCATCCATCCAACACTAGACCTCTCCCACCTGAGGGGGGCTTATATGCACCAGGGTGCTGCCCCAGCCGGGATAAGAGGAGATGGGGGGAACCATGTAGTGGGAGAGGGTGGAGGACGCACTTTAGGTTACACCACAAAATTCATATTTAATAAATGGCCATCTTGGGCTTATGGTCTTTGATTGTGATCTTCATCACTGAACGTGGCTTTCTGTGTGAACCTGCAGCTGATTGAGGATACACGGTCCTCATGCTCTGGCATTGAGGCGAGGAGCGGGCTAGAGTTAACGGTTGTCTCTACCCGGTCAAGGTCCCTACCTAAGAAGGCCTGGAGGGGAGCAGAGGAGACAAGCTCCGCAGGCAAAAGGATCCCAGGGGGATGCAGACGGAGCTGTATACGCCACCTGTCCTCACTATTCTGGCCTAGTCAGAGGGATTCCTGCTGCAAAAGGGGTACCGGCCCCCGATATCTGACTGTCACTTCATGTCCTAGTCAGAAAAGCCCGGAGGCTTGGAGGATCCCACCGGGTAACGGACGGAGCAAAGTTGCCACCCGTACCCTTATTCTGTGCATAGTCCAGAGGGAGACCCGGCCTTAGTACACGCACCACATACGTACAGGAGAGGACCTAGTGGGAAAGTCTAGGAACACTCTGGTGCAGGGGGTCCTGATTTCTGCACCCGAACTACCCGGAGTGTGCTGAACCCCTTCCTGGTGGCCGCAGCGCGCCGTGAGGAGCAAGGAGAAGCCTTGCAGCTGACACCTAACAACGTGAGTAAAGTTTGGAAGACTGCATCCATTGCCTTACTTCAACGTGACACCACACTGCACCACCCACTACGACTCCCCTGATCCATCTTCTCTGCCCTGAGGCCCTGCTCTGCCTGTGGGGAGTAGTACCATCTTCTGCTGCTACTACATCCCGCCTCAGAGGACTGCCGCAGCGCTGGTGGAGGATCACCAGAAATCACAGGTGGCGTAGTCATTTAATCCACTCGATTACCACCGTCCCTCCTAGCCCTTATTTTTGATAGTGACAACCCTGGGCACGGGCCGGACCTAGGCCACGACTGCATCCACCTTCCACCTGGAGGCCCGGTTCAGAGTACCCCCATCTCTCAGGGTGGGCTAGCGAGTAGCGAAGTAGGCGTCACACACATGTATGTAATAGTGGCTAGGCCTGAGGTGGTCAGCGTTTTGGTGCATATCCTACCTCCTCCGAGGATTGCTTGATGTTTTCCTGCTACTATCCCAGTTCTATGACTCCCGTTAAAACAAAGCTTCAGGTGATGAATGATGGATGAGGTGGTGGCAAAGGAGGAAGAGCAGGAGGAACAGGGACCATTCACATCAATATCAGGCCAGTCAACCACACATGTCTTGTAGGATATGTTTCTGTAGCAAAAGGAGCGGTTCGGCTACACAGTTATAGGGCATACAGTGAGTGCAATGCCTACCAAAAATGTCGAGGCACTCCAATGCCCCTTGGAAGTGACATGGAGGTCAGAGGGCCTTAACTAAACCGTTTTTTCCATTTATAGCAACTGAGTCTCCTGTACACTGTTGGCCTAAGCAGTGAATGGACGGCTTTCCAAAAATTATGAGGAACTGCAATGCCCCTTGAAACAGACGTGGATTACGGCATACTAAAAACCTTCTACTACTGTTGAGCGAACATGCTCGACACTGCTCGGTACTCGCCCGAGCATCACGCTACTCTGGATGTTCGGCGAGCACCGAGCATTTCCGGGTTACTCGGGCAGGAGCTCGGGTCTCGGCCTGCATGTTTGGCCCTCTTTACAGAGCCAATGAACATGCAGCAATTGCCAGCCAGTCACTGTAATGCCGCAGCCATGTTGGTTGTGGGCATTACATTGATTGGCTGGCCGCACAGCGTCACCTCGAGTATTTAAAACCGGGCGCCGCCATCTTGGACACAGACGGCTGGGATCAGACAGTGTAGGGACAGCGCTGCTGATTTAGGGAGAGATATATTCTGCGAAATAGTTAGCGTAGGGTCTGTAAAGGCTGCCAGATCAAACAAACAGTCCTTCTCAGGACTAATATCCTTCCCAGATATCAGGTAGGAAGGCAGGCTGTATAGGAGACGCAGTGGTTATACCAGCAAACGCTGCATTACAGTCCCGTGTGCTCCTGTTGCTGAAATTGCTGGACTTAGCTCCAGGTCTCGGGGGCCAGGAAAAATCCTTTCTTTTTCATCTAAATCCTCTTTTTTTTTTCCTCCTTCATACTGTACAAATACCCGTCTTATTAACCTTTTGGTGTACCCCCACCCCAAAAAAAAAAGTGTGTCTGTGACAGTTCAGACACAAATATATCTGTTTAAAATAGTCTGGTGTAGGCCAGAGAAACAGAAGTGTGGTTTTGCAGTTCCATGGTTCAAACCTCTGTATTATCCACTTTTGGGCCATTTGTATCTAAAAAAAAAAACAGTTTGAGTGTGTCGCTCACTGTTCAGCCGCAAATATATATATTTTACCGCTTCCCGACTGCCCACTGTACATAAACGTCGGCGCTGCCTGGGCTCTGTGCAGCGCCGACGTTTTTGAACGGTCGGTGGTCCCGCAGCCCTCAGGACCCCCAGGGTCCTGCAAGTGTTGCGGTTCAGAGTGACAGCTCTGACAGGGGACATCATCGGGACCTGATTGGATCAGGTCCCAATGATGTTAACCCTTTCCTATCTAATATATGCCGCGATCTATAGTGATCGCGGCATATAGAAGATAGTGAGAGGAGAGGGGGTCGTCCAGTTACCTCTCTGACGGCCCCCTGATGCCTTCCAGGACCTGCCGTTGTTATGGCAGCTGGAGGTCACATGACCGCCTCCAGATCTGCCATATATGGTGTCCTGTTAGGCTCAGCCTGCAGCTGAAGCCTAGCAGGAGACAGACTGTGAAACTGTCAGCAAACTTCTCATGCAATGTAATACGTCTATTACATTGCATGAGAACAGTGATTAGAAAAATAAAAATTAATGTCCCATACAGGGACTAAGTAAAAATGTAAAAAAAAGTCTAAAAAATGTTTTCAAACTGTTAAAAAAAAATCACAAAATAAATAAAAATAAATAAATAAAATATTAAACCAATAAATCTGTACATTTATGCAAAAACAAAGAGTACACATATTTAGTATCACCGCGTCCGAAACAACCCGATCTATAAAACTGTCACATTAATTAACTCCTTCTGTGCACACCGTAATAAAAATAAATAAAAAATGGAGCAAAAAACTATGCTTTTTCCTCATATCGCCAAACAAAAAGTGGAAAAAAATGCGATAAAAAAGCAAAATGGAAATAAAAATGGTACCGCTGAAAACGTCATCTTGTTCCGCAAAAAAAAGCCGCCATACAGCTCCATCAGCTGAAAAATAAAAAAAGTTATAGCTCTCAGAATAAAGCGATGCAAAAAATATATTTTTTCTATAAAATTGTTTTAATGTGTAAAAGCGCCAAAACAAAAAAATATACAGTAAGTGTAGTATCACTGTAAACGTACTGACCCGAAGAATAATGCTGCCTTATCACTTTTACCACATGCAGAACAGCATAAAAAAAACCTCAAAAAAACAATTCCTGAATTGTTGGTTTTTGTTAATTTTACCTCCCAAGAAACGGAATAGAAAGCGATCAAAAAATGTCATGTACCCAAAAATGGTACCAATAGAAAGGTCAACTCGTCCCGCAAAAAACAAGCCGTCACATGACTCTGTAGGCCTAAATATGGAAAAATTATAGGTCTCAAAATATGGCGATGCAAAAACTAGATTTTGCAAAAAAAAGCGTCTTAGTGTGTGACAGCTGTCAATCATAAAAACCCGATATGAATCTGGTATCACTGTAATCGCACCGACCTGAAGAATAAAGTAATCTTATCAGTTATACCGCATGAGGTAAATAAAACCAATTCTTCACCTGCTGCTGATTTGTTTATTATGTCTCCCAAAGATCGCAGTAAGGCTCTGCTCACATTTATCCTGGGCTCTGCACTGAGCACTTACACCAGAGTTTCCGTGTAAATCTCTGAAATACGTGATTCAGACGGAACCCATGATGGAAGATTCCCTGTAATGAGGCAGAAATAGGCCACTGTGGATGCCATCTGGCCTGTGATCCCACCGTGTCAGTTTTTTTAGGCATGCTTAAAAGTGCGGTTGGCCACAGTTTTGTGCACTTCTGAAAAAAAGGACACCGCTAAACAGAGGCCAGATGGAGTCCAGAGTAACTCTGCTGCCTCATTATAGTGAATGGATCCTGCAGGGATTTCATCTGAATTACATCACTTGGAAATTTAGATGGAAACCCCAATGTAAGTGCTCAGCATAGAGCGCCGGATAAATGTTACGTATAATGTTCCCAATAAAAGCTTCAACTCGGTCCTCAAAAAAAGCTAGTCCCCACTCAGGTCCCGTCATCTATTAAAAATATAAGGGACTTCCAAGTTACTGGTAGCAGAAAGGCTCTGGAGAAGTGAAATGGCCCTTGCCCCCCAAAAGAAATTCAGAAAATTTTGTGCTCCCAAATCCAAATGCCTATACTACAATAATTTGTTCTCCAATTGTCAAATAGCGCTCCGTCCCTCCCAGATCTCGCCGTATGGCTAAGCGATATGAAACAGCCACATATGGGGTATTGCCACTTTTAGAAGAAATTGTGAGACACATTTCGGCACCATTTTTACCCATTGCCCTGTGTGAAAATGTAAAATCTGAGGGTAAAACATTTTTTTGTGGTAAAAATACAATTATGTTTTCTTCACTGCCCAATGGTGGTATAAATTTAAAAATTAAAAAATACTCACTAGTTCCCTAGATGAATTCCTTGAGAGGTGTAGTTTACAAAATGGGGTCACTTGTGGGGGTTTCTGCTGTTTCGGCATGTCAGTGACTCTTCAAATGTGACATGGTGTCTGCAACCTATCCCAGCCAACATAGCGCTCCTTTCTCTTCCGAACCCTGCCGTACACCAAAGCAGTGGTTTTCCCCCACATATGGGGTATCGGCGTACTCAGGAGAAATTGCACAACAAATTTCATGGTGCAACTTCTCCTGTTATCCTTATGATAATGCAAAATTAGGGGATGAAAATCATTTTTTTGTGGGAAAAATGTGAAAATTTTATTTTTACGGCTCAATATTATAAACTTCTGTGAAGCATCTGGGGGTGCAAGGTGCTCACCACACATCTAGATAAGTTCCCTAAGGGGTCTAGTTTCCAAAATGGTGTCATTTGTGGGGTGTTTCCACTGTTTAGGCACATCAGAGGCTCCCCAAATGCAACATGGAGTCTGCTAATTATTCAAACAAATTTTACATTCAAAAAGTCTAAAGGCGCTCCTTCCCTTCCGAACCCTGCAATGCGCCCAAACAGTGGTTTTCCGTCACATATGGGGTATCAGCGCGCTAATGAGAAATTGCACTACAAATTGTTTATTCCATTTTTTTCTTGTTTCCCTTGTGAAAATAAAAAAATTGGGTCTAAAGTAACATTTTTGTGAAAAAAAGTTAAATGTTCATTGTTTTCTTCCACATTCCAAAAATTCCCATGAAACATCTGAAGGATTAATAAACTTCTTGAATGTGGTTTTGAGCACCTTGAGGGGTTCAGTTTTTAGAATGATGTCACTTTTGGGTATTTTCTGTCATAAAGGCCCCTCAAAGTCACTTCAAATAAGATGTGGTCCCCTAAAAAAATGTTATTGTAAATTTTGTTGGAAAAATGATAAATCGCTGGTCAATTTTAACCCTGATAGCTTCCTAACAAAAAAAAAATTGGGTTCCAAAATTGTGCTGATGTAAAGTAGACATGTGGGAAATGTTATATATTAACTATTTTGTGTGACATATCTCTCTGATTTAAGGGCAGGAAAATTCAAAGTTTAAAAAATGCAAAATTTTCAAAATTTTCGCCAAATTTCCGATTTTTTCACAAACGCAAGTGATGTCGAAGAAATTTTATGACTATCATGAAGTACAATATGTCACAAAAAAACCCTCTCAGAATCAGGGGAATCCGTTGAAGTGTTCCAGAGTAATTACTTCATAAAGTGACAGTGGTCAGAATTGAAAAAATTGGCCTGGTCACGAAGGCAAAAACAGGCTCTGGCGCGAAGTAGTTAAAAATGTCTGGTATACACCAGTAAATTATAACTGTGGTTTTGCTGTTCCACTGTAAAAAAAATCTCTATTATCCTGCTTTTGACTTTTTTTTGCCGTAAAAAAAAAAAATTTTAAAAGTGTCTCCCTGATTGTTCATACACAAATATATCTGTTGAAAATAGTCTGGTGTAGGCCAGAGAAACAGAAGTGTGGTTTTGCAGTTTCACGGATCAAACCTCTGTATTATCCACTTTTGGGCAATTTGTATCTAAAAAAAACAGTTTGAGTGTGTCGCTCACTGTTCAGCCGCAAATATATATATTTAAAAAAGTCTGGTATACACCAGTAAATTATAACTGTGGTTTTGCCATTCCACGGTAAAAAATCTCTATTATTCAGCTTTTGGCATTTTTTCCGTAAAGAAAAACAGTAATAGTTTCTTCCTGATTGTTAAGATTGTTTAAGAGAGTCGGGTGTAGGCCAGAGAAATAGAACTGTGGTTTTCCTCTTCCACGGTTCTAATCTACTTTTTATTACCCTTTTTCCATTGATAGTGCGAGTGTAAGCTATTTTACTTCCTTTATAATGGGCAAGGCGCGTGGCAAGGGACGTGGCACTGGACGTTCTTGTGATGGTCCGTGCAGAGGACGGAGCCGTGGCCAAGGTGAAAATGTGCCACAACCAACAGCCACATCTTCTCGCTCCCACTTCTTGACTGAATTACTAGGGACGCACAGAACAACACCAGTATTGCGAATGATCAGTGTGAACAGGTTATTAATTGGATAGCAGATAATACTTCCAGTTACCTAAACACCACCACCTCCGGTCTGTCTTCCACACGGTCAAATCTTAGTAGCCGTGAGTCTCAACCGCATACTCCTCCTCACCCTGATGCTCCTTCCTCCCACCATGCCGAGTGTGGTCAGACAGCAACTGATCCCACACTTGGACAGTCTGAAGAGCTGTTCACTGGTCAATTTCCAGATATGTGCTCCTCGCCTGCTCCGCTTGAAGTGGTGGAAGAGGAGATCCCATGTAGCGATGCCCAAATATTTGAACAGCCACGGCCACAGGAAATTGACGCTAGCAATTTGTCACAAGAGGTGGATGATGATGAGACACAATTGCCAGGAAGTGAGGAGAAGGATCGTGGTGCGCAAGTGGAAGAGGAGGAGGTGGTGGATGATCTAGTAACTGACCCAACGTGGCAAGAGGACATGCAGAGCGAGGCCAGCAGCACACAGGGTGAGGGAGGCAGAGTACCCCAACATGCAGGAAGAAGCAGTGTGGTGGCCGCACACAGAAGGCAGGCAACAGTTCCCCGTAACACCAACACGAGGGACGTTGCCAGTACAACCGGTAGGTCTTCCAGAGTCTGGAATTTTTTTAAAGACTCTACTGATAACCCCAAAAGGCCATTTGTACCACCTGCCATGCCAGCATCAGCAGGGGTGACAAAACTACCAGCCTGACCACCACCAGCATGATCAGGCACATGGCAGCAAAGCACCCGATGTTGTGGGGCGAACCCCAGGGTCCACGACCAGTGTCAGCGGGTGACACCACTGCTTCTTCCACTGTTGTGTGTGCAATAGAACCCCCTGTTGTGTGTGTAAGGCAATCCCCTGTCCATACTGCATGCAAAGATGCCCCCTCCTCTCAGTCTTCACTTGTTATGGCAGTTTCTCAAGAAACAGCATCAACGTCCACGTCCACGTCCCACTGCAGCGTTCAGTTATCCATATCCCAGACCTTTGAACGAAAGCGGAAATTCGCAGCCAACGCCCCTCAGGCCACAGTCCTAAATTCGCACATTTCACGACTGCTTGCATTGGAAATGCTGCCTTTTAGGCTGGTGGAGACGGAATCCTTCCGCAACCTTATGGCGGTGGCCGTCCCTCGGTACTCGGTCCCCAGCCGACACTATTTTGCCCGGTGCGCCATCCCCGCACTACAAAAGCACGTGTCCCAAAGCATCTGCCGTGCCCTCAACAAATCAGTTACTGGGAGAGTCCACCTGACAACGGACACGTGGACAAGTGCTTGTGGCCAGGGACGGTACATCTCCCTGATGGCACACTGGGTAAATATAGTGGAAGCTGGGACCCAGTCGGACCTTGGGACGGAACACATCCTCCCCACACCGAGGATTGCGGGCCCTATGTCAGTCAGAGTTGCCCCCACAGTGTACAGCTCCTGCGCATCATCCTCCTCCTCCTCATGTTCAGCCTCCATCTCAGATATCACCACATCAGTTACAAGCTGGAAGCACTGCAGTACTGTCTCCGCCAAGCGGCAACAGGCTGTGCTGAAACTCATAAGCTTAGGTGAGAAACCTCACACTGCTTATGAGTTGTGGACAGCTGTGAAAGAGCAGGCAGATCTGTGGCTGCGACCGCTGAACCTCCATCCAGGCATGATCGTATGTGACAATGGCCGTAACCTGGTGGCGGCTCTGAGGCGGGACGAGATCACACACATACCATGCCTGGCTCATGTGCTTAACCTCATGGTTCAGCGGTTTCTTAAATCGTACCCCGAGTTGCCAGATCTGCTCATCAAACTACGCCGCCTGTCAGCTCATTTTCGTAAGTTGTCTACAGCTTCGGCCGCCCTTGCTGTGTTTCAGCAGCGTTTGCAGCTTCCGTCACACCGACTGGTGTGTGATGTCCCCACACGTTGGAACTCTACCCTCCACATGTTGCAAAGGATTTGTGAGCAGAAGAGAGCAGTTGTGGAGTACCAGCTGCAGCAAGGCCGTCAATATTCAGGTCAGACTCCACACATAAGACCTCAGGAGTGGACCTGGATGTCTGACATATGTATCATCTTGACAAACTTTGAGGAGTCCGCCAAGATGGTGAGTGGCGATGATGCCATCATTAGTGTCAGCATTCCACTTGTCAGTCTTTTGCAATGCTCTCTGCAGAGAATTAAAGAGGAGGCATTGCAGCCAGAGTATGATGAGATGGATCAAGAAGCCGTAGCGGTCGATTACACACAGCCCAGCCAGATCTCATCTCAATGTGCATTGGGGGACAATGAGCGAGAGGAGGAGGAGGAAGATCAGGAGCTTGTATCATGCGCTGTAGACGGTAGTACCTGTACAGCTGTCATACCGTCGGTTCAGCGTGGGTGGCCTGAGGACAGGGGGGAAGAGGTGGAGAGCAAGGTCAGTCGACATCTTGGTGAGGACACGGAAGTCTTGCCCGTTACCAGTCTGGCACGCATGGCTGGCTTTATGTTACGCTACCTTAACCCTGACCCTCACGTTGTCAAAATGTTGGGTGACAGTCATTACTGGTTGGTGACACTTTTAGACCCCCGCTACAAGGAGAACTTTCACTCTCTTATTCCTGAGGTAGAGAGGTCTACAAAAATGGGGCAGTACCAGAAGGCCCTTGATGCAGAACTGATAAAAAAATTCCCATCTGAACACGCTAGCGGCAGAGGTCACAGTTCGTTGCCCAACCAAGGCGTACATGCGAGATAGACGCAACTCCAATCCAGCAGAGGCAGGGGAACACTGTCAACGTTCTGGGACAGTTTTCTCAGACCCTCCCTTCGGAGAGTCCCTGAGGCGCAGGGTACTCTCACAAGGAGTGGAAAGTTTCAAAAGATGGTGAGGGAGTACCTTGCCGACCGTTCCAGCGTCCTCCGTGATTCCTCTGTGCTTTTTAATTATTGGGTATCCAAGCTGGACACTAGGAATGAACTCGCTCTGTATGCCTTGGAGGTCCTGGCCTGCCCTGCCCTGCCGCTAGTGTTTTATCGGAGCTTGTTTTTAGTGCCGCTGGGGAATTATTACTGATAAGCGCACTCGCCTGTTAACTGACAATGCTGACAAGCTGACCCTTATCAAAATGAACAAGGGCTGGATTTGGCCAGACTTCTCATCACCACCAAATTACAGCAGAGTAACAAAGTCAAATCCACTTTGTTATTTCGGGAGGTGCATTCACATGCACCGCTTCACACCCACACATGGGTACACGCTTCCTCATTTCAGCTGTTTTATGTTATTCTCCTTATCCTCAGCCTCCATCACCACTATACCACCAGGGTGACTGTGGTCCGTGTTGGCATTATTGCAAGTTCCTCCGTCCTTATTTTTGTCAGCTTTTGCTTGGAAGGTGTATGCAAAGACTGTGGGAGACCCACTCCCCAATAATGGGAATAATATTTTTAAGATGCTGTACTGCATGGCTTTTCCAAGGGCCATTAAAACCGTCTTGTTAAGCTACTGCGACCTCCACCACTTTTCCAATGGCCAAGAAAACCGTCTTGTTAAGCTACTGTGACCTCCACGTCTCTTTCAAGGGGCATTGATATTGTCCTTTTATTCCACTGCGACCTCCACCACTCTTCCAAGGGGCATTAAAACCTTCTTGTTAAGCTACTGTGAACTCCACGTCTCTTCCAAGGGGCAATAAAACAGTCTTGTTAAGCTACTGTGACCTTCACGTCTCTCTTCCAAGGGGCATTAAAACTGTCTTGTAAAGCTACTGTGACCTCCACGTCTCTTTCAAGGGGCATTGATATTGTCTTTTTATTCCACTGCGACCTCCACCACTCTTCCAAGGGGCATTAAAACCGTCTCGTTAAGCTACTCTGACCTCCACAATTTTTCCAACGGGCATTGCATTTCCTCCTAATTTTAGGCAGCTTTTGCTTTTCAATGCATAAGCGAAAACTAAGGGAGATCCACTCCCCAATAATGGGTAGAAGGTTTTTAGTACACTGTAATCCACGTCTGTTTCAAGGGGAATTGCAGTTCCTCATAATTTTTGGAAAGCCTTCCATTCACTGCTTAGACCAACAGTGTACAGGAGACCCAGTTGCTATAAATGGAAAAAACGGTTTAGTTAAGGCCCTCTGACCTCCATGTCACTTCCAAGGGGCATTGGAGTGCCTCTAAATTTTTGGTAGGCATTGCACTCACTGTATGCCCTATAACTGTGTAGCCGAACCGCTCCTTTTGGTACAGAAACATATCCTACAAGATATGTGTGGTTGACTGGCCTGATATTGATGTGAATGGTCCCTGTTCCTCCTGCTCTTTCTCCTTTGCCACCACCTCATCCATCATTCATCACCTGAAGCTTTGTTTTAATGGGAGTCATAGAACTGGGATAGTAGCAGGAAAACATACAGCAATCCTCGGAGGAGGTAGGATATGTACCAAAACGCTGATCACCTCAGGCCTAGCCGCTAATACATACATGCGCTTGCATTCCAAGGAACAGAAAGCTAAGGAGATGGATGGCCTCATGATCATGAATAATTTACTCGTTGTGTAGGAGGCTGACCACTGCTGCTGTCTACCTTTTGAACTTTGTGTTGAAGCCTAATTGACCCAGGACCCGAAATCCTTTGTCTGGAGGACGTGTTGCATACCAGTGTCCAGCTGTGTCCCGGCTTCCACAATATTAACCCAGTGTGAATGCGTGAGATGAACCATCCCTGGCCACATTCACTTGTCCATGTGTTTGGGGTTAGGCTGTCCTTCAAACAGGGGCGGCAGTGGACCGTTTATGTACACCCGGCCGCCCCCAGGTGGCTGGGGACTGGGTATGGATACCAGGCCGCCGACGCAGCCATGACGTGGTGGCCAGATTCCGCCTCCACATGCCTAAAAGGTCCAATTTGAAGTGCAAGCAAGCTAGCAGTATGGTATTGCAGCCTGGGGGTGAGTGGGTGGCAGGCTGTACACTTACGCTTGCATTCCAAGAAAACAAAGCAGATGCTAACTCTATCATCATCATCATGCTCCTCACCTTGGCACTCTCAACTCACCTGATGGAGAAGCCAGGGCCCACCGGAGGAGTCTGGTTCTCTGGTGGGCTCGGCCAATGCTGCCCTAAAGCAGGCCAGGCTAAGAAAAGTGTGGGGTAAGTTCAGCAGAGAAATACGGGCGGCTGGGGACCGTGTATGGACACCCGGCTGGGGACCGTGTGTGGACACCAGGACGCCGACGCAGCCATGACATGGTGGCCGGCGTCTGCCTCCACATGCCTAAGCAAGCTAACAGTATGCTATTGCAGCCTGGGGGTGGGTGGGTGGCAGGCTGCATACTTGCGCTTGCATTGCAAGGAATGGGGGAGGTACAATTGAACGCTGCTCTGGGAGAAGGACTTGCACGGGGATAGTTGCAAGTCTGCATCTTCTGATGCGGCAAGGATCACTTCTGATGGGCACTCTTTTAGGCAGTGACCTGGGTGTCAGAGATGCTTCCAGGGGTCTTCCCCATGCTGTTCCCATGTCTTTTCAGCACTGTATGCATGTGTCACACAGCACATGGCCAGATAAGATTGTAAAATGTTAAAATGACATTTCCCGATGAATGCATTTGTCACGGTTGAAAGAAATACAGAAGTGCAAAAACTAATAAAAAATGCTACTTGTGAACATAGCACAAGGTGTGCAGGAGTATTTTTGTTTTTGGTTATTTATTTTACCTTATACACAAGTCTTTACCCTGGAAAGGAAGTTCCTTAACATATTTCACAGGAAAGCAGTTTCAGTTTCGTTTTTGAACGTTTTATTGTGAGCCCGTAAAAGTGGCTTAATACCTCTGACCACGTTGTTAACAGCAGTGACCTGGGGGTCAGAAATGCTTCCTGGGGCGATGCCCATGCTGTCTCCATGTCTTTTGAGCACTGTCAGTATCGTTTTGGGCACTTTTTAGGCTTTCTACAGACTGCCGGGGGTGCCGCCGCAAAAATGCTTGGGTCTCTCATAGACTAACATTGGGCTCATTGCTCGGGTCGAGCACCCGAGTATGACGGCAAGCTCGGCCTGAGCTTCGAGCACCCGAGCATTTTAGTGCTCGCTCAACATTACCTTCTACCCATTATTGGGGAGTGGGTCTCCCTTAGTGTTCGCCTATGCATTGAAAAGGAAAAGCTGACTAAAATTAGGAGGAAATGCATTGCCCCTTGGAAGAGCTGTGGAGTTCAGAATGGTTTAACAAGACGCTTTTAATGCCCCTTGGAAGAGACGTGAATGTCGCAGTAGCTTAACAAGACTGTTTTAATGCCCCATGGAAGAGATGTGGAGGTCACAGTAGCTTAACAAAACGGTTTTAATGCCCCTTGGAAGAATGGTGGAGGTCGCAGTAGCTTAACAAGACAGTTTAATGCCCCTTGGAAGAATGGTGGAAGTCGCAGTAGCTTAACAAGACTGTTTTAATGCCCCTTGGAAACATGGTGGTGGTCGCCATAGCTTAACAAGACTGTTTTAATACCCCTTGGAAGAGACGTGGAGGTCTCAGTAGCTTAACAAGACGGTTTTAATGCCTCTTGGAAGAGAATTGTAGGTTGCAGTAGCTCAACAAGACGGTTTTAATGCCCCTTGGAAGAGACGTGTAGGTCGCTGTAGCTTTAAAAGACGGTTTTAATGCCCCTTGGAAGACTGGTGGAGGTCGCAGTGGAATAAAAAGACAATAGCAATGCCCCTTGGAAAAGTGGTGGAGGTCGCAGTAGCTTAACAAGACGGTTTTAATGCCCCTTGGAAGAGACGTGGAGGTTCCAGTAGCTTAACAAGGCGGTTTTAATGCCCCTTGGAAGAGACGTGGAGGTTCCAGTAGCTTAACAAGACGGTTTTAATGCCCCTTGGAAAAGTGGTGCAGGTCGCAGTAGCTTAACAAGACGGTTTTAATGCCCCTCGGAAGAGACGTGGAGGTCC
Source organism: Phyllobates terribilis (assembly GCF_046119375.1). Taxonomy (NCBI): domain Eukaryota; kingdom Metazoa; phylum Chordata; class Amphibia; order Anura; family Dendrobatidae; genus Phyllobates; species Phyllobates terribilis. Next base: position 102,301,039 of record NW_027362767.1, read on the forward strand.
CAGTAGCCTACCAAGGCGGTTTTAATGCCCCTTGGAAGAGACGTGGAGGTTCCAGTAGCTTAACAAAACGGTTTTAATGCCCCTTGGAAAAGTGGTGGAGGTCGCAGGAGCTTATCAAGACGTTTCAATGACCCTCGGAAGAGATGTGGAGGTCCCAGTAGCTCAACAAGATGGTTTTAATGCCCCTTGGAAAAGTGGTAGAGGTCGCAGTAGCTTAACAAAACTGTTTTAATGCCCCTTGGAAGAGACGTGGAGGTTGCAGTAGCTTAAAAAGATGATTTAATGCCCCTTACAAGAGCCATGCAGTACATCATATTAAAAACATTATTCCAATTATTGGGGAGTGGGTCTCCCATAGTCTTTGCTTATGCCTTCAAAGCAAAAGCTGAAAGATATTAGGAGGAAATGCCATGCCCGTTCGAAGAGTCGTGGAGGTTAGAGTTAATTAAAAACAACATTTCAATGCCCCTTGGAAGAGCTGTGGAGTTCAGAGTGGTTTAAAAAGAGGCTTTCAATGATGCTCGGAAGATACGTGGAGGTCACAGTAGCTTAACAAGACCGTTTTAATGACCCTTGGAAAAGTGGTGGAGGTCGCAGTAGCTTAAAAAGACTGTTATAATGCCCCTCGTAAGAGACGTGGAGGTCACAGTAGCTTAACAAGACTGTTTTAATGCCCCTCGTAAGAGACGTGGAGGTCACGGTAGCTTAACAAGATGGTTCTAATGCCCCTTGGAAAAGTAGAGGAGGTCGCAGTAGCTTAACAAGACGCTTTCAATGACCCTCGGAAGAGATGTGGAGGTCCCAGTAGCTTAACAAGATGGTTTTAATTCCCCTTTGAAAAGTGGTGGAGGTCGCAGTATCTTAACAAGATGGTTTTAATGCCCCTTGGAAAAGTTGTGGAGGTCGCAGTAGCTTAACAAGACGGTTTTAATGCCCCTCGCAAGAGACGTGGAGGTCCCAGTAGCCTAACAAGACGGTTTTAATGCCCCTCGGAAGAGATGTGGAGGTTCCAGTAGCTTAACAAGACGGTTTTAATGCCCCTTGGAAAAGAGGTGGAGATCGCAGTAGCTTAACAAGACGGATTTACTGCCCTTCGGAAGAGACGTGGAGGTCCCAGTAGCTTAACAAGATGGTTTTAATGTCACTTGGAAAATTGGTGGAGGTCGCAGTAGCTTAACAAGACGGTTCTAATGCCCCTTGCAAAATTGGTGGAGGTCACAGTAGCTTAACAAGACGGTTTTAATGCCCCTTGGAAAAGTGGTGGAGGTCGCAGTAGCTTAACAAGATGGTTTTAATGCCTCTTGGAAAAGTGGTGGAGGTCGCAGTAGCTTAACAAGACGGTTTTAATGCCCCTTGGAAAAGTGGTGCAGGTCGCAGTAGCTTAACAAGACTATTTTAATGCCCCTCGGTAGAGACGTGGAGGTTCCAGTAGCTTAACAAGACGGTTTTAATGCCCCTTGGAAAAGTGGTGCAGGTCGCAGTAGCTTAACAAGACTATTTTAATGCCCCTCGGAAGAGACGTGGAGGTCCCAGTAGCTTAACAAGACGGTTTTAATGCCCCTTGGAAAAGTGGTGGAGGTCGCAGTAGCTTAACAAGACGGTTTTAATGCCCATTGGAAAAGTGGTGGAGGTCGCAGGAGCTTAACAAGACGGTTTTAATGCCCCTTGGAAAAGTGGTGGAGGTCACAGTAGCTTATCAAGACGTTTCAATGACCCTCGGAAGAGATGTGGAGGTCCCAGTAGCTCAACAAGATGGTTCTAATGCCCCTTTGAAAAGTGGTGGAGGTCTCAGTATCTTAACAAGATGGTTTTAATGCCCCTTGGAAAAGTGGTAGAGGTCGCAGTAGCTTAACAAAACGGTTTTAATGCCCCTTGGAAGAGACGTGGAGGTTGCAGTAGCTTAACAAGATGATTTAATGCCCCTTCCAAGAGCCATGCAGTACATCATATTAAAAACATTATTCCAATTATTGGGGAGTGGGTCTCCCATAGTCTTTGCTTATGCCTTCAAAGCAAAAGCTGAAAGATATTAGGAGGAAATGCCATGCCCGTTCGAAGAGTCGTGGAGGTTAGAGTTAATTAAAAACAACATTTCAATGCCCCTTGGAAGAGCTGTGGAGTTCAGAGTGGTTTAAAAAGACGCTTTCAATGATGCTCGGAAGAGACGTGGAGGTCACAGTAGCTTAAAAAGACGGTTTTAATGCCCCTTGGAAAAGTTGTGGAGGTCACAGTAGCTTAACAAGACGGATTTAATGCCCCTTGGAAAAGTAGTGGAGGTCGCAGTAGCTTAACAAGGCGGTTTTAATGCCCCTCGTAAGAGACGTGGAGGTCACAGTAGCTTAACAAGACTGTTTTAATGCCCCTCGTAAGAGACGTGGAGGTCACAGTAGCTTAACAAAATGGTTTTAATGCCCCTTGGAAAAGTAGTGGAGGTCGCGGTAGCTTAACAAGACGCTTTCAATGACCCTCGGAAGAGATGTGGAGGTCCCAGTAGCTTAACAAGATGGTTTTAATGCCCCTTGGAAAAGTGGTGGAGATTGCAGTAGCTTAACAAGACGGTTTTAATGCCCCTCGTAAGAGACGTGGAGGTCGCAGTAGCTTAACAAGATGGTTTTAATGCCCCTTGGAAAAGTTGTGGAGGTCGCAGTAGCTTAACAAGACGGTTTTAATGCCCCTCGAAAGAGACGTGGAGGTCCCAGTAGCCTAACAAGACGGTTTTAATGCCCCTCGGAAGAGACGTGGAGGTTCCAGTAGCTTAACAAAACGGTTTTAATGCCCCTTGGAAGATACGTGGAGATCGCAGTAGCTTAACAAGACGGATTTACTGCCCTTCGGAAGAGACGTGGAGGTCCCAGTAGCTTAACAAGACTGTTTTAATGCCCCTTTGGAAGATACGTGGAGGTCGCAGTAGCTTAACAAGACTGTTTTAATGCCCCTTAGAAAAGTGGTGGAGGTCACAGTAGCTTAACAAGACGGTTGTAATGCCCCTCGGTAGAGACGTGGAGGTTCCAGTAGCTTAACAAGACGGTTTAAATGCCCCTTGGAAAAGTGGTGGAGGTCACAGTAGCTTAACAAGACAGATTTAATGCCCCTTGGAAAAGTGGTGGAGGTCGCAGTAGCCTAACAAGGCGGTTTTAATGCCCCTCGGAAGAGACGTGGAGGTCGCAGTAGCTTAACAAGACGGTTTTAATGCCCCTCGGAAGAGACATGGAGGTTCCAGTAGCTTAAGATGGTTTTAATGCCCCATGGAAAAGTGGTGGAGGTCGCAGTAGCTTAACAAGACGGCTTAAATGCCCTTTGGAAAAGTGGTGGAGGACGCAGTAGCTTAACAAGACGGTTTTAATGCCCCTTGGAAGAGACGTGGAGGGCCCAGTAGCTTAAGATGGTTTTAATGCCCCTTGGAAAAGTTGTGGAGGTCGCAGTAGCTTAACAAGACGGTTTTAATGCCCCTTGGAAAAGTGGTGGAGGTCACAGTAGCTTAAAAAGATGGTTTTAATGCCCCTCGGAAGAGACGTGGAGGGCCCAGTAGCTTAACAAGACAGTTTTAATGCCCCTCGGAAGAGACTTGGAGGTTCCAGTAGTTTAACAAGATGGTTTTAATGCCCCTTACAAGAGCCATATAGTACAGCATCTTTAAAATATTATTCCCATTATTGGGGAGTGCGTCTCCCACAGTCTTTGCTTATGCCTTCCCATCAAAAGCTGACAAAAATAAGGACGGAGGAACTTTCAATAATGGCAACACGGACCACAGTCACCCTGGTGGTATAGTGGTTGTGGAGGCTGAGGATAAGGAGGAGAACATAAAACAGCCGAAATGAGGAAGCGTATACCCATGTGTGGGTGTGAAGCGGTGCATGTGAATACACCTCCCGAAATAACACAGTGGATTTGACTTTGTTACTCTGCTGTCATTTGTTGGTGATGAGAAGTCTGGCCCAATCCAGCCCTTGTTCATTTTCATAAGGGTCAGCTTGTCAGCATTGTCAGTTGACAGGCGAATGCGCTTATCAGTTATAATTCCCCCATCGGCACTAAAAACACGCTCCGATAACACGCTAGTGGCAGGGCAGGCCAGGACCTCCAAGGCTTACAGAGCGAGTTCATCCCAAGTGTCCAGCTTGGATACCCAATAATTAAAAGGCACAGAGGAATCACGGAGGATGCTGGTACAGTCGGCAAGGTACTCCCTCCCCATCTTTTGAAACTTTCCACTCCTTGTGAGAGTATCCCGCGCCTCCGGGTCTGTCCGAAGGGAGGGTCTGAGAAAACTGTTCCAGAACGTTGACAGTGTTCCCCTGCCTCTGCTGGACTGGAGTTGCGTCTCTCTCGCATGTACGCCTTGGTTGGGCAATGAACTGTGACCTCTGACACTAGCGTGTTCAGATGGGAATTTTTTTTAACAGTTCTGCAGCAAGGGCCTTCTGGTACTGCCCTATTTTTGTAAACCTCTCCACCTCAGGAATAAGAGAGTGAAAGTTCTCCTTGTAGCGGGGGTCTAAAAGTGTCACCAACCAGTAATGACTGTCACATTTTGACAACGTGAGGGTCACGGTTAAGGCAGCGTAACATAAAGTCAGCCATGCGTGCCAGACTGGTAACGGGTAAGACTTCCGTGTCCTCACCAAGATGACGACTGACCATGCTCTCCTCCTCCTCCTCCCCCCTGTGCTCAGGCCACCCACGCTCAACCGGCGGTATGACAGTTGTACAGATACTACCGTCTACAGCGCATGATACAAGTTCTTCCTCCTCCTCCTCCTCTCCCTCATTGTCCCCCAATGCACATTGAGATAAGATGAGGCTGAGCTGTGTGTAATCGAACGCTTCGGCTTCTTGATCCATCTCATCATACTCTGGCTGCAATGCCTCCTCTTTAATTCTCTGCAGAGAGCGTTGCAAAAGACAGACAAGTGGAATGCTGACGCTAATGATGGCATCATCGCCACTCACCATCTTGGTGGACTCCTCAAAGTTTGTCAAGATGGTACATACGTCAGACATCCAAGTCCACTCCTGAGGTCTTATGTGTGGAGTCTGACCTGAATATTGACGGCCTTGTTGCAGCTGGTACTCCACAACTGCTCTCTTCTGCTCACAAATCCTTTGCAACACGTGGAGGGTAGAGTTCCAATGTGTGGGGACATCACACACCAGTCGGTGTGACTGAAGCTGCAAATGCTGCTGCAACACAGCAAGGGCGGCGGAAGCTGTAGCCGACTTGCGAAAATGAGCTGACAGGTGGCGTACTTTGATGAGCAGATCTGGCAACTCGGGGTACGATTTAAGAAACCGCTGAACCACGAGGTTAAGCACATGAGTCTGGCATGGTACGTGTGTGATCTCGCCTCGCCTCGCCTCAGAACTGCCACCAGGTTACGGCCATTGTCACACATGACCATGCCTGGATGCAGGTTCAGCGGTCTCAGCCACAGATCTGCCTGCTCTTTCACAGCTGTCCACAATTCACAAGCAGTGTGAGGTTTCTCACCTAAGCTTGAGTTTCAGCACAGCCTGTTGCTGCTTGGCGGAGGCAGTACTGCAGTGCTTCCAGCTTGTAACTGATGTGGTGATATCTGAGATGGAGGCTGAACATGAAGAGGAGGAGGAGGATGATGCGCAGCAGCTCTACACTGTGGGGGCAACTCTGATTGACATAGGGGCCGCAATCCTCGATGTGGGGAGGATGTGTTCTGTCCCAAGGTCCGACTGGGTCCCGGCTCCACTATGTTTACCCAGTGTGCCATCAGGGAGATGTACCATCCCTGGCCATAAGCACTTGTCCACGTGTCCGTTGTCAGGTGGACTCTCCCAGTAACTGCGTTGTTGAGGGCATGGCAAATGTTTTGGGACACGTGCTTGTGTAGTGCGGGGATGGCACACCGGGCAAAATAGTGTCGGCTGGGGACCGAGTACCAAGGGACAGCCACCGCCATAAGGTTGTGGAAGGATTCAGTCTCCACCAGCCTAAAAGGCAGCATTTCCAACGCAGTCGTGAAATGTGCGAATTTAGGACTGTGGCCTGTGGGGCGTTAGCTGCGAATTTCTGCTTTCGTTCAAAGGTCTGGGATATGGACAATTGAACGCTGCGGTGGGACGTGGACGTTGATGCTGTTTCTTGAGAAACTGCCATAACAAGTGAAGACTGAGAGGAGGGGGCATCTTTGCATGCAGTATGGACATGGGATTGCCTTGCACACACAACAGGGGGTTCTATTGCACGCACAACAGCGGAAGAAGCAGTGGTGACTCCCGCTGACACTGGTCGTGGACCCTGGGGTTCACCCCACAAAGTCGGGTGGTTTACTGCCATGTGCCTGATCATGCTGGTGGTGGTCAGGCTGGTAGTTTTGTCACCCCTGCTGATGCTGGCATGGCAGGTGGTACAAATGGCCTTTTTGGGCTTATCAGCAGAGTCTTTAAAAAAATTCCAGACTCTGTAAGACCTACAGGTTGTACTGGCAACGTCCCTCGTGTTGGTGTTATGGGGAACTGTTGCCTGCCTTCTGTGTGCGGCCACCACACTACTTCTTCCTGCCTGTTGGGGTACTCTGCCTCCCTCACCCTGTGTGCTGCTGGCCTCGCTCTGCATGTCCTCCTGCCACGTTGGGTCAGTTACTAGATCATCCACCACCTCCTCCTCTTCCACTTTTGCACCACGATCCTCCTCCTCACTTCCTGGCAATTGTGTCGCATCATAGTCCACCTCTTGTGACAAATTGCCAGCATCTAATTCCTGTGGCCGTGGCTGTTCAAATATTTGGTCATCGCTACATGGGATCTCCTCTTCCACCACTTCAAGCGGAGCAAGCGAGGGGCACAAATATGGAAATTGACCAGTGAACAGCTCTTCAGAGTGTCCAAGTGTGGGATCAGCTTGTTAGAACTCTCCTGTTAGGTTTTTTCTATCTTGCTGGTCACATGACCTTTTTTGCCTATTTAATCCTGCCCCGCCCTCCTGGCCTTGCTGGACTTCATTGTAATTTCTACTCTTAAGTTAGCCTGGTGCTTAGTTACCTTTCTCAGTCAGTTTATCTAGGTCTTCGGACCTTTATGTTCTATGTTGTGTGTTTGTCTTTTACTGCTACAATTTCTGCTAGGAGGTGTCCAACTTTATCCTAGTCCCTAGTTCTTGTAGGGATCCCTCCCTTGCATCTATAGGTCTTCGTACAGACTAGCCGAGGACTTTAGCGGGTCTGATCGCAGGATCAGGTTCCCCGTTACATCGTAGGGATCTAGCTTAGTTCTATTGTAGGGACAGATCTCCTGTCTTTCCTTAGTGCTTGTAACAGATCATAACAGTAAGTCCAGCCCAAAAATACCTCTAAGGAAAGACTTCCAGTTTCCATCATGGTGTCGGTTCAGGATTTGGCTCAACGCCTGCAGGGACTCTCTCTGGAGGTGGCCGAGCTCCAACAACACGTGAGTAGCTGTTCTGGAGCACATTTTGTGGAGCCAAAGGTACGTTTGCCTGATTTATTTTTTGGTGATCAAGAAGAATTTTTTTCCTTTAAAAATGCTTGTTTGTTGTATTTTCCTTTGAGACCCAGATCCTCTGGTGATGAATCACAGCGCATAGGGTTCATAATGTCACTTTTGCGCAAAGAACCTCACGGATGGGCCTTTTCTCTCCAACCTAGTGATCCATGCTTTAGATCAGTGGATAGTTTTTTTTCTGCTTTGGGTTTGTTGTATGATGATCCTGATCGTGTCTCATCAGCTGAGACTGAATTGAGACGTTTGAGGCAGGGATCAGGTAATGTGGAAAAATATTGTTCTCACTTCCGTCGGTGGTCTGCCCAGGTGGGGTGGAACGATTCAGCTTTGAAAAGTTTGTTTCTTGCGGGGCTAGGTGAAAGGGTTAAGGATTTGCTGATTGCTTATCCCACACCTGGAAACTTGCAGGAGGCAATGCAATTAGCTATATGGGTGGACAGGAGACTGCGTGCAAGGGTTAATGAGAGTAAATCCTCTGCCATGTCAGCTCCGAGTCTTGAGAGGGTCTGTACTGACATTGGAGAGCCGATGGAGATTGGGGCGATGGCACCCCGCTCTCAGGAAAAAGACCGCAGGTCTTCTGAAGGTTTGTGCTTTTATTGAGGGAAATCTGACCATTTTATTAAGAACTGTGTGCTTCGTATGAACAAAGAAAAATAAAAGGTCAGTTACGCCCGTATTGCCTGTTTAAATAGTAAGGGGGTATTTTTTTCTGCTACTACTGCTGCTCAGGAAGAATTAATTGAATTTCGGATATTTGTGGATTGTGGTTCTACTCTGAATGTGATTGATGGGGGATTCTTGGAAAAACTTAAATTAAAACCCAAACCTTTGTCATCCCCTATTGCTGGGGTTTCTGTCGATGGCTCCCCCTTGAAGAGTGTTACTCACAAGGTCTGTGAATTTCCCCTCACTATTAATGGTATTCACCAAGAAAATTTGGATTTGGTGGTATTAAATAATTTGCCTTCTCCAGTAATTTTGGGGTTACCCTGGTTAAAATTGCACAATCCTGTACTGGATTGGTCTACCAATGAAATTAAGTCCTGGAGCCCTAAGTGTTATGACAAGTGTTGTAACGGACGTATTGCTGCGGTGGAAAAAGGGGAATTACCTGTACCTATTTAGGATTTTTGGAGAGTTTTTTCTGAGGAGGAGTCACAAATTTTGCCTCCCCATAGAGACTATGATTGTACCATTGAATTTGTCCCTGGAGCGACTCTTCCTAAAAGTCGTTTATTTAATCTTACTATTCCTGAGAGAAAGGCTTTAGAGGAATACATACAGACAAGCTTGGCCGCCGGTCACATTAGGCCTTCCAAGTCTCCTGTGGCAGTTGGATTTTTTTTTTTGCTAAAAAAAAGGACTGCGGTTTACGTCCTTGTCTGGATTTTCGTGAGATTAATAAAATTACTGTACGCAATCCTTACCCACTGCCATTGATTCCTGATTTGTTTAACCAGTTAGTGGGGGCCAAGTGGTTCTCTAAAATTGATCTCCGGGGGGCATACAATTTGTTGCACATGAAGGAGGGTGATGAATGGAAGACTGCTTTTAACACTCCTGTGGGTCATTTTGAGAACCTGGTTATGCCTTTTGGTCTTACCAATGCTCCAGCATTTTGTCAGAATCTTATTAATGACATCCTAAGACCTTTGATCGGCAAAAATGTGGTTGTGTATTTGGATGACCTTTTGATTTATTCACCGGATCTGGAGTCTCATTGGTGGAGCGTACGTGAGGTATTACAGTTATTAATTGACAATTCGCTTTTTGCTAAGCTGGAGAAATGTGAGTTCGCTGTACAGAGAATTAGTTTTTGGGCTACATTATCTCCAGCGAGGGCTTTGAGATGGACCCTGTGAAGGTTCAGGCGGTTCTGGAATGGCCTTGGCTTATTGGTTTGAAATCGATACAGAGGTTTTTGGGTTTCGCCAATTATTACAGAAAATTCATTAAAAATGTTTCTATTATTGTCAAACCACTGACCGATCTCACCAGGAAAGGTGCTAATGTGGTTCAGTGGACTACTGAGGCCATTGAAGCTTTTGTGTTTCTAAAGGAGAGGTTCAGCTCTGCTCCCATCCTTATGCAGCCTGATGTGACTAAGCTATTTTTGGTTGAGGTTGATGCTTCTTCGGTGGGGGTCGGTGCGGTGTTGTCTCAGAAAAACAAGGATGGAGTACATCCCTGTGCTTTGTTTTCAAAAAAATTTTCTGAGACTGAACTAAATTACGATATTGGTAATCGGGAATTGCTGGCTATTAAACTCGCATTTGAACACTGGCGTCATCTCTTGGAAGGTGCTGAATTTCCCATTCAGGTTTTCACTGATCATAAAAATCTGATCTATCTTGATGCTGCCAAGCGCTTGAATGCCCGTCAGGCTAGGTGGGCACTTTTTTTCTTGCGGTTTAATTTTTCCGTTACTTACATCCCGGGTACCAAGAATGTTAAAGCGGATGCTTTGTCTCGCAGCTTTTCTCCCATGGTCGGTGCTGAGGAGGAGGGGAGCATTTTACAAGAAGGTGTTGTGATTGCTGCATTGGACTCCGTTTTGGAAGATGAGATTCTTAGAGCACAGGAGAATGCCCCATCTAACACTCCCCATGGGAGGTTGTTTGTGCCTAGGACCTTTAGGAGAGATTTGTTTGTTGAGTGTCATGAGTCTCGGTTGGCAGGTCATCCAGGAATTTCTGAGACCAAGAGACTTGTGGGTCCCAGTTTTTGGTGGCTTGGATGGCAGAAGGAAGTCATTAAGTGGGTGCGTCAATGTATGGTGTATGCTAGATCTAAGTCTTCACACACTCCTGCAGCGGGGTTGCTTTGCCCTCTGGAGGTTCCTAGTGCACCTTGGACACTTCTGGCTATGGACTTTATTACTGACCTTCCCCCCTCTGAGGGTTTCACAGTCATCTGGGTGGTCGTGGACCGTTTTAGCAAGATGTGTCACTTGGTTCCTTTCATCAAACTGCCCTGCGCTAAGACACTCGCTAAGGCCTTTGTCAAGGAAATTGTCAGACTACATGGCGTTCCTACTGACATTGTTTCGGATAGGGGACCTCAGTTCGTGGCTTGGTTTTGGCGTGCTTTTTGTGACAGGTTGGGAGTTCATTTGTCGTTTTCATCCGGATATCATCCTGAGTCTAATGGCCAGACAGGAAGAATCAGGATGTTGAGCAGTTCTTGCGTTGTTTTGTGGCAGATAATCAGGAGGGGTGGTCTGATTTTCTGCCACTTGCTGAGTTTGCTCTTAACAACCATACATCCTCTTCTGCTGGTTGTTTGCCTTTATTTTGTTGTTCTGGGAGACATCCATCTTTTGGGTCATTCTCCAAATTGGTATCGGCTGTGCCTGAGGAGGAGAGTTTTTCCGGTGATTTGGGGAGAGTTTGGACGGATGTGCGTGGTAATCTTCAGGAGGCTAACAAAAAATCTAAGAGGTACTTTGATAGGAAACGGCAAGAGGTTTTGTTTGCTATTGGTGACATGGTTTGGTTGTCCTCTAAGAATATGTAGTTGAGGATTCCTTCTAAAAAATTGGGTCCCAAGTTTGTAGGGCCCTTTAAGGTGCTTCAGGTAGTTAACCAATCTGCTGTTAGGTTGGAGGTTCCTACCTCCTGGAAGATTAATCCGGTGTTTCATGTTTCTCTGTTGAAAAGAGCTTATGTGTCGGATGGAGACGCCTCTGCCACTGTTCCTCCGGTGGTGGAGGACGGGGAATACGAAATTTCCCGCATCCTAAATTCTAGACGGTATAGAGGGAGTTTGCAGTATCTCGTCGCTTGGAAGGGTTTCGGACCCGAGGATAACTCATGGGTGAGGGCGGATGATGTTTCTGCTTCCAGACTTGTCAGAGCGTTTCACAAGAGGTTTCCTGATAAGCCTGGGCCTAGGGGATCCGGAGGATCCTCATAGAAGAGGGGGTACTGTTAGGTTTTTTCTAACAGGAGAGTTCTATCTTGCTGGTCACATGACCTTTTTTGCCTATTTAATCCTGCTCCGCCCTTCTGGCCTTGCTGGACTTCATTGTAATTTCTACTCTTAAGTTAGCCTGGTGCTTAGTTACCTTTCTCAGTCAGTTTATCTAGGTCTTCGGACCTTTATGTTCTATATTGTGTGTTTTGTCTTTTACTGCTACAATTTCTGCTAGGAGGTGTCCAACTTTATCCCAGTCCCTAGTTCTTGTAGGGATCCCTCCCTTGCATCTATAGGTCTTCGTACAGACTAGCCGAGGACTTTAGCGGGTCTGATCGCAGGATCAGGTTCCCCGTTACATCGTAGGGATCTAGCTTAGTTCTATTGTAGGGACAGAGCTCCTTTCTTTCCTTAGTGCTTGTAGCAGATCTTAACACAGTTGCTGTCTGACGACACTCGTCATGGTGGGAGGAAGGAGCATCAGGGTGAGGAGGAGTATGCGGTCGAGACTCACGGCTACTAAGATTTGACCGTGTGGAAGACAGACTGGAGGTGGTGGTGCCGAGGTAACAAAGTATTATCTGCTATCCAATTAATAACCTGTTCACACTGATCAGTTCGCAATACTGGTGTTGTTCTGTGCTTCCCTAGTAATTCGGTCAAGAAGTGGGAGCAAGAAGATGTAGCTTTTGGTTGTGGCACATTTTCACCTTGGCCTCGGCCCCGTCCTCTGCACGCACCACCAACTGTTTTTTTTTAGATACAAATGGCCCAAAAGTGGATAATACAGAGGTTTGAACCGTGGAACTGCAAAACCACACTTCTGTTTCTCTTGTCTACACCAGACTATTTTCAACACATATATTTGTGTCTGAACTGTCACAGACACATTTTTTTTTTTTTTTTTTTTTTTTGGGGGAGGGGTGGATACCAAAATGTTAATAAGACGGGTATTTGTACAGTGTGAAGGAGGAAAAAAAAAGAGGATTTAGATGAAAAAAAAAGTATTTTTCCTGGCCCCCGAGACCTGGAGCTAAGTCCAGCAATTTCAGCAACAGGAGCACACGGGACTGTAATGTAGCGTTTGCTGGTATAACCAGTGCGTCTCCTATACAGCCTGCCTGCCTGCCTGATATCTGGGATGGATTTTAGTCCTGAGAAGGACTGTTTGTTCTGGCAGCCTTTACAGACCCTACACTACCTATTTCGCAGTATATATCTCTCCCTAAATCAGCAGCGCTGTCCCTACACTGTCTGATCCCAGCCGTCTGTGTCCAAGATGGCGGCGCCCGGTTTTAAATACTCAAGGTGATGCTGTGCGGCCAGCCAATCAATGTAATGCCCACAACCAACATGGCTGCGGTATTACAGTGACTGGCTGGCAATCCCTGCATGTTCGTTGGCTCTGTAAAGAGCGCCAAACATGCAGGGCGGAGACCCGAGCTCCCGCCCGAGTAACCCGGAAATGCTCGGTGCTCGCCGAACATCCCGAGTAGTGTGATGCTCGGGCGAGTACCGAGCAGTGTCGAGCAAGTTCGCTCAACACTAGTAATTACGTATCTTTATGTAATCCAGCACTACATTTTTATTGTACTTTTATTAATCTTTCTGTTTGAGTCCATTTTTATTTTTGCACTTTCATTTTTTCCTCTTGTTCTAAGAGCCATAACGGTGTATACATTTTTTATATTAGCAAATAAGGGTACAAGTGCTACTGTATGTACGGGACAGTGCATGTCCACTATCTTAGCTTCCATTTCAATTTTCACCCTAAGGGTATGTGCCCACGTTGCGGAAATGAAGCGGAAAATTTGCGCTTCATTTCCGCATGTCCTTTCCCGGAAAAACGCATGCGGAATTTCGCAAGCGTTTATCGCGCGTTTTTCGTACGTTTTCGACATGCTTAATTGCCTTGCGTTTTTTATTGCACTGCAAAGGCAATTCTGCATGCGGAAACGCAAAATTAATTGACATGCTGCGGATTTTTGTGCGCATCAAAAACGCTGCGGAAAAATCCGCAGCATGGGCATAGAACTTGCGGATTCTCATTGGGGACCATGGGGTGCGGATTACCAAGCGTTTTACAAGCGCTTCCGCTGCGGAAATTCCGCATCAAATACACTTGTAAAACGCTACGTGGGCACATACCCTAACGCCACCTTCGACTTGGTGATTGACGGATAATTAGCATTTCCTAAGTATGACAATTACCTATTGGTGAGCACAGACCACATCCAGACTCAACTGCGTATGACTTCTAAAGTGAGTTTCTTTGCATCATATCAGAATGTTTATTTCATAAAGGGATGGTTCTTATAACCTTTACACACATGTAGTCAGTTTGCGGGTAAAATAAGCTGACCGTTTCCCTTTAAACATGCAAAAGAATAACGAATTAGGGTATATCTCAAATCTACATCCTAAACAAAAGATTTAGCAAATAAAGGGACTCTGAAGGTTGGTCTCCAACAGTTTCTTAAATAATGGCACACAATGTAGTTTCATAAAATAAAGGCGATCAATAGTATCTAAACTATTACATGTAACTGTGACTAAAGTACCCCAGGTGCCTCATAGGTCATGCTGGGTTTCTTATAAGAAATTGTGACTACTGGTTTTGTTGATTCTCATGTTGACGGCTTGATCTCAGAAATCGGATATGTACTTGGCACTCGGACCGAAAATACGTTTGACTGCATAAGCCTTTATAAAGTGTAGTAGACAAGCCAAGAGATGGAGAGACTGGCTAAGTGCATGCTGCATATAGTGTCGCCATCTTGATTTTTATTTTTTTTTGGCAACTAATCCCAAAAATACAGATGCCCAACATTTTTACAGACACATTGGAAAACCATAATGAATCATTAAGATTTTTGGTAATATATGACTACAGCCCTGAATGCTGCCATGAACACATTAAATACATTCACTGTGAATCGTAAAATGATAATTAAGCCGTGTTCACATGCAGCATTTTTTATGCAATTGAGAAGGTGATTTTTGCGTTAACAGCAATAGCGATGAGATTTCAGAAATCTCATGCACACACACGTGTTTTTTTTCCTGACTGAATTTGAGATCTGCAGCATGTCAATTCTTTCAGTGTTTTTGCAGTTTTTCTTTCACCCATAGAAAACAATGAGAAAGTGGAAAAATAACGCAAAAAATGTAGCAAACAGGTTTTGCCTCATTTTTGGCTGCGTTTTTGGTGAATAAAACTAACTTTATTTAATCATGTACTGCAGACAAAGCAAATATGTTATACGCACAGAAAAAAAGAAAACACAGCAAAAAATGCACCAAAAAAATGCAGCAAAACCTGCATTTTGAACAGTGTTTTTACTGCCAAGAGAGACAGTTTTAGCTGAAAAAAAAGATGGAAAAAAGCTTTAAGTGAACATAGCCTTATACACATAACACTCCTCCTGCTTCATAACAGTTGACGAACAAATCACAATTTTATTTGCAGACAAAGTAAAAAAGTGCCCTATTTGTTCAGACTGTTCAAAAAGTTCTGGACTGTTAAGCTTCGTTCCTATTAAGAGTTTGGGGAGTTATTTTATGTTTTGATTTCTGCAACTATTAAGTAAAATAGGTTACTTGCATTTTTTCAAAAATAAGCAACGCAAAAAACTCAACAAAAGCTCATTGCGGGAACTTAGTCTAAGTAACCCTGCCTGAATGTGAACACAGTTTGCTGGTGAAATATTCTGATTCATTTAGTCCTGCTTATACAATCTGTAGAAATTGTCACAGAAATTGGAGACTATGATGCAAGGAAATCAGATGGAATAACTGGAGAGCCAAAAAGTGCAAAATAAGGTTTTATCCGGTAATCAAGTGGTATAGAAGATTAAAGGTACGGTAGGGTTGTGTCAGTCACAACTCCTATAGAAACATGTAAAGGCTTCTGTAGGACCACCATTTGGATACAATGCAATAGATGAAGAATACGGTGATTCAAAATCTACACTGCCAAAGGTCCAAAAGATACGATCACACACAAAAATGAAGCATAAATGCTGTTTATTTCGTCAACGCGTTTCAAGTTTTTCAAACCTCTTCATCAGGACAAACCACAATGATCATCTATTGCATAAGATGCAAGGAAGGAAGCGATAGCCAAGAGGGGTCTGTTTACAAGGGTAGCCTAATGAAGAACATTTTCAGATTTAAACATTAAAACTGCTTGTTATTAATCCTTTTAGGGTATGCGCACATGAGTAATTGTAGCATTTTTTTCTGCATTAAAAACAAGAATGTTGGCACAAAAAAAAGAGTAAAATACACGTGTTTTTGGCACATTTTTGCTTCTGTTTTTGATGTATTTTTACTTGCATTTTTTCCCTCAATCATTTGAATGGGTGAAAAATGCTGCAAAAATGCTTAAAGAATTGACATGCTGCAGATTTGAAAAAAAAAAAAAAAGCTGCATTTTTTTCCGAGGAGAAAAATCAGCAAAAATGTAGTGTGTTTCCTGGCTATTGGAGGAAACCCATTTCCTAGATCATTGGATGGATAAATAAATTATAAAACACCTAAAAGGTTGGAAAAATTTCACAATGATCTTCTACTAATGAATGATATTCTGATACACTTTTCATTTGGCTTTGGATGATGGGCAATATCTCCTCTGCTCTCCATATTTTCCGAGTTTCTGGATACTTCCTCATGCTTGATGTTTGTTAGCCTGTTATACCTTGCCTTATTATCTTGTCGCATGGCCATAATGGACGTAAGGAATCCTTATTTGTATTGTCTGTAAAGCTGGAACTGCAATATTCCCGCATTGCTTACTTCTTGTACTTTCTTGTTCATGAAAAATTCAATAAAAAAGTCATAAAAAAAATGTTTGTTCTTTTTCTGTTTTTCTGGTCATGAGTTATACCAAGTAACCACCTGATACTTGAAAATAACAAAGGGTTTCTCTGATGGCTATCACTGTAATTGTCAAAAGAATAGAACATAGGATTCTCAGAGTGCTAAAACCTCTGTCTTTATTAAATCTATTATTAACACGGCTGGAGAATAGAGTGGTCTGAGCTACTAGTACTTGTGCTATCCTCTCCATTAATAGAGCATAGTGCCACCCATGGACGCTGTTGTTGTATCTGTATTTCTTTACTTTTGACAAGCCCTCCATTATGTTACATGCACATAATGTACAGTGCTTACTTATATAAGTCACCCGTGAGATTTTTTTTTTCCAAGGGTGTGTAGATATTTGTTTTTCTGTGTGGCCTTAGATCCCCAAATGGAACCCTGCTCATGAACAGCACCACTAGAGCCCTAAACACTCAAATGATTAGCTGGCATGGATTTTACTCAACTTGGAGCCAGCTTTTACAGTCCGACTCCTTATATAAGGACATAGTCTTGACAAGGGATGAGAACAAAAACCAAGGGAAGATGCCGGCACATCCATCCAATAAAATGTAAAAACTTTACTTAGATATCCATGAAAACAAGTGGAACCACATAGTAGCTTAAAAACCTGGCGCGTTTTTGGCACAACAAATGCCCTTAATCATCATCTTCCTATTGTTAAGGGTGTTTGTCGCGCCAGAAACGCGTCAGGTCTTTCAGTTGCTATGTGGTCCAACTTGCTTTTATGGATATATAAATAAAGCTTTTTTTATTTTATTGGATGGATGAGCTGGGATTTTGCCTTTGTTTTTTGTTCACTGACAAGCAAAAGTGTAACAAGGTATTACAATTTTGACTTTCAGGCTCCATATCTCACCATCCACTACTACTTCGAACATGAGACTACCATCATTGTATGGACAATCATCTTGGCTAATCTCGTACATAAACTGAACTTGCAACTGTTTAGCATATGATTAATTATGCAGATTATTGTCACGTCAGTGCGTTGTTACTGTTGTTTTGCTCCTAAAAATCTAGATTTTAATTTTATATTATTTCGTTAGTATTTTGTAAATTTACATTTGTCTTTCAACGCTGCCTGAATCATTCAGAGGATGCGCTCGATCAGATTCAAGTATGTCTTGACCAAAATCTGATCCCAGGTCTCTTCTACACATTACCAAAGTTGGTGCCTAGTGGTCGACTCACTTGGATACGTATTCAGTTTTTTCTTCAACTCCATCCATAAGTCTTCACAAGGGCCAATCCACCACTTCTACTTCATTGTCATTGAACCATTGTCATTGCACTCATTAGCATCCATCAGAGCCTATTCTATTGACTTTTGTCTCATCACTCCAAATCACCCATTTCCAGTCTTCTACTGTCCACTTTTCATACTTTTTTGCAAACTTGAGCCGACTCTACTTAAGACGATATGGACTACTGCAACTCTCTTCTGATTGGTCTTCCTCTTACCAAATTTTCTCCTCTCCAAACCATCCTGAATGCGACAGCCAGGGTTGTATTTCTGTCCAGCCGCTTCACCGATGCCTCCATCTTGTGCCAGTCATTACACTGGTTACCCATTCGCTACAGGGTCCAATATAAACTCATTGCTCTCACACACAAAGCTCTCCACAGTTCTGCACCGTGTTATATCTCCTCTCTCATCTCTGTCTATCGCCCTACACGTGCCCTCCGTTCTATAATTGACCTAAGACTAACATCCCCCATAATCCGAACCTCACACATCCGACTCCAAGACTACTCTCATGCTGATCCGACTGATACCTAACCCCCACGTCTTCAAGCGCGCTTTAATAACCCATCTCTTTAAACAAGCCTACCACCTCAACTACTCAGTATACTAACTTTCCCCTGTTCCCGCCTTCTACATATTATTCAGACTCTGCTCCCTACTCTTCATCTGTCTCCACACCCTCCATGCACACGATAACTGCACTCGATACTTGATTATTGCACTTAAACATATGGGCTGATGACCGGATCATGCATCTTTATAAGAAAATCCCTATTTACTATAACTGCCAGACTTGAAATAACAAGCACTTTTCACCTATTGTGTCCCCCCATTTCCTTGTAGAATGTAAGCTTGCGAGCAGGGACCTCACTCCTAATGTAACTGTTTCAACTGTCTCACCTTGTATTGAATTTATTTTCTATACATGTCCCGGCTTAATTGTAAAGTGCTGTGGAATATGTTGGCGCTATATCAATAAAAATTATTATTATTTATTATTATATTGAAGTCGATGCTTTGTCGTATATTTTTGGGCTACCATTCCAGACTAGTGTAAGGTGCATCGCACGGTGCTTGCATGGATGTCTGTGATCTCAGTATTACGAAGCATCCAAGCCACCACCACTGCCATGTTTATTGCTGCAGAACTGATAGACCTTGTGATGAGCTGACTTGTTGACTTTTATATTTTGCCTAGACATCCAGTTCTTGGCTTTTCAATGGATGGATGGACTTCATTTTGTATTCTTCCAACTGTCATGGCACTCACATGATGCAGTTTGGCAATTTTCTTGGCCGAGAGACCTCTATCTATCAGCTGGATGATGCTGTTTCTCTTTTTCTTGGGAAATCTTTTTCATGGCTTCTCCGCGATTCGAAGGAAAGATTTTTCCACCACCAGGAGCAAACCACTAACAATGCAGTGACATGACAAGAATCTGCATAACTAATCATATACTAAATCGTTTCAAGTCAAATTTATGTTTGAGATAGCCAAGATGATTTTCTATAAAATGATGGTAGTCTCACGATCAAAGCAGTAATTTATGGTGAGTTATGTATCTTGAAAGTCAAAAGTTCAAAAAATTGTTACCCTTCGTCAGTGTACAGTGGGGAAAATAAGTATTTGATACACTGCTGATTTTTAAAGTTTTCCCACCTACAAAGAAAGGAGAGGTCTGTAATTTTTATCGTAAGTACACTTTGCCTGTGAGAGACAGAATCTTAAACAAAAATCCAGATAATTACATTGTATGATTTTTACATAATTTGAATTTTAATACATGAAATAAGTATTTGTTACAATAGAAAAACAGGACTTAATTGGTCAATTAATGTGCTAAGATTTTTCAGTTCTATTTTCTAGAGCAGTTATGTAATTCAAATTTCATGTTTGCATACTTAGCGTTGCAGAGTGCTACTTTATTTGTTAGTTATATATGGAGATGCTACTCTTAGTAAGAATCTGCACACCCCAGTTTTCTGTTTTGGAAGTGACGGTCAATTTTTTGACATTTGTATACATAGGCTTTCTGGCACAGCACTCCACCCCTGGGCCTCAGGCAGTTTTTATTACAGCAGGATCTTACCTTCCCATACACATGCAGACTTTAGTCTCTAAGAGAGGATTCACATTAGGTAGGTTCCTGATAATGAGAAACGCCTTACCGTGGCTACCAGGTACACATGAATTTGCCAATTAATGTGCTAATATTTTTCAGTTATTTCTATTTTCTAGAGCAGTAATGCAATTCAAATTTCATATTTCATGTTCGCATACCTAGCGTTACAGAGTGCTACTTTATTTGTTAGTTATATATGGAGATGGCTTCTCTTAGTAAGCACCTGTACACACCTATTTTCTGTTTTGGAAATGATGGTCAGTTTTTGATATTTGATCAGAATTTGATCAGAGCAGCATCAGTTTTTCTCTGGTGCGGAGGGAAAAAAAAGTTTCTCCACCTTCTCCATTCTGTAAGTCTATGTAAATTGGACTGCATTCGGATTTCATCCGATTTTTTTCATGGACTTATAGACTTGCATTGCCCATTTTGAGCTGACCCCACCCTCACCACAGCTTTTCATGTACATTGTCTATTGACAGTGAGCTTCTTATCATAGGAGGGGGCGTGGTAGGACCAGGGCTCACGTGCACTGTGGTCCAGGCAGTGATAATTTCCTGGCGATAAAACCTTCATTGTATAGAAACAACAGTACACAGCCTAAAAAGTGACACATTCCTGAAATCTGTGTCTCAGCTGCTACATTATGCTGTCTTTGGATTACTTAGCAAAAACTTGCTGACAGATTGCCTTTAAAAGGGTTTCCCACTACTTTGATATTAATGACTTTTCCTCTGATATCAGATCGATGGGAGTCCAACACCAAGCATCTTAATCGATGAGCTGTTTGTTGATAACAGCTGATCAGTGGGGGTGCTGGTTGTTGGATCCCCACCAATCTGTAATTAAATTGATCAATGTTCCTGAAGATAGGGCATCATCATTATCAATGGGGTGGACAACACCTTTAAGACTAGAAAGCAGTTAGTCAAAACTACAGCATTAACCAGAAATATATAAAATATGAGAAGCTTAGCCACCATACCCTTGACTTAACAGTATCAGTGTAGCATACAGTCTGCTTAACATCTAATATGTTTCACAATGTCAAGATCAATGTTGTAGTTGGACAGTCTAGTACATGAGTGAAATGATCTTGCCAATAACCTGAGCTACCGAGGCGAGCCGGGCTGCGGCAGAGGTTTGACTGTGCTGCCTTTTGTTTACTTGGTGTTCAATACAAAGTGTTCTACCACAGACAGAGCTGATGCATTATTAAGAGGGGCGAGGATGCTTTGAAATTTCCTTCCTTGTACAGCTCTGTGGTATACAGGCCGCTGGCAATACCTTGCAGGGATTCACACGCTCAGGCAAAAACATGTGACTTCAAACATGCCTGCTGGGAAAAGAAGAAATAGGGAATGCATGTATTAATTTTATGAGCCAAATAAGAGTACCGTGATGAACTGACAGAGAGCCACACCGGAAAATTGCTTATGCCATTTTATTCTATTTTTGTGCTGTATATATCATTAGGAGTACAATAAATCTGCTGCTTCAGCCATGTTATTGACTCCATGGCGTCCTATCACAGAGAAGATCACTGAAGTGGTATCGCACTAGAGCCAGGAAGGCATAGAGTAGATGAGTATAAGTTTTATTATTTTATAATTGTGAAAGATCTGCACCTCGCCACACCGCCTGAAGTCACTATTAAGTCAGATGGATCACGTAATGCGGTCTCCCCACTTTCATCAATGTGACGTTCTGCACCCCCTGGAGATATGAAAGGTCAGATTGTTACAGTTTTACACAGACACTTCCCTGTCCACATGGGCCTAGGGAGGCACAGGGAGTGAGAGGATGTGGCCCATGCAATCACTGACGTGGCACCACACTCGCCCACAACCCTGACAGGCTGGGAGGCCCCTTTCACTAACACCAGTGAAAAAGTGCCTGGTCAGCCCTGTAGGACTGCCACCAGTTCCTCATTTGATATACGCCTGGTCCATTAACAGGGTTATATCAGGCCAGAAACCAGCCCCGGTTGCATGGAAAATTAAACCGAGAAATGGAAGTGTGGATTCGTGGATCGAGATAAAAGAGCAGCCTAAGGTTAAATTATACACTACCATTCAAAAGTTTGGGGTCATTTAGAAATGTCATTATTTTTTAAAGAAAAGCACATTTTTGTTCAATGAAGCTAACATTAAATGAATCAGAAATACACGCTATACATTGTTGATATGGCAAATGACTATTCTAGCTGCAAACGTCTTGTTTTTATTGCAAGATCTACATAGGTGTATAGAGGCCCATTTCCAACAACCACCACTCCAGTGTTTTAATTGTACATTGTGTTTGCTAACTGTGTAAGAAGGCTAATGGATGTTTAAAAAACCCTTGCACAAGTATGTTAGTTAGCCCAGCTGAAAACAGTTTGGCTGATTTGAGAAGCTATAAAATTGACCTTCCTTTGAGCTAGTTGAGAATCTGGAGCATTACATTTGTTTGTTCTATGAAACTCTCAAAATGGCCAGAAAAAGAGAAATTTCATGTGAAACTTGACAGTCTATTCTTGTTCTTTGAAATGAAGGCTATTCCATGCGAGAGATTGCCAAGAAACTGAAGATTTCCTACAACGGTGTGTACTACTCCCTTCAGAGGATCGCACAAACACCCTCTAACCAGAGTAGAAAAAGAAGTGAGAGGCCCCGCTGCACAACTGAGCAACAAGACAAGTACATTAGAGTCTCTAGTTTGAGAAATCGACGCCTCACAGCTCCTCAACTGGCAGCTTCATTAAATAGTACAAGCAAAACGCCAGTGTCAACGTTTACAGTAAAGAGGCCACTCCGGGATGCTGGCCTTCAGGGCAAAGTGGCAAAGAAAAAGCCATATCTGAGACTGGCTAATAACAGAAAAAGATTATATTGGACCGATAAAAAGTGAGGAAGGCAAAATCATAGAGAAAGATGAGGATAAAGCTAATATATTAAATAATTTTTTTTTGACAACTTTCACAAAGGAAATCGAACTAACAGGAGAAATGAGAAGTGACAAACTTAATCCTCCACTAAGTATGACAAATCTAACCCAAGCTGGGGTACAGAAACGCCTCAGTAACATTAAAATAAACAAATCACCAGGACCTGATGGCATACACCCACGGGTACTAAGGGAACTAAGTAATGTGATAGACAGACCGTTATATCTTATATTTAAGGACTCTGTTGAGACTGGGTCTGTGCCACTTGATTGGCGACAGGCGAATGTAGTGCCAATATTCAAAAAGGGAGCGAAAAGTGACGCCGGAAACTATCGGCCGGTGAGTCTGACGTCCGTTGTGGGCAAAATTTTTGAAAGCTTCATTAAAGAGGCAATTACGGAGCATCTTGATGCTAATAATCTTTTAATCCCGAACCAACATGGATTCAAGAGGAATCGCTCCTGCCAAACAAACCTGATTGACTTCTACGAGGAGGTTAGCTCTCGAGTAGATCAGGGGGAACCAGTGGATGTCGTGTATCTCGACTTCTCAAAAGCGTTCGATAGCGTGCCACATAATAGGTTGGTATACAAAATGAGAATGATGGGGTTGGGGGAAAATGTCTGCAAGTGGGTAGCTAACTGGCTAAAGGATAGAAGGTGGTTATAAATGGAATATACTCAGATTGGGTAAGCGTCACTAGTGGGGTACCACAGGGGTCTGTACTAGGCCCAATGTTATTTAATATCTTTATTAACGACATAGTCAACGGGATAAATAGTAAAATATCAATATTTGCAGATGACACAAAGTTATGTAAAACAATTAATACAAAAGAGGACAGTGCAGACCTACAGAGGGATTTGGATAAGCTGGGTAGGTGGAGCATTAAATGGCAAATGAGGTTTAACGAGGAGAAATGTAAGGTCATACATATGGGAAGGAAAAATGGAAGTCACCAGTACTCGCTGAATGGGAAATCATTGGGGAATTCAGAGATGGAGAAGGACTTGGGCATCTTGATTGATAGCAAACTAAATTGGAGTGCCCAAAGTCAGGCTGCTGCTGTAAGGGCAAACAGGGTAATGGGATGTATCAGAAGAGGTATAGCTGCAAAGGATGAGAACATTGTTCTTCCACTGTACAAAGCACTGGTCAGACCACACTTGGAATACTGTGCTCAGTTATGGGCCCCAATATATAGAAAGGATATAAATGAGCTTGAAAAGGTACAAAGGAGGGCAACAAAATTAATAAAGGGAATGGAGGGACTGCAATACCCAGAGAGGTTGGCAAAACTAGGACTATTCAGCCTGGAAAAGAGAAGGTTGAGGGGGGACATAATAAATGTGTACAAATATGTTAGGGGACAATATAGAGATCTTGCCCGGGATTTGTTCAAAAGGAGGGATATTACGGTAACAAGAGGGCACTCACTAAGACTGGAAGAGAAAAGGTTTCAGCACCAGCATAGGAAGGGGTTCTTTACGGTAAGAGCAGTGAGAATATGGAATTCACTGAGTGAGGAGACGGTAATGTCGGATTCACTACACCAGTTCAAGCGGGGACTGGATGCATTTCTAGATACCAGGCAGATTTCAGCATATACTTAAAAATAAAATAAAATAGTAGGTTGATACAGGGATTTATTCTGACTGCTGGTTTCAGAGTCGGGAGGGAATTTATCCTCAGGTGAAGATTGGCCAAATCATTTGGGGTTTTTGCCCTCCTCTGGATCAACTTTAGCAATTACAGAACTAACAGGTCGAACTTGATGGACGCAAGTCTTTATTCGGCTTTACAAACTATGTTACTATGTTATTAATATGGGCAAAAGAACACAGACATTGGACAGACGAAGATTGGAAAAAAGTTTTATGGACAGATGAATCAAAGTTTGAGGCGTTTGAATCACACAGAAGAACATTTGTGAGACGCAGAACAACTGAAAAGATGCTGGAAGAGTGCCTGACGTCATCTGTCAAGCATGGTGGAGGTAATGTGATGGTCTGGGGTTGCTTTGGTGCTGGTCAAGTGGGAGATTTGTACAAGTTAAATTGGATTTTGAATAAGGAAGGCTATCACTCCATTTTGCAACGCCATGCCATACCCTGTGGACATGCTTGATTGGAGCCAATTTCATCCTACAACAGGACAATGACCCAAAGCACACCTCCAAATTATGCATGAACTATTTAGGGAAGAAGCAGGCAGCTGGTATTCTATCTGTAATGGAGTGGCCAGCGCAGTAACCAGATCTCAACCTCATTGATCTGTTGTGGGAGCAGCTTGACCGTATGGTGCGCAAAAAGTGCGCAAAAAGTGCCCATCAAGTCAATCCAACCTGTGGGAGGGGCTTCAGAAAGCATGGGGTGAAATTGGCATTCTAGCTGTTAATTTGCTGAGGTAATCTTGAGAAAAGGTCTGCAATGCTGTAATTGCTGCAAAGGGAGCATTTTTAGACAAAAGCAAAGTTTGAAGGAGAAAATTATTCTTTCAAATAAAAATCATTATTTCTAAGCTTGTCAATGTCTGGACTATATTTTCTATTCATTTTGCAACTCATTTGATAAATAAAAGTATGAGTTTTCATGGAAAACACAAAATTGTCTGGGTGACCCCATACTTTTGAACTGTAGTGTATATTTACGTTAATCGCCTTAAAGGCACATTAGACAATACACTATATACACAATGATTATACATAAACAATGGTCAGATATGCAAATACAAACAGTGGTAGGACAAAAGTTATAAGCAGATGGATCATGTCAATTACTGTGACGTTCGACCATGTGTGCGCTATGTCTCAGGAGCATCACCTTCCAGCTGGGTTCTAGGTCCTTTACAGCACGTTACTCGACGTGACCCCCCCCCCCCATTTCAAGTGGACCACATGCATCAGAGAGAGTGTGAGCACATGGTCTTGCATTAGCTTTTATCCCCTTTTGAGTCACTCTCCTCCTGCCCTCTGGGCTGAACCTTAGTCCCCTCCCCATGCCTCTGGAAGCTAAAAACTCCAAAACTCCACATGGGTCATAACTCCTTAATGGATGGTTCTAGGGAGGAGGTTTTGGTGTCATCTAAACCAGCCGGTCCCCTGCTATGCGGTAAGACCAAACACAACTTTGCTATCTGTTTTCTACTTGCTATTTTTTACGTATCTCCCCACCCTCTGAGTCCAGAGTGGATTGAGACCCTTAAAGGCGACCGGTCTGGGGATCTCGGAAATATACACGATGTACGGCTAGGACGTATAGTATCTCCATAACTCCTCATGAAAACATAGCTGCCAAAGCAATTTGAGCTGGTCAAGGTGTGCTATCTGTCACTTAAAGCTTTTGATTCTTGATCCCCCCCCCCTGCTGCTGCTAGCTGTTCTGTTACAACTGCACACTGAAGGGGTTTTTATAGTCCCATGCCAAATAGTATACAAATGATTGTCATGGAATTATATCTCCAATATACTTCACAATGATATTATTTTTTCTAAATTGGATAAGCATGTTAAAGCAGCACAGTTAAAGAGGCACTCCCATCAAAAGTTTTTATCCTTTTAATATGTTGCAGTCATCATATTATATAGCACTGTGTACTTACAATTGCTCATTTTGCTTTTCTACCAAGTTAACTCTTATCTTTTCAATTAGGTCTATGACATAATGAGGTTAAAAACAGACTTGCTGAATCCTTCTAAACTCTATGTAAAAACAGGAAGACTGTTTGCTTTTTTTTCTGCATGAGGCATCATTAGAAATACAATTCTAAATCCCTGAAAAGTCTTTGGCAGCCAGGCTCCATCTGCTCTTCAACACCTGACCCACTTGCTCCTCTCCTTCCTCCTGCCAGGCACTTTGCAGTGATGTAGAATTGTAGGTCTAATGATAACTTATGGAAGCAAAAGAGACTTCCTGCTTCTACATAGAGCTTAGAAGGACTCACAATATGTCATATACCTAATAGAAAAGATACGACGTAACTTGGTAGAGAAGCAAAATATGAGCAATTGTAAGTACACAGTGCTATGTACTGTAATATCATGAATGCAATATATTAAAAGGAAAAAAACTTTGATGGGAGTGCTTTTGTGCTTCTTTAATAAACGTTTATTGCTTCTACAGTGGTTATTGCCCATTTTGGATGTCATCTTTGTAATTTGAAAGAACAAACTCAAGCAGAAAGTTGCACTATAATGCTACTTGACCACAATCAGAAAGAGCAGCTCACCTGCGCTGCATCCAAAATGCTGCTGTCACGGGTGTGTCAGAGGTGACAGACAGTCACCCTGTGGTGGTTTGCAGGAGATCTACACTTTTGGCAATGCAGACAGCTGCCTAGCTAGGATGCTGTGTTTAGGACCCAGCGACTACCTCCCTTTAGTCTGGGTGTATATATACCTGTTGTGTCTAGGTGGGCGCCGCCGGTTATACTCATTTCTACTTGGAACTTGCCTGAAGCAGCATCATGTCCTCTCTGGAGTCTTGAGGCCGTGTGCCCTGTTTTAGTTCTTCTGAAGCTGAGTTGTTATTCCCCTGTGTTGCTTTCCCCTTTTGTCTTTAGAGTGCTAGCGGTGTTTTGGGCGCAGCAAAAATATGCTGAGTCCAATGCGCTGCTGTTCCTGAGTGTGGCGACATAGCCTAATACATTCTACATTTTACTGAACTGAGCAATGCTCTACTCCCACATATCAGACTCTCACCTACCGTGGAAATCTTCAAAAGGAACCTGAAGACTCACCTCTTCCGACAAGCCTATAACCTGCAGTAACCACCGCTCCACCACACTGCTGCATGACCAGCTCTACCCTCACCTACTGTATCCTCACCAATCCCTTGTAGACTGTGAGCTCTCGCTGGCAGGGTCCTCGCTCCTCCTGTACCAGTCGCCGTCACGTTTTGTTCAAGATTATTGTAATTATTTTCGCTATTTATACCCCTTTCTCACATGTAAAGCGCCATGGAATAAATGGCACTATAATAATAAATAATAATATTAATAATAATAAATGTGGAATACAGGGTCATGTTTGCAACAAAGATAGGGCTGCGCTAGCAGAAAGTTGTTTTTTTTTCCTTTTGCTGGACCACCCAAAAAATTCAGCATTTTTGCATCTGTAAGACGTGACCAGTGAAGACCGGTAAAAAAGGAAGTCCACAGAGATGAGATGCGATTGTGAAAAGTCACCCTGGAGTCAGGACCAGATGGAGACGAAAACAAAGAGAACGACTCGAGAGATGTAACCTATAAGGGACATGCATGTAAGGGTGCATTTACTCTGAATAATGATAGCATTTAAGCGACCACCGACTGGCTATAAGAAACTGATCGGCAGTCATTTAATATCCTGTTTAGACAAGCCGACCTCACTTTCATGTGCACAGAACAATCCTTATCATGATGGGCGTAACTAATAGGCTGTAAGGCGGAAACTGTGCTCTACCCAGGTGTGAACAGCGCCCTATACAAGCCACTTTGTGTGCAATTCTAATACTAAGCAATCACCCCATCCATGAATTGGTAGGTTGTGAGTGATTGTCTCATCAGTATATTGCACCTGTATAGCCACCATCTATGTTATATGGGTTTGCTGCATACTGGGAGTGCATTAGGTCTGAAGAACTGAGCAGGTAAATACTGCTGATTTTTTGCTGTGTTTTTTTACAACACAACAGTGCACATATTCTACTAAAAAAGCCTTATAATGAGTAAAATAAATGATCAGCAGCTTGCTGATGGTTTCCACGTGGGTAGAGATAAAGTTTTCCATAAAATGAAAAGTAGAAAGTAACTATACAGTATTACGAACAAACTCAATTGGACATTGCTTAACGCGCAGACAACTTATAAAACATGGGACTTATTCTTATTTAAAAGATACAACTATACTAATATAATCATTCCAAAATAAAGGTTTAAGGTGACTAATACACAATCTGAATAGGTTTAAGATTTCATTTTAGCTTCAACTGGATATTGCATGGCTGCCAGTCAAGGTGAGGAGACCTCATGTCACTATCTTATCAGACTCTTCTGATGTTTTGCAACCATAATACCCGTATGAGATGACTTATACATGTGAGTGACTGCCGGGTGAGCACACAGCTAATAGAACCGCACTGCTCAGTGGGATAAACACTCTACTAAAAAAGATTAAAGATAGTATCTGGTTGCTATGGATTTAAAGCTCATTTGTGCAATGTAGTTTATGACATTAAATGTTTTACAATTTTCTAGAGTATTCTGCAGAAAAAAAACAATAGAAGAACACATTTCTCATCTCAGGGAGGAATGAATTTTCTTCTACGTTGTTATATTTATTCAGTTTAGGAATGTATTAGCTTATAGTATTGTACAGAGGTATGTAATGCAGTATACAGTCATGGTCAAAAGTGTTGGCACCCTTGAAATTATTCCAGAAAATGAAGTATCTCTGCCAGAAAATTATTGCAACTAAACATATTTTGTTATACACGTGTTTATTTCAACACAACAACACAACACAAAAAAACAGAAAAAAAAAGGCAAATTGAACATAATTTCACACAAAACCCCAAAAATTGGCCGGACAAAATTGTTGTGACCCTGAATTTAATATTTGGTTGCACACCCTTTGTAATAAATAACTGCAATCAATCACTTCCTATAACCACCAACAATCTAATTACACCTCTAAGTTGTTCAATGGGATTTAGCTCCGGACTCATTGCTGCCACTTCAGAATTCTCCACCGTTTCTTTCCATCCATTTCTGGGTGCCTCTTGATGTATGTTTAGGATCATTGTAATGCTGGAAGACTCATGACCTAGGACGCAAGCCTGCAAACAGTTTTGATAAAATCCCTGTTTTATCTGCTGGTGATCTACCATTTCTATGAATATTGAGCTCTTTATAACCCTGCCCACCCCACTGATTTCTGTGTACACTGTGCATAGGTATAAATCTGCCATTAGTGGTGGGGGCCAGCTTATACATAGGTCATGAATATGGAGGACTACATGGCAGCTGGTGTACTAGTCCTCTGGTGATAATCTCCTCCTGATAAAACAGTGATTTTATCAAAATTATCACAAGTAGTCCAGAAAGTGACACATTGCTGGAATCAAAGTCTCTGCCCCTACTTTATGCTGTTCTCAGATTATACCGAAGATAAAAAAAAATGAGCAAATACCCTCTAGTAAGTAAATGAATAAATAGCAATAGTAAATGTAAATAAAATAGGGTACTTAGTTAACACTGTTTTGATTAAAAAAGCGTAAAAGTCATTCAACCACGACAAGGTGACCCAATTAGGATGGTCCTTAGCTTTTGTAGTTCACCTACTGTAACTATGTTTGTCAGCATATATCAAAGTAGATAAGATCAAAACAGTGTTAACTAAGTACCCTATGTTATTTACATTTACTATTTATTCATTTATTTACTGCAGGGTATTTGATCATTTAGTTTTTGTCCTAGGTTCTGTTTGTAAAATGACCACAGTGTGAATGCACACTTTTTCATTGCACTTATACTCACATATGCTTTAGCGTGCTTTTTTTCCCTTTTGTTTTAGTTTTTTGCACTTTGTACAAACAGGGGCGTCGCTCCTCCTTTTTGAGCTAGGCATTTCATTTATGTACTGTAGCTTCCCATGGGCAGGTGTCTGAAGAGTCAGGACCCGGTCCTGCTCTGTCCTTATCTATTGTAGTGTCTGCTGACATTCTGAGTTGAATTACAAGAGTTAGGGACCGCCCCGATTGGGGTACACCTTGTCATGGTGAAATGGCTTTTACACTTTTTTGATCAAAACAGTGTTAACTAGTTACCCTATGTTATTTACATATACCATTACTATTTATTTATTTATATTATAGATTATTTGTTCATTTTGTTTTTATCTTAGGCTTTGTCTGTTAAGTGGCCCCAGTGTTAATCCACACCTATGTATTACACTTATCCCAACATATGCTTCGACTTATTTTTTTTGGTTTTGCTCTCAAATTAAGTAGCAAAAACCTGGTTATAGGTACCCTTCAATAAACTCATTGATGACCACATTCTCCTGTTATCAGTAACCTCCTGGATCACATAGAGAATATATTGAGAAACTGACTTACAGCCCAGACTGAAGAGTGCTCTTTTAACTAACAAAACTCTACATCATCTCAGAAGAGAGACTTCTGGTGCTACACAGAGATCAGTATGCATGTGAAGTAATCAACATAAATATTACACAAGTTTATTATCAATGTGTACCATAACATGCAGATGTTATAAAGCCATAGGAGATAGATGACCCAACCCTGCTTTGTCTTTTTCTGTGCTATTAGGTGGCCATGACCTATGGAGAATTTCCTATCTCTCTAGAGGATTTCCACTGTTGGTGGACAAGAAGATAGAGAATTGAACTAAAACTTATGAAGGAGGAAGAAACACTGTGGCCCTTTTGTTGTGAATTAAAATACCTGGTACCAAAATGGTCAGTTTAGTTTCATGCTATGGAGCCTCTCCCCTTCTTTGTGAGCCAGTGTCACGGGTGTGTCAGAAGTGACAGACAGTCGTCCTGCGGTTGGTTGCAGGAGATCTCTACGTTTGGCATTACAAACATCTTCTAAAAGGCTGTCTCTAGGACTCAGCGGCTACCTCCCTCTAGCTAATTAACACCCTGGCCTGGGTGTATAAATACCTGTTGTGTTTCAGAGGGAGGTGCCGGCGATATTCATTACTACTTCTGAAGGCTTTAGCAAAAGCAGTATGGCTTCCTCTCTGAAGCTTGAGGACATGTGTGCATTTGTCTGGAGTCGTCTAAAGCTAAGCTAAGCAATTTTCCCCTGTTTGTACACCCTTGTTGTCTATATTGTTTAGTGGACATCAACTAGTGCTCATCTCCTCCCTTCCCTAGACATAGCCATACGCCAGGGAAAGACAGGGCGAGGCACGCGTGCAGCAGCGATTGATGAAGAGCCAATACAGGGATGTTAGGGGAGACAGGGTGACGCTAGTACAACCTAAGAGGTCTCCACTTCCCCCCTTTCCCTAGAGTCTGGGCTCCCTTACCCTCTTCCCTTTGTGTTGCACTAAGTCTTTCCCACACCTTGCGTGACAGGCAGTTCTTCCAATTAAGCTATAGTCCTGAGAACCACTAATGCAATTGGGGTTGTATGCAAACTTGAATATTATATTAATATTATCAACATTTACCAAAATCCTTACACAACTATGAAGATGTCTGTTCTCATAGAATGCTACATACTGTAGATTCTGCAGTTAACTTACAAAGATTGCAGAGGCAAGATGTGGGCTACACAGTGATGGGTGAGATTTCAACTGAAACAATATTATAAAGAGCTGCAGAGAAATAGAAAATCTTTACTATATTGACAACCTACAAATCCATCCCAATCAATATTAACCTATTTTCCTGTTGGCTAAGAATTACTGGTAACGTTATTCAGCTAACCAGAGAGATAACAATCATTCTTTGAAAAATGTTGACAATTGTAAATTCTTTCAAATTGTAATGGCTACAGTGAACACAATGTATTTATTGCAGAACAGTATTGTTTGCATTCATATTTACAGGTCCAGCTGAGTTTTTACAGTAACACAACAACTTTAGCTTTTGTATGCCGCCACAATGCACTTGAAGCAAAGCAAACAAGATATTATTGAAGTAATGACTTTCAGCTTTAATTCACGCAGATCAATAAATTATTGCATTACCCGTTTATGAATTAAAATAATTGTTTCATAGTTCCTTGATTTTTACAGGATAAAAGTAATCTGTTAGGGCTCACCTGGTGAAGTGAATTCACAAAGCCACTGTTGATTGTGAACACATGAGCCAAGGGTGTTGGCACCACAGACTGGGTTTGCCGAATTATGTATGGCACAGAAAGGACCTGGATAATGTTTTATGCTGGAAGGCAGGCAGACAGGCAGAGTAGGACACAACAAAATCCACAGAGCCAGAAGAGTAGACAGAGGTTGTAGAAACCACAGGAGTTTGCAAATGTGATTTCAACGAAATGTGAACAGTCTCAAAGAAGCAGTTCATAATGCTTTCGGTAAATTATAGGTTAATCATAAGGTAGCAAAATGATGCGTGAATCTGCAGGTCTGTGGAGCAATAGATGCAGGTAATAGAAACCACGGGAATTTCCAAAGATGATTATAATGTAGTGTGAAAAGTCTCTCTAACAAGCAGTTCATAATGCTTAAAGCAAACGATGGGCTAACCAGCATGTAGCAAACGATGGATTAATCATCTCATCTGTGGAGCAGTGGAAGCAGATTTTAGAAACTGCAAGAATCTGAGGAGTAGAGATGAGCGTTGTTCTACTCGAACTGTTCGCCAATCTCAAATTCGTGCTGTTTTGGGCGGTGTTTGAGCCGTTCGGCAAACACGAACGATTTGAGAAAAATTCGGCTGTTCGAGGTTATGTTCGATAACTGTTCATGCACCAAAATCATAACAGGATTTTTTCTCAGTAATGATGAAAATTAATGTTAATACGCAGTTTGAGTGTACAGCGGGGTGGGGGGAGGGGCAGGGGATGGATCTCTGCAGGAATAATGAAGATCTCCACTTTTTTTTCTATTTCCCGCATTTACAGTGGGGAGGTGCAATCTGTCAGCCTATCAGCAGCGCACACACGGAGCGAAGTGCTTTTTTCACACAAGCAAGGGCATGTGTCATTGGCAGTGTATGTCACATGTCCTTGCCCTATAAGACCAAGCCTTTTTCCCCATCGCCACCATTTTCTCACTGCTGCAGATGCGTGTTAGACGGCACCGCTGTTGCTGTGTGCGCTATACCTTGTTAATTTCAAGCCAATTTTCGCACAAATCTACAGATAGCTTGGGAGTAGGGAATAGTTGTGATTGCAGTCCTTTTAAGGACTAGGTTACAGCATTTCCTACGACTTTTATCAGGCAGGTCTGTGCTCTTAAATAGATCGGTTGTGGGAGTAAAGACTAATTGTAATTGCAGTCCTTTTCAGGACTAGGTTACATCAGTTCCTATCAGTTTTTGCCAGGCAGGTCTGTGCCAGTGCTGTGCAAATTTTTTTCACAGCATTTGGCTGAATCTAGCAAAGCTAATCCTTTTTGGCCTATTGCAGAGTGTGTTAGTCAGTGGAGTAGCCTATCTGTGTTGCAAGATATACCACCTGTGTATAGAATACCAATTTTTTTACTGCACCTAGTGAAGTAAAATCTTTTGGGCATAGCATCATTCTATTAGTCCATCTATACTGACCTCCATCAGGTTGCAAATTAAAAATAATTTTTATCTGCATCTACCTCTGAAAAAATATTTGGGCTTCTAGCTGTGTGTGGGACTTGTTCTATTAGTCCATCTATACTGACCTCCATCAGGTTGCAAACTGAATATAATTTTTTTCTGCATCTAGCTCTGAAAAAATATTGGGCTTCTAGCTGTGTGTGGGACTTGTTCTATTAATCCATCTATACTGACCTCCATCAGGTTGCAAATTAAAAATAATTTTTATCTACATCTAGCTCTGAAAAAATATTTGGACTTCTAGCTGTGTGTGGGACTTGGTCTATTAGTCCATCTATACTGACCTCCATCAGGTTGCAAATGAAAAATAATTTTTATCTGCATCTAGCTCTGAAAAAATATTTGGCCTTCTAGCAGTGTGTGGGACTCATTGTATTAGTCCATCTATACCAAGCTCCACCAGCTTTTAAATTAATAATAATTTTTAGCTGCATCTAGCCTTGAAAATAATTTTTCTTCGCAATAGTGGTAGCAATAGAAATATGGGGCGCGCGCCTGGCTTACAAAAATATACGCTTCATAACAAAAAACACCAGCCTAGCGCACTGCATTAATAAGATGGCATCATCGTCTCCCCCAGTGCTAGGCCTACTACCCAGGCTAGCATTCCTGTGCCTAAAACACAATGTATGGGTCCGCGCTAGCCACTATGCTGAGGGGTCTAAAGCTGCTGCTAACGCTTTATAACAATTCAATTGGCAGATTTTCACAGAGCTCTTCCCCAACGCCCACCCATCGGGCAACAGTTGCCCACCTTCCCTATGGGATCTAGTGGCGAATAGTTGATGCCATTAATCAGAGCGTCAGTTGCCCCGTCGACGTGGCAAGCATACGGTAAGGCATGGGAAGAGTGGACACGACTAGTAGCAAGCAGACGGGTTGACCAATGTGAACAAGCCAGATCACAAGTCACCATAGAATTTCTCCACCAGCTAATGAGGGGCATATCAGGGGCGTCAGCGCAGCGGTGTCTGACCGGAGTAGCATTTCACTTCCAACTACTGAATTGGGGAGATGTGACAAAGGTTCATCATCAGACAATCCATAAAAGGGTGGAAAAGGGGTCAGCCAAGTCAGGAGTGTAGACGTCCCGTCCCGTGTCACTAAAACTGATTTCTCACATCATATCCCTAACAACATTAACATGACACTCACAATTTGAAGCAACACTACTGTCTACTGCATTTGTGATCGCCTTCTTCGGGGCGCTATGCATAAGCGAATTAGTCCCTCAATCCAAAATAACCACCAGTGGAGGCTTATTACACCAGGACGTAGTCATAGCCAATAATGCAATACGTCTACGCATACACAAATCGAAAACGGTTCCAGCGGGCAGGGGCACTTGGGTACTTTTACAACCCACAAACGGTACACTGAGTTGGGTAACAATAGTAAAAACATATCTAACCATCAGATCACAAAGTAATTTCTTCCTATCACACATTGATGGAATGCCATTATCAAGATACCAGTTCCAAGCTATATTTAATAAATGCATAACATCGGCAGGGAACCACCCCAAAGATTACGGGACACACTCATTCCGCATAGGCGCGGCCACGGAAGCAGTAAGAGCAGGACTGTCAGAAACGGAAGTTCAGAGGATAGGGAGATGGCGATCCACGTGTTTGGCAAGATACATAAGACCGGACTTGTTATCCTAACGTGGTTTGTTTCTTTTACAGGTGACGCTAAGCCAACATTGTGGGTGATAGGCCACTCGTGAATGTATTGGGCAGAAAAAAGGGCGAAAGTCTGCCCAGGCGGGAGGAAATTAGAGTTTCATAAGACATATTTCAACTAGAGAGGTATTAGAGGCCTGCTATGGCCACAGGTACTAATGGAGGTAATCAAGGTAGGGAGAGAGGCAAGATGTCCGGTCATCTTAGTTATACAGGCCGGGGGAAACAACCTAGGTCATCATAACAGCGCATAACTAATGGCAATAATGAAACTAGACACTGAGCGCTTCAGAGAATTTTTCACAAAACTAGCGATAGTATGGTCAGAGATTGTGCCGATAGTGGTATGGCAAGGTGCGCGAGACATCACGGCCATCGAACGGACAAGGCGGGTAATAAATATTCGGATGGCAAAATTTAGAAGAGACAGAGGTGGTGTAGTGGTACGACACCGACAACTGGAAGGAGATAAAGCAGGCCTCATACGGCCCGACGTTGTTCACTTAATGAATATTGAACTGGACATATTCCTGTCAGGACTCCAGGACGGAGTGGAACAAGGGTTAAGAGTGATGGGTGGGGGTCAGAGTCCTGCATACGAGTACGCAGGATCCTCCGTGGCCTGGAAATAGAAAGGACATGTTGGAGAGTTACACTTGTTGGCCAACTTGCCGGAGTGGAGACCCAGGGCATGCTGCAACAAGCTGAATTATTTTAGAAATAAAATGCCTTTCTAATGGAATGAGTATAAAGAGTTAATAAAGCTGTGACTGATCCTCACCCATCCAGTTGTAAGAGTTACATTATTGTATTGTCAAGGAAAGGGGGGCGGTAGGGGGGCTGAGCGTCTGGGTTTGGTTGGGGGTCCCCACAGTCTGCCTAGGCTAGATGCATTTAAAAATTCTTATTAGATACACAGGCGGTGCAGCTTGCTTCGCAGCTGGGCTACTACGCCCAAAGTATTGCCTAGGCTAGATGCAGTTAAAAATTCTACGCTGACTAGCAGACACTGAAGATTTGGAGCAGACCCCTGAGCTCTTCAGACTCAACCATCTGTGTTACCCCAAGCCATAGTGTATCTAGTTTCTTACAGTTAAAAAGGGGGGGAGCGACCCAACCCACCTGGAATTGACGATGCCAACGTCACGTAAGACACAGCAAGGGGACTCCAAAAAGAGCCTCCATTTTTTCCCAAAATTGTGGCACAGACACCACTTAACCCTAGAACGCATACCTGGGGCCTCGCAGGCCCGCCCTGTTAATTGTTTTCTATTTTCTGCAAGATTACTTTAGTTAGAATTTTGAAGCTCTAGGTATTCTTCATGTATACAGTTGTTTGTCATTTGAGTTTGAGTTATTCCATGTTATTTGCACACGAGCCTAAAAGGCCCCAGGTATATGAAAGTGTAGATTTTTATGGTCATGCGTTCTAGGGTTAAGTGGCATCAATTGCCCCACAGTTGCTTAAAACGGTTGGTGAGGTGATTTTACCAAGTCCTCAAGGTTTTAGTCTCCCAAGGATAACACAGGGGTAGAAAAGTCCTTGCGAATCCATGATTTGTTCATCTTTATGAACGTGAGTCTGTCTACATTCTCAGTGGACAGACGCGTGCGCTTATCTGTCAGCACACCACCAGCAGCGCTGAACACACGTTCAGAGAGAACACTGGCTGCAGGGCATGACAAGATCTCCAAGGCGTGAGTGGCGAGCTCCGGCCATTTTTCCAGATTGGAATACCAAAATGAGCAAGGGTCCAGTGACACAGTCATGGCTTCGATGTTCACTTGGAGATACTCCTGCACCATCCTCTCTAGGCGTTGACTATGTGTCAGACTTCTTGTCTCCTGTGGCCTTGCAAAGGATGGTCTAAAAAAGTGGTGAAACGATTCCACAAAATTGCTGTTACCAGCAGATACTGTGTTACTGTTACGGTTTGAGTGATGAAGACTCGACAGTCCCACGGTTGGCAAGTTAGAACTGTGAGATTCACTACGTGCACCACTGGTGTTTTGTGGAAAAGCACATGTAAGATTCTGCAACAGCGTCTGCAGATACTCCTGCATGCGTCAATCCCTTTTTATGGCAGGAATTATTTCGGCAAATTTACTTTTGTACCGGAGATCTAAGAGTGTGGCAACCCAGTAGTCGGGATTACTTCGAATTCTGACAATCTGAGGGTCATGTTGCAGGTAGTGCAGCAAGAAGGCACTCATGAGTCTTGCGCATCCAGGAGGACCAAGTCCTTGTTGTGTTGGTAGCGAGGTAAGAATCATGCTTCCTTCCTCTGCCCTCTCCCCTCAACCTCGCACAACAGAAATGTGATCAAGGTCTCCCTCATCTGATGAGTCTTCCATGCCCATCGCCAGTTCGTCCTCCACTTCTTCCTCGGCTCCTGCACCTTCCTCAACAGTTTGGCTGCTACCATGCGCCCTGGTTAATCCCTCTCCCCCACCCTCCCATGCCTGCCGCCTTAGTGCTGCCAACCGTCTGGACCTTGGAGATGTTATCCCTTCCGCATACGACTCCTCCTCTACTTCCTCCACCTCCTCTTGTCCCACCACCTGACTCTGAATTCTGTTTAGTGTGTGCTCCAGCATGTAAATCACCGGAATAGTCATGCTGATAATGGCATCGTCGTCAGCACTAAACATCTTCGTCGCCATTTCAAAACTGTGCAGAAGGGTGTGTGGCGCCCCTGAGGGTTCAGTCGCCACAGAGTTACTGCATCTCACCCAGAGGTGTGGTATCTCACCCTCAGGTAAGGAAGGCATATGGCTCGGGACCCTAACACCTGCATCCAACACATACCCGCAGTGGGGGTAGTGCAAGATTGCTCCTAAGGGAGAGCACAGTCCCAGGTCCCTAGCTGGTGGAAGGGTCCTATGTAGTGGGTGCTTAGGGGAGCAGCTTAGCGGAGCACATGACAGGGAGAGTATAAATAGGAAGCTATCTTAGAAAGAGCAAGCCAGTCAGAGGAGGAAAAGTGACAGGAGCAGAGGCTCGGCATGAGCTCTGCTCCAGAGGCGGGCCTAGCCTGGGAGGCCCAGGACTGAAGGAGAGAAGAGAGGAGTGGGAGCAGGAAGGCTCCAGGAACCGAAGGGACCCTAGGGCTATGGGCAGTGCAGAAGGCCACCCGTACTCCTGCTGCTACCAGGAGGTAGAGGGGTCAGACCAGATAAGGGGAACCGGTCCCTCAACTAGCGGAGAAACAGCAAGGCTCAACTAGAAACCAGAGGCTGCAGCATTTCATGTACTGCAGGTAAAAGTCCACACCAGTCTCACTAAGAAGGTAGCCACATAGGACCCAGGGGACGGAACACAAGTCGCCCGCCAAGGCCCGAGGATACCGGATAGAAGTGTCACTGGGTGTGAGGTGCAGGTAGAAGGCCAGAGAAAGGACACACAGAAGGGGGTCCTGCTAAGTACTCCGGAGCTATCTGGGGTGGACTGAGCCCCTCACTGAGTACGCACAGCACGACGGGTGAGATTGCTCTGGTACCTGTAATCTGGACTGCAACAACTGTGAGTAAAGATCTTGGGACTGCATCACACGGACTCTGTGTTCATTACTGACTCCCTGCACTACAACCACCATCATCCACCCACACTGCCCTCAAGCTACACTCTTCCTATGGTGAGTAATAATACCATTGCTGCAAAACCACCAGCTTCAGAGGACTGTTCCGCAGCGGCGGCCCCTTTTGCCCC
Source organism: Phyllobates terribilis (assembly GCF_046119375.1). Taxonomy (NCBI): domain Eukaryota; kingdom Metazoa; phylum Chordata; class Amphibia; order Anura; family Dendrobatidae; genus Phyllobates; species Phyllobates terribilis. The sequence continues at coordinate 102,340,317 of NW_027362767.1, forward strand.
ACTCCAGAGGTGGCGTAGTCGGACATTATAAAACCCATATATACAAATTACCCTTGGATTGACCGCCCTGGATCACGGACCGGGTCACCGCCACAGTGACTACAACCCCCAGCGTCTACCGGCCCGGCTCAGGGTACCCCACGGCCCAGGGGGCGCGTCAACTTCATAGGTCCCTGATCTGAGACCACTCCTGCAGCGTGATTTGCCCCACCTCTGGATCTCGTTGGCCCAGGCTATACGTCAGAACGTATTGCACCAGGGCTTGTCGGTGCTGCCACAGTCGCTGCAACATGGTCGGAGTTGAATTCCACCGTGTCGGCACATCGCATTTCAGCCGGTGAACTGGCAGGCCCAACGACTTCTGTAGAGATGTAAGTCATTGAGCTGCGGGATGCAAACGGCGGAAGTGAGCACACAGCGACCGTGCCCCCTGCAGAAGGCCATCTAGTCCGGGATAGTGGGCTAACAATTTATGGACAACCAGGTTCAACACGTGAGCCATACAAGGCACGTGTGTGACATTGCCCCGGCGATGCAGCATTGTCGCACACGGCCTTCCCTGGTTGCAGGTCCAGTGGAGACAACCATTCATGAAACTGGGTCTCCAGAGCTGACCACAACTCCTCAGCTGTGTGACTCACATTTCCCAGACATTTCAAAGTAAACACTGATGCCTTGAGCCCTGCTGCCAGCATAGTAAGGAGGTGTGCAGGATTCCTTCTGCGCAGTTAGAATGCAGGTGGCATTACCAGACAGGCTTTGGGTGCAGGTGGAGGACCGAGAGGAGGTTGAGGAGGCAGAAGCAGTGGAGGAACTTCGAGATAAAGAGGATTGACGCACAACTCGTGGGGACGGGAAGACTTGGACAGCAGCCCCTTGTCCTGCTGTCACCATAGTTACCCAGTGCCCAGTCAGCGACATGTAACGCCCCTGTTCATGCCTACTCGTCCAAGTGTCTGTGGTGAAATGCACCCTCTCACACACACAGTTTCTCAAAGAAGCGGTGATGTTGTGTGTGACATGCTGGTGGAGCGCAGGCACACCTTTCTTTGAGAAGTAGTGCCGACTGAGCATCTGGTACTGGGGCACTGAGACGGACATAAGGTCTCGAAAATCCACTGTGTCCTCCAGGCGGAAAGGCAGCATTTCTGTAGCCAAGAGCTTGCAGATGGTGAAATTCAACCTCTTAGCTTTCTCATGGCTAGGAGGAAATGGTCTTTTACTCTTCCACATCTGAGGGACCGAGGGCTGGCTGTTGTGCTTAGACGGGGTTGAGTAGGATGTCCCCGGCAAACTGCCGGTCTGTGAGGAAGATGCAGGCGGACATGTTAGATTGCCTTGATCCAAAGCTGGTGCTCTCGATGTCAGAGCGCGCTCAACACCAGCAGGTGTTTCCACTTCCCAATGAACTGATGACCTGCCAATCACACTGGCTGTTGCAGGTAAAGAGGTGGCAGGTCTGCGTCCAAAAACATGTGTGACTGCTGTCCCCCCAGTCACAGAGGATGAAGAGGCCGCGGATGCACAAGATGGGGCAGACGGTGGTTGGCCCAGCCTGCTAGGCCGCATTGTAGCACAGTGAGCTTCCCACTGCAACTTATGCTTCATATCCATGTGCCGGTTCATGCATGAAGTACTCAAACTATGGATTTTTTGGCCTCTACTTATGTTTTGGTTACAAATATTACAGATAACACGAGTTGGGTCATCCTTATCATTCTGAATAAATGCCCAGGCTATGCAAGGCTTAGAGCCCATGCGACCTGAAGAGCCACTACGACTTGTGGTCAGAGGCAGAGTTGTGGTTGAGGATGCAGTTGTTGACGTGCTTCCAGTACTCCATCTGTGTCCAGGAAGGCGCAACCTAACCTCGTCGTCAATAGCATCTGTGACGCCCCGCTGTGCTTGGTATCACATATCCTAGAAGAGTGTATTGATGGAATCCTCCACAAGAGGCCCCCATAAACATTCACACATCTCCACCTTCCACCTCAGACCAGCAGAGGGAGCCCGTTAGGGATATAAATAGGGAAGGTGGAGCTAGGCAGTTCAGTTCCTCTGAAGAGTTCCTGCAGTAGAGAAGCCTAAGAGAGGTCAGTCTGCAGTGGAGCTCAGTCTAGTCTAGAGAACTCAGTTAATAGTTCAGCAGTGGAGCACGAGGCTCCTGCTAACTAGATTCAGTAAGGCATAACCGGAATCCCTGGAGAACTACAAGTCCCAGGATGGCTAAGGTGCTGATACGTAACAGAGCCAGGAGACGCTTAGGCCCCGCATAGTGGGAGCGTGAACTCCAAGATAAGACCCTACCACAAGGTCAGCCAGCGCAGGACAGAGACAAAGTTAGGCCTAGCTCCAGGCAGGTCAGAAATTTACTACGCAGAGGCAAGAAACAGGAGGCCCTACACCCGCTCATTGGGGAGGATCCTGATATTCACCCTTCACCCTACAGTTCTCCGGGATGTGCCTGAATTTCCTCCAGTAAAAGGTACTGAAGTGACTACCGTGTCCGTTCCCGTTCTTGTTCTGACCCAGCTGGGTCTCGCCTGTCCTGCATTCCCCCTACATATGCTGCCCTGAGACCTAGCTCCACCTGTGGGGAGCTATACCATCGAGCAGCCTTATCACGGGTCTCAGTGGACTGCTGCAGCGCTGGTGCTTCTCACCAGATACCACAGGTGGCGTCACAAACTCTTATAAAATTAACAATTATCCACTCTTTTAAAGAGTGACCCCAGGGTACGGGCCAGGGAGCCGACCACCGCGACATCCCCAAGGCCAGGCAAAGGCCCGGGTACCGAGTCATCCCCATTCCCTGGGCTAGTCACATCCTCCTCCACCTCCTCCGTTGACCTCATCGACTGGCTGACTGTGGGTTGACAGCAAGTGGGATCTCCAACCTCGTCATCATCACCCTGTGTGTTATCACACCTGTCGTCCTCAAAGCCAACCTCTTCCTGCCCTGACCGAAAAGTCAAGTTGTCGCTCCAATCAGGTATTTGAGTCTCATCATCGTCTTCATCATTGTCTCCACCAACAGGAGTGACAGTTTGGGAACGAGGGTCTACATTATGCTCAGAACCTTCTTCATCTGGTCCTGGATCCGACTTATAAAGATTCTGGGCATCAGTGCAGATCATTTCCTCGTCTGGATTAACAGAAGCTCTGGAGCAGACTTACGTTTCCCAGGCTATAGTATGAGTAAACAGCTCTGCAGACTCAACCATCTGTGTTACCCCATACTCAGACGGGCAGCTGGAGACTTGGGAGCTGTGAGGAAGCAAGTGCGATTGGGGTGACACCTCTGAGGACTGGAATATTTGTGATGTTGAAATTGAGGTGGAGGAGAGCCCACTTGAAGGAGCACTTGATATCCGCTGAAGCACCTGCTGTTTTTGTGCCTCATCTGGAATTTGTAGCGATGGGCGTGTCCGTAAGAAAGGGATCGTATCACATTGTCCACGAAAAGAAGTCGACATCTTAGCTTGGCTGGAAGATGGTCTTTCGTCTGCAGATGTTACCCCCCCCCCCACTGCGGGGGGGCTCGACCCACCAGCGGACAGGCACAAGTATTGGGAGAGGGGGGCTGGCCGTCAGGGTCCACCGCAGCTCTGGCACAAACCCGGCGACACGGAGGTGGCACGGGCAGGAACGAACTGGCCGTGTCGGCTTCTCACTTTTTGGATTCTAGAAGGGCATGACATGCCTATATCTGTGTCTCCCCCTCCTTTTACTCCTCCACCTCTTTTCTTTTCGCATGACTATATGTACTTGTCACTTTTCTATGTGTTAGTTATGTCTTCTGAGCAGTTTGACAGCTTTTGGACACCTTTGAAGGTGTTTTCTATGTGTTTCTATGTGTTTTTGTTTGCCTGCCATTGGTTTTAACGGTGTTCGACGGTGTTCTAAGGTGTTAGACGAACCGAACCGAACCCGAACACTACGGGGGTGGCTCAACACTAATCTTAATATGTTGCTGTCATCATATTATACAGCACTGTGTACATACAATTGCTCATTTTTCCTTTCTACCCAGTTAATTCTTTTTATTTCCACTAGGTCTATGACATCACGTGATTATACACAGACAAGCTGAATCCTAAGCTCAGGAAGTCTGTTTTCCCTGCATGAGTCATGAGTCACTGCAAAAGTCCCTGTCAGGGGGAGGAGCTGAGCAACTGGGTCAGGAGTTGAAGAGTGGAATTATAAATACAGGGACAAGAGACTTCCTGTTTCTAAATAGAGCAGAGAAAAAAGAATTAACTGGGTAGAAAGGCACAATGAGCAATTGTACGTACACAGGGCTATGTAATATGATGACTGCAATATAATAAGAGGATAAAAACTTTGATGGAATGAGGAGGAGGAGGAGTGCTTTTTAAGAAGACAAGACCACCCGTTTAAATATAATGTCAATTGGCATAAATCAATAAAAATATTTTATATATTTTGCGCATTTGAGGCTCTGATTCTACCTATTATAAAACTTTAAAACTTTCTTTTAAAGAAGTTTTAGTACATTGTATCTAGTTTCTAGTTTTACAGCACACATTACTGTCAGATAGGAGCTAGCTGGAATGGAACTTGGCAGGTTTTCCTAACACTGTGTCAGGTTTCGGTGCTAGAACAGTATGGTCTCTCACAGATGGGTTTAAAAAGAAAAGAGCACATATGACATATGAGAAGTTTTTAACGGAAGCGAAAGCTCAAATGATCTTCTGAAACTAAAATAGCAAAATCCTGGTAAGTTGGTGCAGGTAATTTACAAAAATAAAGCCTAGAAACAAAATAATTCTCGGATAACCTTACAGTAGATCAACCAATCCTGTCTAACATGGTTATTATTACTACATATATCTTTTCTGTTATCAGCATGGATGGCTTATTGTTTGATTCACAGCACCCACACTTAATCGTGCACTTTTTGAATCTACAAATTATAAAGAAATTACATAAATTGTCATTTTAATTTTACCTAGGTTTATGTTGATTCAGCATCCCCTCCAATCAGCAGTTTTCAGTCTCTGCGGGAGCCGGAAGTGAGCAGTGAACAAGCACAGCTCCATTCACTGTATAGTGGCCTTTCTCAGGTATTGCAGCTCAGCTCTTATTCACTTTAATACAAGAAGAGCAGCAGCAACAGCCACTACACAAAGAACAAAGCTAATGTGGCTTCATTCACTGTTTACATCCTGTTGCCACCAGATCTAGTAACAGTTGACCAGTGAGGATTCCTTTGTTGGATCTCCACTGATTTGCTATTGATGTCCTATACTGAGGATAGGTCATCAATTTTAAAAGCTTGGACAACGCTGACAGTATAATATTATTATTTGATATCAGAGTCTTAAATACATTGTCGTGCGGACCATTTTCCATAATTTTTTTTAAGAAATATAGGTATTATTTTTGAGTATCAAATTTCACAATAAAAGCTGCATACATTAAATTGATCTTTTCGACCTGATTATGTTGGTCTACTTATTTAGAAAATCCATGTTAGAATGGCATAATTTTTTTGTTAAACGATTAATAAAATGATCATTTAACTAGTGAAGAGCGAGTACCGTAATATTTGTAATCGCTATACTTGTAACGAGTACTTTGTAATAATCGCGTATTCGTTCCGAATAGCGAGTACAATGTAAGTCAATGGGAAATGCGAGTAATTTTCTGCTGGACCCTACAAAGTGGTCTGGGGGCTTGGGGAAAAGGCTGAAATGGATGGGAAAGTGATTAAACAGAATGGGAAGAGCCTGAAGAATATGCCTGCATGCATTTCTGACTCACATATGGTTTCTGGGAATAAGTTTGTCACAGTATTACGCCACTTTTACAGACACACAAGAACAACTACCAAACCTATCCTAAATTGCATTTAACAGGCCAAAAAGGTTAAGAAACAGTTTTTCCTGCATAATCCCTTGCCTATAAGGCTAAATAAACCAGTGAAACCAAAAAAAATATCCCTTTTAGCCTTTGTTCACACATACTGTTGTGGCTTTTTTTCGCCTTTTACAATTGGGAGGGCCCTGACTTATACATTTTGTAGGTCCCTCTGTCATACATCATTTTTAGTTTGCTATTCCCCAGCACTTTACAAGCACAGCTAGAACGCACCAGTAGGTATGTTGATCTTTGACCTGAGAGGCCTCAGGTGGCTCTGTAACATGCGTTTTGGAGGGACAGCTGTTACTTAGACATTTGGGCGGTCCCTCCATCATTGACACTCAGATAGTGGAATACATATTCCATAGCAGTTTACAATGTGCCCATTGTAGCGTTGGTCTTGACCCTCCTCCTCCTCCACCACCATGTGATACTGCGGCCCTCAATTCAAATGTTCAGAGGGCCTGCATTAGGCAGGAAAGCTGAGTTTTGTGAGAGCCCTCATGTGGCCCTGTAACATACATTTTGAAGTCCTCTCCTCTAGAAATTTTGGAGGTGCCTCTTGTGTACATTTGAGAGTGCCCTCACTTATTCATATTGTAGGGCCCTCACTCTAGTATTTAACTCATTTAAGGGCAGAGACTCCAGAGAAAAAGGCCAAGAGGCATGGAGTACTAGAAGGAAGCAGTGAGCGCGGCCTGCGATCCTCAGGTTTGGCTTAACTCTGTGAACCGGAAAAATAAAGCTGCACTGGATGACGAGCTCAAATATATCACTTGTGCTAGTCAATGGACAAAGGATATATGGTGCCCCCCCTCCAGGATGGGTTGGAGAAGCTTCTCCAAATGGCTCAGAGATTTTGATCGTCAATATTCCCCAGATTATATAAAGGAAGAGAAGACCTTTTGATACTGTACTACTTGGTCCAGCGCAGAATGTGCATCGTATTTCCAAAAATTACTCCTGGGGGCTGTGTCATAGGTGCAGGAAGATTCCATGACAAGGGCCTCCCTTGACAAACATTATCTACGATGGAGTATTGTAATAGTTGTGGCCCTCAATTCAAGTTATCAGAGGGCCATCAGTCGGCCATCAACAGTCAGTGTAAATTTCTATTGAATATGTATCCCCTATCTCATTCACAATGTGGCACAACCTATGACAAGGGCCTCCAATGACAAATATTAGTTTGGTAGGACCACTGTACATTCCATTCCATTGATTTGTCCACTGCACAATGTGCATAGGGTTTGTAAAAATTAGCCCTATGGGCTGAGTCATGGTTGACGCAGGAAGCCACTATCCCAAGGGACTCCAATCACAAATAGTAGTTAGGCTGGAGTAGGAATACTGAACCTGGTTTGTCCACTGCAGAAAGTGCATAGAGCTTGTAAAAATTAGCCCTATGGGCTTTATCATGGTTGACTCACTATTTTGGCTGTGACAGCTAGCTTGGCTTGTTCCATCAACATCTGAAAATCTGTCAACAAAACCCAAAATGCCCAAAAAGCCTGTTGTTAAGGGACGTGGACGTGGTGTTGTCAGTGGTGCGCGAGAAGGCACTCAGTCTGTGTCAGGTCAGAAGAAGCTTGATGCATCCACTATGTTCTAGGAAAATTTCCCGGTCTGGAACGTAAACATGTGTGGAAGCCAGAAGAGTGAGAGCAGATTCTGTCTTGGATAGCAGACAAGGCCTCTACACATTTGTCAAGCAGCAACAAATATTCCATGACCATACAGTCTACCGTGGATACACAGAAGGCTGGCACATCCAATCCTGAAGCTGGTTCTCCTTCCACCCGGCATTATCAGTCACAGGAGACATATGACCCCAAGCTTGGCCACTCCGAGGATCTGTTTGGTATGTATCCTTTGGTTGACTCTGGCCTATCACCGTGCAGCATTGAAGAGGGACAAGAGGCGGTGGCGTGCGTTGATGCTCAAGTATTTGAAGGCCTACGGCCAGAAGAAAGCCACTTGGAGGCTTTACTGTCTCCAGAGGTGGAGGCTGATGATGATGAGACACAGTTGCCATCAGGTCAGCCTACAATGTCAATTGGGAAGGAGGATGAGATGGAAGACGAGGTGGTTGATGATGAGTCCACTGATCTGACCTGGACCGTTGGCACACATAGCTATGACAGCAACACAGAGGAAGATGGATATGTAGCACCAACACAGGCACCAAGGGGTCATGGTTTGCCAGAGTGAGAACTGGGTCAACTGTTCCCAAGAACACCCCCGCTGTGCGCCAAGTCAGGGCAATGGGACGTTCAGCTGCTTTGTGGAATTTTTTTTCTGAAAGTCCTTCAGAGAAAAACATTGTAGTCTGTAGCATCTGTCATACCAAGTTGAGCAGAGGCCAGGGCAAAGGCAGCCAAGCACACCAGTAGGTGGGCGGAACAGCAGGGTACCAAATCTGCGTCTACGGGTCAAACCAATGCCATGTCGTCTGGGCTATGTCCTTCAGAATCTGCTGTTCAGGAAGCAGGTGCAAATTCCTCCTGCCCACAAGCTGCGGTTGCTCACACACAACAAACATCAACCACATCCACTTCCTTGTCCCAGTGAAGCATCAAATTGTCCATGCCTGAGAGCTTGGAAAGGAAGCGTAAATACCCTGCCACGCACCCACAGGCACAAATACTAAACTCTCACATTGCCAAATTGCTAGCTGTGTGTAGCATCGGCGTCTCTACCTCCTGCCTCAGGGTTTCCGCCTCTTCATATTCCACTTCCTCTCTCCCCGCCTCCTGCTCCTCATCCTCTGCTGAATTACCCTCCCCATCACTGCCAAGCTGGGACCTATGCAGCAGCGCATCGGCAAAGAGGCAACACGCTCTGCTGAAGCTGATCTGTTTAGGTCAGAAAGCACACACTGCAGCAGAGCTATGGCAAGCTTTAAAACAACAGACCAATCAGTGGCTCTCCCCGCTGAACCTCCAACCGGTTCTGGTTGTCTGAGATAATGGGCGTAAACCGGTGGCGGCTTTAAAGGTCGGCAAGCTGTTACACGAGCCATGCAAGGCTCACATGCTGAACCTAGTTGTTCAGAAGTTTCTGAAAACTTACCGTGACTTGCCTTACCTACTTGAGAAGGTGCGCCATTTTAGCGCCCATTTCCGCCATTCCTCTACCGCTTTTGCTGCTCTTGCAGCGCTGCAAAAGCACTTGAATTTGCCAAGTCAGTGACTCCTTTGCGACCTTCCCACTTGATGGAACTCAACCTATCATATGTTGGCGAGGATTAGTGAACAGCAGAGGGCAGTAGCTAAATACCAGCTTCAACATGCCCGTCAGACTGAGAGTCAGCCACGACACAACATCTGTTGAGTGGGTGTGGATCACTGACATTTGTGAAGTTCTTGAGAATTTTGAGTTCTGCACCAACCTCGTGACCGGTGATCAGGCTATTATCAGCGTAATCATCCCGCTGCTGTGTCTCTTGAAACAATCACTGCATAATCTTAAAGAGGAATCTTTGAGTCCCCAGCATGTTGGTATGGAGCCAGATTTCCAAATGGGTGATACATACTACCCCGCCCAGCCAATATTCTGAGACAACATTGTGTGATGAGGAAGATGAGGAGGGAGAGGACTTGTTTTTCTGTGCTACCAAGGGGACTCGCAATGCTACAGACGGGACACCCAACCCAAGCTTCATGTCTGTCCAAACTGGATGGGCTGGAGAGGAGGAGGAGGCGAGTCAGCATGAGGAGGGAATGGGTATTGTTTCTACTGCTGGGGACACAGAACATTTGCCTTTTTGCAGCTTGGCCCACATGGCACAGTTTATGTTTAAGTGTCTGTGGCAAGACCCTCGCGTGATACACATTTTATCCAACAATAATAATGATAATTTTTATTTATATAGGGCCAACATATTTCACATTACTTTACAACTAAGCGGGGACATGTACATGCAATAAATTCAATACAAGGTAAGACAGTTTAAACAGTTACATTAGGAGTGAGGTCCCTGCTCGCAAGCTTACATTCTACAAGGAAATGGATGGACACAATAGGTGAAAAGTGCTTGTTATTTCAGGTCTGGCAATTATTATAAGTAGGGATTTTCATATAAAGCTGCATGATCTGGTCATCAGTGTTACGCTCACGCCCGGACTAACTGGCGTGAGCGCGGTTAGTGATCCCACTGGACCATGAACCGAGGAGTGCCTGGAGGGGCGTGACTAAGTATCAACTCGGTCCGACCAAGGTTGCACGGAGGCTCAGTCGACTCCGTGAACCAGGGAGGAACTGAGCAGAGGGACCTGGTGCTACTCCAGGTCAAACCCCGATCACAGTTGTTGACCCACACCGGGGAATGCAGGAACGGGCAGGCACAGCTGGTATGCAGACAGGTGGGTACTGGCAGGCATGACTGGTATGCAGACAGATGGGTACTAGCAGGCACGGCTGGTACGCAGACAGACGGCTGCTGGCAGGCACGGCTGGTATGCAGACAGGCGGGTACTGGCAGGCACGGCTGGTATGCAGAGTGGCAGATACTGGCAGGTATCAATGCAGGCTGTATAGGTACCAGTACAGACTGGGATACAGGAACAGAGCCGCAGGTGCAGTGGACTAGCAGAGCAGAACTTCAGGCGCGGAGGACAAGCGGAGCAGAGCGAAACCGCAGATGCGGTGAACAAGCAGAGCAGAGCGAAACCGCAGGTGCAGTGAACAAGCAGAGAAGAGTGAAACCGCAGGTGCGGTGAACAAGCAGAGCAAAACCGCAGATGCGGTGGACAAGCAGAGCAGAGCGAAACCGCAGATGCGGTGGACAAGCAGAGCAGAGCAAAACCGCAGGTGCAGTGGACAAGCAGAGCAGAACAGAGCAGAAGGTGCAGGCAGACAGGACAGGGCTCTGTTCACATGGAACAGACTGGAAAATACAGGAAGATAGTTAGAACACAGGAGGTATATACGGAGGCAGGGAAACAGGACAAGCAGAACCAGATACACACAAGGTACTTACAATGAAGTAGCGAGTGGACACAAAACTCACAAACAGAAGTACAGAGACAACGAGTTGGAGTTAGGTGCAGGTTCAGACACTGCAGGAAAAGAGAAGGTACGGACAAAGAGACAAACAGGTAACGGGCTAGGGCACAGTTCAGACAGGAACTGAACCCGGAACAAGATACAGGAACGAGCCTGGGAACTCAGCCCCCAGGGTGGCAGAAATAGACTAGAAGTCACAGATACAGATAATGGGCCTGGGTATACAGCCCCCAGGGTGGCGGAACTGACTAGAAGTCACAGGTACAGATAACGGGCCTGGGTATACAGCCCCCAGGGTGGCTGAAACAGACAAAATACAGGACAGTTGCACAGAACATACTGAAAGAAAGTGTTGCTCAGGCACCTCCTACTGGGTGGAGGGGGTTTAAGTATCCAGTGACTCACAGCAATAGGCTGGGGAGGCATTAGGAGTGCGCACACAGTAACTATAAGAATCAGGCAGTAACCGCGCCGCCGCCTTAAGCAATCAGACAAGAGACACAGCAGGTACTGGAGCAAAGTGTGCAGCCTGGACTGATAGTTAAGTGTCTGCGGGATGACAGACTGGATGGCAGCGTTCTGCTGCGGTCCAGCCAGTCATCTCGATGTAGCAGAGCTGAAGCTGTCGTGGGAACCATGGAAAGGTAAGGATGAGGTTGGTTTATTATTTTTCTTTTATTGCAGGAGATCGTTGGCTTCAGCTGGAATGGGTGTGATGGTAAGTATGGTTTAATTTAGAACAATAAAGAATTGTGTCTTTATTTCAATTAAAGGACTTTATTCTGGGTGTTGTGTTTTTTTTAAATACTTTACTAGAAATTCATGGCGGTCATGTCTAATACTGGCGTGACCCCATGAATTTTGGGCTTGGGGCCAGCTGATAATACCAAGCTGGCCCTAACCCCTTTATTACCCAGTGAGCCACCGCACCAGGGCCCTGGATGAGTTGGGTACAGCGCCAGAAGATGGCGCTAATATGAACGCGCCATTTTCCGGGGTGGCTGCGGACTGCAATTTGTAGCGGGGGGGGGCCCAGAAAGCTTGGGCCTCCCTGCGCTGCAGATTCCAGCCCCCAGCTGCCTAGTTGTACCTGGCTGGACACAAAAATAGGGCGAAGCCCCACATACTTTTTTTTAAATTATTTCAGGAAATTCATGAAATAATTAAAAAAAAATTGACGTGGGGCTTCGCACTATATTTGTGTCCAGCCAGGTACAGCAGGCAGGAACGGGCTGCCCCCAACCACCAGCTGCCTATTTGTACCTGGCCGGACACAACAATATAAGGAAGCCCTTTTTTTCTTAATTATTTCATGAAATAATTTAAAGAAAATTGACGTGGGGCTTCGCCCTGTTTTTGTGTCCAGCCAGGTACAACTAGGCAGCTGGGGGCTGGAATCCGCAGCGCAGGGAGGCCCAAGCTTTCTGGGCCACCCCCGCTGCAAATTGCAGTCCGCAGCCACCCCGGAAAATGGCGCGTTCATAGAAGCGCCATCTTCTGGCGCTGTACCCAACTCATCCAGGGCCCTGGTGCGGTGGCTCACTGGGTAATAAAGGGGTTAGGGCCAGCTTGGCATTATCAGCTGGCCCTAAGCCCGAAATTCATGGGGTCACGCCAATATTAGACATGACCACCATGAATTTCTAGTAAAGTATTTAAAAAAAACACAACACCCAGAAAAAAGTCCTTTAATTGAAATAAACACACAATTCTTTATTGTTCTAAATTAAACCATACTTACCATCACGCCCATTCCAGCTGAAGCCAACGATCTCCTGAAATAAAAGAAAAATAATAAAGCAACATCATCCTTACCTTTCCATGGTTCCCATGACAGCTTCAGCTCTGCTACATCGAGATGACAGGCTGGACCGCAGCAGAACGCTGCCATCCAGCCTGTCATCCCGCAGACACTGAGAAGCGCAGGCTTGCTTGCGCTCCACAGTGTCTCTCTGTGAGGGCATCCAGATGAGCCGAGTTAATGTCCAATGAACTCGGCTCACCTCATGCACGTCACTGACAGCGTGGGAAAATTCTCCTGCATTCAGCGCTTCAGCGTGGGAGAATTCTCACACTGAAGCGCTGAGTGCAGGAGAATTCTCCCACGCTGTCAGTGACGTGCAGGAGGTGAGCTGAGTTCATTGGACATGAGCTCACCTTATGCACGTCACTGACAGCGTGGGAGAATTCTCCTGCACTCACCGCTTCAGCGTGAGAATTTTCCCACGCTGTCAGTGACGTGCATGAGGTGAGCCGAGTTCATTGGACATGAACTCGGCTCATCTGGATGTCGTCACAGAGAGACGCTGAGCAGCGCAAGCAAGCCTGCGCTTCTCAGTGTCTGCGGGATGAGAGGCTGGATGGCAGCGTTCTGCTGCTGTCCAGCCTGTCATCTCGATGTAGCAGAGCTGAAGCTGTCGTGGGAACCATGGAAAGGTAAGGATGAGGTTGCTTTATTATTTTTCTTTTATTGCAGGAGATCGTTGGCTTCAGCTGGAATGGGCGTGACGGTAAGTATGGTTTAATTTAGAACAATAAAGGATTGTGTCTTTATTTCAATTAAAGGACTTTATTCTGGGTGTTTCTGTTTTTTTTAACTTTGACTATGGGGTTAGTAATGGGGGTGTCTTATAGACGCCTCTCCATTACTAACCTGGGCTTGATGTCAGCTGGCATTATAAGCTGACATCAACCCCAACCCTATTACCCCCTGCCACCGCACCAGGGCAGCGTGGAAGAGCGAGGCTAAGTGCCAGAATTGGCGCATCCTATGAATGCGCCATTTCTGGGGCGGCTGACGGCTGGTGTTTCTAGCCTGGGAGGGGGCCAATATTCATGGCTCCCTTCCTGGGCTATTAATATCAGCCCCCAGCTGTCTGCCTAGCCTTTGCTAGCTATTAAATTAGGGGGGACCCCACGTCATTTTTTTTGGGGGGTCCCCCATTTTAATAGCTAGTAAAGGCTATGTATTCAGCTGGGGGCTGATATTAGTAGCCTGGGAAGCTCCGTGGGTATTACCCCTTCCCAGGCTTCAAACATCTGCCCCAGCCGTCTGCTTAACCTCCGCTAGAGCCTAAAATTAAGGGGAACCCCACGCCAATTTTTTTAATAATAAATCCTTTATTTTAATACTAAATGACAAGTACAGTAACCAACACTATCACTGTACTTCATATATATGTGACTGACATGTTTCTATCTATCTAATCTATGTGTGAAGCTCTATTCTGTCTGTTATAAATTGTCGGGTACAGATGCTGAATTGCCGGCCGGCTTTTTTAAAGAGACGGTGCATGAAAACACTATTATTTTTTTTGATAAATCCTTTACGCTAAATGACAAGTACAGTAAGCAGCACTTTCACTGTACTTCGTATATATGTGGCTGACATGTTTATATCTATCTAATCTATGTGTGAAGCTCTATTCTTTCGGTTCTAAATTGTCGGGTACAGGTGTATGCCGCTGCTGAATTGCCGGCTTTTCGTGTTTCACTGTGAGCACTGTTCCCATCGATTTGGGCAATCACTGTAATGCCACAACCACCATGGCTGTGGCATTACAGTGAGTGGCAGACAATCCCTGCATGATTGGTGCTCTAAATAGCGCCAGACATGCAGGACACGCTTTTGGTGCACGAACAGTTATCGAACATAAACTCGAACAGCCGAATTTTTTGCAAATCGTTCGGGTTCGTCGAACAACTCGAACACCGCCCAAAACAGCTCGAATTTGAGATTGGCGAACAGTTCGAGTCGAACACCGCTCATCTCTACTAGGCATCAGTCAGATTGTCTGGGGTAGAGCATTCTAGAGAACTGGTGCAGCATGAGAGAAGTCTTGGAGACGGAGGTTCGAGGTTCGGATTATGGGGGATGTTAGTCTTGGGTCATTTGTAGAACGGAGGGTACGTGTAGGGCGATAGACAGATGATAGAGGAGATATAAGGTGGTGCAGAACTGTGGAGAGCTTTTGTGGGTGAGAGTGATGAGTTTATATTGGACCCTGTAGTGAATGGGAAACCAGTGTAATGACTGGCACAAAATGGAGGCATCGGTGAAGCGGATGGACAGAACTACGACCCTGGCTGCAGCATTCAGGTTGGATTGGAGAGGAGAACGTTTGGTAAGAGGGAGACCGATCTGAAGAGAGTTGCAGTAGTCTAGACGATAGTGAATAAGAGCGGCAGTAAGAGTTTTAGCAGTTTTAAAGGTGAGAAAAGGTCGGATTCTGTAGATGTTTTTAATGTGCAGGTGACAAGAGCGACCTATATACTGGTTGGCCACCTTTCTTGATCCACGGTACAAGGAGAAAACAAAGAGTTTTACAATGGAATCGTTCAAGAGGGCCGTTGTAGATCAGTTGCTGAAAACATCACCCTCAGACAATGCTGGTGGCAGAGGCACTGGCTCTTTTCAACACTAAGGGATAATGGGGAGAGACAGGAACACCAGCTCCAACAGAGGAGGGGGGGAAATGTGCACAAATTGGTCAATTTTCAATAAACCAGCACAACAGCAAGGGCTATCTGTGCCTGTAACAATGCCAAGGAGAGATAAGTTGCAGAACATGGTCAATGGGTACTTAAGTGACCATACGTGCGTCCTTTCTGACGCTTCAGTTCCCTTTAATTATTGGGTGTCTAAGCTGAACACTTGGCCGACCTCTCCTTATATGCCTTGGAGGTGCTGGCCTGCCCGGCTGTTAGTGTGGTGTCTGAGCATGTTTTCAGTTCCACTGGGGCAATCATCACTGATAGGCGCGCATGCCTCTCCACGGAAAATGCAGACAGACTTACTCTGATTAAATTCAACAAGGACTGGATATCTCCACAGTTTGTAATCGCTCCAGATGACAGCAAGCCAACCTAAATTCACGAAAAATGCAGATTCATGCTACTGTTGTTAAGTATGTCACCCCCTTCCCATAAAAATCCGTTTCCTTCCTTCGTCAGCCATGACTCAGCCCATATGGCTAATTTTTATATACCCTATGCACATTGTGCAGTGGACAAACCAGGACAGTATTCCTACTTCAGCCTAACTACTATTTGTGGTTGGAGGCCCTTGGGATGGTGGCTTCCTGTGTCAACCATGACTCAACCCAAAGGGCTAATTTTTACAAACCCTATGCACATTGTGCAGTGGACAAACCAGGACAGTATTCCTACTCCAGCCTAACTACTATTTGTGATTCGTGGACCTTGGGATGGTGGCTTCCAAAATAGTGGGTAAAATGTCCTGGTGCATGCTTGGTAGCAGGCAGTAGGAAATGTTTGGACTACTGCTTTGTTTAGGGCACTAAACGCCATTTTAAGTGGACTAATGTGGACAGCAGAAGGCAGGCTGTCACTCCAAAAACAGCGGGGAAAATGGCCTGGTGCATGCTTGGTAGCAGGCAGTAGGAAATGTTTGGACTACTGCTTTGTGTAGGGCACTAACTGCTTTTTTGAGTGGACTAATGTGGACAGCAGAAGCCAGGCTCTGACCCCTAAAACAGCGGGGAAAATAGACCCGTGCTTTTTAAAAAAAAAAAAAAGGCAGCACAAAATGCTACTACTCTGTGTGCTGGAAAAATATTGCTTTGCCTCTGACAAGAGCTGTTTTAAGATGGACACTGGAAGAACACTTTAACCTCTCCCTACCTAATGCACCATCTCTCCCTCCCTGTACTCTGACTTTATTGTGTGTCTTCAGCTCTGAAAAGTGCTATTTCTTGGTGGTATTATGGAGCTAGTGAGCGGCTCCTTTAAACTGTTCCTGCTCGAGTATCTCTCCCTCTCTACTCTACACTGAACTAGTATACACTGCAGGTAGCCCTTAAAAGGGCTTTTGTTTTATCAAGAGGCCTAAACACTCTCCCTAGCAGCTCAGTGATCTCTCCCTATGCTTTTAGAACGCAAACGCAGGCTCCAGACGCAATGTGCACAAAATGGCGGCAGCAGGGCTTAATTAGAACCTATGACGCTGGGCAGCCAGCCAATCACAGTAATGCCACAACCAAGATGTCTACGGCATTACTGTGATTGGTTAAGAAGCCCAGCATGTTTAGTGGCTGCAAAGGAGGCGCCAAAAGTGCAGGGCAGGGCATCCGAATATAGCGAGGCGAGTACACAAATACTTCCAATGTAACGAGTAACCCGAATACAGTACTATGTGAATAGCGAATAGTAACGAATACACTCGCTCATCACTACATTTAACCCCTTCTGGCCAATTTCCGTTTTTGCATTTTCATTTATTCCTCCTCTTTTTCCCAGAACCAGAACTTTTTTATTTTTCTGTTTGCAAAGTCATATGATGGCTTGTTTATTGTGGGACGTGTTGTACTTACAAAAGAGCAAATTATAAACAATAATTTAAAACAAAAAACAATGGGAGAGAAAAATCGAAAAACCTATAGCTAGCTGTGTCACTGGTATTGGCACCCTTTACATTAATTTAGTATGAAAACACATTTGACTTGCCTGTGGTAAATCACAAGAGATTCACCTGTCATTAATTCTTGGTGCCCATGTGATATGAATTAGCCAATGAATGATGACTTCAGTGTTTTAAAAAGCCACATGGTAGGCCCTCTTCCTTTGTCACAATGGTGAAGACAAAGGAGCTGTCTGAGGACATCAGAACTGGTATTATTAGCAAACACAAGACTTCCAAAGGGTATAAGGCCACTTCCAAAGACACTGCTATTCCAGTATCAACAGTGCGCAATGTTATTAAGAAGTTTGCCAAGCATGGAACCGTCAAGAACCTCCCTGGACGTGAGGGAAAGAGGAAAATTGACAAGAGATATCTCCGAAGGTTGATGCAAAAGGTGAACAAAACACTATGTCAAACATCCAAAGACCTGAAGGCCAACCTGGAACAGTCTGGGGTCATGGTTTTAATGAGTACCATACACCACACACCTAAACCAAGTAGAGCTCTATGGGCAAAGGCCAAGGAAGAAACCATTGCTGAAGAAAAAACATAAAGAGAAATGACTGATCTTTGCCAAAGAGTACCTTGACGAACCACAATCCTTCTGGGAAAATGTTCTGTGGACAGATGAAACAAAAATAGAGCTTAAAAAGCAACAGTTTGTTTACAGACAGCGCAATGAATCTTATAAAGAAAAGAACACCTTACCAACAGTTAAGCATGGTGGAGGATCCATAATGGTGTGGGGTTGCTTTGCTGCGTCTGGTAATGGAGGCCTTGACCGTATCACAGGAGTCATGAAATCAGAGAATTATCAAGAGAATTTAGATCGAAGTGTCCTACCCAGTGTAAGAAAACTTATTTTGAGTCGAACATCATAGGTCCTCCAGCAAGGCAATGACCCAAAGCACACATCCAAAAGTACACAGGAATGGTTGAAAAAGAAAAAATGGACTTTTAAAATGGCCAGCAATGAGTTCTGACCTCAATCCCATTGAATATCTTTGGGGTGAGCTGAAATCTGCCATTGGGAAAAAGAAACCTACAAACATTCAAGAGCTTGAACAAACTGCAAAGGAAGAGTGGGAGAAAATTCCCACTTAGAAGTGCAAGAAGCTTATAGATGGCTACAAGAAATGTTTGGAGTCTGTCATCAATGCCAAAGGATGTGCAATAGTGTTGAGCGAGCACTAAAATGCTCGGGTGCTCGAAGATCGGGCTGAGCTCACCGTGATACTCGGGTGCTCGACCCGAGCAACGAGCCCAATGTTAGTCTATGGGAGACCCGAGCATTTTTGCGGCGGCACCCCCGGCAGTCTTTTAAAAGCCTAACAAGTGCCCAAAACGATAGTGACAGTGCTCAAATGACTTGGGGACAGCATGGGGATCACCTCAGGAAGCATTTCTGACCCCCAGGTCACTGCTGTCAACAACGTGGTCAGAGGTATTAAGCCACTTTTAAGGGCTCACAATAAAACGTTCAAAAACGAAACTGAAACTGCTTTCCTGTGAAATATGTTAAGGAAGTTCCTTTCCAGGGTAAAGACTTGTGTATAAGGTAAAATAAATAGCACCAAAAAAAATACTCCTCCACACCTTGGGCTATGTTCACAAGTAGAATTTTTTATGCGTTTTTGCACTTTTGTATTGCTTTCAACCGTGACAAATGCATTCACCTGGAAATGTCATTTTAACATGTTACAATCTTATCTGGCCATGTGCTGTGTGACACATGCATACAGTGCTGAAAATACATGGGAACAGCATGGGGAAGACCCCTGGAAGCATCTCTGACACCCAGGTCACTGCCTAAAAGTGTGCCCATCAGAAGTGATCCTTGCCGCATCAGAAGATGCAGACTTGCAACTATCCCCGTGCAAGTCCTTGTCCCAGGGCAGTGTTAAATTGTACCTCCGCAATTAATTGCAATGCAAGCGCAAATATGCAGCCAACCAACCACCCACCCACCCGCAGGCTACAATACCATACTACTAGCTTTCACTTGAAATGGGGCCTTTTAGTTTGGAGGAGGCCGAAGCTCGCCACCACCTCATGGCTGCTTCGGCAGCGAGGTATCCATACTCAGTCCCCAGCTGCCCGGTGGCCGGGTGTCCACGCTTGGTCCCCAGCCACCAGGGGGCGGCCGTGTGCCCATACTCTGGCCCCAGCCGCCCCGCGGCCGGGTGGCCACACTCAGTCCCCAGCCGCCTGGGGGGCGGCCAGATGTCCATAGACGGTCCCCAGCCGCCCCTATTTCTCCTGTTACCTTCCCACACACTTTTCTTAGCCTGGCCTGCTTTAGTGCAGCATTGGACGAGCCCACCAGAGAACCAGACTCCTCCGGTGGTCCCTGGCTTCTCCATCAGGGGAGTTGAGAGTGCGAAGGTGAGGAGCATGATGATGATAGAAGTTAGCATCTGCTTTGTTTTCTTGGAATGCAAGCGCATGTATGTAGTAGCGGCTAGGCCTGAGGTGGTCAGCGTTTTGGCGCATATCCTACCTCCTCCGAGGATTGTTGGATGTTTTCCTGCTACTATCCCAGTTCTATGACTCACGTTAAAACAAAGCTTCAGGTGATAAATGATGGATGAGGTGGTGGCAAAGGAGAAAGAGCAGGAGGAACAGGGACCATTCACATCAATATCAGGCCAGTCAACCACACATGTCTTGTAGGATATGTTTCTGTACCAAAAGGAGCGGTTCGGCTACACAGTTATAGGGCATACAGTGAGTGCAATGCCTACCAAAAATTTAGAGGCACTCCAATGCCCCTTGGAAGTGACATGGAGGTCAGAGGCCTTAAATAAACCATTTTTTCCATTTATAGCAGCTGGGTCTCCTGTGCACTGTTTGCCTAAGCAGTGAATGGAAGGCTTTCTAAAAATTATGAGGAACTGCAATGCCCCTTGAAACAGATGTGGATTACAGCGTACTAAAAACCTTCTACCCATTATTGGGGAGTGGGTCTTGTTAGAACCTTGCTGTTAGGTTTTTTTTTCCTTTGCTGGTCACATGACCTTGTTGGCCTATTTAATCCTGCTCCGCCCTTCTGGCTTTGCTGGACTTCATTGTATATCTACTTTCTAGCTAGCCTGTGCTCTGTATCTAACTCTGTTAGTTTGCTTGGTCTACGGACCTCTATGTTCTATCTATTTTGTTTGTTCGTCTGTCTGCTACTATTTCTGTTAGGAGGTGTCCCATATTCCTCCCAGTCCTTAGTACTTGTAGGGATTCCCTCCCCACATCTATAGGTCTCCGTACAGACTAGATTAGGACTTTAGCAGGTCTGATCGCAGGATCAGGTTCCCTGTTACATCGTAGGGATTCAGCTGAGTCCTATAGTAGGGACAGATCTCCTCTCTTTCCTTAGCTTTGGTAGCAGAACATAACAGTAAGTCCAGCCTGCAAATTCTCTAAGGAAAGATTTTTTTTTTTTTTGTTCCATCATGGTGTCGGTTCAGGATTTGGCTAAACACCTGCAGGGACTCTCTCTGGAAGTGGCCGAGCTCCGTCAGCACGTGAGTAACTGTCCTGGAGCATATTTCTTGGAGCCTAAGGTATGTTTGCCGGATTTATTTTTTGGTGAACATCGAGAATTTTTTTCATTTAAAAATGCTTGCTTATTGTATTTTCGTTTGAGACCCAAGTCCTCTGGGGATGAATCCCAGCGCGTAGGGTTCATAATGTCACTTTTGCGCAAAGAGCCTCAGGAGTGGGCCTTTTCTTTGCAACCTAGTGATACATGCTTCAGATCAGTGGATAGTTTTTTTTCTGCTTTAGGATTATTATATGATGATCCTGACCGTGTGGCATCAGCTGAGACTGAGTTGAGACGTTTAAAACAAGGATCAGGTAATGTCGAAAAATATTGTACTCATTTTCGTCGTTGGTCCACTCAAACAGGGTGGAACGATTCTGCTCTGAAAAGTCTATTTCTTGCTGGGCTCAGTGAAAGGGTTAAAGACCTGCTAATTGCTTATCCTACACCTGAGGATTTGCAACAGGCTATGCAATTAGCTATACGGGTGGATAGAAGACTGCGTGCTAGGGTTAATGAGAGCAAATCCTCTGCTATGTCAGTTTCTGGTTATGATAATGTGTGTACTAACAGTGGTGAACCGATGGAGATTGGATCGGTGGCACCTTGCTCTCAAGAAAAAGACCGTCGTTTTTCGGAAGGCTTGTGTTTCTATTGCGGAAAATCTGGTCATTTGATTAAAGGCTGTGAGCTTCGTATGAAGAAAGAAAAAAAAAAGGTCAGTCACGCCCGTATTGCCTGTTTAAATTCCAAGGGTATATTTTTAGCTGCTTCCACGATTGCTCAGGAAAAATTAATGGAATTTCGGGTGTTTGTTGATTGCGGGTCTACACTGAATGTAATTGATGGGGGATTCGTGGAAAAACTCAATTTAAAACCTGAACCTTTATCATCCCCCATTGCTGTGGTTTCTGTGGATGGCTCCCCTTTGAAGAATATTACTCTCAAGGTCAGTGAATTTCCTCTCACTATTAATGGTGTTCACCATGAGAAATTGGATTTGGTAGTGTTGAATAACTTGCCTTCTCCAGTAATATTGGGTTTGCCCTGGTTAAAATTTCACAATCCTGTACTGGATTGGTCTACCAGTGAAATTAAATCCTGGAGCCATAAATGTTATGACAAGTGTTGTAACGGGCGTATTGCAGCTTTGGATAGGGGAGAATTGCCTGTTCCTATTCAGGATTTTTGGAGAGTTTTTTCTGAGAAGGAATCGCAGGTTTTGCCTCCCCATAGAGACTATGATTGTTCTATTGAATTTGTCCCTGGAGCGATTCTTCCTAAAAGTCGTTTATTTAACCTTACTATTCCTGAGAGGAAGGCTTTGGAGGAATACATACAGACAAGTTTGGCCGCCGGTCACATTAGGCCCTCTAAGTCTCCTGTGGCGGTTGGATTTTTTTTTGTAAAAAAAAAGGACGGCGGTTTACGTCCTTGTCTGGATTTTCGTGAGATTAACAAAATTACGGTACGCAATCCTTACCCACTGCCATTGATTCCTGATCTGTTTAACCAGTTATTGGGGGCCAAGTGGTTCTCTAAAATTGACCTTAAGGGGGCATACAATCTGTTGCGCATGAAGGAGGGTGATGAATGGAAGACTGCTTTTAACACTCCTGTGGGTCATTTTGAGAATCTGGTTATGCCTTTTGGTCTTACTAATGCTCCTGCATTTTTTCAGAATCTGATTAATGACATCCTTAGACCTTGGATCGGTAAAAATGTGGTTGTGTATTTGGATGACATTTTGATTTATTCGCCAGATCTGGAGTCTCATTGGCGGAGCGTGCGTGAGGTATTACAGTTATTAATGGACAATTCGCTTTTTGCTAAGCTGGAGAAATGTGAGTTCGCTGTACAGAGAATTAGTTTTTTGGGCTACATTATCTCCAGCAAAGGTTTTGAGATGGATCCGGTTAAGGTTCAGGCTGTGCAGGAATGGCCTAGGCCTATTGGTTTGAAATCGATACAGAGGTTTTTGGGTTTCGCCAATTACTACAGAAAATTCATAAAAAATTTTTCTAGTATTGTCAAACCTCTGACTGATCTCACCAGGAAAGGTGCTGATGCGGTTCAGTGGTCTTCTGAGGCCATTGAAGCTTTTGTGTATCTCAAGGAGAGGTTCAGCTCTGCTCCCATCCTTATGCAGCCTGATGTTACTAGGCCGTTTTTGGTTGAGGTTGATGCTTCCT
Source organism: Phyllobates terribilis (assembly GCF_046119375.1). Taxonomy (NCBI): domain Eukaryota; kingdom Metazoa; phylum Chordata; class Amphibia; order Anura; family Dendrobatidae; genus Phyllobates; species Phyllobates terribilis. The sequence goes on from NW_027362767.1 coordinate 102,363,361, forward strand.
CTGTGGGGGTTGGCGCAGTATTGTCTCAGGATAACGGGGATGGATTACATCCCTGTGCCTTTTTTTCAAAAAAATTTTCGGAGACTGAACTGAATTACGATATTGGTAATCGGGAATTATTGGCTATTAAACTCGCATTTGAACACTGGCGCCACTTCTTGGAAGGTGCGGAATTTCCCGTTCAGGTTCTTACGGATCATAAAAATCTGATATATCTTGATGCTGCCAAGCGCCTGAATGCCCGTCAGGCTAGGTGGGCACTGTTTTTCTCGCGGTTTAATTTCTCCGTTACTTACATCCCTGGTATTAAGAATGTTAAGGCGGATGCCTTGTCTCGCAGTTTTTCTCCCATAGTCGGTGCTGAGAAAGAGGAAAACATTTTACAAGAAGGTGTTGTGATAGCTGCTTTAGACTCCGTTTTGGAAGATGAGATTCTTAAAGCTCAGGAGAATGCCCCATCTAACACTCCTCATGGGAGGTTGTTTGTGCCTGGGACCTTTAGGAGAGATTTGTTTGTTGAGTGTCACGAATCTCGGTTGGCAGGTCATCCCGGAATCTCTGAGACCAAGAGACTGGTGGGTCGCAGTTTTTGGTGGCCTGGATGGCAGAAGGAAGTCATTAAGTGGGTGCGCCAATGTACTATATGTGCTAGATCTAAGTCCTCACATACTCCTGCTGCGGGGTTACTTTGTCCTTTGGAGGTCCCCAGTGCTCCTTGGACACATTTGGCTATGGACTTTATAACTGACCTTCCCCCCTCTGAGGGTTTTACTGTCATCTGGGTGGTCGTGGACCGTTTTAGCAAGATGTGTCACTTGGTTCCCTTCGTCAAACTGCCCTGCGCTAAAACTCTCGCTAAGGCCTTTGTCAAGGAAATTGTCAGACTTCATGGCGTTCCTACTGACATTGTTTCTGATAGGGGTCCTCAGTTCGTGGCTCGTTTTTGGCGTGCCTTTTGTGACAGGTTGGGAATTCATTTGTCGTTTTCGTCCGGATATCATCCTGAATCTAATGGCCAGACAGAAAGGAAAAACCAGGATGTTGAGCAGTTCTTGCGTTGTTTTGTGGCAGACAATCAAGAGGGGTGGTCTGAGTTTCTGCCACTTGCCGAATTTGCTCTGAACAATCATACATCTTCTTCTGCTGGTTGTTCGCCTTTTTTTTGTTGTTCTGGGAGACATCCGTCGTTTGGGTCGTTCTCCAAGTTGGGATCTGCCGTGCCTGAGGAGGAGAATTTTTCCGGTGATTTGGAAAGAGTTTGGACGGATGTGCGTGGTAATCTTCAGGAGGCCAACAGAAAATCTAAAGACTACTTTGATAGGAAACGACAGGAGGTTTTGTTCGCTGTTGGTGACATGGTTTGGTTGTCCTCTAGGAATCTGCGGTTGAGGATTCCTTCTAAGAAATTGGGTCCCAAGTTTGTAGGGCCCTTTAAGGTGCTTCAGGTTGTCAACCAATCTGCTGTTAGGTTGGAGGTTCCTACCTCCTGGAGAATTAATCCGGTCTTTCATGTCTCTGTTAAAAAAAGCTGTTGTGTCGGATGGTGACGCCTCTGCCTCTGTTCCTCCGGTGGTGGAGGACGGGGAATATGAAATTTCTCGCATCCTTGACTCTAGACGGTATAGAGGTAGTTTGCAGTATCTTGTGGCCTGGAAAGGTTTCGGACCCGAGGATAACTCTTGGGTGAGGTCAGGTGATGTTTCCGCGTCCAGACTTATCAGAGCGTTTCACAGGAGATTTCCTGATAAGCCTGGTCCTAGGGGATCCGGAGGATCCTCTTAGAAGGGGGGGTACTGTTAGAACCTTGCTGTTAGGTTTTTTTTCCTTTGCTGGTCACATGACCTTGTTGGCCTATTTAATCCTGCTCCACCCTTCTGGCTTTGCTGGACTTCATTGTATATCTACTTTCTAGCTAGCCTGTGCTCTGTATCTAGCTCTGTTAGTTTGCTTGGTCTACGGACCTCTATGTTCTATCTATTTTGTTTGTTCGTCTGTCTGCTACTATTTATGTTAGGAGGTGTCCCATATTCCTCCCAGTCCTTAGTACTTGTAGGGATTCCCTCCCCACATCTATAGGTCTCCGTACAGACTAGATTAGGACTTTAGCAGGTCTGATCGCAGGATCAGGTTCCCTGTTACATCGTAGGGATTCAGCTGAGTCCTATAGTAGGGACAGATCTCCTCTCTTTCCTTAGCTTTGGTAGCAGAACATAACAGGTCTCCCTTAGTGTTAGCTTATGCATTGAAAAGGAAAGCTGACTAAAATTAGGAGGAAATGCAATGCCCGTTGGAAGAGTCGTGGAGGTCGCAGTAGCTTAACAAGACGGTTTTAATGCCCCTTGGAAGAGACGTGGAGGTCGCAGTAGCTTAACAAGACGGTTTTAATGCCCCTTGGAAAAGTGGTGGAGGTCACAGTAGCTTAACAAGATGGTTTTAATGCCCCTTGGTAAAGTGGTGGAGGTCGCAGTAGCTTAACAGGACGGTTTTAATGCCCCTTACAAGAGCCATACAGTACAGCATCGTAAAAACATTATTCCCATTATTGGGGAGTGGGTCTCCCATAGTCTTTGCTTATGCCTTCCAAGCAAAAGCTGCCAAAAATTAGGACGGAGGAACTTGAAATACCCCTTACAAGAGCCACACAGTACAGCATATTAAAAACATTATTCCCATTATTGGGGAGTGGGTCTCCCATAGTCTTTGCCAATGCCTTCCAAGCAAAAGCTGCCAAAAGTTAGGACGGAGGAACTTGCAATGCCCCTTACAAGAGCCACGCAGTACAGCATAATAAAAACATTATTCCCATTATTGGGGAGTGGGTCTCCCATAGTCTTTGCTTATGCCTTCCAAGCAAAAGCTGTCAAAAATTAGGACGGAGGAACTTGCAATGCCCCTTAAAAGAGCCACGCAGTACAGCATAATAAAAACATTATTCCCATTATTGGGGAGTGGGTCTCCCATAGTCTTTGCCTATGCCTTACAAGCAAAAGCTGCCAAAAATTAGGAGGAAATGCATTGCCCGTTCGAAGAGTCGTGGAGGTTAGAGTTAATTAAAAACAACATTTCAATGCCCCTTGGAAGAGCTGTGGAGTTCAGAGTGGTTTAACAAGATGCTTGTAATGCCCCTCGGAAGAGATGTGGAGGTCCCAGTACCTTAACAAATGGTTTTAATGCCCCTCGGAAGAGACGTGGAGGTCCCAGTAGCTTAACAAGATGGTTTTAATGCCCCTTGGAAAAGTGGTGGGGGTCACAGTAGCTTAACAAGACGGTTTTAATTCCCCTTGCAAAAGTGGTGGAGGTCACAGTAGCTTAACAAGACGGTTTTAATGCCCCTTACAAGAGCCATACAGTACAGAATCTTAAAAATATTATTCCCATTATTGGGGAGTGGGTCTCCCACAGTCTTTGCTTATGCCTTCCAAGCAAAAGCTGACAAAAATAAGGACAGAGGAACTTTCAATAATGGCAACACGGACCACGGTCACCCTGGTGGTATAGTGGTGGTGGAGGCTGAGGATAAGGAGAAGAACATAAAACAGCCGAAATGAGGAAGCCTATACCCATGTGTGGGTGTGAAGCGGTGCAAGTGAATACACCTCCCGAAATAACAGAGTGGATTTGACTTTGTTACTCTACTGTCATTTGGTGGTGATGAGAAGTCTGACCCAATCCAGACCTTGTTCATTTTGATAAGGGTCAGCTTGTCAGCATTGTCGGTTGACAGGCGCGTGCGCTAATCAGTTATAATTCCCCCAGCTGCACTATAAACACGCTCCGATAACACGATAGCGGCAGGGCAGGCCAGGACCTCCAAAGCGTACAGAGCGAGTTCATTCCAAGTGTCCAGCTTGGATACCCAATAATTAAAAGGCACAGAGGAATCACGGAGGATGCTGGTACGGTCGGCAAGGTACTCCCTCACCATCTTTTGAAACTTTCCACTCCTCTTGAGATTACCCCGCACCTCAGGGTCTGTCCGAAGGGAGGGTCTGAGAAATCTGTCCCAGAACGTTGACAGTGTTCCCCTGCCTCTGCTGGATTGGAGTTGCGTCTCTCTCGCATGTACGCCTTGGTTGGGCAACGAACTGTGACCTCTGCCGCTAGCGTGTTCAGATGGGAATTTTTTTAACAGTTCTGCAGCAAGGGCCTTCTGGTACTGCCCCATTTTTGTAGACCTCTCCACCTCAGGAATAAGAGAGTGAAAGTTCTCCTTGTAGTGGGGGTCTAAAAGTGTCACCAACCAGTAATGACTGTCACCCAACATTTTGACAACGCGAGGGTCACGGTTAAGGCAGCGTAACATAAAGTCAGCCATGCGTGCCAGACTGGTAACGGGCAAGACTTCCTTGTCCTCACCAAGATGACGACTGACCATGCTCTCCTCCTCCTCCCCACCCCCCTTGTCCTCAGGCCACCCACGCTGAACCGATGGTATGACAGTTGTACAGGTACTACCGTCTACAGCGCATGATACAAGCTCCTGTTCTTCCTCCTCCTCCTCTCCCTCATTGTCTCCCAATGCACGTTGGGATGAGATGAGGCTGGGCTGTGTGTATTCGACCGCTACGGCTTCTTGATCCATATCATCATACTCTGGCTACAATGCCTCCTCTTTAATTCTCTGCAGAAAGCGTTGCAAAAGACAGACAAGTGGAATGCTGACGCTAATGTTGGCGTCATCGCCACTCACCATCTTGGTGGACTCCTCAAAGTTTGTCAAGATGGTACATACGTCAGACATCCAGGTCCACTCCTGAGGTCTTATGTGTGGAGTCTGACCTGAATATCGACAGCCTTGTTGCAGCTGGTACTCCACAACTGCTCTCTTCTGCTCACAAATCCTTTGCAACATGTGGAGGGTAGAGTTCCAACATGTGGGGACATCACACACCAGTCGGTGTCAAGGAAGCTGCAAACTCTGCTGCAACACAGCAAGGGCAGCGGAAGCTGTAGCCGACTTGCGAAAATGAGCTGACAGGCGGCGTACTTTGACGAGCAGATCTGGCAACTCGGGGTACGAGTTAAGAAACCGCTGAACCACGAAGTTAAGCACATGAGCCAGGCATGGTACGTGTTTGATCTCGCCTCGCCTCAGGTTACCACCAGGTTACGGCCATTGTCACACACGACCATGCCTGGATGTAGGTTCAGCGGTGTCAGCCACAGATCTGCCTGCTCTTTCACAGGTGTCCACAACTCACAAGCAGTGTGAGGTTTCTCACCTAAGCTTATGAGTTTCAGCACAGCCTGTTGCCGCTTGGAAGAGGCAGTACTGCAGTGCTTCCAGCTTGTAACTGATGTGGCGATATATGAGATGGAGGCTGAACATGAGGAGGAGGAGGAGGATGATGCGCAGGAGCTGTACACTGTGGGGGCAACTCTGACTGACATAGGGCCCGCAATCCTCGGTGTGGGGAGGATGTGTTCCGTCTCAAGGTCCAACTGGGTCCCGGCTTCCACTATGTTTACCCAGTGTGCTGTCAGGAAGATGTACCGTCCCTGGCCAGAAGCACTTGTCCACGTGTCCGTTGTCAGGTGGACTCTCCCAGTAACTGCGTTGTTGAGGGCATGGCAGATGTTTTGGGACACATGCTTGTGTAGTGCCGGGATGGCACACCGGGCAAAATAGTGTCGGCTGGGGACCGAGTACCGAGGGACGGCCACCGCCATAAGGTTGTGGAAGGATTCCGTCTCCACCAGCCTAAAAGGCAGCATTTCCATCACAAGCAGTCGTGAAATGTGCGAATTTAGGACTGTGGCCTGTGGGGCGTTAGCTGCGAATTTCCGCTTTCGTTCAAAGGTCTGGGATATGGACAATTGAACGCAGCGGTGGGATGTGGACTGAGAGGAGGGGGCATCTTTGCATGCAGTATGGACAGGGGATTGCCTTGCACACACAACAGGGGGTTCTATTGCACGCACAACAGCGGAAGAAGCAGTGGTGACATCCGCTGATACTGGTTGATCGTGGACCCTGGGGTTCGCCCCACAAAGTCAGGTGCTTTGCTGCCATATGCATGATCATGCTGGTGGTGGGCAGGCTGGTAGTTTTGTCACCCCTGCTGATGCTGGCATGGCAGGTGGTACAAATGGCCTTTTTGGGCTTATCAGCAGAGTCTTTAAAAAAATTCCAGACTCTGCAAGACCTACAGGTTGTACTGGCAACGTCCCTCGTGTTGGTGTTATGGGGAACTGTTGCCTGCCTTCTGTGTGTGGCCACCACACTGCTTCTTCCTGCCTGTTGGGGTACTCTGCCTCCCTCACCCTGTGTGCTGCTGGCCTCGCTCTGCATGTCGTCTTGCCACGTTGGGTCAGTTACTAGATCATTCACCACTTCCTCCTCTTCCACTTGCGCACCACGATCCTCCTCCTCACTTCCTGGCAATTGTGTCTCGTCATCGTCCACCTCTTGTGACAAATTGCCAGCGTCGACTTCCTGTGGCCGTGGCTGTTCAAATATTTGGGCATCGCAACATGGGATCTCCTCTTCCACCACTTCAAGCGGAGCAGGCGAGGGGCACAAATCTGGAAATGGACCAGTGAACAGCTCTTCAGAGTGTCCAAGTGTGGGATCAGTTGCTGTCTGACGACACTCGGCATTGTGGGAGGAAGGAGCATCAGGGTGAGGAGGAGTATGTGGTCGATACTCACGGCTACTAAGATTTGACCATGTGGAAGACAGACCGGAGGTGGTGGTGCCCAGGTAACTGGAAGTATTATCTGCTATCCAATTAATAACCTGTTCACACTGATCAGTTCGCAATACTGGTGTTGTTCTATGCTTCCCTAGTAATTCGGTCAAGAAGTGGGAGCGAGAAGATGTGGCTGTTGCTTGTGGCACATTTTCACCTTGGCCACGGCCCCGTCCTCTGCACGCACCATCACCAGAACGTCCAGTTCCACATCCCTTGCCACGCGCCTTGCCCATTGTAAAGGAAGTAAAATAGCTTACACTCGCACTATCAATGGAAAAAGGGTAATAAAAAGTAGACTAGAACCGTGGAAGAGGAAAACCACAATTCTATTTCTCTGGCCTACACCCGACTCTTTTAAACAATCTGAACAATCAGGGAGAAACTATTACTGTTTTTTTTTACGGCAAAAAATGCCAAAAGCAGGATAATAGAGATTTGTTACCATGGAACAGCAAAACCACAGTTATAATTTACTGGTGTATACCAGACTTTTTTAAATTTATATATTTGCGGCTGAACAGTGAGCGACACACTCAAACTGTTTTTTTTTAGGTACAAATGGCCCAAAAGATGATAATACAGAAGTTTGAACCGTGGAACTGCAAAACCGCACTTCTGTTTCTCTGGCCTACACCAGACTATTTTAAACAGATATATTTGTGTCTGAACTGTCATAGACACACTTTTTTTTGGGGGAGTGTGGGCGGGGGACACACCAAAAGGTTAATAAGACGGGTATTTGTACAGTGTGAAGGAGGAAAAAAAAAGGAGGATTTAGATGAAAAAAAAAAAAGGAGTTTTCCTGGCCCCCGAGACCTGGAGCTAAGTCCAGCAATTTCAGCAACAGGAGCACACAGGACTGTAATGCAGCGTTTGCTGGTATAACCACTGCGTCTCCTATACAGCCTGCCTGCCTGCCTGCCTGATATCTGGGATGGATATTAGTCCTGAGAAGGACTGTTTGTTTGATCTGGCAGCCTTTACAGACCCTACACTAACTATTTCGCAGTATATATCTCTCCCTAAATCAGCAGCGCTGTCCCTACACTGTCTGATCCCAGCCGTCTGTGTCCAAGATGGCGGCGCCCGGTTTTAAATACTCGAGGTGACGCTGTGCGGCCAGCCAATTACTGTAATGCCCACAAGCAACATGGCTGCGGCATTACAGTGACTGGCAGGCAATCCCTGCATATTCATTGGCTCTGTAAAGAGCGCCAAACATGCAGGGCGGAGACCCGAGCTCCCGCCCGAGTAACCCGGAAATGCTCGGTGCTCGCCGAACATCCCGAGTGGCATGATGCTCGGGCGAGCACCGAGCAGTGTCGAGCATGTGTGCTCAACACTAGTGTGCAACCAAGTATTAATTAGGGGAGCCTTTATTGCTGCACATGCTGTTTATTCTGTTTTTTCTTTGAAATTGCGACATGGAAGTTGAAAAACAATGTTTTATTGTTGTATTACTTTGCACCACTAATTTAAAAATCCTGAGGATTTAACTTTGGTACATTTCCATTTATTTCTGAAGATATTGTACAGTCTATGAAAAATATGAAGGGGTGCCATTAATGGTGAGCAGCACTGTAGTATTTTTGAAAAAGGGAAAACAAAATTCCATATGGTGAAAAATTGTGAAAACAGCCCCAGCAATTTTGACATTGTTTTTTGGGAATTGTTTTTATGGCGTACATTTTGTGGTAAAAATGACCTTGCACTATGATTCTCCCCATCTGTACGATTACAGCAATACCAAAAAAATGGGGTTGATTTGAACTTTTTTTTTCATATTTTTTAAAACATTTTTTGTACTTTTCACTGTTTTTAATAGACCCCTTAGGAGACTTGAAGCTGATTGCTTGTGTTATATACAGCAATACCACTGTATTGCTGCATATAGTGAAAATCACGATCTCCTTTAAAGCCTGGCTACAGGCAGGGATTCAAGGGAGCTCCATAATGTCAAGCATGGAGGTCTCCTGCTGTCATAGCAACCCATTGGCGACCCGCGATCATGCTGATGGGCGCTTAGAATGATGAGCCCACCTGCGGGAGCACTGTTAATGACGCTGTCATGAAAGGGATAATTGGTCCAGTGCTAATGCTGTTTAACAGTAATTTTCGGATTATAACGCCGTTGTGATATGGATTTTCAAAGCAGATATACCAACCTCACCAGGTCAACGAGATGTATTTTATAGTGCATGCAGTTTATATTGGAAAATCTGGTGACATATATACTTTTATTCGTTTTAACCCCTCTATATTATGGTATTAAATTGTTATTTTTCCTTCCTAATATCACTTAACCATTGTGTTTAATATTAGTTTCCTATTGTCACAGGGAACTTGATGTATGTGTAGGTTTACAGTATATAAAAAACTCTTAACTAGCAGGCAAGATACACATTTAAGATGTCCTCGGTATACCTTTAAGCCAATTAAAATACAACTGGTGCTTCTGCTTTACAGTGACAGTAATTATTTTTTTTCTCCTCATTATTCAAGGTGTAAGCTCCCCAAAATGACATACCAATACATAAAACGACAATAGCTGATTTACTATATCAGACAAGTGATATAAAGGTGAGGAAAAGGAAATAGCTGAAGCTGTAAATTGTTCAAAATGCTTGTAGATAAGAAGTGGGAAAGTTTTATTATCCTTTGATTGAAATCTGGTCTACAGCTGTGATGTCATCACTATGTCTCGAAAGCAAATTCCTTGAGTATGTACAATGACATAAATTCATGCAACGTTACTTTTGTTTTATGTATGAAATAAGGAATATTCTGACAATTTTCCACTAATTATAAATATTATTGAATCAATTCAATGCAATTCAAATTCGAGTGAAATTTTATGAAATTCGAAGATCCCAGCTAATTCGAACAATTTGCCGTTCAATTCAAGCAAATCGAAAAAAATGCCCACTGGCTTTTTATAAATTTGCAGAAGATTGCATCAGTAACAAAAGGCTGACACAAGCTAAGGTGCGACAATATAATAATGCCTTGGACCTATCACATCATATGGTTTAGCTCAGGCAAATATCCTGTGTAAAAGCTGAGGCAGGGAATGATGCAGCCATTTTAAGGTGATTTTTGAATAGTTAAAGTATGTCAAAGCTTACAACTCAGCCATAGATAGAGAGAGAGAAAGAGAAAAGCTTAAAACATTACACAAATACTCCAGACAGTAATGTATTGTGCAATTGCAATACTGAAAAAAATGAGAGTAGTAGTGAGGGAATTATACAGAGATTCAATTGATAGTGGGAGAGAGAGATAAGAGAGGCTCCATCAGCAGTGCCAGAATCATTGAGATTGATCAATTAAATGGTGAAGCTGACATCTGCCCTGCTACATTTGAATTTCAAATACACATTTTATTTTCTTCATTCTTAATGCACTAGAACACAAAAGCAAGACAGCACAATAGTATTTACAGAGAAAAATCTGAAATTAGTACTAATGTTACAAGCAAGTGTACTGAGTTTTTGCATTTATTGTGCTATAGTTTTGACAAGGGGGAGGGATAATTGGTTTTTAAAAATACAAAAGAAAATTCCTTAAAATCCAGACAGTTAACTGTGACTGTTTAGCTGAGCTCACAAAGTGTGCATGTCACAAATTTTTTTTTCGTACATCTGTTTTACTAATCAAATTTTACATCTGTACACACCACACCAATATAGCAAACTGTTACTGGTGCATGTATATTTGGTCGTTTACCTACCTAAAAAAATATTTTGTCATTTTTGGGAATGAAGTTGAATTTTGTTGAAAAAAAAAAAGAAAAAATGTACACATTTAAATGGGCATGTCTGTATTATTATCAATTTGATAAACATACGCACCACAGATATACTGCAGCCTGCTGCCTCATTTTTCTTTCTGTGACATGCAGAAGTAGTGTTGTTACTTCAAAAGGGTCCAGCAACTATAAGAGTTAAAACAATCTCAGGAGCCAGGAAGTGTTGTTCTTCAGAAGCATCCAGCAACTAGAGGGGTCACAGGAGACAGAGAGTGGTTAGCAGAACCCCATGGAGTTGTGGGGAACTTGTTGATTAGTCTGGCTGCAGCCAAAGGGAAAGGTGGTGTGTGTAATCTGTACCACACAGAAGCGCTGGCAGTTGAACAGGATTCAAGTCAAGAGTGAAGCTAAGTACAGTTCAGATAGACTCCCTGCACTGCTAGTTCAGGGAGTCTATCTTTGGGCGGAAACATAAGGACTGGAAGGAATTTTGTCACAGGGTTCATCTTCCTCATCAAACCCTCCCCTCTCCATCTCAATGCAGTATAAAGAATGCTGTGTACTGCTGTGACTTTCTGAAGGGAAAGCCTGTGGTTGTGGGTGCATAGAAGTATGCTGCTAAAGAGACTTAATCTGTGCTGTACTGTGCTACTAAGAAAGACTGTTTATTAATGTGCCGTGAAGAAGAAACTGTTACTGGAGCCTGTTGCTCAAGAGACTTAAGTTGCACTGGCTGTGCTGCTTCATTAAGTGCAACTGTTCAACTGATCATGAGGACTCATGTTAAGTGTGTCTGGGAGTCAATACCCCCCTGTGTGCCTGAGAGGGCTGCAGCAAATAGTCGCCTTGAGTAACGATTCACCCATGATTCCATAGAATTCATCAAATATGTCTCGCCCCTATCTAAACTTAGGCGGACTGCGCGTAACATTTCTGTACATTTACCTACCTATCTAGCATTTCTTGTTATGTCCTTTTTGGCAAGGGTTGAATAATTAGGGTTGTAGGCATTGTCAAAAGTTAATTATTTTGTTGTAAAAAATGTATGGTAAAAGAAAAAATGTCAAGGGAAGTGTTAAAGAACAAAAAACCTTACCATGGCAAAGACGTTGGAACACCACCGCAGGCACCAGCTATCAGGGAAAATAGTATTACGAAAACATAGGCCACAATTGGCTTCTAATTCCTCTGTGAAATCTGTGAAAGGTTTTGGTGGGGAGGAAGTAGAGGGCACTGAATGATGGCCCATTACTTGTCTCAGTCGCAGAATGATGTTTTCTCTGATAGCAACGCCGTCAAAGGTGAATTTTCCGCACAGGATGGTCTGCCTGATCACATATGATGGATAATTTTTGACCCATTTTTAATGTAAAAGAAAAAAAAAAAGTCTGTCAGTATACTGTGCCTATTTAGGGGCTGTTGGTTATTACCAAGTTTACCATCTGTTTTTTTTTTTTAACTGACGTCACTTTGGCATTACTAAGGCTATATTTGCATTGAATAGATTAAAAAATGTTGGACATACTGCTATGAGACCTGAGGGTTTTTTAGCACATCTTTTCAGGGCAATTGGAGTAAGGTTTGTGGCAAATTTATCAGGCAGAAATCAAATTTTTGTTGAAAATTTGCCAAACTTACCAAATTCAAATTTCAAAAGATTCAATCATTTCTAGTTTAGTACAACCTCCACGTCCGGACTATAGTGTTTACGGCTAATACATATTGTGCAGCATACAGTTTCATATTTTACTGTATGATAATAATTCATTTTTCCCCTAAGCCTCTGTGATATTTTACTTCATAATTCCTCTTAACAGGATAAGTTGTGAATAAAACCAAGTGAACAATTGGTTTGGTTTTGAAATTTTATTCTGGTCATGGTATTCCCCATTTTTGAAAAGTTTTTGAATTGTTCTTATTGCAAAAAAAATAACTCTGCTTGTGAGAAAGACAATCAAACTGTTTATTCTCATTTTCTTGAACCGAAAAAAAAAAAAAACGGGTATGAAGATATTGTTTTAAATGTTTACCACTGAGCAATACTATAATATCTTGTTTTTTTTAAAGGTTTTTAATATATTCTAATAAGCCTGACAATTTGATTTTTTATTTTTGTTTATTTTATTTATTTTATCGTTGATCTGTTTCAGTGTTTTTGTACAGCAACAAATGTAATAGTCACCATCTCATGGGTTGAAAAAAAAATTATGCTCTGCTTAATAGCTTCACATTGCAAAATGTCTCATCTGGGGTATGTTTAATGGACACTTTTGGTACAGCCATATCTTATGTGTACTTTACCTCCTATGATGATGCTTAGAAATTTCATTTCAATACTGCAGTTGTTCACTGCAAAGTTTATGGGAAATTACATCAGTTGAAATGTTCATGGAATATTTTTAGCATTTATTTCAGAATTCAAGTGATTAAGATATCATACACACAATAAACAAGAGGGTAAAAGTTGTTTATAACTTACTTAAAGGGTTATTTCGAATACATGTCTTGAGGAGCACACAGATCTGCAGTCTCCTAACTTCCTTGTTGCTGGGAAGGTTGGGCACTCCTCCTTGAGTGACAGTTCTGGTTCAGCAGCTTTGTTTTACTGCTAAACTTATGATACTAGGAGACATTAGCATTTAATTAGTGCCTGTTTTGAAGTCTACACTGTTATTACTGTGTTTGCATACAGAGATAACAGGGCTTTTGAACAAGCATTGATTAGGAGAATTGATCTGGAAAATGTCATTGCTTGGATTTGATAACAGGTCAGAAGTTGACAAAGAGGGTGATGCTTTATAGAAATCAATGTGTTGGAGAGAGGTGGCTGGAATCTTAAGAGTTAACTCCTTTTACAGATTGTAGCTACTGTGCATATTCAGCCAGGCTCTGGTTGATGGTCTCCTTAGCAAAATGCTGTACATTATGTAAGATAAATGCTCTTACAACATGAGAATGACAGCAGGTACAAATAAAACACAAGTCAAAGCTGTTTATTTTCAATCTGTCTAACTATACCAATCTCATAACATGAGAATACCCCTTTAAGAGTTACTTTCAAGTTTCATGCCTTATAGTGATTTGCATATTAAGGTGTCATTATATTTTCTATTACTGTTAAAACACAAAGTACCTGATGTAAGTAAATTTTGCAGCTCAAACAACATCATAAAAATGAAACTGTCTAGTTTTAGAAAAACAGAACAGTTTAGGCATAGAAAAAAAAACAAATATTAGCCTTTGACACACTTAAAACAAAACTGATGGTGCATTGCATGGATTTATGCAATATTACATTCATAATAGGAATCTGCTTCACAGATGTTGTGCAGCATTTAAAACTATAGACAAAATCTCAATCTGCTGTAAAATGACTAAAACTTTCACACTTTACAGTATGAACTTCTTCAGCAATTTGGTTCTTTGACTATTCAATATTCCTGATTATATTTAAATGAGTACTGTCATTTCAACACATTTATGCTGATTAGCTTGCACTCAAAAGTGCAATATATTTTTCCAAAAACTGTTGTTTTTTTTTAAGGCCACTACAGTACGTGTCTCTCTTTCATTGCAACTTGTTTTCCCCTGCCTGTTGTTAAGACTGTTCCATATATTGATACAGACAAGCAGAACAGATTACAGGAATGTGGGGACAAGTGCTTACAGAGAATACTCTCTTTGCTGACTCTTATATACTCAACGCGTGACAATTTTCTTGCTGCATAGAGTTTAGCAAAGCACACATTAGTGAACCGGTAGACCTTTCATCATGCCTTTTCTCAGTGATTTTCTTGTTAATGTCACTTCCCTGCTCATATATCAAATATCAAATATACCAGCAGTTCTATTCCCCCCTTCTCATCTCCCTTAAGCTTTTTGCAGTGGCTACTAGCTCACTGTGGCTCAGTGGTTAGCACTGTAGCCTTACAACACTGAGGTCCTGGTTTCAATTCCCATCAAGAACAGCATCTGCAAGTAATTTGTATGTTCTCCCTGGGTTTCCTCCAGGCTCTCTGGTTTCCTCCCGCACTCCAAAAGACATATTGATTGGGAATCTAGGATGTAAGCCCCAATTGGGACAGTGCTGATAATGTCCATAAAGTGCTGGGAAATTAATTGCACTTTATAAGTTAGTAAAATAAATAAATAAAATATTCCACTTACCTCCTTGTTTCTTATAGCACATTAGCACTTGTATGATGTCTGTTTCTCCTCCTCCAAGGCTTGTATACAGCAAAACACCTATAAACAGAGGGGTGCTCTCCAATAAACAAATAATGCACCACCACCTCTTGTTTACAATAGCTAGCTCTCCCTCATGTGTATCCCTCTTCCCTCCTTGTTTCTTATAGCAAATCAGCAGTAAAAATTCAAGCAATGCACTTTTTGATCCAACGGTAGGGAAAATACACCCACTGCTGAATAGACAAAAAAACAAGGAGCTACAAAAGGTGTCAGAATAGAATAGCATAGGTAATCAAAGAATCATAGAATGTTAGAGTCGGTAGTGATCTCCACGGTCATCATGTCCAACCCCATGCTCAATGCAGGATTCACTAAACCATTTCAGGCAAATGTCTGTCCAGCCTCTGTTTGAAGACTTCCATTGAAGGAGAACTCACCACCTCTCATGGCAGCCTGTTTCACTCATTGATCATCCACACTGTTAAAAAGTTTTTTCTAATATCTAATCTGTATCTTTTCCCTTTCAGTTACATTCCATTGCTTCTCATGTTTCCATGTGAAAATGAGAATAAGGATGATTCCTCTAAACTGTGACATCCCTTCAGATATTTGTAGAAAGCTATTAAGTCTCCTCTTAGCCTTCTTTTTTGCAAGCTAAACATTCCCATATCCTTTAACCGTTCCTCGTAGGACGTAGTTTGCAGTTCGCTCACCATCCTGGTAGCTCTTCTCTGAACTTGCTCCAGTTTTTCGATTACTTTTTTGAAATGTGGTGTCCAGAAATGGACACAGTATTTCAGATGAGGAGAAGTAGAGGGAGATAATTACTTCACATGAGCTAGACTCTATGCTTCTCTTAATACATCGCAGAACTGTGTTTGCGTTTTTTGCTGCTGCATCACACTGATGACTCATGTGCAGTCTGTGATCTATTAGTATACCCAAGTCTTTTCCACACGTGCTGTTGCTTAGTTCTATTCCTTACATTCTCTAGATGTCATTTTAGTTTTTCTTGCCCAGATGTAGAATCTTGCATTTCTCCCTGTTAAGTACTATTCTATTAGTCGCTGCCCATTCAAGCTTATCTAGATCCTTCTGAATCCTTTCTCCGTCTTTTCTAGTGTTAGCTATCCCTCCTAGTTTTGCATCATCTGCAAATTTAATTAGTTTACCTCCAGTTCCCTTATCTAGATCGTTTATAAAAATATTGAACAACACTGAGGCCAGGACAAAGTCTTGTGGTACCCCACTTGAAACACTCTTTGAGTACGATCACTGAGCCAGTTATGAATCCACATAACAGTAGCCTTGTCAATCCCAAACTTGGCCAGTTTTTCAATAAGTATAGCACTGTGCATGACTGTAAGTTCAGAAGATGGCTTTCGGTCATGCACAGTGCGCCTCTGAAGACGGGAAGAGCACACCCGGCTACAGAGGCGCAGTGACGCTGCTGAAATGAGTGGCGCGCATGCGTGAGATTTACATAAGCTGGCGATGACACGGGCTTGTGTAAATTATGCTATCACGCCCACAGAGGTTTCATAACATGGAAAGAGGACTGACTTGTCTGGGGAAACTAAAGCCCCAGTCAATGCACCCCAGACTAGTCAAAGCATTTATTAGCATAGGAAACGGGGACATTATAAATGCTTTTTAAAAATATTTATTTAACTGAGTAACGTTATACAGGACTGGTTAGGCAGGGAATTTACTCATACATAGGTGAATGCTGCTAGCTTGGAGGGCATGGGGGACCTGACAGGTTCCCTTTAATGAAGAGACCTAAGTGGTCTAGTATGTTTGCTTTTTGTCATCATTTTTTTATTTCTAACTTAGTATATATTATGATTAATTATTTGTCTAATGTTAACTTGTGAGAGATACCAGTATTATAGAAATCAGACAGTAATTTATTCAGGTTAACATTTTTTTTTTCATTTTACTGTCACTAGAAATGTGTGTATCCATCAGGTAGATAGTATGCAGCATTTTTGCCCTAGGCAGTTGTAAACATTTATACAAGTACTGTTTAAAAGGCAAAGCACGTATAATACTTTGCAACAGTAATATTGAAAAGTTCTCCCTGAGAGGACATCTCATGGACCCCTACTTGTATATCAGCAGAGGCATAGCTGACTTCTCCTGATCCCAAGTGCAATATCTGTAGCAGGATCCTCTATCACATCACACTGTATGCCATAATTACATTGTATAGAATCTACACAAATTATTAAGTATTCATTGTATAGAACAAAAGATTTTTCTATTCTGCAGTTATTATGAAGCACCATGATATCTTTTTCTTCTGCATCATTACCGCACTTCCGTTCTCTTATGCCGCAATGAGCTATTTGGTCCCACGAGCACCAGGAGTCCAATGTGACTGTGACATCTAATTTGGCTATAGTTAAGTGACTGTATGCAAGGATTGTTCAGCACAGTTTCTCCACGCAGAGTAGTTCATATATACTTTCTGAATATTAAACTTTATGGATGTACTTTATCATAACAATTTCTCTCCATGGACAAATGGCTCTAATGCAGACCTAATAAAAAAATAGTCATTCTACAAGTACTGGTACCAGATATTTCCTCTCAATGCAGTGTATATGACAAGGACAGGGCGTTATACGTTCTTCTTTATAGTCCATACATGCATTAACATTTACAACCCACTTTAGTATTTTTATCTTAGTTCAAGCACTTTTAACATAAAATTGGGTAATGTTTTTAACCAATTTCCTCCTTACAGTAAGTAATTCCTAAATGTTATGAATTTACAATTATTATAGGCGCATCATCATTTCATTGTGTGCCTTGCATATATAATATAAAATGTTGGCACCATATAAAAATATATTATCTGACATACAGGACAGTTTTAGTAAAATAATTTTACTGTAATATTATTTTAAATCCAAAGTCACTAATTAAAAAATAGTGTGTAATATTAGTCATATATTTAAAGTGTCAAACTTACCCATTTCCTTTAACCAAAGTCAACATATTTTTTAAAAAGATTCTTGTATTTTTTTAGATTATATATTTCCCTATGGTTTATATTCCACATACAGTATATTTTTCTCATCGCTCTTCTGTCTTTTATCTCGTTACCTGAAGCCATTTGATAACAGGATTAAAAAAAAAAAAAAAAATCAGGTTCTGTGTTTTTTTGCACTTTATCCAAGAGTAACATATATTATGCTGCCACCATTTCATGATTATACTGGAAATAAATCTCCTTCGCATTCATGCAGATGTCTGGAGCAAGACAATGTATTCAATGAACTCGGAGCTGCACAGGGAATGTTATATTAAATTATCACTGACAATGAAATAGTTTCAGGCACAAAAAGCTCAATGTAAAAAAAGTGACATTTTCAAGAAAGTTATTTAATTTAAGCAAATAAAAATTTAACGAATGCCAATCTAGATGGATGCCAAGACATTTGTACAATCTATTGTGAAACTGGCACTGGCATCATGTAACTGTGGCATCTTCTACTCAAAGAATAGACAAACCTGATGTGATGACACAGCATTTCTTCTTAATTATGCCAGACGTAAATTTCGTAGGCCCAGAATGATAGACTATTGTCTGAATTATTGACTATTGAATTTATATGTTTCATTATTCGGTTGGTTAAGGCACATGGACTTTTTTCATGAGTCTGAATGTTGACTCGTCTTGTAGGTTGAATTAATGTTTGTTAATTGTTGAATGGCTGTTATTTACATCTTATATCAGCTCCTACAGTTTATTGTAATGTTTTATTTGTGTGACAGGGATGCAGGATCACTGAACAATGATGTTTGCTAATATGTTTATTACGCATTATACCAGGCCTCGCAGTTTGTTGACTTGCATTGTTTGGGTATTAATAATTTATCCTTCAATGTTTGCAAGTCATTATTGGGAGATGAACTGTGGATGCTCAAGCAATGCAAGTTAATATCACCACCCTTTTCTCTTGACCTGTGAATGATGGCTTGAAGGACAGTTGTGGATTATATAAAGGGGTCTCTGCCTCTGTTCCAAGTGACTCTACAGGATGTCAGTTTAGGCGACCACGGCCTTAGCTGGAAGAACACAGATCTGCTTCATTGACCGTTGCTGAACCCTCAGAGATGTCTTGAAGAACCAAGGTTGGGACAATCAAGTCACCTCACTACAACATAACTCACTGTTCTCGGTTAGCTTCCTAAGCTTGTGGTTACGTCATCTCTGTGGGTGCCCGCCAAAAGCGGGGTGCCACTGGTGGGGTAGTCGACCCTGGAAACCCCGAAGTTGTAGCGGCTCTAATCCCGGCAAGTCAGCAGAAGGGTGAGACGCTGTAATTTGCACCATCTCGGGTATTTGCTGGGACTGTTCTATATTTCATTGTTTGTTGATGGTTCAATAAATAATTGTCATGCTGTTTTACCCTCACCCTGTGTTGTCTGAGTAGTGTTTTGCCCACTGGAAAAGAGAGCAGGCATTCAGTGGTATGAGCCCTGGTCCATGTGGTCTTTCTAAAGACAGCTGAGCCAGCGGACGAGAGCACCCACTGACCCCCGTGTCTCTACACCTGGATACACTTTTTATATCAATTCAGCAAAAACCTATTTTTAGTATTAATGTAATTTCTCACCATCCATCTTCCCCTCGACTTGGACCATTTTAATTGTCCCTGCTGCCGAAAAACATCCCCACAGCATGATGCTGCCACCACTGTTTCCCTGTGGGGATGCTGTTCCTGGGGTGATGAGTTGAGTTGGTTTGGTGCAAAACATAGCATTTATCTTGGTGATCAAAAGTTCAATTTTGGCCTCATCTGACCACAGCACCTTCCTTCATACATTTGGGGAGTCTCCCAAATGTCTTTTGGCAAACTCAAAATGAGCCTTACATTTTTTGTGCATCAGTAAAGGCTTTTTTCTGCCCACTCTTCCATAAAGTCCACCTTCATGGAATGTACAGCTTATTGTGGTCGTATGGACAGATATTCTAGTCTCTGCTTTGGAACTCTGCAGCTCCTTCAGGTTACCTTTAGTCTCTGTGCTGCCTCTCTGATTAATGCGCTCCTTGCCTGGGCTGAGAGTTTTGGTGGGCAACCCTCTCTTGGCAGGTTTGTTGTGGTACCATGTTCTTTCCATTTGATGTGTCACGCTAGGTATGGAGAGAACCCAGCGCATAACAACGGGAAAACGGGGGGAGCCCTACCACTAGGGAAAGGGAGAGTGGAGACCTCTAAACAGATCTAAACAACAAACTCTAACTCCCCTATGGACCCTAAATAGGTTCTGCACCTATCACCGAGCAAGAAACCTGGCCCTAGCTAACCCGAAGGGTAGGCCCTAGGTAAGGAGCTGGAACGGTGAGCACTGAGTCAGCCCCACGACCAACTAAAGCACACAAAGGGGAAAAAAAACAGGGGAATACACTTAGCTCCAAGATGACACCAGAGAAAGCACAGCAACAATTCACAAAGGAACTCCAAGGTAATTCTAGCCGACAACTAGAATCCAAAGCCTGAATAGGTATACACCCCATCACCAGCAACTCTCTGATAAAACTGAGTGTATTTAAAGACATAGCAAAGAAGTGCTGATTAACAGCAGAAAGGCGAGGATACAACAGGGTCATAAAGGAAAAGGTATAATCCCCAAGCAAGGTGAGGATCACCGCTGGGTCCTAAAGAGAGGAATCATAAAAGGATCAGTGAGATGTTTGTATGGCCAAACGCAGCGACCTTATACAGTCAGACACCGTATGACTCTCTGTCAACCCTGACACACATGATGATAATGGATTTGATGGTGCTCTGGGGGATCATCAGAGATTGGGATATTTTTTTTTTTAACCCAACCCTGACTTGTACTTCTCAACAACTTTGTCCCTGACTTGTTTGGAGATCTCCTTTGTCTTCGTAGTGGTGCCACTTGCTTAATGGTGTTACAGCCTCTGTGGCCTTTCAGAAAAGGTGTGTTTATACTGACAAGCAATGTGACACTTAGATTGCACACAGGGGGACTTTCTTTCATTAAGCATGTGAATTTTTAGGGTCTTCATAGCAAAAGTGGTGAATACATATGCACATTCAAATTTTTAGTAATTTGATCCCATAAATTAAATTTATGCCTATATTTTTCTCACTTAACCAACTTTGATTATTTATTGCTGATGCATCACACACAAATCGGATTACAAAAAAGTTTAAATGCAGGTTGCAATGTAACAAAATTGGTAAAAAGCCAAGGGGTTGAATACTTTTGCAAGCCACTGTATATATGTATATATACATATATAGAGACTATATAAAATATATAATATATATTCTATATAATATATTTTCATATAGCCTAATATTAAAATGTTAAATAAAAAGGCATTATATAATCAAAAAAATCGGTATATATCTGTATATATTTCTGTACATATCGGTAATATATATTAGCACAATAAAGTGTTTATATCCCATTAGGCTATTATACCAAAGCACAGCTTTTGGATAATTGCTAGGAAAGATGCTATATTTTACCATATTATTTTAGAATTTAATATTCATGTGCAAAATAAAGAAACAGGGTACGTTTTATAGTGTTAACGCATTAGCATTCACTTTATATTTCTCCACATTAAATATGACTTTTTAAAAAAATATTTATAATTTAGGAAAGAATCTGGACAGACAAAATTCATCATGAATGCCATTTCATCATTTTTTATGTTTTACACTAGAGCAATTATATAGTGATAACATTCAATGTAATTTTTTTTAAGTCTATTAACTATTAGACAGAAAAGCTGAAAGGGATTTAATATTTTTCTATTTTTTAAAGAGAACAAAACAGATGGGAGAATTTTTTTTAAAGGAATGGTCCAAATTTTGAGTGCATATAATAAATATAAGCAAGTTGTAGCAATGTACAGTAGTAATAAAGTATATGTGGAATGAAAAGGTGATCTGTTCATATAATGATCATCACAGATCTCACACCTATAGATTCATCCTGCACTGGCTTCAGCAGAACAGGGAAGTTGACCTTACAAATTCCAATGGGCTATAGGATGACCCAATGAAATGTGGAAGAGGATAAATGAAATATTTTCCGTCTTTTCGGCAAAAGTCCAGAAGCCTCGTGTATTTTCTTTAGCAAATAGTCTTTTACTGTGTATAACAATGGTCAATGACTCCTAGTTTGCCAGAGTTATATTGCAGATTGTACAGGTCAAGTAAGGGACACTTGGTCATCCAGTAGCTTTTGAACAGAATGCCATTCTGAAGTACATGCTGTGTTGACTCTTGTCAAGGTTGTGAACAGCTGCTGGACTTTATAAATGAGTGACTTATGGTATGATGGGAAGCCGGCAGCACTTCTGCCCACTTTTCTGTGGGTGTATGCTAACCAACTATCATTCTATTTTTGGTTTTTGATATAGCAGTTACTTTATATCAGCAGAGAAAAGATGTCAACTACAATAGATCAAATTCATCTTTTAACAAAATATTAACTATTGGAAAGTAAGCATGTATCTAATAAGTGGATACTATTGTACTCCTGAGGCTTCTTCCAAAAGGTTTGGCATATAAAAAGAATACTGTAAAAAAACAACAACATATACATATATATTGTAGGGATTCACCCTCTCATGTAGGCATTAGTTAGCGTTCACACAGTCAATGCGGTTTGGTCTAAACAGGTGCAGTATTATTGCCTTCATACAACTCCATTGGTTTTGAAAACAAAAGCAGCTTCTTTTGGGAACAAAGGTATCACAGCAAATAAACAGATCATTTAGCAGGCACATACTTGTATATGTCAGTTCGGGCTCACCCGAATAGATTACAGTCCTTTTTATTAGAGGAGACTTCATACACAGAAGAGGCACAATCCCACCAGTGTTAGTATCCCCTTCCAGCCCGAGCTCCAGCAGCTTCCAGCGTCAAACACGTATTCAACTCTAGTCACAGTTCACACTGAACAGGTTGCAGCTTCCACATGGTTTTTTGCAGTTCCAATACACGGACTGCTCAGCTTTCCTAGCTGACCCATGCAGAGTCCATTCAGAGAGAGACAATGGCATGTCTCTCTCCCAGATATAGCTCACATTTTGGATGGTCACTCACCAGCAGCACACTTGACTTCGCACCAACCAGCAGACTGACACACCTAGTGAACACAGGCCATGGTTCTTAGTAAACATCTAGACAGATGAATCTAATCAAACCCTGCAAAAAATAGGATTTAACCCTATCCTACCTGGCTTTGCTATATATATATTGAGCTAAAGAAACTTGCTCGTTTCTCCAGTGGTAGACACCGGACACACGATTTGGGTTAACTTCCTGCTGGTTTATTCAGTGGCATAAACTCCAGCAGTGTCCCATAAAAATAAACAGTCCCTCTCGGGGTTAACGGGAAAAAACTAAAGATAAGGTATGACAGAGTCCAATAGTATACGAGGCTCTGCCCGCTGCAGGTAGCACAGTGAAGTCTTCAGCAACACCAGTCCTCCGGTATTGCTCTCTGGTTTCACCCAAACATGGCCTGGAGACTTCACTCTCCAGACCACACACTCCACAGAAACAAAGCTAACTGACCATTTAACCCTGCTTAGCAATATCCTGAGGGGAGGTAGGGGAATGACCTCCCTCCCATCTCTACGTCATTCCCATAAAACCGCACCCTTTAAAAGCGTTAACCCTCCAGCATATAACATGCTGGCAGAAAGTTTATTGGTTTTAGTTCACACAGGCTAGCAAACACGAAGCTATGGATAGCCTGGGAATGCAAATTAATTTGACTGAGGAGTAAAGTTGAGTTGGTAAT
Source organism: Phyllobates terribilis (assembly GCF_046119375.1). Taxonomy (NCBI): domain Eukaryota; kingdom Metazoa; phylum Chordata; class Amphibia; order Anura; family Dendrobatidae; genus Phyllobates; species Phyllobates terribilis. Next base: position 102,386,806 of record NW_027362767.1, read on the forward strand.
TTAAAATAAAAATTCATCAACTTTGTGGTGAAAACATTTGCTGTGAATTGCAATTCTGAAAAACTTCTAATTGACCACAAAATATGTGTATAACCCTCTAAGTTCTTCTAGAACTTTACTGGACCCATTTTGAGCTCTTTAATGCAAACATCGGTTTAGGTGACTTGGACTTTAATAAGGCTATCTGGCTAGGGAAAAACAGATGGTAATCCGTGATAAGCGAGCACTATAATGCTCGGGTACTCGTTGCTCGGGTCGAGCAAATTGGAATACTCGGGTGCTCGACCCAAGCAATGAGCCCAATGTAAGTCTATGGGAAACTCAAGCATTTTTCAGGCGGCTCCCCCCGGCAGTCTGCAGAGTGCCTAAAAATTGCCCAAATTGATGGGAAGTGCTCAAATGACATGGAAACAGCATGGGGAAGACCCCTGGAAGCATTTATGACTCCCAGGTCACTGCTGTCAACAACGTTGTCAGAGGTATTACGCCACTTTTATGGACTCACAAGAAAACATACAAAAACTAAACCAAAATGGATTTTCCTGGGAAATATATTAAGGAACATCCTTTCCAGAGTAATGACTTGCATATAAGGCAAAATTAATAACCAAAACCAAAAATACTCCTCCACACCTTGGGTTATGTTCACAAGTAGCATTTTTGATGCGTTTTTGCACTTTTGTATTGCTTTCAACAAAGACAAATGCATTTACTGGGAAATGTCATTTTAACATTTTACAGCCTTATATAGCCATGTGGTGTGTGACACATCATCAAACACATGCATACAGTTCTGAAAAGACATGGGAACAGCATGGGGAAGACCTCTGGAAGCATTTCTAACTCCCTGGTCACTGCCTAAAAGTGTGTCCATCATAAGTGATCCTTGGCGCATGCGAAGATGCCTCCCGCCATGCACCTGTCATTGCAGACTTGCAACAATCACCGTCCACGTCCTTGTCCCAGTGCAGCGTTCAGTTGTCCCTATCCCATTCCTTGAAATGCAAGCGCAAGTATGCAGCCAGCCAGCCACCCACCGACCCACAGGCTGCAATACTATACTACCAAATTTTTGACAGCTTTCACTTGAAATGTGGCCTTTTAGGCTCGTGGAAGCAGAAGTTTTTCATAACCTCATGCCGGCAGTGGCCGGGTGTCCATACTCGGTCCCCAGCCGCCACTGTTTCTCCCGGTATCATCTCCGCCTTCCACAAGCACGGCTCCAACAACATTACCCATGCCCTCCCCAGTGCACTTACTTTTTTTTGCTGAGAGTTGTATTTAGCTCGGTGAAAGGACTGGCATAGAGGGAAACCGTATCTACACTGGGTGTCATTTCTCCCAGGAAGTCCTCTAATGCAGCTTGTTGCAGAAGCAATGGCAGCCTGTCCAACATCAACTCGCACTTGTCGGTGGTGCTTGGACACACAAACATCTTTCTTTGCGCATTTAATTTCATGAATACAGAGTTGGACAATGGCCTAATCTGCAATGCGGTTTAAGAAATAACATGCATAAGCATGTCCTATCCACATTAAAAAATCAGCCATAGAGTGTCCTGGAACCTTCCCCCACACTTTTCTTAGCCAGGGCTGCTTCTCGGCAGGGTTGGACGGGCCTACCAGAGAACCGGAGACTCCTCCGGTGGGCCCTGGCTTCTCCTTCAGGAGAGTTGATTGTTATGATCTGCAACAAGTACTAAGGAAAGATAGGGGAAAGCTGTCCCTACAGTAAGACTAAGCTGAATCCCTACGATGTAGCGGGCTGCCTGTTCCTAGCGAACAGACCCGCCTATGTCCTCGGCTAGTCTGAACGAAGACCTATGGCATAAGGGGAGGGGTCCCTAAAAGAACTAAGGACTGGGACAAAAAAGGGACACCTCCTAAACAGAGAAGTTGTTGCAGAACACAAAAAGATAAACTGACAAAAAGGTACTAGAGGTCCCAGAAGGACCAAGTGAACTGACAAAGAAAGGCACAGAAGCACCTGGCTAGAGAAACAGTCAAACATTGAAGTCCAGCACAGGCAAAAGGGCGGAGCTGGAATATAAAGGCAGATGGTCACGTGAACGCAAAACACAAGATGGAAAAAAACAAACAGGAGGGTTCTAACATTCATAGTGCCGAGGTGAGGCCATGATGATAATAGCGGCCACCATCTGCTTAGTTTTCTGTTACTTGGAAAGCAAGCGCAAGTATGCAGCCAGCCACCCAACCACCCACAGGCCACAATACTAAACTGCCAGATTTCTGGGCAGATGCTTGCACTTGAAATATGGCCTTTTAGGCTCGTGGAGGTGGAAGCTTTTCACAACCTCATGCCGGCGGCGGCCGGGTGTCCATACTCGGTCCCCAGCCGCCATTATTTCTCCGGTGTCGTCTCCGCCTTCCACAAGCACGGGTCCCACAACATTACCCATGCCATCCCCAGTGCACTTACTGGGAAGGACCACCTAACCACAAACACGTGGCCAGGGACGGTACGGAGCCAGTACTCAGCTTTTTTTGCTGAGTTGTGTTTCAATACAGCCATATTCTTTAGCTTGGTGAAAGGAATTGGGAAGCCATACATACCCAGCTGTCATTTCTCCCAGGAAATCCTTTAAAGCTGCTTTCACTTGAAATGTGGCCTTTTAGGCTCGTGGAGGTGGAAGATTTTCATAACCTCATGCCGGCGGCGGCTGGGTGTCCATACTTGGTCGCCAGCCGCCACTATTTCTCCCAGTATCGTCTCTGCCTTCCACAAGCACAGGTCCCACAACATTACCCGTGCCCTCCCCAGTGCACTTACTGGGAAGGACCACCTAACCACAAACATGTGGACAGGTGAATGTGGCCAGGGACAGTACAGAGCCAGTCCACAGCTTTTTTTGCTGAGAGTTGTATTTAGCTCTTTGAAAGGACTGGCATAGAGGGAAACCGTATCTACCCTGGGTGTAATTTCTCCCAGGAAGTCCTCTAATGCAGCTTGTTGCAGACTTCCGTGTCCTCACCAAGAGGATGACTGACCATGCTCTTCTCCTCCTCCTCCTCCTCCTCCTCCTCCACTCTATCCTCTGGTCATCCACGCTGAACAGACGGTATGACAGTTGTGCAGGTAGTACCATCTATAGTGCATGAAACTAGCTCCTCTCCTTCCTCCTCCTCTTCCTCATTTTCACCCAATTCACGTTGGGATGAGATGAGGCTTGGCTGTGTGTAATCACCTTGTATGGTTCCTTGCTCCATCTCATCGTGCTCAGCCTGCAATGCATCCTCTTTGTGAGCAGAGAGCGTTTCAGAAGACAGAGAAGCGGGATGGTGATGCTAAATATGGCGTCATCACCGCTCACCATCTTGGTGGAGTCCTCAAAGTTTTGGAGGATGGTACAGATGTCTGACATCCATGTCCACGCCTGAGGTCTTATGTGTGGAGTCTGAACTGAATACCGACGGCCTTGTTGATGCTGGTACTCAACAACTGCCCTCTTCTGCGCAAAAATCCTTCCCAACATCTACAGTGTAGAGTTCCAATGCGTGGGGACATCACATACTAGTCTGTGATCCGGAAGCTGCAAACGCTGCTGAAATACGGCAAGGGCGGCAGAAGCTGTAGCTGACTTTCTAAAATGGGCACACAGGCGGCATACTTTAACAAGCAGCTCCGGGTAGGATTTGAGAAACTGCTGAACCACGAGGTTAACCACATGGGCCAGGCATGGTACATGTGTGATCTCACCTCGCCTCAGAGCTGCCACCAGGTTCCGGCCATTGTCACACATGACCATGCCTGGCTGTAGGTTCAGCCCTGTGAGCCACAGATCTGCCTGCTCTTTCAGAGCTGTCTACAACTCTTCAGCATTGTGCGGTTTGTCACCTAAGCATATTAGCTTCAGCACAGCCTCTTGGCCAAGGCAGTGCTGCAGTGCTTCCAGCTTGTGACTGATGTGGTCATTTTGGAGATGGAGGCTGAAGAGGAGGAGGAGGCTGAGGAAGATGAGCTGCAGGAGCTGTAGACCGTGGGGGCAACCCGGATTGACCTAGGGCCCGCAATCCTTGGCGTCGGGAGGACGTGTTCCGTCCCAAGGTCCGACTGGGACCCTGCTTCCACTATGTTAACCCAGTGTGCCTTCAGCGAGATGTACCGTCCCTGCCCACAAGCACTTGTCCACGTGTCCGTGGTTAGGTGGACTTTCTCGGTAACTGTGTTGTTGAGGGCAGGGCTACTGTTTTGCAACACGTGCTTGTGTATTGCGGGGACGGCACACCAGGAGAAATCGTGGCAGCTGGGGACCGAGTACCGAGGAACGGCCGCCGCCATCAGGTTGCGAAATGCTTCCGTCTCCGCAAGCCTAAAAGGCAACATTTCGAGCGCAAGCAGTCGTGAAATGTGAAAATTTAGCAGTGTGGCCTGTGGGGCATTGGCTGCATATTTGCGCTTGCGTTCCAAGGACTGGGGTATGGACAACTGAACGCTGCACTGGGATAAGGACATGGACATGCTTCCTGATGCTGCTGCTTGAGAGTGCGCAACGACAGGTGCAGGGCAGGAGGCATCTTCGCATGCACCATGGACAAGGGATTGGCTTGCATGCACAACAGCGGAAGAAGCAATGGTGCCACCTGCAGACACTGTTCCTGGACCCTGGGGTTCGGCCCACAAAGTCGGGTGCTTTGCTGCCATGTGCCTGATCATGCTGGTGGTGGTCAGGCTGGTCGTTTTGCCACCCCTGCTGATGCTGGCCTTGCAGGTGGTGCAAATGGCCTTTTTGGGGTTATCGGCAGAGTCTTTAAAAAAAAAAACAGACTCGGAAAGACCTAATAGTTGTACTGGCAACTTCCTTCGTGTTCATGTTACAGGGAACGGTTGCCTGCCTTCTGTCTGCGGCCGCCACACTGCTTCTTCCTGGTTGTTGGGGTGCTCTGCCAACCTCCCCCTGTGTGCTGCTGTCCTCGCTCTGCATGTCCTCCTGCCAGGTTGGATCAGTTACTATATCATCCACCACCTCATCTTCTACATCTGCACCCTGGTCCTCCTCCTGACTTTCTGGCAATTGTGTCTCATCATCGTCCACCTCTTGTGACACTTTCCCACCGTCGTGTGACCGTGGCTGCTCAAATATTTGGGCATCGCTACATGCGATCTCCTCTTGCCCCACTTCAAGTGGACCGGGCGAGAGGCCCGAATCTATAAATGGAAAAGTGAACAGCTCTTCAGAGTGTCCAAGTGTGGGATCAGTTGTCTCCGGGCACTCGGCATGGTGGGAGGAAGGAGGATAAGGGTGAGGAAAATGCGGTCCAGACTCGCGTCTACTGAGACTTGACCGTGTGGAAGACAGGGTGGTGGTGGTGGCTAAGTGACTGGAAGCATTATCCGCTATCCAACCAACAACCTTTTGACACTGCTCTGGGTACAATAGTGGTGTGCTGCGGTCCCCTAGGAATTGAGACAGGAAGGTCAGGCGAGAAGATGTGGGTGTTTGTTGTGGCACAATTTCAGCTTGCCCACGGCCTTGTCCTCGGCCTCTGCATGCATCATCACCATCACGTCCAGTTCCCGTCCCTTGCCCATTTTAAATGGAGGACAGTATCTTCCACGCTCACTACAAATGACTGAGTTTGGAGTGAACTTCTATGTGATCAGTGTGATGGAGAAAACAGAGTTTTAAATACCTGCCCTGTAGGTAAGTAGTTTGAACAGCAAACTGGTGTGAATTGCCTTACTGACACACTGAAACAAATTTTTAATGGAGGCCAGAAATGGCAGTATTTTCTGAAAACGTATATGTGATCCGTGTGACGGAGAAAACACGGTTTTAAATAGCTGGATTTTTAGCTCTGTAATATGGAAAGGACCTGGCTGTATTCTGCAGTGCCAACAAGCAAATGGCGCAGAAAAACTGTGTTCTCTGGATTGCTTTTTAAGCAAATAATGAGGATTAAGATAAAAAAAAAATTATTCCTGGCCTCTGAGACCTGGGCCTATTTCTAGAAATATAACAGCAGTAGCTGACAGAACTGGAATGGAGCCTCTTGTGCTATGTGCACTGCAGTCTGCTATATACCCTGCCTGCCTATATACACTGCCTGCCTGATATCTCTGCAGATGAATTAGTCCTCAGAAGGACTGTTTGTTGAGATGGATATGTGTCTCTAATATAGTTTGGTACACCTACACTAACTAGAAACAAGCAATTCTCTCCCTAGCTCAGCAGCACCTCTCCCTACACTGTCAGATTCCGGAGTTACTGTGACGAGCACGGCCTGATATAGACCTGATGACTCTGTGCGGCCAGCCAATCACTGTAATGCCACAACCAACATGGCTACGGTATTACAGTGAGTGGCAGGCAATTCCTCTAAAGAGCGCCAAACATGCAGGGAGGAGGCCCGAGCTCCCGCTGAGCAGCCCCGGAAATACTCGGTGAACGCCGAGCATGTCGAGCCGTGAGATGCTCGGGTGAGCAAGGCAGCTGCCTATCTTCCAATAAAACTTAGTAATGTTTCTGGTCTGATAATGAGGATATTGTCAAAAGAAGCTTGCAGTATACATGTGTTTTAGTCTATTTTGTTGCTCTACTCCTAAGTTATATATACAAAATGTACAAAAACATATAATTCAACAGTATTATATGTATTTCTCTGAACAGGCTCAGGACAGGTGAAACAGATTATAATGAGAACTAGAGAACACTGGTCATAAAACATGAAGCGCTGGTTTTCAGATGACGATCACTAGAAAAGAACTAATGAAACAAAACCTTCAGGACAAATACTATTCCTAAGTATAGCTCTGGCATCTAAAGCAATCTTTCTGCAGATATTCTCCGGGCGACCTGAAACTGCCCTTGATAACACAGGTCCGGGGATGTTACTTAAACTAAAGAGCACCAAGTGTACAATTAATCATAGCTCCTCTGGTGACATAAACTGGTCCTGGCTCTGTAATTGACATTCCACGAAACCTCAGTTTCTCCCCAGAGAACTTGTTTGGGGACGTGGTGCATAAAGTTAGTACCAGCTGCGGCTTTGCCTGCCATCCAGGATCAAGTGGGCAAGCTGGTAGTTGTGGAAAGACTGAAAGCCCTGGCTGATTTGTGCTTGGAAGAAGCAGCTTATTTTTCCCATATCAAGTGTCTTTCCTCTCTCACAATTACCATTTATGAAGACAAGAGATGAGTGAGTATCAAGTGAGAACCGAGGATATGACAGAAATACAGCCTGAAACTTAAATGACCTCCTGGTTATTACAACCAACAATAATCAGGAAAGAAAAATGAGGGCAGGGTAGTCATCAGAGATATGTTTTGAAGTTCTATACAGGAAGGGTTTACAGCTTCATGACACATTGATGACACTCTTGAATCTGGTATTATCCTTTCTTGCTGCACTATATCTAGTTTATTGTAACACATGACTGCAGCTGTTTGGTGTGAGAGCGTTTCTAGGGCATCTCTACAAAACACAATTCTCTGCTGCTGGGCATGTATTTTGCCATAAAGAATTTTCCATATTCCCTTTAATTCAAGTCTGTCTTAACAGGATAAAAAGCGTAAGTGGTCCATGTAATCTGTTTATTTTCAATATAGTTATTCAAATTTGTAAGACTTTTAAATGGGGCATGTGGAATATGGAATAGACATGTTTGTATTTATGAGACATTAAAGAAGTTGTAAAACATTAAAAAAAAAAAAGTATTTTCCTTAAGCTTAGCCACATCTGTTCACAGGTTGTATAATGTATTGCAGCTCAGACCCAATACCAGAAACAAACTATGGACATATGGTGTGCTGTTTATAGATAAAGTAACCGTGTTGTTCTTATCCTCTACAACTAGACATAATGAAATAAATTCAATGGAAATTCGAGTCTAATTTTATAAAATTTGCAAATTCTGAGAAAGTTCAACAATTTGTGAATTAATTCAAGCAAATCACAAAAAAAATGACTGCCATCTTTATGTACCTTGCAGAAGTTTTCATCAGTCACAGAAGGCTGACATGGCCTCAGGCACAAATTTCCCCACAATGCTTTAAAGCTATCAAATCACATGACATAGCACAGCCAATAAGCATGGACTATTAAAAGCCAGTATAAAAGCCTAAGCTGGGAATGCTGCAGCCATTTTAGGATTATTTTAGCATAGTGAGACAACATCAGAGCTCATAGCTTCGTAAAAGAGATAGGAAGAAAAAGCCCAAAAACTCTAAAACATTGCACAAGTAATCCTGACATTATTGTGTTGTATAACAGTAGAAGTGAAGATCAGAGTAGTAGTCTGAGAATAAATACACAGATAGGGGGAGAAAGAGAAGATGTACAAGCAGCAGTAGTGTGCTATGGTGTAGCTGGCATCTGTCTTGCATTTGAATTACAGTTACACGTTTTATTGTCTTTATCCTTAGTGAACTAGAAAGCAGAAGCAAGTAAGCACAATCATTTTTACAGGTAAAAGATCTGAAATCAGTGCCACACTTTGTTTGCTTCTTACATGTGATCGTACTAAGTTTTTTTCATTTCTTGTGCAATTGAATTTTGTAAAGGAGGGATGAGGGAATAATTGATTTTTAAAAAATAGAAAGCAAAAGTGGCAAAAATTTACAGGCATTAAACTAGGACTGTCTACTTCACAAAGTATACGTGTCGCAAGCAATTTTTCAAAGATTGCTTTCACTAGTTACATTTCACATCTGTGTATACTGCATCAATACAGTGCTGTGTTAGTGTTGCTAGATTTTTAATTGTGTACCTACCTAACATTTCTTAATTTGTAATTTTTGGGAATGGGGTTGAATTTTGTTGAAAAAAAAAAGCAGCTATTTAACTGTACATGTCTATTCCAATTAGACAGTTCGTTCACACCACACTTATACTGCAGCCTGCTTTCTTTCTGAACGTTTAGCTACCTATCTAGAATTTCTTGTTATGTCCTTGGGTTGAATAACTTGGGTTAAAGAGATTCACAAAAGTTAAATATTTTATTGTAAAACGTGTGGTAAAAGAGAAATTGGCAATGGACAGGGTAGTGTAAAAGAAAAAATACATAGTACGGCTAAGTAGGTGGGTCAGCTACCGATAGCAGATGTGCCATCAACACTAGCACCAGTAATTTATGCAGTTTCACTAACAAACACAGGCCGCAATTAGACTCATTTGGCAAGCTTATTAGTGATAGGAAGGAAGCAGAAGGTATTATGGAAAATATGTCACAACCCTAGTCTCAGTCACAGCAGAATAATGTTGCCATTAACAGTGACCTCATAAATTTGAGTCAATATTCTGTACAGAACGGTCTCTCTGATCACTAATGACTAACATGGATCATTTTTGGACTTTTTTTTATTAAAAAAGTGAAAAGTCTCAGTGCATTGTGTTATTAAATGGACTGTTGATTACTAGTGATGAGTGAGCACTAAAATGCTCGGGTACATGTTGTTCGAGTAGAGCAAATTGGAATGCTCGAGTGCTCGGACCGAGTAACGAGCCCAATGTAAGTCTATGGGAAACTCGAGCATTTTTCCAGCGACTCCCCCTAGCGGTCTGCAGAGAGCCTAAAAATTGCCCAAAACGATGGGAAAAGCACTCAAATGACATAAGAACAACAAGGGGAAGTCCCCTGGAAGCATTTCTGACTCCCAGGTCAACAACGTTGTCAGAGGTATTACACCACTTTTAGGAACTCACAATAAAACATACAAAAACTAAACCAAAATGGATTTTCCTGGGAAATATGTTAAGGAACATCATTTCCAGGGTAATGACTTGTATATATGGCAAAATAAATATACAAAAACAAAAATGCTCCTCCACACCTTGGGCTATGTTCACACACAGCGTTTTTGATGCGTTTTTGCACTTTTGCATTGCTTTCAACTAAGACAAATGCATTCACCAGGAATGTCATTTTAACATTTTACAACTTTATCTGGCCATGTGGTGTGTGACACATCATCAGACAGATCCTGTTTCATTTATGATGGAGGGACTCTGAAAGTCACATAGCCTATTTTTATAGGGCCATCAGGTGGCCTTTACTATTCATAAAGGGCCAGCAGTCGGCCCTCGCTATTGTTAGAGAGCCATCAGCTGGCTATGCTTCATTGTTCCCATTATTAACGAGTGGGTCTCCTATACTGTTATTGCGTATGCAGTGACTGCAAGTGCTGCCAAAAATTTGGAGGCACTCCAGTGCCCCTTGCAAGAGACGTAGAGGTCAGAAAGCCTCCTAAACACAATGTTCCCATTATTAAGAAGTGGGTCTCCCATAGTGTTTGCCTATGCAGTGAAGCAATGGCTGCCAAAAATTTGGAGGCACTCCTATGCCCCTTGCAAGAGACGTAGAGGTCAGAGAGCCTCCTAAACACAATGTTCCCATTATTAGGAAGTGGGTCTCCCAAAGTGTTTGCCTATGCAGTGAAGCAACGGCTGTCAAAATTTGGAGGAACTCCAAAGTCTCTTGCAAGAGACGTAGATATGTTGATATGGTACATATGGTGGTGATATGGTGGTGGAGGATGAGGATGCAGAGAAGGAGGAGAACAAGAGCAAATAGACAAAATCAGGAAGGGTATACCCATGTCTGGGTGTGAAGACAGAGGTGCATGGGAATAGAGTTAGACCTCCCAAAAAAAGACACTGTATTTGAATTTATGTTATGCTGCTATCATTCGGTGGTGTTGAGAAGTCTGGCCCAATCCAGCCCTTGTTCATTTTTATAAGAGTCAGCCTGTCAGCGTTTTCAGTTAACAGGCGGATGCGCCTATCGGTTATAATTCCACTGGCGGCACTATATACCCGCTCTGACAAAATGCTAGAGGCAGGGCAGGCCAGGACCTCCAAGCGTAGAGAGCAAGTTCATGCCAGGTGTCCAGATTGGATACCCAATAATTATAAGGCACAGAGAAATCACGGAAGATGTTGGTACGGTCGGCTAGGTACTCCTTCACCATCTTCAGAAACTTTTCGTTCCTTGAGAGGGTACCCAGTTCATCAGGGCCTGTGCGATGGGAGGGTCTGAGAAAACTGTCCCAGAACTTTGACAGTGTTCCACTGCCTCTGCTCGATTGAATTTGTGTCTCTCTCGCCTGTACTCCTTGGTTGTCCAACGAACTGTGACCTCTGCTGCCAGCGTTTTCCCATGGGAATTTTTAATAATTCTGCAACAAGGGCCTTCTCGTACAGCACCATTTAATTAGGCCTGGCTTGCAAGGGAATAAGAGACAGAAAGTTCTCCTTGTAGCGTGAGTCTATAAGTGTCACCAGCCAATAATGACTGTCACCCAAAATTTGGACAACGCGAGGGTCACGGGAAAGACAGCGTAACATAAACTCAGCAATGTGTGCCAGACTGCAAAGAGGCAAGACTTCCATGTCCTCAGCAAAAAGATGGCTGACCATGCTCTCCTCATCCTCCTCCTCTTCCTCCTCCTCCCAGTCCTCAGGCCATCCACGCTGGACAGACAGTATGGCAGTTGTGCAGGTAGTACCGTCTATAGCGCAGGAAACTAGCTCCTGTTCTTCCTCCTCCTCTTCCTCATTGTCACCCAATCCATGTTGGGATGAGATGAGGCTGGGCTGTATGGAAACACCTTGTATGGTTCCTTGCTCCATCTCATCGTGCTTTGCTTGCAATGCATCCTCTTTGATTGTGAGCAGAGAGCGTTTCAGAAGACAGAGAAGCGGGATGGTGACTCTAATTATGGCGTCATCACCGCTCACCATCTTGGTGGAGTCCTCAAAGTTTTGGAGGATGGTACATATGTCTGACATCCATGTCCACTCCTGAGGTCTTATGTATGGAGTCTGACCTGAATACTGACGGCCTTGTTGATGCTGGTAGTCAACAACTGCCCTTTTCTGCTCACAAATCCTTCCCAACATCTACAATGTAGAGTTCCAACGCGTGGGGACATCTCAGATCAGTCGGTGAGCTGGAAGCTGCAAATGCTGCTGAAGCACGGCAAGGGCGGCGGAAACAGTAGCTGATTTTCTAAAATTGGCACACAGGCAGCGTGCTTTGACAAGCAGATCCTACAGATCTGGGTAGGTTTTGAGATACCACTGAACCACAAGGTTAAGCACATGGGCCAGGCATGGTATGTGTGTGAGCTCGCCTCGCCTCAGAGCTGCCACTAGGTTCCAGCCAATGTCACACACAACCATGCCTGGCTGTAGGTTCAGCAGTGTCAGCCACAGATCTGCCTGCTGTTTCAGAGCTCTCCACAACTCTTCAGCATTGTGCGGTTTGTCAATTAAGCATATTAGCTTCAGCACATCCTGTTGTCGCTTGGCCGAGTCAGTGCTGCAATGCTTCCAGCTTGCGACTGATGTGATTATTTCGGAGATGGAGGCTGAAGAGGAGGAGGAGGTGCAGGAGCTGTAGAATATTGGGGCAACCCTGATTGACCCAGGGCCCGCAATCCTCGGCGTCAGGAAGACATGTTCTGTCCCAGGGTCCGACTGGGTCCTTTCTTCCACTATATTTACCCAGTGTGCTGTCAGCGAGATGTACCGTCCCTGCCCACAAGCACTGAGTACCGAGGGGTGTCTGCCGCCTTCAGGTTGCAGAAAGCTTCCATCTCCACGAGCCTAAAAAGCAACATTTTGAGCGCAAGCATTTGTGAAATGTGTGAATTTAGTAGTGTGACCTGTAGGGCGTTGGCTGCGTATTTGCGCTTGCGTTCCAAGGACTAAGGTAGGACGTGCTTGCTGATGGTGCTAGTTGAGAGTGTTCAATGACAGGTGCAGGGCGGGAGGCATCTTGGCATGCGCCATGGAGAGGGGATAGGCGTGCACGCGCAACAGCAGAACAAGCAGCAGTATCACCCGCAGACACTGTTGCTGGATCTTGGGGTTCGGCCCACTTAGTCGGCTGCTTTGCTGCCATGTGCCTGATCATGCTGGTTGTGGTTAGGTTGCTAGATTTGCTACCCCTGCTTATGCTGGCCTGGCAGGTGGTGCAAATGGCCTTTTTGGGGTTATCTGCAGAGTCTTTAAAAAACTACCAGACTCGGGAAAACCTAACAGTTGTATTGGCAACTTCCACCGTGTTGGCTTTACGAGGAATGCTTTCCCACCTTGTGTCTCAGGCCACCACGCTGCTTCTTCATGCCTGTTGTGGTGCTATACCCCCCCCCCTGTGTGCTGCTGTCCTTGCTCTGTATGTCCCCCTGCCAGGTTGAGTCAGTTACTATATCATCCACCACCTCATCCTCTACTTCCGCACCCTGTCCCTCCTCCTGACTTTCTGGAAATTATGTCTCATCATCATCATCATCATCCACCTCTTGCGACAGTAATTTCACTTTCCCACCGTCGCCTTCATGTGACCGTGGCTGCTCCAAAATTTGGGCATTGCTACACGCTTTCTCCTCTTGACTCGCTTGAAGCTGGCCGGGCGAGAGGCCGGAATCTACAAATGGAAAAGTGAACAGCTCTTCTGAGTGTCCAAGTGTGGGATCAGTTGTCTCCGGGCACTCAGCATGGTGGGAGGAAGGAGGATCAGGGTGATGAATATGCGGTCCAGACTCACGGCTACTGAGACTTGACCGTGTGAAAGACAGGGTGGTGGTGGTAGCTAAGTGACTGGAAGCATTATCTACTATCCAACCAATAACCTTTTGATACTGCTCTGTGTTCAATAGTGGTGTTCTGCGGTCCCCTATTAATTGGGACAGGAAGGTCGAGCGACAAGATGTGGGTGTTTGTTGTGGCACTATTTCAGCTTGCCCACGGCCATGTACTTGGCCTCTGCATGCACCATCACCATCACATCCACTTCCTCGTCCCTTGCCACGCACCTTGCCCATTTTAAGGGAGGACAATATTTTCCACATAAACGAGAAATGGCTGATTTTTTAACGCAGTTATATGTGATAAGTCTGACAGAGAACCACAATTTTAAATAGCAGGCCTGTAATTTACTAATATTATTCTACACAGAGACCTAGTGTGAATAGCTTGACCAACACACTGCACTGGAATGAAAATGGAAGAAATGTATAATTTTTGAACAGTCTTATAGGTGATATGTCTGACAGAGAACCACGGTTTTAAATAGTAGGCCTGTAATTTACTAATATTATTCTACACAGAGACCTAGTATAAATAGCTTCACCGACACACTGCAACAGAATGGAAAGGGAGGCGAATATTTTCCACGTTCAGTTCAAATTTCTGGATTTTTATCGCTGAAATATGGAACAAATCTGGCTTTATTCTGCAGTGAGAACAAGCAAATGGAGCAGAAAAATTGTGTACTCTGGATTGCTTTTTAAGCAAATAACAAGGATTAAGATTAAAATTTGTTTTGCCTTTCTATGTCTAGAAATATCTGTAATTATTGCAGCAGCAGACAGGACGTTCAATGCATCCTCTTGTGCTGTATCATACACTGCAGTCTGCTACATACACTGCCTGTCTGCATATTTCTGCCTAGCACTGATTATAAGCAGCTGGATTAGTCCTCAGAAGGATTGTCAGTTCAGATGGACATATATATATATATATATATATATATATATATATATATATATATATATATATATATATATATATACAGTACAGACCAAAAGTTTGGACACACCTTCTCATTTAAAGATTTTTCTGTATTTTCATGACTATGAAAATTGTACATTCACACTGAAGGCATCTAAACTATGAATTAACACCTGTGGAATTATATACTTTAACAAAAAAGTGTGAAACAACTGAAAATATATCTTATATTCTAGGTTCTTCAAAGTAGCCACCTTTTTCTTTGATGACTGCTTTGCACACTCTTGGCATTCTCTTCATGAGCTTCAAGAGGTAGTCACCGGAAATGGTCTTCCAACAATCTTGAAGGAGTTCCCAGAGATGTTTAGCACTTGTTGGCCCTTTTGCCTTCACTCTGCTCACCCCAAACTATCTCGATTGGGTTCAGGTCTGGTGACTGTGGAGGCCAGGTCATCTGGCGTAGCACCCCATCGCTCACCTTCTTGGTCAAATAGCCCTTACACAGCCTGGAGGTGTGTTTGGGGTCATTGTCCTGTTGAAAAATAAATGATGGTCCAACTAAATGCAAACCGGATGGAATAGCATGCCGCTGAAAGATGCTGTGGTAGCCATGCTGGTTCAGTATGCCTTCAATTTTGAATAAATCCCCAACAGTATCACCAGCAAAGCACCCCCACACCATCACACCTCCTCCTCCATGCTTCACGGTGGGAACCAGGCATGTAGAGTCCATCCGTTCACCTTTTCTGCATTGCACAAAGACACGGTGGTTGGAACCAAAGATCGCAAATTTGGACTCATCAGACCAAAGCACAGATTTCCACTGGTCTAATGTCCATTCCTTGTGTTCTTTAGCCCAAACAATTCTCTTCTGCTTGTTGCCTGTCCTTAGCAGTGGTTTCCTAGCAGCTATTTTACCATGAAGGCCTGCTGCACAAAGTCTCCTCTTAACAGTTGTTGAAGAGATGAGTCTGCTGCTAGAACTCTGTGTGGCATTGACCTGGTCTCTAATCTGAGCTGCTGTTAACCTGCGATTTCTGAGGCTGGTGACTCGGATAAACTTATCCTGAGAAGCAGAGGTGACTCTTGGTCTTCCTTTCCTGGGGCGGTCCTCATGTGAGCCAGTTTCTTTGTAGCGCTTGATGGTTTTTGCAACTGCACTTGGGGACACATTCAAAGTTTTCCCAATTTTTTGGACTGACTGACCTTCATTTCTTAAAGTAATGATGGCCACTCGTTTTTCTTTACTTAGCTGCTTTTTTCTTGCCATAATACAAATTTTAACAGTTTATTTAGTAGGACTATCAGCTGTGTATCCACCAGACTTCTGCACAACAAAACTGATGGTCCCAACCACATTTATAAGGCAAGAAATCCCACTTATTAAACACCTGTGAAGTGAAAACCATTTCCGGTGACTATCTCTTGAAGCTCATCCAGAGAATACCAAGAGTGTGCAAAGCAGTCATCAAAGCAAAAGGTGGCTACTTTGAAGAACCTAGAATATAAGACATATTTTCAGTTGTTTCACACTTTTTTGTTAAGTATATAATTCCACATGTGTTAATTCATAGTTTTGATGCCTTCAGTGTGAATGTACAATTTTCAAAGTCATGAAAATACAGAAAAATCTTTAAATGAGAAGGTGTGTCCAAACTTTTGGTCTGTACTATATATATATATATATATTATATATATATATATATATATATATATATATATATATATATATATATATATATATATATTATATATATATATTAGTACAGACCAAAAGTTTGGACACACCTTCTCATTTAAAGATTTTTCTGTATTTTCATGACTTTGAAAATTGTACATTCACACTGAAGGCATCAAAGCTATAAATTAGCACATGTGGAATTATATACTTAACAAAAAGGTGTGAAACAACTGAAAATATGTCTTATATTCTAGGTTCTTCAAAGTAGTCACCTTTTGCTTTGATGACTGCTTTGCACACTCTTGGCATTATCTTGATGAGCTTCAAGAGGTAGTCACTAGAAATGGTTTTCACTTCACAGGTGTGCCCTGTCAGGTTTAATAAGTGGGATTTCTTGCCTTATAAATGGGGTTGGGACCATCAGTTGTGTTGTGCAGAAGTCGGGTGGATACACCGCTGATAGTCCTACTGAATAGACTGTTAGCTGCTTTTTTTTTTGCCATAATACAAATTCTAAGTAAAGAAAAACGAATGGCCATCATTACTTTAAGAAATGAAGGTCAGTCAGTCCGAAAAATTGGGCAAACTTTGAAAGTGTCCCCAAGTGCAGTTGCAAAAACCATCAAGCGCTACAAAGAAACTGTCTCACATGAGGACCGCCCCAGGAAAGGAAGACCAAGAGTCACCTCTGCTTCTGAGGATAAGTTTATCCGAGTCACCAGCCTCAGAAATTGCAGGTTAACAGCAGCTCAGATTAGAGACCAGGTCAATGCCACACAGAGTTCTAGCAGCAGACACACATCTTCACCAACTGTTAAGAGGAGACTTTGTGCAGTAGGCCTTCATGGTAAAATAGCGGCTAGGAAACCACTGCTAAGGACAGGCAACAAGCAGAAGAGACAAGTTTGGGCTAAAGAACACAAGGAATGGACATTAGACCAGTGGAAATCTGTGCTTTGGTCTGATGAGTCCAAATTTGAGATCTTTGGTTCCAACCACCGTGTCTTTGTGCGACGCATTAAAAGGTGAACGGATGAACTCTACATGCCTGGTTCCCACCGTGAAGCATGGAGGAGGAGGTGTGACGGTGTGGGGGTGCTTTGCTGGTGACACTGTTGGGGTTTTATTCAAAATTGAAGGCATACTGAACCAGCATGGCTACCACAGCATCTTGCAGCAGCATGCTATTCCATTCGGTTTGTGTTTAGTCGGACCATAATTTATTTTCCATCAGAACAATGACCCCAAACACACCTCCAGGCTGTGTAAGGGCTATTTGACCAAGAAGGAGAGTGATGGGGTGCTACGCCAGATGACCTGGCCTCCACAGTCACCAGACCTGAACCCAATCGAGATGGTTTGGGGTGAGCTGGACCGCAGAGTGAAGGCAAAAGGGCCAACAAATGCTAAGCATCTCTGGGAACTCCTTCAAGATTGTTGGAAGACCATTTCCGGTGACTACCTCTTGAAGCTCATCAAGAGAATGCCAGTAGTGTGCAAAGCAGTCATCAAAGCAAAAGGTGGCTACTTTGAAGAACCTAGAATATAAGACATATTTTCAGTTGTTTCACACTTTTTTGTTAAGTATATAATTCCACATGTGTTAATTCATCGTTTTGATGCCTTCAGTGTGAATGTACAATTTTTATAGTCATGAAAATACAGAAAAATCTTTAAATGAGAAGGTGTGTCCAAGCTTTTGGTCTGTACTGTATATGTATATGTGTATATATATATATATATATATATATATATATATATATATATATATATATATATAATATATAATATTGTGGAATACCTATTCTAACAGGATGTTCAATGGACCCTCTTGCGCTGTTTCATGCACTGCAGTCTGCCACATACACTGGCTGCCTGCCTAACTCCTGCTATCACCACTGAATATATGCAGCTGGATTAGTCCTCAGAAGAACTGTTAGTTCAAATGGATATAGATATATGTTGTGGAATACCTATACTAACTATAAACAAGCAAATCTCTCCCTGATGCAGCAGCAGCTCTCCCTACTCTGCCTGATTGCGGGGTAGACTGTGACGAGCATGGCTGCGCCCGGTCTTATATACACCTGATGATGCTGTGCGGTCAGCCAATCACTGTAATGCCCACAATCAACATGGCTATGGCATTACAATGCATGGTAGGCAATCCCTGCATGTTCATTGGCTCTCTAAAGAGCGCCAAACATACAGGGAGGGGACCCGAGCTCCCGTCCGAGCAACCCAGAAAAACTCACCGAGCTCGTTGAGCACAATGATGCTCGGGCGAGTACTCAACAGTGGCGAGCCCATAAACTCATCACTATTGATTACTACTGGGTTACCATCCATTTCTATGGTGACATCATTTACACATTGCTAAGGCTGTATTTGTGTTAAAGATATTGTAATAGGCTGGATACAGTCCTAGGAGACCTCAGAGTGTGAAACTCATCTTTTTAGGGCAATTGCAGGACCTGGAACTTGCAGCGAATTTATTTGCTGCAAATCATTTTTTTGGAACAATTTGCTGAACCTTGAGAATTCAAAATTCACAAGATTAAATAACCGTTATGTTACACGCTTACCGCTAGGTTCAGATAAGGGCAAGACAGGTTACATGAATTCTTTGGAATCCTGGGGGAACCATTACTCAGGGCGACCATAGACCATGTGCTGCAGCTTCTCTCAGGCACACAGGGGTATTGACCCTCAGGCACAGATACATAGGTTGTTTCACTTGCTGACCAGACACACTTGACAAGAGTCCTCATAAACGGTAGAACAGTAGCATTTAATAAGAAGCCGCACAGCCAGTGCAAGTTAAGTCTTATGAGCAACAGGCTCCAGTGACAAACAGTACAGTTTCCTTAGCAGCACAGCAGTTAACAGTCTTCCCAGTAGTACAGGACAGCACAGTTCCAATGCAAAGTACATTAATGAACACAGCATTCTTTACAGCACAGTGAGATGGAGGAGTGGAGGAGGGTTTGCTGAGGGAGATGATCCCTGTGACACCATTTGTTCCAGTCCTCATCTTTCTGCCTCACAATACTCTGCACTGTTAGTTCAGGAACTCTACCAGACCCGTGCTTAGCTTCACTCCTGACTTGATGCAGAACACACACACACCACCTTTCTCTTCGGCTCCAGCCAGACAGTAAACAACTTCCCGACAATCCCCCTTGGGCTCTCCTAAAACACTCCCCTTCTCCTGTGACTGTGTTGACCCCTCTAGTTGCTGGATGCTTCTGGAGCACAACACTTCCTGTCTCATGTGCTTGTCTTACTTCTAATAGTTGCTGAATGTTTTGAAATCAACAGCACTACTTCTGATTGTCAGACTCTGCAACAGCGCTACTTCTGATTGTCAGACTCTGCAACAGCACTACTTCTGCATATCACATTTAGTTATGACTTTTTTAATTCAATAATTACTTTTATTACATTTTTTACGCTCTACATACATAACATATATAGTATAATGGCTCATTGTTTTGCTTGGTGTGTCTCCAATTTTATATAAGATAAACAGAAAAAGTATGTATGAAAAATATTGCTTCATGAAGAATGTGTGATCTCTGTATGAAAGAAATATTGCTCCAAAACAATAATATGTGGTCTCTTAGCAGTACTCTAAAGCAGCACATGTAGTATCTCCATCCTGCACTACAGACTAGAAGGGACTCTATATACCACCGTACTGTATCTGCATTACACGTAGATGTCTGCATGGCTTTAGCATATCTTATGGCATTTTCCCTGAGCTCATATATGCAGCTGATTTTTCATTAGAATTTTCTGGGTGGAAAATCTGCCGTGTATTACAGTGCCAGCATTGTTGATGATATTTCATGAAATCTCATTCACACACTACAGAGAAAATCCACAGTGCGAATAGACCAAAGCCGCAAATTTGCAATATGCCATATCAGTTTTGCCATGAATTTTGCCACGGCTTTCACCATTTGTATTGCAAAGGCTGTGACATATCTGTTTTCTTTTTGCAATGAAATCCTT
The DNA here is from genome assembly GCF_046119375.1 of Phyllobates terribilis. Lineage (NCBI taxonomy): Eukaryota > Metazoa > Chordata > Amphibia > Anura > Dendrobatidae > Phyllobates > Phyllobates terribilis. The sequence continues at coordinate 102,406,978 of NW_027362767.1, forward strand.
TGGCAAATACAATCTGTGTGAACATACCCTAAAGGTGCTTTTAATCTTAGCTTGATTTGATTCATAGCAGTATCCGAAGAGTGAGGAAGGAATCTGCTGTGTATTGCTGTTCTACACTGCATTAGTTCTTGTTTGCTTTAACAATTTTTTTCTAGCACAAACCCCATAATCACAGTTCTGCGATACATGTCTACTAAATTTATGGTGATGAGCAGAAAACATGAATCTCTTAATAACCCAACATAGAATTCTATTATCATTCGAAGTAATGTACCCTCTAGTGCTAATTACAAACACAAGTAATTGAGCTATGTGTCTGAATAAGCCTAAAGTAGTAAGTAAATGTATGAAGACACACATACAGTACAGACCAAAAGTTTGGACACACCTTCTCATTTAAAGATTTTTCTGTATTTTCATGACTTTGAATATTGTTCATTCACACTGAAGGCATCAAAACTATGAATTAACACATGTGGAAATATATACTTAACAAAAAAGTGTGAAACAACTGAAAATATGTCTTATATTCTAGGTTCTTCAAAGTAGCCACCTTTTGCTTTGATGACTGCTTTGCACACTCTTGGAATTCTCTTCATGAGTTTCAAGAGGTAGTCACCAGAAATGGTTTTCACTTCACAGGTGTGCCCTGTCAAGTTTAATAAGTGGGGATTTCTTGCCTTTTAAATGGGGTTGGGACCATCAGTTGTGTTGTGCAGAAGTCAGGAGGATACACAGCTGATAGTCCTACTGAATAGACTGTCACACAGAGTTCTAGCAGCAGACACACATCTTCACCAACTGTTAAGAGGAGACTTTGTGCAGCAGGCCTTCATGGTAAAATAGCTGCTAGGAAGTCACTGCTAAGGACAGGCAACAAGCAGAAGAGACTTGTTTGGGCTAAAGAACACAAGGAATGGACATTAGACCAGTGGAAATCTGTGCTCTGGTCTGATGAGTCCAAATTTGAGATCTTTGGTTCCAACCATCGTGTCTTTGTGCGACGCAGAAAAGGTGAACGGATGGACTCTACATGCCTGGTTCCCACTGTGAAGCATGGAGGAGGAGGTGTGATGGTGTGGGGGTGCTTTGCTGGTGACACTTTTTGGGGATTTATTCAAAATTGAAGGCATACTGAACCAGCATGGCTACCACAGCATCTTGCAGCGGCATGCTATTCCATCCGGTTTGCGTTTAGTTGGACCATCATTTATTTTTCAACAGGACAATGACCCCAAACACACCTTCAGGCTGTGTAAGGGCTATTTGACCAAGAGGGAGAGTGATGGGGTGCTACGCCAGATGACCTGGCCTCCACAGTCACCAGACCTGAACCCAATCAAGATGGCTTGGGGTGAGCTGGACCGCAGAGTGAAGGCAAAAGGGCCAACAAGTGCTAAGCATCTCTGGGAACTCCTTCAAGATTGTTGGAAGACCATTTCCAGTGACTACCTCTTGAAGCTCATAAAGAGAATACCAAGAGTGTGCAAAGCAGTCATCAAAGCAAAAGGTGGCTACTTTGAAGAACCTAGAATATGACATATTTTCAGTTGTTTCACACTTTTTTGTTAAGTATATAATTCCACATGTGGTAATTCATAGTTTTGATGCCTTCAGTGTGAATGTACAATTTTCATAGTCAAGAAAATACAGAAAAATCTTTAAATGAGAAGGTGTGTCCAAACTTTCGGTCTGTACTGTAGCACTATACGTGCACTAAAATTTCTCCTCTCAGCCTGGACCTTGACATCCATGGCACCTCAGGCCTACAGGAAAGTACCTCAGCTCTCTTCCCACCACTGACCATTAAGGATCATATACAGACATCTCTCCTCTGATCCCTAACTGACGTTGTCTGGCACTTTTTGAAAAACGCAGGACACTATGTCCCATGCGGCTACACAGATTTCACTGGAGTCCCTACAGCGACCACAGCAAAGGCACTGACTGGCCTCCTTGATCTCCAGCACCACTCAATCCCAGGCGCACAGGTTGCTTTTAATAGGCTTGGTAGTTCTCCTGTAGGAGTTTCTACCCACCAGACTTCACAATAGCCCCTACAATAATTAGATGTATGTGTATAAAAATGGCTGAAGAGCTGGCTTCTCACATCATCAGAGTTCACAGACATTTTTGATGCCTGACTTTGCAGGGCGCCACATTATTCCATACAAATTGTACAAAAATGGGTTTCTGTATGTATTGAGGTACTTAAGTCTAGAAGAATAGTCTACAGACCAAGATACATATACTTAGAGACTGTACTGTACCACTCAGAGGCCTCCATACTGTACTAGGTACTTGTATAGGTAGCTGAAGCCTAATGTGTGTGAAAGCTTTTAACACTAACAATTGAATTATTTTAAACTCTGTAATATACTGTACATTAGTGCCATGCCAATTATATTCAAGAACGAAGACTAAATGTAGCCTGCTGTTCTCCTTTAATTCTATCTAGACGGTTGCCAGATTATTTTAAGAGTCCTTAAAAAACCACATTCTTGTGAAATAGTTTCCTAAGCCCAGGAGGGTCAAGCGGAGGGAAAAAGGTTATTGTGAGATACATGCTTTCAGGCATGAAAACACCTTATCTAGCAGTTGGATGTAGATGAATTAGGTTAAAAAGGATTAGAAAAATGGACCCATACCAACATGGGTGCAGGGCTGTAGAGCCGTGGAAAAAAACTAACAAAAAGAAGTTCTCTGTGCTATGTATTACTCAGACCCCCCCCAATGACACATAAATTAGTGTACACTCCTGCTATAGAACTTCAACTATTTTGTACATAGTGATTTAGTTACTTGTAAAATATAATGACGCTGTAAAAAAACATATGCACTTGCATTGACTTCCTGGCGAGTTCCTTCTGCCTATACAGAGCATTCAATAAAAGCACATAGTGTGTGCAGGATGTTGGTATTATCCAATATGGAGCAACATTATAGCATGTATTTACCCTGTTCATTCTATGAGGCTAAACTTTTTATAACTTAACTCAAGAGTCTTTGAATATCAAACCATAATTGGTAATTTTGGCAAAATAAGGCTATGTGCCCACGATGCAGAAATGAAGCAGAAAATTTCTGCAGCATTTCTGCATCTCCCTGGCAGAAAAAAACGCATGCAGATTGTGCATGCGTTTTTCCTGCAGAATACATGCGGATCCACATGCGGGTTCACATGCGTTTCCGCATGCAGATTGACAAGCGCTTTCCAGGCGATAGCATCACTTGGAAAGTGCTTGACAACTAGGTCACACTGTATAAATCCATGCAAACAGCATGGATTTATACAGTGTGAACCGTAAAAATTAAAACAAATAAAGCTATACTCACCCCTGAGGCCCCGGCGTGGCTGCAGCGCTCGTTATTGTCTGGTTCCTGGCTGCCGGCATCTCGCGAGACAGAGCGGTGAAGGGCCTGCGGTCACATGACTGTGACGTCACCGCAGGTCCTCAAGCGATTCAGAGAGAAGCCGCCGGACAGGTGAGTATAAACTTTATTTGTTATTTTATTCTTTTTTTACAGGTACAATGGTACCCAGGTCTGGAGGAGAGTCTCCTCTCCTCCAGAACTGGGTCCCATCCGCACATAGAGACGCATAGAAGCCGCTTGTAAAAATGTACAGTCGCGGTTTCTGTGCGTCTCAATGCAAGTCAATGGCGGGAGTTCCGCTGCACTTCCGCAAAATTAAATGACATGCTGCGGATTTTTGTACGCAGCATAAACACTGGGAAAAATCCGCAGCATGTGCATAGAACATGCGGAATCCCCTTGGGGACCATGGGGTGCGGATTACCTAGCGTTTTACAAGCGTTTCCGCTGCAGAAATTCCGCAGCATAAAGGCTTGAAAAACGCTACGTGGGCACACAGCCTAAGACAGATTTTTAAAAAGCAATCTTTAAGGGAATCTGTCAGTAGGAACAACCCTCCTAAGCCTTCTATATGGGCATGCTGGTCATAGGAAGCTGAATAAAATGATACCTTGATATCTGTGATCTGATGTATTATTCGAGAAAAATCCACGTTTTTCTTATATGTAAATGAGCTGTTAAGATCTATGGGCCAGACATAGATCTCCTTGAGAATCTCCCCCAGAACTAATTTTACATGAGAGAGGGTGTTACCAGTGTGATTCTAAATAAATACAATTAAACAATTAATTTTTTTGTGAAATATTGTTATATAGAGATGAGCAGATATTTTCAAATTCACTGACTTCACCAAAATTCACATGAGGGACAGAGGAGAGGGACAGGAGACCCCGCTGATCATAAGAGCTTACATACTACAGAAGAGAAAGAGGACCTCTCTGACCATAATAGCATACAGTGTACAGGAGAGAGAGCGGACCCTACTGACCATGAGAGCTTCCACTCTACAGGAGAGAGAGAGGAACCCGCTGACCATAAGAGCTTCCACTCTACAGGAGAGAGAGGACCCCACTGACCATGAGAGCTTACACTATACAGAAGAGAGAGGACCCCACTGAGCATAAAAGCTCACACTATACAGAAGAGAGTATCTTTGGTGCTTCAGCAGTGTGGGAAATAATGACCGGCAAGTTTTTTTTCTTTTTTTGCAAACCGCGAATCAGATCTCAAAATGTTAGAATTCACATGCTCATCACTATTCTTTTATATATTTTTTTCTGGCTTATTAGAGCGTAATCACAGTTAAATATAGAGAAGAGCAGACATTTTCAAATTCAAATTCACTGACTTCACCAAAATTCACATGAGGGACAGAGGAGAGGGAGAGGAGACCCCGCTGATCATAAGAGCTTACGTACTACAGAAGAGAAAGAGGACCTCTCTGACCATAATAGCTTACAGTGTACAGGAGAGAGAGCGGACCCTACTGACCATGAGAGCTTACACTCTACAGAAGAGAGAGGACCCCACTGAGCATAAAAGCTCACAGTATACAGAAGAGAGTATCTTTGGTGCTTCAGCAGTGTGGGAAATAATGACCGGCAAGTTTTTTTTTTGCAAACCGCGAATCAAATCTCAAAATGTTAGAATTCACGTGCTCATCACTATTCTTTTATATATTTTTTTCTGGCTTATAAGAGCGTAATCACAGTTACATATTTAAAAAGATAATTTGGTGATAAAAGATCATTTGACTCACCCAGATTCTATCCAAGGAAATATTATTACACCAAGGATGAACTCAAGTTTGTAGTAAAAAGTTTTGTAACATTTCCCTTTGGAGGGATTCTAGAATTTGTGAAAAAATTAACTCAATTGTATATTGTGGCTTCAAAACTAAATAAAGTATGCATCTCTTTTTGAAATTTGTACAATGGTACTATGCAATTTGTTTCTGATATGATTATTAGTGTTGAGCGAGCACTAAAATGCTCTGGTGCTCGAAGCTCGGGCCAAGCTCACCGTGATACTCGGGTGCTCGACCCGAGCAATGAGCCCAATGTTAGTCTATGGGAGACCCGAGCATTTTTGCGGTGGCACCCCCGGCAGTCTGTAGAAAGCATAAAAAGTGCCCAAAATGATAGTGACAGTGCTCAAATGACATGGGCACAGCTTGGGCATCGCCCCAGGAAGCATTTCTGACCCCCAAGTCACTGCTGTCAACAATGTGGTCAGAGGTATTAAGCCACTTTTACGGGCTCACAATAAAATGTTCAAAAACGAAACTGAAACGGTTTTCCTGTGAAATATGTTAAGAAACTTCCTTTCCAGGGTAAAGACTTTTGTATAAGGTTAAATAAATAACTAGAGATGAGCGTTGTTCGACTCGAACTGTTCGCTAATCTCAAATTCGAGCTGTTTTGGGCGGTGTTCGAGCCGTTCGGCGAACACGAACGATTTGAAAAAAATTCGGCTGTTCGAGGTTATGTTCGATAACTGTTCGTGCACCAAAATCATAACTGGATTTTTTCTCAGTAATGCTGAAAAATAATGTTAATACGCAGTTTGAGTGTACAGTGGGGCGGGGGGAGGGGCAGGGGATGGATCTCTGCAGAAATAATGAAGATCTCCATTTTTTTTCCTCTTTCCCGCATTTACAGTGGGGTGGTGCAATCTGTCAGCCTATCAGCAGCACACACGCGGAGTGAACTGCTTTTTTTCACACAAGCAAGGGCATGTGTCATTGGCAGTGTATGTCACATGTCCTTGCCCTATAAGACCCAGCCATTTTCCGCGTCGCCACCATTTTCTCACTGCTGCAGCTGCGTGTTAGATGGCACCGCTGTTGCTGTGTGCGCTATACTTTGTTAATTTCAAGCCAATTTTCGCAGAAATCTACAGATAGCTTGGGAGTAGGGCATAGTTGTGAATGCAGTCCTTTTAAGGACTAGGTTACATAATTTCCTACGACTTTTATCAGGCAGGTCTGTGCTCTTAAATAGGTTGGGAGTAAAGACTAATTGTAATTGCAGTCCTTTTCAGGGCTAGGTTACATCAGTTCCTATCACTTTTATCAGGCAGGTCTGTGCTCTTAAATAGATAGGTTGGGAGTAAAGACTAATTGTAATTGCAGTCCTTTTCAGGGCTAGGTTACATCAGTTCCTATCACTTTTATCAGGCAGGTCTGTGCTCTTAAATATATAGGTTGGGAGTAAAGACTAATTGTAATTGCAGTCCTTTTGAGGGCTGGGCTACATCAGTTCCTATCACTTTTTGCCAGGCAGGTCTGTGCCAGTGCTGTGCAAGTTTTTTTCACAGCATTTGGCTAAATCTAGCAAAGCAAATCCTTTTTGTCCTCTTGCAGTGTGTGTTAGCCAGTGGAGTAGCCTATCTGTGTTGCAAGCTACACCACCTGTGTATAGAATACTAATTTTTTTACTGCACCTAGTGAAGTAAAACCTTTTGGGCATAGTATCATTCTATCAGTCCATTTATACTAACCTCCATCAGGTTGCAAATTCAATATAATTTTTTTCTGCATCTAGCTCTGAAAAAATATTTCGGCTTCTAGCAGTGTGTGGGACTTATTCTATTAGTCCATCTATATTAACCTCCATCAGGTTGCAAATTCAATATAATTTTTTTCTGCATCTAGCTCTGAAAAAATATTTCGGCTTGTAGCAGTGTGTGGGACTTATTCTATTAGTCCATCTATACTAACCTCCATCAGGTTGCAAATTCAATATAATTTTTATCTGCATCTAACCCAGCCAATACTTTTGGGCTAATACCACAGTTTGGCCACTCAGCTCTGCTCGGTTCCCATCCATTGTTTTTTGTGCAAACAACTCCAGATTTGTGAATTAGTTAACCACCAAAATGAGTGGAAAAAGGCCTGCTGCTGGTGGAAATGGGAATAGGCGTGTTGGGAAGGGAAAAAAAGGTTGTGTCCGTGGGGTAGGTGTTAAAGCAACAGTAACATCTGCAGAAGAAAGACCATCTTCCAGCCAAACTAAGATGTCTACTTCTTTTAGCGGACAATGTGATAAGATCCCTTTCTTACGGCCACGCCAATCACTACAAATTCCAGATGAGGCACAAAAACAGCAGGTGCTTCAACGGATATCAAGTGCTCCTTTAAGTGGGCTCTCCTCCACCTCAACTTCAACATCACAAATACTCCAGTCCTCAGAGGTGTCACCCCAATCGCACTTGCTTCCTCACAGCTCCCAAGTCTCCAGCTGCCCGTCTGAGTATGGGGTAGAACAGATGGTTGAGTCTGCAGAGCTGTTTACTCATACTATAGCCTGGGAATCAGAGGTCGGCTCCAGAGCTTCTGTGAATCCAGACGAGGAAATGATCTGCACTGATGCCCAGAATCTTTATGAGTCGGATCCAGGACCAGACGCAGAAGGTTCTGACCATAATGTAGACCCTCATTCCCAAACTGTAACTCCTGTTGGTGGAGACAATGAGGAAGACGATAATGAGACTCAAATACCTGATTGGAGCGACAACTTTAGTTTTTTGTCAGGGCAGGAAGAGGAAGGCTCTGTGGACAACGGGTGTGATAACACACAGGGTGATGATGACGAGGTTGGAGATCCCACTTACTGTCAACCCACAGTCAGCCAAGAGATGAGGTTAGCAGAGGAGGTGGAGGAAGATGCTAGTGACGACGAGGTCAGGTTGCGCCTTCCTGGACAGAGACGTAGTACTGGTAGCACGTCAACAACTGCATCCTCAAACAAAACTTTGCCTCTGACCACAAGTCGTGGTGGCTCTTCAGGTCGCATTTGTGCTAAGCCTTGCATAGCCTGGGCATTTTTTCAGATCGATAACGATGACACAACTCGTGACATCTGTAACATTTGTCAGCAAAAGCTAAGTAGAGGCCAAAAAATACATAGTTTGAGTACTTCATGCATGAACCGGCACATGGATATGAAGCATAAGTTGCAGTGGGAAGCTCACTGTGCTACAATGCGGCCTAGATGGCCGGGCCAACCACCGTCTGCCACATCTTGTGCATCCGCGGCCTCTTCATCCTCTGTGACTGGGGTGACAGCAGTCACACCTGTTTTGGGACGAAGACCTGCCACCTCTTTACCCGCAACAGCCAGCGTGATTGGCAGGTCATCATTTTCTTTGGAGGTGGTAACACCAGCTGATGTTGAGCGCTGTCCGACATCGATAGCACCACCTTTGGATCAAGGCAACCTAACATGTCCGCCTGCATCTTTCTCACAGACCGGCAGTTTGCCGGGGACACCCTTCTCAACCCCGTCTAAGCACAACAGCCAGCCCTCGGTCCATCAGATGTGGACAAGTAAAAGACCATTTCCTCCTAGCCATGAGAAAGCTAAGAGGTTGAATTTCACCATCTGCAAGCTCTTGGCTACAGAAATGCTTCCTTTTCTCCTGGTGGACACAGAGGATTTTCGAGACCTTATGTCCGTCGCAGTGCCCCAGTACCAGATGCCCAGTCGGCACTACTTCTCAAAGAAAGGTGTGCCTGCGCTCCACCAGCATGTCGCACACAACATCACCGCTTCTTTGAGAAATTCTGTGTGTGACAGGGTGCATTTCACCACAGACACTTGGACGAGTAGGCATGGACAGGGGCGTTACATGTCGCTGACTGGGCACTGGGTAACTATGGTGACAGCAGGACAAGGGGCTGCTGTCCAAGTCTTGCCGTCCCCACGAGTTGTGCGTCAATCCTCTTTATCTCAAAGTTCCTCCTCTGCTTCTGCCTCCTCAACCTCCTCTCGGTCCTCCACCTGCACCCAAAGCCTGTCTGGTCATGCCACAAGCTTTCTAACTGCGCAGAAGGGATCCTGCACACCTCCTTAATATGCTGGCTGCAAGGCTCAACGTCATCAGGCGGATTTTACTTTGAAATGTCTGGGAAATGTGAGTCACACAGCTGAGGAGTTGTGGTCAGCTCTGGAGAACCAGTTTCATGAATGGTTGTCTCCACTGGACTTAAAACCAGGGAAGGCCGTGTGCGACAATGCTGTAAACCTGGGTGCGGCCCTTCGCCGGGGAAATGTCACACACGTACCTTGTATGGCTCACGTGTTGAACCTGGTTGTCCAGCAATTTTTAGCCCACTATCCCGGACTAGATGGCCTTCTGCAGAGGGCACGGTCGCTGTGTGCTCACTTCCGCCATTCGCATCCCGCAGCTCAGCGACTTACATCTCTACAGAACTCATTGGGCCTGCCACTTCACCGGCTAAAATGGAATGTGCCTACCCGGTGGAATTCAACTCTGCACATGTTGCAGCGCCTGTGGCAGCACCGACAAGCCCTGGTGCAATACGTTCTGACGTATAGCCTGGGCCAACGAGATCCAGATGTGGGGCAAATCACGCTGGAGGAGTGGTCTCAGATCAGGGACCTATGCACCCTTCTGCACAGTTTTGAAATGGCGACGAAGATGTTTAGTGCTGACGATGCCATTATCAGCATGACTATTCCGGTGATTTACATGCTGGAGCACATGTTAAACAGAATTCGGAGTCAGGTGGTGGCACAAGAGGAAGTGGAGGAAGTAGAGGAGGAGGGGTTGTATGCGGAAGGGCTAACATCTGCAAGGTCCAGACGGTCGGCAGCACCAAGGCGGGAGGCATGTGAGGGTGGGGGAGATGGTTTTACCAGGGCGCATGGTAGCAGCCAAACTAGTGAGGAAGGTGCAGGAGCCAAGGAAGAAGTGGAGGACGAACTGATGGAAGACTCATCAGATGAGGGAGACCTTGATCACATTTCTGTTGTGCGAGGTTGGGGGGAGAGGGCAGAGGAAGGAAGCATGATTGTTACCTCGCCACCAACACAACGGGGACTTGGTGCTCCTGGATGCGCAAGACACATGAGTGCCTTCTTGCTGCACTACCTGCAACATGACCCTCGAATTGTGAGAATTAGAAATAATCCTGACTACTGGGTTGCCACACTGTTAGATCCCCGGTACAAAAGTAAATTTTTGCAGAAATTATTCCTGCCATAGAAAGGGATGCACACATGCAGTAGTATCAGCAGAGACTGTTGCAGAATCTTACATGTGCTTTTCCACAAAACACCAGTGGTGCACGTAGTGAATCTCACAGTTCCAACTTGCCAACCGTGGGACCGTCGAGTGTTCAGCACTCAAAACGTAACAGAAACACAGTATCTGCTGGTAACATCAATTTTGCGGAATCATTTCACCACTTTTTTAGCCCATCCTTTGCAAGGCCACAGGAGACAAGAAGTCTGACACATAGTCAACGCCTAGAGACGATAGTACAGGAGTATCTCCAAGTAAACATTGAAGCCATGACTGTGTCACTGGACCCTTGCTCTTTTTGGGCTTCCAATCTGGATAAATGGCCGGAGCTCGCCACTCACGCCTTGGAGATCTTGTCATGCCCTGCAGCCAGCGTTCTGTCTGAAGGTGTGTTCAGCCCTGCTGGTGGTGTGCTGACAGATAAGCGCACGTGGCTCTCCACTGATAATGTAGACAGACTCACGTTCATAAAGATGAACAAATCATGGATCCGAAACGACTTTTCTACCCCTGTGTCATCCTGGGGAGAGTAAAAGCTTGATGATTTGTTAAAATCACTTCACCAACCGTTTTAAGCTTTCAAATTACTAATCATGTTTATCTGTATCTTGGCTTGAAAATAATTTGGACCATGTAGCAGTGTGCAGTACTGATTCTATTAGGCCATCTATACTAAACTCCACCAGATTTAAAATTACTAATCATGTTCATCTGTATCTTGGCTGGAAAATAATTTGGGCCTTGTAGCAGTGTGCAGTACTGATTCTATTAGGCCATCTATACTAAACTCCACCAGATTTAAAATTACTAATCATGTTTATCTGTATCTTGGCTGGAAAATAATTTGGGCTTTGTAGCAGTTTGCAGTACTGATTCTATTAGGCCATCTATACTAAGCTCCACCAGCTTTCAAATTAATAATAATTTTTATCTGCATCTAGCCCGGAAAATAATTTTGGGGCTCCTAGATGCGCAAGACACATGAGTGCCTTCTTGCTGCACTACCTGCAACATGACCCTCAGATTGTCAGAATTCGAAATAATCCTGACTACTGGGTTGCCACACTCTTAGATCCCCCACACTCTTCGATCAACCTTTTCATTATGATAAAGAACAAAAAAATGGTCATTTTTTAAATTAGAAGCACTAGCAGGTTATTAGAAACTGAAATTAAACAGTTTTCAACTCAAAACTTTATTCTAGGTGATGTTACATTTGCACATAGGACCCCTTGTTAGAAAGGAGCTTCTGAACTCTCTTGTCCATTGAATTTGTCAGGTTTTGGATGGTTTCTGCTTCAATTGTTTTGCATGAGGACAGAATACCCTCCCAGAGCTGTTGCTTAGATGTGAACTGCCTCCCGCCATCGTAGACACTCCTTTTGATGATGCTCCAGAGGTTCTGAATGGGGTTGAGGTCAGGGGAGCATGAGGGTCACACCATAAGTTTGTCCCCTTTTATGCCCATATCAGCCAGAGATGCAGATGTGTTGTGTGCAGCATGAGACGGTGCATTATCATGCATGAAAATGATCTTGCTGCGGAATACACGGTTCTTCTTCTTGAACCATGGCAGGAAGTGCTGTTTGAGAAACTCCACATACATTATGGAGTTCATCTTTACCCCTTCAGGGATCCTAAAGGGGCCGACAATCTCTCTCCCCATGATTCCAGCCCAAAACATTACTCCACCTCCTCCTTGTTGGCGCTGTAGCCGTGTTTGCGTGGGGTGTCCATCAACCAGCCATCCTCCACTCCATCTATCTGGACCATCGAGCGTTGCACGGCACTCACCGGTGAATAAAACAGTTTTGAAGTCAGACTTCATGTATTGTTTGGCCCACTAGAGCCGTTTCTGCTTGTGTGACGTGGATAGAGGAGGTCGACAGGATGGCGTATGCACAGCTGCAAACCTCTGAAGGACCCTGCATCTTGTTGTTCGGGGGACGTTGGAGGCACCAGCAGCTTCAAAAACTTGTCTGCTGCTATGACAAGGCTTTTTTGCCGCTGCTCTTTTAACCTGACGTAATTGCCTGAAGGAAAGAGTCCTCAATTTGCCCTTATCAGCACGCACACGTGTGTACTGTGAATCAGCTACATACTTCTTGATTGTGCGATGATCAAGATGAAGTGTCTTGGCAATGTTGATTGTAGTCATGCCTTGACCTAAACACTCCACAAATTGTTGCTTCTCAGCAGCCGACACATCCTTTTTCTTTCCCATTTTGGCGGAAAATGTAGGCTGCTTAATAATGTGGGACAGCCTTCTTAAGTAGTCTTGCCTCTCATTGGATACACCTGCCAAACTAATTAGCACAGGTGTCTGCAATTGCTTACAGTGATATAAAGAGCCCTGACACACATCACCATCAATGAGTTTAACTGACAAACAAACAAATTCTTACCTTATCACTCCTAAACACTTTTTGCATAATAATTTGGAACACAGTGTACATGTGCTTTTCCACAAAACACCAGTGGTTCACGTAGTGAATCTTACAGTTCTAACTTGCCAACCGTGGTCTGTATGGAGTTGTTCAATAAAGGGCCCAAAATTAAGATAACATAGATGGGAGAGGTCTCTATGAATAGGAATTCCTAAGTATTTGATACCCTGTGAGGGCCAGGCAAAGGGAAAGTTGGACTGGATGGAATCCTGTATGGATTTGGGGGTGTGACATCGAGGGCCTCAGACTTCGCTGCATTGATTTTAAAATTTGACCATGTAACAAAGTGATCTATTTCAGCCATAACAGCAGGGACGGATATATGTGATTGAGTGATATACACTAGGACATCATCAGCAAATGCAGAGCACTTGTACTCGGTGCCTCCTATCTCAATCCACCTAATATTGGAGTTATGGCGAAATGATGAGAGCAGGTGCTCCATCACTAGGATGTATAAGAGAGGGGAGAGAGGACATCCCTCCCTTGTCCCATTGGTGATTATGAAAGGTGATGAAAATGTTCCATTTATCTTCAGCCTAGGTGACGTATTGCGATACAGGGCTGTAGTTTTGCCTATAAAAGGGTCCCCTAGACCCCTACCCCAAGCTTTTTAAGGGAATAATATATGGCGTGCCAGGAGACTCCATGGAGTGCTTTCTCAGCATCCAACGAGAGTATCTAATCACAAATTTTTAACTGCATCTAGCCCAGGAAATACTTTGTGCCTAGTAGCAGTGTCTGCTAGTCAGCGGATTATCCCAGCTGTTAAGCAAACTACACCACCTCTAGTTTGGACACTTAATTTTTTCAAAGGAAATGGTTCGAGCCCCCGGGGCACTCAGTGAAGAGCATCAGGGAGGCACCCCAAGGCATAGGGGCTGGGACTGGCGGTAGGACGCCTTGCGGTGGACAGCCGAGCTCGATCCTTATAAAAGCTTTTTAACTGCAGCAGCTTTAGTGGACGCTACTGGAGCTGGAATTACGCGGCTGCTGGCATGAGACTTGCCCTCCAATAGATCCTTGTAAAAGGATTTAAAGTGTATTCATTCAAATTAGAGAGACAATTTAAATTAAAAAGCTTAGACCTGCCTCCACCGCAGGGGGGCTCGCTCGACCCACCAGTGGACAGGCACCAGTATTGGGAGAGGGGGGCTGGCCGTCAGGGTCCACCGCGGCTCTGGCACAAACCCGGCGACACGGAGGTCGCACGGGCAGGAACGGACTGGCCGTGTCGGCTTCGCACTTTTTTGGTTTTAGAAGGGCATGACATGCCTATATCTGTGTCTCCCCCTCCTTTTACTCCTCCACCTCTTTTCTTTTCGCATGACTATATGTACTTGTCACTTTTCCATGTGTTAGTTGTGTCTTCTGAGCAGTTTGTCAGCTTTTGGACACCTTTGAAGGTGTTTTCTATGTGTTTCTATGTGTTTTTGTTTGCCTTCCATTAGTTTTAACGGTGTTCGACGAACAGTTCGATGAACAGTTCGGCGAACATACGGGTGTTCGACGAACCGAACCGAACTCGAACACTACGGGGGTGGCTCAACACTATAAATAACCAAAAGCAAAAATACTCCTCCACACCTTGGGCTATGTTCACAAGTAGCATTTTTTATGTGTTTTTGCACTTTTGTATTGCTTTCAACCGTGACAAATGCATTCACCGGGATATGTAATTTTAACATTTTACAACCTTATCTGGCCATGTGCTGTGTGACACATGCATACAGTGCTGAAAAGACATGGGAACAGCATGGGGAAGACCCCAGGAAGCATCTCTGACACCCAGGTCACTGCCTAAAAGTGTGACCATCAGAAGTGATCCTTACCGCATCAGAAGATGCAGACTTGCAACTATCCCTGTGCAAGTCCTTGTCCCAGGGCAGTGTTCAATTGTACCTCCCTCATTCCTTGCAATGCAAGCGCAAGTATGCAGCCTGACACCCACCCACCCCCAGGCTGCAATACAATACTGCTATCTTGCACTTGAAATGGGGCCTTTTAGTTTGGAGGAGGCCGAAGCTGGCCACTACCTCATGGCTGCGTCGGCAGCGACGATTTTCATGCCCCTTGGAAGAATGGTGGAGGTCGCAGTAGCTTAACAAGACAGTTTTAATGCCCCTTTGAAGGTTGGTGGAGGTCGCAATAGCTTAACAAGACGGTTTTAATGCCCCTGGGAAAAGTGATGGAGGTCGCAGTAGCTTAACAAGACGGTTTTGATGCCCCTTGGAAGAATTGTGGAGGTCGCAGTAGCTTGACAAGATGGTTTTAATGCCCCTTGGAAGAATGGTGGAGGTCGCAGTGGAATAAAAAAACAATATCAATGCCCCTTGAAAAAGAGGTGGAGGTCGCAGTAGCTTAACAAGACAGTTTTAATGCCCCTTGGAAGAATGGTGGAGGTCGCAGTAGCTTAACAAGACGGTTTTAATGCCCTTTTGAAGCTTCGTGGAGGTCGCAGTAGCTTAACAAGACTGTTTTAATGCCGCTGGGAAAAGTGGTGGAGGTCGCAGCAGCATAACAAGACGGTTTTAATGCCCCTTGGAAGAATGGTGGAGGGCCCAGTAGCTTAACAAGACGGTTTTAATGCCCCTTGGAAGAATGGTGGAGGTCGCAGTAGCTTAACAAGATGGTTTTAATGCCCCTTGGAAGAATGGTGGAGGTCGCAGTGGAATAAAAATACAATATCAATGCCCCTTGAAAAAGTGGTGGAGGTCGCGCAGTAGCTTAACAAGACAGTTTTAATGCCCCTTTGAAGCTTCGTGGAGGTCGCAGTAACTTAACAAGACGGTTTTAATGCCACTTGGAAAAGTGGTGGAGGTCGCAGTAGCTTAACAAGACTCTTTTAATGCCCCTTGGAAGAATGGTGGAGGTCGCAGTAGCTTAACAAGACTGTTTTAATGCCCCTTGGAAGAATGGTGGAGGTCGCAGTAGCTTAACAAGATGGTTTTAATGCCCCTTGGAAAAGTCGTGGAGGTCGCAGTAGCTTAACAAGATGGTTTTAATGCCCCTTGGAAGAATGGTGGAGGTCGCAGTAGCTTAACAAGACTGTTTTAATGCCCCTTGGAAGAATGGTGGAGGTCGCAGAAGCTTAACAAGACTGTTTTAATGCCCCTTGGAAGAATGGTGGAGGTCGCAGAAGCTTAACAAGACTGTTTTAATGCCCCTTGGAAGAATGGTGGAGGTCGCAGAAGCTTAACAAGATGGTTTTAATGCCCCTTGGAAGAATGGTGGAGGTCGCAGTGGAATAAAAAGACAATATCAATGCCGCTTGAAAAAGTGGTGGAGGTCGCAGTAGCTTAACAAGACAGTTTTAATGCCCCTTGGAAGAATGGTGGAGGTCGCAGTAGATTAACAAGACGGTTTTAATGCCCCTGGTAAAAGTGGTGGAGGTCGCAGTAGCTTAACAAGACGGTTTTAATGCCCCTTGGAAAAATGGTGGAGCTCGCAGAAGCTTAACAAGATGGTTTTAATGCTTCTTGGAAGAATGGTGGAGGTCGCAGTAGTTTAACAAGATGGTTTTAATGCCCCTTGGAAGAATGGTGGAGGTCGCAGTGGAACAAAAAGACGGTTTTAATGCCCCTTGGAAGAAACGTGGAGGTTGCAGTGGAATAAAAAGACAATATCAATGCCCCTGGGAAAAGTGGTGGAGGTCGCAGTAGCGTAACAAGACGGTTTTAATGCCCCCTGGAGGAATGGTGGAGGTCGCAGTAGCTTAACAAGATGGTTTTAATGCCCCTTGGAAAAGTCGTGGAGGTCACAGTAGCTTAAAAAGTCCGTTTTAATGCCCCTTGAAAGAATGGTGGAGGTCGCAGTAGCTTAACAAGACAGTTTTAATGCCCATTTGAAGTATGGTGGAGGTCGCAGTGGAATAAAAAGACTATATCAATGCCCCTTGAAAAATTGGTGGGGATCGCAGTAGCTTAACAAGACGGTTTTAATGCCCCTTGGAAGAAGGGTGGATGTTGCAGTAGCTTAACAAGACTGTTTTAATGCCCCTGAGAAAAGTGGTGTAGGTCGCAGTAGCTTAACAAGACGGTTTTAATGCCCCTTGGAAGAATGGTGGAGATCGCAGTGGAATAAAAATACAATATCAATGCCCCTGGGAAAAGAGGTGGAGGTTGCAGTAGCTTAACAAGACGGTTTTAATGCCCCTTGGAAGAATGGTGGAGGTCGCAGTAGCTTAACAAGACCATTTTAATGCCCCTTGGAAGAATGGTGGAGGTCGCAGTAACTTAACAAGACGGTTTTAATGCCACTTGGAAAAGTCGTGGAGGTCACAGTTGCCTAACAAGACCGTTTTAATGCCCCTTGGCAGAATGGTGGAGGTCGCAGTAGCTTAACAAGACGGTTTTAATGCCCCTTGGAAGAATGGTGGAGGTCGCAGAAGCTTAACAAGACTGTTTTAATGCCCCTTGGAAGAATGGTGGAGGTCGCAGTAGCTTAACAAGACGGTTTTAATGCCCATTGGAAAAGTCGTGGAGGTCGCAGTAGCCTAACAAGACAGTTTTAATGCCCCTTGGAAGAATGGTGGAGGTCACAGTAGCTTAACAAGATGGTTTTAATGCCCCTTGGCAGAATGGTGGAGTTCGCAGTAGCTTAACAAGACTGTTTTAATGCCCCTTGGAAGAATGGTGGAGGTCGCAGTACCTTAACAAGACAGTTTCAATGCCCCTTGGAAGAATGGTGGAGGTCGCAGTAGCTTAACAAGACGGTTTTAATGCCCCTTGGAAGAATGGTGGAGGTTGCAGAAGCTTAACAAGATGGTTTTAATGCCCCTTGGAAGAATGGTGGAGGTCGCAGAAGCTTAACAAGACGGTTTTAATGCCCCTTGGAAGAATGGTGGAGGTCGCAGTGGAATAAAAAGACAATATCAGTGCCCCTTGAAAAAGTGGTGGAGGTCGCAGTAGCTTAACAAGATGGTTTTAATGCCCCTTGTAAGAATGGAGGAGGTCACAGAAGATTAACAAGACGGTTTTAATGCCCCTTGGAAGAATGGTGGAGGTCACAGTAGCTTAACAAGACTGTTTTAATGCCCCTTGGAAGAATGGTGGAGGTCGCAGTAGCTTAACAAGACTGTTTTAATGCCATTTGGAAGAGACGTGGAGGTCGCAGTGGAATAAAAAGACGGTTTTAATGCCCCTTGGAATAAACGTGGAGGTTGCAGTGGAATAAAAAGACAATATCAATGCCCCTGGGAAAAGTCGTGGAGGTCGCAGTAGCTTAACAAGACTCTTTTAATGCCCCTTGGAAGAATGGTGGAGGTCGCAGTAGCTTAACAAGACTGTTTTAATGCCCCTTGGAAGAATGGTGGAGGTCGCAGTAGCTTAACAAGATGGTTTTAATGCCCCTTGGAAAAGTCGTGGAGGTCGCAGTAGCTTAACAAGATGGTTTTAATGCCCCTTGGAAGAATGGTGGAGGTCGCAGTAGCTTAACAAGACTGTTTTAATGCCCCTTGGAAGAATGGTGGAGGTCGCAGAAGCTTAACAAGACTGTTTTAATGCCCCTTGGAAGAATGGTGGAGGTCGCAGTAGCTTAACAAGATGGTTTTAATGCCCCTTGGAAGAATGGTGGAGGTCGCAGTGGAATAAAAAGACAATATCAATGCCCCTTGAAAAAGTGGTGGAGGTCGCAGTAACTTAACAAGATGATTTTAAGGCCCCTTGGAAGAATGGTGGAGGTCGCAGAAGCTTAACAAGACGGTTTTAATGCCCCTGGGAAAAGTGGTGGAGGTTGCAGTAGCTTAACAAGATGGTTTTAATGCCCCTTGGAAGAATGGTGGAGGTTGCAGTAGCTTAACAAGACGCTTTTAATGCCCCGTGGAAAAGTGGTGGAGTTCGCAGTAGCTTAACAAGACGTTTTTAGTGCCCCTTGGAAGAATGGTGGAAGTCGCAGTGGAAGAAAAAGACAATATCAATGCCCCTTGAAAAAGTGGTGGAGGTCGCAGTAGCTTAACAAGAGAGTTTTAATGCCCCTTGGAAGAATGGTGGAGGTCGCAGTAGCTTATCAAGACGGTTTTCATGCGCCTTGGAAAAGTCGTGGAGGTCGCAGTAGCTTAACAAGACCGTTTTAATGTCCCTTGGAAGCATGGTGGAGGTCGCAGTAGCTTAACAAGACAGTTTTAATGCCCCTTGGAAGAATGGTGGAGGTCGCAGTGGAATAAAAAGACAATATCAATGCCGCTTGAAAAAGTGGTGGAGGTCGCAGTAGCTTAACAAGACAGTTTTAATGCCCCTTGGAAGAATGGTGGAGGTCGCAGTAGATTAACAAGACGGTTTTAATGCCCCTGGTAAAAGTGGTGGAGGTCGCAGTAGCTTAACAAGACGGTTTTAATGCCCCTTGGAAAAATGGTGGAGGTCGCAGAAGCTTAACAAGATGGTTTTAATGCTTCTTGGAAGAATGGTGGAGGTCGCAGTAGTTTAACAAGATGGTTTTAATGCCCCTTGAAAGAATGCTGGAGGTCGCAGTAGCTTAACAAGACGGTTTTAATGCCCCTTGGAGGAATGGTGGAGGTCACAGTAGCTTAACAAGACTGTTTTAATGCCCCTTGGAAGAATGGTGGCGGTCGCAGTAGCTTAACATGACTGTTTTAAT
Source organism: Phyllobates terribilis (assembly GCF_046119375.1). Taxonomy (NCBI): domain Eukaryota; kingdom Metazoa; phylum Chordata; class Amphibia; order Anura; family Dendrobatidae; genus Phyllobates; species Phyllobates terribilis. The sequence goes on from NW_027362767.1 coordinate 102,426,444, forward strand.
GCCCTTTGGAAGAGACGTGGAGGTCGCAGTGGAACAAAAAGACTGTTTTAATGCCCCTTGGAAGAAACGTGGAGGTTGCAGTGGAATAAAAAGACAATATCAATGCCCCTGGGAAAAGTGGTGGAGGTCGCAGTAGCTTTACAAGACGGTTTTAATGCACCTTGGAAAAGTGGTGGAGGTCGCAGTAGCTTAACAAGACAGTTTTAATTCCCCTTGGAAGAATGGTGGAGGTCGCAGTGGAACAAAAAGACGGTTTTAATGCCCCTTGGAAGAAACGTGGAGGTTGCAGTGGAATAAAAAGACAATATCAATGCCCCTGGGAAAAGTGGTGGAGGTCGCAGTAGCGTAACAAGACGGTTTTAATGCCCCCTGGAGGAATGGTGGAGGTCGCAGTAGCTTAACAAGATGGTTTTAATGCCCCTTGGAAAAGTCGTGGAGGTCACAGTAGCTTAAAAAGTCCGTTTTAATGCCCCTTGAAAGAATGGTGGAGGTCGCAGTAGCTTAACAAGACAGTTTTAATGCCCATTTGAAGTATGGTGGAGGTCGCAGTGGAATAAAAAGACTATATCAATGCCCCTTGAAAAAGTGGTGGAAGTCGCCGTAGCTTAACAAGACCGTTTTAATGCTTCTTGGAAGAATTGTGGAGGTCGCAGTAGATTAACAAGACGGTTTTAATGCCCCTTGGAAGAATGGTGGAGTTCGCAGTAGCTTAACAAGACGGTTTTAATGCCTCTTGGAAAATTGGAGGAGGTCGCAGTAGCTTAATAAGACGGTTTTAATGCCCCTTGTAAGAATGGTGGAGGTCGCAGTAGCTGAACAAGACGGTTTTCATGCCCCTTGGAAGAATGGTGGAGGTCGCAGTAGCTTAACAAGATGGTTTTAATGCCCCTTGGCAGAATGGTGGAGGTCGCAGTGGAATAAAAATACAATATCAATGCCCCTTGAAAAAGTGGTGGAGGTCGCAGTAGCTAAACAAGAGAGTTGAATGCCCCTTTGAAGGTTGGTGGAGGTCGCAGTAGCTTAACAAGAGGGTTTTAATGCCCCTGGGAAAAGTGGTGGAGGTTGCAGTAGCTTAACAAGACGGTTTTGGTGAGCCTTGGAAGAATGGTGGAGGTCGCAGTAGCTTAACAAGACAGTTTTAATGCCCCTTGGAAGAATGGTGGAGGTTGCAGTAGCTTAACAAGACGGTTTTCATGCCCCTTGGAAGAATGATGGAGGTCGCAGTGGAATAAAAAAACAATATCAATGCCCCTTGAAAAATTGGTGGGGATCGCAGTAGCTTAACAAGCCAGTTTTTATGCCCCTTGGAAGAATGGTGGAGATTGCAGTAGCTTAACAAGCTGGTTTTAATGCCCCTTGGAAGAATCGTGGATGTTGCAGTAGCTTAACAAGACGGTTTTAATGCTCCTGAGAAAAGTGGTGTAGGTCGCAGTAGCTTAAGAAGACGGTTTTAATGCCCCTTGGAAGAATGATGGAGGTCGCAGTGGAATAAAAAAACAATATCAATGCCCCTTGAAAAATTGGTGGGGATCGCAGTAGCTTAACAAGCCAGTTTTAATGCCCCTTGGAAGAATGGTGGAGATTGCAGTAGCTTAACAAGATGGCTTTAATGCCCCTTGGAAGAATGGTGGAGGTCGCAGTGGAATAAAAATACAATATCAATGCCCCTGGGAAAAGTCGTGGAGGTCGCAGTAGCTTAACAAGACGGTTTTAATGCCCCTTGGAAGAATGGTGGAGGTCGCAGTAGCTTAACAAGACGGTTTTAATGCCCCTTGGATGAATGGCGGAGGTCGCAGTAGCTTAACAAGACGATTTTAATGCCCCTTGGAAGAATGGTGGAGGTCGCAGTAGCTTAACAAGACGGTTTTCATGCCCCTTGGAAAAGTCGTGGAGGTCGCAGTAGCTTAACAAGACCGTTTTAATGTCCCTTGGAAGCATGGTGGAGGTCGCAGTAGCTTAACAAGACAGTTTTAATTTCCCTTGTAAGAATGGTGGAGGTCGCAGTGGAATAAAAAGACAATATCAATGCCCCTTGAAAAAGTGGTGGAGGTTGCAGAAGCTTAACAAGATGGTTTTAATGCCCCTTGGAAGAATGGTGGAGGTCGCAGTAGCTTAACAAGACGGTTTAAATGCCCCTTGGAAAAGTTGTGGAGGTCGCAGTAGCTTAACAAGACGGTTTTAATGCCCCTTGGAAAAGTGGAGGAGGTCGCAGTAGCTTAACAAGACGGTTTTAATGCCCCTTAGAAGAATGGTGGAGGTCGCAGTATCTTAACAAGACGGTTTTAATGTCCCTTGGAAAAGTGGTGGAGGTCGCAGTAGCTTAACAAGATGGTTTTAATGCCCCTTGGAAGAATGTTGGAGGTCGCAGTAGCTTAGCAAGATGGTTTTTATGCCCCTTGGAAAGTGGTGGAAGTCGCATTTGCTTAACAAGATGGTTTTAATGCCCCTTGGAAGAATGGTGGAGGTCGCAGTAGCTTAACAAGATGGTTTTAATGCCCTTTGGAAGAGACGTGGAGGTCCCAGTGGAATAAAAAGACGGTTTTAATGCCCCTTGGAAGAGATGTGGAGGTTGCAGTGGAATAAAAAGACAATATCAATGCACCTGGGAAAAGTGGTGGAGGTCACAGTAGCTTAACAAGACGGTTTTCATGCCCCTTACAAGAACCATGCAGTACAGTATATTAAAAACATTATTCCCATTATTGGGGAGTGGGTCTCCCATAGTCTTTGCCTATGCCTTCCAAGCAAAAGCTGCCAAAAATTAGGACGGAAGAACTTGTAATGCTGGCAACATGGACCACGGTCACCCTGGTGATATAGTGGTGGTAGAGGCTGAGGATAAGGAGAAGAGCAAAATACAGCCGAAAAGAGGAAGTGTATACCCATGTGTGGGTGTGAAGCGGTGCATGTGTTACTCTGCAGTCATTTGGTGGTGATGAGAAGTCTGGCCCAATCCAGCCCTTGTTCATTTTGATAAGGGTCAGCTTGTCAGCATTGTCAGTTGACAGGCGAGTGCGCTTATCAGTTATAATTCCCCCAGTGGCACTGAAAACACGCTCCGATAACACGATAGCTGCAGGGCAGGCCAGGACCTCCAAGGCGTACACAGCGAGTTCATTCCAAGTATCCAGCTTGGATACCCAATAATTAAAAGGCACAGAGGAATCACGGATGACGCTGGTACGGTCGGCAAGGTACTCCCTCACCATCTTTTGAAACTTTCCACTCCTTGTGAGAGTACCCCGCGCCTCAGGGCCTGTAAGCTGGGCAGCTCTCAGAAAACTGTCCCAGAATGTTGACAGTGTTCCCCTGCCTCTGCTGGATTGGAGTTGTGTCTCTCTCGCCTGTACACCTTGATTGGTCAACAAAGTGTAACCTCTGCCGCTAGCGTGTTCAGATGGGAATTTTTTTTAACAGTTCTGCAGCAAGGGCCTTCTGGTACTGCCCCATTTTTGTAGACCTCTCCACCTCAGGAATAAGAGAGTGAAAGTTCTCCTTGTAGCGGGGGTCTAAAAGTGTCACCAACCAGTAATGACTGTCACCGAACATTTTGACAACGCGAGGGTCACGGTTAAGACAGCGTAACGTAAAGTCAGCCATGAGTGCCAGACTGGTAACGGGCAAGACTTCCGTGTCCTCACCAAGATGACGACTGACCAAGCTCTCCTCCTCCCCCCTGTCCTCAGGCCACCCACGCTGAACCGACTGTATGACAGTTGTACAGGTACTACCATCTACAGCGCTTGATACCAGCTCCTGTTCTTCTTCCTCCTCCTCCTCCTCTCCCTCATTGTCACCCAATGCACATTGAGATGAGATGAGGCTGGCCTGTGTGTAATCGCCCATTACGGCTTCTTGATCCATCTCATCATACTCTGGCTGCAATGCCTCCTCTTTAATTCTCTGCAGAGAGCATTGCAAAAGACAGACAAGTGGGATGCTGACGCTAATGATGGCTTCATCGCCACTCACCATCTTGGTGGACTCCTCAAAGTTTGTAACTGGAAGTATTGTCTGCTATCCAATTAATAACCTGTTCACACTGATCAGTTCGCAATACTGGTGTTGTAGTGTGCTTCCCTAGTAATTCGGTCAAGAAGTGGGAGCGAGAAGATGTGGCTGTTGGTTGTGGCACATTTTCACCTTGGCCATGGCCCCGTCCTCTACAAGCACCATCACCAGAACGTCCAGTTCCACGTCCCTTGCCACGCACCTTGCCCATAGTAAAGGAAGTAAAATAGCTTACACTCGCACTATCAGTGTAAAAGGGTAATAGAAAGGAGATTAGAACCGTGGAAGAGGAAAACCACAGTTCTATTTGTCTGGCCTACACCAGAATCTTTTAAACAGATATATTTGTGTCTGGCCAGTCAGGGAGACACTATTACAGTTTTTTTACGTAAAACAGGCCAAAAGCAGGATAATACAGATATTTGACCCGTGGAACTGCAAAACCACAGTTATATTTCTCTGGCCTACACCAGACTCTTTTAAACAGATATATTGGTGTCTGACCAGTCAGGGAGACACTATTACAGTTTTTTTTACGGTAAAAAATGCCAAAAGCAGGATAATACAGAGATTTGACCCGTGGAACTGCAAAACCACAGTTCTATTTTTCTGGCCTACACCAGACTCTTTTAAACAGATATATTGGTGTCTGAACGGTCACAGACACACTCAATTTTTTTTTTTTTGGGGGTGGGGGGATACCAAAAGGTTAATAAGACGCGTATTTGTACAGTCTGACTGAGGAAAAAAATAAAAAAGGATATTTAGATTAAAAAAAAAGGATTTTTCCTGGCCCCTGAGACCTGGGGATAAATCTAGCAATTTGACCAACAGGACCACACAGGACTGTAATGCAGCGTTTACTGGTATGACCACTGCGTCTCCTATACAGCCTGCCTGCCTGATATCTGGGATGGATATTAGTCCTGAGAAGGACTGTTTGTTTGATTTGGCAGGCTTTAGAGACCCTACACTACCTATTTCACACTATATATCTCTCCCTAACTCAGCAGCACCTACCCTACACTGGCTGATCCGGAGCGACTGTGTCCAAGAATGCGGCGCCCAGTTTTAAATACTCGAGGTGACGCTGTGCGGCCAGCAAATCACTGTAATGCCCACAAACAACATGGCTGCGGCATTACAGTGACTGGCTGGCAATCCCTGCATGTTCCTTATCTCTGTAAATAGCGCCAAACGTGCAGGGCGGAGACCCGAGCTCCCGCCCGAGTAACCCGGAAATGCTCGGTGCTCGCCGAACATCCCGAGTAGTGAGATGCTCGCTCAACACTAATGATTATGCCAATTAAAGCTTCAACATATTATTGTATTCACGGAATACACATAAAACAATGCCGAGACCACCATTGTTTATGTAATCAACCAACAAGGTTATCTAGCCACCAGATGGTTGGTTCCCAGAAAGACTATTTTATTACCATTATTATTAATAATATAATTTATTAGTCTGGGTCCTCACCTTGAGGCCACAATATGACCAAAAGCACTTTGCCATTCTGACCGGCACTGTTTTCTAACTCATTACAGCAAAAGCCAGTTTCACTGTTCTTGGTTGGAAAAATCACCCAGTTTTTGTCAAATTGGTTTTAAGAACTTGAAAAGCGCTTCAAAACCATATTTAAGTCTTTGTTTTAAGGTCCATTTATACTGCAAGATTATTGAGAAATGAGTTTTCTGATGAACTTTCCTAGGAACGTTCCCAGGAATGCTTATTTTACGATAATATTGCATGTGTGGCACCCTGCTACTACAGGTACCACAGGACCCAAAAGGGTGCACGGATGGACTTCTCCACAAGAGGCCCTCACTACAAACAGACACCTCCACCCTTCCACCTCAGACCACCAGAGGGAGCCCTGTTAGGGATATATATGGAGGGTGGAGTCTGGCAGTTGAGTTCAGTCAGAGAGACAGTGTGCTGGCACTTAGACCAGTGAAGAAGCAGCACGTGAGCTGCTGTGTACTAAGGGCCCCGAGTGTGGCCGAGGCAAGGAGAGAGGAGTTAAGGGGGCAGAGGAGCATCTCAGGCTCACCCCAAGGCACAAGCCGGACACCGGGTCCGCGCCTACAGGGTTCTCTACACCCAGTAGGGACAACCGGCATACCAGGAGGCTTCCAGACCCCTGGTCATCCTGAAGCTACCATCAATTACAGGACTAGGAACCACGAAGGCCTCAGCATCCAGGGATAGTGGTTGTCAGAGTAAAGTCCTACTCCCAAGCAGTCAGGTGAGAGAGCAAAACAACATAGAAGCTAGGCAAAGTTCCAGGCTGGCCAGAAGCTTAGAGAGAGGAAGACACGGACCAGGAGGCTTTATACCCGCTCACTTGGGATAGTTCTGAAGTGCACCCTTCCTATTAAGTACCCTGGACCCTACCTGCCGTTACACCAGTAAAGGTACTGAAGCGAATCCCTGGTGTGGTGTCCGTCATTCCCCCTGACTCGACCGGGCCACCTCTCACCTGCATCCCTTCCATCAATCCTGCCCCGGGGGCCCTCTCCACCTGTGGGGAGCAGAAACATCCCAGCTGTTAGAACCCTCCTGTTAGTTTTTTCTATCTTGTGTTTTGCGGTCACGTGACCATCTGCCTATATATTCCAGCTCCGCCCTTCTGGCTTTGCTGGACTTCAGTGTTGTTTTGACTGTCTCTCTAGCCAGGTGCTTCTGTGCCTATCCCTTTCAGTTCTTGGTCCTCTGGGACCTTTAGTACTTTTTGTCAGTTTGTCCTTTTTGCTCTGCAACAACTTCTGTTTAGGAGGTTTTTTTAGGGACCCCTCCCTTAATTCTATAGGTCTCCGTTCAGACTAGCCGAGGACGAAGGCGGGTCTGTTCACAAGGAACAGGCAGCCCGCTACATCGTAGGGATTCAGCTTAGTCTTACTGTAGGGACAGCTTTCCCCTATCTTTCCTTAGTTTATGTTGCAGATCCTAACAGTAAGTCCAGCCCAAAAAAAACAAAACTAAAAGGAAAGAAATTCGAGGATCAGTATGGTTTCCGACCAGGAGTTGGCTCATCGCCTGCAGGGATTGTCTCTGGAGGTGGCCGAGCTTCAGCAGCACGTGAGTAGCTGTCCTGGAGCGCATTTTGTGGAACCGAAGGTAGGACTGCCTGATGTTTTTTATGGTAAACAGCATTATTTTTTTTTACTTTAAAAATGCTTGTTTGTTATATTTTCGTTTGAGACCAAGATCCTCTGGGAATGAAGCACAGCGCATTGGTTTCATTATGTCACTTTTGCGCATAGAACCACAGGGTTGGGCCTTTTCTCTCCCGCCTAATGATCCGTGTTTAAGTTCTGCTGAAGAATTTTTTTCTGCTATGGGGCTATTATATGACGGTCCTGATCGAATCTCATCTGCTGAATCAGAACTTAGACATTTGAATCAGGGGTCTGATGATGTTGAAAATTATTGCACACACTTTAGAAGGTGGGCTTCAGAAGTTAAGTGGAATGATTCAACGCTGAAATGTTTATTTCTTGCTGGTCTGAGTGAAAGGGTTAAGGATTTGCTAATTGCATTCCCTGCACCTGAGACTCTGCAGGAAGCTATGCAGTTAGCTGTTCACATAGACAGGAGACTGAGGTGCAGGCTCAATGAGGTAAAGACTCCTGTAATGTCAGGTCCTAGTCCCCAGAAAATCTGCTCTGACGGTGGGGAACCGATGGAGGTTGGGGGGATGTCGCTCCACTCAGAAAAAAGACCGGAGGATCGCTGAGGGATTGTGTCTTTATTGTGGTAAAGCTGACCATTTGATTAAGTATTGTGAGCGTCGTTTAAGTAAAGAAAAATAAAAGGTCAGTTATGCCCGTATAGCTTGTTTACGCTCTGCAGGAGTATTCCTTTCTGGGAGTACTATTCTGCAGGGAGATTTGATAGAATTTCGGGTATTTGTGGATTGTGGTTCAACACTTAATGTGATTGATAAAGGGTTTTTGGAAAACCTTATGTAGCGCTGGCGTCCCTGCCCTCTGCTAGGCAGGGACTCTGCTCCCCTCACCGCTCTGCTCCGTGCCCGGCGTCCTCTCCCCGCTCTGCTGTCAGCGCGCGCTCCTTCCCGGCGTCCTCCTCCCGCTCTGCTCTCAGCGCGCGCTCCTTCCCGGCCCCTGTGCTTAGGGCGCGCGCGCGCGCTCCCCTCCTCTTAAAGGGGCCGCGCGCGCCGTCCTAAGGAGTCCCCGGCCAATGGCCGGAGGACTAAATCATATATAAGGCACCTCCTCCAAAATGGAGGTGCCCGAGCAATGTTGTTTGCACCTGTGTCTCACCTGTGCTTCAGCCCTCAGGTCCCGTTGCCAGTTACCTGCCAGTTACCTGCCAGTTACCTGCCAGTTACCTGCCAGTTACCTGCCAGTTACCTGCCAGTTTCCTGCCAGTTTCCTGCTAGTTACCTGCCAGTTACCTGCCTGATTCCTGCCTGAATACTTGTTACCTGTCTGCCAGTCTGAGGTCCGACGGTCTGCCTTACTACTCCTGTCAGTCTGTCTAAAGGACCAGCCTGCCCGCTCACCTGGGAGCGCATATCAGCTACCTGCCTGCTTGCCTGAGGTCCGACGGTCTGCCTTACTACTCCGGTCAGTCTGTCTATGGACCAGCTTGCCCGCTCACCTGGGAGCGCTTCTCCGTTATCTGCCTGCTTGCCAGCCCGGAGGCTCCGTTGTCACGTGCTGTGACCACCAGCTATCTCAGAGACTCTTGCCCGCTCACCTGGGAGCGCATCTCCGTTACCTGCCTGCTTGCCAGCCCGGAGGTCCCGTTGTCACGTGCGGTGACCACCAGCTATTCCAGAGACTCTTTCCCGCTCACCTGGGAGCGCTTCTCCGTTACCTACCTGCCTGCCAGCCTGGAGGTTCCGCCGTCACGTGCCGTGACCACCTGCTATTCCAGAGACTCTCGCTTGCTCACCTGGGAGCACACATTTACCATCTGCCTGCTAGCCTACCCGGAGGCTCTGCCATCACAGGTCGTACCTACCCCTTACCCAGAGACTGCCCTGATCACTTGCCGTAACTCCCTGTCCGTTCACCCAGAGACTGCCACCCGCTCCCTTACAAGGGCCGCCCCCTTGTATAGTAGCTCAGAGGTTCCGCCTCCCGGACCCGTTACAGTTTGCTCGGGCCCTGGAACCCGGTGGCACCCAAGCTCCCTCGCTCACGGACCTGTGTCATGAACTGTCCCGTCAAAGGTCCCAACAGGAGTCCATCCTGGGTCACCTGCGGAATGTCAATACTCGCCTGGACACTCTGACTGCACCACCTGCAGCCACTGCCAGTACCATGACTCGCAACCCGGCAGCTCCGCTACCCACTAATACCATGGTAACCTATCCCGGTCCCCGGCTGTCTGCACCTCCTCGCTTCGGAGGCGACTCCGTCCAGGCTCGGGGCTTCATAAATCAGTGCACCCTGCACTTTGAACTTTTGTCCCATCAGTTTAATTCCGACCGGGCCAAAATTGCCTTTATCATGTCCCATCTCACCGGGGAGGCCCTGGCCTGGCTAAATCCTCTATGGGAGAGAGGAGACCCCCTGGTGTCCAACTTGCCTGCTTTTCTCTCGGCTTTCCGGAAAGTCTTCGACGAACCCGGACGGAAGACCTCATCCGCATCCTCTCTGCTACGCCTCCGTCAGGAGGGTCTCACCATGGGCCAATATGCCATACGGTTCCGCACCCTTGCCTCGGAGCTGGCCTGGGATAACGACGCTCTGGTATCCGTCTTCTGGGAGGGTCTGTCCGGTCGTATTAAAGATGAACTTGCTGGTCGGGACATTCCTACCTCTCTCGATGATCTAATAACCCTTGCCACCCGGATTGACCTACGGTTCCAGGAGCGTGCCAAAGAGGTCACCCGTGAGAGAAGGATTCCACGTTTAGCTCCTACTTTCCAGAAACCCGTCATTCCCTCCATCTCTCCCCAGGTACACTCTCCTGAGCCTATGCAGGTCGACCAGACCAAGATGGTCAAAACCCGTCAGGACTCACGCCGTGCCGAGGGGAGCTGCTTCTACTGTGGCAGTAAGGAGCACCGGATCCGTGCCTGCCCGGAGAGGTCGGGAAACGCCTGTGTCTAGGTTCGCTCAGAGAGGTCCACCTAGACAAGAATAAATCCTCTCCATCCCTGCTGTTGTCAGTTTCGATCATCTACGGGGAGAACCGTTATTTAGAACTAGCCCAACTTGACTCTGGAGCAGCCGGGAACCTTATTTCACAGTCCCTGGTTGAGAAATACCGCATCTCCACCAAACCTCTGGCTGTACCCTTGTCTGTCGCTGCCGTGGATGGGGGCCTCTTACCTCGCCCCATTCAACTCATCACCGAATCCATTACCCTGCAGGTGGGAATGCTGCATTCTGAAAGTATCTCCTTTCATGTTCTGCCTGGACTCTCTCACGCCCTCTTGCTAGGTCTGCCCTGGCTCCAGAGACATGCACCCGTGCTAGACTGGCAAACCGGAGAGGTCCTTCGCTGGGGACAAGACTGTCATAAAACCTGCCTGGTTCCCGTCCATCCCGTCCGTCCCTCTCCTACCCCAGCTAATCTACCTGGACTTCCGATTCCTTATTGGTCTTATGCAGATGTCTTTAATAAAAAGGAGGCAGAGACATTACCACCACATAGACCATACGACTGTCCCATCGATCTGCTACCCGGTACTACTCCTCCCCGTGGGCGTATCTATCCTTTATCCGCTGCTGAGACCCGGTCAATGTCCGAATATATTGAGGAGAATCTGGCCAGAGGATTCATCCGGAAATCTACCTCCCCGGCGGGAGCAGGCTTCTTTTTCGTCAAAAAGAAGGACGGCTCTCTCCGTCCCTGTATAGACTATAGAGGCCTAAACCTGATCACGGTGAAGAATAAGTACCCCCTTCCGCTCATTCCAGAATTATTTGATCGCCTGAGGGGGGCTAGGATCTTCACCAAACTGGACCTTCGTGGGGCGTACAACCTGGTTCGTATTCGTCAGGGGGATGAATGGAAGACGGCATTCAACACCCGGGACGGCCACTATGAATACCTGGTAATGCCCTTTGGTCTCTGTAACGCTCCTGCCGTCTTTCAAGAGTTGGTCAATGACATCTTCCGGGACCTTCTCTACTCCTGCGTAGTGGTGTACCTGGACGACATCTTGGTCTTCTCTCCGGATCTCCAGACTCACCGGAGGGACGTTCGTCAGGTCCTGCTCAGGCTAAGGCAGAACCATCTCTACGCTAAATTTGAGAAGTGCCTCTTTGAGCAGACCTCGCTTCCGTTTCTGGGCTACATTATCTCTCAGACCGGCCTACAAATGGATCCTGAGAAACTGTCTGCCATCGAGAAATGGCCCCGACCGGAGGGGTTGAAGGCCATTCAGCGATTCCTGGGCTTCGCCAACTACTACCGCCTCTTCATACCACACTTCTCTTCCCGGACGGCCCCAATTTCTGCGCTCACCCGTAAAGGTAATAATCCCAAAGAGTGGCCACCCGAAGCAGAGGAGGCCTTTCTTTCCCTTAAACAGGCCTTCTCTTCCGCCCCGGTGCTGCATCGCCCAGATGGCAACAAGCAGTTCTTCCTGGAAGTTGACGCCTCCTCCTCTGGAGCCGGAGCGGTACTTACTCAAAAATCATCTTCCGGGAGGATGGTAACTTGTGGCTTCTTCTCTAAACTCTTCTCCTCCTCTGAGCGCAACTATTCCATAGGAGACCGAGAGTTATTGGCCATCAAACTGGCATTGGAGGAGTGGCGTTACCTGCTCGAGGGGGCTCTTCACCCGGTAATAATTTACACTGACCACAAGAACTTGGCTTACCTCCAGCATGCCCAGAGACTTAACCCGCGCCAAGCCCGGTGGTCCTTGTTTTTTGCTCGTTTTGATTTTGTCCTTCATTTTCGCCCGGCTGACAAAAACGTCAAGGCGGACGCCTTGTCTCGGTCCTTTCTGGTGTCTGATCTCGAGGAGGATCCGAAACATATCATCGATCCCGCCAGAGTAATGCAGGTGGCTCCCGTGAGTCTAAATCGTCTTCCTCCTGGTAAGACGTTCGTACCAGTACCTGATCGGGAGAAGATCCTACACTGGGGTCATTCGTCTAAACTAGCTGGCCACGCCGGTCAGAAAAAGACCCTCCAGCTTATTACCCGGCACTACTGGTGGCCTAACCTGCACAAGGATGTAATAGACTTTGTTTCTGCCTGTGTGTCCTGCGCCCGCAACAAAGTTCCGAGACACCTGCCGGCCGGCCGCCTCCTACCTCTGCCAGTACCTGCTGCCCCCTGGCAGCATATAGCGATGGACTTCATTACTGATCTACCCGTCTCTGCCGGTTGTACGGTCATTTGGGTGGTCGCTGACCGCTTCTCCAAGATGGCTCACTTCATTCCACTGCCAGGTCTTCCGTCTGCACCCGAGCTGGCTAAAGACTTTATCCGCCACATCTTCCGTCTTCATAGCCTGCACCGTCACATCGTGTCGGATCGTGGGGTACAGTTCACTTCCCGTTTCTGGAGAGCCACTTGTAAATTGCTGGACGTCACCCTGGACTTCTCCTCCGCTTACCACCCACAGTCTAATGGTCAAGTGGAGCGGATCAATCAGAACCTGACCAGTTACCTTCGACACTTCGTTAATGCCCACCATTCTGACTGGGTGGATCTCCTGCCATGGGCCGAATTCTCGTACAACAATCACGAGAGCGAGTCTTCCTCCAAATCCCCGTTTTTTGTAGTCTACGGTCAGCATCCTCGGATCCCGTTTCCCGTCTCCACCTCGGCGGACAATCCGGCTGCGGAATCTCTTGTTAACAAATTTTCCTCCATATGGGAGAGTACCCGGTCCGCACTCCTTCTGTCATCCGAGCGTATGAAAAGACACGCTGACAAAAAACGTCTGGACCCTCCTCAATTCCGCCCTGGGGATAAAGTCTGGCTCTCGTCCAAATATGTCCGGCTCAAGATCCCTTCCTATAAGTTAGGGCCTCGGTTCATCGGCCCACTGGAGGTCATCAGTCAGATCAACCCGGTGGCCTATAAATTGAAACTCCCGGCCAACTTACGGATCCCTAACTCCTTCCATGTGTCTCTCCTCAAACCTGTGGTGCTTAACTCTTTTTCCAAGTCTACAGGTACGCCTCCTGCTCCGGTTTCTGCTGAGGACGAGTTTGAGGTAGAGAACATTCTTGCCACCAAAAGGGTAAGAGGAAAGACCTTTTTTCTGGTAGATTGGAAGGGGTTTGGTCCTGAGGAGAGAACGTGGGAGCCCCGGGAGAACATCCATGCCCCTCTCATCCTAGCTAAATTTCTGTCTGGCCTAAAAAAGGGGGGGCCTAAAGGGGGGGGTACTGTAGCGCTGGCGTCCCTGCCCTCTGCTAGGCAGGGACGCTGCTCCCCTCACCGCTCTGCTCCGTGCCCGGCGTCCTCTCCCCGCTCTGCTGTCAGCGCGCGCTCCTTCCCGGCGTCCTCCTCCCGCTCTGCTCTCAGCGCGCGCTCCTTCCCGGGCCCTGTGCTTAGGGCGCGCGCGCGCGCGCGCTCCCCTCCTCTTAAAGGGGCCGCGCGCGCCGTCCTAAGGAGTCCCCGGCCAATGGCCGGAGGACTAAATCATATATAAGGCACCTCCTCCAAAATGGAGGTGCCCGAGCAATGTTGTTTGCACCTGTGTCTCACCTGTGCTTCAGCCCTCAGGTCCCGTTGCCAGTTACCTGCCAGTTACCTGCCAGTTACCTGCCAGTTACCTGCCAGTTACCTGCCAGTTACCTGCCAGTTACCTGCCAGTTTCCTGCCAGTTTCCTGCTAGTTACCTGCCAGTTACCTGCCTGATTCCTGCCTGAATACTTGTTACCTGTCTGCCAGTCTGAGGTCCGACGGTCTGCCTTACTACTCCTGTCAGTCTGTCTAAAGGACCAGCCTGCCCGCTCACCTGGGAGCGCATATCAGCTACCTGCCTGCTTGCCTGAGGTCCGACGGTCTGCCTTACTACTCCGGTCAGTCTGTCTATGGACCAGCTTGCCCGCTCACCTGGGAGCGCTTCTCCGTTATCTGCCTGCTTGCCAGCCCGGAGGCTCCGTTGTCACGTGCTGTGACCACCAGCTATCTCAGAGACTCTTGCCCGCTCACCTGGGAGCGCATCTCCGTTACCTGCCTGCTTGCCAGCCCGGAGGTCCCGTTGTCACGTGCGGTGACCACCAGCTATTCCAGAGACTCTTTCCCGCTCACCTGGGAGCGCTTCTCCGTTACCTACCTGCCTGCCAGCCTGGAGGTTCCGCCGTCACGTGCCGTGACCACCTGCTATTCCAGAGACTCTCGCTTGCTCACCTGGGAGCACACATCTACCATCTGCCTGCTAGCCTACCCGGAGGCTCTGCCATCACAGGTCGTACCTACCCCTTACCCAGAGACTGCCCTGATCACTTGCCGTAACTCCCTGTCCGTTCACCCAGAGACTGCCACCCGCTCCCTTACAAGGGCCGCCCCCTTGTATAGTAGCTCAGAGGTTCCGCCTCCCGGACCCGTTACACCTTAAATTGAAATCCAAACCTTTGTCAGCACTAGTGTTGAGCCACCCCCGTAGTGTTCGAGTTCGGTTCGGTTCGTCGAACACCCGTGTGTTCGCCGAACTGTTCGTCGAACTGTTCGTCGAACACCTTCGAACACCGTTAAAACCAATGGCAGGCAAACAAAAACACATAGAAACACATAGAAAACACCTTCAAAGGTGTCCAAAAGCTGACAAACTGCTCAGAAGACATAACTAACACATGGAAAAGTGACAAGTACATATAGTCATGCGAAAAGAAAAGAGGTGGAGGAGTAAAAGGAGAGGGAGACACAAATATAGGCATGTCATGCCCTTCTAAAATCCAAAAGGTGAGAAGCCTAGACGGCCAGTCCGCTCCTGCCCGTGCCACCTCCGTGTCGCCGGGTTTGTGCCAGAGCCGCGGTGAACCCTGACGGCCAGCCCCCCTCTCCCAATACTGGTGCCTGTCCGCTGGTGGGTCGAGCGACCCCCCTGTGGTGGAGGCAGCTCTAAGCTTTTTAATTTAAATTGTCTCTCTAATTTGAATGAATACACTTTAAATCCATTTACAAGGATCTATTTTAGGGCAAGTCTCATGCCAGCAGCCGCGGTAATTCCAGCTCCAGTAGCGTCCACTAAAGCTGCTGCAGTTAAAAAGCTTTTATAAGGATCGAGCTCGGCTGTCCACCGCAAGGCATCCTACTGCCAGTCCCAGCCCCTATGCCTTGGGGTGCCTCCTGATGCTCTTCCCTGAGTATCCCATGGTCCCGAAGCATTTCCTTTGAAAAAATTAAGTGTCTAAACTACAGGTGGTGTAGCTTGCTTAACAGCCGGGATAATCCGCTGACTAGCAGACACTGCTACTAGGCACAAAGTATTTCCTGGGCTAGATGCAGTTAAAAATTTGTAATTAGATACTCTCGTTGGATGCTGAGAAAGCATTCCATAGAGTCTCCTGGCATGCCATATATGATTCTCTTAAAAAGCTTGGGGTAGGGGTCTAGGGGACCCTTTTATAGCCAAAATCACGGCCCTGTATCGCAATACGTCACCTAGGCTGAAGATAAATGGAACTGTAGCACCCTGAGGGCTCGGTTGCTACAGACGTATTGCACCTCACCCAGAGGTGTGATATCTCACTCTCAGGTAAGGATGGAGTGTGGATCAGGACCCGACACCTGCATGCATTACACCACATTGCCGTGGGGCAGGGCGACCAATATGCCCCTGAGATGGGCACGACAGTCCCTGTCCCTGGCTGGAGTGGGGGGAGGGAACACTGAGGAAGGGGAACCCTGTAGTGCAGGAGCAGGGAGGAAGCAGTTCCTGGGTGCATTGAGAAGGGAGTATAAAAGGTGGGCACCATCTTAGTTCAGTGCAGAGAAGTCTGAGCAGAAGTGGCAGGGAGCAGGGGCTCTGCATGAGCTCTGCTCCGGAGGCGGGCCTAGTAACAGAGGCCCAGGCCTGGAAGAGGGAGAAGGAAGGAAGAGGAGCGGAGAAGGCTCCAGGAACGAGGAATGAAGGGATCCCAGGGGTGCGGACGGGCGAGTCGCCACCGCACGCCCGAATCCACCTGCGTGGAGGGGTCAGGCCAAAGGGGGAGACCGGTCCCCGAACTAGTGGAGGCAGGAAACGACCCTCAGCTAGAAACCGGAGGCTCTGACATTTTATATGGCGCAGCCCCTCGCTACACCCGCTAGGAAGGCACCACATAGGGTCAGGGAAACTGGCGCCAAGTTTACCAAGAGGAGGCCCGAGGCAGCCGGACAGAAGTGTTGGTAAGAAAGGCCAGACAAAGGACACACAAAGGGGGTCCTGTGAAGTGCTCCAAAGTTATCTGGGAGTTGTCTGAGCCTCTCACCTGGTGAGCACAGTACGACGTGGGCAGCCGTTACCTGCAGACGTGGTCTGGATAATAAGAACTGTGAGTAAAGGCCCTGGACTGCATCACTGACTCTGTGTCGTTACTGCTGCTGCCCTGCACCATCACCCCCATCCTCCGCATACACTGCCCTGAGGCTATACTCCTCCCGTGGGGAGTTATGCTACGCTCTGCTGCACCCACAACACCAGCCTCAGCGGTCTGCCCTGTAGCGGCGGTTCACTCTGACCGCAATCCATGGGTGGCGTAGTCGGACATTTAAACATCAAAACCACATAAATAGTTCCGCCACTGGTTTGACCGCCCTGAGCCACGGAACCGGGTCGCCGCCACGAAGACTACAACCACCAGCATCCACCAAAAAGGGTCCGGCTCCGGGTGTCCCAAGGCCCAGGGGGTGCGTCAGAACATTTTCATCACCTTTCACAATCACCAATGGGACAAGGCAGGGATGTCCTCTGTCCCCTCTCTTATACATCCTAGTGACGGAGCACCTGCTCTCATCAATTCGCCATAGCCCCAATATTAGGTGGATTGAGGTGGGAGGCACCGAGTACAAGTGCTCTCTATTTGCTGATGATGTCCTAGTATATATCACTCAATCACATATATCCATCCCTGCTGTTATGGCTGAAATAGATCACTTTGTTACATGGTAAAATTTTAAAATCAATGCAGCGAAGTCTGAGGCCCTCGATGTCTCCCTCCCCAAATCCATATAGGATTCCATCCAGTCCAACTTTCCCTTTGCCTGGCCCTCACAGGGTATCAAATACTTAGGAATTCCTATTCATAGAGACCTCTCCCATCTATGTTATCTTAATTTTGGGCCCTTTATTGAACAATTCCATACAGACCACGGTTGGCAAGTTAGAACTGTAAGATTCACTACGTGAACCACTGGTGTTTTGTGGAAAAGCACATGTACACTGCGTTCCAAATTATTATGCAAAAAGTGTTTAGGAGTGATAAGGGAAGAATTTGTTTGTTTGTCAGTTAAACTCATTGATGGTGATGTGTGTCAGGGCTCTTTATATCACTGTAAGCAATTGCAGACACCTGTGCTAATTAGTTTGGCAGGTGTGTCCAATGAAAGGCAAGACTACTTAAGAAGGCTCTCTCACATTATTAAGCAGCCTACATTTTCTGCCAAAATGGGAAAGAAAAAGGATGTGTCGGCTGCTGAGAAGCAACAAATTGTGGAGTGTTTAGGTCAAGGCATGACTACAATCAACATTGTGCGATGATCAGGATGAAGTGTCTTGGCAATCAAGAAGTATGTAGCTGATTCACAGTACACACGTGTGCGTGCTGATAAGGGCAAATTGAGGACTCTTTCCTTCAGGCAATTACGTCAGGTTGAAAGAGCAGCGGCAAAAAAGCCTTGTCATAGCAGCAGACAAGTTTTTGAAGCTGCTTGTGCCTCCAACGTCCCCCGAACAACAAGATGCAGGGTCCTTCAGAGGTTTGCAGCTGTGCATACGCCATCCTGTCGACCTCCTCTATCCACTTCACACAAGCAGAAACGGCTCCAGTGGGCCAAACATTACATGAAGACTGATTTCAAAACTGTTTTGTTCACGGATGAGTGCCGTGCAGCGCTCGATGGTCCAGATGGATGGAGTGGAGGATGGCTGGTTGATGGACACCCCACGCAAACACGGCTACAGCGCCAACAAGGAGGAGGTGGAGTAATGTTTTGGGCTGGAATCATGGGGAGAGAGATTGTCGGCCCCTTTAGGATCCCTGAAGGCGCTAAAGATGAACTCCATAATGTATGTGGATTTTCTCAAACAGCACTTCCTGCCATGGTTCAAGAAGAAGAACCGTGTATTTCACAGCAAGATCATTTTTCTGCATGATAATGCACCATCTCATGCTGCACATAAAACATCTGCATCTCTGGCTGATATGGGCATAAAAGGGGACAAACTTATGGTGTGACCCCCATGCTCCCCTGACCTCTACCCCATTCAGAAACTTTGGAGCATCATTAAAAGGAGTGTCTATGATGGCGGGAGGCAGTTCACATCTAAGCAACAGCTCTGGGAGGGTATTCTGTCCTCATGCAAAACAATTGAAGCAGAAACCATCCAAAACCTGACAAATTCAATGGACGAGAGAGTTCAGAAGCTCCTTTCGAACAAGGGGTCCTATGTGAAAATGTAACATCACCTAGAATAAAGTTTTGAGTTGAAAACTGTTTGATTTCAGTTTCTAACAACCTGCTAATGCTTATAATTTCAAAAATGACCATTTTTTTGGTCTTTATTAAAATGAAAAGGTTGATCGAAAAGTTTGGGGGATCTAAGAGTGTGGCAACCCAGTAGTCATGATTACTTCGAATTCTGACAATATGAGGGTCATGCTGCAGGAAGTGCAGCAAGAAGGCACTTATGTGTCTTGCGCATCTCGGAGCCCCAAAATTATTTTCCGGGCTAGATGCAGCTAAAAATTATTTTTAATTTTAAATCTGGTGGAGCTTATTATAGATGGCCTAATAGGATCAGTGCTGCACACTGCTACAAAGCCCAAATTATTTTCCAGTCAAGATACAGATAAACATGATTAGTAATTTGAAAGCTTAAAACGGTTGGTAGGGTGATTTTAACCAATCATCAAGCTTTTACTCTCCCCAGGATGACACAGGGGTAGAAAAGTCGTTTCGGATCCATGATTTGTTCATCTTTATGAACGTGAGTCTGTCTACATTATCAGTGGAGAGCCGCGTGCGCTTATCTGTCAGCACACCACCAGCAGCGCTGAACACATGTTCAGACAGAACGCTGGCTGCGGGGCATGACAAGATCTCCAAGGCGTAAGTGGCTAGCTCCGGCCATTTATCCAGATTGGAAGCCCAAAAAGAGCAAGGGTCCAGTGACACAGTCGTGGCTTCAATGTTTACTTGGAGATACTAATGTACCATCGTCTCTAGGCGTTGACTATGTGTCAGACTTCTTGTCTCCTGTGGCCTTGCAAAGGATGGGCTAAAAAAGTGGTGAAATGATTCCGAAAAATTGATGTTACCAGCAGATACTGTGGTTCTGTTACGGTTTGAGTGCTGAACACTTGACGGTCCCACGGTTGGCAAGTTGGAACTGTGAGATTCACTACGTGCACCACTGGTGTTTTGTGGAAAAGCACATGTAAGATTCTGCAACAGTCTCTGCTGATACTCCTGCATGCGTGCATCCCTTTCTATGGCAGGAATAATTTCGGCAAATTTACTTTTGTACCGGGGATCTAACAGTGTGGCAACCCAGTAGTCAGGATTATTTCTAATTCTCACAATTCGAGGGTCATGTTGCAGGTAGTGCAGCAAGAAGGCACTCATGTGTGTTGCGCATCCAGGAGCACCAAGTCCCTGTTGTGTTGGTGGTGAGGTAACAATCATGCTTCCTTCCTCTGTCCTCTCCCCCCAACCTCGCACAACAGAAATGTGATCAAGGTCTCCCTCATCTGATGAGTCTTCCATCAGTTCGTCCTCCACTTCTTCCTGGGCTCCTGCAACTTCCTCACTAGTTTGGCTGCTACCATGCGCCCTGGTAAAACCATCTCCCCCACCCTCACATGCCTGCCGCCTTGGTGCTGCCGACCGTCTGGACCTTGCAGATGTTAGCCCTTCCGCATACAACTCCTCCTCCTCTACTTCCTCCACCTCCTCTTGTGCCACCACCTGACTCCGAATTCCATTTAACATGTGCTCCAGCATGTAAATCACCGGAATAGTCATGCTGATAATGGCATCATCAGCACTAAACATCTTCGTCGCCATTTCAAAACTGTGCAGAAGGGTGCATAGGTCCCTGATCTGAGACCAATCCTCCAGCGTGATTTGCCCCACCTCTGGATCTCGTTGGCCCAGGCTATACGTCAGAACGTATTGCACCAGGGCTTGTCGGTGCTGCCACAGTCGCTGCAACATGTGCAGAGTTGAATTCCACCGGGTAGGCACAACGCATTTTAGCCGGTGAAGTGGCAGGCCCAACGACTTCTGTAGAGATGTAAGTCGCTGAGCTGCGGGATGCGAACGGCGGAAGTGAGCACACAGCGACCGTGCCCTCTGCAGAAGGCCATCTAGTCTGGGATAGTGGGCTAAAAATTGCTGGACAACCAGGTTCAACACGTGAGCCATACAAGGCACGTGTGTGACATTGCCCCGGCGAAGGGCCGCACCCAGGTTTGCAGCATTGTCGCACACGGCCTTCCCTGGTTTCAGGTCCAGTGGAGACAGCCATTCATGAAATTGGTTCTCCAGAGCTGACCACAACTCCTCAGCTGTGTGACTCACATTTCCCAGACATTTCAAAGTAAAAACCGCCTGATGACGTTGAGCCCTACTGCCAGCATAGTAAGGAGGTGTGCAGGATCCCTTCTGCGCAGTTAGAAAGCTTGTGGCATGACCAGACAGGCTTTGGGTGCAGGTGGAAGACCAAGAGGAGGTTGAGGAGGCAGAAGCAGTG
Organism: Phyllobates terribilis; assembly: GCF_046119375.1. Taxonomy (NCBI): domain Eukaryota; kingdom Metazoa; phylum Chordata; class Amphibia; order Anura; family Dendrobatidae; genus Phyllobates; species Phyllobates terribilis. The sequence continues at coordinate 102,447,311 of NW_027362767.1, forward strand.
GAGGAACTTTGACATAAAGAGGATTGACGCACAACTCGTGGGGACGGCAAGACTTGGACAGCAGCCCCTTGTCCTGCTGTCACCATAGTTACCCAGTGCCCAGTCAGCGACATGTAACGCCCCTGTCCATGCCTACTCGTCCAAGTGTCTGTGGTGAAATGCACCCTGTCACACACAGAGTTTCTCAAAGAAGCAGTGATGTTGTGTGCGACATGCTGGTGGAGCGCAGGCACACCTTTCTTTGAGAAGTAGTGCCGACTGGGCATCTGGTACTGGGGCACTGCGACGGACATAAGGTCTCGAAAATCCTCTGTGTCCACCAGGCGGAAAGGCAGCATTTCTGTAGCCAAGAGCTTGCAGATGGTGAAATTCAACCTCTTAGCTTTCTCATGGCTAGGAGGAAATGGTCTTTTACTTGTCCACATCTGAGGGACCGAGGGCTGGCTATTGTGCTTAGACGGGGTTGATAAGGGTGTCCCCGGCAAACTGCCGGTCTGTGAGGAAGATGCAGGCGGACATGTTAGGTTGCCTTGATCCAAAGGTGGTGCTATCGATGTCGGACAGCGCTCAACACCAGCTGGTGTTACCACCTCCAAAGAAAATGATGACCTGCCAATCACGCTGGCTGTTGCGGGTAAAGAGGTGGCAGGTCTGCGCCCCAAAACAGGTGTGACTGCTGTCCCCCCAGTCACAGAGGATGAAGAGGCCGCGGATGCACAAGATATGGCAGACGGTGGTTGGCCCGGCCGGCTAGGCCGCATTGTAGCACACTGAGCTTCCCACTGCAACTTATGCTTCATGTCCATGTGCCGGTTCATGCATGAAGTACTCAAACTATGTATTTTTTGGCCTCTACTTAGCTTTTGCTGACAAATGTTACAGATAACACGAGTTGGGTCATCTTTATCGATCTGAAAAAATGCCCAGGCTATGCAAGGCTTAGCACCCATGCGACCTGAAGAGCCACCACGACTTGTGGTGAGAGGCAGAGTTGTGTTTGAGGATGCAGTTGTTGACGTGCTTCCAGTACTACGTCTCTGTCCAGGAAGGCGCAACCTGACCTCGTCGTCACTAGCATCTTCCTCCACCTCCTCTGCTGACCTCATCTCTTGGCTGACTGTGGGTTGACAGTAAGTGGGATCTCCAACCTCATCATCATCACCCTGTGTGTTATCACACCCGTCGTCCTCAGAGCCAACCTGTTCCTGCCCTGACAAAAAACTAAAGTTGTCGCTCCAATCAGGTATTTGAGTCTTATCATCGTCTTCCTCATTGTCTCCACCAACAGGAGTTACAGTTTGGGAATGAGGGTCTACATTATGGTCAGAACCTTCTGCGTCTGGTCCTGGATCCGACTCATAAAGATCTGGGCATCAGTGCAGATCATTTCCTCGTCTGGATTCACAGAAGCGCTGGAGTCGACCTCTGATTCCCAGGCTATAGTATGAGTAAACAGCTCTGCAGACTCAACCATCTGTTCTACCTCATACTCAGACGGGCAGCTGGAGATTTGGGAGCTGTGAGGAAGCAAGTGCGATTTGGGTGACACCTTTGAGGACTGGAGTATTTGTGATGTTGAAGTTGATGTGGAGGAGAGCCCACTTAAAGGAGCACTTGATATCCGTTGAAGCACCTGCTGTTTTTGTGCCTCATCTGGAATTTGTAGCGATTGGCGTGGCCGTAAGAAAGGGATCTTATCACATTGTCCGCTAAAAGAAGTAGACATTTTAGTTTGGCTGGAAGATGGTCTTTCTTCTGCAGATGTTACTGTTGCTTTAACACCTACCCCACGGACACAACCTTTTTTCCCCTTCCCAACACGCCTATTCCCCTTTCCACCAGCAGCAGGCCTTTTTCCACTCATTTTGGTGGTTAACTAATTCACAACTCTGGAGTTGTTTGCACAAAAAAACAATGGATGGTAACCGAGCAGAGCTGAGTGGCCAAACTGTGGTATTAGGCCAAAACTATTGGCTGGGTTAGATGCAGAAAAAAATTATATTCAATTTGCAACCTGATGGAGGTCAGTATAGGTGGACTAATAGAACAAGTCCCACACACTGCTAGAAGGCCAAATATTTTTTCAGAGCTAAATGCAGAAAAAAATTATATTCAGTTTGCAACCTGATGGAGGTCTGTATAGATGGATTAATAGAACAAGACCCACACACAGCTAGAAGCCCAATATTTTTTCAGAGGTAGATGCAGAAAAAAATATATTCAGTTTGCAACCTGATGGAGGTCAGTATAGATGGACTAATACAACAAGTCCCACACACAGCTAGAAGCCCAAATATTTTTTCAGAGGTACTGTAGATGCAGATAAAAATTATTTTTAATTTGCAACCTGATGGAGGTCAGTATAGATGGACTAATAGAGAAAGTCCCACACACTACTAGAAGGCCAAATATTTTTTCAGAGCTAGATGAAGAAAAAAATTATATTCAGTTTGCAACCTGATGGAGGTCAGTATAGATGGATTAATAGAACAAGACCCACACACAGCTAGAAGCCCAATATTTTTTCAGAGGTAGATGCTGAAAAAAATATATTCAGTTTGCAACCTGATGGAGGTCAGTATAGATGGACTAATACAACAAGTCCCACACACAGCTAGAAGCCCAATATTTTTTCAGAGGTAGATGCAGAAAAAAATATATTCAGTTTGCAACCTGATGGAGGTCAATATAGATGGACTAATACAACAAGTCCCACACACAGCTAGAAGCCCAAATATTTTTTCAGAGGTACTGTAGATGCAGATAAAAATTATTTTTAATTTGCAACCTGATGGAGGTCAGTATAGATGGACTAATAGAGAAAGTCCCACACACTACTAGAAGGCCAAATATTTTTTCAGAGCTAGATGCAGAAAAAAATTATATTCAGTTTGCAACCTGATGGAGGTCAGTATAGATGGACTAATAGAACAAGACCCATACACAGCTAGAAGCCCAATATTTTTTCAGAGGTAGATGCAGAAAAAAATATATTCAGTTTGCAACCTGATGGAGGTCAGTATAGATGGACTAATACAACAAGTCCCACACACCGCTAGAAGCCCAATATTTTTTCAGAGGTAGATGCAGAAAAAAATATATTCAGTTTGCAACCTGATGGAGGTCAGTATAGATGGACTAATACAACAAGTCCCACACACAGCTAGAAGCCCAAATATTTTTTCAGAGGTACTGTAGATGCAGATAAAAATTATTTTTAATTTGCAACCTGATGGAGGTCAGTATAGATGGACTAATAGAGAAAGTCCCACACACTACTAGAAGGCCAAATATTTTTTCAGAGCTAGATGCAGAAAAAAATTATATTCAGTTTGCAACCTGATGGAGGTCAGTATAGATGGATTAATAGAACAAGACCCACACACAGCTAGAAGCCCAATATTTTTTCAGAGGTAGATGCAGAAAAAAATATATTCAGTTTGCAACCTGATGGAGGTCAGTATAGATGGACTAACAGAGAAAGTCCCACACACTACTAGAAGCCAAATATTTTTTCAGAGGTAGATGCAGAAAAAAATTATATTCAGTTTGCAACCTGATGGAGGTCTGTATAGATGGATTAATAGAACAAGACCCACACACAGCTAGAAGCCCAATATTTTCTCAGAGGTAGATGCAGAAAAAAATATATTCAGTTTGCAACCTGATGGAGGTCAGTATAGATGGACTAATACAACAAGTCCCACACACAGCTAGAAGCCCAAATATTTTTTCAGAGGTACTGTAGATGCAGATAAAAATTATTTTTAATTTGCAACCTGATGGAGGTCAGTATAGATGGACTAATAGAGAAAGTCCGACACACTGCTAGAAGGCCAAATATTTTTTCAGAGCTAGATGCAGAAAAAAATTATATTCAGTTTGCAACCTGATGGAGGTCTGTATAGATGGATTAATAGAACAAGACCCACACACAGCTAGAAGCCCAATATTTTTTCAGAGGTAGATGCAGAAAAAAATATATTCAGTTTGCAACCTGATGGAGGTCAGTATAGATGGACTAATACAACAAGTCCCACAAACGGCTAGAAGCCCAATATTTTTTCAGAGGTAGATGCAGAAAAAAATATATTCAGTTTGCAACCTGATGGAGGTCAGTATAGATGGACTAATACAACAAGTCCCACACACAGCTAGAAGCCCAAATATTTTTTCAGAGGTACTGTAGATGCAGATAAAAATTATTTTTAATTTGCAACCTGATGGAGGTCAGTATAGATGGACTAATAGAGAAAGTCCGACACACTACTAGAAGGCCAATATTTTTTCAGAGCTAGATGCAGAAAAAAATTATATTCAGTTTGCAACCTGATGGAGGTCAGTATAGATGGATTAATAGAACAAGACCCACACACAGCTAGAAGCCAAATATTTTTTCAGAGCTAGATGCAGAAAAAAATTATATTCAGTTTGCAACCTGATGGAGGTCAGTATAGATGGACTAATAGAATGATGCTATGCCCAAAAGATTTTACTTCACTAGGTGCAGTAAAAAAATTGGTATTCTATACACAGGTGGTATATCTTGCAACACAGATAGGCTACTCCACTGACTAACACACTCTGCAATAGGCCAAAAAGGATTAGCTTTGCTAGATTCAGCCAAATGCTGTGAAAAAAACTTGCACAGCACTGGCACAGACCTGCCTGGCAAAAACTGATAGGAACTGATGTAACCTATTCCTGAAAAGGACTCCAATTACAATTAGTCTTTACTCCCACAACCTATCTATTTAAGAGCACAGACCTGCCTGATAAAAGTCGTAGGAAATGCTGTAACCTAGTCCTTAAAAGGACTGCAATCACAACTATTCCCTACTCCCAAGCTATCTGTATATTTGTGCGAAAATTGGCTTGAAATTAACAAGGTATAGCGCACACAGCAACAGCGGTGCCGTCTAACACGCAGCTGCAGCAGTGAGAAAATGGTGGCGACGGGGAAAATGGCTTGGTCTTATAGGGCAAGGACATGTGACATACACTGCCAATGACACATGCCCTTGCTTGTGTGAAAAAAAGCACTTCGCTCCGTGTGTGCGCTGCTGATAGGCTGACAGATTGCACCTCCCCACTGTAAATGCGGGAAAGAGAAAAAAAAATGGAGATCTTCATTGTTCCTGCAGAGATCCATCCCCTGCCCCTCCCCCCACCCCGCTGTACACTCAAACTGCGTATTAACATTAATTTTCATCATTACTGAGAAAAAATCCAGTTATGATTTTGGTGCACGAACAGTTATCGAACATAACCTCGAACAGCCGAATTTTTCTCAAATTGTTAGTGTTCGCCGAACAGCTCGAACACCGCCCAAAACAGCTCGAATTTGAGATTGGCGAACAGTTCGAGTAGAACAACGCTCATCTCTAGTCAGCACCTATTTCTGTGGTTGCAATTGATAACACTCCTTTGAAATGTATTACTCACAAGACTGCTGCATTTCCTCTCACTATCAATGGAGTTCACCAAGAAATTTTGGACTTGGCTGTTTTGGATAATTTACCCTCTGCAGTTGTTCTAGGATTGCCTTGGTTAAAACTGCACAATCCTTTACTGGACTGGTCTAGTAATGTGATTAAGTCTTGGAGTCCGAAGTGCTATGATAAATGTTGTAATGGTCGCATTGCGGCTGTGGAAAAAGTGGAATTACCTGTACCTATTCAAGATTTTTGGAGGGTTTTTTCGGAGGAGTCGTCGCAAGTTTTACCTCCTCATAGGGATTATGATTGCGCCATTGAGTTTGTTCTGGGTGCTACTCTTCCCAAAAGTCGCTTGTTTAATCTGACTATCCCTGAAAGAAAGGCCTTGGAGGAGTACATACAGACTAGCCTGGCGGCTGGTCACATTAGACCTTCTAAGTCGCCTGTGGCAGTTGGATTCTTCTTTGTTAAAAAAAAGGACGGCGGTTTACGTCCATGTCTGGATTTTCGTGAAATTAATAAGATTACCGTACGCAATTCCTACCCATTACCGTTAATTCCTGACTTGTTTAACCAGTAAGTGGGAGCCAAGTGGTTCTCCAAAATTGATCTCCGGAGGGCATACAATTTGTTACGTGTGAAGGAGGGTGATGAATGGAAAACTGCTTTTAACACTCCGGTAGGTCATTTTGAGAATCTGGTGATGCCTTTTGGTCTTACCAATGCACCTGCATTTTTTCAGAACCTTATTAATAACGTCCTGAGACCTCTGATTGGTAAGAATGTGGTTGTGTATTGGATGACATTTTGATTTATTCACCAGATCTGGAGTCCCATTGGCAGAGTGTACGTGAATTTTTGCTGTTATTGAGTGATAATTCACTCTTTGCTAAGCCATGAGAAATGTGAGTTCGCTGTGCAGAAAATTAGTTTTTTGGGCTACATTGTCTCCAGCGAGGGCTTTGAAATGGACCCTGTGAAGGTTCCGGCTGTGCAGGAATGGCCTAGGCCTATTGGTTTGAAATCTATACAGTGATTTTTGGGTTTTGCCAATTATTACAGGAAATTCATTAAGAATTGTTCTGTAATAATAATAATAATAATAATAATAATAATAATAATAGTTTATTTTTATAGCGCCAACATATTCCGCAGCACTTTACAAATTTTAGGGGGGACATATACAGACAATACAGAATAAGCATATCTCATATCGAAAGGAGTGAGGGCCCTGCTCGCAAGCTTACAGTCTATGAGGAAGTGGGGGAGACAAAAGGTAAAAAGTACATATATTGTATAATGCAGCCTTGATATACTGAATAGGATAAATAATAATACATGGACTGGTCGCCAGCCAGTATGTGTGCAGCCCTGACAGATGCTTTTATGTGCATGGTTGGTTTGAACCCGAAGTTGAAGAAGATTTTAATATGGGGGAAAGCTGGGATGGACAGAGTGTGTTTAGGTGATACGCCAGTCTAAAGAAATGTGTTTTTAGGGTTCGCTTGAAACTGTGGGTATTGGGAATTAATCGAACTGTCCTGGGTAGTGCATTCCAGAGAATTGGCGCGTGTGGCGCTGTCTGTAATTGTTAAACCTCTAACCGATCTCACCAGGAAAGGTGCGAATACGGTCCAGTTGACTACTGAGGCCATTGAAGCATTTGAGTATCTCAAAGAGAGGTTCAGTTCAGCCCCTATCCTTATGCAGCCTGATGAGACCAAGCCTTTTTTGGTCGAGGTCGATGCTTCATCGGTGGGGGTCGGAGCAGTTTTGTCTCAGGAGAACAAGGGTGGTGTACATCCTTGTGTCTTCTTTTCGAAAAAAAATTTCGGAAACCTAACTGAATTATGATGTTGGAAATCAGGAGTTGCTGGCTATTAAACTCACATTTGAACATTGGCGTAATTTTTTGGAAGGCGCTATATTTCCTATTCAGGTTTTCACAGATCATAAGAATTTGATCTATCTGGATGCTGCCAAGCGCTTGAATGCCCGTCAAGCTAGGTGGGCACTTCTTTTTTCTCAGATTCATTTTTCTATTACCTATATCCCTGGTACTAAGAATGTTAAAGCCGATGCTTTATCTCGCAGCTTCTCTCCTACGGTCGGTGCTGAGGAGGAGGAGAGCATTTTACAGAAAGGAGTTGTGGTGGCAGCTTTGGACTCCGTTTTGGAGAATAGGATTCTGAAAGCTCAAGATGATGCTCCATCTAACACTCCTCATGGCGGGTTGTTCATGCCTAGAGCCTTTAGGAGAGATTTGTTTGTGGAGTGTCATGAGTCTCTGTTGGCAGGTCATCCAGGAATTTCGGAGACTAAGAGACTGATCAGTCGCAGTTTTTGGTGGCCTGGATGGCAGAAGGAAGTCATCAAGTGGGTACGTCAGTGTACTGTGTGCGCTAGGTCAAAGGCTTCGCATACTCCTGCTGCGGAGTTGCTTTGCCCTCTGGAGGTTTCTAGTGCTCCTTGGACGCATCTCACTATGGATTTTAGTACTGATCTTCCTGTGTCCGAGGGTTTTACTGTCATCTGGGTGGTCTTGGACCGTTTTAGTAAGATGTGTCATTTGGTTCCATTCATTAAGTTGCCCTGTGCCAAGACACTCGCTAAGACGTTTGTTAAGGAGATTGTCAAGCTCCATGGCGTTCCCACGGATATTGTTTCTGATAGAGCACCTCAGTTTGTGGCTCGCTTTTGGCGTGCTTTTTGTGACAGGTTAGGAGTCCATTTGTCATTTTCGTCTGGTTATCATCCTGAGTCTAATGGACAGACTGAAAGAAAGAACCATGATGTTGAACAGTTTTTGCGCTGTTTTGTGGCAGACAATTAAGAGGTGTGGTCTGAGTTTCTGCCTCTCACAGAATTTGCTCTTAACAATCATACATCCTCCTCTGCTGGGTGTTCTCCTTTTTTTTGTTGTACTGGGAGACATCCGTCTTTTGGTTCGTTCTCCAAATTAGGGTCGGTGGTGCCGGAGGAGGAAAATTTTTCTGGTGATTTGGAGAGAGTTTGGACTAATGTACGTTGCAATCTTCAAGAGGCTAACAAGAAGTCCAAGAAGTATTTTGACAGGAAACGTAAAGAGGTTTTGTTTACTGTGGGTGACATGGTTTGGTTGTCCTCGAAGAACCTGCGGTTGAGGATTCCCTCTAAAAAACTGGGTCCTAAGTTTGTGGGTCCATTTAAGGTGCTTCAGGTTGTTAACCCGTCTGCTGTTAGCTTAGATGTCCCTACTTCCTGGAAGATTAATCCTGTGTTTCATGTTTCCTTGTTGAAAAAGGCTGGTGTATCTGATAGGGACGCCACTGTCACAGCTCCCCCTGTGGTGCAAGACGGCAAATTTGAAATTTCGCGTATCTTGAATTCTAGATGGCATAGAGGGAGATTACAGTATCTTGTTTCCTGGAAGGGTTTCGGTCCCGAAGACAACTCCTGGGTAAGGACGGATGATGTCTCTGCTCCTAGGCTTGTTAAAGCTTTCCACAGGAAGTTTCCGGATAGGCCTTGGCCTGGAGGATCCGGAGGATCCTCATAGAAGAGGAGGTACTGTTAGAACCCTCCTGTTAGTTTTTTCTATCTTGTGTTTTGCGGTCACGTGACCAGCTGCCTATATATTCCAGCTCCGCCCTTCTGGCTTTGCTGGACTTCAGTGTTGTTTTGACTGTCTCTCTAGCCAGGTGCTTCTGTGCCGATCTCTTTCATTTCTTGGTCCTCTGGGACCTTTAGTACTTTTTGTCAGTTTTTTCTTTTTGCTCTGCAACAACTTCTGTTTAGGAGGTGTCCCATTTCCTGTGCGAAACGCGCGTCGGGTGTGTGGTGGGTGCTTGGACCTCTGACCTGAGCTCTTTGGTAACTATGGTTATATCTTATTTTTGTGTATGGTCCCTTTGTGCATTGATATACCTGTATATGTGACCGTATTGGGATAATGGATCAACAGAGGTTATTTACCTATTATTACTAATTTTGGATTGTTATTATTCTTTGTGATAAATATATTTATATATACACCTCTTTCTCTGTTGCCTGTGATATTTTATATCATGTTTTATATTGATTACCAATGATATATTTATGCTGGTTACCTGGATTACATAGCTTTCAGCTTACACATACTATGGGTCCAGGCATCCCACCATTTTTTTCATCTGTGGTGTGCCTTGTTTTTATGATTATTATATGTAACTTTTAATATATATTTCATTAAAGTATTGGCATTTTTTCAACTTTGGGTCTTATAGTTGTCTCTTTGCCTTCATTTATTTTGGTGTATCCTACAAAGAAGGTAAAGGCCCGGGTACCGAGTCCCCTATATCCCCCCCTTGGAGAGTCACATGCTTAACACGCTGCTGATCATCCGATGAATGAGCAATCCACTTGTTCGTCAAGTGAAATGATCTTCTATACTGCACAAAAGATCAGCACTTTCCAGGCAAACTGGAATCATGTTGCCGAGAACAATGACAACCTATGCACACTGAATTATCTATTACAGATCGTTTAGTGCACATCATTAAAGGGTATCGGTCAGTAGGATCAACCCTACTAAGCCGTTTACATGGCATGTAGGTCATAGAAAGTTGAATTAAATTATACCTTGGTATCTGTGATCTGATGTCATAATACAGAGAAATCCCCTTTTTTATTATATGTAAATGAACTGTTAAAATCTATGGGCCAGACATAGATCTCCCTGAGACTCCGCCTCCTGAGCTTATTGTAAATAAAAGGAGGTGTTACCAGTGTGAGACACGTAGATCAGGAAAGCAGACTGTCAGTAATTACATGTCTCACACTGGTAATGACCATTTCATTTAAAATAAGCCCTGAAGGCAGATTCTCATACATATCAGTGTTCAGCCCATAGATCTTAACAGCTCATTTACATATTAAGAAAAACCTGGATATCTCTGAAATAAGACATCGGGTTGCAGATATCAAGGTGTAATTTTATTCTGCTTACTATGACCTACATGGCCATATAAATGGCTTGGGTGGTTTGATCCTACTGACAGATTCCCTTAAAGAGCAGTCTGCCTGTGTTACCAGCCTATTAAACTATAGCCAATCAGCAAACAAGTTGCAGTCATTAGTGCCACCGATCAGTTTGTGCAAACTTTTAGCAGAACCTTGGCTGTGTCCTAATCTTAACATGTTACCCCATCCCTGGTTGACTGAATGTAGCCCTTATTTACACCCCATAAGACTTTGTGACTGAGTACATAGTCTACTAATCATCACTAATTAGTTAGTTGGGTGTTTTCAGTTTTGGCATTAGAGGGAATCTGTCACCAGGTCTTTTGCTACCTAATCTGAGGTCAATATAATGTAGTCACAGAGACCCTGATTCCAGCTGCGTGTTATTTACAGGGTTGCTTGCTGTAGTTTTGATAAAATCAATGCTTTATCTTCAGAAGATTGCCTCTTGAACACTTGTAAACTTGCTGATGTGAGCTCCGTATAACCTCGCCCCTACTACTGATTGGCAGCTTTCTGGACAGTGTACACAGAAAGCTGCCAATCAGTGGTGTGGGCGAGATTATACAGAGCTCAGCATTCAGAGAACTGATAGATCTGCAGCAGATTAAACAATGATTTCATCAAAATGAGAGCAAGTAGCCCAGTTAGTGATACATAGCTGGAATCAGGGTCTCTGCCCCTATATCATGTTTTAATATGGGGTAGTAAAAATCTAGTGACAGATTCCCTTTAAATGAAATCCTGTGATGCTAAAGTTAGTAAAATCTCCAGCAGGGATAGTGTTTCTGATGACCATAGCTTTGTTTTTCTCCCAAATTTCTGACTTCTCTATCACTTTCTATCATACACTTGAGTGATTGTATCCAAAGATCTGCACTAGAAATCACAACACTTCTGAGTAAGGTTGCCTACATGTTGGACAGCTCCTTTGCGTAGTCCATTTTATGTATTATTTTGTTCAATTACCATTTGGCTCTTCTCTTTTTAACAACTTTTACTTGTCGCCATTCCTTTTCTAACTCAGTGTATCAGTTTAGCCATATGAATCTGTTTGCATTGGTTTCTGACCCCCTATCTAGGTATTAAGAAACTTTTTGCTATTAGTAGCTAAAACATAAATTCATGAAAAAAAGTACATTACAGTTTATATAATTAGGCGGTTTCCCTCTTACTAAACTCTCCCGTCTCCAATCCATCCTTAATGCAGTGGCCAGGATCATATTCCTTTCCAACTGCTACACTAATGCCTCTATACTGTGCCAGTTGTTGCACTGGTTGCCCATCCACTACAGCAAGGGTCCCTGACCTGTAGCTCGAGTGCCACATGTGGCTCGTGGGCCCGTAATGTGTGGCTGTCTGCCAGCTTGGTGCATTAGCACTAGGTGTAGAAAATAGCTATTAATAATAGATCTCTAGATGGTGACTCTTGTGTGTAGCCCTGCACAGAAGAGCAGATTTGAATGGGGTAAGAAAGGAAACCATGGGGCTTGGCATACTGCCTTGATGTGATCTCAGTAGAAAAGCTTTGGCTGTCATTATACCAGTAATAGGGGGCCCTGGACGTCACAACTGTGAGTGGGGCATGAGCTGGATATGGCTTGTGACCCTCTCTCAGAGCTAATTGTGGCTTGCGACCCTCTTTCATAGCTGAATGTGGCTCTCTAGGTCAGAAAGGTTTGGGACCTCTGAGCTACAGGGTCCAATATAAACTTATCACTCTCACCCACAAAGCTCTCCACGGTTCATCATCACCCTACATCTCCTCCCTCATCCCTGTCAATCACCCTACCCATGGCCTCCGTTTCGCTAGTGACCTAAGGCTAACATCCTCAATAATCCAAACCTCCCACTCTTGTCTCCAAGACTTCTCGCGTGCTGCGTCAATTCTCTGGAGTTCACTACTCAGAACAATTCGATAGATTCCCAATTGCAACAGTTTTAAGAGTGGCCTAAAAACACGTTTCTTTAGGCTGGCCTATCGCTTCGCCTCACTTATATAACTATTCCCATATTGCCATTACAAAATTTTCTTCAAAATCAGGACCATGGTAGCATCTATTTACACACCCTCCATGCCCTTAATAGCCCTCTGTATCTGTACTGTACACACACTGGCTGATGACCCGTTCATGCAGCGTTATGAATACCCTATTTATTATATTGATGACTGGACCATACAATACAGCACCTTTTACCATTTACCTTTCGTGTCTCCCCTATTTCCTCCTAGATTGTAGCTTGCGAGCAGCAGGGCCCTCACTCCTCTTGCATCTGTTGAGTTATTACTCTGTAATGTCTTTATTGACTGTACAAGTCCCCTCTGAAATGTAAAGTGCTGCGGAATATATTGGCGCTATAGAAATAAAAGTTAGTATTAATTTGAATTTTCACTGGGTCTCATGATGAGGCTGCATCAAGGCATTTGCCTCAAATCTGTTAAATATTTGAGATACCTTAAAATTACTATACTTTAGTTATTCATGAGTAAATAGTGAAAATCAGAACTCTGATCTAAATCGGTTAGCAAACCCTAGTATTACATATTAAGGAGTAAGATGATGAGCAACAGGACTGCCTTTTTCCATAATTCTATTGGAACCTAAGGCTGTTGTAGTGGATACACCCCACTTGAGACCCTACTCAAATTGATTTGATTTTGATTACTTCTCAATATTACATGCATGGAATATATATCTCACTGGATAAGTGATTAATTCATTTTATGTCATTATTAAAGGGAATCTGTCAGTAGCATCAACCCTCCTAAGCCATCTATATGGGCATGTAGGTCATAGGAAGTTAATTCAAAGATTCCTTGATATCTGCGATCCAATGTGTTATTCACTAGTAATCCATGTTTTTCTTAATATATAAATGAGCTGTTTAGATCTATGGGCCAGACATACATCTCCCTAAGAATCGGCCTCCAGAGCTTATTTTACATTAAAGGGGCATTACCAGTGTGAGTCATGTAGATCAGGAGAGTAGACTATCAGTCATTCCATGTCTCACACTGGTAATTCCCCTTTTCTAATTAAAATAAGCTCTGGAGGCAGATTTTCCTGGAGATCTATTTCCGGCTGTCATACGTCTGGATTTGAACCCTTGAGCCTGTGCTTTGTGGTAGGCTTCTTTGCCGCAAAGGCACAGCAGATACACCTTTTCTCTGGGTGTTTAGTTTATTAAATCCTTGCTTCAGTCTTTTTAGGGTAACAGGTGTTTTCATTTACTCATTTTTCTGCCCTATCAACTTTCAGGTGCGGCTTTATATACTTTTCCCCTGCTGGTATTTCCTGCTGGTCATAGTCTCATTTGGATATCCAGCCATACTGCTTTAGTTAAAGCCAGTCAGTGAAAGTCCAGCTATGGTTTATCTCTCTGCTGTTTATGTTCTTTATCCTGCACCTATCTTCTGTTTATTTTTAGGAAATAGGTGGCATATTCTCTTAACAGTAAGTACTTACCGTATATACTCGAGTATAAGCCAAGTTATTCAGCACATTTTTTGTGCTGAAAAAGCCCCCCTCGGCTTATACTCGGGTTTATACTCGAGTATATAGAAATATACTGGATAATGGTGGGGAGGAGTTGCAGCGACGGAGGAGCTGGGCACACGCAGTAGCTGGCTGCTGCAGCTACCATGTGTGCCCGCTGCTATAGGGAGATTAATATTCACTCTTCTCCACTCCCATGGAAGAATGAATATTCATTCTTTTTAGTAGCGGCACAGAGGAGCGCTCAGCCACAGCTCCTGCTGACAGTGCTCGCTGCTAAAGAGAATGCATATTCACTCTTCTCCACGCCCATAGTCTTGGCGTGGAGAGGAGTGAATATGCCGGCAGCTCACATTAGTGTCTGAGAGCACATGGCAGTGACACCATGCGCTGCTCATATGCTGATATGAGCTGCTGCAGCAGAACATCACACAGAGGGATGGTGAGGAAGGAAGGTGACTATAGTGAGTATATACAGAGGTGAGGAAGGAAGGTGAGTATAAGTGTTTATTTTTTATTTGTGCAGTGATGGGGGCCATACATACCAGGATTCAGGGATGAGGGGTGTCATACATACCAAGATTGGAGGATGAGGGGTGCCATACATACCAGGATTGGGGGATGAGGAGAGCCATAAATAACAGGATTAGGGGATGAGGAGGCCATGCATACCAGGATTGGGGATGAGTAGGCCATGCATACCAGGATTGTGGATGAGGAGGCCATGCATACCAGGTTTGGAGATGAGGGGGGCCATGCAAACCAGGATTGGGAATGAGGGGGCCATACATACCAGGATTGGGGATGAGGGAGCAATGCTTACCAGGATAAGGAAATTTACCAGTAGCTGCTGCACCCACCCTAGGCTTATACTCAAGTCAATACGTTTTCCCAGTTTTTTTGTGCTAAAATTAGGTACCTCGGCTTATACTCGGGTCGATTTATACTCAAGTATATACGGTAATCATTTATTTTGTATTTCTTCGTTTGATTACTCACTGTGGGATCTCTTTCTATTTCAGCACACTTTCGCTTCTGTAGGTAATTTGCACTCTGCTCTACCCTCTGGTGTTAGAACCCTCCTGTTTGTTTTTTTCCCATCCTGTGCTTTGCTGTCACGTGACCACCTGCCTTTATATTCCAGCTCCGCCCTTCTGGCTGTGCTGGACTTCAGTGTTGTTTGACTGTCTTTCTAGCCAGGTGCTTCGGTGCTTATTAGAGATGAGCGTTGTTCTACTCGAACTGTTCGCCAATCTCAAATTCGAGCTGTTTTGGGCGGTGTTCGAGCCGTTCGGCGAACACGAACAATTTGAGAAAAATTCGGCTGTTCGAGGTTATGTTCGATAACTGTTCGTGCACCAAAATCATAACTGGATTTTTTCTCAGTAATGATGAAAATTAATGTTAATACGCAGTTTGAGTGTACAGCGGGGTGGGGGGAGGGGCAGGGGATGGATCTCTGCAGGAACAATGAAGATCTCCATTTTTTTTTCTCTTTCCCGCATTTACAGTGGGGAGGTGCAATCTGTCAGCCTATCAGCAGCGCACACACGGAGCGAAGTGCTTTTTTTCACAAAAGCAAGGGCATGTGTCATTGGCAGTGTATGTCACATGTCCTTGCCCTATAAGACCAAGCCATTTTCCCCGTCGCCACCATTTTCTCACTGCTGCAGCTGCGTGTTAGACGGCACCGCTGTTGCTGTGTGCGCTATACCTTGTTAATTTCAAGCCAATTTTCGCACAAATATACAGATAGCTTGGGAGTAGGGAATAGTTGTGATTGCAGTCCTTTTAAGGACTAGGTTACAGCATTTCCTACGACTTTTATCAGGGAGGTCTGTGCTCTTAAATAGATCGGTTGTGGGAGTAAAGACTAATTGTAATTGCAGTCCTTTTCAGGACTAGGTTACATGAGTTCCTATCAGTTTTTGCCAGGCAGGTCTGTGCCAGTGCTGTGCAAGTTTTTTTCACAGCATTTGGCTGAATCTAGCAAAGCTAATCCTTTTTGGCCTATTGCAGAGTGTGTTAGTCAGTGGAGTAGCCTATCTGTGTTGCAAGATATACCACCTGTGTATAGAATAGCAATTTTTTTACTGCACCTAGTGAAGTAAAATCTTTTGGGCATAGCATCATTCTATTAGTCCATCTATACTGACCTCCATCAGGTTGCAAATTAAAACTAATTTTTATCTGCATCTACAGTACCTCTGAAAAAATATTTGGGCTTCTAGCAGTGTGTGGGACTTGTTATATTAGTCCATCTATACTGACCTCCATCAGGTTGCAAACTGAATATATTTTTTTCTGCATCTACCTCTGAAAAAATATTGGGCTTCTAGCTGTGTGTGGGTCTTGTTCTATTAATCCATCTATACTGACCTCCATCAGGTTGCAAACTGAATATATTTTTTTCTGCATCTACCTCTGAAAAAATATTTGGCCTTCTAGTAGTGTGTCGGACTTTCTCTATTAGTCCATCTATACTGACCTCCATCAGGTTGCAAATTAAAACTAATTTTTATCTGCATCTACAGTACCTCTGAAAAAATATTTGGGCTTCTAGCAGTGTGTGGGACTTGTTCTATTAGTCCATCTATACTGACCTCCATCAGGTTGCAAACTGAATATAGTTTTTTCTGCATCTACCTCTGAAAAAATATTGGGCTTCTAGCTGTGTGTGGGTCTTGTTCTATTAATCCATCTATACTGACCTCCATCAGGTTGCAAACTGAATATATTTTTTTCTGCATCTACCTCTGAAAAAATATTTGGCCTTCTAGTAGTGTGTCGGACTTTCTCTATTAGTCCATCTATACTGACCTCCATCAGGTTGCAAATTAAAACTAATTTTTATCTGCATCTACAGTACCTCTGAAAAAATATTTGGGCTTCTAGCAGTGTGTGGGACTTGTTCTATTAGTCCATCTATACTGACCTCCATCAGGTTGCAAACTGAATATAGTTTTTTCTGCATCTACCTCTGAAAAAATATTGGGCTTCTAGCTGTGTGTGGGTCTTGTTCTATTAATCCATCTATACTGACCTCCATCAGGTTGCAAACTGAATATATTTTTTTCTGCATCTACCTCTGAAAAAATATTTGGCCTTCTAGTAGTGTGTCGGACTTTCTCTATTAGTCCATCTATACTGACCTCCATCAGGTTGCAAATTCAAAATAATTTTTTTCTGCATCTAACCCAGCCAATAGTTTTGGCCTAATACCACAGTTTGGCCACTCAGCTCTGCTCGGTTACCATCCATTGTTTTTTTGTGCAAACAACTCCAGAGTTGTGAATTAGTTAACCACCAAAATGAGTGGAAAAAGGCCTGCTGCTGGTGGAAAGGGGAATAGGCGTGTTGGGAAGAGGAAAAAAGGTTGTGTCCGTGGGGTAGGTGTTAAAGCAACAGTAACATCTGCAGAAGAAAGACCATCTTCCAGAAAAACTAAAATGTCTACTTCTTTTAGCGGACAATGTGATAAGATCCCTTTCTTACGGCCACGCCAATCGCTACAAATTCCAGATGAGGCACAAAAACAGCAGGTGCTTCAACGGATATCAAGTGCTCCTTTAAGTGGGCTCTCCTCCACATCAACTTCAACATCACAAATACTCCAGTCCTCAAAGGTGTCACCCAAATCGCACTTGCTTCCTCACAGCTCCCAAATCTCCAGCTGCCCGTCTGAGTATGAGGTAGAACAGATGGTTGAGTCTGCAGAGCTGTTTACTCATACTATAGCCTGGGAATCAGAGGTCGACTCCAGCGCTTCTGTGAATCCAGACGAGGAAATGATCTGCACTGATGCCCAGAATCTTTATGAGTCGGATCCAGGACCAGACGCAGAAGGTTCTGACCATAATGTAGACCCTCATTCCCAAACTGTAACTCCTGTTGGTGGAGACAATGAGGAAGACGATGATAAGACTCAAATACCTGATTGGAGCGACAACTTTTGTTTTTTGTCAGGGCAGGAACAGGTTGGCTCTGAGGACGACGGGTGTGATAACGCACAGGGTGATGATGATGAGGTCGGAGATCCCACTTACTGTCAACCCACAGTCAGCCAAGAGATGAGGTCAGCAGAGGAGGTGGAGGAAGATGCTAGTGACGACGAGGTCAGGTTGCGCCTTCCTGGACAGAGACGTAGTACTGGAAGCACGTCAACAACTGCATCCTCAAACACAACTCTGCCTCTCACCACAAGTCGTGGTGGCTCTTCAGGTCGCATGGGTGCTAAGCCTTGCATAGCCTGGGCATTTTTTCAGATCGATAAAGATGACCCAACTCGTGTTATCTGTAACATTTGTCAGCAAAAGCTAAGTAGAGGCCAAAAAATACATAGTTTGAGTACTTCATGCATGAACCGGCACATGGACATGAAGCATAAGTTGCAGTGGGAAGCTCAGTGTGCTACAATGCGGCCTAGCCGGCCGGGCCAACCACCGTCTGCCATATCTTGTGCATCCGCGGCCTCTTCATCCTCTGTGACTGGGGGGACAGCAGTCACACCTGTTTTGGGGCGCAGACCTGCCACCTCTTTACCCGCAACAGCCAGCGTGATTGGCAGGTCATCATTTTCTTTGGAGGTGGTAACACCAGCTGGTGTCCGACATCGATAGCACCACCTTTGGATGAAGGCAACCTAACATGTCCGCCTGCATCTTCCTCACAGACCGGCAGTTTGCCGGGGACACCCTTATCAACCCCGTCTAAGCACAATAGCCAGCCCTCGGTCCCTCAGATGTGGACAAGTAAAAGACCATTTCCTCCTAGCCATGAGAAAGCTAAGAGGTTGAATTTCACCATCTGCAAGCTCTTGGCTACAGAAATGCTGCCTTTCCGCCTGGTGGACACAGAGGATTTTCGAGACCTTATGTCCGTCGCAGTGCCCCAGTACCAGATGCCCAGTCGGCACTACTTCTCAAAGAAAGGTGTGCCTGCGCTCCACCAGCATGTCGCACACAACATCACCGCTTCTTTGAGAAACTCTGTGTGTGACAGGGTGCATTTCACCACAGACACTTGGACGAGTAGGCATGGACAGGGGCGTTACATGTCGCTGACTGGGCACTGGGTAACTATGGTGACAGCAGGACAAGGGGCTGCTGTCCAAGTCTTGCCATCCCCACGAGTTGTGCGTCAATCCTCTTTATGTCAAAGTTCCTCCACTGCTTCTGCCTCCTCAACCTCCTCTCGGTCTTCCACCTGCACCCAAAGCCTGTCTGGTCATGCCACAAGCTTTCTAACTGCGCAGAAGGGATCCTGCACACCTCCTTACTATGCTGGCAGTAGGGCTCAACGTCATCAGGCGGTTTTTACATTGAAATGTCTGGGAAATGTGAGTCACACAGCTGAGGAGTTGTGGTCAGCTCTGGAGAACCAATTTCATGAATGGTTGTCTCCACTGGACCTGAAACCAGGGAAGGCCGTGTGCGACAATGCTGCAAACCTGGGTGCGGCCCTTCGCCGGGGCAATGTCACACACGTGCCTTGTATGACTCACGTGTTGAACCTGGTTGTCCAGCAATTTTTAGCCCACTATCCCAGACTAGATTGCCTTCTGCAGAGGGCACGGTCGCTGTGTGCTCACTTCCGCCGTTCGCATCCCGCAGCTCAGCGACTTACATCTCTACAGAAGTCGTTGGGCCTGCCACTTCACCGGCTAAAATGCGATGTGCCTACCCGGTGGAATTCAACTCTGCACATGTTGCAGCGACTGTGGCAGCACCGACAAGCCCTGGTGCAATACGTTCTGACGTATAGCCTGGGCCAACGAGATTCAGAGGTGGGGCAAATCACGCTGGAGGAGTGGTCTCAGATCAGGGACCTATGCACCCTTCTGCACAGTTTTGAAATGGCGACGAAGATGTTTAGTGCTGACGATGCCATTATCAGCATGACTATTCCGGTGATTTACATGCTGGAGCACATGTTAAACAGAATTCGGAGTCAGGTGGTGGCACAAGAGGAGGTGGAGGAAGTAGAGGAGGAGGAGTTGTATGCGGAAGGGCTAACATCTGCAAGGTCCAGACGGTCGGCAGCACCAAGGCGGCAGGCATGTGAGGGTGGGGGAGATGGTTGTACCAGGGCGCATGGTAGCAGCCAAACTAGTGAGGAAGGTGCAGGAGCCCAGGAAGAAGTGGAGGACGAACTGATGGAAGACTCATCAGATGAGGGAGACCTTGATCACATTTCTGTTGTGCGAGGTTGGGGGGAGAGGACAGAGGAAGGAAGCATGATTGTTACCTCGCCACCAACACAACAGGGACTTGGTGCTCCTGGATGCGCAACACACGAGTGCCTTCTTGCTGCACTACCTGCAACATGACCCTCGAATTGTGAGAATTAGAAATAATCCTGACTACTGGGTTGCCACACTGTTAGATCCCCGGTACAAAAGTAAATTTGCAGAAATTATTCCTGCCATAGAAAGGGATGCACGCATGCAGGAGTATCAGCAGAGACTGTTGCAGAATCTTACATGTGCTTTTCCACAAAATACCAGTGGTGCACGTAGTGAATCTCACAGTTCCAACTTGCCAACCGTGGGACCGTCAAGTGTTCAGCACTCAAACCGTAACAGAACCACAGTATCTGCTGGTAACATCAATTTTGCGGAATCATTTCACCACTTTTTTAGCCCATCCTTTGCAAGGCCACAGGAGACAAGAAGTCTGACACATAGTCAACGCCGATGGTACAGGAGTATCTCCAAGTAAACATTGAAGCCACGACTGTGTCACTGGACCCTTGCTCTTTTTGGGCTTCCAATCTGGATAAATGGCCGGAGCTAGCCACTTACGCCTTGGAGATCTTGTCATGCCCCGCAGCCAGCGTTCTGTCTGAACGTGTGTTCAGCGCTGCTGGTGGTGTGCTGACAGATAAGCGCACGCGGCTCTCCACTGATAATGTAGACAGACTCACGTTCATAAAGATGAACAAATCATGGATCCGAAACGACTTTTCTACCCCTGTGTCATCCTGGGGAGAGTAAAAGCTTGATGATTGGT
Organism: Phyllobates terribilis; assembly: GCF_046119375.1. Lineage (NCBI taxonomy): Eukaryota > Metazoa > Chordata > Amphibia > Anura > Dendrobatidae > Phyllobates > Phyllobates terribilis. The sequence goes on from NW_027362767.1 coordinate 102,468,236, forward strand.
TAAAATCACCCTACCAAACGTTTTAAGCTTTCAAATTACTAATCATGTTTATCTGTATCTTGACTGGAAAATAATTTGGGCTTTGTAGCAGTGTGCAGCACTGATCCTATTAGGCCATCTATAATAAGCTCCACCAGATTTAAAATTAAAAATAATTTTTAGCTGCATCTAGCCCGGAAAATAATTTTGGGGCTCCGAGATGCGCAAGACACATAAGTGCCTTCTTGCTGCACTACCTGCAGCATGACCCTCATATTGTCAGAATTCGAAGTAATCATGACTACTGGGTTGCCACACTCTTAGATCCCCCAAACTTTTCGATCAACCTTTTCATTTTAATAAAGACCAAAAAAATGGTCATTTTTGAAATTATAAGCATTAGCAGGTTGTTAGAAACTGAAATCAAACAGTTTTCAACTCAAAACTTTATTCTAGGTGATGTTACATTTTCACATAGGACCCCTTGTTCGAAAGGAGCTTCTGAACTCTCTCGTCCATTGAATTTGTCAGGTTTTGGATGGTTTATGCTTCAATTGTTTTGCATGAGGACAGAATACCCTCCCAGAGCTGTTGCTTAGATGTGAACTGCCTCCCGCCATCATAGACACTCCTTTTAATGATGCTCCAAAGGTTCGGAATGGGGTAGAGGTCAGGGGAGCATGGGGGTCACACCATAAGTTTGTCCCCTTTTATGCCCATATCAGCCAGAGATGCAGATGTTTTATGTGCAGCATGAGACGGTGCATTATCATGCAGAAAAATGATCTTGCTGTGAAATACACGGTTCTTCTTCTTGAACCATGGCAGGAAGTGCTGTTTGAGAAAATCCACATACATTATGGAGTTCATCTTTAGCGCCTTCAGGGATCCTAAAGGGGCCGACAATCTCTCTCCCCATGATTCCAGCCCAAAACATTACTCCACCTCCTCCTTGTTGGCGCTGTAGCCGTGTTTGCGTGGGGTGTCCATCAACCAGCCATCCTCCACTCCATCCATCTGGACCATCGAGCGCTGCACGGCACTCATCCGTGAACAAAACAGTTTTGAAATCAGTCTTCATGTAATGTTTGGCCCACTGGAGCCGTTTCTGCTTGTGTGAAGTGGATAGAGGAGGTCGACAGGATGGCGTATGCACAGCTGCAAACCTCTGAAGGACCCTGCATCTTGTTGTTCGGGGGACGTTGGAGGCACAAGCAGCTTCAAAAACTTGTCTGCTGCTATGACAAGGCTTTTTTGCCGCTGCTCTTTCAACCTGACGTAATTGCCTGTAGGAAAGAGTCCTCAATTTGCCCTTATCAGCACGCACACGTGTGTACTGTGAATCAGCTACATACTTCTTGATTGCCAAGACACTTCATCCTGATCATCGCACAATGTTGATTGTAGTCATGCCTTGACCTAAACACTCCACAATTTGTTGCTTCTCAGCAGCCGACACATCCTTTTTCTTTCCCATTTTGGCAGAAAATGTAGGCTGCTTAATAATGTGAGAGAGCCTTCTTAAGTAGTCTTGCCTTTCATTGGACACACCTGCCAAACTAATTAGCACAGGTGTCTGCAATTGCTTACAGTGATATAAAGAGCCCTGACACACATCACCATCAATGAGTTTAACTGACAAACAAACAAATTCTTCCCTTATCACTCCTAAACACTTTTTGCATAATAATTTGGAACGCGGTGTACATGTGCTTTTCCACAAAACACCAGCGGTTCACGTAGTGAATCTTACAGTTCTAACTTGCCAACCGTGGTCTGTATGGAATTGTTCAATAAAGGGCCCAAAATTAAGATAACATAGATGGGAGAGGTCTCTATGAATAGGAATTCCTAAGTATTTGATACCCTGTGAGGGCCAGGCAAAGGGAAAGTTGGACTGGATGGAATCCTATATGGATTTGGGGAGGGAGACATCGAGGGCCTCAGACTTCGCTGCATTGATTTTAAAATTTTACCATGTAACAAAGTGATCTATTTCAGCCATAACAGCATGGATGGATATATGTGATTGAGTGATATATACTAGGACATCATCAGCAAATAGAGAGCACTTGTACTCGGTGCCTCCCACCTCAATCCACCTAATATTGGGGTTATGGCGAATTGATGAGAGCAGGTGCTCCGTCACTAGGATGTATAAGAGAGGGGACAGAGGACATCCCTGCCTTGTCCCATTGGTGATTGTGAAAGGTGATGAAAATGTTCTGACGCACCCCCTGGGCCTTGGGACACCCGGAGCCGGACCCTTTTTGGTGGATGCTGGTCTTCGTGGCGGCGACCCGGTTCCGTGGCTCAGGGCGGTCAAACCAGTGGCGGAACTATTTATGTGGTTTTGATGTTTAAATGTCCGACTACGCCACCCGTGGATTGCGGTCAGAGTGAACCGCCGCTACAGGGCAGAACGCTGAGGCTGGTGTTGTGGGTGCAGCAGAGCGTAGCATAACTCCCCACGGGAGGAGTATAGCCTCAGGGCAGTGTATGCGGAGGATGGGGGTGATGGTGCAGGGCAGCAGCAGTAACGACACGGAGTCAGTGATGCAGTCCAGGGCCTTTACTCACAGTTCTTATTATCCAGACCACGTCTGCAGGTAACGGCTGCCCACGTCGTACTGTGCTCACCAGGTGAGGGGCTCAGACAACTCCCAGATAACTTTGGAGCACTTCACAGGACCCCCTTTGTGTGTCCTTTGTCTGGCCTTTCTTACCAACACTTCTGTCCGGCTGCCTCGGGCCTCCTCTTGGTAAACTTGGCGCCAGTTTCCCTGACCCTATGTGGTGCCTTCCTAGCGGGTGTAGCGAGGGGCTGCGCCACATAAAATGTCAGAGCCTCCGGTTTCTAGCTGAGGGTCGTTTCCTGCCTCCACTAGTTCGGGGACCGGTCTCCCCCTTTGGCCTGACCCCTCCACGCAGGTGGATTCGGGCGTGCGGTGGCGACTCGCCCGTCCGCACCCCTGGGATCCCTTCATTCCTCGTTCCTGGAGCCTTCTCCGCTCCTCTTCCTTCCTTCTCCCTCTTCCAGGCCTGGGCCTCTGTTACTAGGCCCGCCTCCGGAGCAGAGCTCATGCAGAGCCCCTGCTCCCTGCCACTTCTGCTCAGACTTCTCTGCACTGAACTAAGATGGTGCCCACCTTTTATACTCCCTTCTCAATGCACCCAGGAACTGCTTCCTCCCTGCTCCTGCACTACAGGGTTCCCCTTCCTCAGTGTTCCCTCCCCCCACTCCAGCCAGGGACAGGGACTGTCGTGCCCATCTCAGGGGCATATTGGTCGCCCTGCCCCACGGCAATGTGGTGTAATGCATGCAGGTGTCGGGTCCTGATCCACACTCCATCCTTACCTGAGAGTGAGATATCACACCTCTGGGTGAGGTGCAATACGTCTGTAGCAACCGAGCCCTCAGGGTGCTACAGTTCCATTTATCTTCAGCCTAGGTGACGTATTGCGATACAGGGCCGTGATTTTGGCTATAAAAGGGTCCCCTAGACCCCTACCCCAAGCTTTTTAAGAGAATCATATATGGCGTGCCAGGAGACTCTATGGAATGCTTTCTCAGCATCCAACGAGAGTATCTAATTACAAATTTTTAACTGCATCTAGCCCAGGAAATACTTTGTGCCTAGTAGCAGTGTCTGCTAGTCAGCGGATTATCCCGGCTGTTAAGCAAGCTGCACCACCTGTAGTTTAGACACTTAATTTTTTCAAAGGAAATTCTTCGGGACCATGGGATACTTAGTGAAGAGCATCAGGAGGCACCCCAAGGCATAGGGGCTGGGACTGGCAGTAGGATGCCTTGCGGTGGACAGCCGAGCTCGATCCTTATAAAAGCTTTTTAACTGCAGCAGCTTTAGTGGACGCTACTGGAGCTGGAATTACCGCGGCTGCTGGCATGAGACTTGCCCTCCAATAGATCCTTGTAAATGGATTTAAAGTGTATTCATTCAAATTAGAGAGACAATTTAAATTAAAAAGCTTAGAGCTGCCTCCACCACAGGGGGGCTCGCTCGACCCACAAGCGGACAGGCACCAGTATTGGGAGAGGGGGGCTGGCCGTCCGGGTTCACCGCGGCTCTGGCACAAACCCGGCGACACGGAGGTGGCACGGGCAGGAGCGGACTGGCCGTGTCGGCTTCTCACTTTTTGGATTTTAGAAGGGCATGACATGCCTATATCTGTGTCTCCCCCTCCTTTTACTCCTCCACCTCTTTTATTTTCGCATGACTATATGTACTTGTCACTTTTCCATGTGTTAGTTGTGTCTTCTGAGCAGTTTGTCAGCTTTTGGACACCTTTGAAGGTGTTTTCTATGTGTTTCTATGTGTTTTTGTTTGCCTGCCATTGGTTTTAACGGTGTTCGAAGGTGTTCGACGAACAGTTCGACTAACAGTTCGGCGAACACACGGGTGTTCGACGAACCGAACCGAACTCGAACACTACGGTGGTGGCTCAACACTAGTGCTTATCTCTGTCAGTTCGCTTGGTCCTTCTGGGACCTCTAGTACCTTTTTGTCAGTTTGTCTTTTTGTGTTCTGCAACAACTTCTCTGTTTAGGAGGTGTCCCATTTTTGTTCCAGTCCTTAGTCCTTTTAGGGACCCCTTCCCTTATGCTATAGGTCTTCGTTCAGACTAGCCGAGGACTACGGCGGGTCTGTTCGCTAAGAACAGGCAGCCGCTACATCGTAGGAATTCAGCTTAGTCTTAATGTAGGGACAGCTTTCCCCTATCTTTCCTTAGTTCATGTTGCAGATCATAACAGTAACTCCAGCCCAAAAAACTAAAAGGAGAGAAATTCGGGGATCAGCATGGTTTCCGTCCAGGATTTGGCTCAACGCTTGCAGGGATTGTCTCTGGAGGTGGCCGAGCTCCAGCAACACGTGAGTAGCTGTTCCGGAGCGCATTTTGTGGAACTCAAGGTAGGACTGCCTGATATTTTTTATGGTAAACAGCAAGATTTTTTTTCCTTTAAAAATGCTTGTTTGTTATATTTTCGTTTGAGACCAAGGTCCTCTGGGAATGAATAACAGCGCATTGGTTTTATTATGTCACTTTTGTGCAATGAACCACAGGGGTGGGCCTTTTCTCTCCAACCTAATGATTCATGCTTAAGGTCTGTAGAAGAATTTTTTTCTGCTATGGGGCTATTATATGACGATCCTGATCGAATCTCATCTGCTGAGGCAGAACTCAGGCGTTTGATTCAGGGGTCAGGTGATGTTGAAAATTATTGCACACACTTTAGAAGATGGGCTTCTGAAGTTAAATGGATTGATCCTGCTCTGAAATGTCTATTTTTTGCTGGTCTGAGTGAAAGTGTTAAGGATTTGCTAATTGCATTCCCCGCACCTGAGACTCTGCAGGATGCCATGCAATTAGCTGTTCGCGTGGATAGGAGACAGAGATTTAGGCAGAATGAGGTAAAGACTCCTGTAATGCCAGGTCCTAGTCCCCAGAAAATCTGCTCTGACGGCGGAGAACCAATGGAGGTTGGGGCGAAGTCGCTCTCCTCTCAGGAAAGAGACCGGAGATTCGTCGAGGGATTGTGTCTTTATTGTGGTAAAGCTGACCATTTGATTAAGTATTGTGAGCTTCATTTAAGTAAAGAAAAAAAAAAGGTCCGTTACGCCCGTATAGCTTGTTTACGCTCTGCAGGAGTATTTCTTTCAGGGAGTACTACTTTGCCAGAAAATTTGATTGCATTTCAAGTATTTGTGGATTGTGGTTCAACACTTAATGTGATTGATAAAGGGTTTTTGGAAAAATCTAAATTGAAATCCAAACCTTTGTCATCACCTATTTCTGTGATTGCTATTGATAACACTCCCTTGAAATGTATTACTCACAAGGTTGCTGCATTTCCCCTCACTATCAATGGAGTTCACCAAGAAATTTTGGACTTTTGCATTAGATAATTTACCCTCTCCGGTTGTTCTAGGATTGCCTTGGTTAAAACTGCACAATCCTTTACTGGACTGGTCTACTAATGTGATTAAGTCTTGGAGTTCGAAGTGCTATGATAAATGTTGTAATGGTCGCATTGCGGCTGTGGAAAAAGGGGAATTACCTGTACCTAGTCATGATTTTTGGAGGGTTTTTTCAGAGGAGGAGTCGCAAGTTTTACCTCCTCATAGGATTATGATTGCGCCATTGAGTTTGTTCTGGGAGCTACTCTTCCCAAGATTCGCTTGTTTAATCTGACTATCCCTGAAAGCAAGGCCTTGGAGGAGTACATAGAGACTAGCCTGGCTGCTGGTCACATTAGACCTTCTAAGTCGCCTGTGGCAGTTGGATTTTTCTTTGTTTAAAAAAAGGACAGGGGGGGCGTGGCTTGGCTGGACATGTGAGCGGTTGCAGGACAGATCAGCTCCTGGAGCAATAGCCTGTAAAAGTCTCCACTGGGCCCTAAATGGGAATAAAACCAGAGATAACATCTTCCTCTAAGCTCCTGTAACCATCGGTGCACAACAGAGGAGTTTTTTTATGCCTGGGAAAGCAGGCAGAAGGCACCGTGAGGTGACTGCAGGAGCAGACAGACAATCTCAAGATGGCGCTGAGAAACTGAAGCTTTCTACATACCCAGATGCACCAGGCAAGTCTATTTCCATGAACCCTGCAGTTAAACTAGCTAGTTATGCTAGGACAAACAGAGCAGCCCCCTTGAGTAATACAGTGCAGGCACAGATGAAGGGGATGGCTAATCCCTTTTCTGCTCTCCCAGGAGAATGGGACAATACAGATAATACTGACACCTCAGATAACAGCCTGCAGCTTCGGCCAGAGGTTAACCCCTTCAGCACTCTCTAAACCCAGCAGACAGAAGAGCCTACAATTAAGGATGTTTTCATGGTTGTTACACAGTATGGATCTGTCCTGTCCTCACTTAGTAATCAAATGGGTGAGATTAAGGAAGAACTTTCCTATATGAGACAGGGGCTGCAGAAAGTCACAGATCGCACCACAGCAGCTGAGAGGAGAATTAGTCATTTGGAGGATAAACAGCCCCAAATTATCAGTGACTATCGCAGACATGACCAACAGATCCTGGCATTGCTAGCTAAAACTGACGATCTGGAGAACAGACTCAGGCGGAATAATATAAGGGTAATTGGCAACCCTGAAAAAACCGAGAGCAATAACCCTACTGAGTATTTTGAGAAATGGCTGCTCTCCCTGTTTGGGGCAGAACACCTGACCCCTCTATTTGCTGTGGAAAGGGCGCACAGAGTTCCTACTCGGCTGTTACCCGGAGCACCGCCGCGGCCAGTCCTAATGAAGCTGCTCCACTATAAGAACCGTGACGGCATCCTTAAGGCAGCTCGTGATAAAGGGGACATCTCCGTCAACGGCCAAAAGGTGTCCTTTTTCCCTGACTACTCCATTGAAGTGTCAAAACGCAGGGCACAATTTGTGGATGTGAAACGCCGGCTAGGCCAGCTACAAATACCATACTCCATGCTTTACCCGGCGAAACTCAGAGTGGCCGCCCTGGGAGGAACCTCCTTTTTTGAAAATCCTAAGGAAGCACTCCGCTGGCTTGATCTAAATGAATAGCAACTTCGCCAGAACCCACAACGTTGAATGAAGACGTATAACTTAAGTCATGTGCCATCAGAAGATATCTGATTGACTGTTGGAGTCATAATTCTTACCAAGTAACCCACGGCCCAGTGGAAAATGGATATTCTGTCTATTATCCTAAAATGGCAGGCTCCCAAGAAACGTTTATTTTAATCTTTTAGTAGGTTGCTCGCTTGCTTCATGTGCGGATGCGAGTTGGACTGGTACCCCCATCCATCTGATTTTTCTGGATGGATCGGTATTTTTATGTTTGTATGTTTTTGTAAGTTGTATGTTTATAGATTGTGCTGCGCTGTTCTGCCACCCGTATGGATTACAGTGATCTTGTATGGAAAAGGGGGTATTATCATAACCTTGTATTTGGGAACCGGAGTTATGTTAACGCTTGTCATACGGATCCTGTCCATCCCCTATGTGTTATATCCTAATGGCTAACCAAGTAAAATTCCTTTCTTGGAACGTGAGAGGGTTGGGAGACCCCTTAAAGAGGACGGCTATCATGGAATATATACGGGGGAAATTCACCAGCAGTGGTATGTCTGCAGGAAACGCATCTATAAAAAAGTAATATAGCGGCCCTGAAGCGTTCATGGATCAGCCATAGTTTTCATTCTACTTTTCAAGTTACTCGAGGGGCGTCAGTATTTTAGTACATAGATCTATCCCTTTTGAATTGATATCCGCTAAGGTGGATGAGGAGGGCAGATTCATTGGGATTCATTGTAGAATATTCACCAAGAATTATTACTAGTGGCAGTCTACATTCCCCCTCCCTATAATAATAATATTATGAAGGAAATTGCTTCACTCATAGACAAAGTACCGGGGGTCCCTGTGCTATGCATGGGAGATTTTAACAATATTGTACACCCATACTGGGATAGACTCAGATCAGACACAGCTACAGAGGCTACCCCCATAACTAAGTTTGGTGAGCTCCTATCAGAGTTATCCTTGACTGATATATGGCGTCTTAAATATCCCAAAACACAACAATTCTCCTGCTACTCTAAATCACATAACACCCTCTCCCGCATAGATTTAGTACTGGGAACAGAACACATTCTCCCTTTAGTGGAAAGGGTGGAATATTTACCTAGAGTACTGTCGGACCACTCACCCCTGATGATGAGCCTATGTCTTTTGCCCAGATTGGAAGCTACCCTTACTAGATGGTCCGTGAATCCCTTTTGGTTGCAAATCATAGACATAAATTTGATTACATCAGCTCTTCAAAACTATTTTATAGAAAATAACGTCTCTGTGATGCAGAACTCACTATGGGACGCTATGAAGGCCTGTCTGAGGGGAGTCTTGATACAAGCTATAAATAGATCCAAGACTAAAACTAATCAATTTGGGGAATTCTTGCAAGACAGGTTTAGACTCACGGAAAATAAATTTGTCCAATCAGGTACAGAGGAGGACCTAATGACCTGGAAAGAGGCGCAGGAGGCATACTCCACACACATTAGGGAGAAGGCCAAGAATAAGCGACTATTTTCCCAAACACATTTTTATGAAGAAGGGGAAAAGGCAGGGCATTTACTGGCTATGATTGCAAGGGCTCAAATAGGGACATCCTTTATAGGCGCTTTAAAAAATAAGGAAGGTGCAATGGTTAATCAGCCAGATCAAATATCAAATACTTTCAGAGAATTTTATCAGGACTTATACAGAACCAAAACACTGTTTAGCAGAGAACAAATCCTGACTTATTTGAAGGGGATTGATCTTCCAGCTATCTCTGAAGCAGATAAAAAATACTTAAATAGTCCCCTGCAATTAGAGGAGTTACAAATGGCCACAGCTTCAATGGCCAATAATAAATCACCAGGGATGGACGAGTTCCCTATGGAAATATACAAAAAATTTGAGGATATATTACTACCTCAATTGCTGTGCACCTTCCAGGAGGCAGCCAGGGAAGGCATTCTGCCCCTCTCAATGAGAGAAGCAGTTATTGTAGTGATACCCAAACCGGGTAAGGATTCATTGCTCCCCGAATCCTATAGGCCTATATCCCTGCTACCTACGGACATTAAAATTATAGCAAAAGTTCTGGCCTCTGGTTAAATAACATAATATCTAATGTTATACATAGTGATCAATCGGGCTTTATGCCAGCTAGGTCTACAGCCATTAATATCCGTAGACTATTTCGTAATCTTCAGCTGCCAGTGGACAATGCAGGAGACAGGGTTATTTGCTCGCTAGACGCTGCTAAAGCATTTGACTCTGTTGAATGGGAATATCTATGGGTAGTTTTGGAGAAATTTGTTATGGGCACTGGATTTATTTCATGGATCAAGCTACTATATGAGAGGCCATTGGCACGATTAAGGGTAAATTGGCGTCTTACTTCAGCCTTTGAACTGGGGAGGGGTACCCGGCAGGGCTGCCCGTTGTCCCCTTTACTGATCGCACTGGCCATTGAACCACTAGCTGCGGCTATCAGGATGCACCCTGGCATAATGGGATTTCGCAGAGGGAATATAGAGGAGAAAATTGCCCTTTATGCTGATGATGCACTACTATTTTTAGCGGAAGCCTCCAAAACATTATCTGTAGCTATGGAGACAATCGAGAAGTTTGGGAAATTTTCGGGTTTGGTGATTAATTGGACTAAGTCAGTACTGCTTCCAATAGATAATGGGAACATTAATGCACCTCACTATACTGACTCGGGCTTACAAGTGGTCAATGAATTTAAATATTTGGGTATTAATGTAACATCTAAAGTAATTGACTATGAGAAACTAAACCTCAACCCAATACTGGCCAGATTCAAGTGTAAACTGGACACGTGGTCTAAATTGCCACTGTCAGTGGTAGGCCGCACTAACTTTGTCAAGATGATCTGGATGCCACAATTGCTATATGTATTGCATAATTCTCCAATATGGCTTCCCCTGAGATATTTCCTTAAAGTAAACAGCATGTTCAGGGACTTAATCTGGGGAAAACAAGCTCCAAGAATTAAACTGGAAACTTTGCAAAGAGATAAAACAATGGGTGGCCTTGCTGTCCCAAATCCGTGGGTTTATTATATGACAGCTCAGCTCCAGCATATTCGTGGGTGGGACGACCCTCGAGGGGGAGGGGGGGCTCAACGTCTTCTACTCCAATCACATTTTAAATCACTCAGACTCTATGAAGCATTGGAGGCTCACAAATTTAAGACACCCTCTTGTAGAACCCCAACTACGCTGTTAATACACAAACTTTGGTGGGCAGTGAGGAAATTACAGGGGATACAAGGGATCTCACAATTTACAGTACATCACTGTGGGAAACGCCATGGCTTCCTAACCTATATAAATTGGAAGGGTTTAAAAATTGGAGTCTAAAATGACTAGAAAGATTCACTCATGTTTTAGCGGGAGATTCACTCAAGGAGTTTTCACAGATACAAAATGAATATGGACTGCCCAACACCGAATTTTATAAGTACCTTCAGGTACGACATGCATATCAGGCAGAGGGTCTTGTCCTAAATAATGGAGTTCCTCAAAATGCTATAATACAGAGAATGGCTAGCTCACATAATTCTGGGGGGCTAATCTCATTGCTTTATAGGGGTCTGCTGGACCTGGTATTAGCAAAACACCCCATAAGATCAAAAGAAAAATGGGAGGGCTTGATAGGCCCTATTGAAGAGGGGCTGTGGTCTGAAATACTGGAAAGAGTTCCCCAGTTATCTCTGAATGAGTCCCATAGATTCTCCCACTTACAGGTGCTGCACCAGTCATATAGAACACCCCAATTTCTCCACGATATAGGGCTTCGACCAGACTCCCTATGTGCTAGATGTAAAACTTCCCCGGCTAACATGCTTCATATGATGTGGACCTGCCCTGCTCTGGAAAACTTCTGGCGGGATGTAATAGCGATCATTGATAGAACATACTCAGTCGATTCAGATCCCTCACCATTAGTATGTATACTGGGATATATAGAAGATCTGAGCACTGACGAACATGGCAAAAAAGCGGTGGCACGCATGTTATACATGGCCAGGAAACTAATAGCTCAACATTGGTTATCAGAGCAGGCGCCCACGGTGACAGAATTTATAAATAAGATTAATTGGTTATTAAATCTGGAAAAAAGTATATATCTGAAAAGGAAGGCCATCTCTAAATTTGAAAAAATATGGGCTCCATGGATTGACGGCTCTGGCCTAGCATCCAGAGAACTTCATAGATTTCGACTTGGTCTGCTATGATTGATGTATAGATTACTTGACAGGTGCAAAATCCTACATTGGGCTGCTTTAGGCACGTATACAACTGCTCCAAAGCAAGAGTTAGATACCCCTTAATACAATTGTGACTATTCATACTGTAAGATTGTTAATTTGCTGTGGACAGAACTGTGGAACATTTAACTCCAAATGTTTTGTTTGAAAGGGCGATGTGTTGTGGGGGGAGGGATAGAATAGGGACTGGGTCCCTTCTTTGGTTGGGTTGTTTTATTTGTTTTACTGTTGTGTTACAAAAAACGTTTTAACAATAAAAAATATTTGATTTAAAAAAAAAAAAAAAGGACAGGGGTTTACGTCCATGTCTGGATTTTCGTGAAATTAATAAGATTACCGTACGCAATTCCTACCCATTGCCGTTAATTCCTGACTTGTTTAACCAGTGGGTGGGGGCCAAGTGGTTCTCTAAAATTGATCTCCGGGGGGCATACAATTTGTTACGAGTGAAGGAGGGTGATGAATGGAAAACTGCTTTTAACACTCCGGTAGGTCATTTTGAGAATCTGGTGATGCCTTTTGGTCTTACCAATGCACCTGCATTTTTTCAGAACCTTATTAATGACATCCTGAGACCTTTGATTGGTAAGAATGTGGTTGTGTATTTGGATGACATTTTGATTTATTCACCAGATCTAGAGTCCCATTGGCAGCGTGTACGTGAAGTTTTGCAGTTGTTGAGTGATAATTCACTCTTTGTTAAGCTGGAGAAATGTTAGTTCGCTGTGCAGAAAATTAGTTTTTTGGCCTACATTGTCTCCAGCGAGGGCTTTGAGATGGACTCGGTGAAGGTTCAGGCTGTGCAGGAATGGCCTAGGCATATTGGTTTGAAATCTATACAGAGATTTTTGGGTGTTGCCAATTATTACAGGAAATTCATTAAGAATTTTTCTGTAATTGTTAAGCCTCTAACCGATCTCACCAGGAAAGGTGCGAATACGGCCCAGTGGACTACTGAGGCCATTGAAGCGTTTAAGTATCTCAAAGAGAGGTTCAGTTCAGCCCCTATCCTTATGCAGCCTGATGAGACCAAGTCTTTTTTGGTCGAGGTCGATGCTTCATCGGTGGGGGTCGGAGCAGTTTTGTCTCAGGAAAACAAGGATGGAGTACATCCTTGTGCCTCCTTTTTGAAAAAATTTTCGGAAACCGAACTTAATTATGATGTTGGAAATCGGGAGTTGCTGGCTATTAAACTTGCGTTTGAACATTGGCGTCATTTTTTGGAAGGCACTAGATTTCCTATTCAGGTTTTCACAGATCATAAGAATTTGATCTATCTGGATGCTGGCAAGCGCTTGAATGCCTGTCAAGCTAGGTGGGCACTTTTTTTTTCTCGGTTTCATTTTTCTGTTACCTATGTCCCTGGTACTAAGAATGTTAAAGACGATGCTTTATCTCGCAGCTTCTCTCCTATGGTCGGTGCCGAGGAGGAGGAGAGCAATTTTACAGAAAGGAGTTGTGGTGGCGGCATTGGACTCCGTTTTGGAGAATAGGATTCTGAAAGCTCAAAATAATGCTCCATCTAACACTCCCCATGGGAGGTTGTTAAACCTTTAGGAGAGATTTGTTTGTGGAGTGTCATGAGTCTCGGTTGGCAGGTCATCCAGGAATTTCTGAGACTAAGAGACTTATCAGTCGCAGTTTTTGGTGGCCTGGATGGCAGAAGGAAGTCATCAAGTGGGTGCGTCAATGTACGGTGTGTGCTAGGTCAAAGGCTTCACATGCTCCTGCTGTGGGGTTGCTTTGCCCTCTGGAGGTTCCTAGTGCGCCTTGGATGCATCTCACAATGGATTTTATTACTGATCTTCCTGTGTCCGAGGGTTTTTTGCTGTCATCTGGGTGGTCGTGGACCATTTTAGTAAGATGTGTCATTTGGTTCCATTCATTAAGTTGCCCTGCGCCAAGACACTCGCTAAGGCATTTGTTAAGGAGATTGTCAAGCTTCATGGCGTTCCCACGGATATTGTTTCTGATAGAGGACCTCAGTTTGTGGCTAGCTTTTGGCGTGCTTTTCGTGACAGGTTGGGAGTCCATTTGTCATTTTCGTCTCTGTATCATCCGGAGTCTAATGGACAGACTGAAAGAAAGAACCAGGATGTTGAACAGTTTTTGCATTGTTTGTGGCGGACAATCAAGAGGTGTGGTCTGAGTTTCTGCCTCTCGCAGAATTTGCTCTTAACAATCATACATCCTCCTCTGCTGGGTGTTCTCCTTTTTTTTGCTGTACTGGGAGACATCTGTCTTTTGGTTCATTCTCCAAATTAGGGTCGGCGGCGCCGGAGGAGGAGAACTTTTCCGGTGAGTTGGAGAGAGTTTGGACCAATGTATATTGCAGCCTTCAAGAGACTAACAAGAAGTCCAAGAAGTATTTTGACAGGAAATGTAAGGAGGTTTTGTTTACTGTGGGTGACATGGTTTGGTTGCCCTCGAAGAACCTTCAGTTGAGGATTCCCTCTAAGAAATTGGGTCCTAAGTTTGTGGGTCCATTTAAAGTGCTTCAGGTTGGTAACCCATCTGCGGTTAGGTTGGATGTCCCTACTTCCTGGAAGATAAATCCTGTGTTTCACGTTTCCTTGTTGAAAAAGGCTGGTGTATCAGATAGGGATTCCACTGTCACAGTTCCTCCTGTGGTGGAAACGGCGAATATGAAATTTCTCGTATCTTGAATTCTAGATGGCATAGTGGGAGATTACAGTATCTTGTCTCCTGGAAGGGTTTCAGTCCCGAAGAATACTCCTGGGTAAAGGCGGATGATGTCTCTGCTCCTAGGCTTGATAGAGCTTTCCACAGGAGGTTTCCTTACAGGCCTGGGCCTGGAGGATCCGGAGGATCCTCATAAAAGAGGGGGTACTGTTAGAACCCTCCTGTTTGTTTTTTTTCCATCCTGTGTTTTGCGGTCACGTGACCACCTGCCTTTATATTCCTGCTCCGCCCTTCTGGCTGTGCTGGACTTCAGTGTTGTTTGACTGTCTTTCTAGCCAGGTACTTCGGTGCCTATCTCTGTCAGTTCGCTTGGTCCTTCTGGGACCTCTAGTACCTTTTTGTCAGTTTGTCTTTTTGTGTTCTGCAACAACTTCTCTGTTTAGGAGGTGTCCCATTTTTGTTCCAGTCCTTAGTTCTTTTAGGGACCCCTCCCCTTATGCTATAGGTCTTCGTTCAGACTAGCCGAGGACTAAGGCGGGTCTGTTCGCTAGGAACAGGCAGCCCGCTACATCGTAGGGATTCAGCTTAGTCTTACTGTAGGGACAGCTTTCCCCTATCTTTCCTTAGTACATGTTGCAGATGATAACATCTGGTTCTTTAGGAGAAACGTGAAGAGATCATTGGTCTTTCAGGCAACATAGGTCCGAGTTGCTATCATTGAATCTGTGGTTAGGGCTATCTATGCTCACGCAGGAACCACTAGGGACTGCAAGGTCAGGTTCTCTAGTCTGTATAGGAACCGCCAGGGTCAGTTGCAGGTTTTATTGCGTTACTTATTTTCCTGAGTGACTATCATAACACAGGCCTATAGATCTTAACAGCTCATTTACATATTAAGAAAAAATGTGGATTTCCCTGGAGTAAGACATCAGATCACAGATAACAAGGTATCATTTTATTTCATTTCCTATGACCTACATGCTCATATAGACTGCTTAAATGGGCTGATACTACTGAAAGATTCTTTTTAATGTGTCCTTGACCTGTGAAACTAATTCTGAATCTTCAGAAAATTACCTACTGTACAAAACGAAAAGGATTTAGCTCATCAATCTCGTATCTCCATCACCGAATATGACTTCTGAATCTCAGGAAGCCCATTTGATAAAGCAAACAGGTACAATCCAATCAAAAAGAAAAACTTATAGCTCTGATAAAAATATAATTCTCTTTATTAAAAATCCATGAAAAAAATCGCCATAGCAAGACAGCAAAATGGAATGTTGACGCTAAAATGGAATTTAATCCTAACATATCCAACATATGCCATCAGATTATTTATAAAAACACTAAACACTCCTACTGTATGAAATCACTTAATTATATACAACACATGTGAAAACAGAAGACTTAATTCATATGGGAAAATACATGGATATATAATTCTTTTCAATTAACATACAGTATATTAAATCATTAGGAAATGTTAAAACTTGTGGTGATCTGGCATTTACCTTCCTGATCCATAATAAACCTGTGAAACCAGTTCTGAACCTTCCAGAAAAGATCAGGATACCTCCTGTACTGTACATGCCTCATGTGCATTGGGAATGTTGTATTTCATGTATACTCATAGGATATTTTCAGGGATATCACCATTTTCTGCAGGTCTGTCTGAAATTGTAATTATGACGGTGGACACGTTGCAAGAAGTAAAAAAAAAAAAAATCAGACAGGTTGGGTTTATGTTTGATTTTATTGGTTTGCTCGAAAAAAAATGTGATTCTACAGGATGACATTTATGTTTGGCCAAACGGGCATATTATTCTGGACGAGCTACAATTGGCACAAAATCTAGCGGAACGCAATTGCTACACGTCTTTGCCCACCGCCATGGCTCTCCTTCTGCCCTTTGTAGTCTATTTATCGTAGGTTTTATCATGAGGTTTTTTTTTTTTTATTCTAGGTGATTTTTTTTTTGCAGATGAAGACACTAAAAAATGTAAAAGAACGTCTTTCCCGGGCTATTGCTATGCGGAGTAATAGCCGCAGACATATTCATAGCTACAGTTGCAGGCAGCTTTGGGGAAAATTAATGTTCCTACTGAACAAAAAACAGGTTGTGATAGGAAAGCCGAGCGGTAGATATGTGCGTGTACGTGATCTGCGTAGTGATAGAGCGTCTCACTCCCATTTTCCCAGCTTCTACTCATTATGTTAATGAAGTGTCATCAGTTAAGCTTTTCCCGTGATTATTGAGTCTGTCAGGTAAAACAAAACTATGCAGCTCCTTGTCTACAGCTCCCTTCCCTTGTTCCTGGCATCCACTCTTCTTCTTCTAACACACCATCGATTATCCATACCTTGTTCTTTTTTTTATGGTGACTGTCACCCTGCGACCTTGAGAAGAATGAATAAGGCATATCTATGATGAGGGTGGTACAATAATATAGTTGTTCATTTGACCTTTTGCAAAAAGGTTCATCTTTGGGGGGGGGGGGGGGGTATTTTTCGGATGACAATATATATTTTTCTTGTATTGTGGTATAATGAGGACAGCGAATGCAAGAGGACAGAAAATACCGGCATAGCCATTATTTGGTCATTTTCTCCTTTTTAAGATGTAGATGCTGAGCTGAGGTCTGAAAGTCTCACTCTTATGTCGCAGACTCATTTCCATTTGTGGCGGCATTCTAATCCCTTCTAGCTATGAAGGAGTTACTGATTCATTGCCTGCCTCTTAGAGCATCAGTCTGAGCTGGAACACCCGCAGGATTAGATCTCCGCACAGCTGTCAATGTCAACAGAAACAGGTGTTATCTGGACCAGAAATGTGCATTTTAAGGGTATTATTCCAATTTCAGAAAGTAGACCGTTTGCAGAAAATATCCCAATGACTGATACCATGCATTACTTTATATACATGTAAGGTATAAAAACATTCCCGCCTTTAAGAAACTGTTGTATACACTTTATATATGTTGCTTTATTTCAAGGGCATATTTTAATGATCATACAGTACGTAGATAGATATTGAAGTTAGCGCCTGTTCACACTTGCTCTATTCTGCTAAGAGGTGCTGCTCAGTTTTTTGTAGTATGCTGTTGGAGGTGGTGACTGCCTCCATATTTGTCTGAACACACCTCCTCCAATCAGCCTAAAACTATATTCACATGCTGCATTTCTGCAGGTTTTTTTTTTTTTGCAAATGAAAATCTTTTTTTACACTACCAGCAAAAGCTATGAGATATTAAATATCTCATTCACACTCTTGTTTTTTTTTTTTTTTCCTGACTGAATTGTACAACTGCTGTTTTTGAAATCTGCAGGACATCAATTCTTTCAGCGTTTTTGCAGCGCTTTTTCACCCATAGAAAGTAATAAGAAAGTGCAAAAATGCTTTGTTTTTCCAGCATTTTGGTCAATAAAACTAATTTTACATTTTAATTTTAACATTTGTTTTTTTTTTTACTTGAAAAAGATGCCGGTACAGCGTTGAAACGTGTTGTTAATAAAAAGCCTTTTCATCATCATCATCATCATCTCTGAAGAATTGATTTACTTAAGCAGCGCAGCCCACTTACGTGTTTATCCAACTGTATCCAATATTTCCTGGAGGATTTATCTTCCAGCCATGGGGGCAGCAGCAGCTGTTTTTCTTCATTCCTTCATAGGAGTTGTGCCTGTCACAACTCCATCAGGTGAGTGTAACCAGCACTCTCTTAATCTCCCTCCATAGGGTATCACCCTATTGTGTGCTCCGTTCCTCACATTAAGATCTAAATTTTACATAATTAATTAGCATTTTATTGCATGAAATAAGTATTTGATACAATAGAAAAACAGAACTTAATATTTGGTCCAGAAACCTTTGTTTGCAATTACAGAGATCAGACATTTCGTGCAGTTCTTGACCAGGTTTGCACACACGGCAGCAGGGATTTTGGCCCACTCCTCCATACAGATCTTCTCCAGATCTTTCAGGTTTCGGGGCTGTCGCTGGACAACATTGAGTTTCAGCTTCCTCCAAAGATTTTCTATTCGGTTCAGGTTTGGAGACTGGTTAGGCCACGCTAGGACCTTGAAATGCTTCTTACGGAGCCACTCCTTAGTTGCCCTGGCTGTGTGTTTCGAGTCATTGTCATGCTGGAAGACCCAGCCACGACCCATCTACAATGCTCTTTCTGAGGGAAAGAGGTTGTTAGCCAAAATCTCGCGATACATGACCCCATCCATCCTCCCTTCAATACTTTGCAGTCGTCCTGTCTTCTTCTGACCGATTTTCTCGAATGAAAGAAAATGGGTCGTGTGATCCTAGTCTAATGACAAGTAGTCAAAAATGACTAAGATAAATGATATATGTATTAGATACTGATGATACAATTGCATCACAATCTATATTTATACAGTGTTAACTCCTTCCACAACACTTTAGAAATGGAGATGTAACAAATATGTAAAATAACAAGTTAGAAGAATAATAGAAAAATATTAAGACATTATGATATAGATTTAGAATTGTGTTTGTCATTAAGTTAATTTAATAACTTCCAGTCCACTAAAATGTCTAACATATTTTTCTTTTACTGGAGGATTGTAACGGGTCCGGGAGGCGGAACCTCTGAGCTACTATACAAGGGGGCGGCCCTTGTAAGGGAGCGGGTGGCAGTCTCCGGGTGAACGGACAGGGAGTTACGGCAAGTGATCAGGGCAGTCTCTGGGTAAGGGGTAGGTACGACCTGTGATGGCAGAACCTCCGGGTAGGCTAGCGGGCAGATGGTAGACGTGTGCTCCCAGGTGAGCAAGCGAGAGTCTCTGGAATAGCAGGTGGTCACGGCACGTGACGGCGGAACCTCCGGGCTGGCAGGCAGGTAGGTAACGGAGAAGCGCTCCCAGGTGAGCGGGCAAGAGTCTCTGAGATAGCTGGTGGTCACAGCACGTGACAACGGAGCCTCCAGGCTGGCAAGCAGGCAGGTAGCGGAGAAGCGCTCCCAGGTGAGCGGGCAAGCTGGTCCATAGACAGACTGACCGGAGTTGTAAGGCAGACCGTCGGACCTCAGGCAAGCAGGCAGGTAGCTGATGTGCGCTCCCAGGTGAGCGGACAAGTTGGTCCTTAGACAGACTGACCGGAGTTGTAAGGCAGACCGTCGGACCTCAGGCAGGCAGGCAGGTAACAAGTATTCAGGCAGGAATCAGGCAGGTAACTAGCAGGAAACTGGCAGGAAACTGGCAGGTAACTGGCAGGTAACTGGCAGGTAACTGGCAACGGGACCTGAGGGCTGAAGCACAGGTGAGACACAGGTGCAAACAACATTGCTCGGGCACCTCCATTTTGGAGGAGGTGCCTTATATATGATGAAGTCCTCCGGCCATTGGCCGGGGACTCCTTAGGACGGCGCGCGCGGCCCCTTTAAGAGGAGGGGAGCGCGCGCGCGCGCGCCCTAAGCACAGGGGCCGGGAAGGAGCGCGCGCTGAGAGCAGAGCGGGAGGAGGACGCCGGGAAGGAGCGCGCGCTGACAGCAGAGCGGGGAGAGGACGCCGGGCACGGAACAGAGCGGTGAGGGGAGCAGCGTCCCTGCCTAGCAGAGGGCAGGGACGCCAGCGCTACAGTACCCCCCCCTTTAGGCCCCCCCTTTTTTAGGCCAGACAGAAATTTAGCTAGGATGAGAGGGGCATGGATGTTCTCCCGGGGCTCCCACGTTCTCTCCTCAGGACCAAACCCCTTCCAATCTACTAGAAAAAAGGTCTTTCCTCTTACCCTTTTGGTGGCAAGAATGTTCTCTACCTCAAACTCGTCCTCAGCAGAAACCGGAGCAGGAGGCGTACCTGTAGACTTGGAAAAAGAGTTAAGCACCACAGGTTTGAGGAGAGATACATGGAAGGAGTTAGGGATCCGTAAGTTGGCCGGGAGTTTCAATTTATAGGCCACCGGGTTGATCTGACTGATGACCTCCAGTGGGCCGATGAACCGAGGCCCTAACTTATAGGAAGGGATCTTGAGCCGGACATATTTGGACGAGAGCCAGACTTTATCCCCAGGGCGGAATTGAGGAGGGTCCAGACGTTTTTTGTCAGCGTGTCTTTTCATACGCTCGGAAGACAGAAGGAGTGCGGACCGGGTACTCTCCCATATGGAGGAAAATTTGTTAACAAGAGATTCCGCAGCCGGATTGTCCGCCGAGGTGGAGACGGGAAACGGGATCCGAGGATGCTGACCGTAGACTACAAAAAACGGGGATTTGGAGGAAGACTCGCTCTCGTGATTGTTGTACGAGAATTCGGCCCATGGCAGGAGATCCACCCAGTCAGAATGGTGGGCATTAACGAAGTGCCGAAGGTAACTGGTCAGGTTCTGATTGATCCGCTCCACTTGACCATTAGACTGTGGGTGGTAAGCGGAGGAGAAGTCCAGGGTGACGTCCAGCAATTTACAAGTGGCTCTCCAGAAACGGGAAGTGAACTGTACCCCACGATCCGACACGATGTGACGGGGCAGGCCATGAAGACGGAAGATGTGGCGGATAAAGTCTTTAGCCAGCTCGGGTGCAGACGGAAGACCTGGCAGTGGAATGAAGTGAGCCATCTTGGAGAAGCGGTCAGCGACCACCCAAATGACCGTACAACCGGCAGAGACGGGTAGATCAGTAATGAAGTCCATCGCTATATGCTGCCAGGGGGCAGCAGGTACTGGCAGAGGTAGGAGGCGGCCGGCCGGCAGGTGTCTTGGAACTTTGTTGCGGGCGCAGGACACACAGGCAGAAACAAAGTCTATTACATCCTTGTGCAGGTTAGGCCACCAGTAGTGCCGGGTAATAAGCTGGAGGGTCTTTTTCTGACCGGCGTGGCCAGCTAGTTTAGACGAATGACCCCAGTGTAGGATCTTCTCCCGATCAGGTACAGGTACGAACGTCTTACCAGGAGGAAGACGATTTAGACTCACGGGAGCCACCTGCATTACTCTGGCGGGATCGATGATATGTTTCGGATCCTCCTCGAGATCAGACACCAGAAAGGACCGAGACAAGGCGTCCGCCTTGACGTTTTTGTCAGCCGGGCGAAAATGAAGGACAAAATCAAAACGAGCAAAAAACAAGGACCACCGGGCTTGGCGCGGGTTAAGTCTCTGGGCATGCTGGAGGTAAGCCAAGTTCTTGTGGTCAGTGTAAATTATTACCGGGTGAAGAGCCCCCTCGAGCAGGTAACGCCACTCCTCCAATGCCAGTTTGATGGCCAATAACTCTCGGTCTCCTATGGAATAGTTGCGCTCAGAGGAGGAGAAGAGTTTAGAGAAGAAGCCACAAGTTACCATCCTCCCGGAAGATGATTTTTGAGTAAGTACCGCTCCGGCTCCAGAGGAGGAGGCGTCAACCTCCAGGAAGAACTGTTTGTTGCCATCTGGGCGATGCAGCACCGAGGCGGAAGAGAAGGCCTGTTTAAGGGAAAGAAAGGCCTCCTCTGCTTCGGGTGGCCACTCTTTGGGATTAGTACCTTTACGGGTGAGCGCAGAAATTGGAGCCGTCCGGGAAGAGAAGTGTGGTATGAAGAGGCGGTAGTAGTTGGCGAAGCCCAGGAATCGCTGAATGGCCTTCAACCCCTCCGGTCGGGGCCATTTCTCGATGGCAGACAGTTTCTCAGGATCCATTTGTAGGCCGGTCTGAGAGATAATGTAGCCCAGAAACGGAAGCGAGGTCTGCTCAAAGAGGCACTTCTCAAATTTAGCGTAGAGATGGTTCTGCCTTAGCCTGAGCAGGACCTGACGAACGTCCCTCCGGTGAGTCTGGAGATCCGGAGAGAAGACCAAGATGTCGTCCAGGTACACTACTACGCAGGAGTAGAGAAGGTCCCGGAAGATGTCATTGACCAACTCTTGAAAGACGGCAGGAGCGTTACAGAGACCAAAGGGCATTACCAGGTATTCATAGTGGCCGTCCCGGGTGTTGAATGCCGTCTTCCATTCATCCCCCTGACGAATACGAACCAGGTTGTACGCCCCACGAAGGTCCAGTTTGGTGAAGATCCTAGCCCCCCTCAGGCGATCAAATAATTCTGGAATGAGCGGAAGGGGGTACTTATTCTTCACCGTGATCAGGTTTAGGCCTCTATAGTCTATACAGGGACGGAGAGAGCCGTCCTTCTTTTTAACGAAAAAGAAGCCTGCTCCCGCCGGGGAGGTAGATTTCCGGATGAATCCTCTGGCCAGATTCTCCTCAATATATTCGGACATTGACCGGGTCTCAGCAGCGGATAAAGGATAGATACGCCCACGGGGAGGAGTAGTACCGGGTAGCAGATCGATGGGACAGTCGTATGGTCTATGTGGTGGTAATGTCTCTGCCTCCTTTTTATTAAAGACATCTGCATAAGACCAATAAGGAATCGGAAGTCCAGGTAGATTAGCTGGGGTAGGAGAGGGACGGACGGGATGGACGGGAACCAGGCAGGTTTTATGACAGTCTTGTCCCCAGCGAAGGACCTCTCCGGTTTGCCAGTCTAGCACGGGTGCATGTCTCTGGAGCCAGGGCAGACCTAGCAAGAGGGCGTGAGAGAGTCCAGGCAGAACATGAAAGGAGATACTTTCAGAATGCAGCATTCCCACCTGCAGGGTAATGGATTCGGTGATGAGTTGAATGGGGCGAGGTAAGAGGCCCCCACCCACGGCAGCGACAGACAAGGGTACAGCCAGAGGTTTGGTGGGGATGCGGTATTTCTCAACCAGGGACTGTGAAATAAGGTTCCCGGCTGCTCCAGAGTCAAGTTGGGCTAGTTCGAAATAACGGTTCTCCCCGTAGATGATCGAAACTGACAACAGCAGGGATGGAGAGGATTTATTCTTGTCTAGGTGGACCTCTCTGAGCGAACCTAGACACAGGCGTTTCCCGACCTCTCCGGGCAGGCACGGATCCGGTGCTCCTTACTGCCACAGTAGAAGCAGCTCCCCTCGGCACGGCGTGAGTCCTGACGGGTTTTGACCATCTTGGTCTGGTCGACCTGCATAGGCTCAGGAGAGTGTACCTGGGGAGAGATGGAGGGAATGACGGGTTTCTGGAGAGTAGGAGCTAAACGTGGAATCCTTCTCTCACGGGTGACCTCTTTGGCACGCTCCTGGAACCGTAGGTCAATCCGGGTGGCAAGGGTTATTAGATCATCGAGAGAGGTAGGAATGTCCCGACCAGCAAGTTCATCTTTAATACGACCGGACAGACCCTCCCAGAAGACGGATACCAGAGCGTCGTTATCCCAGGCCAGCTCCGAGGCAAGGGTGCGGAACCGTATGGCATATTGGCCCACGGTGAGACCCTCCTGACGGAGGCGTAGCAGAGAGGATGCGGATGAGGTCTTCCGTCCGGGTTCGTCGAAGACTTTCCGGAAAGCCGAGAGAAAAGCAGGCAAGTTGGACACCAGGGGGTCTCCTCTCTCCCATAGAGGATTTAGCCAGGCCAGGGCCTCCCCGGTGAGATGGGACATGATAAAGGCAATTTTGGCCCGGTCGGAATTAAACTGATGGGACAAAAGTTCAAAGTGCAGGGTGCACTGATTTATGAAGCCCCGAGCCTGGACGGGGTCGCCTCCGAAGCGAGGAGGTGCAGAGAGCCGGGGTCCGGGGTAGGATACCATAGTATTAGTGGGCAGCGGAGCTGCTGGTCTGCAAGATATGGCACTGGCGGAGGTTGTTGGTGGATCAGACAGAGTGTTCAGGCGAGTATTAACATTCCGCAGGTGACCCAGGATGGCCTCCTGTTGGGACCTCTGACGGGACAGTTCAAGACAGAGGTCCGAGAGCGAGGGAGCTTGGGTGCCACCGGGTTCCATGGCCCGAGCAAACTGTAACGGGTCCGGGAGGCGGAACCTCTGAGCTACTATACAAGGGGGCGGCCCTTGTAAGGGAGCGGGTGGCAGTCTCCGGGTGAACGGACAGGGAGTTACGGCAAGTGATCAGGGCAGTCTCTGGGTAAGGGGTAGGTACGACCTGTGATGGCAGAACCTCCGGGTAGGCTAGCGGGCAGATGGTAGACGTGTGCTCCCAGGTGAGCAAGCGAGAGTCTCTGGAATAGCAGGTGGTCACGGCACGTGACGGCGGAACCTCCGGGCTGGCAGGCAGGTAGGTAACGGAGAAGCGCTCCCAGGTGAGCGGGCAAGAGTCTCTGAGATAGCTGGTGGTCACAGCACGTGACAACGGAGCCTCCAGGCTGGCAAGCAGGCAGGTAGCGGAGAAGCGCTCCCAGGTGAGCGGGCAAGCTGGTCCATAGACAGACTGACCGGAGTTGTAAGGCAGACCGTCGGACCTCAGGCAAGCAGGCAGGTAGCTGATGTGCGCTCCCAGGTGAGCGGACAAGTTGGTCCTTAGACAGACTGACTGGAGTTGTAAGGCAGACCGTCGGACCTCAGGCAGGCAGGCAGGTAACAAGTATTCAGGCAGGAATCAGGCAGGTAACTAGCAGGAAACTGGCAGGAAACTGGCAGGTAACTGGCAGGTAACTGGCAACGGGACCTGAGGGCTGAAGCACAGGTGAGACACAGGTGCAAACAACATTGCTCGGGCACCTCCATTTTGGAGGAGGTGCCTTATATATGATGAAGTCCTCCGGCCATTGGCCGGGGACTCCTTAGGACGGCGCGCGCGGCCCCTTTAAGAGGAGGGGAGCGCGCGCGCGCGCGCCCTAAGCACAGGGGCCGGGAAGGAGCGCGCGCTGAGAGCAGAGCGGGAGGAGGACGCCGGGAAGGAGCGCGCGCTGACAGCAGAGCGGGGAGAGGACGCCGGGCACGGAACAGAGCGGTGAGGGGAGCAGCGTCCCTGCCTAGCAGAGGGCAGGGACGCCAGCGCTACAAGGATGCACCTTTCTTCTTAACATGGGTGTCTACTGGTGACGCATGGATGTAAATGGTTTTCATTTTTTTAACATCAGGCACCATACGGCTGGTGATATTTTGGGTTGAGGAAGGACTTTACTAACCCGAGAAGAAAAACTACCAGTTTTTCCCATTTCGTACATTTATGACATATCAGCAATTTTATGGACTCTCTTACAAATAAATGAAAAGTGGCGAGCGGAAGCAGCCATTTCTTCACTGACAGTGATGCGTAAAAGGGCCCTACTCTTGAGAAAGACGCAATCCTAGCAGTAAGACCCGCATCTATCATACATTTATGGCATATACTGTGGATGGCAGGCAATAGTTTGAGCCCAGAAATATAATGTCTATTATGTTTCATGCAGTGATGTCGATTTTAAAGAAAGAAATACTGTATATATTTATTTTTGTTCTCATTGAGCTCTTTTACCAGCAGTGGCGATTTCAGTTAAATGTCGGTGTAGCGACAGCTGTTACAGTAGGCTACTATTAAATTCACGTTACACAAGACATTTGGAGGAAGAATCATAATCTGTCACTGCGATGTGAGAGAAAAATACATTTCAATGTTTAGAGGATTGCCTGCTTCCAATGTCTGTTTCCAGTCTGGAATCACACATGGACGAAAGATGGGCTGTTATTAACCGTACCACTATCACACCAAGAAAAGAGCAAAACACCTTTTCCTCATCACATTTTTGTTATTATTCGTGAGAATTCTTTGATTTACAGAAGTCATGTATGGAAATTTGTAAATGATATACTACAAGGACTAAGTTATTGGGATACTGTTAGTCTCACCTTTTCGAAGTGAACCCATTAAGTCCCAGGTCCAGGTGTCGATGCAGCTATCACAATGGCACGTGCACTTGGGGACCCAGGACAGAGCACACTCAGAAATTTTGGGAACCGCAAGACAGATGAAGTGAAGTCAGTAGGACAGGAAGGATAGAAGCAGGTTAAGCATGGTTTCCACTGAAGGTTGAGGACACCATTAGAATCTTGAATCTCAATCCTAAAACACAGATGTGTGTCGTAATGGGCCTTAAATAGATCATGGAGATTATGTCACAAAAGCCACGCTGGGCAGCCTGAAAAACCCCACGTGCAGCACAACAGAGGGCAGCGGACCAAGGTGTAGGAAGCAGAGCCCAGGATAGCTAGGACAATTGTGTAGCAGGCACACATCTTAATCATTGAATTTAGGTTTCTCATTTAGTCCTGTTGTCCCCAGTGTAAAAATCAAGCCACTCGACATGCAGTCTGCCCTTACTAACATTTGTAGAAGAACGTTTGTTTTAAAAAGCTCACTGAATTTGAAGTAGTCCTGTAATAGAACGCCACTGATGTAACAAGTCAGGTTGTGAGATTTCTTCCCTCCTTCATGTTCTGCAGTCAACTATAAGTGATATTAGTGACCCAATGTCGGTGAAATGCATTCAAGAAGCACTGTGCACGCGCTGTCTATGACAGCTAAGGTACAGTCCTACCGATCAGTGACAATCACGATTGGTCTCTGATCATCTAAAAGCTAGGAGAACCATTCTTTGCGATCATCTACGTTTTGTTTGTAAAACATGCACCAAGATCTGCACTTAGCCCCCTTCCCACCTCATCCCAAAGTCTGATCATTACAAGCGAGAAGGAGACAGATTATAACAGTTGATAGTAAAGATCCTGTGAAGAAAAAAATAGAAAGTGTAAAAAATAGTCTTAAGATCAGATTTTAGTAAAATTAATTTAATATCTCTGAGAATTAGGGCTCATGCACATAGTTGTATTTTTGGTCTGAGTGTGATCTGACAAAACATCGGATCGCACTAGGACCATTATTCTATGGGGCTATGCATACATCCAATTTTTCCTAGAGGCGAGCAAGTCCAAACTCGCAGCTCGATATTCAGGTCGCACTCGGCCATGCATGTCAATGAGTCCAAGGAAAACATTGGGCTTTACTCGGATGACATCTGAGTACAGTTCAATTTCCACAGACCGAGCACACTATGATCACCGTTGATCAAACTCTGATCAGAATGTGATTTTCATAATTGACCCAATTCACTCAGATGAGAGAATTTACGCTTGAGTGACCCTACTCTTAGGGTTATCTTTGGAATTAAGGTTAGGGGGGTAGGAATTATGTTTAGTGTTTGGCATCATGGCAGGATGAAATATTAGAGGATCTTCTTCCCCTAAAAAAATGTTAGGAGGTCACAAAAAATAAAGTATAAAGCTAGAACTGAAAAAGTGACAATCATTCGATTTTTTCTTTACATTTCATTCATATCAATTTGACATCTACTGGGGTTGGGTTTGATATCAGGTTAGAGCACCAGGCTAGGTGATCATGAAAGAAAAAAAAATACATAAATAATATAAACTAAAATGGAAAAGGTGACAATTATATAACATTTTTCTTCATTAATACCAATTTGATATCAGTTAGGTATGGGTTTAGGATTTGTGTTAGAGTTGGGGTTTTGCATCAGATTAGGACATCACATTAGGAAGACACACACAAAAAATATTAAAATTAAAAAAGTACATAAAAATATGAAGATTAATGGGTCATATTAGCATTGTATTTCATGTGTTGCATGTGGCGCTATAATATTTGGTATATTTATAGGATGTTAAGGCGTCACATAAAAAATATAAAACACTCAAAAAATTGTGCGTTGTGTGTTACGTAAGAGCGTCATAGGAGTCAAGTATGTTAGTATAGGGTGTCGCACTAATACAAGTTTTGGTGTACATTTTTTATTGTAGAATAGCCAGCAGTATGTATACTGTAGATTGGAGGTATGCTTTATCAGTGACAATGACAGTGTTTCTTCCACGGATGCTACTGTAGACTAAAAAAAATGTTTCCGAATAAGCAATAACTAATTGTGTCGCAGTACCTGAGTGCTGAAATATCAAAATATCTAGTATTGTTTGGAAACTCACCACATAAATTTCCCCAAAAATACATGATTTTTCTTTAATCCCAGGGACTCATTTAACATAATTTTGAGAGCAGGATTAATTTTTCTAGCTTGACTCCATTTTGGTTGTGTCTACGTGCATCTCCTGCTTTGTGAATTGGAGGCTGACTGTGTGTGTGTAGAATAGAAGTCCTTTTAATTTCTTTGTCTAATGAAATCTAGAGATAACACATAGGAAAATAAACGTTAAGAAGTAAGAGCCACACTTAGACCCTTGAGGTGGGTGTAGATAATATGGACTTTAACCAGTGAGATGGATATATGCTAATGCCAGCATGTATGTAAAGATAAGCTGAGCCAATTATATTGCTGCAATGTATGTCCAAGAAATGCCTATATAAAGAGTGACAATGATGTAATAAACAGAGATCTGTTCTGATACTAAGTGTGTCAGCGTGGCTCTTTCCTTGTACAAGTACTTGGACTCTGTAATATTAATTTGGAGCAGGCACAACATCTCAGAACGTCCCACCTTATGGGGTTGACGATGATTATTGACTATTTTTCATTTTTTATAAGCACTGTGCTTCTCGCTGACATTGTCCACCATGTAAATATGTATGCAGGCAGTACCCTACAGCCCTCATCAGTGCATGTTAGAAAATGAAGACCCACAACTGATTTTGTATATAAAAAGCTATTGGGGCTCAAGTTAAATATGAGATTTGTTAAGACGCCTACAATTAGGTCACATTGAGTATCTACAACCCCTTGCAAAAATTATGGAATCACCGGGCTCGGAGGATGTTCATTCAGTTGTTTAATGTTGTTGAAAAAAAGCAGATCACAGACAAGGCACAAAACTAAAGTCATTTCAAATGGCAACTTTATGGCTTTAAGAAACACTAAAAGAAATCAAGAAAAAAAAATGTGGTACTCAGTAAGGGTATTTTTTTGCAAACCAAGCAGAGGGAAAAATTTATGGAATCACTCAATTCTGACAAAAAAAATTATGGAATCACCCTGTAAATTTTAATTTCCAAAACTAACACCTGCTTCAAATTAGATCAGCTCGTTAGTCTGCATTTAAAAAGGAGTGATCACACCTTGGAGAGCTGTTGCACCAAGTGGACTGACATGAATCATGGCTCCAACACGAGAGATGTCAACTGAAGCAAAGGAGAGGATTATCAAACTCTTAAAAGAAGGAAAATCATCACACAATGTTGCAAAAGATGTTGGTTGTTCACAGTCAGCTGTGTCTAAAATCTGGACCAAATACAAACATGGAAAGGTTGTTAAAGGCAAACATACTGGTAGACCAAGGAAGACATCAAAGCATCAAGACCGGAAACTTAAAGCAATATGTCTCCAAAACAGGAAATGCACAACAAAACAAATAAGGAACGAATGGGAGGAAACTGGAGTCAATGTCTGTGACCGAACTGTAAGAAACCGCCTAAAGGAAATGGGATTTACATACAGAAAAGCTAAACAAAAGCCGTCATTAACACCTAAACAGAAAAAAGCAAGGTTACAATGGGCTAAGGAAAAGCATTTGTGGACTGTGGATGACTGGATGAAAGTCATTTTCAGTGATGAATCGCGAATCTGCATTGGGCAAGGTGATGATGCTGGAACTTTTGTTTGGTGCTGTTCCAATGAGATTTATAAAGATGACTACATGAAGAGAACATGCAAATTTCCACAGTCATTGATGATATGGGGCTGCATGTCAGGTAAACGCACTGGGGAGATGACTGTCATTACATCTTCAATAAATGCCCAAGTTTACATTGATATTTTGGGCTGTTTTCTTATCCCATCAATTGAAAGGATGCTTGGGGATGATGACATCATTTTTCAAGATGATAATGCATCCTGCCATAGAGCAAAAACTGTGAAAACATTCCTTGAAAGAAGACACATAAGGTCAATGTTATGGCCTGCAAATAGTCCGGATCTCAATCCAATTGAAAATCTTTGGTGGAAGTTGAAGAAAATCGTCCATGACAAGGCTCCAACCTGCAAAGCTGATCTGGCAACAGCAATCAGAGGAAGTTGGAGCCAGATTGATGAAGAGTACTGTTTGTCACTCATTAAGTCCATGCCTCAGAGACTGCAAGCTGTTATTAAAGCCAAAGGTGGTGCAACAAAATACTAGTGATGTATTTGAGTGTTCTTTTGTGAATTTGTTTTTCATGATTCCATAAATTTTTCCTCAGAATTGAGTGATTCCATAATTTTTTCCCTCTGCTTGGTCTGAAAAAAATTACCCTTACTGAGTACCACATTTCTTTTCTTGATTTCTTTTAGTGTTTCTTAAAGCCATAAAGTTGCCATTTGAAATGACTTTAATGTTGTTGAAAAAAAGCAGATCAAGAACTTGGCACAAAACTAAACAACTGAATGAACATCCTCCGAGCCCGATGATTCCATAATTTTTGCCAGGGGTTGTACTCCCACAAACATCACGACTGCATTCTCTGCTGCAATATCCAGATGCTAATTTGAAGAACTGATGCAGATTATTCATTTTGTGATAAATATGCCTTTCCATGAAGTGATCCAAACTTTATCCATCTGTTTAAAATGCGTCCATCAATAACATTTTTAAATAAGGCATTGTAAACGAATTACACCCGAGATGAAAATTTTAGCATTGATGAGTCCGTTTTAAAGAAAATTTAGAATTTAAACATTTCTTATCATCAAAAAGGGCACAATATGGAATAAAGTTATGCTAACTATATTTAGTATCACTTTTCCACAGTAACAGTTAATAAATTCAGCTTGACCTGGTCCACATCCCTGTACTCTGATTCGGTGGTGCTATTTTAATTTGTGTTCTTTGACCATGGCTTGTTTTCTGATTTTGTTCCTAACTTAGACCTCCTCTTAATGACTCTCCTTGCCATCAGACTGCACCATTTGGCAGCAGCCTACTACGTTGCCTCAATCCAGGAGTCCCTGTGTAAGTCCAGATCCCGGTGAAGGCCTAGGAAACCCCTGTGATTTGGTAGATAGAGTAGCTAGCGCTTTGCTTTTCTGTGGAAGCCATATTAAGATGTCCGAGGCTACCATGAGCAGTGTCTTTGTGAGACTAATCTGAACATCAGTGGTAACATTGTCTGTGATATCATTCAGCCTGTTAAGCGTCGGTCTGGTTCTGGATTCAAAATGGGTCCAGGACCTTCTGTGGTCTCCCATTTCAGTCCAGCCAGGGCTGATGCTGCTCAGCATCATCATCAGTCCCAACGCCTAGCTGGTCCACGAGACATACAGATTGTCTCCCATGTCTTGGCACCTAGCAAGGTTAAGCATAGGTTGCAGAGAGATACAGGTTGCTTGGAGTTTAAGCCCAGGATTCGCCGTACTGAGCATGATCGTGACCTGGCGGATCATGATTGGTGGTTTGGCACCCACATGACCCGGTGACCTGGCACCGCCTGATTGGTCCACGGGTATCGTCACCAATTGTGCGTCGGTGGGCAGGGCTTAGTCTTTAAAAGGCCCGCCCACAAACACGGCGGCGCGCTCGGATCATTGAGCATGATGCTGTTGTGTGGACTTCTGTGCTCCACGTGTAGATTCTGCTGGGCAGATTAGCTCCATAGAGGCAGGTTAACTCCATAGAGACAGGTAGCTTCGCCTTGCAGTCTGGCTCTGTCGGAGGGGGTCGCCTTACACCCCGAGCAGCCTGCAGACATCCTACTCCCTGTAGGCACCTGTGGACCAGGTGGAGAAATACTCTTCTGCCCTGTAGCACGCCGACAGAGGGCACGTACCCGTCGGCGTGAGTCAGACACACATCTTAGCGCCAATTCCTATTGCGTAGCGCCTGTATCGAAGACAGGGCTACTGCTTTTCCCTCGGTCGCACGTCTCCCTGCGGTTCTTGGAGATTGTGTGAACCGCTGAAACCCGCTCCGTGTGCTTTGACACGGAGTGGTTTATCAGTTTAGTAGCTGCTATCTCGGACGCTCTTCTCCCGTGCAGTTAACGGAGATAGAGTGAACCGCTATACCCATTCCTGTGTGCAGAAACATGGAAGGGTTTAACATTTTAGTTTGTTGCTTTTCTTTCCACCCGGAAAGTGTAAGGCAGCAGCCCTCCACACTGCATTGCGGACCCCGGGGTCGGTTGCGTTCCATTTATTAAAGTTGTTTGCAACCGCCCTCCTAACACAGCCCTTCTTGCAAAGAAAGTTTTTATTTCACTTATTTATATGGCATTAGTAATTTGTAAATCATTTTACTTCATCATTGCCCCCTTTGGAGCCACTGTGCTGCCTCAAATTAACCATATATGGACAAAATAAAATACAAAAGCGCAATAGGGTCTTATCCTAATATAAACAAAACCAGAATGAGTAACATGCGCTCACCTTACAAGGTTGTGTGAGACACAACCACTGATAAAACACAGATGCTGCAGCTTCCATAAAAAGTATCAGAAATTAGATTCCCAGGGAAATGGAAGTGATCTGTGATTACTAGATAGATGACATCCACAATCGGATATAGTATGATGGTATATTGTCAATGCGTTTCAGAGTCACACCAACTCCTTACTCAAGACAACCATACATGATGTAATTTGCTGGAGATGTCATGGCCCAGGTCATATAGCTGCCCATTGTCCCCTGACCACCGAGCAAATGGACTGTAGCATGGGACGCCGGTGTTCATTCTACTCATATCCAGCTTGCAGTGTGGAATGTCCACCCGGCAAGGGGCCCCAAGATTGTCCCATAAAAGTGAATGGCCTGCAAGTGACTGGACTACTAGACTCAGGGAGTTTGGTGACCCTCGTGAGGACCATACACCCTCTCCAATTGATCCCTGGGAAGAAGGTTGGCATCCGGTGCATTCACGGGGATGCTAAGGACTATCCGGTGGCCAGAATGGTCATTGAGACGGCCAAAGGTACCCATGAGGTCAACATGGTCCAGGATTTATTGCACCTAATTATCTTAGGTCGGGACTTTGTGCTGTTTTGGGACTTGTGTGGGAGGGACAGAGACCTCGATAGCCCGGGTAAGAAATGGGTTGGCCCTAAAAAAAAGTCTCACCAACCCCAGAGTTTGACGAGTTTCCCTTCTGTGTAGTGGGTGAAGAAAAGATAGTATCCTCACATGAGGCAGATATTCCTGAGATAGGGGTGACCAGAGAAAATTTGGAGTTCACCCAACATAGGGATCTAATTCTAAAAGAGGCATTCAATTTTGTAACCATTCTAAACAGCATAACACAGGAATTGGGGGCTGACACCAGGTTTCCTCATTTCATGTTGAGTGGAGACTTATTGTACCAGATTACTAAGGTGAGATAGGTGATAGTGGTGCAATTGTTGGTACCAGGACCCTATAGACAAAGGATGTTGGATAGGGTCCATTCACATGTCTTGGGTGGCCATCTGGGGGTGGACAAAACTCAAGATTGGGTCATGTGGAGGTACTATTGGCCCAGAAGTCACCTTGAAATCCTAAGGTATTGCAAGTCTTGTCCCACCTGCCTGTTAACCGCTACCACCTCTTCCTTCCAAAACTCTCTTGGGCCACTATTCTTCAAGGTAGGGCCACAGAGAAACCATGTTGAAACTCCATGTTAGCTGGACAGACCAGAAGGGGACACTAAGGGCGTATCCGTGGCAGAGACACAATCACCGCGCCAGAAACAACAGTGCTGAGAACTGCTTCATCAGAACCAGGAACTGTTTTCGGAGTTGCCAGGGAGTGTGCAGGTTGGTGAACATGGAATCTTGATGGAACTACAGTACAGACCAAAAGTTTGGACATACCTTCTCATTTAAAGATTTTTCTGTATTTTCATGACTATGAAAATTGTACATTCACACTGAAGGCATCAAAATTATGAATTAACACATGTGGAATTATATACTTAACAAAAAATTGTGAAACAACTGAAAATATGTCTTATATTCTAAGTTCTTCAAAGAAGCCACCTTTTGCTTTGATGACTGCTTTGCACACTCTTGGCATTCACTTGATGAGCTTCAAGAGGTAGTCACCGGAAATGGTTTTCACTTCACAGTTGTGCCCTGTCAGGTTTAATAAGTGGGATTTCTTGCCTTATAAATGGTGTTGGGACCATCAGTTGTGTTGTGCAGAAGTCTGGTGGATACACAGCTGATAGTCCTACTGAATAGACTGTTAGAATTTGTATTATGGCAAGAAAAAAGCAGCTAAGTAAAGAAAAATGAGTGGCCATCATTACTTTAAGAAATGAAGGTCAGTCAGTGCGAAAAATTGGGCAAACTTTGAAAGTGTCCCCAAGTGCAGTTGCAAAAACCATCAAGCGCTACAAAGAAATTGGCTCACATGAGGACCGCCCCAGAAAAGGAAGACCAAGAGTCACCTCTGCTTCTGAGGATAAGTTTATCCGAGTCACCAACCTCAGAAATTGCAGGTTAACAGCAACTCAGATTAGAGACCAGGTCAATGCCACACAGAGTTCTAGCAGCAGACACATCTCTACAACAACTGTTAAGAGGAAACTTTGTGCAGCAGGCCTTCATGGTAAAATATCTGCTAGGAAACCACTGATAAGGACAGGCAACAAACAGAAGAGACTTGTTTGGGCTAAAGAACACAAGGAATGGACATTAGACCAGTGGAAATCTGTGCTTTGGTCCAACCACCGTGTCTTTGTGCGACGCAGAAAAGGTGAACGGATGGACTCTACATGCCTGGTTCCCACTGTGAAGCATGGAGGAGGAGGTGTGATGGTGTGGGGTGATTTTCTGGTGACACTGTTGGGGATTTATTCAAAATTGAAGGCATACTGAACCAGCATGGCTACCACAACATCTTGCAGCGGCATGCTATTCTATCCGGTTTGCGTTTAGTTGGACTATCATTTATTTTTCAACAGGACAATGACCCCAAACACACCTCCAGGCTGTGTAAGGGCTATTTGACCAAGGAGGAGAGTGATGGGGTGCTACGCCAGATGACCTGGCCTCCACAGTCACCAGACCTGTACCCAATCGAGATGGTTTGGGGTGAGCTGGACCCCAGAGTGAAGGCAAAAGAGCCAACAAGTGTTAAGCATCTCTGGGAACTCCTTCAAGATTTTTGGAAGACCATTTTTGGTGACTACCTCTTGAAGCTCATCAAGAGAATGCCAAGAGTGTGCAAAGCAGTCATCGAAGCAAAATGTGGCTACTTTGAAGAACCTAGAATATAAGACATATTTTCAGTTGTTTCACACTTTTTTTGTTAAGTATATAATTCCACATGTGTTAATTCATAGTTTTGGTGCCTTCAGTGTGAATGTACAATTTTCATAGTCATGAAAATACAGAAAAATCTTTAAATGAGAAGGCGTGTCCAAACTTTTGGTCTGTACTGTACATGTACAGGTAAACCAAAAGTCATATAGAATCTCCGAAGTCCACTGCAAGGTGATTTAGAAGGAAGGGACTAAATTTGACTTGTCTCCGATGATCCGCGATGATGAACTCATAGAGAAGCTAGGGTCAGACAGATACATCACCTCCCTGGACCTAACAAAATATTACTGACAAATCCTCTTCTCTCAATGTTCCAAGGTGAAGACAGCCTCTTTTACACCTGACTGTTGCTTCCAGTATACCAGAATCCCATTTGGGCTTTAAGGAGACCCAGCTACCTTCCAAAGGGCCATAGACCGACTCTTAGCCGCTAAGAAAAATTATGACACAGCTTACCTCGTCAATATTGTGATATTCAGCCCGGATTGGAAAAGTCATCTGCAGAAGGTCCAGGCCTTACTGGATGCGCTGAGGAAAGGGGGGTTTACCATAAACCCAAAGAAGGGTGCCATCGGGAAAAAAAAGGGAAAATACCTGAGCTACAACATCACAAATAGCAAAGTAAAGCCGCAAGTGAATAAGGTGGAGGCAGTCCAAAATTGTCTGAAAACGGTCTCTAAGTAACAGGTTTGGACATTTCTGAGAATGGTGGAATACTATCAGCGGGGTATCCCGAATTTCACCATGATAGCCACACCCCTGACCGACCTTCTTAAGGGCACGAAGATTTTAATGGCCAAATGGCCTCTTGAAGCAGTCTTCATTAGTGATGGGCGAGCACTAAAATGCTCGGGCACTCAATGCTCGGGTTGAGCAAATTGGAATGCCAGGGTGCTCGACTCGAGCAACGAACCCAATGTAAGTCTATGGGAAACTAGCATTTTTCTGGCGCCTCCCCCCGGCAGTCTGCAGAGGGCCTATAAATTGCCAAAATCAAAGGGAACACTGCTCAAATGACATGGGAACAGCATGGGGAAGACCCCTGGAAGCATTTCTGACTCCAAGGACACTGCTGTCAGCAACGTTGTTGGAGGTATTTTGCCACTTTTACGGACTCACAATAAAACATACAAAAACTAAACCAAAATGTATTTTCCTGGGAAATATGTTAAGGAACATCCTTTCCAGGGTAATGACTTATATATAAGGCAAAATAAATAACCAAAAACAAAACTACTCCTCCACACCTTGGGCTATGTTCACATGTAGCGTTTTTGATACGTTTTTGCACTTTTGCATTGCTTTCAACCAAGACAAATGCGTTCACCGGGAAATGTCATTTTAACATTTTACAACCTTATCTGGTCATGTGGTGTGTGAGACATGATCAGACACATCCTGTTTCATTTATGAAGAAGGGACTCTGAAAGTCACAAAGCCTATTTTTATAAGGCCATCAGGTGGCCTTTACTATTCTTAAAGGGCCAGCTCTCAGCCCTCTCTATTTTTAGAGAGCCATCAGCCGGCTATGCTTTGTTACTTTGTTACCATTACTAAAGAGTGGATCTCCTATACTGTTATTGTGTATGCAGTGAGTGGCAGGTCTGCCCAAAATTTGGACACAACCCAATACCCCTTTGAAAATTTAGATGCACCCCAATACCCCTTTCAAGAGACTTAGAGGAGGGCCTCCTGAAAACAATGTTCCCATTATTAGGAAGTGGGTCTCCCATTGTGTTTGCCTATGCAGTGAATGCAAGGGTTACCAAAAATTTGGAGGCACTCCAATGACCCTTGGAAGAGAAGTGGAGGTCAGAGGGCCTCCTGAAAACGATGTTCCCATTATTAGGAAGTGGGTCTCCCATTGTGTTTGCCTATGCAGTGAATGCAAGGGTTGCCAAAAATTTGGAGGCACTCCAATGTCCCTTGGAAGAGACGTAGCGGGCCTGATGAAAAAATATTCCCATTATTAGGAAGTGGGTCTCCCATAATGTTGGCCTATGCAGTGAATGCAAGGGCTGCCAAAAATTTGGAGGCACTCCAATGCACTTTGGAAAAGAAGTGGAGGATGGCCTCATAAAAAATGTTCCCATTAGAAAGGAGCAGGTCTCCTATACTTGTAATGCCCATGCACTATGTATATGGGCTGACAAACATTTACCCATGGGGGGTATACATACTGTATATAAAAATTTTTTGCAGGCATTATAAACACCCTTTAAAAAAATTATGTGGGTGTTGCATTACGGACCACGGTCACCCTGGTGATATGGTGGTGGCTAATAAGGATGAGGAGAAGGAGGATGACAAGAGCAAATAGCCAAAATCAGGAAGCGTATACTATGTGTGGGTGTGATAAGGTGCATGGGAATACACCTCCCAAAAAAATACACTGGATTTGAGTTTATGTTAATCTGCTATCATTCGGTGGTGTTGAGAAGTCTGGCCCAATCCAGCCCTTGTTCATTTTTATAAGAGTCAGCCTGTCAGCATTTTCAGATGACAGGCGGATGCGCTTGTTCCACCAGCGGCACTAAAAACCTGCTCTGAAAAAAATCTAGCGGCAGGGCAGGCCAGGACCTCCAAGGCATAGAGAGCCAGTTCATTCCACATGTCCAGTTTGGATACCCAATAATTATAAGGCAGAGAGGAATCACGGAGGACATTGGTACAGTCGTCAAGGTACTCCCTCAGCATCTTCCCAAACTTTGCACTCCTTGTGAGAGTACCCCGCGCCTAAGGGCTTGTGCGATGGGAGGGGCTGAGAAAACTGTCCCAGAACTTTGACAGTGT
Organism: Phyllobates terribilis; assembly: GCF_046119375.1. Lineage (NCBI taxonomy): Eukaryota > Metazoa > Chordata > Amphibia > Anura > Dendrobatidae > Phyllobates > Phyllobates terribilis. Next base: position 102,506,539 of record NW_027362767.1, read on the forward strand.
TCCCATGCCTCTGCTGGATTGGTGTTGTGTCTTTCTCGCCTATACTCCTTGGTTGTCCAACAAACTGTGACCTCTGCTCCAGCGTTTTCAGATGGGAATTTTTTTAATAGTTCCGCAACAAGGGCCTAATGGTACTGCCCCATTTTTGTAGACCTGTCTGCCTCAGGAATAAGAGATATAAAGTTCTCCTTGTAGCGTGGGTCTAGAAGTGTCACCAACCAGTAATGACTGTCACCCAAAATTTTGAGAATGAGAGGGTCACAGGAAAGGCAGCATAACATAAACTCAGCCATGTGTGCCAGACTGCTAACAGGCAAGACTTCCGTGTCCTCAACCAAGAGGACGACTGACCATGCTCTCCTCCTCTTCATCCTCCTCCTCTCTGTCCTCAGGCCATCCACGCTGAATAGACGGTATGCAGGTAGTACCGTCTATAGCGCATGAAGCTAGCTCCTGTTTTTCCTCCTCCTCCTTCTCTTCCTCATTGTCACCCAATCCACTTTGGGATGAGATGAGGCTGGACTGTGTATAATCACCCTGTATGGTTCCTTGCTCCATCTCATCGTGCTCCGCCTGCGATGTATCCTCTTTAGTGTTGAGCGAGCACTAAAATGCCCGGGTGCTCGAAGCTTGGGCCGAGCTCACGTGATACTCGGGTGCTCGACCCGAGCAACGAGCCCAATGTTAGTCTATGGGAGACCCGAGCATTTTTGCGGCGGCACCCCCGGCAGTCTGTAGAAAGCCTAAAAAGTGCCCAAAACGATAGTGACAGTGCTCAAATGACATGGGGACAGCATGGGGATCGCCCCAGGAAACATTTCTGACCCCCAGGTCACTGCTGTCAACAACGTGGTCAGAGGTATTAAACCACTTTTACGGGCTCACAATAAAACGTTCAAAAACTAAACTGAAACTGTTTTCCTGTGAAATATGTTAAGCGACATCCTTTCCAGGGTAAAGACTTGTGTATAAGGTAAAATAAATAACCAAAAACAAAATTACTCCTCCACACCTTGGACTATGTTCCCAAGTAGCATTTTTTTGCACTTTTGTATTGCTTTCAAACGTGACAAATGCATTCACCTGGAAATATCATTTTAACATTTTACAACCTTATCTGGCCATGTGCTGTGTGACACATGCATACAGTGCTGAAAAGACATGGGAACACCATGGGGAAGACCCCTGGAAGTGTGACGCTCGCAGCCCTGCCCTGAGAGATGGGTGTACTCGGAGCCGGGTCAGATGTTTGGTGGGTTGTAGGCATGGCCTGGACCCGTTCCGTGCCCAGGGCCGTCACATTTAAAGGGTGTAATGGGCTTTCAGGGTTGGTGCTAATCGAGTGGTTGTATTGACTACGCCACCTGTGGTGTCTGGTGATTCACACACCAGCGCTGCGTTCAGTCCTCTGAGGCGGGATGTAGTGGCAGCCGGAGATGATACTACTCCCCACAGGTGGAGCAGGGCCTCAGGGCAGAGAGAACAGGAGGATGGAAGTCGTAGTGGGAGATGTGGTGCGATATGGTGCGGTGCCGCGTTGCAGTAAGAAACCGGAGGCCATAGGGGTAGTCTTCCAAGCTTTACTCATGGTAGTATGCACAGCTGCAAGGCTGCTCCCTGCTCCTCACTGCGCGCTGCGACCACCAGGACTGGGGGTCCGACAACCTCCGAGTAATTCAGATGCTTTGATCAGGGCCCCGCACTAGAGTGTTCCTAAACTTTCCCACTAGGTCCTCTCCTGTCCGTATGTGGTACGTGTACTAAGGCCGGGTCTCCCTCTGGACTATGCACAGAACAAGGGTACGGGTGGCAACTCCGCTCCGTCCGTTACCCGGTGGCATCCACTGAGCCTCCGGGCTTCTCCGACTGAGACATAGAGTAACAAAGTCAGATATCGGGGGCCGGTACCCCTTTTGCAGCAGGAATCCCTCTGACTAGGCCATAATAATGAGGACAGGTGGTGTATACTGCTCCGTCTGCATCCCCCTGGGATCCTTTTGCATGCGGAGCTTTACTCCTAAGCTCCCCTCCAGGCCTTCTTGGTTAGGGACCTTGACAGGGTAGAGACAGCCGTTAACTCTTGCCCGCTCCTCGCCTCAAGGCCAGAGCACGAGGACCGTGTCCCCATCAACTGCAGGTTAACACAGAAAGCCACGTTCAGTGATGAAGATCACAATCAAAAGACCCTGAATTTAAGATGGCTGGCAATTAAATATGAATTAAGTGTAACCTAAATGTGCGTCCTCCACCCTCACCCACTACTAGGTTCCCCCTAACTTTGGTTCCCCCATCTCCTTTTATCCCAGCTGGGGCAGCACCCTGGTGCATATAAGCCCCCCACAGGTGGGAGAGGTGCAATGATGAATGCAGAGGTGGGGTCCTGACAGCTGCACCATCCTTACCTCGAAGGAGACATACCACACCTGATTAAAGAGATGCAGTACCCCTGTGGCGACCGAACCCTCAGGGGTGCCACAGAAGCATCTCTGACACCCAGGTCACTGCCTAAAAGTGTGCCCATCAGAAGTGATCCTTGCCGCATCAGAAGATGCAGACTTGCAACTATCCCCATGCAAGTCCTTGTCCCAGGGCAGTGTTCAATTGTACCTCCCCCATTCCTTGCAATGCAAGTGCAAATATGCAGCCAACAACCCACCCACCCGCAGGCTGCAATACTATACTGCTAGCTTGCACTTGAAATGGGGCCTTTTAGTTTGGAGGAGGCCGAAGCTGGCCACTACCTCATGGCTGCTTTGGCAGCAAGGTCTCCATAGTCAGTCCCCAGCCGCCACTATTTGTCCCGGTAACCTTCCCCACACTTTTCTTAGCCTGGACTGCTTTAGGGCAGCATTGGACGAGCCCACCAGACAACCAGACTCCTCCGGTGGGCCCTGGCTTCTCCATCAGGGGAGTTGAGAGTGCCAAGGTGGAGAGCATGATGATGATGATAGAAGTTAGAATCTGCTTTGTTTTCTTGGAATGAAAGCATAAGTGTGCAGTCTGCCACCCACCCACCCCCAGGATGCAATACCATACTGCTAGCTTGCTTGCACTTGAAATAAGGCCTTTTAGGCTTGGGGAGGCAGACGCCGGCCACCATGTCATGGCTGCGTCGGTGGCCTGGTATCCATACTCATTCCCCAGCCGCCCGGTGGCCGGGTGTCCACACTCGGTCCCCAGCCGCCAGGAGGCAGCCGGGTGTTCATACTCAGTCCCCAGCTGACCCTATTTGTCCCGGTGCGCCTTATACACAAGCGCGCATATCAAAACATTGCTTGTGCCCTCCCCACTGCATTTAGTGGGAAGGACAGCCTAACCACAAACAAGTGGACAAGTGAATGTGGCCAGGGATGATCCATTTCACTGACCCCTTCACACTGGGTTAATATTGTGGAAGCTGGGACACAGTTGGACTCTGGGATGCAACACGTCCTCCAGACATAGAGGATTGCGGGTCCTGGGTCAATCAGGCTTCAACACAAAGTTCAGAAGGTAGACAGCAGCAGTGGTCGGCCTCCTACACAACGAGTAAATTATTCATGATCATGAGGCCATCCATCTCCTAGCTTTCTGTTCCTTGGAATGCAAGTGCACGTATGTAGTAGCGGCTAGGCCTGAGGTGGTCAGTGTTTTGGCGCATATCCTACCTACTCCGAGGATTGCTGGATGTTTTCCTGCTACTATCCCGGTTCTATGACTCCCGTTAAAACAAAGCTTCAGGTGATGAATGATGGATGTGTTGGTGGCAAAGGAGAAAGAGCAGGAGGAACAGGGACCATTCACATCAATATCAGGCCAGTCAACCACACATGTCTTGTAGGATATGTTTCTGTCCAAAAAGGAGCAGTTTGGCTACACAGTTATAGGGCATACAGTGAGTACAATGCCTACCAAAAATTTCGAGGCACTCCAATGCCCCTTGAAAGTGACATGGAGGTCAGAGGGCCTTAACTAAACCGTTTTTTCAATTTATAGCAACTGGGTCTCCTGTACACTGTTGGCCTAAGCAGTGAATGGAAGGCTTTCCAAAAATTATGAGGAACTGCAATGCCCCTTGAAACAGACATGGATTACAGCGTACTAAAAACCTTCTACCTATTATTGGGGAGTGGGTCTCCCTTAGTGTACGCCTATGCATTGAAAAGCAAATGCTGACTGACTAAAATTAGGAGGAAATGCAATGCCCGTTGGAAGACTCGTGGAGGTTAGAGGTAATTAAAAACAACATTTCAATGCCCCTTGGAAGAGATGTGGAGTTCAGAGTGGTTTAACAAGACGCTTTGAATGCCCATCAGAAGAGACGTGGAGGTCACAGTAGCTTAACAAGACAGTTTTAATGCCTCTCGGAAAAGACGTGGAGGTCCCAGTAGCTTAACAAGATGGTTTTAATGCCCCTTGAAAGAGTGGTGGAGGTTACAGTGGAATAAAAAGACAATATCAATGCCCCGTGGAAGAGACGTGGAGGTCACAGTAGCTTAACAAAACAGTTTTAATGCCCCTTGGAAGAGTGGTGAAGGTCGCAGTGGAATAAAAAGACAATATCAATGCCCCTTGGAAGAGTGGTGGAGGTTACAGTGGAATAAAAAGACAATATCAATGACCCTTGGAAGAGACTTGGAGGTCACAGTAGCTTAACAAGATGATTTAAATGCCCCTTACAAGAGCCATGCAGTACAGCATATTAAAAACATTATTCCCATTATTGGGGAGTGGGCCTCCCATAGTCTTTGCCTATACCTTCCAAGCAAAAGCTGCCAAAAATTAGGACGGAGGAACTTGCAATGCCCCTTACAAGAGCCATGCAGTGCAGCATATTAAAAACATTATTCCCATTATTGGGGAGTGGGTCTCCCATAGTCTTTGCCTATGCCTTCCAAGCAAAAGCTGCCAAAAATTAGGACGGAGGAACTTGCAATGTCCCTTACAAGAGCCATGCAGTACAGCATATTAAAAACATTATTCCCATTATTGGGGAGTGGGTCCCTCATAGTTTTTGCCTATGCCTTCCAAGCAAAAGCTGCCAAAAATTAGGATGGAGGAACTTGCAATGCCCCTTACAAGAGCCATGCAGTACAGCATGTTAAAAACATTATTCCCATTATTGGGGAGTGGGTCTCCCATTGTATTTGCCTATGCCTTCCAAGCAAAAGCTGCCAAAAATTAGGACAGAGGAACTTGCAATGCTGGCAACATGGACCTCGGTCATCCTGGTGGTATAGTGGTGGTGGAGGCTGAGGATAAGGAGAAGAGCAAAAAACAGCCGAAATGAGGAAGCGTATACCCATGTGTGGGTGTGAAGCGGTGCATGGGAATACACCTTCCGAAATAACACAGTGGATTTGACTTTGTTACTCTGCTGTCATTTGGTGGTGATGAGAAGTCTGGCCCAATCCAGCCGTTGTTCATTTTGATAAGGGTCAGCTTGTCAGCATTGTCAGTTGACAGGCGAGTGCGCTTATCAGTTATAATTCCCCCAGTGGCACTGAAAACACGCTCCGATAACACGATAGCAGCAGGGCAGGCCAGGACCTCCAAGGCGTAGAGAGCGAGTTCATTCCAAGTGTCCAGCTTGGATACCCAATAATTAAAAGGCACAGAGGAATCACGGAGGACGCTGGTATGGTCGGCAAGGTACTCCCTCACTATCTTTTGAAACTTTCCACTCCTTGTGAGAGTACCCCGCACCTCAGGGCCTGTAAGCTGGGCAGGTCTCAGAAAACTGTCCCCGAACATTGACAGTGTTCCCCTGCCTCTGCTGGATTGGAGTTGAGTCTCTCTCGCCTGTACGCCTTGGTTGGGCAACGAACTGTGACTTCTGCCGCTAGCATGTTAAGATGGGAATTTTTTTAACAGTTCTGCAGCAAGGGACCTGTACTGCCCCATTTTTGTAAACCACTCCATCTCAGGAATAAGAGAGTGAAAGTTCTCCTTGTAGCAGGGGTCTAAAAGTGTCACCAACCAGTAATGACTGTCTCACAACATTTCGACAACGCGAGGGTCACGGTTAAGGCAGCGTAACATAAAGTCAGCCATGCGTGCCAGACTGGTAACGGGCAAGACTTCCATGTCCTCACCAAGATGACGACTGACCATGCTCTCCTCCTCCTGCTCCTCCTCCCCCCTGTCCTCAGGCCACCCACGCTGAACCGATGGTATGACAGTTGTACAGGTACTACCGTTTACAGTGCATGATACCAGCTCCTGTTCTTCCTCCTCCTCTTCCTGTCCCTCATTGTCCCCCAATGCACGTTGGGATGAGATGAGGCTGGGCTGTGTGTAATCGCCCACTATGGCTTCTTGATCCATCTCATCATACTCTAGCTGCAATGCCTCCTCTTTAATTCTCTGCAGAGAGCGTTGCAAAAGACAGACAAGTGGGATGCTGATGCTAATGATGGCATCATCGCCACTCACTATCTTGGTGGACTCCTCAAAGTTTGTCAGGATGGTACATATGTCAGACATCAAGGTCCACTCCTGAGGTCTTATGTGTGGAGTCTGACCTGAATATCGACGGCCTTGTTGCAGCTGGTACTCCACAACTGCTCTCTTCTGCTCACATATCCTTTGCAACATGTGGAGGGTAGAGTTCCAACTTGTGGGAACATCACACACCAGTCAGTGTCCAGGAAGCTGCAAACGCTGCTGCAACACAGCAAGGGCGGGGGAAGCTGTAGCCGCTTGCGAAAATGAGCTGACAGGCGGCGTACTTTGACGAGCAGATCTGGTAACTCGGGGTACGATTTAAGAAACTGCTGAACCACGAGGTTAAGCACATGAGCCAGGCATGGTACGTGTGTGATCTCGCCTCGCCTTAGAGCTGCCACCAGGTAACGGCCATTGTCGCATACGACCATGCCTGGATGTAGGTTCAGCGGTCTCAGCCACAGATCTGCCTGCTCTTTCACAGCTGTCCACAACTCACAAGCAGTGTGAGGTTTATCACCTAAGCTTATGAGTTTCAGCACAGCCTGTTGCCGCTTGGCTGAGGCAGTACTGCATTGCTTCCAGCTTGTAACTGATGTGGTGATATCTGAGATGGAGGCTGAACATGAGGAGGAGAAGAAGGATGATGCGCAGGAGCTGTACACTGTGGGGGCAACTCTGACTGACATAGGGCCCACAATCCTCGGTGTGGAGAGGATGTGTTCCGTCCCAAGGTCCGACTGGGTCCCGGCTTCCACTATGTTTACCCAGTATGCCGTCAGGGAGATGTACCGTCCCTGGCCACAAGCACTTGTCCACATGTCCGTTGTCAGGTGGACTCTCCCAGTAACTGCGTTGTTGAGGGCACAGCAGATGTTTTGGGACACGTGCTTGTGTAGTGCGGGGATGGCACACCGGGCAAAATAGTGTCGGCTGGGGACCGAGTACCGAGGGACGGCTACCGCCATAAGGTTGCGGAAGGATTCTGTCTCCACCAGCCTAAAAGGCAGCATTTCCAAAGCAAGCAGTCGTGAAATGTGTGAATTTATGACTGTGGCCTGTGGGGCATTAGCTGTGAATTTCCGCTTTCGTTCAAAGGTCTGGGATATGGACAATTGAAAGCTGCTGTGGGACGTGGACGTTAATGCTGTTTCTTGAGAAACTGCCATAACAAGTGAAGACTGAGAGGAGGGGGCATCTTTGCATGCAGTATGGACAGGGGATTGCCTTACATACACAACAGGGGGTTCTATTGCACGCACAACAGCGGAAGAAGCAGTGGTGACACCCGCTGACACTGATCATGGACCCTGGGGTTCGCCCCACAAAGTCGGGTGCTTTGCTGCCATGTGCCTGATCATGCTGGTGGTGGTCAGGCTGGTAGTTTTGTCACCCCTGCTGATGCTGGCATGGCATGTGGTACAAATGGCCTTTTTGGGGTTATCAGCAGAGTCTTTAAAAAAATTCCAGACTCTGGAAGACCTACAGGTTGTACTGGCAACGTCCCTCATGTTGGTGTTACGGGGAACGGTTGCCCGCCTTCTGTGTGCAGCCACCACACTGCTTCTTCCTGCCTGTTGGGGTACTCTGCCTCCCTCACCCTGTGTGCTGCTGGCATCGCTCTGCATGTCCTCCTGCCACTTTGGATCAGTTACTAGATTATCCACCACCTCCTCCTCTTCCACTTGCGCACCACGATCCTCCTCCTCACTTCGTGACACTTCTATTTCTCGGGCCTGCACCAGATTATTTTCAACAGATATATTTGTGTCTGAAAAATCAGGAGACACTACTGTTTTCTTTACGGCAAAAAATGCCAAAAGAAGGATAATACAGAGATTTGACCCGTGGAGCTGTAAAACCACATTTCTAGTAATCTGGCCTACACCAGGCTATTTTCAACAGATATATTTGTGTCTGAACAATCAGGAGACACTGCTTTTTATCTTTACGGCAAAAATGCAAAAAAGCTGAATAATACAGAGATTTGACCCATGGAACTGCAAAACCACACTTTGTATTTCTCGGGCCTACACCAGACTATTTTCAACAGATATATTTGTGTCTGAACAATCAGGAGACACTACTGTTTTTCTTTACGGCTAAAAAATGCAAAAAAGCAGGATAATACAGAGATTTGACCCGTGCAACTGCAAAACCACACTTGTATTTCTCGGGCCTACACCAGACTATTTTCAACAGATATATTTGTGTCTGAACAATCAGGAGACACTTTTATTTTTTTTTACGGCAAAATATGCCAAAAGCAGGATAATAGAGATTTTTTACAGTGGAACAGCAAAACCACAGTTATAATTTACTGGTGTATACCAGACTTTTTAAAATATATATATTAGCGGCTGAACAGTGCGCAACACACTCAAACTGTTTTTTTTAGATGCAATGGCCCAAAAGTGGATAATACAGAGGTTTGAACCGTGGAACTGCAAAACCATACTTCTGTTTCTCTAGCTTACACCAGACTATTTTCAACAGATATATTTGTGTCTGAAAAATCAGAGACAATCTTTTTTTTTTTTTTTTTTTGGGGGGGGGGGGTGAACAAAAGGTTAATAAGACGGGTATTTGTACAGTGTGAAGGAGGGGAAAAAAAGAGGATTTAGATGAAAAAGAAAGGATTTTTCCTGGCCCCCGAGACCTGGAGCTAAGTCCAGCAATTTCAGCTACAGGAGCATACACGACTGTAATGCAGCGTTTGCTGGTATAACCACTGCGTCTCCTATACAGCCTGCCTGCCTGCCTGATATCTGGGATGGATATTAGTCCTGAGAAGGACTGTTTGTTTGATCTGGCAGCCTTTACAGACCCTACACTAACTATTTTGCAGGATATATATCTCCCTAAATCAGCAGCGCTGTCCCTACACTGTCTGATCTGGAGCGACTGTGTCCAAGATGGCAGCGCCCGGTTTTAAATACTCGATGTGATGCTGTGCGGCCGGCCAATCACTGTAATGCCCACAAACAACATGGCTGCGGCATTACAGTGACTGGCTGGCAATCCCTGCATGTTCATTGGCTCTGTAAAGAGCGCCAAACATGCAGGGCGGAGACCCGAGCTCCCGCCTGAGTAACCCGGAAATGCTCGGTGCTCGCCGAACATCCCGAGTAGTGTGATGCTCGGGCGAGTACCCAGCAATGTCGAGCATGCTCGCTCAACACTAGTAATGAAACCTAAAATGCTAGGCAAAGAAAAAAAGAAATAGGCCATGTTTCTTTATAAATTAAGATGGGGCCAGAAAACCTAAGTAAAATCCCATCCCAGAAGCAAGCACCTGCAACTGGCTGCTGTATTCAGGCGGCGTGTGTATGTGTTTAATATTACACTAATTGGAGCAATGAAGAGAGTAGGTAAAAACTCCTATTTAAGGCCACGTGGACGCGTTGAGTATTTGAGTTTTTTATCTCAGTATTTGTAAGCTAAAACTAGTGGTGGAACAGAGGAAAAGTATAATAGAAACACGTGCCCCACTTCTGCATTTTTTACCCACTCCTGGTTTTGTTTTACAAATATTGAGGTAAAAAACTCATCAAATAGTCAACATGTTTATGTGACCTAAGTTTCAGAAGTAGGGAGATTTCTCCATAAAAAAAAATAGTGTGCCTCAAAATACAGGGATCGCACTCTCATTTACAAACAGAAACAAGCCTTGAATTCAGAATTAGGATTTAGTTGCAAAATCTGCAATGATTGTTTTATTTCTACCCTTACTTGCTGGGACTGTGTGAAAAAAGTATTTATTAACATGCTGTTGCTGCTAGTAGCGCAACTTAAAGCTCGTGAGCTCCAATACAAAATGTCACTAAAGGTGTGGGAAATACTTAGTGCAACATCAAGGGAAGAGGAAAAGGGGGGAAAGTTGAGACCTCGGTTGATCTAGCATCACCTTGTCTCCTCTAACATCCCTGTATTGGTTCTTCACCAATCGCCGCACGCGTAGCTAGCCCTGTCTTTCCTTGGCGTTTGGCTCAGGCTCGGGAAGGGAGAAGATGAGCACTAGTCGATCTCCAATAAACACTATAGACCACAAGGAAAGACAAACAGAGGGAAATTGCTTAGTTTTAAATGACTCCAGGCAAATGCACACACAACCTCAAGCTCCAGAGAGGTAGAAGTACTGCTCTTGCTAAAGCCTTCACAAGGAATACTGAATACCGCCAGCACCTCCCTCTGAAACACAGCAGGTATTTATACACCCAGGCCAGGGAATTAATTAGCCAGAGGGAGTTAGCTGCTGGGCGCAAGAGACAGCCTCTAAGAAGATGTCTGTAATGCCAAACTTAGAGATCTTATACAACCAACTGCAGCGCTACTGTCTGTCACTTCTGACACACCCGTGACACAAAAGCTTCAATGGGGTCCCTAACTATTCCAAGTCTTTAAAATGACTGTCAGCACAGAATGACTGTTCAAACTAAGTACTGCCACTCGGTGCTTCACGGCGGGGTCAATAATTTAAATACACCTTCACACCTGCTTGTTTTCCCTCAATCTCCACCCCCTTTTCTTTGATTGACAGCTCTGGCTTCATAAAGTCAGCAAAGGGTGTAGATAGATAGAAACAAGCAGATGTGTTTAAATGATTGGCTGCGCCACAGAGCACCGAGTGCCTGTACTTGGCTTGCGCAGTCATTGTGTGCTGACAGACTACCTTTAACAGCAATACTCTTTTCATTTGGGCCAAAGGGACATTTTGGACCACCTAAACTCAAGGGCCTGGGTGAAATTTTAACCTCATCCCTATTAATGGGTAAAAATGGACCCCATAATTTTTATGCAATTTCTCTTGAATGGAGCGATCCCTCATACAGTGAAGTAAAGAATTATTTGATCCCTTGCTGTTTTTGTAAGTTTGCCCACTGATAAAGACATGAACAGGCTATAATTTTAAGGGTAGGTTAATTTCAACAATGAGAGATAGAATATCCAAAAAAAAGATCAAGAAACTCCCATTGTATAAATTAGATACATTTATTTGCATTTTGCAGTGAGAAATAAGTATTTGATCCCCTACACACCATTATGAGTTCTGGCTCCTACAGACCAGTTAGACACTCCTAATCAACTCGTTACTTGCATTAAAGACTAGAGATGAGCGGTGTTCGACTCGAACTGTTCGCCAATCTCAAATTCGAGCTGTTTTGGGCGGTGTTCGAACCGTTCGGCGAACACGAACAATTTGAAAAAAATTCGGCTGTTCGAGGTTATGTTCGATAACTGTTCATGCACCAAAATCATAACTGGATTTTTTCTCAGTAATGCTGAAAATTAATGTTAATACACAGTTTGAGTGTACAGCGGGGCGGGGGGAGGGGCAGGGGATTGATCTCTGCAGGAATAATGAAGACTCCATTTTTTTTTCTCTTTCCCGCATTTACAGTGGGGAGGTGCAGTCTGTCAGCCTATCAGCAGCGCACACATGGAGCGAACTGCTTTTTTTCACACAAGCAAGGGCATGTGTCATTGGCAGTGTATGTCACGTCCTTGCCCTATAAGACCCAGCCAATTTCCCTGTCGCCACCATTTTCTCACTGCTGCAGCTGCGTGTTAGACGGCACCGCTGTTGCTGTGTGCGCTATACCTTGTTAATTTCAAGCCAATTTTCGCACAAATATACAGATAGCTTGGGAGTAGGGAATAGTTGTGATTGCAGTCCTTTTAAGGACTAGGTTACAGCATTTCCTACGACTTTTATCAGGCAGGTCTGTGCTCTTAAATAGATAGGTTGTGGGAGTAAAGACTAATTGTAATTGCAGTCCTTTTCAGGGCTAGGTTACATCAATTCCGATCACTTTTTGACAGGCAGGTCTGTGCCAGTGCTGTGCAAGTTTTTTTCACAGCATTTGGCTAAATCTAGCAAAGCAAATCCTTTTTGGCCTATTGCAGAGTGTGTTAGTCAGTGGAGTAGACTATCTATGTTGCAAGCTACACCATGTGTGTATAGAATACAATTTTTTTTACTGCACCTAGTGAAGTAAAACCTTTTGGGCATAGCATCATTCTATTAGTCCATCTATACTAACCTCCACCAGGTTGCAAATTCAATAAATAATTTTTTTCTGCATCTAGCTCTGAAAAAATGTCTAGGCTTCTAGCAGTGTGTGGGACTTGTTCTATTAGTCCATCTATACTGACCTCCATCAGGTTACAAATTCAATATAATTTTTTTCTGCATCTAGCTCTGAAAAAATATTTCAGCTTCTAGCAGTGTGTGGGACTTGCTCTATCAGTCCATCTATACTGACCTCCATCAGGTTGCAAATTCAATCTAATTTTTTTCTGCATCTAGCTCTGAAAATATTTAGGATTCTAGCAGTGTGTGGGACTTGGTCTATTAGTCCATCTATACTGACCTCCATCAGGTTGCAAATTCAATCTAATTTTTTTCTGCATCTAGCTCTGAAAATATTTAGGCTTCTAGCAGTTCATGGGACTTGGTCTATTAGTCCATCTATACTGACCTCCATCAGGTTGCAAATTCAATCTAATTTTTTTCTGCATCTAGCTCTGAAAAAAATATTTTAGCTTGTAGCAGTGTGTGGGACTTGGTCTATTAGTCCATCTATACTGACCTCCATCAGGTTGCAAATTCAATCTAATTTTCTTCTGCATCTAGCTCTGAAAATATTTAGGCTTCTAGCAGTGTGTGGGACTTGGTCTATTAGTCCATCTATACTGACCTCCATCAGGTTGCAAATTCAATCTAATTTTCTTCTGCATCTAGCTCTGAAAATATTTAGGCTTCTAGCAGTGTGTGGGACTTGGTCTATTAGTCCATCTATACTGACCTCCATCAGGTTGCAAATTCAATATAATTTTTATCTGCATCTAACCCAGCCAATACTTTTGGCCTAATACCACAGTTTGGCCACTCAGCTCTGCTCGGTTCCCATCCATTGTTTTTTTGTGCAAACAACTCCAGAGTTGTGAATTAGTTAACCAACAAAATGAGTGGAAAAAGGCCTGCTGCTGGTGGAAAGGGGAATAGGCGTGTTGGGAAGGGGAAAAAGGTTGTGTCCGTGGGGTAGGTGCAGAAGAAAGACCATCTTCCAGCCAAACTAAAATGTCTACTTCTTTTAGCGGACAATGTGATAAGATCCCTTTCTTATGGCCACGCCAATCGCTACAAATTCCAGATGAGGCACAAAAACAGCAGGTGCTTCAACGGATATCAAGTGCTCCTTTAAGTGGGCTCTCCTTCACCTCAACTTCAACATCACAAATACTCCAGTCCTCAGTGGTGTCACCCCAATCGCACTTGCTTCCTCACAGCTCCCAAGTCTCCAGCTGCCCGTCTGAGTATGGGGTAGAACAGATGTTTGAGTCTGCAGAGCTGTTTACTCATGCTATAGCCTGGGAATCAGAGGTCGGCTCCAGAGCTTCTGTGAATCCAGACGAGGAAATGATCTGCACTGATGCCCAGAATCTTTGAGTCGGATCCAGGACCAGACGCAGAAGTTTCTGACCATAATGTAAACCCTCGTTCCCAAACTGTAACTCCTGTTGGTGGAGACAATGAGGAAGACGATGATGAGACTCAAATACCTGATTGGAGCGACAACTTTAGTTTTTTGTCAGGGCAGGAACAGGTTGGCTCTGAGGACGATGGGTGTGATAACACACAGGGAATGATGATGAGGTTGGAGATCCCACTCACTGTCAACCCACAGTCAGCCAAGAGATGAGGACAGCAGAGGAGGTGGAGGAGGATGCTAGTGACGACGAGGTCAGGTTGCGCCTTCCTGGACAGAGACGTAGTACTGGAAGCACGTCAACAACTGCATCCTCAAACATAACTCTGCCTCTGACCACAAGTCGTGGCGGCTCTTCAGGTCGCATGGGTGCTAAGCCTTGCATAGCCTCGGCATTTTTTCAGATCGATAAAGATGACCCAACTCGTGTTATCTGTAACATTTGTCAGCAAAAGCTAAGTAAAGGCCAAAAAATACAAAGTTTGAGTACTTCATGCATGAACCGGCACATGGATATGAAGCATAAGTTGCAGTGGGAAGCTCACTGTGCTACAATGCGGCCTAGCCGGCTGGGCCAACAACCGTCTGCCCCATCTTGTGCATCCGCGGCCTCTTCATCCTCTGTGACTGGGGGGACAGCAGTCACACCTGTTTTGGGACGCAGACCTGCCACCTCTTTACCCGCAACAGCCAGCGTGATTGGCAGGTCATTATTTTCTTTGGAGGTGGTAACACCAGCTGGTGTTGAGCGCTGTCCGACATCGATAGCACCACCTTTGGATCAAGGCAACCTAACATGTCCGCCTGCATCTTCCTCACAGACCGGCAGTTTGCCGGGGACACCCTTCTCAACCCCGTCTAAGCACAACAGCCAGCCCTCGGTCCCTCAGAGGTGGACAAGTAAAAGAGCATTTCCTCCTAGCCATGAGAAAGCTAAGAGGTTGAATTTCACCATCTGCAAGCTCTTGGCTACAGAAATGCTGCCTTTCTGCCTGGTGGACACAGAAGATTTTTGAGAACTTATGTCCGTCGCAGTGCCCCAGTACCAGATGCCCAGTCGGCACTACTTCTCAAAGAAAGGTGTGCCTGCGCTCCACCAGCATGTCGCACACAACATCACCGCTTCTTTGAGAAATTCTGTGTGTGACAGGGTGCATTTCACCACAGACACTTGGACGAGTAGGCATGGACAGGGGCGTTACATGTCGCTGACTGGGCACTGGGTTACTATGGTGACAGCAGGACAAGGGGCTGCTGTCCAAGTCTTGCCGTCCCCACGAGTTGTGCGTCAATCCTCTTTATCTCAAAGTTCCTCCACTGCTTCTGCCTCCTCAACCTCCTCTCGGTCCTCCACCTGCACCCAAAGCCTGTCTGGTCATGCCACAAGCTTTCTAACTGCACAGAAGGGATCCTGCACACCTCCTTACTATGCTGGCAGCAGGGCTCAACATCATCAGGCGGTTTTTACTTTGAAATGTCTGGGAAATGTGAATCACACAGCTGAGGAGTTGTGGTCAGCTCTGGAGAACCAGTTTCATGAATGGTTGTCTCCACTGGACCTGAAACCAGGGAAGGCCGTGTGCGACAATGCTGAAAACCTCGGTGCTGCCCTTCGCCGGGGCAATGTCACACACGTGCCTTGTATGGCTCACGTGTTGAACCTCGTTGTCCAGCAATTTTTAGCCCACTATCCCAGACTAGAGGGCACGGTCGCTGTGTGCTCACTTCCGCCGTTCGCATCCCGCAGCTCAGCGACTTACATCTCTACAGAAGTCGTTGGGCCTGCCACTTCACCGGCTAAAATGCGATGTGCCTACCCGGTGGAATTCAACTCTGCACATGTTGCAGCGACTGTGGCAGCTCCGACAAGCCCTGGTGCAATACGTTCTGACGTATAGCCTGGGCCAACGAGATCCAGAGGTGGGGCAAATCACGCTGGAGGAGTGGTCTCAGATCAGGGACCTATGCACCCTTCTGCACAGTTTTGAAATGGCGACGAAGATGTTTAGTGCTGACGATGCCATTATCAGCATGACTATTCCGGTGATTTACATGCTGGAGCACATGTTAAACAGAATTCGGAGTCAGGTGGTGGCACAAGAGGAGGTGGAGGAAGTAGAGGAGGAGGAGTTGTATGCGGAAGGGCTAACATCTGCAAGGTCCAGACGGTCAGCAGCACCAAGGCGACAGGCATGTGAGGGTGGGGGAGATGGTTTTACAAGGGCGCATGGTAGCAGCCAAACTAGTGAGGAAGTTGCAGGAGCCCAGGAAGAAGTGGAGGACAAACTGATGGAAGACTCATCAGATGAGGGAGACCTTGATCACATTTCTGTTGTGCGAGGTTGGGGGGAGAGGACAGAGGAAGGAAGCATGATTGTTACCTCTCCACCAACACAACAGGGACTTGGTGCTCCTGGATGCGCAAGACACATGAGTGCCTTCATTCTGCACTACCTGCAACATGACCCTCGAATTGTGAGAATTAGAAATAATCCTGACTACTGGGTTGCCACACTGTTAGATCCCCGGCACAAAAGTAAATTTGCAGAAATTATTCCTGCCATAGAAAGGGATGCACGCATGCAGGAGTATCAGCAGAGACTGTTGCACAATCTTACATGTGCTTTTCCACAAAACACCAGTGGTGCACGTAGTGAATCTCACAGTTCCAACTTGCCAACCGTGGGACCGTCGAGTGTTCAGCACTCAAACCGTAACAGAAACACAGTATCTGCTGGTAACATCAATTTTGCGGAATCATTTCACCACTTTTTTAGCCCATCCTTTGCAAGGCCACAGGAGACAAGAAGTCTGACACATAGTCAACGCCTAGAGACTATGGTACAGGAGTATCTCCAAGTAAACATTGAAGCCATGACAGTGTCACTAGACCCTTGCTATTTTCGGGCTCCCAATCTGGATAAATGGCCGGAGCACGCCACTTACGCCTTGGAGATCTTGTCATGCCCCGCAGCCAGCTTTCTGTCTGAACGTGTGTTCAACGCTGCTGGTGGTGTGCTGACAGATAAGCGCACGTGGCTCTCCACTGATAATGTAGACAGACTCACGTTCATAAAGATGAACAAATCATGGATCCGAAACGACTTTTCTACCCCTGTGTCATCCTGGGGAGAGTAAAAGCTTGATGATTTGTTAACCGGTTCAGGACCGCCCACTGTACATAAACGTCGGCGCTGCCTGGGCTCTGTGCAGCGCCGACATTTAAAAACGGTGGGTGGTCCCGCAGCGCTCAGGACCCCCAGGGTCCTGCTAGCGCTGCGGTACCGGTTCAGAGCGATAGCTCTGACATGTGGCATCATGGGGACCTGATTGGATCAGGTCCCCATGATGTTAACCTGTTCCTATCTTCTAGATGCCGCGATCCATAGCGATCGCGGCATTTAAAAGATAGGGACAGCCGGTGGTCGGCGATCGGGACCCCCCACATACCTGTCAGCGGCGGGGATCCCGGTGCTGTGACCTCTGACATCATCGAGACCTGATTGGCTCTGGTCTCGATGATGTCAGCGTCACACCAGCCAATCAGAGAGATCACCAGGGAAGTTTGTTTTAGCAACAAACTTTCCCGGGCGATCTGCCTGATAAAACACTGTTTCTCCTCCGATCTCAGTGAGAGAGCAGAGGAGAAACAGTGTGACAAGAGCTGTCAGCCTTGCCACTGTGAAAGTAAAAAAAAAAAAAAATAAAAAAGAAAGTAAGAGTTAGGGTTAGTGAGTCTGTCGGATCAGTCAGTCCTGTCAGATCAGTCCAGTCAGATCTGTCAGTCAGTCAGTCCTGTCAGATCAGTCCAGTCAGATCTGTGAGTACTGTCAGATCAGTCCAGTCAGATCTGTCAGATCTGTCAGTCAGATCTGTCAGTCCTGTCAGATCTGTCAGTCAGTCAGTCCTGTCAGATCTGTCAGTCAGTCAGTCCTGTCAGATCTGTCAGTCAGTCAGTCCTGTCAGATCTGTCAGTCAGTCAGTCCTGTCAGATCTGTCAGTCAGTCAGTCCTGTCAGATCTGTCAGTCAGTCCTGTCAGATCTGTCAGTCAGTCAGTCCTGTCAGATCTGTCAGTCAGTCAGTCCTGTCAGATCTGTCAGTCAGTCCTGTCAGATCTGTCAGTCAGTCCTGTCAGATCTGTCAGTCAGTCCTGTCAGATCTGTCAGTCAGTCCTGTCAGATCTGTCAGTCAGTCCTGTCAGATCTGTCAGTCAGTCCTGTCAGATCTGTCAGTCAGTCAGTCAGTCCTGTCAGATCTGTCAGTCAGTCCTGTCAGATCTGTCAGTCAGTCCTGTCAGATCTGTCAGTCAGTCAGTCCTGTCAGATCTGTCAGTCAGTCAGTCCTGTCAGATCTGTCAGTCAGTCAGTCCTGTCAGATCTGTCAGTCAGTCAGTCCTGTCAGATCTGTCAGTCAGTCAGTCCTGTCAGATCTGTCAGTCAGTCCTGTCAGATCTGTCGGTCAGTCAGTCCTGTCAGATCTGTCAGTCCTGTCAGATCTGTCAGTCAGTCAGATCTGTCAGATCTGTCAGTCAGATCTGTCAGATCTGTCAGTCAGTCCTGTCACATCAGTCCGGTCAGTCCAGTCCGGTCCCGTCCTTTCAGTCTGGTCCGTTCAGTCCAGTCAAAAAATATAAAAATAAAATGGCCCGTCAGACTTATACCGCAGAGGAGGTGTATGCCCTGCTGTGTTCTGACACTGATGACAGCACAATCTCAGATGGAGATATGGATTTTGAGGGCTTTAGTAGCGGCGACACTGAGAGCCCAGAAATGAGTAGTGATTCTGTTCCATCCTCAAGCCCAAGGACCAGTACAGCAATAGGGGCAAATAGCGCTACTGGAGAAACATCTCCAAATCAGGGAACACTGCCCAGTACAAGCGCTGTCCCTGCTACTAGTGAATTGGCGCACGCCAGTGTACAAGGGGCGTTGCCACATGATCTAGCATTTCCCAGATGGGAGGCTTCAGATTCGGCTGCTCCATTCAGCCCTGATTTCAACGCCATTCCTGGTATAAATGTGGAGGTGGAAGATTTTGGACCAATTCATTTTTTTAATTAGTTTTTTACAGACAGCTTGCTAGAGCATATTGTCGTGCAAACAAATTTATACGCGTCCCAATTCATAAGCCAGAATCCCCGATCTTACTATGCTAGGGCAAATTTATGGACACCAACTAATGTCCCGGAAATAAAAAAATTTTTAGGACTTACATTTGCCATGGGGCTTGTTAAAAAACCGAGCATTCGATCCTACTGGTCCAACCACCCTGTTCAAGCCACCCCTATGTTTTCAGTCATTCTGCCTAGGACCCGTCATGAAATGCTCATGCGGTTTTGGCATTTTAACGACAATAGTCAATGCCTGCCCAGAAATGCCCCAGAACATGACAGGTTATATAAAATTAGACCCATCATTGAAAATTTGTCAGAAAAATTCTTAAGCCTCTACACCCCAACACAAAATATTTCTATAGACGAGTCCCTTGTAAAATTCAAAGGAAGACTGCACCTCAAGCAATTTATCCCATCTAAAAGGGCAAGGTTTGGAATAAAGCTCTATAAAATGTGCGAAAGTTCAACCGGATACACATCCGCTTTTCGCATATATGAGGGGAAAGATAGCCAACTAAACCCACCAGGATGCCCTACTTATCTGGGGACATCTGGAAAAATTGTTTGGGAGCTGATAAGTCCATTTTTTCAAAAAGGCTACAATCTATATGTGGACAATTATTACACCAGCATACCCCTATTTAAAAGTCTGGTTGAACACAACATCGGGGCTTGTGGGACCATCCGTAAAAACCGTCAGGGGTTTCCACAACCATTGGTCAACCAAAAGTTTCAAAAGGGGCAGTCAGGGGCTGTACGCAACGGAGAGCTGCTTGCCCTGAAATATAGGGATAAGAGGGATATTTTTGTCCTCAGCTCGATCCACACAGATGCCACAAGGGCCACTATAGAACTAGGATCCACCACTCCGAAGCAAAAACCTGTGTCAGTCATTGACTACAACAAACACATGGGGGGTGTGGACCTTGCAGACCAGGTTCTACAGCCATACCAGGTATCAAGAAAGTCCTATACCTGGTATAAAAAGTTGGTTATTTATTTGTTTCAGGTGGCCACATACAATTCTTTTGTGTTGTACAAAAAAGCAGGAAATTCAGATCCTTTTCTTGATTATCAAGAAAAGGTAATTGAAAATCTTGTCTTTCAAAGTGTTAGCCCCGCTCATCCATTAGAATCTGAGGATGTGAAAAGACTCACTGAGCGACATTTTATTGCACTTATTCCAGCAACGGAAACAAGAAGGAACCC
The DNA here is from genome assembly GCF_046119375.1 of Phyllobates terribilis. NCBI lineage: Eukaryota > Metazoa > Chordata > Amphibia > Anura > Dendrobatidae > Phyllobates > Phyllobates terribilis. Next base: position 102,526,781 of record NW_027362767.1, read on the forward strand.
CCAGAAAAGATGTCGTGTATGTACTAAGAGAGGAATGAGGCGTGATACCCGCTACTATTGCGCACAATGCCCATCATTGCCAGCCTTATGCGTCACTGACTGCTTTAAAATCTTCCACACAGAACCACGTTTTTAAACTGTAAAAATGTATCCCAATTTGTCATTCAAACATTTGTTTCATTTAGTGAATGACACATTCGAGTAGAGCTCACTTAATTTCCAGGGGGGGTTCTCCAGAATCTAAACCTTCCATTGCGTGCTTGTTTCTGGAAATCATCCATTGAGTTAAAATGGTCACTAAACCCATAGATGAATTCCCAGAGGGGTTTCATTTCCAAAATGGGGTCACTTCACGGGGGATTCTTTAGCTCTGGTACTCTGAAAAGTGCCAGAACAGCATAATCCCCCCTGAAGTGACCCCATTATAGAAATGACACCTCTGTGGGAATTCATCTATGGGTTTAGTGACCATTTACCTATCTACTTATTTTCCCACCACTAGATTAATTTATACAGAGGAGTAGATTGTAAAATTCGGTCACTTGTTGTGGGTTTCCTCTGTTTAGGCACCTCATGGGCTCTCCAAATGCAACATGGCGTCCGCTATCCATTCCAGTCAAATTTCCATTCCAAAAGTCAAATGGCGCTCCTTACCTTCCAAGCCATGCCGTGCACCCAAACAGTGGCTTTGCACCACATATGGGGTATCAGTGTGCTCAGGAGAAATTACACAACACATTTTGGGGTCCATTTTTTCTGGCTGCCCTTGTGAAAATTAAAAATTTGAGGTTAAAGTAGCAGTTTTGTGAAAAAAAGTTAAATGTTCATTGTTTTCTTCCACATTCCAAAAATTCCTGTGAAGCACCTGAAGGGTTAATAAACTTCTTGAATGTGGTTTTGAGCACCTTGAGGGGTGCAGTTTTTAGAATGGTATCACTTTTGGGTATTTTCTGTCATAAAGGCTCCTCAAAGTCACTTCAAATAAGATGTGGTCCCTAAAAAAAATGTTTTTGTAAATTTTGTTGTAAAAATGAGAAATCGCTTCAACTTTTAACCCTTTTAGCTTCCTAACAAAAAAAAAATTTTGGTTCCAAAATTGTGCTGATGTGAAGTAGACATGTGGGCAATGTTATTTATTAACTATTTTGTGTGATATATCTCTCTGATTAAAGGGCATGAAAATTCAAAGTTTGAAAATTGCAAAATTTTCAAAATTTTCACCAAATTTCCGATTTTTTCACAATCAAACGCAAGTGATATCAAAGAAATTTTACCACTATCATGAAGTACAATATGTCACAAAAAAACAATCTCAGAATCAGGGGGATCCGTTGAAGCGTTCCAGAGTAATTACCTCATAAAGTGACAGTGGTCAGAATTGAAAAAATTGGCCCGGTCACGAAGGCAAAAACAGGCTCTGGCGCGAAGTGGTTAAAATCACCTCCCCAACCGTTTTACTAATCATGTTTATCTGTATCTTGGCTGGAAAATAATTTGGGCTTTGTAGCAGTGTGCAGTACTGATTCTATTAGGCCATGTATACTAAGCTCCACCAGATTTAAAATTACTAATCATGTTTATCTGTATCTTGGCTGGAAAATAATTTGGGCTTTGTAGCAGTGTGCAGTACTGATTCTATTAGGCCTTCTATACTAAGCTCCACCAGATTTAAAAATACTAATCATGTTTACCTGTATCTTGGCTGGAAAATAATTTGGGCTTTGTAGCAGTGTGCAGTACTGATTGTATTAGACCATCTATACTAAGCTCCACCAGCTTTCAAATTAATAATAATTTTTAGCTGCATCTAGCTCGGAAAATAATTTTGGGTCTCCTAGATGCGCAAGACACATGAGTGCCTTCTTGCTGCACTATCTGCAACATGACCCTCAGATTGTCAGAATTCGAAGTAATCCTGACTACTGGGTTGCCACACTCTTAGATCCCCCACACTCTTCGATCAACCTTTTCATTTTAATAAAGAACAAAAAATGGTAATTTTTGAAATTTTAAGCATTAGCAGGTTATTAGAAACTGAAATCAAACAGTTTTCAACTCAAAACTTTATTCTAGGTGATGTTACATTTGCACATAGGACCCCTTGTTTGAAAGGAGCTTCTGAACTGTCTCGTCCATTGAATTTGTCAGGTTTTGGATGGTTTCTGCTTCAATTGTTTTGCATGAGGACAGAATACCCTCCCAGAGCTGTTGCTTAGATGTGAACTGTCTCCCGCCATCATAGACACTCCTTTTGATGATGCTCCAGAGGTTCTGAATGGGGTTGAGGTCAGGGGAGCATGGGGGTCACACCATAAGTTTGTCCCCTTTTATGCCCATATCAGCCAGAGATGCAGATGTTTTATGTGCAGCATGAGATGGTGCATTATCATGCATGAAAATGATCTTGCTGCGGAATACACGGTTCTTCTTCTTGAACCATGGCAGGAAGTGCTGTTTGAGAAACTCTACATACATTATGGAGTTCATCTTTACCCCTTCAGGGATCCTAAAGGGGCCGACAATCTCTCTCCCCTTGATTCCAGCCCAAAACATTACTCCACCTCCTCCTTGTTGGCACTGTAGCCGTGTTTGCGTGGGGTGTCCATCAACAAGCCATCCTCCTCTCCATCCATCTGGACCATGGAGCGTTGAACGGCACTCATCGGTGAACAAGACAGTTTTGAAGTCAGTCTTCATGTATTGTTTGGCCCACTGGAGCCATTTCTGCTTGTGTACAGTGGATAGAGGAGGTCGACAGGATAGCTTACGCACAGCTGCAAACCTCTGAAGGACCCTGCATCTTGTTGTTCGGGGGATGTTGGAGGCATCAGCAGCTTCAAAAACTTGTCTGCTGCTATGACAAGGCTTTTTTGCCGCTGCTCTTTTAACCTGACATAATTACCTGTAGGAAAGAGTCCTCAATTTTCCCTTATCAGCACGCACACGTGTGTACTGTGAATCAGCTACATACTTCTTGATTGTGCGATGATCAGGATGAAGTGTCTTGGCAATGTTGATTGTAGTCATGCCTTGACCTAAAAACTCCACAATTTGTTGCTTCTCAGCAGCCGACACATCCTTTTTCTTTCCCATTTTGGCAGAAAATGTAGGCTGCTTAATAATGTGGGACAGCCTTCTTAAGTAGTCTTGCCTTTCATTGGACACACCTGCCAAACTAATTAGCACAGGTGTCTGCAATTGCTTACAGTGATATAAAGAGCCCTGACACACATCACCATCAATGAGTTTAACTGACAAACAAACAAATTCTTCCCTTATCACTCCTAAACACTTTTTGCATAATAATTTGGAACACAGTGTACATGTGCTTTTCCACAAAACACCAGTGGTTCACGTAGTGAATCTTACAGTTCTAACTTGCCAACCATGGTCTGTATGGAGTTGTTCAATAAAGGGCCCAAAATTAAGATAACATAGACAGGAGAGGTCTCTATGAATAGGAATTCCTATGAGTTTGATACCCTGTGAGGGCCAGGCAAAGGGAAAGTTGGACTGGATGGAATCCTGTATGGATTTGGGGAGGGAGACATCGAGGGCCTCAGACTTCGCTGCATTGATTCTAAAATTTGACCATGTTACAAAGTGATCTATTTCAGCCATAACAGCAGGGATGGATATATGTGATTGAGTGATATATACTAGGACATCATCAGCAAATGCAGAGCACTTGTACTCGGTGCCTCCCACCTCAATCCACCTAATATTGGGGTTATGGCGAATTGATGAGAGCAGGTGCTCCGTCACTAGGATGTATAAGAGAGGGGACAGAGGACATCCCTGCCTTGTCCCATTGGAGATTATGAAAGGTGATGAAAATGTTCTGACGCGTGCCCTGGGCCTTGGGACACCCGGAGACGGACCCTTTTTGGTGGATGCTGGTGGTTGTAGTCTCTGTGGCGGCGACCCGGTTCCGTGGCTCAGGGCGGTCAAACCAGTGGCGGAACTATTTATGTGGTTTTGATGTTTAAATGTCCGACTATGCCACCTGTGGATTGCGGTCAGAGTGAACCGCCGCTGCAGGGCAGAACGCTGAGGCTGGTGTTGTGGGTGCAGCAGAGTGTAGTATAACTCCCCTCGGGAGGAGTATAGCCTCAGGGCAGTGTATGCGGAGGATGGGGGTGATGGTGCAGGGCAGCAGCAGTAACAACACGGAGTCAGTGATGCAGTCCAGGGCTTTTACTCACAGTTCTTAATATCCAGACCACTTCTGCAGGTAACGGCTGCCCTCCTCGTACTGTGCTCACCAGGTGAGGGGCTCAGACAACTCCCAGATAACTTTGGAGTGCTTCACAGTACCCCATTTGTGTGTCCTTTGTCTGGCCTTTCTTACCAACGCTTCTGTCCAGCTGCCTCGGGCCTCCTCTTGGTAAACTTGGCGCCAGTTTCCCTGACCCTATGTGGTGCCTTCCTAGCGGGTGTAGCGAGGGGCTGCGCCACATAAAATGTCACAGCCTCCGGTTTCTAGCTGAGGGTTGTTTCCCGTCTCCACTAGTTTTGGGGACCGGTCTCCCCCTTTGGCCTGACCCCTCCACGCAGGTGGATTCGGGTGTGCGGTGGTGACTCGCCCGTCCGCACTCCTGGGATCCCTTCGTTCCTCGTTCCTGAAGCCTTCACTGCTCCTCTTCCTTCCTTCTCCCTCTTCCAGGCCTGGGCCTCTGTTATTAGGCCCGCCTCCGGAGCAGAGCTCATGCAGAGCCCCTGCTCCCTGTCACTTCTGCTCAGACTTCTCTGCACTGAACTAAGATGTTGCCCACCTTTTATACTCCCTTCTCAATGCACCCAGGAACTGCTTCCTCCCTGCTCCTGCACTACAGGGTTCCCCTTCCTCGGTGTTCCCTCCCCCCACTCCAGCCAGGGACAGGGACTGTCGTGCCCATCTCAGGGGCATATTGGTCGCCCTGCCCCACGGCAATGTGGTGTAATGCATGCAGGTGTCGGGGTCCTGATCCACACTCCATCCTTACCTGAGAGTGAGATATCACACCTCTGGGTGAGGTGCAATACCTCTGCAGCAACTGAGCCCTCGGGGTGCTACAGTTCCATTTATCTTCAGCCTAGGTGACGTATTGCGATACAGGCCCGTGATTTTGGCTATAAAAGGGTCCCCTAGACCCCTACCCCCGTGCCAGGAGACTCTATGGAATGCTTTCTCAGCATCCAACGAGAGTATCTAATTACAAATTTTTAACTGCATCTAGCCCAGGAAAGTCTTTGTGTCTAGTAGCAGTGTCTGCTAGTCAGTGGATTATCCCAGCTGTTAAGCAAGCTACACCACCTGTAGTTTGGACACTTAATTTTTTCAAAGGAAATTCTTCGGGACCCCGGGATACTCAGTGAAGAGCATCAGGAGGCACCCCAAGGCATAGGGGCTGGGACTGGCGGTAGGATGCCTTGCGGTGGACCGCCGAGCTCGGAGCTGGAATTACGCGGCTGCTGGCATGAGACTTCCCTCCAATAGATCCTTGTAAAAGGATTTAAAGTGTATTCATTCAAATTAGAGAGACAATTTAAATTAAAAAGCTTAGACCTGCCTCCACCACAGGGGAGCTCGCTCGACCCACCTGCGGACAGGCACCAGTATTGGGAGAGGGGGACTGGCCGTCAGGGTCCACCGCAGCTCTGGCACAAAGCCGGCGACACGGAGGTCGCACGGGCAGGAACGGACTGGCCGTGTCGGCTTCGCACTTTTTTGGTTTTAGAAGGGCATGACATGCCTATATCTGTGTCTCCCCCTCCTTTTACTCCTCCACCTCTTTTCTTTTCGCATGACTATATGTTCTTGTCACTTTTCCATGTGTTAGTTGTGTCTTCTGAGAAGTTTGTCAGGTTTTGGACACCTTTTGAAGGTGTTTTCTATGTGTTTTTGTTTGCCTGCCATTGGTTTTAACGGTGTTCGAAGGTGTTCGATGAACAGTTCGACGAACAGTTCGGCGAACATACGGGTGTACGACGAACCGAACCGAACTCGAACACTATGGGGAAGGCTCAACACTATTAAAGACAGTTGTTTTACAGTCACCTGTACAAAAGACTCCTGTTCACAGACTCAATTAATCAGTCAGACTAACCTCTACAACATGGGCAAGACCAAAGAGATTTCTAAAGATGTCAGGGACAAGATCATAGACCTGCACAAAGCTGGAATGGGCTACAAAACCATAAGTAAGACTCTGGGTAAGAAGGAGACAACTGTTGGTGCAGTAGTAAGAAAATGGAAGACATACAAAATGACTGTCAATCGACATCGATCTGGGGCATCATGCAAAATCTCACCTCGTGGGGTATCCTTGATCATGAGGAAGGTGAGAAATCAGCCTAAAACTACACGGGGGGAAATTGTTAATAATCTCAAGGCAGCTGGGAACACAGTCACCAAGAAAGCCATTGGTAACACATTACGCCTTAAAGGTTTAAAATCCTGCAGTGCCCGCAAGGTCCCCCTGCTCAAGAAGGCACATGTGCAGGCCCATCTGAAGTTTGCTAATGAACACCTGGATGATTCTGTGAGTTATTGGGAGAAGGTGCTGTGGTCAAATGAGACAAAAATTGAGCTCTTTAGCATTAACTCAAATCTCCATGTTAGGAGGAAGAGAAATGCTGCCTAAGACCCAAAGAACATGGTCCCCACTGTCAAGCATGGAGGTGGAAACATTATGTTTTAGGGGTGTTTCTCTGCTAAGATCCATGTACCGTAAAATCCTGAGTGATAACCTCTTTCCCTCCGCCAGGACATTAAAAATAGGTCGTGGCTGGGTTTTCCAGCAAGACAATGATCCAAAACATACAGCCAAGGCAACAAAAGAGTGGCTCAAAAAGAAGCACATTAAGGTCATGAAGTAGCCTAGCCAGTCTCCAGACCTTAATCCCATAGAAAACTTCTGGAGGGAGTTGAAGCTCCGAGTTGCCAAGCGACAGCCTCAAAATCTTAATGATTTAGAGAGGATATAGAGTGGACCAAAATTCCTCCTGACATGTGCGCATACCTCATCAACTACAAAAAACGTCTGACTGCTGTGCTTGCCAAAAATTGTTTTGCCACTAAGTATTAAGTGGTGTTTGCCAGAGGGATAAAATACTTATTTCTCACTGCAAAATGCAAATAAATATATCTAGTTTATACAATGTGTTTTTCTTGATTATTTGGGGATATTCTATCTCTTAATGTTAAAATTAACCTACCCTTAAAATTATAGACTGTTCATGTCTTTGTCAGTGGGCAAACTTACAAAAACAGCAAGGGATCAAATAACGATTTCCTTCCCTGTATGTAGTTGGAAACTGTTTGGACTCATGGCTGGGCTTGTATGGAAAGGAGCACTATCTGACTGTTATAGCATATTGCAGGTACCATTTGCAGAGCCCCACAAGTGCCAAAACAGCAGAAAACCCATAAAAGTGACCTTATTTAGTTAATTACACCCCTCAATGAATTCATCTATGGATGTGCTGACTATTTTGGTCTTTGGAGATATCCAGAAAAAAAACATGAATTGGATGCTGGAGAGTGAAAATTACAAATATGTCAGTTTTTCGCCCAATACATTGTGCTCAATTTGTGCTTCTGGGGACCCGCACCCAATACAATTTTAACTTGTATCTTCTCGCTACAATAATGCCACACATGTGGATGCTAACTGTTGTTTAGAAACATTGTGGGGCTCAGCAGGGTAAAAGATGGGGACATTTGGATATGGGAGCACAGATTTTGTTTGTTTTTTTCCTGAGCCTTTTGACCTTCCAGTAATGTTGAAATCCCCTATTTTTCAATTGGCAGATAACAGACCTGAGTGGTGGCTCTTTTTGTGTGCTGATTTGAAGATATTATTGGTTACATTTTGGAGTACATAACATTTTTGATCATTTTCTGTTGAAGGCTAGGTTCACTTTTATCCTGTGCCCTACACTAAACACATACTTTCACGTTTCCGTCTAAATCCCCAGAAATCACGATTATAGGAAACCCCCTATGGAACCACTCCTTTTAATTAAGCAAATCGAGTCACTTTTGGTTATGTCTGGCCTCTATTCTGGTGCTATCCTATCTTTTTAGACATGCAGAAAAATATAATCTATCACACTATTTTTTTGCACTAAAAAGATGCTTAAAATGACGGAACACAACCGGAACAGAAGCCAGACGGAATCCAAAGTGACTCCATCTGCCCCATTCTAGGGCATGTCTCTATCAGGGTTTTGTCTCAATCACATTTTTGGGGGGATTTTGATGGAAACCCGGTTGTATGTTCTCAACATAGAGCACAAAATAAATGTAAACTGAGCCTTATACTGATTTTTGGCAGGCAGAATGAGCTAATAAGCAGAAACTCAAGAATTGTTTTTATTTAATTTATTTATTTTTTTTATTTTACTGAGTTCATCATGCGGTATAGGTGATAAGACGGCTTAGTTCTTCAGGTTACTATGATTATAATTCCAGAATTCTATATTTATTTCTTTTTATTCATGTGTTGCTTCTTTTATACTCTAAAAACAATTCATTTGCCATAATCTGACAGCTATACATTTTTTTTATTTTTCCACTGACAGATCTGTATGAGTGCGTTTTGTGGGACGAGATGATGTTTTCTGTGATGCCTTTTTCTCTGTTTTTTTTTTTTATAAAGGATTTCTTTTTATTCTTATTTTTGATCATCAGTATGATGAAAATGCAACATTTTTGACAATTATTTAAAACTGATGGTGACCAAGGCAAACGTGTTTATGATACCCTTCTGCAGTACCTGACAGCCGTCTGATCTTCTCGGTGATATCACTGAGGTTCTCTAGACTAATGAATCAAAATGTGAAATATTTGGTTTTACCAGAAGGCAGTTTGTTTGCTACAGAAGCAAGGAATTGGGGGAACTATATGCAGGTGGGTAAAGGATTGTCTAAATGACAGGAAACAAAGAGTTGTTATAAATGTTACGTTCTTAAAATGGGATATAGTCAGTAGTGGGGTATCGCAGGGATCTGTGCTAGGACCGATTCTTTTTTTTTTCAAATTCAATGTTTATTGAAGAAACTGTTAACAGATAATAAACACGATAACACAATAATGCAAAATTCAATGCCCATTAGGGCAGTAATCAAATAAAGTGTAGAACACCTTATCTAGACAACAAGAATGAAATAGTAGACAATGATGCTCTTCTACTTCATGTCCAATAAAAAAATTAAGGAGGGAAAGAACATAGGGAAAGGGGTTGAGAGGGAACCTCACATACCAGGAAGATGTATTAGCCTTAACCCCTTTACCCCCAAAGGTAGTTTGCACGTTAATGACCAGGCCAAGTTTTACAATTCTGACCACTGTCATTTTATGAATTAATAACTCTGGAACGCTTCAATGGATCCCATTGTAAGAATGTTTTTTCGTGATATAGTGTACTTCATGATAGTGGTAAAATTTATTCTATATGTCTTTATAGAATTATTTGTGAAAAAATCAGAAATTTGTCAAAAATTTCGCAATTTTTTAAATTAGAATTTTCGTGCCCTTAAATCAGAGAGATATGTCATACAAAATAGTTAATAATAACATTTCCCACATGTCTACTTTACATCAGCAAAATTTTGGAACCAAAATTTTTTTTGTTAGGAAGTAAAAAGGGATAAAAGTTGACCAGCGATTTCTCATTTTTCCAACCAAATTTACAAAACCATTTTTTTATGGACCACATTACATTTGAAGTGACTTTGAGGGGCCTTTATGACAGAAAATACCCAAAAGTGACACCATTTTAAAAACTGAACCCCTCAAGGTGCTCAAAACCACATTGAAGAAGTTTATTAATCCTTCAGATGCTTCACAGGAATTTTTGGAATGTGGAAGAAAACAATGAACATTTAACTTTTTTTCTCAAAAATGTTACTTAACACCCAATTTTTTTATTTGTTGTGCAACCTTGAACCCCCAGGTTCTTCACAGAAGTTCATAAAATGGAGCCGTGAAAATAAAATGTTCACATTTTTCCCACAAAAATGTTTTTCAGCCCCCAGTTTTGTGTTAGGTGTCGGTCTGGTGCTGGATTCGAAATGGGTCCAGGACCTTCTGTGGTCTCCCATTTTGGGCCAGCTGGGGCTGATGCTGCTATGCTGCTCAGCATCACCATCAGCCTCAATGCCTAGCTGGTCCGCAAGCACTGTTTATCTCCCAGGTAGTTGTGCCTAGCAATGTTAAGCCTGGGTTGCAGAGGGAGACGGGGCTTGTGGAATCTAAGTCCAGGATTTGCCGCACTGAGCATGTCCGTGACTTGGCGGATCATGATTGGTGGTCTGGTACCCACCTGACCCGGTGACCTGGCACCGCCTGATTGGTCCACGGGTAACGTCACCAATGGCGCATCGGTGGGCAGCGCTTTGTCTTTAAAAGGCCTGCCCACAAACATGGCGACGCGCTCAGATCATTGAGCATGTGTTGCGGTGTGTGGATGACTGGTTCCACGTAGTTTCTGCAGGCAGGTTTAGAGAACGTAGGCAGGCTAGTGAAAGTAGGCAGGTAGCTTCGTCTAGCAGTCTGGCTCTGCCAAAGGGGTCGCCTAACACCCCGAGCAGCCTGCAGACGCCCTATTCATGGCTATCGCCTGTCTGTCACGTGGAATAGCTCCCTTCAGCACGCCGGCTGTTGGCACGTGTACCTGTCGGTGTAGTCACACCCGCACACTAGCGCCAACTCCTATTGCATAGCGCCTGTATCACAGACAGGGCTACTGCTTCTCCACCGGTCACACATCTCCCTGTGGTTCTTGGAGATTGTGTGAACCGTTATACCCACTCCGTGTGCATTAACACGGAGGGGTTAATCAGTTAGGTGCGTCTCCGGATGCTCATCTCCCGTGCAGTTAACGGAGATAGAGCGTACCGCTATACCCGTTCCTGTGTGGAGAAACACGGAAGGGTTTAGTATTTAAGTTGTCGCTTTCCTTTCTACCCGGAAAGTGTTCGGCAGCTGCCTCCCAGGCTGCATTGCAGACCCCGGGGTCGGTTGCGTTCCATTTTAATAAAGTTGTCTGCAACCGCCCTCCTAACAGTATCTGAGCGCCAAGGTCTTGCCGAACATGGCCGACAACCAACAACTGCAGCGGTATATACAGCAACTGGAGGCCAGACCTAGAACTCTGGAACAATCTGCTCCGGTCGCTGATATCACTGCAGTAGCTTCCCAGGCGGCTACTCTTGCAGCCAACATTATTAATTCGGCTGCGGTGAATACTGCAACCACGGCAAGTGCTCCATTACCCCGGTTTGCTCTCCCGGAGAAATTTTCTGGGGACAGTAAACTCTGTAGGGGTTTTATTAACGTATGATCCATTCATTTGGAGATGATGGAGGCACGGTTCCCCTCCGAAAGAGCCAAAGTGGGATATATCATTTCTTTACTTTCTCACAGGACTCTGGAGTGGGCTACTCCTCTATGGGAGCGGAACGACCCGGTTGTAGTAAACGCGGGTCTTTTTCTTAAGACCCTAAAAAATGTTTTCCTGGGTCCTCAGGTCACGCATGATACGGCTCTTAAGCTTCTTGCGTTGGTCCAGGGTTCGGCCACCGCCAGCCACTATGCCGTCCAGTTCAGAACCCTAGCGGCTGAACTGGATTGGTCTGAGCGGTCGCTTATTCCCGTGTTCTGGAGGGGTCTGGCTGGGCATATTAAAGATGCTTTATCTACCAGAGAAATTCCAACCTCTCTGGAGGAGTTAATATCTCTCGCTGACCGTATTGACTTGCGTCATGTGGAACATAAGTTAGAGCTGGAGGTTGCTAGACCTCAGCATCTGTTGGCACCAGGCTCCTTTAGACCCAAACCTAAGACTCTCGACCCGGAGCCTGAGGCTATGGATATATCCCGGACTGAGTCTAGTCCCTCTCGTTCCCGACCCGCACATCTCTTGGAGCACCCCGTAAATAAGGGTTCCAAGCAGTCGGTAAAATGAGTAGGTCTTACCACCGTTGGAGGAGGTGTATTAAAGTCCGGGACTCCTTCCTCCCAATTATCATATAATGTGACATTGTCCTTTGGTAAATCTACAGTTACTGCCAAGGCGTGGGTGGACTCTGGTGCTGATGGCAATTTTTTATCATCTACATTTGCCCAGAGGCATGCCATCCCTACTGTGTTACTCTCCAGACCAATAAACATTTGTGTTGCCAATGGTTCACTCCTGGATGTGCAAATCACCCATCAGTCGATCCCTCTCACCATGTCATTCCCTCAGGGCCACCGGGAGGTCATCTCATTTCTTATTATTCCCGGTGGATTAGACGAGGTGTTACTGGGTCTCCCCTGGTTACGTTGTCATACTCCACACACTGACTGGAAGACAGGGAGAATTTCTTCCTGGAGTGAGAATTGTGCATCTCAGTGTTTGGTCAAAATCACCCGGAGGGTAGTCTCTGATCCTCCTATCATTGCGACATCCGGTACAGATTCCTGGTCTGTTTCCAGGACCCGGTCCTTGTCAGATTTTGTCGCAAAAAATTCTCAGGAGGAGACGGTGGCTGCAGTGTCCTCCAACCCGGTTCCGTTGGGGAGGTTGTTTGCTTCCCCTAATCTACAGAGTATGGTGCTCTCCTGGGCTCATGACCCTAAGACCGGAGCTCACCTGGGGGTCAAACGTACCACTAAGTTCCATTCAACGGTCCTATTGGTGGCCCCGGTGGCGCCAGGACGTCAAGGACTTTGTTCTCGCGTGTCTCGTCTGTGCGAGAGATAAATCTTTCCGCCAGAGACCGGCGGGTCCTTTCCCTCTGTCACCCGTGAAGGATCCCACACATAGAGAACCAGCTGTCACTTTTTGCCATCCTGCTTCCCGCCCTAAAAAAAGGTATCCTGTACACCGGCGGGGTCACAGTTTCGTGAATCCTCTCTGTGACCCGATGGACCACATCATTGCCCCCCGGCTCATTGAGGAAAAAGAGCGTCAAGTGGAGGGGGATAATGTTAGGCATCGGTCTTGTGCTGGATTCGAAAGGGGTCCAGGACCTTCTGTGGTCTCCCATTTCAGTCCAGCCAGGGTTGATGCTGCTCAGCATCATCATCAGCCTCAATGCCTAGCTGGTCCGCGAGCGCTGTTTATCTCCTAGGTAGTTGTGCCTAGCAATGTTAAGCCTGGGTTGCAGAGGGAGACAGGGCTTGTGGAATCTAAGTCCAGGATTTGCCGCACTGAGCATGTCCGTGACTTGGTGGATCATGATTGGTGGTCTGGTACCCACCTGACCCGGTGACCTGGCACCGCCTGATTGGTCCACGGGTAACGTCACCAATGGCGCGTCGGTGGGCAGGGCTTAGTCTTATAAAGGCCCGACCCACAAACATGGCGACGCACTCAGATCATTGAGCATGTGTTGCGGTGTGTGGACGTCTGGTTCCACGTAGTTTCTGCAGGTAGGTTTAGAGAAAGTAGGCAGGCTAGTGAAAGTAGGCAGGTAGCTTCGTCTAGCAGTCTGGCTCAGCCAACGGGGTCGCCTAACACCCCGAGCAGCCTGCAGACGCCCTATTCACGGCTATCGCCTGTCTGTCACGTGGAATAGCTCCCTTCAGTCCGGTAGCACGCCGGCTGTTGGCATGTGTACCTGTCGGCGTAGTCACACCCGCACACTAGCGCCAACTCCTATTGCGTAGCGCCTGTATCGCAGACAGGGCTACTGCTTCTCCCCCGGTCACACGTCTCCCTGCGGTTCTTGGAGATTGTGTGAACCGTTATACCCACTCCGTGTGCATTAACACGGAGGGGTTAATCAGTTAGGTGCGTCTCCGGACGCTCATCTCCCGTGTAGTTAACCGAGATAGAGCGTACCGCTATACCCGTTCCTGTGTGGAGAAACACGGAAGGGTTTAGTATTTAAGTTGTCGCTTTCCTTTCCACCCGGAAAGTGTTCGGCAGCAGCCTCCCAGGCTGCATTGCGGACCCCGGGGTCGGTTGCGTTCCATTTTAATAAAGTTGTCTGCAACCGCCCTCCTAACATTTTGCATTTTCATAAGGGTAACCGAAAAATTGCACCATGCAACTTGTTGTGCAATCTTTCCTGAGAAAGTCGATACCCCATATGTGTGAGAAAACCACTGCTTGGGCGCACGGCAGGGTTCAGAAGGGAAGGAGCACGATTTAACTTTTTGAATATAAAATTTGCTTGAATAATTAGCGGATGCCATGTTGCGTTTGGAGAGCCCCTGATGTGCCTAAACAGTGGAAACCCCTCACAAGTGACACCATTTTTGGAAACTAGACACCTCAGGGAGCTTGTCTACATGTGTGATGAGCACCTTGAACCCCCAGGTGGTTCACAGAACATGGAGCTGTGAAAATAAAATTTTCACATTTTTCCCACAAATATGTTTTTCAGCCCCCAGCTTTGCATTTTCATAAGGGTAACAGGAGAAATTGCATGATGCAATTTGTTGTGCAATCTCTCCTGAGTAAGCCGATACCCCTTATGTGTAGGAAAACCACTGTCTGGGCACATGAGAGGGCTCAGAAGGGAAGGAGCGCCATTTGACTTTTTGAATGTAAAATTTGGTTGAATAATTAGCGGACACCATGTCAAGTTCGGGGAGCCCCTGATGTGTCTAAACATGGAAACTGCCCACAACTGCCCCCATTTTGGATACTAGACCCCACAAGGAACTTATCTAGATGTGTGGTGAGCATCCTGAACCCTCAGGTGCTTCACAGAAGCTTATAATGTAGACCCGTAAAAATCAAAAAGCAAACTTTTTCCACAAAATTGATCTTTTAGCCCCAAATTTTTTATTTTCACAAGAGTAAGAGGAGAAAATGGACCCCAAAAACTGTTGTGCAATTTCTCCTGAGTACGCAGATACCCCATATATGGGAAAAAAACACTGTTTGGGTGCACGGCAGGGTTTTTGAATGCAAAATTGTCTGGAATCGAGAGCTAATGCCATGTCGCGTTTGGAGAGTCGGTGATGCGCCTACACAGTGGAAACCCCCCACAAGTGACCCCATTTTGGAAACTAGGATTTTATAAAGGGATATAGTGAACATTTTGAACCCAGAGGTACGACATAGAATTTGATAACATTAGGTCATCATATTGAATAAGTTGTCATTAGTCTTGAGTAGTGATGAGCGAGCACTAAAATGCTCGGGTACTCGTTGCTCGGGTCAAGCACATCGGAATACTCGGGTGCTCGACCCGAGCAACGAGCCCAATGTAAGTCTATGGGAAACTCGAGCATTTTTCAGGGGGCTCCCCCCAGCGGTCTGCAAAGGGCCTAAAAATTTCCCAAATCGATGGGAACAGTGCTCAAATGACATGGGAACAGCATGGGAAAGACCCCTGGAAGCATTTCTGACTCCCAGATCACTGCTGTCAACAACGTTGTCAGAGTATTACGCCACTTTACGGACTCACAATAAAACATACAAAAACGAAACCAAAATGGATTTTCCTGGGAAATATGTTCAGGAACATCCTTTCCAGGGTAATGACTTGTATATAAGGCAAAATAAATAACCAAAAACAAAAATACTCCTCCACACCTTGGGCTATGTTCACACGTAGCGTTTTTGATGCGTTTTTGGACTTTTGCATTGCTTTCAACCAAGACAAATGCATTCACCAGGAAATGCCATTTTAACATTTTACAACCTTATCTGGACATGTGGTGTGTGAGACATCATCAGACACATACATACAGTGCTGAAAAGACATGGGAACAGCATGGGGAAGACACCTGGAAGCATCTGTGACTCTCAGGTCACTGCCTAAAAGTGTGCCCATCATAAGTGATCCTTGACGCATGCAAAGATGCCTCCCGCCATGTACCTGTCATTGCAGACTTGAAACAATCACCGTCCACGTCCTTGTCCCAGTGCAGCGTTCAGTTGTCCCTACCCCATTCCTTGGAATGCAAGCGCAATTATTCAGCCAGCCACCCACCAACCCACGGCTGCAATACTATACTGCCAAATTTTTGACTTCTGCTTGCACTTGAAATGTGGCCTTTTAAGCTCTGGAGGCGAAAGCTGTCCACAATTTTATGGCGGCGGTGACCGGGTATCCATACTCGGTCCCCAGCCGCCACTATTTTACCCGGTGTCGTCTCCGCCTTCCAGAAGCACGGGTCCCACAACATTACCCATGCCCTCCCCAGTGCACTTACTGGGAAGGACCGCCTAACCACAAACACGTGGACAGGTGAATGTGGCCAGGGACGGTATGGAGCCAGTCCACAGCTTTTTCTGCTGAGAGTTGTATTTCACCACAGCCATATTCTTTAGCTTGGTGAAAGGACTGGCATAGAGGGAAACCGTATCTACTCTGGGAGCCATTTCTCCCAGGAAGTCCTCTAAAGCAGCTTTTGCAGAAGCAATGGCAACCCATCCAACATCAACTCGCACTTCTCGGTGGGGCTTTGACACACAAACATCGTTCTTTGCGCATTTAATTTCATGACTACAGAGTTGGGCATTGGCCTGATCTGCAATCCGGTTTGAGAAATAACATGCATAAGCACGTCCGAATCACATTAAAAAAACAGCCATAGAGTGTCCGGGAACCTTCCCCCACACTTTTCTTAGCCAGGGCTGCTTCTCAGAAAACCGGAGACTCCTCTGGTGGGCCCTGGCTTCTCCTTCAGGAGAGTTCATAGTGCTGAGGTGAGGCCATGATGATGATAGAGGCTGCCATCTGCTTAGTTTTCTGTTATTTGGAATGCAAGCGCTAGTATACAGGCAGCCAGCCACCCACCCACAGGCTGCAATACTAAAAAGCCAGAATTCTGGGCAGCTGCTTGCCCTTGAAATGTGGCCTTTTAGGCTCATGGAGGCAGAAGCTTTTCACAACCTCAAACCTCATGCCTCGTGTCCATACTCGGTCCCCAGCCGTGACTAATTCTCCCAGTGTTGTCTCCGCCTTCTACAAGCGCGGGACCCTGAACATTACTGCTGGTACTTTTCTGTGGGAATTTGCTTGCCTCCTACCAGCCTGGAATATTTCCAGTAAACTGTGGTACGACTCCATGGTATTAGCACTGCCCCCACTAACAGTAGCGAAGCCATCCCCATTTTCCTTCTCAGGAATTTTATTTGGTAGACTGAGTGGCTGCCCAACTACGTTAGTTTCTCACAAAGGAGCTGAAGATAGAGTGGCAGTAGGTGCACGTTTCTCCAGCCTATCAGATATTAGAGGGTGAACGGCAGCACATTGGATCAGTGGTTAGCACTGAAGCCTTGCAGCGCTGGGATCCTGGGTTCAAATGCCAGCAAGGACAACATCTGCAAGGACTTTGTAAGTTCTCCCCATGTTTGCGTGGGTTTCCACCTCAGTAAAAAAGCAGCCATAGAGTGTCCCGGAACCTTCCCACACACTTTTCTTAGCCAGGACTGCTTCTCGGCAGGGTTGGACGGTCCCACCAGAGAATCCTTCGGTGTGTCCTGGCTTCTACCTCAGGAGAGTTCATGATAGCGCTAACTTTGCAGCTGCTATGGGGCTCTTGAGCGGGGGAGAAAGGTGAGCCCTCAGAATCAAATCCTCTGGTTGGCACAATGTTTTTCAATCTGAAACAGCTTCTCAGCGGGAGTTGTATTACACCACAGCCATATTCTTGAGCTCGGTGAAAGGACCGGCATAGAGGGAAACCGTATCTACTCCGTCTGTCATTTCTCCGTCACCAGGTTCCGGCCATTGTCACACACGACCATGCCTGGCTGTATGATCAGTGGTGAGAGCCACAGATCAAGCTGCTGTGTTGCAGCTTTCAACAACTCTGCAGCGCTGGGCGGTTTGTCACCTAAGCTTTAAGCATGTTATCTTTAGCACACCCTGTTGCCGCTTGGCCAAGGCAGTGCTGCAGTGCTTTCAGCTTGTGACTGATGTGGTCATTTCGGAGATGGAGGAGAAGGTGCAGGAGCTGAACAATGTGATTACATTGAGGTTACATTGGCGACTCTATTTTTATACTAAAGAAAGATCCTACTGTTTGTTTGTTTTTACGTTATTTTTTAAGGCAAATGCATTCACCGGGATATGTCATTTTAACATTTTACAACCTTATCTGGCAATGTGGTGTGTGACACATCATCAGACACATCCTCTTTCATTTATGATGGAGGGACTCTGAAAGACACATAGAGCAGGGCCACAGTAACGAGTACGACATGATCCCATTAGAAAGGAGAGAGTCTTCTATACAGTTATAGGGTATACAGTGAGTCCAACGGCTAACCAAATTTAGGGAAAACCCCACAAAGAAATTAAAGACACGTTGAGCAGGGCAACAGTAACGACAAATTCCCATTAGAAAGGAGAGCGTCTCCAATAGTGTTGGCCTATGCAGTGAATGCAAGGGCTGCCAAAAATTTGGAGGCGCTCCAATACCACTTGCAAGAGACGTGGAGGAGGGCCTCATAAAAAAATGGCCCCATTAGAAAGGATTGGGCCTCCTATGCTTGTAATGCCCATGCACTAAGTGTATGGGCTGACAAACATTTACTCCTGGGGGTATACATGAACATACTGAATATTTTTTTTTTTTACGGGCATCATAAACACCCTTTAAAAAAATGATGTGGGTGTTGCATCACGGACCACAGTCACCCTGGTGATATGGTGGTGGAGGATGAGGAGAAGGAGGAGCACAAGAGCAAATAGCCAAATCAGGAAGCTTATACTCATGTGTGGGTGTGAAAAGGTGCATGGGAATACACCTCCCAAGAAAAGACACTGGATTTGAGTTTATGTTACGCTGCTATCATTCGGTGGTGTTGAGAAGTCTACCCCAATCCAGCCCTTGTTCATTTTTATAAGAGTCAGCCTGTCAGCATTTTCAGTTGACAGGCAAATGCGCCTATCGGTTATAATTCCACCAGTGGCACTTAAAACCCGCTCTGATAAAACGCTGGCGGCAGGGCAGGCCAGGTCTTCCAAGGCATAGAGAGCCAGTTCATTCCACGTAACCAGCTTGGATACCCAATAATTATAAGGCATAGAGGAATCATGGAGGACGATGGTACGGTCGGCAAGGTACTCCCTCAGCATCTCCCCAAACTTTGCACTCCTTGTGAGAGTACCCCACGCCTCAGGGCCTGTGCGATGGGAGGGGCTCAGAAAACTGTCCCAGAACTTTGACAGTGTTCCCCTGCCTCTGATGGATTGAAGTTGTGTCTCTCTCGCCTGTACTCTTTGGTTGGTCAATGAAGTGTGCCCTCTGCCACCAGCGTTTTCAGATGGGAATTTTTTTTAACAGTTCTGCAACAAGGGCCTTCTGGTGCAGCCCCATTTTTGTAGACCTGTCCGCCTCAGGAATAAGAGATATAAAGTTCTCCTTGTAGCGTGGGTCTAGAAGTGTCACCAACCAGTAATGACTGTCACCCAAAATTTTGAGAATGCGAGGGTCATGGGAAAGGCAGCGTGACATAAACTCAGCCATGCATTCCAGACTACTAACAGGCAAGACTAACGTGTCCTCACCAAGAGGATGACTGACCATGCTCTCCTCCTCCTCCTCCATTCTGTCCTCTGGCCATCCACGCTGAACAGACAGTATGACAGCTATGCAGGTAGTACCGTCTATAGCGCATGAAACTAGCTCCTGTCCTTCCTCCTCCTCCTCCTCTTCCTCATTGTCACCCAATCCACGTTGGGATGAGATGAGGCTGGGCTGTGTGTAATCACCTTGTATGGTTCGTTGCTCCATCTCATCGTGCTCCGCCTGCAATGCATCCTCTTTGATTGTGAGCAGAGAGTGTTTCAGAAGACTGAGAAGCGGGATGGTTACGCTAATTATGGCGTCATCGCCGCTCACCATCTTGGTGGAATCCTCAAAGTTTTGGAGGAAAGTACATATGTCTGACATCCATGTCCACTCCTGAGGTCTTATGTGTGGAATCTGAACTGAATACCAACGGCCTTGTTGATGCTGGTACTCAACAACTGCCCTCTTCAGCTCACAAATCCTTCCCAACATCTGCAGTGTAGAGTTCCAACACGTGGGGACATCACACACCAGTTTGTGAGCCGGAAGCTGCAAATGCTGCTAAAAAACGGCAAGGGCGGCGGAAGTTGTAGCTGACTTTCTAAAATGGGCACACAGGTGGCGTACTTTAACAAGCAGATCCGGAAGCTCAGGGTAGGATTTGAGAAACAGCTGAACCATGAGGTTAAGCACATGGGCCAGGTATGGTAGGTGTGTGAGCTCGCCTCACCGCAGAGCTACCACCAAGTTCCGGCCATTGTCACACATGACCATGCCTGGCTGTAGGTTCAGCGGTGTGAGCCACAGATCTGCCTGCTCTTTCAGAGCTGTCCACAACTCTTCAGCATTGTGCGATTTGTCACCTAAGAATATTAGCTAAAGCACAGCCTGTTGCCGCTTGGCCGAGGCAGTGCTGCAGTGCTTCCAGCTTGTGACTGTTGTGGTCATTTCAGAGATGGAGGCTGAAGAGGAGGAGGAGACTGAGGAGGATGAGGTGCAAGAGCTGTAAACCGTGGGGGCAACCCTGATTGACCTAGGGCCTGCAATCCTTGGCGTCGGGAGGACGTGTTCCATCGCAAGGTCCGACTGGGTCCCGGCTTCCACTATGTTAACCCAGTGTGCCTTATGTGAGATGTACCATCCCTGCCCACAACAACTTGTCCACGTGTCCGTGGTTAGGTGGAGTTTCCCGATAACTGCGTTGTTGAGGGCACGGCTAATGTTTTGGGACATGTGCTTGTGTAATGCGGGGACGGCACACTGGGAGAAATAGTGGCGGCTGGGGACTGAGTACCGAGGGATGGCCGCCGCCATCAGGTTGCGGAATGCTTCCATCTCCACGAGCCTAAAAGGCAACATTTCGTGCGCAAGCAGTTGTGAAATGTGAGAATTTAGTAGTGTGGCCTGTGGGGCGTTGGCTGCATATTTGCTCTTGCGTTCCAAGGACTGGGGTATGGACAACTGAATGCTGCGCTGGTACAAGGACATGGACATGCTTACTGATGCTGCTACTTGTGAGTGCGCAATGACAGGTGCAAGGCAGGAGGCATCTTCACGTGCAGCATGGACAAGGGGATTGGCTTGCATGCACAACAGCGGAAGAAGCAATGGTGCCACCTGCAGACACTGTTCTTGGACCCTGGAGTTTGGCCCACAAAGTCAGGTGCTTTGCTGCCATGTGCTTGATCATGTTGGTGGTGGTCAGGCTGGTCGTTTTGCCACCCCTGCTGATGCTGGCCTGGCAGGTGGTGCAAATGGCCTTTTTGGGGTTATCGGCAGAGTCTTTAAAAAAACAACCAGACTCGGGAAGACCTAACAGTTGTACAGGCAACTTCCTTCATGTTGGTGTTACGTGGAACGGTTGCCTGCCTTCTGTCTGCAGCCACCACACTGCTTCTTCCTGCCTGTTGGGGTGCTCTGCCTCCCTCCCCCTGTGTGCTGCTGTCCTCGCTCTGCATGTCCTCGTGCCAGGTTGGGTCAGTTACTATATCATCCACCACCTCGTCTTCCACTTCCGCACCCTGGTCCTCTTCCTGACTTTCTGGCAATTGTGTCTCATCATCGTCCACCTCTTGTGACACTTTCCCACCGTCGCCTTCGTGTGACCGTGGCTGCTCAAATATTTGGGCATCGCTACACGCCATCTCCTCTTGCCCCGCTTCAAGTGGACCGGGCAAGAGGCCCGAATCTATAATTGGAAAAGTGAACAGCTCTTCAGAGTGTCCAAGTGTGGGATCATTTGTCTCCGGGCACTCGGCATGGTGGGAGGAAGGAGGATCAGGGTGAGGAATATGCGGTCCAGACTCACGGCTGCTGAGACTTGACCGTGTGGAAGACAGGGTGGTGGTGGTGGTGGCTAAGTGACTGGAAGCATTATCCGCTATCCAACCAACAACCTTTTGACACTGCTCTGGGTTCAATAGTGGTGTGCTGCGGTCCCCTAGGAATTGGGACAGGAAGGTCGGGCAAGAAGATGTGGGTGTTTGTTTTGGCACAATTTCAGCTTGCCCACGGCCTTGTCCTCAGCCTCTGCATGCACCATCATCATCACGTCCAGTTCCCCATGCCTTGCCACGTGCCTTGCCCATTTTAAATGGAGGACAGTATCTTCCACGCTCACTACAAATGACTGTTTTTGGAGCGAACTTATATGTGATCCGTGTGACTGAGAAAACAGAGTTTTAAATACCTGGCCTGTAGGTAAGTAGTTTGAACAGCAAACTGGTGTGAATTGCTTCACTGACACACTGAAAGAAATTTTTAATGGAGGCCAGAAATGGCAGTATTTTCTGACAATTTATATGTGATCCTTGTGACGGAGAAAGCACAGTTTTAAATAGCTGGATTTCTAGCGCTGTAATATGGAAAGGACCTGGCTGTATTCTGCAGTGCCAACAAGCAAATGGCGCAGAAAAACAGTGTTCTCTGGATTGCTTTTTAAGCAAATAATGAGGATCAAGATCCAAAAAAAAGTATTCCTGGTCCCTGAGACCTGGGCCTTTTGTATAGAAATATCTAACAGTAGCAGAAGGCAGAATTGGAATGGAGCCTCTTGTGCTATATGCACTGCAGTCTGCTATATACACTGCCTGCTTATATACCCTGCCTGCCTGATATTTCTGCAGATGGATTAGTTAGTCCTCAAAAGGACTGTTTGTTAAGATGGATATGTGTAATGTACAGTTTTTCTCCCTACACTACCTAATACACAAGCAAATCTGTCCCTGACACAGCAGCACCTCTCCCTACTCTGCCTGATTCTGGAGTGACTGTGACGAGCACAGTGGCGCCAGGTCTGATATAGACCTGATGATGCTGTGTGCCAAGCCAATCACTGTAATGCCACAACCACCATGGCTGCGGCATTACAATGAGTGGCAGGCAATCCCTGCATGTTGATTGGTGCTCTAAAGAGCGCCAAACATGCAGGCAGGGGACCCTAGCTCCCACCGAGCAACCCCGGAAATACTCTGCGAGCGCCGAGCATCTCGAGCAGTGAGATGCTCGATTGTTGACTCTACAAAGAGTTCCTGCCCTATTGCATACTTCATCTCAGTTTATAATGGGTTTTTTTGGTGCTCACTGAATTTGTTTTAGCTGGATAACATTAGTGACTTGGGTCACAATATAGCGATTTACTGCCATCCCATTCAAGAAGCCAAAGGACTTTGCTGGAATTCCATGCATTTTGATATGTGGGATCCCATGAATTCAACAAATTACAAGGGGTTATCCCATAAGCCACACTTAGCACATATCCACAGGATGATCAAGAGAGCCAAAATAGTCCCAAAGTCCCTTGTGCGCAGAGAGCTACAGTGCATGTATCTCCACAGCTCCATTCATTTTTATAGGTCTATAGTAGTGGTAGTGTGCTTGGGTGATCGGCAGTCATGCACGTATACTACTGTTCAATTCACATTGGACCGTATTTGATGGGGGTGTAAGTGGTTGGACCCTGACTGATTGTACCATGTCTAATTTATATACAATATATTGTTGGTGGTATAACTTCTTTAAGAAAGGACTAGAGATGAGCGGTGTTCGACTCGAACTGTTCGCCAATCTCAAATTCGAGCTGTTTTGAGCGGTGTTCGAGCCGTTCAGCGAACACGAACGATTTGAAAAAAATCCGGCTGTTCGAGGTTATGTTCACTGTTCGTGCACCAAAATCATAACTGGATTTTTTCACAGTAATGCTGATAATCAATGTTAATACGCAGTTTGAGTGTACAGCGGGGTGGCGGGAGGCGCAGGGGATGGATCTCTGCAGAAATAATGAAGATCTCCATTTTTTTTTCTCTTTCCCGCATTTACAGTGGGGAGGTGCAATCTGTCAGCCTATCAGCAGTGCACACACGGAGCGAACAGCTTTTTTTCACACAAGCAAGGGCATGTGTCATTGGCAGTCTATGTCACATGTCCTTGCCCTATAAGACCCAGCCATTTTCCCCGTCGCCACCAGTTTCTCACTGCTGCAGCTGCGTGTTAGACGGCACCGCTGTTGCTGTGTGCGCTATACTTTCAGTGTTAATTTCAAGCCAATTTTCGCACAAATCTACAGATAGCTTGGGAGTAGGGAATAGTTGTGATTGCAGTCCTTTTGAGGACTAGGTTACATCATTTCCTACGACTTTTATCAGGCAGGTCTGTGCTCTTAAATAGATAGGTTGGGAGTAAAGACTAATTGTAATTGCAGTCCTTTTCAGGGCTAGGTTACATCAGTTCCTATCACTTTTATCAGGCAGGTCTGTGCTTTTAAATAGATAGGTTGGGAGTAAAGACTAATTGTAATTGCAGTCCTTTTCAGGGCTAGGTTACAGCTTTTCCTACGACTTTTAGCAGGCAGGTCTGTGCTCTTAAATAGATAGGTTGGGAGTAGGGACTAATTGTAATTGCAGTCCTTTTGAGGACTATTTTGCAGCATTTCCTAGGACTTTTTGCCAGGCAGGTCTGTGCCAGTGCTGTGCAAGTGTTTTTCACAGCATTTGGCTAAATCTAGCTAAAAATAATAAGGGCAAAAAAACAACTATAAGACCCAAAGTTGAAAAATGCCAATACTTTAATGAAATACATTTTAAAAAATACATACAATAATAATAATTTCTCTGTGACAAGTATATATATTTATTCTTCTTTGCTTGAGGTATTTAATATCGTGTTTTGTACTGATTACCAACTATATGCTTATGTTAGCTATCTGGATGACATAGTTGTCAGCTTACACACATTATGGGTCCAGGCACCCCACCACTTTTTCCATCTGTGGTGTGCCTTGTTTTTTTATTATTGTATGTATTTTTTAAAATGTATTTCATTAAAGTATTGGCATTTTTCAACTTTGGGTCTTATAGTTGTTTTTTTGCCCTTATTATTTTTGGTGTATTATAGGACAGTTTGGCCCATTAGATTCATTGGTGTTTATAAATCTAGCTAAGCAAATCCTTTTTGGCCTCTTGCAGTCTGTGTTAGTCAGTGGAGTAGCGTATCTGTCTTGCAAGCTACACCACCTGTGTATAGAATACAATTTTTTTTACTGCACCTAGCCAAGCAAAACCTTTTGAGCATAGCATCATTCTATTAGGCCATCTATACTAAGCTCCACCAGCTTGCAAATTACAAATATTTTTTAGCTGCATCTAGCTCGGAAAATAATTTTGGGCTTGTAGCAGTGTGTGGGACTTAGTCTTAGTCCATCTATACTAAGCTCTACCAGCGTGCAAATTACAAAATTTTTTTAGCTGCATCTAGCTTGGAAAATAATTTTGGGCTTGTAGCAGTGTGTGGGACTAATTCTATTAGTCCATCAATACTAAGCTCCACCAGTTTGCAAATTACAAATAATTTTTAGCTGAATCTAGCTCGTAAAATAATTTTGGGCTTGTAGCAGTGTGTGGGACTTATTCTTAGTCCATCTATACTAAGCTCCACCAGCTTGCAAATTACAAATAATTTTTATCTGCATCTAGCTCAGAAAATAATTTTGGGCTTGTAGCAGTGTGTGGGACTTATTCTTAGTCCATCTATACTGAGCTCCACCAGCTTGCAAATTACAAATAATTATTATCTGCATCTAGCTCGGAAAATAATTTTGGGCTTGTAGCAGTGTGTGGGACTTATTCTTAGTCCATCTATACTAAGCTCCACCACCTGTGTATGTAATAAAATTGTTTTACTGCATCTAACCCAGCCAATCCTTTTGGGCTAATACCACAGTTTGGCCACTCAGCTCTGCTCGGTTCCCATCCATAGTTTTTTGTGCAAACAACTCCAGAGTTGTCAATTAGTTAACCACCAAAATGAGTGGAAAAGGGCCTGCTGCTGGTGGAAAGGGGAATAGGCATGTTGGGAAGGGAAAAAAAGGTTGTGTCCATGGGGTAGGTGTTAAAGCAACAGTAACAAGACCATCTTCCAGCCAAACTAAGATGTGTACTTCTTTTAGCGGACAATGTGATACGATCCCTTTCTTACGGCCACGCCAATCGCTACAAATTCCAGATGAGGCACAAAAACAGCAGGTGCTTCAACGGATATCAAGTGCTCCTTTAAGTGGGCTCTCCTCCACCTCAACTTCAACATCACAAATACTCCAGTCCTCAGAGGTGTCACCCCAATCACACTTGCTTCCTCACAGCTCCCAAGTCTCCAGCTGCCCGTCTGAGTATGGGGTAGAACAGATGGTTGAGTCTGCAGAGCTGTTTACTCATACTATAGCCTGGGAATCAGAGGTCGGTCCCAGAGCTTCTGTGAATCCAGACGAGGAAATTATCTGCAGAATCTTTATGAGTCGAATACAGGACCAGACACAGAAGGTTCTGACCATAATGTAGACCCTCGTTCCCAAACTGTAACTCCTGTTGGTGGAGACAATGAGGAAGACGATGATGAGACTCAAATGTCTGATTGGAGCGACAACTTGAGTTTTTTGTCAGGGCAGGATGAGGTTGGCTCTGAGGACGACGAGTGTGAGAACACACAGGGTGAAGATGACGAGGTTGCAGATCCCACTTACTGTCAACCCACAGTCAGCCAGTCGATGAGGTCAGCAGAGGAGGTGGAGGAGGATGCTAGTGATGACGAGGTCAGGTTGCGCCTTCCTGGACAGAGACGTAGTACTGGAAGCACGTCAACAACTGCATCCTCAAACACAACTCTGCCTCTGACCACAAGTCCTGGTGGCTCTTCAGGTCGCATGGGTGCTAAGCCTTGCATAGCCTGGGCATTTTTTCAGATCGATAAGGATGACCCAACTCGTGTTATCTGTAACATTTGTCTCCAAAAGCTAAGTAGAGGCCAAAAAATCCATAGTTTGAGTACTTCATGCATGAACCGTCACATGGATATGAAGCATAAGTTGCAGTGGGAAGCTCACTGTGCTACAATGCGGCCTAGCGGGCCGGGCCAACCACCGTCTGCCCCATCTTGTGCATCCGTGGCCTCTTCATCCTCTGTGACTGGGGGGACAGCAGTTACACCTGTTTTGGGATGCAGACCTGCCACCTTTTTACCCGCAACAGCCAGCGTGATTGGCAGGTCATCATTTTCTTTGGAGGTGGAAACACCAGCTAGTGTTGAGCGCTCTCCGACATCGAGAGCACCACCTTTGGATCAAGGCAACCTAACATGTCCGCCTGCATCTTCCTCACAGACCGGCAGTTTGCCGGGGACACCCTTCTCAACCCCGTCTAAGCACAACAGCCAGCCCTCGGTCCCTCAGATGTGGATGAGTAAAAGACCATTTCCTCCTAGCCATGAGAAAGCTAAGAGGTTGAATTTCACCATCTGCAAGCTCTTGGCTACAGAAATGCTGCCTTTCCGCCTGGTGGACACAGAGGATTTTCGGGACCTTATGTCCGTCGCAGTGCCCCAGTACCTGGTGCCCAGTCGGCACTACTTCTCAAAGAAAGGTGTGCCTGCGCTCCACCAGCATGTCGCACACAACATCACCCCTTCTTTGAGAAACTCTGTGTGTGACAGGGTGCATTTCACCACAGACACTTGGACGAGTAGGCATGGACAGTGGCGTTACGTGTCGCTGACTGGGCACTGGGTAACTATGGTGACAGCAGGACAAGGGGCTGCTGTCCAAGTCTTGCCATCCCCACGAGTTGTGCGTCAATGCTCTTTATCTCGAAGTTCCTCCACTGCTTCTGCCTCCTCAACCTCCTCTCGGTCCTCCACCTGCACCCAAAGCCTGTCTGGTCATGCCACACGCTTTCTAACTGTGCAGAAGGGATCCTGCCCACCTCCTTACTATGCTGGCAGCAGGGCTCAACGTCATCAGGCGGTTTTTACTTTGAAATGTCTGGGAAATGTTAGTCACACAGCTGAGGAGTTGTGGTCAGCTCTGGAGAACCAGTTTCATGAATGGTTGTCTCCACTGGACCTGAAACCAGGGAAGGCCGTGTGCGAAAATGCTGCAAACCTCGGTGCGGCCCTTTGCCGGGGCAATGTCACACACGTGTCTTGTATGGCTCACGTGCTGAACCTGGTTGTCTAGCAATTTTTAGGCCACTATCCCGGACTAGATGGCCTTCTGCAGAGGGCATGGTCGCTGTGTGCTCACTTCCGCCGTTCGCATCCCGCAACTCAGCGACTTACATCTCTACAGAAGTCGTTGGGCCTGCTACTTCACCGGCTAAAATGCGATATGCCTACCCGGTGGAATTCAACTCTGCACATGTTGCTGCAACTGTGGCAGCACCGACAAGCCCTGGTTCAATACATTCTGACGTATAGCCTGGGCCAACGGGATCCAGAGGTGGGGCAAATCACGCTGGAGGAGTGGTCTCAGATCAGGGACCTATGCACCCTTCTGCACAGTTTTGAAATGGCGACGAAGATGTTTATTGCTGACGATGCCATTATCAGCATGACTATTCCGGTGATTTACATGCTGGAGCACATGTTAAACAGAATTCAGAGTCAGGTGGTGCGACAAGAGGAGGTGGAGGAAGTAGAGGAGGAGGAGTTGTATGCGGAAGGGCTAACATCTGCAAGGTCCAGACGGTCGGCAGCACCAAGGCGGCAGGCATGTGAGGGTGGGGGATATGGATTTACCAGGGCGCATGGTAGCAGCCAAACTAGTGAGGAAGGTGCAGGAGCCCAGGAAGAAGTGGAGGACGAACGGATGGAAGACTCATCAGATGAGGGAGACCTTGATCACATTTCTGTTGTGCGAGGTTGGGGGGAGAGGACAGAGGAAGGAAGCATGATTGTTACCTCGCCACCAACACAACAGGGACTTGGTGCTCCTGGATGCGCAAGACACATGAGTGCCTTCTTGCTGCACTACCTGCAACATGACCCTCGAATTGTCAGAATTCGAAATAATCCTGACTACTGGGTTGCCACACTCTTAGATCCCCAGTACAAAAGTAAGTTTGCCGAAATAATTCCTGTCATAGAAAGGGATTGACGCATGCAGGAGTATCAGCAGAGACAGTTGCAGAATCTTACATGTGCTTTTCCACAAAACACCAGTGGTGCACGTAGTGAATCTCACAGTTCTAACTTGCCAACCGTGGGACTGTCGAGTGTTCAGCACTCAAACCGTAACAGAAACACAGTATCTGCTGGTAACAGCAATTTTGCGGAATCATTTCACAGCTTTTTTAGCCCATCCTTTGCAAGGCCACAGGAGACAAGAAGTCTGACACATAGTCAACGCCTAGAGACGATGGTACAGGAGTATCTCCAAGTAAACATCGAAGCCATGACTGTGTCACTGGACCCTTGCTCTTTTTGGGCTTCCAATCTGGATAAATGGCCGTAGCTTGCCACTTACGCCTTGGAGATCTTGTCATGCCCCGCAGCCAGCGTTCTCTCTGAACGTGTGTTCAGCGCTGCTGGTGGTGTGCTGACAGATAAGCGCACGCGGCTGTCCACTGAGAATGTAGACAGACTCACGTTCATAAAGATGAACAAATCATGGATCCGCAAGGACTTTTCTACCCCTGTGTCATCCTGGGGAGAGTAAAAGCTTGAGGATTTTGTAAAATCACCTCACCAACCGTTTTAAGCTTTCAAATTACTAATAATTTTTAGCTGCATCTTGTCTGGAAAATAATTTTGGGCCTGTAGCAGTGTGCTGTACTCATTCTATTATGCCATCTATACTAAGCTCCACCAGCTTGCAAATTACTAATAATTTTTAGCTGCATCTTGTCTGGAAAATAATTTTGGGCCTGTAGCAGTGTGTGGTACTCATTCTATTATGCCATCTATACTAAGCTCCACCAGCTTGCAAATTACTAATCATTTTTAGCTGCAACTTGTCTGGGAAATAATTTTGGGCATAGTAGCAGTGTGTGGTACTCATTCTAACCAACCGTTTTAAGCAACTCTGGGGCAATTGATGCCATTTATGTGGTGTCTGTGCCACAAATTTTTGGAAAAAATGGAGACTCTTTTTGGAGTCCCCTTGCTTTGTTTTACGTGACGTTGCCATCGTCAATTAGAGGTGGGTTGCATCTAGCCTAGGCAGACTGTGGGGACCCCTAACCAAACCCAGACGCTCAGCCCCCTAACGCCCCCCTTTCATTGACAATACAATCATGTAACTCTTACAACTGAATGGGTGAGTATCGGTCACAGCTTTTTTAACTGTTTAGACTCATTCCATTAGAAATGCATTTTATTTCTAAAATAATTCAGCTTGTTGCAGCATGCCCTGTGTCTCCAGTCTCCACAACGGCAATTTGGCCAACAAGTGTAACTCTCCAACATGTCCTTTCTATTTCCAGGCCACGGAGGATCCTGCTTACTCGTATGCAGGACTCCGACCCCCATCCATCACTCTTAACGCTTGTTCCACTCCGTCCTGGAGTCCTGACAGGAATATGTCCAGTCCAATATCCATTAAGTGAACACCGTCGGGCCGTATGAGGCCTGCTTTATCTCCTACCAGTTGTCGGTGTCATATCACTACACAGCCTCTGTCTCTTATACATTTTGCCATCCAAATATTTATTACCTGCCTTGTCCGTTTAAGGGCCGTGATGTCTCGCGCACCTTGCCATACCGTTCTGGCACAATCTCTGACCATACTATAGTTAGTTTTGTGAAAAATTCTCTGAAGCGCTCAGTGTCTAGTTTCATTATTGCCATTAGTTATGCATTCTTGTGATAAGCTATGTCGGTTCCCCCGGCCTGTATAACTAAGATGACCGGACCTCTTGCCTCTCTCCCTACCTTGATTACCTCCATTAGTACCTGTGGCCATTGCAGGCCTCTAATACCTCTCCAGTTCAAATATGTGTTATGAAACTCTAATTTCCTCCCACCTGGGCAGACTTTCACCCTTCTTTCTGCACAATATATATACGAGTTCTTAATCATTGCATAGCAAAAAAACAGCAAGGAAGTGGTATTTATATGTCATGTCCTGCTATGCACCTGTTCAAGGCTGAGTTAATCAGAAATTTAAACACACATGCCATGTTAAAATCATATAGCATAGAAACAATGCATATAAATGTAAATAATCAAATAGAAAAGAAGAAAAAAGGAACATATATATAATAATAATCTATAAATGATCACTCCTAATGATACATCAAATCATGTCTGATGTTTAAACCCGCTGGTACAAGTGTATTTAAAGTATAAATCCACCAACTTTCTCTATTAAGGAGCTTTCTCCTATAATCATCCACCAAATCTCCACCAATCGCCACGGCCCACAGAGGGGCCACCACAGTCACTGAATCCTTCCTTATTTAGTATAGAGTCTACCAATACTTTGGGCGTATTAGCCCAGCTGCGAAGCAAGTTGCACCGCCTGTGTATCTAAAGAGAATTTTTAGCTGCATCTAGCCTAGGCAGACTGTGGGGACCCCCAACCAAACCCAGACGCTCTGCATCTAGCCCAGCCAATCATTTGATAGTATTGCTAGTAGCAGAGTCGCATGGGCTCTAAACCTTGCATAGCCTGTCATTTTTCAGATCGCTAAGGATGACCCAACTTGTGTTATCTGTAACATTTGTCACCAAAAGCTAAGTAGAGGCCAAAAAATACATAGTTTGAGTACTTCATGCATGAACCTTCACATGGATATGAAGCATAAGTTGCAGTGCGAAGCTCACGGTGCTACAATGCGGCCTAGCGGGCCGGGACAACCACCATCTGCCCCACCTGTGTCATCCTGGGGAGACTAAAAGCTACTGCATAGTCTTTTCAAAAAATTTGAGGGAATTACCACGGGAATAGTCACCAGACCTGAACCCAATCGAGATGGTTTGAGGTGAGCTGGACCGCAGAGTGAAGGCAAAAGGGCCAACAAGTGCTAAGCATCTCTGGGAACTCCTTCAAAATTGTTGGAAGACCATTTCCGGTGACTACCTCTTGAAGCTCATCAAGAGAATGCCAAGAGTGTGCAAAGCAGTCATCAAAGCAAAAGGTGGCTACTTTGAAGAACCGAGAATATAAGACATATTTTCAGTTGTTTCACACTTTTTTGTTAAGTATATAATTCCACATGTGTTAATTCATAGTTTTGATACCTTCAGTGTGAATGTACAATTTTCATAGTCATGAAAATACAGAAAAATCTTTAAATGAGAAGGTGTGTCCAAACTTTTGGTCTGTACTGTATGTGATTGAGTGATATATACTAGGACATCATCAGCAAATGCAGAGCTCTTGTGCTCGGTGCCTCCCATCTCAATCCACCTAATATTGGGGTTATCGCGAATTGATGAGAGCAGGTGCTCCATCACTAGGATGTATAAGAGAGGGGACAGAGGACATCCCTGCCATGTCCCATTGGTGATTATGAAAGGTGATGAAAATGTTCCATTTATCTTCAGCCTATCTGACGGATTGCGATACAGGGCCATGATTTTGGCTATAAAAGGGTCCCCTAGACCCCTACCCCAAGTTTTTTAAGAGAATAATATATGGCGTACCTGGAGACTCTATGGAATGCTTTCTCAGCATCCAACAATAGTATCTAATTACAAATTTTTAACTGCATCTAGCCCAGGCAATACTTTGGGCCTAGTAGCAGTGTCTGCTTGTCAGCGGAGTAGCCACCGCCTGTAGATCTAATTACAAATTTTTAACTGCATCTAGCCCAGGCAATACTTTGTGCCTAGTAGCAGTGTCTGCTAGTCAGCGGATTATCCCACCTGTTAAGCAAGCTACACCACCTGTAGTTTGGACACTTAATTTTTTCAAAGGAAATGCTTCGGGCCCCCGGGACACTCAGTGAAGAGCATCGGGGAGGCACCCCAAGGCACAGGGGCTGGGACTGGCGGTAGGACGCCTTGAGGTGGTCCGCCAAGCTCGATCCTTATAAAAGCTTTTTAACTGCAGCAGCTTTAGTGGACGCTACTGGAGCTGGAATTCCCGCGGCTGCAGGCATCAGACTTGCCCTCCAATAGATCCTTGTAAAAGGATTTAAAGTGTACTCATTCAAATTACAGAGACAATTTAAATTAAAAAGCTTAGACCTGCCTCCACCGCAGGGGGGCTCGCTCGACCCACCAGCGGACAGGCACCAGTATTGGGAGAGGGGGGCTGGCCGTCAGGGTCCACCGCAGCTCTGGCACAAACCCAGCGACACGGAGGTCGCACGGGCAGGAACGGACTGGCCGTGTCAGCTTCGCACTTTTTTGGTTTTAGAAGGGCATGACATGCCTATATCTGTGTCTCCCCCTCCTTTTACTCCTCCACCTCTTTTATTTTCGCATGACTATATGTACTTGTCACTTTTCCATGTGTTAATTGTGTCTTCTGAGCAGTTTGTCAGCTTTTGGACACCTTTGAAGGTGTTTTCTATGTGTTTCTATGTGTTTTTGTTTGCCTGCCATTGGTTTTAACGATGTTCGAATGTGTTCGACGAACAGTTCGACGAACATACGGGTGTTCGACGAACCGAAACGAACTCGAACACTACGGGGGTGGCTCAACTCTAGAAAGGACACATGATTCAAATAAGGGATTTAATGATCTAAAACAGCAGAAAGGTTAAACTAAGAGCGGGATACTTTCGGAAGCATTTACAAACACAAGGACATAGTCTTTCTTTACGCTCAGTTGACTCTAGTTACCTAAATTACAGTTGTACATTTTTCCATACCAGTGACATGGATTTGACATGTAGGTGCCCGGGTAAATTAACCAGGCAAACCTTTTACCCGTACCGAAGTTTATTTTGAATATTTCCATGGCGATCAGATATTTTCAAATATGTACTATTGCTCTTCATTATTTCAATTACTATCGGACTGAGCAGCGTGACATATTCCTCTATGCCTCCCTTTCTCTTTAGAAAATATACCACTCTTACACTTAGTTGAATCCATTAATGTATTAGGCCCCCGTGGCAGTGATGAGGTGAAGGGAAATGGAATTACTTTCTATTTTTATCACATGGGTATTAGTATAAATACCTTAAAGTCATAAAAAAATTGTGGGTCTCTGCTTGTCATTCGTTCCACATAATGAGTAAATGTGCCACATACTATAACATAGACCCCTGACTGAGGGGCTTCAGCAAAAGTCTAAGCAGGGGATTTTCATATTCTGGAGTGCACTTTCCTTTTAATACATTTAGGCGTCCATTAGCTAATGATATTAACTGTTTATAGAAATTGCATATCTTGGGAAATAACAGAACAATTCCTTTCAACAATGAAGGTAAATCCTAATCTACTAGTAAATTATACAGAGCACAACACAAAAACTCTAAAACTGAGTTGTTGATCTGGACCCATGCAAATAAATAATTAGAAAAACACTTTTTTTTTGCAAAAGTGAACATCATGCTCTGGTACTAAGGTGATTCATCATGAGTGATGCTGAGGCCCCTCTTAATTTCCAGACTCTCTGGTGGATTTTCTCAGCATTTCGCTATCAGAATAAGACAGACCGAAAAATGGGGGTGCATCAATAGTACAGTCTGCTACAAAACCCAAAGAGATCATTGTGCTAATCTGATTTACAAGTTCCTTCCCTCCAACAAATTTAGCATACATGATATTATTTTACACCAGCCTCCATTTGTCTTTCTTCTTCTAGACCAAGTCCAGAAGTTTTACAGAGAAACAAAAGAACCGAACAAGGTGAGAACATTGATATACAGTTTACAACATACAGAAATCCTGGTTGGTAGAAATCTATACTTGTCTGTATGATTAAATGCTAAAGGCCCAAATAACTATTTAAAGTTGTTATTCACACTGTTAAAAATATTTTGCTTTGAATTAATTATTCTGTATCTGAATTTATTATGTATTAGTATTTCATTGAGATTGTTATTGACTAGAGATGATTAAAAATGATGGTGGCATCCAATTCATCTCTTTGATATGTATAGACATTTACATATTGCCCTAAAATGGTACTTTAGGGTGTCTGAATTTTTTTTTAAATGGCCTTCGGCTCCATCTCGAGCTATGACGACTTTATGGATGAACTATTTGTAGGAAGCCTAGATAGGTCCACCAGGGTCTTCTTTGCCGTTATCTTGATGGTATCAAGCCATCGGCTTGCTGGTCTTTCTCTTCGCCTTGTTCTTTATATTCTTCCAACCATGATGTCCTTCTCCAGTGATTCCTCTCTTTGAATAATGTGTCCAAAGTAGGCAAGTTGTAGCTTGGTGATCTTTGCTTCGAGTGACATATCTGGCTTGATTTGTTTCAAGCTGGATTTTTGTTCTTTTTGCCATCCTTGGTATTGATAAAAATTTTCTCCAGCACCACATTTCTAAGGCGTCGATTATTCTTCTGTCTTGCTTATTTATAGTCCAGGTTTTGCACCCGCATGTTACCACAAGACCAAACTATGTACGTGCCATGGTTTCATTGCTAGTGAAATGTTCCTTGATTTGAAGACCTTGTCCAGTGATTTCATTGTTGATTTTCCCATAGCTATTCTTCTATTGACTTCCAGTGGCATCGCTGTATCTTGAGTTATCATTGATCCGAGTAGGTTGAAGTCCTTTACAACTCCCAGTTCGTCGTCTTCTTTCTCAAATGTGTCCTGGTCATACCTGGCAGTAGTCAATATCTTTGTCTTTTTAGTGTTGAGTGGCAGTTCCATGTTCGAGCTTTCCATCTTAAATAATTGACTGAATATTAGTGCCTTTAAAAAATGTCCAAAACTAGTTTCATGTCCTTTCCAAAGGAGATAATCAGACAGCCACAGTTATAAATAAAGAAATTTGCTTAAATAGCCTATCAATATTTTATCCTTGAAGGTCTGGCTCTCATCACTCCTGCCAATAAGCTGATTGAAGAGTTTTTTGGTGCTCAATGAGTGCTGAAGTCACTTCTGTACCTACTTTACATAGTAGCTATATATTGCAATATTGTCAGTTCTTTGCAACAGCACTGCAATACCCACAACAGCCCCTACTATGAAGTCAGTGTAAAGGGAAACACAATAAAAAAGCTACGGGGGTTGTCCATTCAAATATCTAATTAGCAGGCGATGCCGCCAATCGGACCCCTACGATCAGATATTGACACTCTGTTCTAAAGAGAAGGTATAATTAACCAAATCCTATAGAAATAACTGCATATATCATAAAATTCTATCAAATTAATCTTTATTAGTTATAATGTTAAAAATAAACATAAAACTGTAAAAAAGTTGTGATAACGTCTAAAAACGTACCAGAAGATAAGATAAATTAGGGATGGGTAGTAAGTGTATATACACATAGTAAATGAACCCTATTGTCGTTTGTACTAGTATACTGTCAGGATTTAGTAATCAATATAGCTGTACAGACCAATCTATATGCACATAACTTAAAAGGAGAGAAGACATATATAACCAGGTATCACCTGAGAATAGTTGATATGTCACAGAAGTCCACAAATGTAAAGGCTAAATTAGCACAAAATAAAAGAAGCACTCCCATCACAGTTTGTACCCTCTTAATATATTGCAGTCATCATATTACACAGCACTGTATACTTAAAATTGTTTGTTTTTCCATTAGGTCTATGACATCACATGATTAAAAACTGACTAGCTGAATCCTTCTAAACTTTATGTAGAAACATGAAGTCTATTTTCCCTGTATGAGTCATGAGTCACTGCAAAATCCCTGGCAGGGTGAGGAGCGAGCAGCTCCATCAGGAGTTGAAGAAAAGAATGATTCATTCAGGAAAAAGAGACTTCCTGTTTCTACATAAAGCAGAAAAAAAAGAAAAGAATTAGCTGGGTAGAAAGTCAAAATGAGCAATTGTAAGTACACAGTAGATGTCAAATAAGCAACATACATACACCCAATGCGCGTTTCACCAAGGCAAATTCCAAGGGGCAATGAAACAAGAAGGTATCGTTATTAGAGATGAGCGTTGTTCTACTCGAACTGTTCGCCAATCTCAAATTCGAGCTGTTTTGGGCGGTGTTCGAGCCGGTCGGCGAACA
Organism: Phyllobates terribilis; assembly: GCF_046119375.1. NCBI lineage: Eukaryota > Metazoa > Chordata > Amphibia > Anura > Dendrobatidae > Phyllobates > Phyllobates terribilis. The sequence continues at coordinate 102,563,629 of NW_027362767.1, forward strand.
CGAACAATTTGAGAAAAATTCGGCTGTTCGAGGTTATGTTCGATAACTGTTCGTGCACCAAAATCATAACTGGATTTTTTCTCAGTAATGATGAAAATTAATGTTAATACGCAGTTTGAGTGTACAGCGGGGCGGGGGGAGGGGCAGGGGATGGATCTCTGCAGGAACAATGAAGATCTCCATTTTTTTTTCTCTTTCCCGCATTTGCAGTGGGGAGGTGCAATCTGTCAGCCTATCAGCAGCGCACACACGGAGCGAAGTGCTTTTTTTCACACAAGCAAGGGCATGTGTGATTGGCAGTGTATGTCACATGTCCTTGCCCTATAAGACCAAGCCATTTTCCCCGTCGCCACCATTTTCTCACTGCTGCAGCTGCGTGTTAGACGGCACCGCTGTTGCTGTGTGCGCTATACCTTGTTAATTTCAAGCCAATTTTCGCACAAATATACAGATAGCTTGGGAGTAGGGAATAGTTGTGATTGCAGTCCTTTTAAGGACTAGGTTACAGCATTTCCTACGACTTTTATCAGGCAGGTCTGTGCTCTTAAATAGATAGATTGTGGGAGTAAAGACTAATTGTAATTGGAGTCCTTTTCAGGACTAGGTTACATCAGTTCCTATCAGTTTTTGCCAGGCAGGTCTGTGCCAGTGCTGTGCAAGTTTTTTTCACAGCATTTGGCTGAATCTAGCAAAGCTAATCCTTTTTGGCCTATTGCAGAGTGTGTTAGTCAGTGGAGTAGCCTACCTGTGTTGCAAGATATACCACCTGTGTATAGAATACCAATTTTTTTACTGCACCTAGTGAAGTAAAATCTTTTGGGCATAGCATCATTCTATTAGTCCATCTATACTGACCTCCATCAGGTTGCAAACTGAATATAATTTTTTTCTGCATCTAGCTCTGAAAAAATATTTGGGCTTCTAGCAGTGTGTGGGACTTGGTCTATTAGTCCATCTATACTGACCTCCATCAGGTTGCAAATTAAAAATAATTTTTTTCTTCATTTAGCTCTGAAAAAATATTTGGGCTTCTAGCAGTGTGTGGGACTTGTTCTATTAGTCCTTCTATACTGACCTCCAGCAGGTTGCAAATTGAATATAATTTTTTTCTGCATCTAGCTCTGAAAAAATATTTGGGCTTCTAGCGGTGTGTGGGACTTGGTCTATTAGTCCATCTATACTGACCTCCATCAGGTTGCAAATTAAAAATAATTTTTTTCTGCATCTAGCTCTGAAAAAATATTTGGGCTTCTAGCAGTGTGTGGGACTTGGTCTATTAGTCCATCTATACTGACCTCCATCAGGTTGCAAATTAAAAATAATTTTTTTCTTCATTTATCTCTGAAAAAATATTTGGGCTTCTAGCAGCGTGTGGGACTTGTTCTATTAGTCCATCTATACCTCCATCAGGTTGCAAATTAAAAATAATTTTTTTCTGCATCTAGCTCTGAAAAAATATTTGGGCTTCTAGCAGTGTGTGGGACTTGGTCTATTAGTCCATCTATACTGACCTCCATCAGGTTGCAAATTAAAAATAATATTTTTCTGCATCTAGCTCTGAAAAAATATTTGGGCTTCTAGCAGTGTGTGGGACTTGGTCTATTAGTCCATCTATACTGACCTCCATCAGGTTGCAAATTGAATAAAAAAAATTTCTGCATCTAGCTCTGAAAAAATATTTGGGCTTCTAGCGGTGTGTGGGACTTGGTCTATTAGTCCATCTATACTGACCTCCATCAGGTTGCAAATTAAAAATAATTTTTTTCTGCATCTAGCTCTGAAAAAATATTTGGGCTTCTAGCAGTGTGTGGGACTTGGTCTATTAGTCCATCTATACTGACCTCCATCAGGTTGCAAATTAAAAATAATTTTTTTCTGCATCTAGCTCTGAAAAAATATTTGGGCTTCTAGCAGTGTGTGGGACTTGGTCTATTAGTCCATCTATACTGACCTCCATCAGGTTGCAAATTGAATAAAAAAATTTTCTGCATCTAGCTCTGAAAAAATATTTGGGCTTCTAGCGGTGTGTGGGACTTGGTCTATTAGTCCATCTATACTGACCTCCATCAGGTTGCAAATTAAAAATAATTTTTTTCTGCATCTAACCCAGCCAATAGTTTTGGCCTAATACCACAGTTTGGCCACTCAGCTCTGCTCGGTTACCATCCATTGTTTTTTTGTGCAAACAACTCCAGAGTTGTGAATTAGTTAACCACCAAAATGAGTGGAAAAAGGCCTGCTGCTGGTGGAAAGGGGAATAGGCGTGTTGGGAAGGGGAAAAAAGGTTGTGTCCGTGGGGTAGGTGCAGAAGAAAGACCATCTTCCAGCCAAACTAAAATGTCTACTTCTTTTAGCGGACAATGTGATAAGATCCCTTTCTTACGGCCACGCCAATCGCTACAAATTCCAGATGAGGCACAAAAACAGCAGGTGCTTCAACGGATATCAAGTGCTCCTTTAAGTGGGCTCTCCTCCACATCAACTTCAACATCACAAATACTCCAGTCCTCAAAGGTGTCACCCAAATCGCACTTGCTCCCTCACAGCTCCCAAATCTCCAGCTGCCCGTCTGAGTATGAGGTAGAACAGATGGTTGAGTCTGCAGAGCTGTTTACTCATACTATAGCCTGGGAATCAGAGGTCGACTCCAGCGCTTCTGTGAATCCAGATGAGGAAATGATCTGCACTGATGCCCAGAATCTTTATGAGTCGGATCCAGGACCAGACGCAGAAGGTTCTGACCATAATGTAGACCCTCATTCCCAAACTGTAACTCCTGTTGCTGGAGACAATGAGGAAGACGATGATAAGACTCAAATACCTGATTGGAGCGACAACTTTAGTTTTTTGTCAGGGCAGGAACAGGTTGGCTCTGAGGACGACGGGTGTGATAACGCACAGGGTGATGATGATGAGGTCGGAGATCCCACTTACTGTCAACCCACAGTCAGCCAAGAGATGAGGTCAGCAGAGGAGGTGGAGGAAGATGCTAGTGACGACGAGGTCAGGTTGCGCCTTCCTGGACAGAGACGTAGTACTGGAAGCACGTCAACAACTGCATCCTCAAACACAACTCTGCCTCTCACCACAAGTCGTGGTGGCTCTTCAGGTCGCATGGGTGCTAAGCCTTGCATAGCCTGGGCATTTTTTCAGATCGATAAAGATGACCCAACTCGTGTTATCTGTAACATTTGTCAGCAAAAGCTAAGTACTTCATGCATGAACCGGCACATGGACATGAAGCATAAGTTGCAGTGGGAAGCTCATTGTGCTACAATGCGGTCTAGCCGGCCGGGCCAACCACCGTCTGCCATATCTTGTGCATCCGCGGCCTCTTCATCCTCTGTGACTGGGGGGACAGCAGTCACACCTGTTTTGGGGCGCAGACCTGCCACCTCTTTACCCGCAACAGCCAGAGTGATTGGCAGGTCATCATTTTCTTTGGAGGTGGTAACACCAGCTGGTCTTGAGCGCTGTCCGACATCGATAGCACCACCTTTGGATCAAGGCAACCTAACATGTCCGCCTGCATCTTCCTCACAGACCGGCAGTTTGCCGGGGACACCCTTATCAACCCCGTCTAAGCACAATAGCCAGCCCTCGGTCCCTCAGATGTGGACAAGTAAAAGACCATTTCCTCCTAGCCATGAGAAAGCTAAGAGGTTGAATTTCACCATCTGCAAGCTCTTGGCTACAGAAATGCTGCCTTTCCGCCTGGTGGACACAGAGGATTTTCGAGACCTTATGTCCGTCGCAGTGCCCCAGTACCAGATGCCCAGTCGGCACTACTTCTCAAAGAAAGGTGTGCCTGCGCTCCACCAGCATGTCGCACACAACATCACCGCTTCTTTGAGAAACTCTGTGTGTGACAGGGTGCATTTCACCACAGACACTTGGACGAGTAGGCATGGACAGGGGCGTTACATGTCGCTGACTGGGCACTGGGTAACTATGGTGACAGCAGGACAAGGGGCTGCTGTCCAAGTCTTGCCGTCCCCACGAGTTGTGCGTCAATCCTCTTTATGTCATTTTTCCTCCACTGCTTCTGCCTCCTCAACCTCCTCTCGGTCTTCCACCTGCACCCAAAGCCTGTCTGGTCATGCCACAAGCTTTCTAACTGCGCAGAAGGGATCCTGCACACCTCCTTACTATGCTGGTAGTAGGGCTCAACGTCATCAGGCGGTTTTTACATTGAAATGTCTGGGAAATGTGAGTCACACAGCTGAGGAGTTGTGGTCAGCTCTGGAGAACCAATTTCATGAATGGTTGTCTCCACTGGACCTGAAACCAGGGAAGGCCGTGTGCGACAATGCTGCAAACCTGGGTGCGGCCCTTCGCCGGGGCAATGTCACACACGTGCCTTGTATGGCTCACGTGTTGAACCTGGTTGTCCAGCAATTTTTAGCCCACTATCCCAGACTAGATGGCCTTCTGCAGAGGGCACGGTCGCTGTGTGCTCACTTCCGCCGTTCGCATCCCGCAGCTCAGCGACTTACATCTCTACAGAAGTCGTTGGGCCTGCCACTTCACCGGCTAAAATGCGATGTGCCTACCCGGTGGAATTCAACTCTGCACATGTTGCAGCGACTGTGGCAGCACCGACAAGCCCTGGTGCAATACGTTCTGACGTATAGCCTGGGCCAACGAGATTCAGAGGTGGGGCAAATCACGCTGGAGGAGTGGTCTCAGATCAGGGACCTATGCACCCTTCTGCACAGTTTTGAAATGGCGACGAAGATGTTTAGTGCTGACGATGCCATTATCAGCATGACTATTCCGGTGATTTACATGCTGGAGCACATGTTAAACAGAATTCGGAGTCAGGTGGTGGCACAAGAGGAGGTGGAGGAAGTAGAGGAGGAGGAGTTGTATGCGGAAGGGCTAACATCTGCAAGGTCCAGACGGTCGGCAGCACCAAGGCGGCAGGCATGTGAGGGTGGGGGAGATGATTTTACCAGGGCGCATGGTAGCAGCCAAACTAGTGAGGAAGGTGCAGGAGCCCAGGAAGAAGTGGAGGACGAACTGATGGAAGACTCATCAGATGAGGGAGACCTTGATCACATTTCTGTTGTGCGAGGTTGGGGGGAGAGGACAGAGGAAGGAAGCATGATTGCTACCTCGCCACCAACACAACAGGGACTTGGTGCTCCTGGATGCGCAACACACATGAGTGCCTTCTTGCTGCACTACCTGCAACATGACCCTCGAATTGTGAGAATTAGAAATAATCCTGACTACTGGGTTGCCACACTGTTAGATCCCCGGTACAAAAGTAAATTTGCAGAAATTATTCCTGCCATAGAAAGGGATGCACGCATGCAGTAGTATCAGCAGAGACTGTTGCAGAATCTTACATGTGCTTTTCCACAAAATACCAGTGGTGCACGTAGTGAATCTCACAGTTCCAACTTGCCAACCGTGGGACCGTCAAGTGTTCAGCACTCAAACCGTAACAGAACCACAGTATCTGCTGGTAACATCAATTTTGCGGAATCATTTCACCACTTTTTTAGCCCATCCTTTGCAAGGCCACAGGAGACAAGAAGTCTGACACATAGTCAACGCCTAGAGACGATGGTACAGGAGTATCTCCAAGTAAACATTGAAGCCACGACTGTGTCACTGGACCCTTGCTCTTTTTGGGCTTCCAATCTGGATAAATGGCCGGAGCTAGCCACTTACGCCTTGGAGATCTTGTCATGCCCCGCAGCCAGCGTTCTGTCTGAACGTGTGTTCAGCACTGCTGGTGGTGTGCTGACAGATAAGCGCACGCGGCTCTCCACTGATAATGTAGACAGACTCACGTTCATAAAGATGAACAAATCATGGATCCGAAACGACTTTTCTACCCCTGTGTCATCCTGGGGAGAGTAAAAGCTTGATGATTGGTTAAAATCACCCTACCAACCGTTTTAAGCTTTCAAATTACTAATCATGTTTATCTGTATCTTGACTGGAAAATAATTTGGGCTTTGTAGCAGTGTGCAGCACTGATCCTATTAGGCCATCTATAATAAGCTTCACCAGATTTAAAATTAAAAATAATTTTTAGCTGCATCTAGCCCGGAAAATAATTTTGGGGCTCCGAGATGCGCAAGACACATAAGTGCCTTCTTGCTGCACTACCTGCAGCATGACCCTCATATTGTCAGAATTCGAAGTAATCATGACTACTGGGTTGCCAACCTTTTAATTTTAATAAAGTCCAAAAAAATGGTCATTTTTGAAATTATATGCATTAGCAGGTTGTTAGAAACTGAAATCAAACAGTTTTCAACTCAAAACTTTATTCTAGGTGATGTTACATTTTCACATAGGACCCCTTGTTCGAAAGGAGCTTCTGAACTCTCTCGTCCATTGAATTTGTCAGGTTTTGGATGGTTTCTGCTTCAATTGTTTTGCATGAGGACAGAATACCCTCCCAGAGCTGTTGCTTAGATGTGAACTGCCTCCCGCCATCATAGACACTCCTTTTAATGATGCTCCAAAGGTTCTGAATGGGGTAGAGGTCAGGGGAGCATGGGGGTCACACCATAAGTTTGTCCCCTTTTATGCCCATATCAGCCAGAGATGCAGATGTTTTATGTGCAGCATGAGATGGTGCATTATCATGCAGAAAAATGATCTTGCTGTGAAATACACGGTTCTTCTTCTTGAACCATGGCAGGAAGTGCTGTTTGAGAAAATCCACATACATTATGGAGTTCATCTTTAGCGCCTTCAGGGATCCTAAAGGGGCCGAAAATCTCTCTCCCCATGATTCCAGCCCAAAACATTACTCCACCTCCTCCTTGTTGGCGCTGTAGCCGTGTTTGCGTGGGGTGTCCATCAACCAGCCATCCTCCACTCCATTCATCTGGACCATCGAGCGCTGCACGGCACTCATCCGTGAACAAAACAGTTTTGAAATCAGTCTTCATGTAATGTTTGGCCCACTGGAGCCGTTTCTGCTTGTGTGAAGTGGATAGAGGAGGTCGACAGGATGGCATATGCACAGCTGCAAACCTCTGAAGGACCCTGCATCTTGTTGTTCGGGGGACGTTGGAGGCACAAGCAGCTTCAAAAACTTGTCTGCTGCTATGACAAGGCTTTTTTGCCGCTGCTGTTTCAACCTGACGTAATTGCCTGTAGGAAAGAGTCCTCAATTTGCCCTTATCAGCACGCACACGTGTGTACTGTGAATCAGCTACATACTTCTTGATTGCCAAGACACTTCATCCTGATCATCGCACAATGTTGATTGTAGTCATGCCTTGATCTAAACACTCCACAATTTGTTGCTTCTCAGCAGCCGACACATCCTTTTTCTTTCCCATTTTGGCAGAAAATGTAGGCTGCTTAATAATGTGAGAGAGCCTTCTTAAGTAGTCTTGCCTTTCATTGGACACACCTGCCAAACTAATTAGCACAGGTGTCTGCAATTGCTTACAGTGATATAAAGAGCCCTGACACACATCACCATCAATGAGTTTAACTGACAAACAAACAAATTCTTCCCTTATCACTCCTAAACACTTTTTGCATAATAATTTGGAACGCGGTGTACATGTGCTTTTCCACAAAACACCAGTGGTTCACGTAGTGAATCTTACAGTTCTAACTTGCCAACCGTGGTCTGTATGGAATTGTTCAATAAAGGGCCCAAAATTAAGATAACATAGATGGGAGAGGTCTCTATGAATAGGAATTCCTAAGTATTTGATACCCTGTGAGGGCCAGGCAAAGGGAAAGTTGGACTGGATGGAATCCTATATGGATTTAGGGAGGAAGACATCGAGGGCCTCAGACTTCGCTGCATTGATTTTAAAATTTTACCATGTAACAAAGTGATCTATTTCAGCCATAACAGCAGGGATGGATATATGTGATTGAGTGATATATACTAGGACATCATCAGCAAATAGAGAGCACTTGTACTCGGTGCCTCCCACCTCAATCCACCTAATATTGGGGTTATGGCGAATTGATGAGAGCAGGTGCTCCGTCACTAGGATGTATAAGAGAGGGGACAGAGGACATCCCTGCCTTGTCCCACTGGTGATTGTGAAAGGTGATGAAAATGTTCTGACGCACCCCCTGGGCCTTGGGACACCCGGAGCCGGACCCTTTTTGGTGGATGCTGGTGGTTGTAGTCTTCGTGGCGGCGATCCGGTTCCGTGGCTCAGGGCGGTCAAACCAGTGGCGGAACTATTTATGTGGTTTTGATGTTTAAATGTCCGACTACGCCACCCGTGGATTGCGGTCAGAGTGAACCGCCGCTACAGGGCAGACGCTAAGGCTGGTGTTGTGGGTGCAGCAGAGCGTAGCATAACTCCCCACGGGAGGAGTATAGCCTCAGGGCAGTGTATGCGGAGGATGGGGGTGATGGTGCAGGGCAGCAGCAGTAACGACACGGAGTCAGTGATGCAGTTCAGGGCCTTTACTCACAGTTCTTATTATCCAGACCACGTCTGCAGGTAACGGCTGCCCACGTCGTACTGTGCTCACCAGGTGAGGGGCTCAGACAACTCCCAGATAACTTTGGAGCGCTTCACAGGACCCCCTTGGTGTGTCCTTTGTCTGGCCTTTCTTACCAACACTTCTGTCCGGCTGCCTCGGGCCTCCTCTTGGTAAACTTGGCGCCAGTTTCCCTGACCCTATGTGGTGCCTTCCTAGCGGGTGGAGCAAGGGGCTGCGCCACATAAAATGTCAGAGCCTCCGGTTTCTAGCTGAGGGTCGTTTCCTGCCTCCACTAGTTCGGGGACCGGTCTCCCCCTTTGGCCTGACCCCTCCACGCAGGTGGATTCGGGCGTGCGGTGGCGACTCGCCCGTCCGCACCCCTGGGATCCCTTCATTCCTCGTTCCTGGAGCCTTCTCCGCTCCTCTTCCTTCCTTCTCCCTCTTGCAGGCCTGGGCCTCTGTTACTAGGCCCGCCTCCGGAGCAGAGCTCATGCAGAGCCCCTGCTCCCTGCCACTTCTGCTCAGACTTCTCTGCACTGAACTAAGATGGTGCCCACCTTTTATACTCCCTTCTCAATGCACCCAGGAACTGCTTCCTCCCTGCTCCTGCACTGCAGGGTTCCCCTTCCTCAGTGTTCTCTCCCCCCACTCCAGCCAGGGACAGGGACTGTCGTGCCCATCTCAGGGGCATATTGGTCGCCCTGCCCCACGGCAATGTGGTGTAATGCATGCAGGTGTCGGGTCCTGATCCACACTCCATCCTTATCTGAGAGTGAGATATCACACCTCTGGGTGAGGTGCAATACGTCTGTAGCAACCGAGCCCTCGGTGCTACAGTTCCATTTATCTTCAGCCTAGGTGACGTATTGTGATACAGGGCCGTGATTTTGGCTATAAAAGGGTCCCCTAGACCCCTACCCCAAGCTTTTTAAGAGAATCATATATGGCGTGCCAGGAGACTCTATGGAATGCTTTCTCAGCATCCAACGAGAGTATCTACTTACAAATTTTTAACTGCATCTAGCCCAGGAAATACTTTGTGCCTAGTAGCAGTGTCTGCTAGTCAGCGGATTATCCCGGCTGTTAAGCAAGCTACACCACCTGTAGTTTGGACACTTAATTTTTTCAAAGGAAATGCTTCGGGACCACGGGATACTTAGTGAAGAGCATCAGGAGGCACCCCAAGGCATAGGGGCTGGGACTGGCACTAGGATGCCTTGCGGTGGACAGCCGAGCTCGATCCTTATAAAAGCTTTTTAACTGCAGCAGCTTTAGTGGACGCTACTGGAGCTGGAATTACGCGGCTGCTGGCATGAGACTTGCCCTCCAATAGATCCTTGTAAATGGATTTAAAGTGTATTCATTCAAATTAGAGGGACAATTTAAATTAAAAAGCTTAGAGCTGCCTCCACCACAGGGGGGCTCTCTCGACCCACCAGCGGACAGGCACCAGTATTGGGAGAGGGGGGCTGGCCGTCAGGGTTCACCGCGGCTCTGGCACAAACCCGGCGACACGGAGGTGGCACGGGCAGGAGCGGACTGGCCGTCTCGGCTTCTCACTTTTTGGATTTTAGAAGGGCATGACATGCCTATATCTGTGTCTCCCCCTCCTTTTACTCCTCCACCTCTTTTCTTTTCGCATGACTATATGTACTTGTCACTTTTCCATGTGTTATTTGTGTCTTCTGAGCAGTTTGTCAGCTTTTGGACACCTTTGAAGGTGTTTTCTATGTGTTTCTATGTGTTTTTGTTTGCCTGCCATTGGTTTTAACGGTGTTCGAAGGTGTTCGACGAACAGTTCGACGAACAGTTCGGCGAACACACGGGTGTTCGACGAACCGAACCGAACTCGAACACTACGGGGGTGGCTCAACACTAATCGTTATAACACAGTCTCCAGCCATTGACAAAGGAAATGGCAGTTCTGCATGTAAAATAAACAAAAAAGTTAATGCAATTGACTTTTTAAGAACGAAAACAAAGCAATATCTGCAAATATGCAATAGACATGCAAAATGACACAATGCATTACTAACCCACTTCATATAAAAGTAAATTCATAGATTCCTACCTGCATGGTTCCCATATTTCTCACTAATTTTAACGGCGAGTGTCTGGAGATGTGAGACCATTTCTACACTGGATGTCCTCGTTCTCGAGGCTGTTTGGGTCACTGCTATAAGAGTTGTTAGCAAAATTTACTCATAGATTATCATGAGTTACATATAGATGTTCTAGAAAATGAGGCTAAGGTTACACTATAAAATTTTATGACGCTTATGGAAATTGCAAAATGCGCTGGCTGACATGTTCCTGTAATTTCTGTGGACTGTAATGGAGGCAAGGTGGAATTAGGGAGAGGGGGAGGGTTATAGAGGGTAACATGGATGAATCCGTTGCTGTGTTTCAAAACCAGTGGGTGCCGTAACTGCTGGTGACTGCAACTGACAGAAATCAAAAACGAAGGTAGTTTTGGGCACAACGAACTGGGTAAAAAATATATATGTTTATTTAATCAAGTTAAAAGTCCATTGAAAGTTCTAAACCTCAACACCTGACGCGTTTCTAAGGATGCCCTTTGTCAGGATGAGGATGTAATGGAGGCAGCAAACCAATATGCTTGACCTGTTCTCATCTCCATCTTTATCAGCCACTGACGGTTAATTTGGATTGGCAAACTGGGATTACCAGATGCATATCTAAATGATGGGTGTCCCAGAAGTGGGACTCACATCTCATAGACATTTTTATTGCAGCATAACAACTATGGTTTAAAAGACGTTATACTCACCTAGGGTGAAAAAAAAACAGCAAGATCAACATTTTTTCCCAGCAGATGGAGAGAAAGATATGCTACAATTAATTTCCAAGAGCAATTTAATGCCACACTAAACTGTAACTCGATATCCCATTTTTTCGCAACTTGAAATTTAGCCCTACAAATGCCATTACTATTTCATTTACAAGCTAATTCTTTGATAAAACACTTGATCAAGCATCGTAAGAAGACATCTCTGACCAAACTGAAATTGTATCCGTGTACTTTTGATCTTTTTCTACTCCAAAAAAAAAAAAAACTTGTTAACTTGAAGTTAGTCAGGGTTTTCTGCAATCAGTGACATATACGCTGCGGGCATTCAGGCTCTGCAATCTCCTGATATAATACATTAACACAATCTTAACAAGAAAAACAAGACGATTTCTAATTACGCTTATGATCCACCCTGCAGACAGTGCACAAATGTCTTCGGGATAAAATAAATGCACAGATGTCAAGATCCGGCAAACTGAGATAGGTGATTAATTATAAGCCATAAAGATATTTTAATGCAGCCCTGATTACAAGGAATTATACAAATGGCTCCTGTCCCTACATTTTCCACTAGAAAATACTTTAAGCCATTACATTGTTTTTCTTTTGCCATATTTGTGCTTTTAGTGTCTTGCTCTACCCCGGGTAATCTCATTGTGGCACGCTGTATTTAAGGCTTTTCTGCAAGTTCCATCACTATCGTTCTGTAGATAATGGCAGTACATTAGTCGGCTAATAACTTCTTTTTTTTCCATGCCTTCCTTTTCTTCCAAGCCGACGCTGCATTGTTTTGGTGGCCTCTGTATGATTGGATTTGGTACAATGCTGCACACAGAGACAGTAATTAATACTTGTGTTTCATTTTGCTTCTTCATTATCTTCACAAGAGAGCTGTATTTTCTATTCAAAGATCAGATAATAGGTCAAAGCTTCGCCCATAAAGTTGATCCTGGAGAACACTAGGGTTCCTTTATCAGGCAACCACATTACTGCCACTCAGTCTTTCCTTTCATCCCGACTCCATTCCTTCACATTTGTGTGATGTTAATATTTTTCCTGTAAAATGTTTCTAGTTTTTGGGCTAATACCAATCTGAAGAGTTATATTATGGCAAAGGAACCTGCACTTATTTGACCATGAGTAAACTGCAAGCACGGTTATTGATCAGCAATGATGAGAGTGATAACTCAAAGGCGGCTTTAGAGAACACCTGCCGTCTATTGATTAATAAACAGATAGGAAAAAGGCAAAAAAATAAATCTTCTGTATGTGCGATGGGGGTCAGGATTTTATATTTTATCTTGAAAGTGCAAGAGTTTTAATTGGATTTCTATGCCAGAGTGATTTACATTTGTACTGAAGCCAAAATTAAAGTTACAAATGTGGAAAGCCTCAAAATACACAACGTGAATGATGAATATAGGCAGAGATAGCTTTTTGTGTGTATGTAAGGTATACAGAAAAAAGTTAGAGTAGAATTTTAGTATTATGGTATCTAGCGCTTATTGTAAAGCTCATGCAACGATTTTCTCGGGCGAGTGCTATCTATGGTTTTCACGGAGAGCACTCATACCTATGATATTCTATGGGGCTCTGCACAAGTACAATTGTAGCGCTGGCGTCTCTGCACTTTGCCTCCCCCTGCAGAGACGCCGACTCACTCACTGCCAGGGCCTCCCTCCCACTTCTCCTCCTCCTGCTGCTAGTTCCCGAGGTCTGCGCACTGCTCGCAAATCTCCGGGCACTGAGCTTAGGGTGTGCGCGCGCTCCCTCCCTCTTAAAAGGAAAGTGCCCACCATCCTAAAGTGTTTCCAGCCAATGGCTCAGAGACACTTATTATTTAAGGCACCTTCACCCGGTGGGAGGTGCCTGAGCAATGTTGTTAGTCTGCTCCCTGCATCCTTGCTAGTTGTCAGGTCCCCTGTTTGTCTGTACCTGCCTGTACCTGCTTGTTCCTGTCCCGTTCCTGCCTGTCCTTGCTTGTGCCTTCCAACTGTACCTGCCTGTGCCCACCTGTATACCAGCCGTCCCTCCCTGTACCTGCCTGTGCCCACCTGTATACCAGCTGGACCCACATGTACTTGCTTGTGCCCACCTGTATACCAGCTGTCCCTGCTTGTACCTGCCTGTTTAAGGTGCCTCAGCGAGGTAGTCGTGGGCGAGCTGTAGCCCCTGCTCGCTCTGGCACCCTACAGACAATGCGTATCCTCCCTCTGATGTGCAGCTGTGTATGTGGTGCTCTCCACCTACTTCAGACCATCCGATCGCGCCTGTATCCAGGTATTTCTCTTCTGGGATGAGAGCAGCAATAAATTCAGAGGACACGAGGTTCTTAACCATAACTGGGACTTTCCTTGGGGAAGAGGAATATATACAGTATTTACAGGCAGACATAATGGATAAGGCCCTACAGGTTGTCATCTCCCTCACAGGCGCTGGAAACATCTTCAGCCCTGCTTCCTTCTTTAAGTGAAGCATCTCTATGACTCTATTCTCTAGCCCAAGAGAATCTTCCTCACCAGCAACAGTCTATCCGGATCAGGGCCGGCTCCAGGTTTTCATGGGCCCCGGGCGAAAGAGTCTCAGTGGGCCCCTTTAACACATACACGATTCATGATGCACAGATACGGCAGTGAAATATAGGTATACAACACAGGGCCCAGCCTGCCCCCTCTACCTTCATATATGCAGACATGCACGCACACGCACAGTAGGCAGAAATGCACACAGTACGCAGACATGCACATGCACATGGTACGCAGATATGCACACATATGCACACATGCAGGCACATGGTACACAGATATGCGCACATACAATACGTAAACACACACATACACAAATACGTACACATACAGATATACATAAATATTTGAAAACAAATTCTTAAAAACACATATAAAACGGCCAAAAATATATATACACAGTCATAAATACTGACATACACAGACATTTACATCATACACACACACATTAGAAATATTTTTAATATGGGGATTGGGAAAGCTGGCAACAAGCCTCACTCACCTGCCCCCGGTCCTGTCTCCAGTCGAGCTCCTCTGCCATGTGGCTGTGCAGGGCTGCCGGCGTGTCACAGACATGGGGCCCTGGACCATCAGAGGGGCCCACTCATTGTTGGGGCCCAGGCTGCTCCCTCTCAACTATGCAGGGCCGCCAGTGTGTCACAGACATGGGGCCCTGGACCATCAGAGGGGCCCAGTCGCTGTTGGGGCCCAGGCTGCTCCCTCTCAACTATGCAGGGCCGCCAGCGTGTCACTGACATGGGGCCCTGGACCATCAGAGGGGACCACTCGCTGTTGGGGCCCAGGCTGCTCCCTCTCAACTATGCAGGGCCTCCAGCGTGTCACAGACATGGAATCCTGGACCATCAGGGGGGCCCACTTGCTGTCAGGGCCCAGGCTGCTCCCCCTCATCTGTGCAGTGCCACCGGCATGTCACAGACATGGGGCCTTGGACAATCATAGGGGCCCACTCGCTGTTGGGGCACAGGCTGCTCCCTCTCATCTATGCAGGGCCGCCAGCGTGTCAGACATGGAGCCCTGGACCTTCAGGGGGGCCCACTCGCTGTCAGGGTCGGGGCCGCTCCCCCTGCATCTGTGCAGGACCTTCGGCGGTGTTTGATCGCCGGCACTTCAGACATGGCGGTGCGCTGTGATGCTGTGTCTGCTACCAATGACGCGACAGGGGTGACACACAAGCAAAATTAAAGGCGCAGTGTCGCCCCTGCCTTGTCATTAGTACCAGACACAGCGCACTGCGCGCGGTCATGTCTGGTGAAGTGCCGGCAATCAAGCAGTGCCGGCGGTCCTGGCTGCACAGATGCCAGGGAAACAGCCAGGGCCCCAACAGCGAGTGGGCCCCTCTGATGGTCCAGGGCCCCGACACTTGCCCGGGTACGCCGGGTGCTGACGCCGGCCCTGATCCGGATCCTATATCTCCCATACGTCTTAGCCTGGAGTCCTATCTTCCTCTGCTGCCTGCAGACTGAAAGTGCCCCAGGTCCTCAATACCTCCGTTAAGTTTCTCCGGTCAGCTAACAGGACTCTTGCGTAGAGAGGTCTTAACACTGGTGATCCTACTGTCTGAGGGTACGGAGCTCCCGTCTACCCTAGCAGCCACTATATTAGGCTGTCCGTAAGGTTCACCGTCCAAATTCTCACAGAATCTTTCCTGGAAACTCACTACTCATTGCCTAGAGTGCCCACCCTCTATGGGCTGTCCTTTTACCCAATTAACTCTTCACTGTCATCCTGCTAGTAGACTCTCACTAACAGCTGTACCCGACATCTTGTGGCTGGTACTGCAGCCCACAGGGAATTATGTTAAACTAAGCTCCAGACACACTCAATGTCTGATCATGGAACTAAGTTCCCCCTACTATACTGACTGGACCATGGCAGCTAACTCCTTAGCTTGGCCTAACAACAGTTCAGAGAGGTCTAACTCCGGGAACATTCTCTTCTAACTACATCAGTGTCAAAGGAAGGCTACGTCCTTCCCCACTACTACACCTGTTCCCACCTTTATACCAAATGAAAAAAATACAGATCCCAGCACTCAAGTGTAGAAAATTATTTCATTTATTCCACACATAGAATAGCTACAAAACGTTTCAGCCACTCACGGGCTTTTGTTAATTGTGTCACACCACAACAGGACTACGGAGTGACGACTAAATTACCTTTCTACATTGTCCATCTTTATACCAGCTGACCCACATATGCCTACCTGTGTCCACCTGTATACCAGCCAGACCCGCCTGTGCCCACCAGTGCACCAGCCGGACCCACCTGCTCCTGCCTGTGCTCATCTGTCTATCAGCCGCACCTGCCTGGATCAACCAGTACCTGCATGTCTACCAGCCATGTCCACCAGCACTCCTGGATTCCTGCCAGGCACTGCCTATACCAGCTGTACTTTCTCTTCTTGGCCGTTCCACCCTCCTGTCCCTTGGGGGTCAGCTGCCGTGCAGCTGAGGTCAGTCTTGCTGTAACATTTAGTCACGCCCATCCAGACTCTCCTTGGACCACGACACAGTGGTTCCACCACTCTCGAAACACCAATTTTTATTAGAACTGATCGGTTCGCTGAAACAATTGAAGATCTGATTTTGATCCGAGTGTGTGATCAAAATCAGCAATGCAAGTCTATGGGTCGATGGATGACATCCGAGTGCAGTCCGAATTTCATGGTCTAATAGAATGGAGATTGAGAATTTTTTTCTCTCCACGTCTGAGATAATCTGGTGCCGCTTTAATCAAACTCTGATCAAGGTCTGATCAGAATAATCAAACTGTTTCTTAGATGTGGAGAAAACAGTCATGTGAACCTACCCTACAGCCTCTTTAAGACATCAGTGATTTTTTTTGTCTGTGTTTCATCAGTGTTTTTGATCAGAGAGTCATGAGAACTTGGGCAGTGTCAAATTTTACCAACAGAGTTTGGTTAGCATTTTCATCAGTTTTTCTTGTCTAAAAAAAATGAAGCTTTCTCAATCCTTCTCCTATCAAACAGTTCGTGAAAAGCAGACCAAACACAGTGTAGGGTTTGGTACTCACTCGGCTGTGGTTGAGGTAGGCACAGAAGCGTTTTCAGTCAAAATCCAGGCAGGTTTATTAAAAAATGAAAAATAAAAAAATAGCATAAACCGCTCAGGAAGCAAAACAAAAACACAGCCTTTCCCGGCACAAAGTGTAAATACAAAGTAAAATGTCCATACAAAGGTTGCGCGTTCGCCATTCAGGTTACAGTCCAGTCCTTAAGTCCTAACACAGACTAACACTCTGTAGATTGTAAGGTAGCGCTATTCGTCACGCTGGGGTACTCGCTTCACCGGGTCAATTAAAGCACACATGCAACGTTTTCCAGTAATATGTAGTCCAGCAGTTTATTACACATCATAAACTGCACATAACATAGCCTTCTCAGTGGCAGCTATGCCCGCTTGGCTTCAAATACAGACTTCAGCAAGGTACAGCAACAATATTCACTTATAGTGCCAATTTACCTTTGCCGGGTCTCAGCTGCTTCTATCAGCTCGGTCCTGCCACAGCTGTGGCTTTAAGGCTTCCCAGATGTAGTCTCCAAGCCACGTGTCTTCCAAGGCTACTGGTATCTCAACCACAAGGATCCAGCCTTTGCCTTCCAGGCTAGTGGAGTCCCACACAGGGACCAGGCCTCTCGCCTTCCAAGGCTACTGGAATCTCAAACACAGGGATCCAGCCTCTGCCTTCCAGGCTTCACCAGGACTCTCTCTCTCTGTTTCAAAACCACCAGGATTTATATATCCTTCTGTGCACACAGGACCTGTGATGATGTCACAGTCATGTGATCAGTCACCTGAGGGGGAGGTAAATGGTCAGCCAGAACACACCCCCTGGACATTTTAGCAATGCAGCAAGCCGCTGCATTACAAGATCCACTCATCTCCAGACACAGCCATTCAATGAGACACTTGGTCTCCATTTTATACACACACCCTGGGGTGGGGATATGTGAGCAGCCAATCCCACCCATCTCTTATGACTGCTCGTAAAAACCGGCCCTGATACTCCTTATTAACCCTCTCAGCACTATGTGTGCTGGAGCATACTTTCCCGGTTTTATATCACTGAAGCTACCAACCTCAGCGATACATATCTTCCCTCCAAGACATGTCCGGCGGTCATCTTACAACAGATAGCATCTGAGTGCTGTACAATTTTTTCACCGTCTGTTGGCAGCGGATCATTCAGGATACTCTCAAAGCGTGTTGACCGCAGAACAAAGCTTTAATTAGCTATAAACAGGTACAGATATGATAGGCTTTGTGGAAACAGGAATATACATATCTTAAGAGTCTCTGTGCAGCATCAGCAGGCTGCTTCTCCTCTCCTGCACAGACACAGGAAACTGGATACAGTCACATGGTCTTTTCTGTGTTTGAGCCTCTGTGAGGTTTTTTTTTTTTTTAACTTTATAGACAATACACAAACCTAGTGTGGCACCCCAGGAGTCCGGTTGCCACAGTGGCATTGCCTCACTCACAAGGGGTGATGCCATGCCTGGAAGCAAGCTGGAGTCCCCAAGTCAGGTATACTAGCATGCAACACTTTCCTGGCTCCAGACCTGGAATCTGGAGGCGGGGTTAGTTAGAATTAGTGAGAGGAGTTGAAGTCAGGAGAGCGAAGAGGGAAGACCTGGGGAGTGGAGCTGCACAGCAGTTCACCCCAGAGAGGAGCGTAGAAGAACCGGACACCGGAGTCCGAGGTTGTGGGACACTGAAGGCCCAGCAGCAGAAACCGGAGGGCAGGAGACTGCAGGTCTCCTGGCCCCATCAGATGCCCGGAGGCTCAGCAGCACATAGGGCCCTGCACCGCCACGTGGGAGCGACACTCCAGGAATGCCCAAGCTGCCTGCCATACGGGTGAGCACAAAAACGTTTTACTCAGCTACAAGCAGCAGGGCCAAAGAGATTAGCACAAAGGGAAAGCCTACAACTACACCTGGCGAGGTGGATTCCCAACTTGCTTCCAGGCCACCCGGACCTCTACTACCAGCTAGTGCCTGTGCCCCAGTCTGCCTAACCACTGCAAGTAAAGATAAGAGGAAACCGCCATTAAGTTGTGGTTATTAAGGTCATTATCTGCACCATCCCCTGCACTACACTACACAGCAACATCTATAACATCACCACTTCCTGCCCTGGAGCTTAGCTCTGCCTGTTGAGAGCTGAACCAACTCTGCTGTGTCATCATCAGCTCCAGAGGATCTGCTCCACAGCGGCGGCCCCATATAGCCGCCTACCACAGGTGGCGTCACGAACATTATATAAAAATTATATTCCCTTTTCTTTATTCCCTTTTATTGACTGCCCTGGGTCATGGACCGGGTCACCGCCACTGTGACATCCCCCAGCATCGACTGGCCCGGCCACCGAGTATCCCACGGCCCAGGGGGGCGCATCAACTTGGCGTCACGAACAGGATTCATGAAGCCCGGTATAACTGGGTCCTGTGTGCCTTAGACTTTACTGAACTGTGTTATCACGACATTTGCCGTCAGCCGAGGGGAAGCAGGAGGCCCCGATCCGGAACCGCCGGGTAAGAGATCCCTCCTGCCTGCAGAGCAACATACTGGTATGTCAGCAGACACCCAGGACCTGGCTGAGGTTCACTAGGGGGGAGGAAGATGCCCAACCTGGGAGAGGATTCAGCCGCGGGCGCGGCCGCCACCACTGTAATGCCGTTATCAATGCCATATATACCAGGGGCGGTGTGGTTGCCCCAGTACTCGGGGGAGTCGCACACCCTGAGCGACTTTAAGGAGAGACTGCGCAGTTTGTTTAAAGTGTACCCCCTGTTTGAGGAGCAAAAAGTCAGCATCCTCACAGGCCAGCTCATCGGTGCAGCCCAGGCCGGGCAGGGACAAAGGCACTGTTAAGGAAATACTAGTCCGGTTGAAGGATACTTTTGAAACCCACACCGCAGCAGAAATTAAGATGAAGTTCTACGGGTGCAAACAAAGGGTGCAGGACAGTGTACTTGACTATGCTCTAAACCTGCAGGAGGCACTGCGGGCAATTAAACAGGTAGACCCCGACAGCGTGCGAGACGAGGACAGATTGTTAACTGAGCAGTTTATTGAGGGGCTCCTGTCTAACGCTCACCGGACACAGCTGCGCATTATGGCTCTGCAAAACCCTGATCTGGACTTTGCGCAATTTAAAAACCGAGCCATCCGGGTGCTCCGAGAACCAACCCCAGGTGGCACTGCATCCCTCCGGCACCCAGCTATCACATACCACCAGGAGGTGGCGTCCTTTTCCCCGGCACCTGTGGAGGCTGACACGCAGACCCTAGATAATAACCCGTCTGCAGACCTACGCCTTCAGGTCCAGGAGCTGACAAACAGTGTGGCTACACTAACCAAAACCGTGCCGGCCATGCAAGTGTCTCCAAAGGAAAAGATCCAGCTGGCTTCCAGTCCAGATGACGTCCCGTGGCGACGACAGAGAAGAATTCCACCGACCAGAGGGAGGAACAACGATCGCTACGACCAGGACAGACAACCCATCTGCCGCCGCTGTCAAAAGGCGGGGCACTATGCAAGATTCTGTAATTTAAACGAGCAATCCCTGGGGCAGAGTGCCAACCCCCAGGAGTAAGACGACCAGGCCCAAAAAGCTGGCGAGACAAATACGTGGGAGGACGACCGGTCCTACCTGTCGTGCTTGATGGCATCCCGATGAACGCACTGCTGGACACTGGGTCCCAGGTGACAACGATGCCATATAGCCTTTATATACAATACTGGACTGATTCAGACATTACCCGCCATCCAGATGAACATCTTAGCATCTATGCCAGCAATGGTCAGCCCTTGCCTCAGGTGGGGTATAAAGAGGTGACCATAAAAGTCGGCCGAGTAAAATTGCCATCACAAGGAAAGATTATTGTTGATATTGATCGCCGAGAAAGCCATCCTATGATAACCTTAGGCACCAATGTGATAGAAAATTGTCTTGGAGAAATTATTGTTTTGTTGCAACAGGTCGCAGAGACTGCCAGTTCCAGTCAGCCGCAAGTTCTGCAGAAGGAAATCAGAGCCCTAATGAAAAGACAACAGGTAGAGCTGTCTGGAGGAGAAGTTGGCAGTGTTAGAGTGAGTGATCCATTTCCCATTGCAACTCTCCCTAGGTGTGAAATGTTAATATGGTGTCGGGCAGCAATTGGTCTCAGGAGTCAACATTATCAGGCCCTGGTAGAACCCGTGTACTCTGATAGTAGGCCCACCATCTTGACAGCCAGGGGGGTAGTCTATGTCCGCAAGGGGAGAATACCGATACGCATCCTGAATTGTGGGGAGAAAGAGGTCCATTTACCCCGGTATGCTACCCTTGCTAAGCTATTCACTGTCAGTAACAACACAGTAAAGGCAGTGGAACCCTTGCCTCCATCCAAACAGGCAGAGGATAATGGCTCCAAGGGGCAGATGGAGAATTGGTGTCAGAAGCTACAAGTGGGCACTGACTCCACTCCTTTGCCCCAAAAGCATGGGGTGTACCGGGTGGTCCAAGAATATGAGGGAGTCTTTAGCAAACACCCACTAGACTTTGGGCAGGTAAAAGGGGTCCAACATCATATCCCCACAGGAGATCATCCGCCCATTAAAAAGAGGTACCAGCCTGTACCCCCAGCTCACTATCAACGTGCCAAAGGAATGTTACGGGAGATGAAGGAGGCTGGAGTGATCAGAGATAGTTGTAGCCCCTGGGCAGCTCCATTAGTTCTTGTTAGAAAGAAAGATGGTACAATGAGGATGTGTGTTGATTACAGGCAGATTAACCGCATTACCAATAAGGACGCCTACCCATTACACAGAATTGAGGAATCATTAGCTGCACTAAGATCCGCTAATTATTTCTCCACTTAGGATCTCACCAGTGGGTATTGGCAGGTTCCCGTGGCAGAGGCGGACAGAGAGATGACCGCTTTTACAACACCAATGGGCCTCAGCTAGTTCAACTGCATGCAATTTGGGCTCTTCAATGCCCCGGGAACTTTCCAGCGGTTAATGGAGTGTTGCCTGGGACACAAAAACTTTGAAACCGTCCTGCTGTACCTAGATGATGTAATCATCTACTCAAAGACATATGAAGACCACCTGGAGCACCTGGCCGAGGTGTTCAAAGCCCTATCTGGTTATGGCCTGAAAGTAAAGCCGTCCAAGTGCCACCTGTTGAAGGCCAAGGTTTAGTACCTAGGTCATGTGGTAAGCGCCGAAGGTGTAGCACCAGACCCTGAAAAAGTCACTGTGATCAAGGACTGACCAAGACCCTCCACTATCAAGGAAGTTCCGCAGTTCCTCGGGCTGGTAGGCTACTACAGGAGATTCATCAAGAGTTTCACCAAGATAACGGCACCCATGCAGGACCTCTTAGTGGGCCAGTCCAAGAGGGCCAAGAACCCGAATCCTCCGTTCAAGTGGAGTAAAACAGAAGAAGAATCCTTCACTCGATTGAAAGTGGCTGTTACTGGAGACGAAGTCCTGGCCTACCCCGACTATGGCCAACCCTTTACACTCTATACGGATGCCAGCAACGTGGGATTGGGAGCGGTGCTGTACCAGGTACAGCAGGGCAGAGACAGAGTGATTGCCTATGCCAGCAGGAACCTCCGGCCCACGGAAAGGAACCCTGACAACTATAGTTCCTTTAAGTTGTAACAGAGCTCTTCAAACACTACCTCGCCTCCTCCAGATTTACAGTCTTCATGGACAACAACCTGCTGATGCACCTGGAGACTGCGAAGCTTGGTGCCCTAGAACAACGATGGATGGCTCGACTGTCCAACTACGAGTTTACCACCAAGTATCCAGTGGGGCATAAAAACACTAATGCTGATGCGCTGTCCAGGATGCCCAACTTGCCAGATGGGGGAGAAGACCCGGAAGAGCTGGAGGAGATAGAGCTACCCGCTTTCCATCAACACGGGGTGACCCAGTGCTCCCACTGTGTGAGGGACAAGCGCTCCACCAACAGAGAGGCCACGTTCAACACATTGCCCCACCATGGATGGGCAGAGACGCAGGATAGCGACCAGGCTATCCGCCTGGTAAAGGAGTTGCTGACACAAGCTGACTCGCACCCTGATCCAGATGCTCCACAGGAGACCCAACAGTTGTGGAAGGAGAAGGGCAAACTGTTCATCTACGAGGGAAAGCTGTGTCGAAGAACTCCCGGACACACAAACTGGTCTGGCAGGTGGTAGTCCCGAGGCGGGATGCGCCAATGGTCTTAGAAGCGTACCACGATGGAGCAGGACACTTCGGGTGGAAGAAGTTGGAAGTCCTGCTACGTGAGCGATTCTACTGGGTGGGCATGAGGAAAGCAATCAAGAGATGGTGTCGAGAATGTGGTCCATGCAACCTGAGACGGAAAGACCGCGATAGCCAGAGGGCTCCCCTGCAGCCCATAATCACCAAACAACCACTTGAACTGGTAGCCTTGGACCACGTGAAGCTAGCCCCCAGCAGTTCAGGCTATGTCTACGCTCTCACCATAGTAGACCACTACTCCCGGTTCTTGGTAGTAATGCCAGTGAAAGATAAGACAGCTCAGACGGCAGCCAAAGCATTTCAAAAACACTTTTGTCACCCGCACGGTTACCCTGAACGAGTGCTTACCGACCAAGGTCCAACCTTTGAAGCAGAAGTGTTCCAGGAATTCTGTAACTTGTACGGCTGCTAGAAAATAAGGATGACGCCGTATCATCCCTAGACCAATGAGTTGTGTGAGAAGATGAACCAGGTGGTAATAGACCTGTTGAAGATGTTGCCTCTTGAAGAACGTAGCCTGTGGCCAGAGAAGTTACCAGATTTGGTGGACCTATATAACCACATCCCGGTGAACTCCACCAACTGTACACCCGCTTACCTGATGAGAGCAAGACCTGGTAAGCTACCCATTGACTTAGACGTGGGAGTTCTAACACCAGAGACAACATCACCAGATGCGGATTGGGATAACGAGTGGCAGCAACAATACCGCAAGGTGCAAGAATGTGTTGAGAGAAGTTTGTCCCAGGCGAGACAGAAGCAAGAGAAAACTTATAATCAGCACACACCTGCCGTTCCCTTATCACCTGGAGAACAGGTACTTAAGAGGAAAAGATGAGTCCACAAATTAGATGACCAGTGGAAGGTTGAGACACACACCGTCTTACCTTCGAATTTCGATAACACCAAGGTGTGCCTCATCAGTAAAGATGGAGGTGGAAACTTCAGCGGCAGTCTCAAGAGACCACTTGAAGATATGCCCTGAACAGTTGAAACACCAAGAAGAAGACCAAGACAGCCCTCAGCCCACAGAAAAAATGGAAGAAATGGTCCAGACAGTCTTTGGAGCATTTCCCCGGTCTTGGACGCAGGTGAGCAGAGCAATTGTGGTACCTGTCCTAACCTATCTCAAACCGGCCTCACCGGAAGCTGCAGAGGCTCCAAAACATCTGGAAGACCAGTCAGCCCCAGAGACAGATGCTTCATCAGCAGCAGATCAGGAGAATCTACCTTCTGCTAGCAGTGAACCTGTCGTACCCAGGGTGAGTCAAAGGATTCGTAGGAGATTACCCAGTCTACTGGTGTTACCTCCGACTACCCGTAGTGTAGTTCACACTGAACCCACTATACCAGACGTAGACACTAGGGACCAGGGTAGGTCAGTGACAACAAATGTACTACGTAGATCGACCCGGAGTACTGAAGGTCAGCTCCCTGCCCGCTGGAGGAACTAAAGTGTATGTTATATACAGTTGTAACCGTTAAATAATCCTGGATATATATATATATTTGTTAAATTTATAGACAATTGGACCACAGGCCTAGGTTTGGTCAGGACAATGTTGAAAATAGTTAATAAGTGGCCTTGAAAATAAATCGCAGGCATGGCTGAAGACCAGGCCCACCAAAAGAGTGCCCTGAAGCCACACCCAGGGACAATACACAAAGTGAGTTGATGCGGTTCCCACCAGCCAAATTTCAGTTATCCGGAAAAAGACAATCCCCGGATTGTGGCATAAAGACTAAGCGCCACAGTGACTGCTATAAATTCTTGGTTGAGTTTTTGTAATTTTTGACTTTGTAAACTATTTGTATTGTGAATTGTTATTGTTTATTGTTAAGTCAAAAAAGGTATCCTCAGTCCGGGAGTACTGAAGTTAACTAGGGGGAAATGGGGCACCCCAGGAGTCCGGTTGCCGCAGTGGCATTGCCTCCCTCACAAGGGGGTGATGCCATGCCTGGAAGCAAGCAGAGGCCCCCTAGTAAGGTATACTAGCATGCAACACTTTCCTGGCTCCAGACCAGCAAGGGGAGCTCCTCCCCTTAGCAAGTGGAATCTGGAGGCGGGGTTAGTTAGAGTTAGTGAGAGGAGTTGAAGTCAGGACAGCAAAGAGGAAAGACCTGGGGAGTGGAGCTGCACGGCAGTTCATCCCAGAGAGCAGCGTTGAAGAACCGGACACCGGAGTCCGAGGTTGTGGGGCACTGAAGGCCCAGCAGCAGAAACCGGAGTGCAGGAGACTGCAGGTCTCCTGGCCCTATCAGAGGCCCAGAGGCTCAGCAGCAGATAGGGCCCAGCACCGCCACGTGGGAGCGACACTCCAGGAAGGCCCGAGCTGCCTGCTATATGGGTGAGCACACAAAGATGTTTTACTCAGGAACGAGGGCCGCAGCACAGCTACAAGCAGCAGGGCCAAAGAGATTAGCGCAAAGGGAAGGCCTACAACTTCACCTG
Organism: Phyllobates terribilis; assembly: GCF_046119375.1. Classification (NCBI taxonomy): domain Eukaryota; kingdom Metazoa; phylum Chordata; class Amphibia; order Anura; family Dendrobatidae; genus Phyllobates; species Phyllobates terribilis. The sequence goes on from NW_027362767.1 coordinate 102,589,170, forward strand.
GTGAGGTGGATTCCTAACTTGCTTCCAGGATGCCCGGACCTCTACTACCAGCTAGTGCCCGTGGCCTGGTCTGCCTACCCACCGCAAGTAAAGATAAGAGGAAACCGCCATTAAGTTGTGGGCTGGTCATTATCTGCGCCATCCCCTGCACTACACTGCACAGCAACATTTATAACATCACCACTTCCTGCCCTGGAGCTTAGCTCTACCTGTGGAGAGCTGAACCAACTCTGCTGCATCATCATCAGCTCCAGTGGATCTGCGCCACAGCGGCGGCCCCATATGGCCGCCTACCACAGGTGGCATCACGAAAATTATATAAAAACTATATTCCCTTTTCTTTATTCCCTTTTATTGACCGCCCTGGGTCACAGACAGGGTCATCGCCACTGTGACATCCCCCAGCTTCGACTGGCCCGGCTACCGAGTACCCCACGGCCCAGGGGGCGCGTCATTAGTAATAGAACATTTACATACACAGGAATGGAGTTGTTGCATTAAACATATTCCAACAGCCCCACTCAACAACTACTTATCCTGTTAGTCCCATTGTGGTTCTGAAGTCCTCAAACTTTGCTCTTGGCAATGGTTTTGTCATACCATCAGCTAATATCTTGTCAGACTCGCAATAGACAAATTCTAGTACACCATGTTCTACTAAGTCCCGTAAGTGGTGATATTTAACGTCGATGTGTTTAGTCCTTGCACTAATCTCCTCACTGCTGGCAAGTTTAATACATCCTTGGTTGTCCTCATAGATAACTGTTGGCTGAGCTAGTGGCTTGCTGAAATCTTCCAAAAGTTGTTTCAACCAAATAACTTCTTGACTTGCATAAACAGCTGACACATATTCTGCTTTTGTACAAGACAATGCGACTGACACTTGTTTTCTGCTGGACCAAGAAATTGAATTTTCTCCTAACTTGAACAAGTAACCACTTGTTGATTTCCAATCACTTGTATCTCCAGCACCATCTGCATCCACATAACCTCTGAGAGTGAGATCTCCTGATGCAGATATCTTAAGATTTAGCCTTTGGGTTCCCTTAAGATATTGTAGAATTCTCTTAGTCGCTTTCCAGTCTCTTTGGGGTGGCTTGCTTACACGTCGGCAGAGAATTCCAACTGCGGCTGTAATATCTGGACGAGTTGTGGTTGCTATATACAGAAGCGCCCCCACTGCTTGTCTGTAACTCTCATTGGTGGGTAGCAGATCTTCTTCACCTTCCAACTTTAAGCAAGATGGATCCATTGGTGTTGATGCACCTTTGGCTTCTGACTAGTGTTGAGCCACCCACGTAGTGTTCGAGTTAGGTTCGGTTCGTCGAACACCCGTATGTTCGCCGAACTGTTCGTCAAACTGTTCATCGAACACCTTCGAACACCATTAAAACCAATGGCAGGCAAACAAAAACACACAGAAACACACAGAAAACACTTCAAAGGTGTCTAAAAGCTGACAAACTGCTCAGAAGACACAACTAACACATGGAAAAGTGACAAGTACATATAGTCATGCGAAAAGAAAAGAGGTGGAGGAGTAAAAGGAGGGGGAGACACAGATATAGGCATGTCATGCCCTTCTAAAACCAAAAAAGTGCGAAGCCGACACGGCCAGTCCGTTCCTGCCCGTGCGACCTCCGTGTCGCCGGGTTTGTGCCAGAGCCGCGGTGGACCCTGACGGCCAGCCCCCCTCTCCCAATACTGGTGCTGCTGGTGGGTCGAGCGAATTCCCCTGCGGTGGATGCAGGTCTAATCTTTTTAATTTAAATTGTCTCTCTAATTTGAATGAGTACACTTTAAATCCTTTTACAAGGATCTATTGGAGGGCAAGTCTCATGCCAGCAGCCGCGTAATTCCAGCTCCAGTAGCATCCACTAAAGCTGCTGCAGTTAAAAATCTTTTATAAGGATCGAGCTTGGCGGTCCACCGCAAGGCATCCTACCACCAGTCCCAGCCCCTGTGCCTTGGGGTGCCTCCCCGATGCTCTTCACTGAGTGTTCCGGGGGCCCGAACCATTTCCTTTGAAAAAAATAAGTGTCCAAACTACAGGTTTTGTAGCTTGCTTAACAGCTGGGATAATCCGCTGACTAGCAGACATTGCTACTAGGCACAAAGTATTGCCTGGGCTAGATGCAGTTAAAAATTTGTAATTAGATACTCTCGTTGGATGCTGAGAAAGCATTCCATAGAGTCTCCTGGCACGCCATATATTATTCTCTTAAAAAGCTTGGGGCAGGGGTCTAGGGGACCCTTTTATAGCCAAAATCACGGCCCTGTATCGCAATACGTCACCTAGGCTGAAGATAAATGGAACATTTTCATCACCTTTCATAATCACCAATGGGACAAGGCAGGGATGTCCTCTGTCCCCTCTATTATGCATCCTAGTGACGGAGCACCTGCTCTCATCAATTCGCCATAACCCCAATATTAGGTGGATTGAGGTGGGAGGCACCGAGTACAAGTGCTCTGCATTTGCTGATGATGTCCTAGTATATATCACTCAATCACATATATCCATCCCTGCTGTTATGGCTGAAATAGATCACTTTGTTACATGGTCAAATTTTAAAATCAATGCTGCGAAGTGTGAGGCCCTCAATGTCTCCCTCCCCAAATCCATACAGGATTCCATCCAGTCCAACTTTCCCTTTGCCTGGCCCTCACAGGGTATCAAATACTTAGGAATTCGTATTCATAGAGACCTCTCCCGTCTGTTATCTTAATTTTGGGCCCTTTATTGAACAACTCCATACAGACCACGGTTGGCAAGTTAGAACTGTAAGATTCACTACGTGAACCACAGGTGTTTTTGTGTTCCTAATTATTATGCAAAAAGTGTTTAGGACTGATAAGGTAAGAATTTTTTGGTTTGTCAGTTAAACTCATTGATGGTGATGTGTGTCAGGACTCTTTATATCACTGTAAGCAATTGCAGACACCTGTGCTAATTAGTTTGGCAGGTGTGTACAATGAAAGGCAAGACTACTTAAGAAGGCTGTTCCACATTATTAAGCAGCCTACATTTTCTGCCAAAATGGGAAAGAAAAAGGATGTGTCGGCTGCTGAGAAGCAACAAATTGTGGAGTGTTTAGGTCAAGGCATGACTACAATCAACATCGCCAAGACAGTTCATCCTGATCATCGCACAATCAAGAAGTATGTAGCTGATTCACAGTACACACGTTTGCGTGCTGATAAGGGAAAATTGAGGACTCTTTCCTACAGGCAATTACGTCAGGTTAAAAGAGCAGCGGCAAAAAAGCCTTGTCATAGCAGCAGACAAGTTTTTGAAGCTGCTTGTGCCTGCAACGTCCCCCGAACAACAAGATGCAGGGTCCTTAAGAGGTTTGCAGCTGTGCATAAGCCATCCTGTTGACCTCCTCTATCCACTGTACACAAGCAGAAACGGCTCCAGTGGGCCAAACAATACATGAAGACTGACTTCAAAACTGTTTTGTTCACCGATGAGTGCCGTGCAACGCTCGATGGTCCAGATGGATGGAGTGGAGGATGGCTGGTTGATGGACACCCCATGCAAACACGGCTACGGCGCCAACAAGGAGGAGGTGGAGTAATGTTTTGGGCTGGAATCATGGGGAGAGAGATAGTCGGCCCCTTTAGGATCCCTGAAGGGGTAAAGATGAACTCCATAATGTATGTGGAGTTTCTCAAACAGCACTTCCTGCCATGGTTCAAGAAGAAGAACCGTGTATTCCGCAGCAAGGTCATTTTCATGCGTGATAATACATCGTCTCATGCTGCACATAACACATCTGCATCTCTGGCTGATATGGGCATAAAAGGGGACAAACTTATGGTGTGACCCCCATGCTCCCCTGACCTCAACCCCATTCAGAACCTCTGGCGCATCATCAAAAGGAGTGTCTATGATGGCAGGAGGCAGTTCACATCTAAGCAACAGCTCTGGGAGGGTATTCTGTCCTCATGAAAAACAATTGAAGCAGAAACCATCCAAAACCTGACAAATTAAATGGACGAGAGAGTTCAGAAGCTCCTTTCGAACAAGGGGTCCTATGTGCAAATGTAACATCACCTAGAATAAAGTTTTGAATTGAAAACTGTTTGATTTCAGTTTCTAATAACCTGCTAATGCTTATAATTTCAAAAAGGACCATTTGTTTGTTCTTTATTAAAATGAAAAGGTTGATCGAAGAGTGTGGGGGATCTAAGAGTGTGGCAACCCAGTAGTCAGTATTATTTCGAATTCTGACAATCTGAGGGTCATGTTGCAGGTAGTGCAGCAAGAAGGCACTCCTGTGTCTTGCGCATCTAGGAGCCCCAAAATTATTTTCCGGGCTAGATGCAGCTAAAAATTATTATTAATTTGAAAGCTGGTGGAGCTTAGTATAGATGGCCTAATAGAATCAGTACTGCAAACTGCTACAAGGCCCAAATTATTTTCCAGCCAAGATACAGATAAACATGATTAGTAACTTTAAATCTGGTGGAGTTTAGTATAGATGGCCTAATAGAATCAGTACTGCAAACTGCTACAAGGCCCAAATTATTTACAAGCCAAGATACAGATAAAAATGATTAGTAATTTTAAATCTGGTGGAGTTTAGTATAGATGGCCTAATAGAATCAGTACTGCAAACTGCTACAAGGCCCAAATTATTTTCCAGCCAAGATACAGATAAACATGATTAGTAATTTTAAATCTGGTGGAATTTAGTATAGATGGCCTAATAGAATCAGTACTGCAAACTGCTACAAGGCCCAAATTATTTTCCAGCCAAGATACAGATAAACATGATTAGTAATTTTAAATCTAGTGGAGTTTAGTATAGATGGCATAATAGAATCAGTACTGCACACTGCTACAAGGCCCAAATTATTTTCCAGCCAAGATACAGATAAACATGATTAGTAATTTGAAAGCTTAAAACTGTTGGTGAGGTGATTTTAACAAATCATCAAGCTTTTACTCTCCCCAGGATGACACAGGGGTAGAAAAGTCCTTGCGGATCCATGATTTGTTCATCTTGAGGAACGTGAGTCTGTCTACATTATCAGTGGAGAGCCGCGTGCGCTTATATGTCAGCACACCACCAGCAGCCCTGAACACACGTTCAGACAGAACGCTGGCTGTTGGGCATGACAAGATCTCCAAGGCGTAAGTGGCGAGCTCCGGCCATTTATCCAGATTGGAAGCCCAAAAAGAGCAAGGGTCCAGTGACAGTCATGGCTTCAATGTTTACTTGGAGATACTCCTGTACCATCGTCTCTAGGCGTTGACTATGTGTCAGACTTCTTGTCTCCTGTGGCCTTGCAAAGGATGGGCTAAAAAAGTGGTGAAATGATTCCGCAAAATTGATGTTACCAGCAGATACTGTGTTTCTGTTACGGTTTGAGTGCTGAACACTCAATGGTCCCACGGTTGCCAAGTTGGAACTTTGAGATTAACTACGTGCAACACTGGTGTTTTGTGGAAAAGCACATGTAAGATTCTGCAACAGTCTCTGCTGATACTCCTGCACGCGTGCATCCCTTTCCATGGCAGGAATAATTTCTGCAAATTTACTTTTGTACCGGGGATCTAACAGTGTGCCAACCCAGTAGTCAGGATTATTTCTAATTCTCAAAATTCGAGGGTCATGTTGCAGGTAGTGCAGCAAGAAGGCACTCATGTGTCTTGCGTATCCAGGAGCACCAAGTCCCTGTTGTGTTGGTGGCGAGGAAACAATCATGCTTCCTTCCTCTGTCCTCTCCCCCCAACCTCGCACAACAGAAATGTGATCAAGGTCTCCCTCATCTGATGAGTCTTCCATCAGTTCGTCTTCCACTTCTTCCTGGGCTCCTGCACCTTCCTCACTAGTTTGGCTGCTACCATGCGCCCTGGTAAAACTATCTCCCCCACCCTCACATGCCTGCCGCCTTGGTGCTGCCGACCGTCTGGACCTTGCAGATCTTAGCCCTTCCGCATACAACTCCTCCTCCTCCTCTACTTCCTCCACCTCCTCTTGTGCCACCACCTGACTCCGAATTCTGTTTAACATGTGCTCCAGCATGTAAATCACCGGAATAGTCATGCTGATAATGGCATCGTCAGCACTAAACATCTTCGTCGCCATTTCAAAACTGTGCAGAAGGGTGCATAGGTCCCTGATCTGAGACCACTCCTCCAGCGTGATTTGCCCCACCTCTGGATCTCGTTGGCCCAGGCTATACGTCAGAACGTATTGCACCAGGGCTTGTCGATGCTGCCACAGTCGCTGCAACATGTGCAGAGTTGAATTTCACCGGGTAGGCACATCGCATTTTAGCCGGTGAAGTGGCAGGCCCAACGACTTCTGTAGAGATGTAAGTCGCTGAGCTACGGGATGCGAATGGCGGAAGTGAGCACACAGCGACCGTGCCCTCTGCAGAAGGCCATCTAGTCCGGGATAGTGGGCTAAAAATTGCTGGACAACCAGGTTCAACATGTGAGCCATACGAGGCACGTGTGTGACATTGCCCCGGCGAAGGGCCGCACCCAGGTTTGCAGCATTGTCGCACACGGCCTTCCCTGGTTTCAGGTCCAGTGGAGACAACCATTCCTGAAACTGGTTCTCCAGAGCTGACCACGACTCCTTAGCTGTGTGACTCACATTTCCAAGACATTTCAAAGTAAAAACTGCCTGATGACGTTGAGCCCTGCTGCCAGCATAGTAAGGAGGTGTGCAGGATCCCTTCTGCACAGTTAGAAAGCTTGTGGCATGACCAGACAGGCTTTGGGTGCAGGTGGAGGACCGAGAGGAGGTTGAGGAGGCAGAAGCAGTGGAGGAACTTCGAGATAAAGAGGATTGACGCACAATTCGTGGGGACAACAAGACTTGGACAGCAGCCCCTTGTCCTGCTGTCACCATAGTTACCCAGTGCCCAGTCAGCGAAATGTAATGCCCCTGTCCATGCCTACTCGTCCAAGTGTCTGTGGAGAAATGCACCCTGTCACACACAGAGTTTCTCAAAGAAGCGGTGATGTTGTGTGCGACATGCTGGTGGAGTGCAGGCACACCTTTCTTTGAGAAGTAGTGCCGACTGGGCATCTGGTACTGGGGCACTGCGACGGACATAAGGTCTCGAAAATCCTCTGTGTCCACCAGGCGTAAAGGCAGTATTTCTGTAGCCAAGAGCTTGCAGATGGTGAAATTCAACCTCTTAGCTTTCTCATGGCTAGGAGGAAATGGTCTTTTACTTGTCCACATCTGAGGGACCGAGGGCTGGCTGTTGTGCTTAGACGGGGTTGAGAAGGGTGTCCCCGGCAAACTGCCGGTCTGTGAGGAAGATGCAGGCGGACATGTTAGGTTGCCTTGATCCAAAGGTGGTGCTATCGATGTCGGACAGCGCTCAACACCAGCTGGTGTTTCCACCTCCAAAGAAAATGATGACCTGCCAATCACGCTGGCTGTTGCGGGTAAAGAGGTGGCAGGCCTGCGTCTCAAAACAGGTGTGACTGCTGTCCCCCCAGTCACAGAGGATGAAGGGGCCGCGGATGCACAAGATGTGGCAGACCGTGGTTGGCCCGGCCGGCTAGGCCGCATTGTAGCACAGTGAGCTTCCCACTGCAACTTATGCTTCATATCCATGTGCCGGTTCATGCATGAAGTACTCAAACTATGTATTTTTTAGCCTCTACTTAGCTTTTGCTGACAAATGTTACAAATAACACGAGTTGGGTCATCCTTATCGATCTGAAAAAATGCCCAGGCTATGCAAGGCTTAGCACCCATGCGACCTGAAGAGCCACCACGACTTGTGGTCAGAGGCAGAGTTGTGTTTGAGGATGCAGTTGTTGACGTGCTTCCAGTACTACGTCTCTGTCCAGGAAGGCGCAACCTGACCTCGTCGTCACTAGCATCCTCCTCCACCTCCTCTGCTGACCTCATCGACTGGCTGACTGTGGGTTAACAGTAAGTGGGATCTCCAACCTCGTCATCATCCCCCTGTGTGTTATCACACCCGTCGTCCTCAAAGCCAACCTCTTCCTGCCCTGACAAAAAACTCAAGTTGTCGCTCCAATCAGGTATTTGAGTCTCATCATCGTCTTCCTCATTGTCTCCACCAACAGGAGTTACAGTTTGGGAACGAGGGTCTACATTATGGTCAGAACCTTCTGCGTCTGGTCCTGGATCCGACTCATAAAGATTCTGGGCATCAGTGCAGATCATTTCCTCATCTGGATTCACAGAAGATCTGGAGCCGACCTCTGATTCCCAGGCTATAGTATAAGTAAACAGCTCTGCAGACTCAACCATCTGTTCTACCCCATACTCAGACGGTCAGCTGGAGACTTGGGAGCTGTGAGGAAGCAAGTGCAAATGGGGTGACACCTCTGAGGACTGGAGTATTTGTGATGTTGAAGTTGAGGTGGAGGAGAGCCCACTTAAAGGAGCACTTGATATCCGTTGAAGCACCTGCTGTTTTTGTGCCTCATCAGGAATTTGTAGCGATTGGCATGGCCGTAAGAAAGGGATCTTATCACATTGTCCGCTAAAAGAAGTAGACATCTTAGTTTGGCTGGAAGATGGTCTAACTTCTGCAGATGTTACTGTTGCTTTAACACCTACCCCACGGACACAACCTTTTTTTCCCTTCCCAACATGCCTATTCCCCTTTCCACCAGCAGCAGGCCTTTTTCCACTCATTTTGGTGGTTAACTAATTGACAACTCTGGAGTTGTTAGCACAAAAAACTATGGATGGGAACCGAGCAGAGCTGAGTGGCCAAACTGTGGTATTAGCCCAAAAGTAATGGCTGGGTTAGATGCAGTAAAACAATTTTATAACATACACAGGTGGTGGAGGTCAGTATAGATGGACTAATAAAACAAGTCCCACACACTGCTACAAGCCCAAATATTTTTTCAGAGCTAGATGCAGATAAAAATTATTTTGAATTTGCAACCGGGTGGAGGTTAGTATAGATGGACTAATAGAACAAGGCCCACACACTGCTACAAGCCCAAATATTTTTTCAGAGCTAGATGCAGATACAAATTATTTTGAATTTGCAACCTGGTGGAGGTTAGTATAGATGGACTAATAGAACAAGTCCCACACACTACTACAAGCCCAAATATTTTTTCAGAGCTAGATGCAGATAAAAATTATTTTGAATTTGCAACCTGGTGGAGGTTAGTATAGATGGACTAATAGAAAAAGTCCCACACACTGCTACAAGCCCAAATATTTTTTCAGAGCTAGATGCAGATAAAAATTATTTTGAACTTGCAACCTGGTGGAGGTTAGTATAGATGGACTAATAGAATGATGCTATGCCCAAAAGGTTTTACTTGGCTAGGTGCAGTAAAAAAATTTGTATTCTATACACAGGTGGTAGAGCTTGCAACACAGATAGGCTACTCCACTGACTAACACACACTGCAAGAGGCCAAAAAGGATTTGCTTAGCTAGATTTAGCCAAATGCTGTGAAAAAAACTTGCACAGCACTGGCACAGACCTGCCTGGCAAAAAGTGATAGGAACTGATGTAACCTAGCCCTCAAAAGGACTGCAATTACAATTAGTCCCTACTCCCAACCTATCTATTTAAGAGCACAGACCTGCCTGATAAAAGTTGTAGGAAATGATGTAACCTAGTCCTCAAAATGACTGCAATCACAACTATTCCCTACTCCCAAGCTATCTGTAGATTTGTGCGAAAATTGGCTTGAAATTAACAAAGTATAGCGCACACAGCAACAGCGGTGCCGTCTAACACGCAGCAGCAGCAGTGAGAAAATGGTGGCTCCGTGGAAAATGGCTGGGTCTTATAGGGCAAGGACATGTGACATACACTGCCAATGACACATGCCCTTGCTTGTGTGAAAAAAAGCAGTTCGCTCTGTGTGTGCGCTGCTGATAGGCTGACAGATTGCACCTCCCCACTGTAAATGCGGGAAAGAGAAAAAAAAATGGAGATCTTCATTATTTATGCAGAGATCCATCCCCTGCCCCTCCCCCCTCCCCGCTGTACACTCAAACTGCGTATTAACATTAATTTTCAGCATTACTGAGAAAAAATCCAGTTATGATTTTGGTGCACGAACAGTTATCGAACATAACCTCGAACAGCCGAATTTTTTTCAAATCGTTCGGGTTCGTCAAACAGCTCGAAAACCGCCCAAAACAGCTCGAATTTGAGATTGGCGAACAGTTCGAGTTGAACACCCCTCATCTCTACTTCTGACAGTCCAAATTGGTTCAGGATTGGGGAAATTTATCCACTTTTGCTTCTCATGGACAGGCAGTTTTTGCTTCTTTTGCCTTGTCTGTGGCTCTGGCTCAGGAAGTGTTCTGACCATATAAGAAAGGCATCTAGCTTGGATACCTTTGTTTGGTCTTTCTGATCTCCTGACTGGAGGTTGACTTGGTTCTTCTGTTTCTTTCTTGCTGGCTTCAGATCTTATCTAGACTTCACTGTTTTCTTTTTCAGTGTCTGGGTTTGGTGATTGAGATTTTTGTTCTTGTTTCTTGGCTTGAATGAGTGGTGTAACTTCATGGAATTTGAGCGAAATAGAGTTCTCATCAATCACTACGTCTCTGCTGATTGTTACTGTGTTGGTCTCTGGGTGCAAGATTCTGTATCCCTTTTGAGTTTCACTATAGCCCACCAGGACTCCTTGCTTTGCATGTGATTCCCACTTGGAACGTTTTTCTTTGGGAACATACAAAATCATTTTGCTTCCAAATATCCTTAGGTGCTTCAGGTTAGGCTTCTCACAGTTCCATAGCTCATATGGAGTTTTATTTGTGGCTTTACCTGGCAGTCTGTTTTGAAGATAGCAAGCTGTCGTGATGGCTTCTCCCCAATATGTTATAGGTAGATTCGCGTCAAACATACTTCTTCCACTTTCCCAGAGAGTGCGGTTCTTTCTCTCTGCAATTCCATTCTGTTCTGGGTTGTATGGAATGGTAGTCTGGAACACGATTCCATTCTTTTTCAAAATGGTTTGCACCTTACCACTTGTATCTTCAGTACCATTATCTGCACGCAGGGCTTTTGGCATTCTTCCAAATTTGTTAAATACTACGGCAAGATATTCTTCACGTTTCTGTGGAACTTCATCCTTACTATGAAGCAGGTAGGTGACTGTATATCTGGAGTAGTCATCAATAAATGTGAGAAAATATCTCTTCTTGCTTGAAGTTTGAACACTCATTGGACCGCAAACATCTGTGTGTATCAAATCCAGTGGCTGTGCAGATCTTGTGGTGCTTACTTTAGGAAAGGATTTTCTGGACATTTTCCTTTTAAGACAGCTAGTGCACTTCATCATTTGACAACATTGCTTGATTTCCACACCATTTGCAAGTTGACCTAGCTTCCTTATTGCTTGTGGGTCTCAGTGCCCAAGACGTCTCCCATATATGGATACAGTTCTTATGCAGATCTTGTCTAGCACTGTACACTCTTTCTTTGCATTTTAGTTGATAAAGTTCATTTTGGATTTTTCCTTCTGAGTGTGACCCTTCTTTGATATAATGCAGCTGTTGTCTTTACTCTTTAAAAGGAACTACTTTCCCTATTTGCGTAAGCTTCTTTACTGACAGATGATTGCTTTCAAGACAGGGAACATAGAGAACATCCTTTACTTGGATCTTTCTGCTTTGTGCTGAGGAAACTGGACAGTGGAGGTAGCTGTCTCCTACTCCTTGTGAAGTCATATATTGACCATTAGCTAAGATGACCTTTTCTGACTTCCTTTCATCAAGGTTAGTGAAGAAATCCTTGTCATTCGTCATATGGCTGCTAGCACCAGAGTCTATACACCACATATGCTTTGCAGATGAGCCTGTACTGGTATTAAATGCAGTTTCAACACATGCAGACTTTTTCTCTACAGCTGTTTTCACCTTTTGATCACTGTTCTGCCTTTTAAGCTGACTCATTCTTGCTTTCCAAATTCCGCAGTCTACTTTAAGGTGGCCGGGCTTTCTACAGACAAAACATTCACGAGTTTCCCTTAGATTGCTCTTATTTTTAGGAAAGTCCTGTGTCTTTAATGCTGTTTCTGCTCTAGATTCATTACTGCTGCTCATGTGACACCCCAGGGGTCTGGTTGCCACAGTAATAGAGATATTATGTCTGGGAGCAAGTGGGAGGTTTCTCTGGTCAGGATCCCTAAACATGCAACACGGTCCGCCCAGACCTGGGAGGGGAGGAATCTGCCCTTTTAAACTGGGTCTGGGGTGGGATTAGAGACAGAGTCAGAGTGGAGCTGCAGACAGTTCCAGACACAGGGAAAGCAAGAACAGGAGCTCTGTAGGAGCAGTAGCAGAAGTCCAGGGGCTGGAGCTGAGCAGAGTTCGCCCTGGACGAAGATACTAAAGCCGGACACAGGAGTCCGAGGCTGTGGGGACTGATATACACCCAGCAGCAGAAACCAGCCGGCAGGGGATTCCAGGTCCTCTGGCCATAGAAGCCCGGAGGCTCAGTCACAGAGAAGGGACCAACGCCGCCAACCAGGAGCGGAGGCTAACAGAAGGCCCCAAGTCACCAGCCATACGGGTGAGCACCACACGGTATACTCAGGGACGTGGGCTACTTGTAACCGCTGACAGCAAGGTAGCCAGGAAGAGTGCAGATTAATGGGGAGGCCTACAACTCCACCTGGCCAGGGGAACTTCTGCTTGCTCGCAGACTGACCAGGCCCCTTATACTAGCCAGTACTCCCGGGAGGGTCTGCCTTGTACCATCAGTAAAGACCCTGAACTGCACCTCCCGTCTCTGTGATTCCTTGCCGCTCCTACACCATTAGCACTGGGACCCTCAGACCATCACTCCCATCATCTTCCACATTAGCTGCCCTGAGGCAATACTTCTCCCGTGGGGAGTCAGCCCATTCTCAGCTGCGCAAACAACATCAGCCTCAGCGGTCTGCAGCGCAGCGGCGGTCCCCACTTACCGCAATCCACGGGTGGCGTAGTTGGACACTTATTACCATACAAATAGACTGCCACTGGTTTGACCACCCTGGGCACGGACCGGGTCACCGCCACGGAGAACTACAACCCCCAGCGATCCGGCTCCGGGTTCCCCTGCACAACACAGGCCCAGGGGGCGCGTCAATTTTGGCGTAGTTGGCAGGACTTCGTGCCCGCAACCACCGGGTACTGCGTGCCTGAAAAAGAGACTTTTATACTTACCTGTGGTGAAGTTTCCCGCCGTCCGGAGTCGTTCCCCGCCATCCGGAGCCGATTCCCGCCATCAGACGCCATCTTGGACCGTTTCCCGCCGTCTTCTGCCTTCTTCCCGCCATCCGCAGCTGCTTCCCGCCTTCGGACGCCATCTTCGGGACGCCGCACGGGAAGAAGAGGGGCGTGGACACCGAAAGCGCGCGAGATCCGAAGCTCCGCCCCACGCTCCGCCCCACGCTCTGACGCTGCGCAAGGTCCTGGAAGGGAGGAAGAGCGACGCTGACGTCATCGGAGCGCGATGCCAGGTCCTCAACCCCGACGATCGACTGCGGAGCCGCGGCCTACGGAAGAAGAGCATCGCAAGGTAGGCCACGGTCCACTAGGGGGGAGGAGGATGCCGGATACCGAGGGGAGCTCCACTGCCACAGCCACCGCCAGCGCAACCGCTGCAGCAGTCATGCCATTCACCATGCCCTATATCCCGGGGGCAACCTGGCTACCCCAGTACTCAGGGGAGTCACATACTCTAAATGACTTTAGAGAAAGACTGGATAGCCTCTTCCAGGTGTACCCCCTCACAGAAGAGCAAAAAGTGAGCATCCTGGTGGCCCAATTAATCGGGGCAGCCCAAAGGGAGGTAAAGTCCTGGCCACCTGGGAGGAAGAGGACTGTCAGAGAAATACTAGCCCGGCTGAAAGACACATTTGATACCCGCACCTCAGCCGAAATAAAACTAAGATTTTATGGGTGCAAACAACGGGCACATGAGAGTATAAGAGACTATGCTCTAAACCTACAAGAGGCCCTGAGAGCCATTAAGCAGGCAGACCCTGACAGCGTGGGAAATGAAGATAAGCTGTTGACTGAACAATTTATTGAGGGTCTACTGTGCAATGCCCATCGAACCCAGTTGCGGGCAATGGCCTTACAGGACCCTGACCTGGACTTTGCACAGTTCAAGGACAGAGCCATCCGGGTGCTCCGAGAACCGGCACCAGGTGGCGCTGTGACCCACAGGCGCCCTGCTATCACTTACCACCAGGAGACGGCGCCCTTGTCTGCAGGGCCTGTGGGAGCTGATGCGCAGGCTTTAAACAGTGACCCGGCTACAGACCTGCACCATCAGGTCCAAGAGCTGACTAAGAGCTTTGCCGCGCTAACCAGAACTGTGCAGTCTTTACAGGTCTCTTCTCTAGGAAAGATCCAGCTGGCATCCGGACCGGAGGACGTCCCGTGGCACCGACTGAGGAGGACCCCACCGGCCAGAGGAAGACCCAGCGACAGATACAACGAGGACGGACGACCCATCTGCCGCCGCTGCAATCAACCCGGACATGTGGCAAGGTACTGTCATTTAAACGGGCACAACCTGGGGTAGAGGGCCAACCCCCAGGCATAAGACCATCAGGCCCATAAAACTGGCGTGATAAATACGTAGGGGGACGTCCAATCTTGCCTGGGGTACTGGATGGCATTCCTATGAGTGCCCTACTAGACACTGGGTCACAGGTGACCACCATCCCGTACGTGCTCTTTAAACAGTACTGGAATGACTCGGACATAACCCGCTACCCAGATGACGACCTGAGTATCATCGCCAGCAATGGTCAGCCCGTGCCGCAGGTGGGATTCAAAAAGGTGACCATTAAGATCGGTAAAGTCGAACTGGCGGCACAAGGACTGATTATAGTGGACATAGACCGTCATGAGAGTCACCCTAGAATAACCTTGGGAACTAATGTGATTGAAAATTGTCTTGCAGAGGTGATTCTCATTTTATAGCAGGTTGCCAAGAACGCCAGTTCCGGCCAGCAGCTTGTGCTCCAAAAATAGATCCGGGCACTGATGAAGCGGCAACAGGTGGAACTATCTGGTGGTGAGATAGGTAGCGTGAGAATGTGTGACCCGTTCCCTATTGCCATGCCCCCAAAAAGTGAGATGATGATTTGGTGCCGGGCAGCTATTGGTCTAAGAGGTAGAGACTACCAAGCAATGGTAGAACCCGTCTACTCAGACAGTAGGCCCACCATTTTGACAGCACGGGGGGGGGTCAATGTACGCCATGGGAGGGTGCCCGTTCGCATCATAAATATCGGGGAGAGAGAAGTACACCTGCCCCGGTATGCCACGCTAGCCAAATTGTTCACCATAAACCAGAATTCTGTACAGGCCGTGGAACCCTTGCCTCCATCTCAACCAGAGGAAGGTAACGGCTCTCAGAAACCAATGGAGGACTGGTGTCAGCAACTGCATTTGGGTACTGACTCCACTCCCTCACACCAGAAACAGGGAGTCTATCGGGTGGTTCGAGAGTACGAGAGAGTGTTTAGCAAACACCCGCTAGACGTCGGGCGAGTAAGGGGGGTAGAACACCACATCCCCACGGGAGACCATCCTCCCATAAAGGAGAGATACCGACCCGTACCCCCGGCACACTACCAACACGCCAAGGGGATGCTTAGAGACATGAAGGAGGCTGGGGTAATCAGGGACAGCTGTAGCCCCTGGGCAGCTCCACTAGTCTTAGTGAAAAAGAAAGACAACACCATGAGAATGTGTGTAGACTACAGGAAGGTCAACCGTATCACACACAAAGATGCGTACCCATTACCAAGGATAGAAGAGTCCTTAGCTGCATTAAAATCTGCTAACTTCTTCTCTACTTTGGATCTCACTAGCGGGTACTGGCAGGTTCCTGTAGCAGAGGCGGACCGGGAGAAGACCTCATTCACCACCCCGATGGGTCTCAGTGAATTTAACTGCATGCCGTTCGGGCTCTGCAACGCACCAGGAACCTTCCAACGGTTGATGGAATGCTGTCTGGGACACCGGAACTTCGAGACGGTCCTGTTATACCTGGACGATATCACCGTCTATTCCAAGACCTACGAGGACCACCTGAAACACCTGGCAGAAGTCTTTGAAGCTCTGGCAAACTACGGCCTAAAGGTGAAACCCTCCAAGTGTCACCTCCTGAAACCAAAGGTGCAGTACCTGGGACACGTGGTGAGTGCTGACGGAGTGGCTCCTGACCCTGATAAGATCACCGTAATTAAGGACTGGCCAAGACCCTCCAGCATAAAGGAAGTGCGGCAGTTCCTCGGGTTGGTAGGCTACTACCGAAGATTCATTCCCGGTTTCACCAAAATGGCAGCCCCTATGCAGGACCTCCTGATAGGTAAATCTCGGAAAGCCAAAAACCAGAAGTCGCCCTTTAGGTGGGAAAAGCTGGAAGAGGAGTCCTTTTGCCAGCTGAAGATGGCCCTCACGGGGGATGAAATCCTGGCATATCCAGACTACAGCCAGCCCTTTATCCTCCACACGGACGCAAGCAACATCGGGCTAGGAGCCGTACTGTCCCAGATCCAGCAGGGGAAAGAACGGGTAATCGCTTACGCCAGCCGAAAGCTACGGCCCACGGAGAGGAACCCTGAGAATTATAGCTCATTCAAGCTGGAGTTCCTGGCAGTAGTGTGGGCAGTGACCGAACGTTTCAAGCATTACCTTGCCTCCTCCAAATTCACCGTGTACACGGATAACAACCCGTTGACACATCTGGACACTGCAAGGCTCTGTGCCCTGGAACAGAGATGGATGGCCCGCCTGTCCAATTTTGAATTCACCATCAAATACCGGGCAGGACGCTCAAATGCCAACGCGGATGCCCTGTCTAGAATGCCGAACTTACCGGACGTAGGGGAAGATCCAGAAGATCTGGAAGAAGTTGAGCTCCCTGCGTTCCACCGTCATGGGATTACCCTGTATTCCCACCGTGTGAAGGACAGGCGCTCCGTGACGTTCAATCCCTTGCCCCACTACAACTGGGCGGAGACGCAAGACAGTGATCCCGCAGTCCATTTGGTGAAGGAAATGCTGACCCAGGCCGATGCCCGTCTTGACCCAGATGCTCCGGAGGAGATCAAGCAACTGTGGAAGGAGAAAAGTAAGCTGTTCCTCTACAGGGAGAAGCTGTGCCGGAGAATGGTTAACTCTCGAACACATGAGTTGACCTGGCAGGTAGTGGTCCCAAGACGAGACGCGGCTATGGTTCTGGAGGCATACCACAACGGAGCAGGGCATTTCGGATGGAAGAAGCTGGAGTTCTTGTTGCGTGAACGGTTCTACTGGGTAGGCATGAGAGGAGCCATCGAGAGGTGGTGCAGAGACTGTGGCCCGTGCCACCTGAGAAGAAAAGACCGTGCCAGCCAGAAGACTCCCCTGCAGCCCATCATCACCAGACAGCCACTGGAACTGGTAGCCCTGGACCATGTGAAACTGGCTCCAAGTAGATCTGGGTATGTCTACGCCCTCACAATCGTGGATCATTACTCCCGGTTCCTGGTGGTGGTCCCGGTCAAGGACTTAACGGCTCAAACAGCAGCTAGAGCCTTCCAGCAGCACTTCTGCCATCCACACGGGTACCCGGACCAAGTGCTGACAGACCAAGGACCAGCCTTTGAAGCGGAGGTCTTCCAGGAGTTCTGCAACCTGTATGGCTGCAAGAAGATAAGAACAACGCCCTATCACCCTCAAACCAATGGACTCTGCGAGAAGATGAACCAGGTGGTGATAGATCTGCTAAAAACATTGCCCCTGGAAGAACGCAGTCTGTGGCCTGAGAAACTGCCCGATCTGGTGGACCTGTATAACCACATCCCTGTAGGTTCCACCAACTGTACCCCGGCTTACCTAATGAGAGCAAGACCTGGTAAGCTGCCTATTGACCTGGATATGGGAGTCCTGACGCCTGAGGACACCTCGCCAGAGGCAGACTGGGATACAGAACGGCAGCAGCAGTATCGGAAAGTACAGGAGAGCGTCGAGCGAAGTCTGTCTCAAGCTAGAGAAAGGCAAGAGAAGGCTTATAACCAGTATGCTCCCGCTGTTCCCCTGGTACCTGGAGAGCAGGTCTTGAAGAGGAAGAGGCGGCTCCACATGTTGGACGACCAGTGGGAGAAGGACCCGTACACCGTACTGCCATCAAGCCATGAGAACCCAAATATCTGCGTAATCAGTAAGGATGGAGGAGAAACCACAGCCATTGTCTCCAGAGACCACCTGAAGAAGTGTCCCGAGCAGCTGCAAAGCCCTGAAGAAGATCAAGAAAACCCTCAACCCGCAGAGGAAAGGGAAGAAATGATCAGTACCGTACTCGGAGACTTCCCCCGGTCTTGGAGACAAGTAAACGGCGCTGTCGTGGTACCCTTCCTCACCTTTCTCCAGCCAGCCCCACAAGTGCCTACAGAGGAACCGGTAGAGCTGGAAGAGCAGCCGGCCCAAGAGGCAGAAGAGTCCACACCAGCAGTACAGGAGGATCAACCCTCTGCTAGTAGTGAGCCTGCCATGCCCCTAGTGAGCCAAAAAGTGCGCAGAAAGCTGCCCAGCTTACCCATAACACCTCCTGCACCCTGTAGTGCAGAACCAGTTGGTGAGCTCCGTAGGTCCACTAGAGTCACTAGAGGTCAGATGCCCGCTCGCTGGAGAATCTAAACCAGTGCACTGTAAAGTTGACTGTTTATTGAAAAATGTTTATGGTTTATGTTTGTTGCCTGTTACTAATTATGTTTCTCAGTTACCCTGCAGATTTATTTGGACTAACAGGTTATGGACACTGGATAACCGGAACAGTATTGTAGATAGTTGCACCTTGGTGCCTCTTGTGAAGACGGCCGCGGAAGAGAAAACCTGTCTGGCGTGGCCTATTTGCGGCCCAAAGTAGTTAGTCTACCCTTGCAGCCACGCCCAAGGACAACGCAAGGGGTTTGCTTTGGACAGGTCCCCTATTCTGTGCCAAGACTTCGCCTTGTTGGGTGACATGGACACCCCCTTTGTTTCATAAACTTCACCTTGGGTGATATGGACACCCGGTCACGGAAACGCCGTGACCTCTACAGACTAAAGCTTCTTGTAAATATGTTGTCTTGTTATTGTTATACCTTGTATTTATGTTTCTTTAAAAAAATGTGTTTAGTCCCGGAGTACTAAAATTTACTAGGGGGGAATGTGACACCCCAGGGGTCTGGTTGCCACAGTAATAGAGATATTATGTCTGGGAGCAAGTGAGAGGTTCCTCTGGTCAGGATCCCTAAACATGCAACACGGTCCGCCCAGACCTGGGAGGGGAGGAATCTGCCCTTTTAAACTGGGTCTGGGGCGGGATTAGAGACAGAGTCAGAGTGGAGCTGCAGACAGTTCCAGACACAGGGAATGCAATAACAGGAGCTCTGTAGGAGCAGTAGCAGAAGTCCAGGGGCTGGAGCTGAGCAGAGTTCGCCCTGGACGAAGATACTAAAGCCGGACACAGGAGTCCGAGGCTGTGGGGACTGATATACACCCAGCAGCAGAAACCAGCCGGCAGGGGATTCCAGGTCCTCTGGCCATAGAAGCCCGGAGGCTCAGTCACAGAGAAGGGACCAGCGCCGCCATCCAGGAGCGGAGGCTAACAGAAGGCCCCAAGTCACCAGCCATACGGGTGAGCACCACACGGTATACTCAGGGACGTGGGCTACTTGTAACCGCTGACAGCAAGGTAGCCAGGAAGAGTGCAGATTAATGGGGAGGCCTACAACTCCACCTGGCCAGGGGAACTCCTGCTTGCTCGCAGACTGACCAGGCCCCTTATACTAGCCAGTACTCCCGGGAGGGTCTGCCTTGTACCATCAGTAAAGACCCTGAACTGCACCTCCCGTCTCTGTGATTCCTTGCCGCTCCTGCACCATTAGCACTGGACCCTCAGACCATCACTCCCATCATCTTCCACATTAGCTGCCCTGAGGCAATACTTCTCCCGTGGGGAGTCAGCCCATACTCAGCTGCGCAAACAACATCAGCCTCAGCGGTCTGCAGCGCAGCGGCGGTCCCCACTGACCGCAATCCACGGGTGGCGTAGTCGGACACTTATTACCATACAAATAGACTGCCACTGGTTTGACCACCCTGGGCACGGACCGGGTCACCGCCACGGAGAACTACAACCCCCAGCGATCCGGCTCCGGGTTCCCCTGCACAACACAGGCCTAGGGGGCGCGTCACTTACATTGTGTGTTTTTCGCTTGAATTCATCTACAAGCTTGCCTTTGACATATTCTAGTGTGAGCTCATCATCTGGCCGTGCATCTAGTGCAGTGACAAGTGTGTCATAACTTTCTGGAAGACCACTTAATAGTAGTGCAGCAACATGAAAGTCTTTAATTTCTTCTCCAATGCCCCTGAGATGCTCCACAATCTCTAGGGTGATTCTGATATAGTCCTGCATATTCTGCCCATCACTTAGCTAAGTCTGATAGTTTTCTCATGAGATAAAGCTTATTGCTGTGAATTAATCTTTCATGCACTTTCTGTAATTCATCCCACATCTCTTTTGCAGTTGCACATTTGCATATATGCACAATCTGATCATCATCTACACTGAGGGAGAGTGCTTTGTGCTTTCTGATCCTCCTCTAGCCAATCATCTGATAATGAATGAGTCACTTGTTCCTGTGTATATTTCCACGTACATTCTCTTATGAGCAGCATTTTCACCTTAAATTTCCAAGATTGATAATTCTGATTGGTGAGACTTTGCACTGAGAGCTTGCAGTGATCCCTGCTTATGGACATCTTCTCTGTTGCTCTGTGCTGCTTTTGCTTTGGACTTCTGTTGCTGTATTACTCTTTTGTGTCACTCCTGGGGTTCGGTGTCATGCTGGGCCCATAACCTGTTGGCAGCGGATCATTCAGGATTCTCTCAAAGTGTGTTGACAACAGAACAAAGCTTTAATTAGCTAATGAAAAAGAAAAGGGAAATCCACCGGCACATCCAACAGGAAATAATTCAAAATTGTTCTTTATTGAAAAAAAACAAACTAAAACATGCTAAAATGCTTGTGATCACCAATGGGTGCGGCACCCTCAGGATGGATTCCGTCTGACATATGGTTTTGAAATCGACGACGTGGTAAGCTTTCTACATTTTCCCTCCCCTCCTCCCTTCTACGCCTTTAATTAGCTATAAACAGGTACAGATATGATAGGCTTTGTGGAATCAGGAATATACATATCTTAAGTGTCTCTGTGCAGCATCAGCAGGCTGCTTCTCCTCTCATGCACAGACACAGGAAACTGAACACAGTCACATGGTATTTTCTGAGTGTGAGCCTCTGGGAGTTTTTTTTTTAAAACTTTATAGACAATACACAAACCTAGCAAACATTTACATACACATGAATGGAGTTGTTGCATTAAACTTATTCCAACACCGTCACATAAACTTGCATTGGGGATTTTGATCCAAGGATCGGATCAAGGTCAGACATGTCCCTGTGATTATATTCGGACTGCTCGGACCACAAAAATTTATGGTCAAGTGAACCTATAGACTAAAATATGTATGAGTTCTATTCATAGAAAACATGAATAACACATGTATGAGAAAAACTGAAGTCTGATAGAGCCTGTTACACTCCTGTCCCATTCCGGGCTCAGCTCCCCTCACTCCTGTCCGCTGAACTCTGTTTTGCTTCATGTCGGGCTTTGCAAGTGGCCCAGCATGCTCCCATGTGATCCTCTGCCTGGGCCTATATAAGTCCCACAAAGACACATGCCTTTGTCTTGGCATTAAGACTTTTTGTTTCATCTTTTATTCTGTCTGACTGTGGACTCCAGTGCTTCCTGTACTTGCTCCATATCTAGAGTATATTTGCTTCCCGGTGCCCAGTCTGTCTGCAGTCCTAAATGTTTCCAGTCCATTTATCCCACATGCCTTACCTGCTGTACCGATGCCCATGGCCCATGTGTCCACCTGGAAAGGGGTTTGGAGGATCTACCTCACCAGTTGAGCCAAAACAGAGTTCACATGGTCACTGAATGTATCCGACCAGTGTGGTAAGATGCCTCACTCGGCCACTTCCAGAAGCAGGAACCATATTTTCTCTGCAGGCTTTATTATGTGGCATAAAGCCCTGCAGCTCCAGCAAAGATAAACACAGCCTTACTGGCAAAACAACAAAACAAAAAATAAACAATAGCACAGTTCATAACAGTGTGGGGTTCGCCCACACAGGTTGTAGTCCCAGCTTTCAGCTCCTTTCTGAGCTGTGGCCTTCCAGTCGGGAGCCCTTGCCTCTCCAAACTCAACAACAGAAAAAAAGATGGTGACTGAGCATTTAAACCTTGCTCAGCCACACCCTGAGGGGAGGTAGTGTGAATGGCTTACCACCCTCTTTGCCACTCACATAAAACCACACACCCTTTAGTGAGTTAACCTTCAGCATATAACATGCTGGCAGAAATTTTGCAGGTTTCAGTTCACACAGGCTAGCAACCTGAGTGACACATACTTATTACTTACTCTTGTATATCACACCAGTGACTCTGTCACACCAGTCTCTTGTCAAATAAATAAAGCATGTTAGCTTAGTTACAGCATGAGATCCCAACACAAAAATAAATGGCCACAGGTCTCACTTATGTGGCAGTATGACATGAATACAGGCAGCGCATGGACCTGACAGTGTCATCCCAGTGGACATGCTTCCTTTACCGATCCACTGTGCTATATGGATCTGCATTAATAAATTATATACTTGTCCCTTCCACTGCAGCACTTATTTTCAAAATGCTTGGAGGCAGAATTTTGAATACATATTAAATGGTTGACACTAATTTAGCACTCAGTTATTCCAATTTACAATTTAAAAGGAAATCTGTCATATTAACTAAGCAGAATATTATAGAGCAAAAATAACTGAATACATTAATATCGGACGTGATGACATAATAGATCTTTTCTAAAAGGATCTCTGAGGCCTCTGATAGGCTGTGGTGTGCAGGAAACTAGAACGGCGAACATTGGAGCATCATTGGATCCAAGGGCGTGACAGAAGGCATGTATGGGCTCTGTTTTTATTACATCCATGCAGCCATAAATGTTTCTATTTAGCCTGGGAAACCTACTTAACCCATACAGTATAAAAGTAGGACAACTATGCAATTAAAACAAGATAATATTACTTATTATGCACAGACCACTGTTATATACAGTTTGTTTGCACTGTTGTGCAGCTCTATAATCCCAAAGGCTAGATTCTGATGTGTGATGATTGCACATCACAGCCAAGCCGCGGGTAAAGAACTAATAGAGTCAATGGGATCAATGATACTGGAATTAAATAGGTTATCTTTGACTTTAACACTGATGTCCTATCTTTAGAATGTCTGATCAGTCTGTGGGTGCAACCCCCGGCACCCCCGCCAATCTGCTCTTACCTGCGTCGGTGGTGGCTGGGACTGCTCAGTTGTGGAGCAGCACAGCACAGCTCTGTTAATGGAATAGTGGCCAAGGCTGGGTACTGTACTTCCACCCCCTATTGTTTTGAATAGGGGGCAGATGTGCAGTACCCAGCCGCGACCACTATACAGTCAGCAAGCTGTGCTGTACGACTTTGTAACTGACCTGCCGCCAACACCGGGAACATCTAATCAACGGGGCGCCGGATGACGCACCCCCACTGATCAGACATTGATGACCTATCCTAAGTATAGGCCATCAATGTGAAGCCCCTTTAATGTATCATGCTTCAAAACTGACCTAGAGTTAAAAAGCTAAAGAATTTTTAGCACGTGTTATATGTCCATATGTTATATACATTCTGTATAATAAGCTCCGTTTTAAGACTTTTTTTCTTAAAATATGCTAAACCATGAAAAGAACATTTAGTGCTCTTTCTTATATAAAACAATCTTTAAAAAAATTAAAATGAAAAAAATTTCATTTACAGAATCTACAGCAAGGCGATCACAAGCAGGAGTTCTTTTTGGAAAAGGGTTGTCAAATCTCGACTTTTTCTCAAAATGATGAGTTGTAACCTTTGAGTTTTTGCGTTGTGGTTTTCGATGCCCTGGATGAAGAAAGAAAAATTAAATTTTTTCCTTTAAAAACATAAAAAAAATGTTATTACATTAGATTTTTAAAAAACTATTAAACGCTATCGAAGATTGTGTTAGGCATAAAGCATAAATCCTTGGACCATAAAGCTTTGTATCAATTATGTTTATTTTCCATACATATTACTTAATTCATAATATTTCATAACCTCTGCTGTTCATGATAACTTGCCCACATGGTGGTGCTCTTCCATATGCATGTGTAAGCTCCCGTTGCATTCAGCATTAATTGCAATTTGCAATCCGATATATAGAAAAACAAAAATACTGCACAAAACTTTTTATCTATAAGTTCTAAAAAGTACCTACAGAAATTTTGCATTAAATTGACTTATGAATATTTCATTTTTTTACCTTTAGAGGTTTGGGTTACAACTGCACTTCCTTCTTTTTATCTCTCCAAAGTACAATTCATGGCTTGAAAGCTGTGACAAATCGTCCTTGACTGGCACTTTATAAGTGGAAATAGTAAAATCAACCCCGTGTTTCCACTATGGCTATGTCCCTGCTGATGCATTTTAATCAAATTCTTCCAGTTTAAGTAAAACAATCTGTCATTCTGCCGGCGCTGCTTCTGCCGATGTCACAATATGAATGGGATGCATTAAAAATTAAAATGATTGGTTTTACTTTCCATCAGGATGAGAAGTGAGCACTGCCGCCACACGACCCCATCCCTTCTCAGACCCATCTGTCTCACCCTGTGCCATGGTGCAAGTCATAAACTTCTATTCAGTGCCCATTAAATCATGACTGAGCCATCCGAAACCCTAGCAGAAGACAACAGCAAGAAAACCACCTTCACATTCCAAACATCTATTTGTTAGAAGAGGCCAACACATTGAATTAATAAAAAATACAATATAACCCATACACCACTATTCTCTGTGTCCACAATAATGGGAAGCGGTACTAAAGAAAATCTGAGCATACTGAATTTACATTCAACGACACAGTAATAGAGGTGCACTACAAACTAAATAAATTCCTCGACAGCCTGAAAAATGTTTGATTTGCAGTGAATCAATTCGCCACGAATGATAGTGATGCAAAGCCTCTGTCACGCACAGTGTAGGAAAGACAAAGTGCAACACGAAGGGATGAGGGGAAGGGAGCCCAGACACTAAGTACAGAGGGGGTGGAGACCTCCTAGGCTGATCTGATATCACCCTGTCCTTCCCTACAGTCCCTATATTAGTTGCTCACCAATCGCTCAGCAGGAACCTAAAACCCTGTCTCTCCCTAGAGCTAGGGCCTGGCTAGGGAATGGGGGGAATAAGCGCTAGTCAGTCCCCACTAACACTAAAGACATCAAGGGAGACAGACACGAGGGAAGTAGCTTAGCTTGAGTCAACTTCAGAGAGACTGCACACATGTCCTCTTAGCACCAGAGAGGAAGTAAGAGCTGCACTTGCTCCAAGCCTTCACAAGGGGTCATGTGAATATCACCGGCGCCTCCCTATTGCAAAGTGAAAGTATTTATACACCCAGGCCAAGGTGCAAGAGGAAGGTAGCCACTGGGTCCTAGAGTGAGACAGATTTAAGAAGGTGTCTGTAATGCCAAACGAAGAGATCTCCTGCAACCAACTGCAGGGTGACTGTCTGTCACATCTGACACACCTGTGACAGCCTCCCATTGCCCTGAAAATTAATTCTATGGTCTTTTATGACTGTATCCAACCTGTTTTAAGCTCTTTAACACAAAAACTAATAATATCAAAGTAACCTCACCATAGAAATGGATGGTAACCCGGTAGTAACCAACAGCCATTTAGTAACTCACTACCCAAACAAAATCAAGTTTTAAAAAAATAAAATAAAGGATCCAAAAATTATCCATCTTAGATATGTTTGAGATCTGTCACATACTGTAGCTCTGTGCAGAACACTGATTAAAACTGATGGTGTCACTGTCAGAGGCAACGTTATCATGTGGTGACTGAGATGAGTAAAGTGCCATATATTCCATAATTCCTCCTCTGCTTCCTCCTCACTAATATACTAGCAGGAGGAAAAGTAGGCCAATTGTATTGTGTTTGGTAGTACTTCTGCCCCGACAGCTGTTGCCAGTGGTCGTGGTGCCATGGTATGTTTTTTTTCCATTTTATACTACCCTGTCTATTGCCAATGCCACTTTTTTCTTTTATATGGTAGCTGTTAGAACCTTGCTGTTAGGTTTTTTTTCCCTTGCTGGTCACATGACCTTGTTGGCCTATTTAATCCTGCTCCGCCCTTCTGGCTTTGCTGGACTTCATTGTATATCTACTTTCTAGCTAGCCTGTGCTCTGTATCTAGCTCTGTTAGTTTGCTTGGTCTACGGACCTCTATGTTCTATCTATTTTGTTTGTTCGTCTGTCTGCTACTATTTCTGTTAGGAGGTGTCCCATATTCCTCCCAGTCCTTAGTACTTGTAGGGATTACCTCCCCACATCTATAGGTCTCCGTACAGACTAGATTAGGACTTTAGCAGGTCTGATCGCAGGATCAGGTTCCCTGTTACATCGTAGGGATTCAGCTGAGTCCTATAGTAGGGACAGATCTCCTCTCTTTCCTTAGCTTTGGTAGCAGAACATAACAGTAAGTCCAGCCTGCAAATTCTCTAAGGAAAGATTTTTTTTTTTTTTTTTTGTTCCATCATGGTGTCGGTTCAGGATTTGGCTAAACACCTGCAGGGACTCTCTCTGGAAGTGGCCGAGCTCCGTCAGCACGTGAGTAACTGTCCTGGAGCATATTTCTTGGAGCCTAAGGTATGTTTGCCGGATTTATTTTTTGGTGAACATCGAGAATTTTTTTCATTTAAAAATGCTTGCTTATTGTATTTTCGTTTGAGACCCAAGTCCTCTGGGGATGAATCCCAGCGCGTAGGGTTCATAATGTCACTTTTGCGCAAAGAGCCTCAGGAGTGGGCCTTTTCTTTGCAACCTAGTGATACATGCTTCAGATCAGTGGATAGTTTTTTTTTCTGCTTTAGGATTATTATATGATGATCCTGACCGTGTGGCATCAGCTGAGACTGAGTTGAGACGTTTAAAACAAGGATCAGGTAATGTGGAAAAATATTGTACTCATTTTCGTCGTTGGTCCACTCAAACAGGGTGGAACGATTCTGCTCTGAAAAGTCTATTTCTTGCTGGGCTCAGTGAAAGGGTTAAAGACCTGCTAATTGCTTATCCTACACCTGAGGATTTGCAACAGGCTATGCAATTAGCTATACGGGTGGATAGAAGACTGCGTGCTAGGGTTAATGAGAGCAAATCGTCTGCTATGTCAGTTTCTGGTTATGATAATGTGTGTACTAACAGTGGTGAACCGATGGAGATTGGATCGGTGGCACCTCGCTCTCAAGAAAAAGACCGTCGTTTTTCGGAAGGCTTGTGTTTCTATTGCGGAAAATCTGGTCATTTGATTAAAGGCTGTGAGCTTCGTATGAAGAAAGAAAAAAAAAATGGTCAGTCATGCCCGTATTGCCTGTTTAAATTCCAAGGGTGTGTTTTTAGCTGCTTCCACGATTGCTCAGGAAAAATTAATGGAATTTCGGGTGTTTGTTGATTGCGGGTCTACACTGAATGTAATTGATGGGGGATTCGTGGAAAAACTCAATTTAAAACCTGAACCTTTATCATCCCCCATTGCTGTGGTTTCTGTGGATGGCTCCCCTTTGAAGAATATTACTCTCAAGGTCAGTGAATTTCCTCTCACTATTAATGGTGTTCACCATGAGAAATTGGATTTGGTAGTGTTGAATAACTTGCCTTCTCCAGTAATATTGGGTTTGCCCTGGTTAAAATTTCACAATCCTGTACTGGATTGGTCTACCAGTGAAATTAAATCCTGGAGCCATAAATGTTATGACAAGTGTCGTAACGGGCGTATTGCAGCTTTGGATAGGGGAGAATTGCCTGTTCCTATTCAGGATTTTTGGAGAGTTTTTTCTGAGAAAGAATCGCAGGTTTTGCCTCCCCATAGAGACTATGATTGTTCTATTGAATTTGTCCCTGGAGCGATTCTTCCTAAAAGTCGTTTATTTAACCTTACTATTCCTGAGAGGAAGGCTTTGGAGGAATACATACAGACAAGTTTGGCCGCCGGTCACATTAGGCCCTCTAAGTCTCCTGTGGCGGTTGGATTTTTTTTTGTAAAAAAAAAGGACGGCGGTTTACGTCCTTGTCTGGATTTTCGTGAGATTAACAAAATTACGGTACGCAATCCTTACCCACTGCCATTGATTCCTGATCTGTTTAACCAGTTATTGGGGGCCAAGTGGTTCTCTAAAATTGACCTTAAGGGGGCATACAATCTGTTGCGCATGAAGGAGGGTGATGAATGGAAGACTGCTTTTAACACTCCTGTGGGTCATTTTGAGAATCTGGTTATGCCTTTTGGTCTTACTAATGCTCCTGCATTTTTTCAGAATCTGATTAATGACATCCTTAGACCTTTGATCGGTAAAAATGTGGTTGTGTATTTGGATGACATTTTGATTTATTCGCCAGATCTGGAGTCTCATTGGCGGAGCGTGCGTGAGGTATTACAGTTATTACAGTTATTAATGGACAATTCGCTTTTTGCTAAGCTGGAGAAATGTGAGTTCGCTGTACAGAGAATTAGTTTTTTGGGCTACATTATCTCCAGCAAAGGTTTTGAGATGGATCCGGTTAAGGTTCAGGCTGTGCAGGAATGGCCTAGGCCTATTGGTTTGAAATCGATACAGAGGTTTTTGGGTTTCGCCAATTACTATAGAAAATTCATAAAAAATTTTTCTAGTATTGTCAAACCTCTGACTGATCTCACCAGGAAAGGTGCTGATGCGGTTCAGTGGTCTTCTGAGGCCATTGAAGCTTTTGTGTATCTCAAGGAGAGGTTCACCTCTGCTCCCATCCTTATGCAGCCTGATGTTACTAGGCCGTTTTTGGTTGAGGTTGATGCTTCCTCTGTGGGGGTTGGCGCAGTATTGTCTCAGGATAACGGGGATGGATTACATCCCTGTGCCTTTTTTTCAAAAAATTTTTCGGAGACTGAATTGAATTACGATATTGGTAATCGGGAATTATTGGCTATTAAACTCGCATTTGAACACTGGCGCCACTTCTTGGAAGGTGCGGAATTTCCCGTTCAGGTTCTTACGGATCATAAAAATCTGATATATCTTGATGCTGCCAAGCGCCTGAATGCCCGTCAGGCTAGGTGGGCACTGTTTTTCTCGCGGTTTAATTTCTCCGTTACTTACATCCCTGGTACTAAGAATGTTAAGGCGGATGCCTTGTCTCGCAGTTTTTCTCCCATAGTCGGTGCTGAGAAAGAGGAAAACATTTTACAAGAAGGTGTTGTGATAGCTGCTTTAGACTCCGTTTTGGAAGATGAGATTCTTAAAGCTCAGGAGAATGCCCCATCTAACACTCCTCATTGGAGGTTGTTTGTGCCTGGGACCTTTAGGAGAGATTTGTTTGTTGAGTGTCACGAATCTCGGTTGGCAGGTCATCCCGGAATCTCTGAGACCAAGAGACTGGTGGGTCGCAGTTTTTGGTGGCCTGGATGGCAGAAGGAAGTCATTAAGTGGGTGCGCCAATGTACTATATGTGCTAGATCTAAGTCCTCACATACTCCTGCTGCGGGGTTACTTTGTCCTTTGGAGGTTCCCAGTGCTCCTTGGACACATTTGGCTATGGACTTTATAACTGACCTTCCCCCCTCTGAGGGTTTTACTGTCATCTGGGTGGTCGTGGACCGTTTTAGCAAGATGTGTCACTTGGTTCCCTTCGTCAAACTGCCCTGCGCTAAAACTCTCGCTAAGGCCTTTGTCAAGGAAATTGTCAGACTTCATGGCGTTCCTACTGACATTGTTTCTGATAGGGGTCCTCAGTTCGTGGCTCGTTTTTGGCGTGCCTTTTGTGACAGGTTGAGAATTCATTTGTCGTTTTCGTCCGGATATCATCCTGAATCTAATGGCCAGACAGAAAGGAAAAACCAGGATGTTGAGCAGTTCTTGCGTTGTTTTGTGGCAGACAATCAAGAGGGGTGGTCTGAGTTTCTGCCACTTGCCGAATTTGCTCTGAACAATCATACATCTTCTTCTGCTGGTTGTTCGCCTTTTTTTTGTTGTTCTGGGAGACATCCGTCGTTTGGGTCGTTCTCCAAGTTGGGATCTGCCGTGCCTGAGGAGGAGAATTTTTCCGGTGATTTGGAGAGAGTTTGGACGGATGTGCGTGGTAATCTTCAGGAGGCCAACAGAAAATCTAAAGACTACTTTGATAGGAAACGACAGGAGGTTTTGTTCGCTGTTGGTGACATGGTTTGGTTGTCCTCTAGGAATCTGCGGTTGAGGATTCCTTCTAAGAAATTGGGTCCCAAGTTTGTAGGGCCCTTTAAGGTGCTTCAGGTTGTCAACCAATCTGCTGTTAGGTTGGAGGTTCCTACCTCCTGGAGAATTAATCCGGTCTTTCATGTCTCTCTGTTAAAAAAAGCTGTTGTGTCGGATGGTGACGCCTCTGCCTCTGTTCCTCCGGTGGTGGAGGACGGGGAATATGAAATTTCTCGCATCCTTGACTCTAGACGGTATAGAGGTAGTTTGCAGTATCTTGTGGCCTGGAAAGGTTTCGGACCCGAGGATAACTCTTGGGTGAGGTCAGATGATGTTTCCGCATCCAGACTTATCAGAGCGTTTCACAGGAGATTTCCTGATAAGCCTGGTCCTAGGGGATCCGGAGGATCCTCTTAGAAGGGGGGGTACTGTTAGAACCTTGCTGTTAGGTTTTTTTTCCTTTGCTGGTCACATGACCTTGTTGGCCTATTTAATCCTGCTCCGCCCTTCTGGCTTTGCTGGACTTCATTGTATATCTACTTTCTAGCTAGCCTGTGCTCTGTATCTAGCTCTGTTAGTTTGCTTGGTCTACGGACCTCTATGTTCTATCTATTTTGTTTGTTCGTCTGTCTGCTACTATTTCTGTTAGGAGGTGTCCCATATTCCTCCCAGTCCTTAGTACTTGTAGGGATTCCCTCCCCACATCTATAGGTCTCCGTACAGACTAGATTAGGACTTTAGCAGGTCTGATCGCAGGATCAGGTTCCCTGTTACATCGTAGGGATTCAGCTGAGTCCTATAGTAGGGACAGATCTCCTCTCTTTCCTTAGCTTTGGTAGCAGAACATAACAGTAGCAAAATATCAATTAAAATTTAACTTTTATTATTTTAGATTAAAAACTAAAGTTCATATGCTCGCATATATATTAGAAGAACCAAAAATGAGCTATTCACTTTATCTCTCCACTCTCCGCATAAAGGACGGTCCGTATAGGAAACTTCAATGGTACCTTAAATTATACGGCTTATATTAGCCTATGGATAGATGCCCATCAAAAATTTAAAACTATATGATGGGCTACTGTCAGTACACTCCTATATTACAGTGTAAATGGTGTATAAGGCCAATAGTCGTTGGTCTATTAAAAAGATAGTAATTGTTAACACACTTTCGGAGAGGAGATCAGGGTGACAAATAAATATGAAATTGCAGCTAAATCATAATGCTTAGGGCAAACCCCTAATACTCACTAATCACAATCATTCATATATTAAGGGGTATATCCATGTATTATGTGGATTGGAGCTTTTAAACCCAGCATTAAGTCACATCCCCACACCAAATCAACTCACAGTTGTATAATACAATGGTGTCAAAAGAGTCCCGTGATATATATAAAGATAAGAGTGGATCTCACCGATAGAAGTATACTGCTACTCTGTCCCCTTTTATGGCGAGTATCCCATCATCAGAACCACCCGACGTGTTTCCTCATTTCCTGATTCATCAGGGGGATTTGGCTACTTTTATTCAATGCGCCAGGGAGTCTTACACTGTCCCCTTAAATGGAGCAGAGCTCGGGTGGTTCTGATAATGGGAGACTTACCATAAAAGGGGACAGATTAGCAGTATACTTACAAGTATTACACAGTATTACAATAATATGTTAAGTTCGACACGAATGTGGCACATTCGGATTCATGATCAGAAAGGCCAACATAATTTGTTAAATTCCTTAACGTTCTGCGAATTTACGTAGTTATGCCATTGCAGGCAAACTACCGCGTTTTTTTTACTGTTTTGCTAGCATAGTGCTTGCGTATGATGTGGCAGATGAGTGGGGGGGCTGGTGATAGCTCAGAACAGGTCAGATCAGTGGCACGCTTTTTTTTTCTTCTTCCTGTAGGCGGTAACTTTAAGTCAGGAAAGCACGGCTAGCCAGTCAGAGTGCAGGAAGCATCCACAGTGTTCCAGACACAAGGGCTTCTGCAATTGGCTGCTGAAATCACATGTCCTCCCTGTATAAAAAGCGGCCATGTTCCCTCAGCGCCATTTTATGCATGTCACTGACGGAGATAGACGCTGCTCAGTGTGCTCTGTCCTGTGTAATGAGAGATATTAGCTAGATAGATGGACGCTTCTGTGGAAGTCAGATAGTGTAGATAAGTCCTGTGCTGTGTACCTGTTCAATCAACCTTGCAGCCCTTTTTTGTGCAATTACTGAGATTCTGACACAAACAGCAGGGCCTATGGCTCAGAAAAGTGCTGTGCATCGGTTGTACTGTCTGTGCTCCATACAGACCTTCAATCTATTTTTGTACTTGCTAATGTGATAAAGCAAGCAAGCAAGCCATTGTAGGCCACTTTTAGTTTTTGTGGGGTTGAAATTCAGCTATCCGCAGAGCTTGTCAGTGCAGAGCTTCTGAGTGCAGAGCACAGAAACCTTTTTTTTTTTTTCATTTGCTAATGTGATAGTGCAAGCTGTGTTAGCCCAGACGTATGTCGCAGACACAGTAATGTCACTCAAAACTATCCCGCGACACTAAAGACTGTGCCATGATTGCGACCCCTCTTGTCTCAAATATAGAGGCATTGACCAAGTACATCTTGGCACTAGGGGAGGTAATTACAAGCGAATTTTGGCGCAGCGGGAGTGTTGCTGGATAGCCAACTTGGATACGATGACACCTAGGGGCTTAAATGAACAAAATAGTTTTGCCTCGTTCCTTTAGATTGATGTGACTCTTTCCCTTTGTTTTTATTGTGTGGATTTTAACATATTGAATTTTTTTATAGTAGTTACACTACGGTGCCACCCTTATGCTATTTATCTGGACCACTTCCAGGATCTGTGGACCTATGAGGGACAAGTTTTTCTATTGATCTATATGGGACTAGTTCTTCTACTGACATACCTGTGAACATGAATTACATCGCAAGATTCATCGTTTAGCAGCATTTCTATCTGCACAGTGATATTTGATTGAGAAATAGTTATGTTCATGAAATATGGGATATGAAATATTGTTGTCATATATACAATGAATTGTTGGTGACCTGTTTTTTTGTTAATGCATTCTGACCCATACTATACCTTAGAAAGACTACTGCCCATCTCTTGTCCCTTACTTAATATGGCCACCGCTGAGCGACGCATGTGCGGTGTGGCGCCTATCCCGCTGCGCCCCACAAGGCTTCCGTACGGCAGGAGTGTGGGTCACTGACTTCACTGGAACGCATTGTTCCTACCCACACTCCTGTCGGGAACTAGCCGGAAGTGAAGCGGCGCAGGGGGCGCGAGTCATCGCGCATGCGCCGCGCACACCAGCGTGTGTATCCTGGATTCAATTCAGTGGGGCATATAAAGATGGCGATCCACTATCACAACCACAGCCCCCCGAGGAAGCAGCATGCGAAACACTCGTCGGGGCTTCAGCGCGGCACAAGATTCTTACTATATACATGGGTGAGTCATCTGGTCTCACTGAGACATGGACTGTGACTTCTCTGCATTGACTGGAATCCTTCCTTGATACTTTACATTTGGAGGTTTCTGCGTTAATATACTGTTGACCATAGGTACTTTCTTTTAATATTTGACATACATATTTAATATATCTGCCTTGAATGGATATAGTCAACTATGTACAGCAGTAGAACCATTGTATAAGTGTATTCAGATGACCCCATGTGGATCTATACGTGGTTGCCGCTCTGTTTTTGTGTATCTCCCCCCAGTGACCTACTATTTTTAATATTTTGCTCTGATTTTAATATGTATATCTAATAAAATCATTGTTTTAATACAATTTAGTAATTGTGCTATATTCTCTTTTGGGATTATACTCCATTCTTTTTGTAGGCTATGTATGTAAATTGGGAGTACCCTGACTACCTAGTATGGTGTTAATGATTGGCCATAGAGTTCGGTTCAATTGTTTATATAGAGCCAATGAACATGCAGGGATTGCCAGCCTGTCACTGTAATGCTGCAGCCATGTTGGTTGTGGGCATTAGAGTGATTGGCTGGCCGCACAGCGGCACCTCGAGTATTTAAAACCGGGCGCCGCCATCTTGGACACAGTCGCTCCGGATCAGACAGTGTAGGGACAGCGCTGCTGATTTAGGGAGAGATATATCCTGCGAAATAGTTAGTGTAGGGTCTGTAAAGGCTGCCAGATCAAACAAACAGTCCTTCTCAGGATTAATATCCATCCCAGATATCAGGCAGGCAGGCAGGCTGTATAGGAGACGCAGTGGTTATACCAGCAAACGCTGAATTACAGTCCTGTGTGCATCTGTTGCTGAAATTGCTGGACTTAGCTCCAGGTCTCGGGGGCCAGGAATAATCTTTTTTTTTTCATCTAAATCTTCTATTTTTTCCCTCCTTCACACTGTACAAATACCCGTCCTATTAACCTTTTGGTCCCCCCCCCCCCCCTCAAAAAAAAAAGTGTATCTTTGATTTTTCAGACACAAATATATCTGTTGAAAATAGTCTGGTGTAGGCCACAGAAATAGAAGTGTGGTTTTGCAGTTCCATGGGCCATTTGTATCTAAAAAAAACAGTTTGAGTGTGTCGCTCACTGTTCAGCCGCAAATATATATATTTTAAAAAGTCTGGTATACACCAGTAAATTATAACTGTGGTTTTGCTGTTCCACGGTAAAAAATCTCTATTATCCTGTTTTTGGCATTTTTTGCCGTAAAACAAAAAAATAATAGTGTCTCCCTGATTTTTCAGTCACAAATATATCTGTTGAAAATAGTCTGGTGTAGGCCAGAGAGACAGAAGTGTGCTTTTGCTGTTCCACGGTAAAAAATCTCTATTATCCTGCTTTTGGCATTTTTTGCCGTAAAAAATAAATAGTGTCTCCTGATAGTTCAGACACAAATATATCTGTTGAAAATAGTCTGGAGTAGGCCCGAGAAATACAAGTGTGGTTTTGCAGTTCCACGGGTCAAATCTCTGTATTATCCTGCTTTTCGCAATTTTTGGCCGTAAAAAATAAATAATAGTGTCTCCTGAATGTTCAAACACAAATATATCTGTTGAAAATAGTCTGGTGAAGGCCCGAGAAATATAAGTGTGGTTTTGCAGTTCCACGGTTCAAACCTCTGTATTATCCACTTTTGGGCCATTTGTATCTAAAAAAAACAGTTTGAGTGTGTCGTTCACTGTTCAGCCGCAAATATATATTTAAAAAAGTCTGGTCTACATACACCAGTAAATTATAACTGTGGTTTTGCTGTTCCACGGTAAGAAATCTCTATTATTCAGCTTTTGGTATTTTTTCCGTAACCACAAAAAGGCCATTTGTACCACCTGCCATGCCAGCATCAGCAGGGGTGACAAAACTACCAGCCTGACCACCACCAGCATGATCAGGCACATGGCAGCAAAGCACCGACTTTGTGGGGCGAACCCCAGGGTCCACGACCAGTGTCAGCAGGTGTCACCACTGCTTCTTCCACTGTTGTGCATGCAATAGAACCCCCTGTTGTGTGTGCAAGGCAATCCCCTGTCCATACTGCATGTAAAGATGCCCCCTCCTCTCAGTCTTCACTTGTTATGGCAGTTTCTCAAGAAACAGCATCAACGTCCACGTCCACATCCCACCGCAGCATTCAATTGTCCATATCCCAGACCTTTTGAACGAAAGCGGAAATTCGCAGCTAACGCCCCACAGGCCACAGTCCTAAATTCGCACATTTCATGACTGCTTGCGTTGGAAATGGTGCCTTTTAGGCTGGTGGAGACGGAATCCTTCCGCAACCTTATGGTGGTGGCCGTCCCTCGGTACTCTGTCCCCAGCCGACACTATTTTGCCCGGTGTGCCATCCCCGCACTACACAAGCACGTGTCCCAAAACATCTGCCATGCCCTCAACAAAGCAGTTACTGTGAGGGTCCAACTGACAACGGACACGTGGACAAGTGCTTGTGGCCAGGGACGGTACATCTCCCTGACGGTACACTGGGTAATCCTAGTGGAAGCCGGGACCCATTCGGATCTTGAGACGGAACACATCCTCCCCACACCGAGGATTGCGGGCCCTATGTCTGTCAGAGTTGCCCCCACAGTGTAGATCTCCTGGGCATCATCCTCCTCCTCCTCATGTTCAGCCTCCATCTCAGATATCACCACATCAGTTACAAGCTGGAAGCACTGTCTCCACCAAGTGGCAACAGGCTGTGCTGAAACTCCTAAGCTTACCTCATACTGCTTGTGAGTTGTGGACAGCTGTGACAGAGCAGGCAGATCTGTGGCTGAGACCGCTGAACCTACATCCAGGCATGGTCGTGTGTGACAATGGCCGTAACCTGGTGGCGGCTCTGAGGCGAGGCGAGATCACACACGTACCATGCCTGGCTCATGTGCTTAACCTCGTGGTTCAGCGGTTTCTTAAATCGTACCCCGAGTTGCCAGATCTGCTCGTCAAAGTACGCCGCCTGTCAGCTCATCTTCGCAAGTCGGCTACAGCTTCCGCCGCCCTTGCTGTGTTGCAGCAGCGTTTGCAGCTTCCGTCACACCGACTGGTGTGTGATGTCCCCACATGTTGGAACTCTACCCTCCACATGCTGCAAAGGATTTGTTAGCAGAAGTGAGCAGTTGTGGGGTACCAGCTGCAACAAGGCGGCCGATATTCAGGTCAGACTCCACACATAATACCTCAGGAGTGGACCTTGATGTCTGACATCTGTACCATCTTGACAAACTTTGAGGAGTCCGCCCAGATGGTGAGTGGCGATGACGCCATCATTAGCGTCAGCATTCCACTTGTCTGTCTTTTGCAACGCTCTCTGCAGAGAATTAAAGAGGAGGCATTGCAGCCAGAGTATGATGAGATGGATCAAAAAGCCGTAGCGGTCGATTACATACAGCCCAGCCTCATCTCATCCCAAAGTGCATTGGGGGACAATGAGGGAGAGGAGGAGGAGGAGGAAGAACAGGAGCTTGTATCATGCGCTGTAGACGGTAGTACTGTACAACTGTCATACCGTCAGTTCAGCGTGGGTGGCCTGAGGACAGGGGGGAGGAGTAGGAGGAGGAGAGCATGGTCTGTCGTCATCTTGGTGAGGACACGTTAGTCTTGACCGTTACCATTCTGGCACGCATGGCTGACTTTATGTTACGCTGCCTTAACCGTGACCCTCGCGTTGTCAAAATGTTGGGTGACAGTCATTACTGGTTGGTGACACTTTTAGACCCCCGCTACAAGGAGAACTTTCACTCTCTTATTCCTGAGGTGGAGAGGTCTACAAAAATGGGGCAGTACCAGAAGGCCCTTGCTGCAGAACTGTTAAAAAAAATTCCATCTTAACACGCAAGCGGCAGAGGTCACAGTTCATTGACTAACCAAGGCGTACAAGCGAGAGAGAGGCAACTCCAATCCAGCAGAGGCAGGGGAACACTGTCAATGTTCTGGAACAGTTTTCTGAGACCCGCCCAGCTTACAGGCCCTGAGGTGCGGGGTACTCTCACAAGGAGTGGAAAGTTTCAAAAGATGGTGAGGGAGTACCTTGCCGACCGTACCAGCGTCCTCCATGCTTCCTCTGTGCCTTTTAATTATTGGGTATCCAAGCTGGACACTTGGAATGAACTCGCTCTGTACGCCTTGGAGGTCCTGGCCTGCCCTCCTGCTAGCGTGTTGTCGGAGCGTGTTTTTAGTGCCGCTGGGGGAATTATAACTGATAAGAGCACTCGCCTGTCAACTGACAATGCTGACAAGCTGACCCTTATCAAAATGAACAAGGGCTGGTTTGGGCCAGACTTCTCATCACCACCAAATGACAGCAGAGTAACATAAAGTCAAATCCACTGTGTTATTTCGGGAGGTGTATTCACATCCGCCGCTGCACACCCACACATGGGTATACGCTTCCTCATTTCGGCTGTTTTATGTTCTTCTCCTTATCCTCAGCCTCCACCACCACTATACCACCAGGGTGACCGTGGTCCGTGTTGCCATTATTGAAAGTTCCTCCTTCCTTATTTTTGTCAGCTTTTGCTTTGAAGGCATAAGCAAAGACTGTGGGAGACCCACTCCCCAATAATGGGAATAATATTTTTAAGATGCTGTACTGTATGGCTCTTGTAAGGGGCATTAAAAGCGTCTTGTTAAGCTACTGCTACCTCCACCACTTTTCCGAGGGGCATTAAAATCGTCTTATTAAGCTACTCTGACCTCCACCACTTTTCCGAGGGACATTAAAACCGCCTTGTTAAGCTACTGGGACCTCCACGTCTCTTCTGAGGGGCATTAAAAGCATCTTATTAAGCTACTGTGACCTCCACCACTTTTCCGAGGGGCATTAAAACCGTCTTGTTAAGCTACTGGGACCTCCACCACTTTTCCGAGGGGCATTAAAAGCGTCTTGTTAAGCTACTGGGACCTCCACCACGTTTCCGAGGGGCATTAAAAGCATCTTGTTAAACCGCTCTGAACTCCACAGCTCTTCCAAGGGGCATTGAAATGTTGTTTTTAATTAACTCTAACCTCCGCGACTCTTCAAACGGGCATTGCATTTCCTCCTAATTTTTGGCAGCTTTTGCTTGGAAGGCATAAGCAAAGACTATGGGAGACCCACTCCCCAATAACGGGAGTAATGTTTGTAATATGCTGTACTGCATGGCTCTTGTAAGGGGCATTGCAAGTTCCTCCGTCCTAATTTTTGGCAGCTTTTGCTTGGAAGGCATAAGCAAAGAATATGGGAGACACACTCCCCAATAATGGGAATAATGTTTTTAAGATGCTGTACTGTATGGCTCTTGTAAGGGGCATTAAGACAGTCTTGTTAAGCTACTGCGACCTCCACCACTTTTCCGAGGGGCATTAAAACCTTCTTGTTAAGCTACTGTGACCTCCACGTCTCTTCAAAGGGGCATTAAAAGTGTCTTCTTATGCCACTTTGAACTCCACAGCTCTTCCAAGGGGCATTGAAATGTTTTTTTTAATTACCTCTAACCTCCACGACTCTTCCAACGGGCATTGCATTTCCTCCTAATTTTAGTCAGCTTTTGCTTTTCAATACAAAGGCAAAAACTAAAGGAGACCCACTCCCCACTAATGGGTAGAAGGTTTTTAGTGCGCTGTAATCCACGTCTGTTTCAAGGGGCATTGCAGTTCCTCATAATTTTTGGAAAGCCTTCCATTCACTGCTTAGGCCAACAGTGTACCGGAGACCCAGTTGCTATAAATGGAAAAAACGGTTTAGTTAAGGCCCTCTGACCTCCATGTCATTTCCAAGGGGCATTGGAGTGCCTCAAAATTTTTGGTAGGCATTGCACTCACTGTATGCCCTATAACTGTGTAGCCGAACAGCTCCTTTTGTTACAGAAACATATCCTACAAGACATGTGTGGTTGACTGGCCTGATATTGATATGAATAGTCCCTGTTCCTCCTGCTCTTTCTCCTTTGCCACTGCCTCATCCATCATTTATCATCTGAAGCTTTGTTTTAACTGGAGTCATAGAACTGGGATAGTAGCAGGAAAACATCCAGCAATCCTCGGCGGAGGTAGAATATGCGCCAAAACGCTGACCACCTCAGGCCTAGCCACTACTACATACATGCGCTTGCATTCCAAGAAAACAAAGCAGATGCTAACTTCTATCATCATCATCATGGTCCTCACCTTGGCACTCTCAACTCCCCTGATGGAGAAGCCAGGGCCCACCGGAGGAGTCTGGTTCTCTGGTGGGCTCGTCCAATGCTGCCCTAAATCAGGCCGGGCTAAGAAAAGTTTGTGTGGGGATGTTCCAAGGAGAAATAGGGGCGGCTGGGGACCGTTTATAGACACCCGGCTGCCCCCAGGCAGCTGAGGACCATGTGTGGACACCCGGCCGCGAGGCGGCTGGGGACCGAGTATGCACACCCGGCCGCCCCCTGGCGGCTCGGGACCGAGTGTGGACACCCTGCCACTGGGCGGCTGGGGACTGAGTATGGATTCCAGGCCGCCAACACAGCCATGACGTGGTGGCTAGATTCCGCCTCCACATGCCTAAAAGGCCAATATCAAGTGCAAGCAAGCAAGCAGTATGGTATTGCAGCCTGGGGGTGGGTGGGTGGCAGGCTGCACACTTACGCTTGCATTCCAAGAAAACAAAGCAGATGCTAACTTGTATTATCATCATCATGGTCCTGACCTTGGCACTCTCAACTCCCCTGATGGAGAAGCCAGGGCCCACCGGAGGAGTCTGGTTCTCTGGTGGGCTCGTCCAATGATGCCCTAAAGCAGGCCGGGCTAAGAAAAGTGTGTGGGGGGAAGTTGACAGGAGAAATAGAGGCGGCTGGTGACCGTGTGTGGACACCCGGCCGCGAGGCGGCTGGGGACTGAGTATGTACACTCCGCCGCCCCCTGGCGGCTGGGGACTGAGTGTGGACACCCGGCCGCCGGGCGGCTGGGGACTGAGTATGGATTCCAGGCCTCCAACGCAGCCATGACGTGGTGGCCAGATTCCGCCTCCACATGCCTATAAGGCCCAATTTCAAGTGCAGGCAAGCAAGCAGTGTGGTATTACTGCCTGGGGGTGGGTGGGTGGCAGGTTGCACACTTACGCTTGCATTCCAAGAAAACAAAGCAGATGCTAACTTGTATCATCATCATCATGGTCCTGACCTTGGCACTCTCAACTCCCCTGATGGAGAAGCCAGGGCCCACCGGAGGAGTCTGGTTCTCTTGTGGGCTCGTCCAATGCTGCCCTAAAGCAGGCCGGGCTAAGAAAAGTGTGTGGGGGGATGATCCAAGGAGAAATAGGGGCGGCTGGGGACCGTTTATGGACACTCGGCTGCGGGGCGGCTGGGGACCGAGTATGGACACCCGGCCACGCCCTGGCGGCTGGAGACCGAGTGTGGACACCCGGCCGCCGGGCGGCTGGGGACTGAGTATGGATTCCAGGCCGCCAACGCAGCCATGACGTGGTGGCCAGATTCCGCCTCCACATGCCTAAAAGGCCCAATTTCAAGGTCAAGCAAGCAAGCAGTATGGTATTGCAGCCTGGGGGTGGGTGGGTGGTTGGCTGCATACTTGCGCTTGCATTGCAAGGAATAGGGGAGGTACAATTGAACAGTGCCCTGGGACAAGAACTTGCACGGGGATAGTTGCAAGTCTGAATCTTCTGATGCGGCAAGGATGACTTCTGATGGGCACACTTTTAGGCAGTGACCTCGGTGTCAGAGATGCTTCCAGGGGTCTTCCCCATGATGTTCCCATGTGATTTCAGCACTGTATGCATGTGTCACACAGCACATGGCCAGATAAGGTTGTAAAATGTTAAAATGATATTTCCCGGTGAATGCATTTGTCACGGTTGAAAGCAATGCAAAAGTGCAAAAATGCATAAAAAATGCTACTTTTGAACATAGCCTAAGGTGTGGAGGAGTATTTTTTTGGGGGGTTATTTATTTTACCTTATACACAAGTCTTTACCCTGGAAAGGAACTTCCTTAACATATTTCACAGGAAAGCTGTTTCAGTTTATTTTTTGAACGTTTTATTGTGAACCCTTAAAAGTGGCTTAATACCTCTGACCACGTTGTTGAAAGCAGTGACCTGGGGGTCAGAAATGTTTCCTGGGGCGATCCCCATGCTGTCCCCATGTCATTTGAGCACTGTCACTATCGTTTTGGGCACTTGTTAGGCTTTAAAAAGACTGCCGGGGGTGCCGCTGCAAAAATGCTCGGGTCTAACATTGGGCTCGTTGCTCGGGTCGAGCACCCGAGTATCATGGCGAGCTCGGCCCGAGCTTCGAACACCCGTGCATTTTAGTGCTCGCTCAACACTAATGTAGTATAAATATAGAAAACATCAACGAGACATTATGCATGTGTGGAAAACATTAGAGAGACATTATGCACGTAGACAGTTCTGTAAAAAATACAGTAGAAAGTGTCAGTTCAGCAGCATGAGGGACCTGTCCCAAA
Source organism: Phyllobates terribilis (assembly GCF_046119375.1). Classification (NCBI taxonomy): domain Eukaryota; kingdom Metazoa; phylum Chordata; class Amphibia; order Anura; family Dendrobatidae; genus Phyllobates; species Phyllobates terribilis. The sequence continues at coordinate 102,631,472 of NW_027362767.1, forward strand.
CCCTCAACGTAGGCCCTGGGGTGGCTGCAGGGCATGAAGATCCCGAGTTGGACCTCCATTAGAGCCACTCCAGACAGGTTTTTCTTCTGAGGTCTGAGGTAGAAGTAGAAGTGTTTTTTTGCATAAAACCAATAGGGTGCAAACTATATACAAAAGTGAGTCTGTCTCCTGCCAGTGTCCGCAGGGACAAATGTCTCTTTAAACTGAAATCCGGGTGGAGAAAATGGAAAATTTCAACAAAAGTTTAAACAACAAGAAGGTGCATCCTCCGGGGCTGCTTACAAGTGGTATCCCCACCGGGGAAAAGGCTCATTTTTGCCAACGGAGCCTGACCGGTCCTCTGTTGATAGGTGAGTGGGGACATCCGCCTTGAACATCCTGTGGACGTCCAGGGCATACCACCCACGCTCCCCATGGTAGCGGGTGTAAGATACCAGATCACCCGGATAGAGGTTCCGGCTAGGGTGGCCCTGCTCCAGCCGGGTCTCGACGTCCCGCCAGTTGACGAACACGTCCCGGCTGAACTGTGGGCTCTGAATGAAGCCCCATCCTGCCTCCTGGTGGAAGCGCACAATTACGCCTTCTTACACGGGGCCTGGACGGGTGGCCTCCGCCTGTCGGGCCTGCGACTTGGCAACCTTGGTGCGCACCTCCAGGTGCTCGCAGTGGATCCTCCTTCCTTGCCGCTACTTGTCGAGCTGGAGGAGCTCTTTACGGCAAAACTCCTCCCGCCTCCGTGCTTTAGACCGGGTCTCCTAGGGGAAGCCTATGAAGTCGCCCCCCTGGTTGTCCCAGGCATACTCTTCTGCCGCCGAGCAGGTGACTGGAGGTGCAGGGAACGGCAAAAGCGGAGGCTGCTGGGGACCCTCTACTGGTGCGGACCAGTCCGGGTTGGGGCAGGTGGATACCCAGGCAGACGCAGGCGTTTCCGGATCGGGGGTCGGGAGGCATAGCAGGCCTCCGGGTGTGGCGGTGGCTTGGGCCTCCGGAGCCAAGAGCTTCTCCCACACGATGGCGCCCAGAGATAGGGGTGCTGGCAGGATACTTAGGAGGGCTTCAGTGCGTCCCGCGCCCGGGATAAGGATTTCAGTCTTACCCGCACTTGGGCTGCACGGGGCCTCCTGGGCTTCCTCCGCCTGGGCTGGAGCTTCACTTGACAGGCGCGGCGGTCCCGGATCCTCCTCAACACATCCTCTCTCCACTCTGTGGTGGCCATTCGTTGGGCCTCTTCGACCCTCCGGGTCAGGTCCTGTGACTCACCACGGAGGAACTCGGCCTCCTCCGCGGTCAGGTAGATTCCCTCCATGCCGAGGGAGGTAGCAGCAGGTGGGCCAGCGACGGAGGACATCTCCTTTGCTGCTTCCATCTTTGCTGCTGGGTGCTGTTTCTTTCTCCTCCTTCTTTTGGGGCGGCTCCAGGGCGGCTGGCTGATGGGCACTCCTTGGGACGTCCCATCCGTTGCTGCGGGCACGCAATCCTTCCGACTACGCCAAGTTGTGAGGCCCTCCCTGGGAAATGGGGTTACTCGGAGCCGGGTCGGTGTAAGGGTAGCGAGGGAGGCAGTCGTGGCCTGGACCCGGTCCGTGCCCAGGGCGGTCACATAAAAGGGATTTAATGGGCTTTCAAGTAAGAGTGGTATTTTTCCACTACGCCACCTGCGGTTTCCGGTGATGGACTCCAGCGCTGCTACAGTCCACTGAGGCTGGTGTTATAGGCAGCTAAGATGGGACGGCTCCCTACAGGCGGAGCAGGCCTCAGGGCAGTGTGTGAAGGAATGGTAGGTACAGTGCCGCGCAGGAAATAACAGGCTGAAGCGGGGTGTGAAGTCATCCAGGGTTTTTACTCACATTCAGATGAACTTTAGCCACAAAGCTTCCCTCTGCTTCTCATGGCGTACTGTGGCCACCGGAAAGGGGGCTCAGCACTTTCCAGGTAGATCAGGAGCACCTCTCGAGACCCCTCTGGTGTGTGTTCCTCTCCTTGGCAAGTTCTCCCACTAAGTCTTCTCCTGACTGTATGTGTGGTACGAACGTAGTGTAAGGCTGGGTCCCACTGGGTGAATGCAGTGTGAGAGATACAGGTGGCGTAGGCCGCTCCGTCCATATCCCCCTGGGATCCACTAAGCCTCTGGGCTTTTCGGACTGAGACTTGAAGTGACAAAGTCAGATATCGGGGGCCGGTCACCCCTCTTGCAGCAGGAATCCCTCTCACTAGGCCAGAGCAAGAAATACAGGTGGCGTATGCCGCTCTGTCCGTATCCCCCAGGGATCCTTTTGCCTGTGGAGCCTATCTCCTCCGCTCCCCTCCAGGCCTTCTTAGGTCAGGACCTTGACCGGGTAGAGACAGCAGTTAACTCTGACCCGCTCCTCGTCTCAAGGCCAGAGAACGAGGACCGTGTATCTTCAGTCAGCTGCAGACTCTAGCAGAAGACCACAGTCAAAGACGAAGATCACAATCAAAGACCTTGAACTTAATATGGCCGTAGATTAAATATGAATCAATAAGTGTTTCCTAAAATTGTGTCCTCCACCATCCACCCTCACCCACTACATGGTTCCTCCTGTCTTTTGGTCCCCCCCCCCATCTCCTCTATCCCAGGCTGGGGCAGGTGTGAAAAAGAGAGGTTGTGGTGGAAGGGGGAATAGGCTTGGTGTTCAAGGTTTACATAGGGTAGGTGGTAATGTTAGTGAAAGCTCTAATGAACCAACACCATCATGTCCTATCCAAAGACACCTGACAACTTCTGTTACTGGACGGGCTACTCCACTCCCTTTCTTTGGCAGCCACACAGCGATACACCTTGTTGATAAGGGCCAGAAAGAGCAGGTGCTCCAGTGGATGGCAAGCGCTGCTTCAAGTGGCCTCTCCCCTTCTAACTCCACCTCAACATCACACACAGTACAGTCCACAGAGGTGGCACCCCAATTAACCTTGCTTCCCCTCATGTCACAACTGTCCAAGCGCCCAACTGACTGTAGTGAACCAGAGATGGGCGAGTCTGTAGAACTGTTCATCCATTCTATACCATGGGCATCAGAAGTGTACTCCAAACATTCACAGAGTCAAGAAGAGGAGGAAAGCATCGGCATCGATGCGCAAATTTTTTTTTACGTTGGATTCGGAGCAGGACAGAGTAGGATCCGAGCAGGTTCCTGACCCTCGTCACCAGACGTTAACCACAGGGGAGGGAGGTGATCCTGATGAGATACCTGAGGCTCATGCGGACTTTATTGTGCTGTCAGGGCAACAAGAGGAGAAGGGTCACTCTGAGGGTGAGGAATGGGATAACATATTGGATGATGACGAGGTTGAAGATCCTACTTGGTGTGAACCCAGAGGCATGCAGCCAAGTAGCTCATCTGAGGAGGTGGAGGAGGAAGATGAGGAGGTTACCTTCCGCCTAACGGCACAGACACGGAGTGATGCAAGCACGAGGAGTACTGCATCCTTAGCCACAACTGTGGCGGTGGCCAGCAGCAGTCGCGGGTCTGCAGCTCGCAAGGGTAGCAAGGGTTGCCTAGCCTTGGCCTTTTTTGAGACCTCAAAGGATGAGCCAACTCACGTTATCTGCACACGCTAGAAAAAACTCAGCATAGGGAAAAAGTGCAATAATTTGACTGCTACATTCATGAACCTTCACATGCGCACACAACATGCGTTAAGCTGATAATCTCACTGCGCTAAAATGCAGAACAGTGGACCTCAACAACCATCAGCTGCCCCATCAACCACATCCGCTGCTTCTTCCTCCTCATCTGTTACCGTGCCAAGTATTGGCATGCAGGCTGAGTGGGAGCCCGTCAGCTGTAACGGAAGCGGACATGCCTGCTGTGTTTGTTTCACCGAGCAAACTACACATTTCTCAATCCACCGTAACATCTGCGCCTGCACCTCACTCACAGTCCAGCAGTTTGTCCGTTTCACCATACTCCGCCCTCTTTCACCACTGCAACCAGTTGCCCAGTTGCCATTACTTTTCCAAGAAAGCTGTGCCTGCGCTACACCAGCATGTCGCAGACAACATCATCCATTCCTTGGCTAAATCTATATCTGCCAGGGGGCATTTCACCACAGACACCTGGACAAGTAAGCATGGCCAAGGGCGTTACATCTCGCTGACTGGGCACTGGGTGACTCTGGTGGCTGTGGAGACAGGCAGGGAAGGGGCTTCTCCACAAATCTTGGAATCCCCAAGGCTGGCAGAACAAACCTCTGTATTTCCAACTTCCTCCACTGCTTCTGCGTCCTCCACCTCCTCTAGGGCCTCCACCTGCGTAATCAACCTCTGTCTTAACGAGACACGCGTTCCAACAGTGCAGAGTGAATCCACACCACCTCCGTATTGCGCAGCCAGTTCTCACCGCAATCAGGCAATCTTCAAATTAATATGCCTTGGAGATCACAGTCATACAGGTGAAGAGTTGTGGACAGCTCTCCAGGCTTAGTTTCAGCAATGGCTGTCTCTACTGAACCTGGAGCTAGGGAAGGCCGTGTGCGATAAAAGTGCGAACCTGTTGGCGGCCCTACGCCGAGGCGAACACACAGAAGTGTCTTGCATGGCTCACGTCCTCAACCTGGTGGTACAGCGATTTCTCTGCCACTATCCCGGCCTCGATGAGCTGCTTCAGAAAGTATGGAAGCTGTGTGCTCACTTACGCCATTCGCATCCCTCATGTCATTGACTTGCATCGATACAGAGGTGTTTGTCCATGCCAGTTAACAGGATGATATGTAATGTGCCGGCGTGGTTGAATTCCACTCTGCTCATGTTGCAGCGACTGTGGCAACAGCAATGAGCCCTAACGCAGTATGTCATATCGTATAGCCTAAGCCAAGCCAGTAGGGACGTGGGGCATATCACTTTTATGGACTGGGAACAGATTAAGGACCTCTGCACCCTTCTGCACAGTTTTGAAATGGCTACAAAACTAGTTAGCACTGACAATGCTGTCATCGGCATCACCATTCCGGTCATCTACATGCTGGAGAAGACTTTGAATAGCATGCGACAGGAGGTGGTTGTCCCAGAAGAAGAGGAGGATGCGGAAGGCATAAGAATGTTTCAAAGTTCCAGACTGTCGTCACACAGGTGGATGCCAAGTGACGGTGGCTTCCTGCGATCGAGGGGGTTTATGATGCCAGACATACTGTTAGTGAAGGTTCAAGAGCCGAGGAACAAATGGAGAAGGAAGAGATGATGGGCGAGCAACAGTCAGAAGATGAAGAGGATAATCATCCCCTCTCTGTTGAACATGCTTGGCAGGAGGAGACAGAGGAATCATGCATCAGTTTTACACAGCCAACAATAGAGTCTGGCTTTGGACCACCTGAAAGAGCCCGACATATGAGTTCCTTCTTGCTGCACTTTCTGCAACATCATCCCCGTATAGTTAGGATTCAAAATAATGCTGACTACTGGGTTGCCACTCTGTTAGATCCACGTTATAAGTAAATTTTGCCAGATGCTTCTCGCCCTGGAAAGAGACACGCTAATGTTGGAATATCGAAACAAACTTTTAAGCAACCTTAATAGAGCTTTCCTCAAGATATGAGTGAGGCACACAGTGTGCATTGCAGCTGAGGTCTTTCAAACTCCGGCACATCCGTTCGTTAACGCCAAAACATTAGCAGCAGCTGCAAAGTAAGTGGCAGAAGCAATTTCTGTGAGTCTTTTCACACATTTTTTAGACCAGCTCGTGCACCAGCACAACAGATTACAAGTCTGACATGTGAAGAACGACTGGAGAGGATGGTGGAGGACTATCTAGAGCTCAATACGAATACTATCAGTGATGAATTTGACCCTTTTACATTTTGGTCTTCAAAAATGGATGAATGGCCTGAGCTCGCCTGTCACGCGTTGGACGTTTTATCATGCCCGGCAGCCAGCGTTCTCTCAGAACGTGTGTTCAGAACTGCTGGTGGTGTCCTGACTAGTGATGAGCGAACGTGCTCGCCACTGCTTGGTACTCACCCGAGCATCACTGTGCTCGACGAGCTCGGCACTGGACGAGTATTTCCGGGTTGCTCGGGTGGGAACTCTGGTCCCCTCCCTGCATGTTTGGCGCTCTTTAGAGAGCCAATGAACATCCAGGAATTGCCTGTCAGACACTGTAATGCCGTAGCCATGTTGGTTGTGGACATTACAGTGATTGGCTGGCCACACAGCATCATCATGTGTATATAAGACCGGGCGCCGCCATGTTCGTCACAGTCTACCCCAGAATCAGGCAGAGTAGGGAGAGGTGTTGCTGCGTCAGGGAGAGATTTGCTTGTTTATAGTTAGTATAGGTATTCCACAACATATATCTACAGTATATCTATCTGAACTAGCAGTCCTTCTGAGGACAAATCCAGCTGCATATAATCAGTTGCAGGCAGGCAGTGTATGTGGCAGACTGCAGTGTATGATATTGCACAAGAGGGTCAATTGAAAGTCCTCTCTGTTGCTGCTGTAATAATTACAGCTATTTCTAGACATAGAAAGGCATTTTTTTTTTTAATCTTAATCTTGGTTATTTGCTTAAAAATCAATCCAGAGTACACCATTTTTCTGCTCACTGCAGAATCAAGCCTGATCTGTTCCATATTTCAGCGATAAAAATCCAGAAATTTGAACTGAACGTGGAAAATATTGGCCTCGTTTTCCATTCTGTTGCAGTTTGTCGGTGAAGCTATTTATACTAGGTCTCTGTGTAGAATAATATTAGTAAATTACAGGCCTACTATTTAAAACCGTGGTTCTCTGTCCGACATATCACTAATAAGACTGTTCAAAAATTATACATTTCTTCCATTTTCTTTCCATTGCAGTGTGTCGGTCAAGCTATTCACACTAGGTCTCTGTGTAGAATAATATTAGTAAATTACAGGCCTACTTTTTAAAACCGTGGTTCTCTGTCAGACATATCACCTATTAGACTGTTCAAAAATCATATATTTCTTCCATTTTCATTCCGTTGCAGTGTGTCGGTGAAGCTATTCACACTAGGTCTCTGTGTAGAATAATATTAGTAAATTACAGGACTGATATTTAAAATTTCAAAAATCAGCCATTTCTTGTGAACGTGGAAAATATTGTCCTCCCTTAAAAATGCGCAAGATGCGTGGCAAGGGACGGGGAAGTGGATGTGATGTGATGGTGATGGAGAAGCTATTCACACTAGGTCTCCGTGTAGAATAATATTAGTAAATTACAGGCCTACAATTTAAAGCCGTGGTTCTCTGTCAGACATATCACCTAAAAGACTGTTCAAAAATCATACTTTTCTTCCATTTTCATTCCGTTGCAGTGTGTTGGTGAAGCTATCTTCTCCTTGTAGAATAATATTAGTAAATTACAGACCTGCTATTTAAAAATTATGGTTCTCTGTCAGACGTATCACACATAACTGCATTCCAAAATCAGCCATTTCTCGTGAAGGTGGAAAATATTGTCCTCCATTTAAAATGGGCAAGGTGCATGCCAAGGGACGGGGAAGTGGACGTGATGGTGCATGCAGAGGCCGAGGATTTGGCCGTGGGCAAGGTGAAATTGTGCCACAACAAACACCCACATCTTGTCGCTCGACCTTCCTGTCCCAATTACTAGGGGACTGCAGAGCACCATTATTGAACATCGAGCAGTGTGAAAAGGTTATTAGTTGGATAGAAGATAATGCTTCCAGTCACTTTGCCACCACCACCTCCACCCTGTCTTCCACATGGTCAAGTCTCAGTAGCCGTGAGTCTGGACCGCATATTCCTCAACCTGATCCTCCTTCCTCCCACCATCAGCCCGGAGACAACTGATCCCACACTTGGACACTAAGAAGAGCTGTTCACTTTTCCATTTGTAGATTCGTGCCTCTCGCCCTGTCCGCTTCCAGCGAGTCAAGAGTAGAACGTGTGTAGCGATGGCCAAATATTGGAACAGCTACGGTCACACGAAGGCGACGGTGGTAAAGTGCAATTACTGTCACAAGAGGTGGATGATGATGAGACACAATTGCCAGAAAGTCAGGAGGAGGACCAGGGTGCAGAAGTGGAAGACGAGGTGGTGGATGATATAGTAACTGATCCAACCTGGCAGGGGGACACACAGAGTGAGGACAGCAGCACACAGGGGGAGGGAGGCATAGCACCACAACAGGCAGGAAGAAGCAGCGTGGTGGCCGCAGACACAAGACGGGAAAGCGTTACTCGTAATGCCAACACGACAGAAGTTACCAGTACAACTGTTAGGTCTTCCCGAGTCTGGTTATTTTTCAAAGACTCTGCAGATAACCCCAAAAAGGCCATTTGCACCACCCGCCAGGCCAGCATCAGCAGGGGTAGCAAAACTAGCAGCCTGACCACCACCAGCATGATCAGGCACATGGCAGCAAAGCACCCAACTAAGTGGGCCGAACCCCAGGGTCCAGCAACAGTGTCTGTGGGTAACATCACTGCTCGTTCTGCTGTTGTGCGTGCACGCCAATCCCCTGTCAATGGCACATGCCAAGATGCCTCCCACCCTGCACCTGTCGTTGCACACTCTCAAGTAGCACCATCAGCAAGCACGTCCTTGTCCCAGCGCAGCGTTCAGTTGTCCCTACCCCAGTCCTTGGAACGCAAGCGCAAATACGCAGCCAATGCCTTACTACTAAATTCACACATTTCGCGAATGCTTGCGCTAGAAATGTTGTCTTTTAGGCTCGTGGAAATTTTCCTCAACCTGATGGCAGCCGTCCCTTGGTACTCGGTCCCAAGCTGCCACTATTTCTCCTGGTGTGCCGTCACCGCGTTACATGAGCACGTGTCCCACAATATTAGATGTGCCCTCAACATCACAGTTACGGGGAAAGTCCACCTAACCACATACATGTGGACAAGTGCTTGTGGGCAGGGATGGTACATCTCGCTGACGGCACACTGGGTTAATATAGTGGAAGCCAGTACCCAGTCAGACCTTGGGACGGAACACGTCCTCCCGACATCGAGGATTGCGGGCCCTTGGTCAATCAGGGTTGCCCCCACATTCTACAGCTCTTGCACCTCCTCCTTCTCCTACTCCTCTTCAGCATCCATCTCTGAAATGACCACATCAGACGCAAGCTGGGAAGCACTGCAGCACTGCCTCGGCCAAGCAGCAACAAGCTGTACTGAAGCTAATATGCTTAGGTGACAAACCATACAACGCTGAAGAGTTGTGGACAGCTCTGAAAGAGCAGGCAGATCTGTGCTGACACCACTGACCCTACAGCCAGGCATGGTCATGCATGTGTGCATGTGTGACAATGGCAGGAATCTAGTGGCGGCTCTGAGGCGAGCTCACACACGTACCATATCTGGCCCATGTGCTTAACCTCGAGGTTCAGTGATCTTTCGGATCTGCTTGTCAAAGTACGCTGCCTGTGTGCCCATTTTAGAGAGTCAGCTACAGCTTCCCCCGCCCTTGCCGTGCTTCAGCAGCGTTTGCAGATTCCAGCTCACCGACTGATCTGCGATGTCTCCACGCGTTGGAACTCTACATTGCAGATGTTGGGAAGGATTTTTGAGCAGAAGAGGGCAGTTGTTGACTACCAGCATCAACAAAGCCGTCAGTATTCAGGTCAGACTCCACACATAAAACCTCAGGAGTGAACATGGATGTCAGACATCTGTTCCATCCTCCAAAACTTTGAGAACTCCACCAAGATGATGAGCAGCGATGATGCCATAATTGGCATCACCATCCCGCTTCTCTGTCTTCTGAAATGCTCTCTGCTCACAATCAAAGAGGATGTATTGCAGGCGGAGCACGATGAGATGGAGCAAGGAACCATACAAGGTGATTACACACAGCCCAGCCTCATCTCATCCCAACGTTGATTGGGTGACAATGAGGAAGAGGAGGAAGAACAGGAGCTAGTTTCCTGCGCTATAGATGGTACTACCTGCACAACTGTCATACTGTCTGTTCAGAGTGGATGACCTGAGGACAGGGAGGAAGCGGAGGAGGATGAGGAGGAGAGCATGGTCAGTTGTCCTCTTGATGAGGACACGAAAGTCTGGTCCCTTTGCAGTCTAGCACACATGGCTGAGTTTATGTTACACTGCCTTTCCTGTGACCCTCATGTCCAAATTTTGGGTGACAGTCATTACTAGTTGGTGACGCTTCTAGACCAATGCTACAGGGAGAACTTTATGTTTCTTATTCCTTTGCAGGACAGGCCTAATAAAATGGTGCCATATGAGAAGGCCCTTGTTGTGGAATTAGTGAAAAAATTCCCATCTGAAAGCGCTGGTGGCAGAGGTCACAGTTTGTTGGACAACCAAGGAGTACAGGTGAGAGAGCCACAAATGCAATCCAGCAGAGGCAGGGGAACACTGTCAAAGTTCTTGGACAGTTTTTTTCAGACCATCCCATCGTACAGTCCCTGAAGCAGAGGGTACTCTCACAAGGAGTGCAAAGTTTTGGAAGATGATGAGGGAGTACCTTGCTGACCGTACCAACATCCTCCGTGATTCCTCTGTGCCTTATAATTATTGGGTATCCAAGCTGGACACTTGGCATTATCTGGGTCTCTATGCCTTGGAGGTCCTGGCCTGCCATGCCGCTAGCGTTTTGTCAGAGTGGGTTTATAGTGCCGCTGGTGGAATTATAACCGATAGGCGCATTTGCCTGTCAACTGAAAGTGCTGACAGGCTGACTTTTATAAAAATTAACAAGGGCTGGATTGGGCCAGACTTCTCAACACCACCGTATGATAGCAGCGTAACATAAACTCAAATACAATGTCTTTTTTTTGGGAGGTCTAACTCTATTCCCATGCACCTCTGTCTTCACACCCAGCATGGATATACACTTCCTGATTTTTTTCTATTTGCTTTTGTCCTTCTCCGTCTCCGCATCCTCATTCTCCACCACCATATCACCACCATATGTACCATATTGACAAATCTACATATCTTGCAAGGGACATTGGAATTCCTCCAAATTTTTGGCAGCTGTTGCTTCATTGCATAGGCAAACAGTATGGGAGACCCACTTACAAATAATGGGAACATTGTTTTCAGGCAGCCCTCCGACCTCTTTGTCTCTTGCAAGGGGCATTGGAGCTCCTCCAAATTTTTGGCAGCTGTTGCTTCATTGCATAGGCAAACAGTATGGGAGACCCACTTACAAATAATGGGAACATTGTTTTCAGGAGGTCCTCCGACCTCTACATCTCTTGCAAGGGGCATTGGAGTTCCTCCAAATTTTGGGTAGCCATTGCAGTCACTGCATAGGCAAACAGTATGGGAGACCCTCTCCTTTCTAATGGGAACATGTCGTTACTGTGGCCCAGCTCTGTGTGTCTTTAAATTGTTAGTGGGGTTTTTCCTAAATTTTGGCAACCGTTCCACTCACTACATACCCTATAACTGAATAGCAGACCCTCTCCTTTCTAATGAGAACATGTCATACTCGTAACTGTGGCCCAGCTCTATGTGTCTTTAAATTGTTAGTAGGGTTTTTACTAAATTTTGGCAACCGTTCACTCACTGCATACCCCATAACTGAATAGCAGACCCTCTCCTTTCTAATGGGAACATGTCGTACTCCTTACTGTGGCCCAGCGCTCCCTAAGGAATTACGGAATACGAAACGTACGTTGGGGCTAAGGGACGTCAGCCACTGGTCACAATCCCCTATTAAGGTTATTACCTCTATATAAACTATTTGTAGGTTTATCTTTTTTATTACATTCAAGGCTAGGGGTGTTGATCTAGCCCATAATATGGTTTACTGAATATATAAATGAAGGGTGGTTCCTAAAGGGAGTACGAGTATGTGCCACTGTGCACACGTTTGTATTTATTAAACATCAGGCTGCATGGGGATTGTTTCCAAGAAATATATATTTAAGCATGTTTGCTTAATATATATATATTTAAGCCTGTTTGCCTCTATGTGGTCTGACATCCCTTACAGTGAGAGGTTCTTTTTTTTAATCATGTATATTTTTGACATGTCTATTGCCATTTGTCTCAATAAAGTCGAATTTAAGTAATTTGTGCTGTGGTTGGTTGGTTATTTAGGGACTTGTACCTTCAGTGGTAACCCTCCTAGTTGATTTCCTGTCTTTGAGAGGATGGCTGATTGTGAGAGACTTCCACCAGAACAGTGGGCAGAAGTGGGCAGTTCTGGCACCATATTTGTCGGGGGAACCCTAAAAGGCATACGCAAAGCTAAAGACAGAGATTTTAGCACACCTGGGAGGGAATATGGCGGTGAGAGCCCAACGAGTCCACCATTGGGTGTATGCCAGCGAAAAATCCCCTCGCTCGCAGATGTTTGACCTACTGCATCTCGTTCAGAAGTGTTTGTAGCCAAAGTCCTCCTCTCCGGCCCAGATGGTTGAGCGGGTGGTGATTGATAGATTTGTGCACTCCCCTCCCAAGCCAGTACAGATGGCGATCCCCAGAACGCAGATGACTTCACCGGCCTAGTAGAGCGGTACCAGGTGGGTGAGCAATCCCTTGGGAAATCAGAAATGGACACTCCTCTGTACTGGGATACCCAAAAAGGGGGCGGGTTCACCACAGAAGGGGTCTAGCTCTACCACTGGGGGTCGTCCCACTCCCACTGAAGGTGCCACAAGGACTGTTGCTAAAGATCTAGTCTGTTGGCGGTGTCACAACCCTGGACACGTAGCTGCCAGGTGTCATATGTCCCCCGAGCCTATGGACTGCAGCCTAGGCAGACGGGTCTCCTTTTATGCTTATCCCGCCTACAGTGTGGACTGTTGATCCGGCGAGGGGCCGCAGGCATGTGCCGTGTCCGTTAATGCGGTGATGGTGCTTGGACTGTTGGATTCAGGGAGTCTAGTGACCCTAATCAGTGCCAACCTTCCCCACCAGCTGATCTCTGCCAAGACTATGGGCGTTTGCTGCATACATGGGGATGCCAAGGACTACCCTGTGGCCAATGTGACAGTGGGAACAGACTGTGGTGCCTAATCACATGAGGTCGGGGTGGTTCAGGACCTGATACATCCTGTCATATTAGGGTACGATTTCCCGTTGTTCTGGGACTTGTGGGGGACAGGAACCGGACTGAGTCACGTGGACAAATTCCACGTCCCTAAGGAAATACCCCCGTCGACATCTAAAGGGGATGAGTTCCCATTGTGTGTACTTGCCTGTGACGAGGACGAGACTGTGACCGAGAAGGCTGACCTCCCTGAGTTAGAGGTGACAGAAGAGAACTTTGGGTCAGCTCAAGTTCGGGACTTGACCTTGAAGGGGGTATGGGACAATGTTACTGTCTGTAATGGGGGTACTCAAGAGCCGGGGCAGACACCAGGTACCCACACATCGCAGTTCAGGGGGAGTTATTGTATTGGGTGACCAAACCGAGGAGTGATGAAATAGTGGAGCAGCTATTAGTTCCAGGGCCATACCGACAGAGGGTATTAGATATGGCTCACACCTGGGGGTCGAGAAAAGGTGGTTTTATTGGCCAGGGTGTTACCGGGAGATCCTGAACTATTGTAGATCCTGCCCCACCTGCAAGATAACCGTGCCCTCCTCCCACTTCCGTAGTCATTTAATCCCCCTACCTGTGATAGAAATCCCCTTTGAGAGGATTGCTATGGATCTAGTGGGGCCCTTAGTCAAATCGGCCTGGGGCCACCAATACATCCTGGTGGTCAGGGACTATGCGACCCGGTACCCAGAAGTGGTTCCACTGAGGAACTCATCGAGTAGGAGCATCGCCCAGGAACTTGTCCATATATTTGCCAGGACCGGACTGCCGAATGAGATCCTAATGGACCAAGGAACCTCTTCATGAGCAAGTTTATGAAGGAGCTGTGTAAAGTCCTTCAGATTACCCAGCTGCGAACCTCTGTTTATCATCCGCAGACAGACGGCCTGGTGGAGCGCTTTAATAAAACCTTGAAAGCAATACTCTAAAAGGTCGTAGAGAGGGATGGTCGTGACTGGGACTACCTGCTATCATTCCTGCTCTTCTCGGTAAGAGAGGTCCCACAAGCATCTACAGGTTGCTCCACGTTTGAGCCATTATACGGACGACATCCGCAAGGGCTCCTGGATATTGCCAAGGAAACCTGGGAAGCCGAGGTTACGCTCCACCGGAGAATCATAGAACATGTCACCCAGATGCAGGAGAGGATAGTGAAAGTAATGCCTATCGTGAAGGCTCATTTCCTCCAAGCACAAGAGGCCCAGGCAAGGATCTATAACCGGTCAGTGAGGCTGAGACAGTTCCAGCCTGGGGATCGCATACTGGTGCTTATTCCCACCGTCGAGAGCAAGTCCCTGGCCAAGTGGCAAGGCCCGTATGAGGTGGTGGAGAAACTCAGCGAAGTGAACTACATGGTTCACCATCCTGGCCGAAGAAAGCTGCACCAAATGTACCATGTGAACTTTTTAAGCCGTGGCAAGATCGGGAAATGCTGGGGGCTTCTGGTTTGGGAGCCAGTTTAAAAGCCAAAATCGAGGACATCACGATAGCAGCACGATAGCAGAGACTCTATCGCCAGCACAGAAACAACAATGTAGAGAGCTGCTGCAATGGAACTTTGACCTGTTCTCTGAGTTGCCAGGGCATACAGAGGTGGTCGAGCATGACGTGCTGATGGAAGGGCATGTTAGGGTAAACCTCAAACCCTATAGGATTCCTCAAGCCCGCCATGAGGTAATCTCAGCTGAGGTGAAGAGGATGCTGGACCTCGGCTTGATAGAGGAATCGAAGAGCGGATGGTCGAGTCCCATCATTCTCGTGCCAAAGCCCGACGGGGAGTGGAGATTTTGTAACAACTATCTCAGGCTGAATGAGGTTTCCAAGTGTGACGCATACCCAATGCCCCACGTTGATGAACTCATCGAGAGGCTTGGACCTGTGAGATATATTACCACCCTCGACTTGATGAAGGGCTACTGGCAGATCCCCATGTCCCAGAGGGCCAAGGAGAAAACAGCTTTCTCAACACCTGATGGGTGCTTCCAGTACACCCGTATGCCTTTCGGACTGCAGGGAGCACCAGCCACCTTCCAGAGGGCCATGGATCAGATCCTCTGCCCACATAAGAAGTATGCCGCAGCCTATCTTGATGACCTTGTCATCTTTAGCCCAGACTGGGCTAGTCATCTGCCAAAGGTACAGGCAATTCTGGATGCTCTAAGGAAGGCAGGATTTACGATAAATCCGAGAAAATGTGCCATTGGGAAGGAGGAGGCCAAGTATTTAGGCTACGTCGTCGGGAGAGTCGAAATTAAGCCACAGGTCAATAAGATCGAGGCAATTCAGAACTGGCCGCAACCGCTCTCCAAGAAGCAGGTGAGAGCGTTTCTTGGAATCATGGGATATTACCGGCGGTTTATCCCAAATTTTGCTATGATTGCCACACCACTGACGGACCTTCTGAAAGGCACAAAATCAACTAAATGGACGGTTGAAACCGAGATGGCGTTCCGACAGCTGAAACTGGCACTCTGTAAGCAGCCGGTCCTGGTCGCACCAGACTTTACTAAAAAGTTTGTGCTCCAGACAGACGCCTCAGAAGTTGGCCTAGGAGCTGTGCAGTCACAGGAGATAAATGGGGAAGAGCATCCCGTCCTGTATATGAGCCGGAAGCTCTCGTCCGGTGAGAAAAATGATGCCATTGTGGAGAAAGAATGTTTAGCCATAAAATGGGCCAAAGGCACGCTAAGATATTACCTACTTAGCTGAAAGTTTAAATTGGTGTCAGACTATGCCCCTTTGAGATGGTTGAGGGAAAATAAGGGTAAGAATGGCCGAGTAATTAGATGGTTCTTAGGTCTCAGGCTAATGCTGATGTCCTCTCTAGAATTCCCTGTTTGGTGTCTGAAGGTGCCCAAACCCCCGGCTTTGGGCAGAGGAGGGGAATATGTGACCGAGTCACTGGTGTTATATGCCTCATGCTTTCCTGTGTGAGCTGAGACCTACTGAATTTCTGCCAGCATGTTATATGCTGGGGGTTACCTCTTTTAAAGGGTGTGGTTTTATGGGAATGATGTAGAGATGGGAGGGAAGTCATTCCCCATAACTCCACCTCAGGGTGTGGTTGAGCAAGCTTTAAATGTTCAGTCCTGTTTTTTTTCTCTGTGTTGTGTTTGGAGAGACAAGGTCTCCAGACTGGACAGCCATAGCTCAGAGAGGACCTGAAGGCTGGACATAACCTGTGTGAGCGAACCGCACACACACATATGGACTGTGCTATCATTTATCTTTTGCTTTGCTGCTTTGCCAGTAAGGCCATCTTCATCTTTGCTGGAGTTGCAGGGCTTTATGCCACATAATAAAGCCTGCAGAGAAAACCCAGTTTGTGAGTCTACTTCCGGAAGCAGCCGAGTGAGTCGACCTACCACATGGGATATTTCCTAAATTTTGACTGCAGTTTGACTCACTGCATACCCTGTAACTGAAAAGCAGACCCTCTCCTTTCTAATGGGAACATGTTGTACTCGTTACTGTGGCCCACTCTATGTGTCTTCAAATTGTTAGTGGGGTTTTTCCTAAATTTTGTCAGCCGCTGCACTCACTGCATACCCTATAACTGAATAGCAGACCCTCTCCTTTCTAATGGGAACATGTCGTACTTGTTACTGGTGCCTAGCTCTATGTGTCTTTAAATTGTTAGTGGGGTTTTTCTTAAATTTTTACAGTCGTTGGACTCACTGAATACCCTATAACTGAATAGCAGACCCTTTCCTTACTAATGAGAACATGTCGTACTCGTTACTGTAGCTCAGCTCTATGTGTCTTTAAATTCTTAGTGGGGTTTTCTCCAAATTTTGCAGCCCTTGTAGTCACAGCATGGGCATTACCACTATAGGAGACCCGCTCCTTTATAATGGGAACATTTTTTTTACTGAGACCTCCTCTATGTCTCTTCAAAGGGGTATTGGGTGGTGTCCAAATTTTTGGCAGCCCTTGCAGTCACTGCATATGCAATAGCAGTATAGGAGACCCACTTGTTAATAATGGGAACAACAAAGCATAGCCGGCTGATGGCTGTCTAACAATAGCGAGGGCCAACTGCTGGCCCTTTAAGAATAGTAAGGGCCGCCTGATGGCCCTATAAAAATATGCTTTGTGACTTTCAGAGTCCCTCCATCATAAATAAAACAGGATGTGTCTGATGATGTGTCACACACCACATGGCCATATAAGGTTGTAAAATGTTGAAATGACATTTCCCGGTGAATGCATTTGTCTTGGTTGAAAGCAATGCAAAAGTGCAAAAACACATAAAAAATGCTATGTGTGACCATAGCCCAAGGTGTGGAGGAGCATTTTTGATTTTGTATATTTATTTTGCCTTAAACATAAGTCATTACCCTGGAAAGGATGTTCCTTAACATATTCCCCAAGAAAATCCATTTTGGTTTTTGTATGTTTTATTGTGAGTCCGTAAAAGTGGCGTAATGCCTCTGACAACATTGTTACCAGCATTGACCTGGGAGTCAGCAATTCTTCCAGGGGTCTTCCCCATGCTGTTCCCATGTCATTTGAGCACTGTTCCCATCGATTTGGGCAATTTTTAGGCCCTCTGCAGACCGCCAGGGGGAACCACCGGAAAAATGCTCGAGTTTCGCATAGACTTACATTGGGCTCGGACCGAGCACTCGAGCATTCCAATTTGCTCGACTCGAACAACGAGTACTCGAGCATTTTAGTGCTCGCTCATCACTACTACACACCATTTACTAAAAATGAATAATTTGACAATTTCTGCCCTTAGTAAAACTATGCTAGCTGTAGTGGATACTACATTAATTCACATTTTGTTAAAAATCACATCTCATTGACTGTGCTGTATAATGTTACAGTGAATATAAAATGTCTACACGCCCCTGTTAACATTTCAGGTTTTTGCCTTATAAAGAAATAATACCAGGAACAATCATTTGAGAACTTTTACCACACCTAATATCTCTTATAATCTGTACAATTCAATTAAAAAATAAACAAATATTTTCTTGAGGAAAAAGGAAAAAAAAGAACTTATTGTTGCTCTGATTCATTCTTGCTTGGACTACTGAAAATCTACTTCTTATCAAACTCTCCCCCTATAATCTATCCTGAATGCAGCAGCTAGTATCATATATCTGTCACGGGTTGTTCAGGTGTGACAGACAGTCGATCTAGATCCAACTGTTGAAGGTCATTGCGGTTGGCTCTGCAGACATCTTCTTGATCTTTTCATCTCTGTAGTGTAGTTATATCCTTCTCCCTCTAGGACCTAACAGTGACCCCCACCTTCTGCTGCTAATTGACACACCCTTGCTGGATGTGTAAACACCTTCAGTCTCTTCAGAGAGTCGCCAATGATAGCTCTATTTTCCTCAGTCCAGGCTTGAAGTACTAGTAGTTGGGTAGTATCTTCTTGGAGTTCCCTTGGAGGATAGTTGGCGTGATCTCTCTGGTGTCTTCTCAAGCTAAGTGTTTCCCTTGTCTGTTTACCTGTTTGTCTTTAGTTGCAGTGGGGGTTGACTAGTGCTCACCCTGTCCCCTCCCTATCTAGGGCCTATCACTAGGGGCAGTCAGGGATTAGGTTTCCTGCTCGGCGATAGGTGCGAAACCTATTTAGGGACGTTAGAGGAGCCAGGGTGTTTTCAGATCTGCCTAGGGGTCTCCACTCCCCCTTTCTCTAGTGTTTGGGCTTCCTCCCCCTCCTTTTGTTGTTGTGCACTTAGTCTTTCCCTCACCTTGTGTGATATTATCACCGGCCGTACACATATATATAAAAAAAACAACTGACACATGTTTTTTTTGTGTGTTTTTTTTTCTTTTGGTGTGGCTTTTTTTCATCTCCCCTGGTTCATGGATCCCATTTCTGTGCTGGCAGAGCAGCTGCGGAGGTTGTCACTAGAGGTGACTGACCTTCAATCTGAGGTTCAGCAGCAACGGCAGAGACTGAAGACTCTTATTGTTGGGAACTCTGAGGTTAGGCCGGTCCAGCTTGAATCTAAAATTGCCCTCCCGGGCAGGTTTTCTGGAGGTAGAGACTAGTTTTTTGTATTCAAGGAAGCTTGTAAATTGTATTTCAAACTTCGTCCTTACTCCATGCTAACCGAACAGTTTATTGAGGGGCTTCTGTCTCACGCTCACCGGACACAGCTGCACATTATGGCTCTGCAAAACCCTGATCTGGACTTTGTGCAATTTAAAGACCGGGCCATCCGGGTGCTGCGAGAATCAACCCCAAGTGGCACTGCACCCCTCCGGCGCCCAGCTATCACATACCACCAGGAGGTGGCGTCCTTTTCCCCGGCACCTGTGGAGGCTGACACGCAGACCCTAGATAATGACCCGTCTGCAGACCTACACCTTCAGGTCCAGGAGCTGACCAAAAGCGTGGCTACACTAACCAAAACCGTGCAGGCCATACAAGTGTCTCCAAAGGAAAGAATCCAGCTTGCTTACAGTCCAGATGACGTCCATTGGCGACGGCAGAGAAGGATTCCACCAACCAGAGAGAGAAACAGCGATCGCTATGACCAGAATGGACAACCCATCTGTTGCCGCTGTCAAAAGGTGGGGCACCTCGCAAGATTCTGCAATTTAAACGAGCAACCCCTGGGGCAGAGGGCTAACCCCCAGGAGTAAGACGACCAGGCCCACAAAGCTGGTGAGACAAGTACGTGGGAGGACGACTGGTCCTACCTGTTGTGCTTGATGGCATTCCAATGAACGCATTGCTGGACACTGGTTCCCAGGTGACAACGATGCCATATATCCTTTATAAGCTATACTGGACTGATTCAGACATTACCCGCAGTCCAGATGAACATGTTAATATCTTTGCCAGCAATGGTCAACCCTTGCCTCAGGTGAGGTATAAAGAGGTGACCATAAAAGTTGGCTGAGTAGAATTGCCATCACAAGGGTTGATTATTGTAGATATTAATCACCGAGAAAGCCATCCTATGATAACCTTAAGCACTAATGTGATAGAGAATTGTCTTGGGGAAATTATTGTTTTGTTGCAACAGGTCGCAGAGACTGCCAGCTCTGGTCAGCAGTGAGTTCTGCAGAATGAGATCAAAGCCCTGATGCAGAGACAACAGGCAGAGCTGTATGGAGGAGAAGTCGGCAGTGTCAGAATGAGTGATCAATTCCCCATTGCAATGCCCCCTAGGAGTGAAATGTTAATATGGTGTCGGGCAGCAATAGGTCTCAGGGCTCAAGATTATCAGGCCCTGGTAGAACCCGTGTACTCTGATAGGAGGCCCACCATCTTGACAGCCAGGGGTGTAGTCGATGTCCGTAAGGGGAGAGCACCAATACGCATCCTGAATTGTGGGGAGAAAGAGGTCCATTTACCCCGATATGCTACCCTTGCTAAGCTGTTTACTGTCAGTAACCCTTGCCTCCGTCCAAACAGGTGGAAGACAATGGCCCCAAGGGGCAGATTGAGGATTGGTGTCAGAAGCTACAAGTAGGCACTGACTCCACCCCTTTGCACCAAAAGCATGGAGTGTACCGCGTGGTCTAAGAATATGAGCAAGTCTTTAGCAAACACCCACTAGATTTTGGGCAGGTAAAAGGGGTCCAACATCATGGACAGTCGATCCATGCCATGCAGCTGATCAGGCTGCAAAAAGTGAAAGTCCTATAGTGAGATAATGTGTTAGAGTAAAAAAAAAAAAAAAAAGTAGAAAAGTGAAAAAAAAAATTAAAAAGATTGTAAAAATATTTAAAAAAATGAAAAAAATAACCCCCCCCCCCAAAAAAAATATATTGAACCCATGAAATTTATTTATTATGAAAAAAAATAAACACATAAAAGTACACATTTTTGGTATCTCTGCGTCCCGAACGACCGGACCTATAAAACTGTCCCACTAGTTAACCCCTTTAGTGAACATGGTAAAAAAAAACAAAGCAAAAAACAATGCTTTATCATCATACCGCCGAACAAAAAATTGAATAGCGCGCGATGAAAAAGACGAATGTAAATAAAAATGGTACTGCTGAAAACATCATCTTGTCCCGCAAAAAACAAGCTGCCATACAACTCCATCATCTGAAAAATAAAAAAGTTATAGCTCTCAGAATAAAGCGATACAAAAAAAATATTTTTTCTAGAAAATAGTTTTTATTGTGTAAAAGCGCCAAAACATAAAAAACTATATAAATGCGGTACCACTGAAAACGTACTGATCTGAAGAATAAAGCTGCCTTATCAATTTTACGACACGCGAAATGGCATTAAAAAAACCCCATAAAAACAATGCCTGCATTGCTGGTTTTTGTTTATTCTGCCTCCCAAAAATCGGAATAGAAATCGATTAAAAAATGTCACATGCGGAAAATGGTACCAATAAAAATGTCAACTTGTCCCGCAAAAAACAAGCCATCACATGACTCTGTCAGCCAAAATATGGAAAAATTATAGCTCTCAAAATATGGCAATGCAAAAACTAGTCTTTGCAAAAAAAGCGTCTTTTACTGTGTGACAGCTGTTAATCATAAAATCCCAATATGAACCTGGTATCGCTGTAATTGCACCGACCCAAAAAATAAAGTCTTCTAATCACTTATACCACACGAGGAACGGTGTAAAAAAATAAACTCTAGGGTTAGGGTTGTGCTAGGGTTAGGGTTGTGTTAGGGTTGGGCTAGGGTTAGGGTTGGACTAGGGTTATGGTTAGACTAGGGTTAGGGTTGGGTTAGGGTTGGGGTTTGGGTTGGGCTAGGTTTAGGGTTGGGGTTGGGTTAGGGTTGGGACTAGGGTTAGGGTTTGGCTACGGTTAGGTTTGTGCTAGGGTTAGGGTTGTGCTAGGGTTAGGGTTGGGGTTAGGGTTGGGGTTGGGGTAGGTTTGGGTTAGGATTGGGGTTAGGGTTGGGCTAGGATTAGGGTTGGGGTTGTATTAGGGTTGGGGTTAGGGTTGGGATTTTTTCAAAAGTAAAGAAAAAAAAAATTATGATGATATGGTGACCAGTGTTGAGCACAAGTGCTCGCTACTTAAGTTTGCATTGGGTGCTCGTGTATGCACTGAGTATCGTGGGTGTTCGAGTGACATGATTGAGTCTCTGCCCCATATGCTTCGCGGTCAAAAAAAATGTTGCTGGGAACGCCTGCCATGCGCGAGCAATCCCCACATGTTTTTTTTTGGGCGTCTGACAACCGTGAAACATGCGGGGCAGGGACTCAAGCATGTCACTCGAGCACCCGTGATACATAGTGCATACCCAAGTACCTGAGGACTTGCTCTCAAGACTAATGGCAACTTATTCAATATGATGACCTAATGTTATCAAATTCTGTCGTACCCCTGGGTTCAAAATGTACACTTATACCCCTTGATAAAATCCTTGAGGGGTCTAGTTTCCAAAATGGAGTCAATTTCGGGGGGTTTCCACTATTTAGGCACATCAGGGGCACATGCGCTAATTATTCAAGCAAATTTTACATTCAAAAAGTCAAATGGTGCTCCTTCCCTTCCCAACCCTGCTTTACGTCCAAGCAGTGTTTTTACCCCACATATGGGGTATCGGCTTACTCAGGAGAGATTCCACAACAAGTTGCATGGTGCAATTTCTCCTGTTACCCTTATGAAAATGCAAAACTGGGGGCTGAAAAACATTTTTGTGGGAAAAATGTGAAAACTTTATTTTCACGGCTCCATGTTATAAACTTCTGTGAAGTACCTGGGGGTTCAAGGTGCTCACAACACATCTAGATAAGTTCCCTGAGGGGACTAGTTTCCAAAATGGTGTCACTTGTGGGGGGTTTCCACTGTTTAGGCACATCAGGGGCTCTCCAAACGCAACATGGCGTCCGCTAATTATTCAAGCAAATTTTACGTTCAAAAAGTCAAATGGCGCTCCTTTCCTTCCGAACCCTGCCGTGTGTATCAGCTTACTCAAGAGAGATTGCACAAGTTGCATGGTGCAATTTCTCCTGTTACCCTTATGAAAATGCAAAACTGGGGGCTGAAAAACATTTTTGTGGGAAAAATGTGAAAATTGCACAACAAATTTTGGGGTCCATTTTTTCCTGTTACCCTTGCAAAAATAAAAAATTGGGGTCTAAAGGAACACTTTTGTGAAAAATATTAAATGTTCATTTTTTTTCTTCCCCATTCGAAAAATTCCTGTGAAGCACGTGAAGGGTTAATAAACTTCTTGAATGTGGTTTTGGGCACCTTGAGGGGTGCAGTTTTTAGAATAGTGTCACTTTTGGGTATTTTCTGTCATAAAGGCCCCTCAAAGTCACTTCAAATGTGATGTGGTCCCTAGAAAAATGGTTTTGTAAATTTTGTTGGAAAAATCAGAAATCGCTCATCAACTTTTAACCCTTATAGCACACTAATAAAAATAATTTTTGGTTCCAAAATTGTGCTTATGTACAGTAGACATGTGGGAAATGTTATTTATTAATTATTTTGTGTAACATATCTCTCTGATTTAAGGGCATAAAAATTCAAATTTTGAAAATTGTGAAATTTTAAAAATTTTTGCCAAATTTCCGATTTTTTCACAAATAAACGCAAGAAATATCGAAGAAATTTTACCACTATCATGAAGTACAATATGTCGCGAAAAATCATTCTCAGAATCAGTGGGATCCGTTGAAGTGTTTCAGAGTAATTACCTCATAAAATGACAGTGGTAAGAATTGTAAAAATTGGCCTGGTCATTAACGTGCAAACCACCCTGGGGGGTAAAAGGGTTAAGAGTGACCTAAAAACACAATTCTTTAGATCTGCCTATCTGTTAGGCATCAGGCGTTTGCTGGATTTGAAAGGAGTTGTGTTAGTTGGTAAAAGATATTCCCTTTATATATGGAATCAAGACTTTGTGATCTTATGGATTTGAAAGGAGTTCAGAGCCATCAGTGTATTCTGTGGTCTCCCATTCCAGTCCAGCCAGGAGCTGATGCTGCTTAGCATCATCGTCAATCCCAACACCTAGCTGGTGCACGAGATGTACAGGTTGTCTCTTGGGTCTTTGTTCCTAGCAACATGAAGGATAGCTTGCGGAGGGAAACAGGGCTGCTACTGCCTAAGTCCAGGATTCTCTGTACTGAGCATGCCCGTGACATGGCGGACTGTGATTGGTGGTTGGGGAGCCAGCTGATCCGGTGACCTGGCACCGCCTGATTGGTCGCGGGTGACATCGCCAATAGTGCGATGGTGGGCAGGGCTTAATCTTTAAATAGCCCGCCCACAAACATGGCGGTGGCTCTGATCATTGAGCAGTGATGGTGTTGTGTGGACGCTTGGTCGTTTGGGCTCCACGTGTGCTTTAGCTTGATTCAGGCAGGTTTAGCGGGGGATAGGCAGCCTTAGATGGAGGGAGGCAGGCAGCTTCATTTGACAGTCTGGCTCCGACAAAGGGGTCGCCATACACGCCGAGCAGTCTGCAGATGCCGTATTCCCGACACCGCCTGTAAGCCACGTGGAGAGATACTCCTCAGTCCGGTAGCACGCTGGCTGGGAGCACTTATACGCCGGCGTGTATCACACACACATCCTAGCGCCAGCTGTGTAGTCCTTGTGCTGTAACAGGATTACAGATACATTATTTATCGCACATCTCTCGTGCCGTTAACGGAGATAGTGCGAATCCCTATTCCCGTTCCGGTGTGCTGTAACATGGAGGGGATTGGTATTTAAGTTGGTTGTTTTACCTTCTCACCCAGAAGGTGTTCGGCCGCAGTCCACCAGGCTGCATCGCTGACCCCGGGTTCAGTTGCTTTCCATTATTTAATAAAGTTGTTTGCAACCGTCCCCATAACACTATCACCTCACTTAATTAACTAACCAATCTCACCATGCACTCAGTAGCACTTTGTATCAATACTTATACAAATACTCATTAATGACTGGTGCATGCAGCGTTATTTGAATGCCCATATTTATTATATTGATGGCTGGACCATATATTAAAAGCACTTTTTTTTACAATTTTGCTTAATCTCTGTTTCCTCATATTATTATTATTATTTATTTATATAGCGCCATTGATTCCATGGTGCTGTACATAAGGAGGGGTTACATACCAAATACAGATATCGCTTACAGCAAACAAGCTAACAATGATAAACTGGTACAGAGGGAAGAGGACTCTGCCCTTGCGGGCTTACATTCCACAGGAATGGGGAAGGAGAGAGTAAGTTGTAGATTGTACATTTGCGAGCAGGACCCTACTCCTCTTGGTAAGAGTTGAATTATGTGGTGTTCTGTAATGTCTTATTTTGTTTGTACAAATCACATATATATCTAATTTGTAAAGTGTTGCAGAATATGTTGGCGCTGTAGAAATAAAAAAATATTATTATTAATAATTTGTTGAAGTACTCTTTGAAGTTATGACAGCATTCAGTCTTTTTGGGTAGGAGACTATAAGCATGTCAAATCTAGACTTTGCAGTCTAACCAAACATTTCTTTGCAGCAGCACGCCAAATATATCAGATTGCAAGGGCATCTCATGTGTACAGCTGTAAAGTCCGGCAGAGCGTTAGTCGCGACCGAGCTGCTGTCCGCTTTCGCTCTGGCACTTTACAGACAAGGGTTATCCCAGTCCCAGTGTGCTTTAGGGTGTGGAGTGCATCACACTCACTTGTAGACCGCAGGCCTGCGCTGATTCCAGCCCTTCGTCATCACGAACTGTTGCACACAACGCATGGAACACCAAGTTCATTGAAAAAAATCAAACTTTTACTAAGCAGTCCAAGTTCATCAGGTGGGCACAAGTGGGATAGGGCACAACAATTCGCATTTCCTTCCTTTTTAGTACAACTCCTTTCCAGTCCTGCCACCGTTCGTCCTGGACTACCCCCAAGCCCACTGACTCCATCACCCTCAGGTATTCGTTGTCCACTCTAGCAATGCACCGGCCACCTGCCCCCCACATAATTCCACGTCCATCGACCTCATCATTTCAGAAGACAAGTCCCACGCCTTGGTAGAAATAAGCCAAGGTATCAGGGGCCAGGAATATATATATTTTTTTATCTTAATCCTGATTATTTGCTTAAAAAGCAATCCAGAGAACACAGTTTATCTGCGCCATTTGCTTGTTGGCACTGCAGAATAGAGCCAGGTCCTTTCCATATTACAGGGCTAAAAATCCAGCTATTTAAAACTGTGGTTTGTCCGTCACACGGATCACATATAATTGCGCTGAAAATATTGCCATTTCTGGCCTCCATTGAAATTTTGTTGCAGTGTGTCAATGTGAACTTATTGACACCAGTTTGCTGTTAAAAATAGTTACCTACATGCAAGCTATTTAAAACTGTGGTTTGTCCGTCACACGGATCATATATAATTGCGCTGAAAATATTTCCATTTCTGGCCTCCATTTAAATTTTGTTGCAGTGTGTCAGAGAACTTATTGACACGAGGTTGGCACTGTTAAAAATAGTTACATACAGGCCAGCTATTTAAAACTGTGGTTTGTCCGTCACACGAATCACATATAAGTTCACTCCAAATTCAGCCATTTGTAGTGAGCGTGGAAGATATTGTCCTCCATTTAAAATGGCAAAGGCACGTGGCAAGGGATGGGAAACTGGACGTGATTGTGATGATGCGTGCAGAGGCCGAGGCCATGGGAAAGCTGAAATTGTGCCACAACAATCACCCACATCTTCTCGCTCGACCTTCCTGTGCCAATTAGTAGGGGACCGCAGAACACCATTATTGAACACAGAGCAGTGTGAAAAGGTTGTTGGTTGGATAGCAGATAATGCTTCCAGTCACTTAGCCACCACTACCACCACCCTGTCTTCCACACGGTCAAGTCTCAGTAGCCGTGAGTCTGGACCGCATATTATTCACCCTGATCTTCCTTCCCCCCACCATGCCGAGTGCCCTGAAACAACTGATCCCACACTTGGACACTCCGAAGAGCTGTTCACTTTTCCATTTATAGATTCGGGCCTCTCGCCTGGTCCACTTGAAGCGGGGCAAGAGGAGATCGCATGTAGCGATGCCCAAATATTTGAGCAGCCACGGTGATACGAAGGCGATGGTGGGAAAGTGTCACAAGAGGTGGACGGTGATGAGACACAATTGACAGAAAGCCAGGAGGAGGACCAGGGTGCGGAAGTGGAAGACGTGTTGGTGGATGATATAGTAACTGACCCAACCTGGCAGGAGGACATGCTGAGCGAGGACAGCAGCACACAGGGGGAGGGAGGCAGAGCACCCCAACAGGCAGGGGTGGCCGCAGACAGAAGGCGAGCAACCATTCCCTGTAACACCAACATGACGGAAGTTGCCAGTACAACTGATAGGTCTTCCCGAGTCTGGTTGTTTTTTAAAGACTCTGCCTATAACTCCAAAAAGGCCATTTGCACCACCTGCCAGGCCAGCATCAACAGGGGTAGCAAAACTACCAGCCTGACCAAAACTAGCATGATCAGGCACATGGCAGCAAAGCACCTGACTTTGTGGGCCGAAACCCAGGCTCCAGGAACAGTGTCTGCGGGTGACACCACTGCTTCTTTCGCTGTTGTGTGTGGAAGCCAATCCTCTGTCCATAGTGCATGCGAAGATGCCTTCTGCCCTGCACCTGTCATTGCACACTCTCAACTAGCAACATCAGCAAGCACCTCCTTGTCTCAGCACAGCGTTTAGTTGTCCATACCCCAGTCCTTGGAATGCAAGCGCAAAGACGCAGCCAACGCCCAACAGGACAAACTACTAAATTCTCACTTTTCGAGACTGCTTGCACTCGAAATGTTGCCTTTTAGGCTCATGGAGATGGAAGCTTTCCGCAACCTGATGGTGGCAGCCATCCCTCGGTACTCGGTCTCCAGCCGCCACTATTTCTCCCGGTGTGGCTTCCCCGCATTGCACAAGCACATTAACATTAGCCATGCCCTCAACAATGCAGTTACAGGGAAAGTCCACCTAACCATGGACAAGTGGACAAGTGCATGTGGGCAGGGACGGTACATCTCGCTGACAGCACAGTGGGTTAACATAGTGGAAGCCGGGACCCAGTCGGACCTTGGGACAGAACACATCCTTCCGACGCCGAAGATTGCGGGCCCTAGGTCAATCAGGGTTGCCACCACAGTCTACAGCTCCTGCACCTCATCCTCCTCAGCCTCCTCCTGTTCTTCAGCCTCCATCTCTGAAATTACCATATCAGTCCCAAGCTGGAAGCACTGCAGCACTGCCTCTGCCAAGCGGTAACAGGCTGTGCTGAAGCTAATATACTTAGGTGACAAACCACACAATGCTGAAGAGGTGTGGACAGCTCTGAAAGAGCAGGCAGATCTGTGGCTGACACCGCTGAACCTACAGCCAGGCATGGTTGTGTGTGACAATGGCCGGAACCTGGTGGCGACTCGAGCTCACACATGTACCATGCCTGGCCCATGTGCTTAACCTCGTGGTTCAGCGGTTTCTCAAATCCTACCCGGAGCTGCCGTATCTGTTTATCAAAGTACGCCACCTGTGTGCCCTTTTTAGAAAGTCAGCTACAGCTTCTGCCGCCCTTGCTGTGCTTCAGTAGCATTTGCAGATTCCTGTTCACCGACAGGTGTGTGATGTCCCCATGCGTTGGAACTCTACAAAGCAGATGTTGGGTAGGATTTGTGAGCAGAAGAGGGCAGTTGTTGACTACCAGCATCAACAAGGCCGTCGGTATTCAGTTCAGACTCCACACATAAGACCTCAGGAGTGGACATAGATGTCAGACATCTGTACCATCCTCCAAAACTTTGAGGACTCCACCAAGATAGTGAGCGGCGATGACGCCATAATTAAAGTCACCATCCCGCTTCTCTGTCTACTGAAACGCTCTCTGTTCACAATCAAAGAGGATGCATTGCAGGCGGAGCACGATTAGATGGAGCAAGGAACCATACAGGGTGATTACACACAGCCTAGCCTCATCTCATCCTAAAGTGGATTGGGTGACAATGAGGAAGAGAAGGAGGAGGAGAATGAACAGGAGCTAGTTTCAAGCGCTATAGACGGTACTACCTGCACAACTGTCATACCGTCTGTTCAGCGTGGACGGCCTGAGGACAGGGAGGAGCAGGAGGAGGAGAGCATGGTCAGTCGTCCTTTTGGTGAGGACACAGAAGTCTTGCCTTTTAGCAGTCTGGCACGCATGGCTGAGTTTATGTTACGCTGCTTTTCCCGTGACCCTCGCGTTCTCAAAATTTTGGATGACAGTCATTACTGGTTGGTGACACTTCTAGACCCACGCTACAAGGAGAACTTTATATCTCTTATTCCTGAGGTGGACAGGTCTACAAAAATGGGGCTGTACCAGAAGGCCCTTGTTGCAGAGCTATTAAAAACATTCCCATCTAAAAACGCTGGCGGCAGAGGTCAAAGTTCGTTGGTCAACCAAGGAGTACAGCCGAGAGAGACACAACTCCAATCCAGCAGAGGCAGGGGAACACTGTCAAAGTTCTGGGAGAGTTTTCTCAGACCCTCCCATTGCACAGGCCCTGAGGCGCGGGGTACTCTCACAAGGAGTGCAAAGTTTGGGAAGATGCTGAGGGAGTACCTTGCCGACCGTACCATGTCCTCCGTGATTCCTCTGTGCCTTATAATTAGAGATGAGCGTTGTTCTACTCGAACTGTTCGCCAATCTCAAATTCGAGCTGTTTTGGGCGGTGTTCGAGCCGTTCGGCGAACACGAACGATTTGAGAAAAATTCGGCTGTTCGAGGTTATGTTCAATAACTGTTCGCGCACCAAAATCATAACTGGATTTTTTCTCAGTAATGATGAAAATTAATGTTAATACGCAGTTTGAGTGTACAGCGGGGTGGGGGGAGGGGCAGGGGATGGATCTCTGCAGGAATAATGAAGATCTCCATTTTTTTTCTCTTTCCCGCATTTACAGTGGGGAGGTGCAATCTGTCAGCCTATCAGCAGCGCACACACGGAGCGAAGTGCTTTTTTCACACAAGCAAGGGCATGTGTCATTGGCAGTGTATGTCACATGTCCTTGCCCTATAAGACCAAGCCATTTTCCCCGTCGCCACCATTTTCTCACTGCTGCAGCTGCGTGTTAGACGGCACCGCTGTTGCTGTGTGCGCTATACCTTGTTAATTTCAAGCCAATTTTCGCACAAATCTACAGATAGCTTGGGAGTAGGGAATAGTTGTGATTGCAGTCCTTTTAAGGACTAGGTTACAGCATTTCCTACGACTTTTATCAGGCAGGTCTGTGCTCTTAAATAGATAGATTGTGGGAGTAAAGACTAATTGTAATTGCAGTCCTTTTCAGGACTAGGTTACATCAGTTCCTATCAGTTTTTGCCAGGCAGGTCTGTGCCAGTGCTGTGCAAGTTTTTTTCACAGCATTTGGCTGAATCTAGCAAAGCTAATCCTTTTTGGCCTATTGCAGAGTGTGTTAGTCAGTGGAGTAGCCTATCTGTGTTGCAAGATATACCACCTGTGTATAGAATACCAATTTTTTTACTGCACCTAGTGAAGTAAAATCTTTTGGGCATAGCATCATTCTATTAGTCCATCTATACTGACCTCCATCAGGTTGCAAATTGAATATAATTTTTTTCTGCATCTAGCTCTGAAAAAATATTTGGGCTTCTAGCAGTGTGTGGGACTTGTTCTATTAGTCCATCTATACTGACCTCCATCAGGTTGCAAACTGAATATATTTTTTTTCTGCATCTAGCTCTGAAAAAATATTTGGCCTTCTAGCAGTGTGTGGGACTTTCTCTATTAGTCCATCTATACTGACCTCCATCAGGTTGCAAACTGAATATATTTTTTTTCTGCATCTACCTCTGAAAAAATATTGGGCTTCTAGCTGTGTGTGGGACTTGTTCTATTAATCCATCTATACAGACCTCCATCAGGTTGCAAACTGAATATAATTTTTTTCTGCATCTACCTCTGAAAAAATATTTGGGCTTCTAGCTGTGTGTGGGACTTGTTCTATTAGTCCATCTATACTGACCTCCATCAGGTTGCAAATTAAAAATAATTTTTATCTGTATCTACCTCTGAAAAAATATTTGGGCTTCTAGCTGTGTGTGGGACTTGTTCTATTAGTCCTTCTATACTGACCTCCATCAGGTTGCAAACTGAATATAATTTTTTTCTGCATCTAGCTCTGAAAAAAATATTTGGCCTTCTAGCAGTGTGTGGGACTTGTTCTATTAATCCATCTATACAGACCTCCATCAGGTTGCAAACTGAATATAATTTTTTTCTGCATCTACCTCTGAAAAAATATTTGGGCTTCTAGCTGTGTGTGGGACTTGTTCTATTAGTCCATCTATACTGACCTCCATCAGGTTGCAAACTGAATATAATTTTTTTCTGCATCTAGCTCTGAAAAAATATTTGGCCTTCTAGAAGTGTGTGGGACTTGTTCTATTAATCCATCTATACAGACCTCCATCAGGTTGCAAACTGAATATAATTTTTTTCTGCATCTACCTCTGAAAAAATATTTGGGCTTCTAGCTGTGTGTGGGACTTTCTCTATTAGTCCATCTATACTGACCTCCATCAGGTTGCAAACTGAAAATAATTTTTTGTCTGCATCTAGCTCTGAAAAAATATTTGGCCTTCTAGCAGTGTGTGGGACTTTCTCTATTAGTCATAGAATCATAGAATCATAGAATGGTAGAGTTGGAAGGGACCTCCTGGGTCATCTGGTCCAACCCCCTGCTCAAAGCAGGATTCACTAAATCATCTCAGACAGATGTCTGTCCAGCCTCTGTTTGAAGACGTCCATTGAAGGGGAACTCACCACCTCTCGTGGCAGCCTGTTCCACTCATTAATCACCCTAACTGTCAAAAAGTTTTTTCTAATATCTAATCTGTGTCTCCTCCCATTTAGTTTCATCCCATTGCTTCTAGTCTTTCCTTGTGCAAATGAGAATAAAGATGATCCTTCTACAATGTGACAGCCCTTGACATATTTGTAGACAGCTATTAAGTCTCCTCTCAGTCTTCTTTTTTGCAAGCTAAACATTCCCAAATCCTGCAACCGTTCCTCATAGGACATGGTTTGCAGACCAGTCACCATTCTGGTCGCTCTTCTCTGAACTTGCTCCAGTTTGTCTGTCTTTTTTAAAATGTGGTGCCCAAAACTGTACACAGTATTCCAGATGAGGTCTGACCAAAGAGGAGTAAAGACCAATAATGACTTCACGTGATCTAGACTGTATGCTTCTGTTAATACATCCCAGAATTGTATTTGCCTTTTTTGCTGCTGCATCACACTGTTGACTCATGTTCAGTCTATGATCTATTAGTATACCTAAGTCTTTTTCACATGTACTGTTGCTTAGCTCTATTCCTCCCATTCTGTATATGCTTTTTTCATTTTTATTGCCCAGATGTAGTACTTTGCATTTTTCCCTGTTAAAAACCATTCTGTTGGTTGCTGCCCACTGCTCCAGTTTATTTAGGTCTTTTTGAATCCTCTCTCTCTCTTCTCTAGTATTAGCTATCCCTCCTAGCTTTGTGTCATCAGCAAATTTAATCAGTTTACCCTCAATTCCTTCATCTAAATCATTGATAAAGATGTTGAACAATACAGGTCCCAGGACGGAGCCCTGTGGTACCCCACTTGAGACATTCATCCAGCTGGATGTGAAGCCATTTACAATCACCCTTTGAGTCCGATCACTAAGCCAGTTATGAATCCACCTAACAGTTGCCTGGTCCATTGCATACTTGGTCATTTTTTCAATAAGGATGGTGTGAGATACTTTGTCAAATGCTTTGCTGAAGTCAAGATATACTATATCTACAGCATTTCCCTGATCCACCCAGTCAGTGATTCTGTCATAGAAGGAAATTAAGTTAGTCTGACATGACTTGTTAGTTATAAACCCATGCTGACTCTGGTTAATCACTTCATTCTTATCCAGGTACTTACATACATGTTGTTTAATAATTTGTTCAAAGATCTTTCCTGGTATAGAAGTCAGACTCACCGGCCTATAGTTCCCTGGGTCCACCTTCTTCCCCTTTTTGAAGATAGGAACAACATTTGCTCTTCTCCAGTCTTCTGGGACTTCTCCTGTTCTCCAAGAATTTTCAAAGATTATGGAGAGTGGTTCTAAAATTTCTTCTACGATCTCCTTCAGTACTCTGGGGTGTAATTCATCTGGACCTGGAGACTTGAACTCATTTATGTTAGCTAAATATTCCCTCACAATCTTTCTGTTTACAGATAACTTGGATTCTTCTATTCCTTTAAAAGGACAGTGAAGATCAGTTGATGTTACATTTTCTTTCTGAGAGAAAACAGATGCAAAATAGGAATTAAAAAGTTTGGCCTTCTCAACATCCTCTCTTACCATTTCTCCATTTTCATCCTGTAAAAATCCTATAGCATCTTTGACTTTTCTTTTACTTTTGACATACCCCCAAAATCCTTTTTTATTGCTTTTGACATCTCTTGCAAGCCTTAATTCATTGTCAGCTTTAGCTAACCTGATACATGCCCTGCAGGATCTGCAGACTGCATTATAATCTTCTTTAGATATGCCTCCCTCTTTCCATTTAATAAACATTTCTTTCTTTCTTTTTAGCATGTGTTTAAGTTCTGTGTTCATCCATCCTGGTTTCCTTAAATGCTTCCCATTCTTCCTACTTTTCGGGATTGTTAACGATTGTGCTTTGAGAATCTCATTTTTAAAAATTTCCCATCCTTCCTGGACATTTTTGTCCTTAAGGACATCCAGCCATTGGATCCCTCCTATTCTCTTTCTGAGTCTCTTAAAATCTGCCTTTCTAAAATCTAACCTTGAAGTTTGAGTCTTCACATGTCTTCCTCCTCTAGTTATCCAAAATTCTATAATAGCATGATCGCTGCCTCCTAGGGTCCCAGCCACTTTTACCTCCTCAACCATTTCCTCCTTGTTTATAAGGATTAGATCCAAAGTAGCAGATCCCCTTGTTTTCTCCCCTACCTTTTGGAAGATAAAAAAAACCAGAGGACACACGAGTATAGTAGCAAAAAACAAAAAATATATTTATTAATAATACAAAAACATAGTAGTAGAAAGTATTACAGAGAAAAAGTAATAGGGCAAAAGGGATCTAAAAAAGCAGTGCCAGACCCCGTGACCCATGGCAGTAAGACTGCAAGGCAGTCCCAGGTAAAAAAGGCATCATTAAGTGTACATATATAAAGACCCTCCAAGTGACAGTACATAGTAACCACGCATAATTATAATGGTTAACCCTTAATAGGGCACATGTCTAAGGAGGGCCATATAGTCCAAGAACACTCCCGGTGGTCATACATACAAATCATGCTTAATAGCAGTAATTGACCCTTATAAGAAACAAATCAAAGAGGGGTCATATAATGAGCACAAAGCTCAAAGAGTAGTAACTCTATATAGAGATAGTATGGATGACAAAGATCGAAGTCCTGACTACTATATACCCAGGAAGTGCCTAAAAGCACAGGGAATGCCAAAGAAGTAAAGAAAATAACTCACCCAGATGATAGACACCGGGCAACGGAGAGCCTGCAGACTGCCAGAGGGATCAAAGGGAGTACCAACAGATAGAGACGCGCCTCGACGCGCGTTTCGCTCTTCTTTTTCAAGAGGCGCCTCTTGAGAAAAAAAAGAAGATATGACCCCTCTTTGATTTGTTTCTTATAAGGGTCAATTACTGCTATTAAGCATGATTTGTATGTATGACCACCGGGAGTGTTCTTGGACTATATGGCCCTCCTTAGACATGTGCCCTATTAAGGGTTAACCATTATAATTATGCGTGGTTACTATGTACTGTCACTTGGAGGGTCTTTATATATGTACACTTAATGATGCCTTTTTTACCTGGGACTGCCTTGCAGTCTTACTGCCATGGGTCACGGGGTCTGGCACTGCTTTTTTAGATCCCTTTTGCCCTATTACTTTTTCTCTGTAATACTTTCTACTACTATGTTTTTGTATTATTAATAAATATATTTTTTGTTTTTTGCTACTATACTCGTGTGTCCTCTGGTTTTTTCATATCGTTTGAGAGTAGGCAATTTGAACCTGGTGCCGGACAACCTGTCCTAGCACCTTGTTCTATACCATAGTATTTATTTGGCCAGTTTTGTTTTCATCACTTTTGGAAGATAAAGTTGTCAGCAAGAGAGGATAAGAATTTGCTTGACCTGCTAGTTTTACTTGAGAGAGATTCCCAACAAATGTCTGGATAGTTGAAATCTCCCATGACCACTACGTCATATTTTTTTGAGAACTTGGTCATTTGTTACATAAAGAGTTCATCCATATCTTCAGCTTGCCCAGGTGGCCTGTAGTAAATGCCTACAATGGTGTCCTTTCCGTTGTTCTCTCCTTGTATTCTTACCCAAACAGTTTCCACAGAACTCCCAGTCTCTGAAGCTTCAATCTCTGTGCAGATATACGCTTTTCTAACATACAATGCGACACCTCCTCCTCGTTTATCAAGTCTGTTTCTTGCAAATAAGTTGTATCCTTTTAGCCTTTTATTCCAATCATGTGTATCGTCCCACCAAGTTTCAGTGATTCCAATGACATCATATTTCTTTTCCTGCGTTAGTAGTTCTAATTCTCCTTGTTTGTTGCCCATGCTTTGTGCATTTGTATAAAAACATTTTAGTTTGTGATTGGTTTCTCTTCCTCCCATATTTTTATTATTTAAATTGTTTTGTCTTTGTTCTTCCTTTCCACTTCCAGTAGCCGAGATCTCAATAGTATTTGTCAGCTGTATGGCTTTTTCTGGCCTTTTGCTTCCCTTCCCACATTGTTCTAGTTTAAAGCTCTCCTGATGAGTGCAGCAAGGCAATTTCCAAATACATGTTTTCCAGTCTTCGTAAGGTGCACCCCATCTCTAGCAAGTAGTCCATCGTATAGGTAATTCATTCCGTGATCCAGAAATCCAAATCCTTGTTGACGGCACCATCGATGTAGCCAGTTGTTCACCTGTAGAATCTTATTCCACCTCATTGTTCCATGGCCATCCACTGGGAGGATGGATGAGAAGACCACCTGCGCTCCCAATTCTTTCACTTTCTTGCCCAAGTCTTCAAAGTCACTGCAGATGGTTTCCAGGTCCTTTCTTGCGGTGTCATTTGTCCCCACATGTATTAGCAGGAATGGGTAGTGATCTGTAGGTCTGAAGAGTCTTGATATCCTGTCAGACACATCTTTAATTTTTGCTCCTGGAAGACAGCACATTTCTCTTGAGGTTATGTCTGGTCTGCAGATAGCAGCCTCTGTTCCTCTTAACAGGGAATCCCCCATGACCACCACTCTCCGTTTTTTCTTCACAACATTCTTCTTTCTCCATCCAGGAGGATTCTGAGGGCTTACAAGGTTATTCATTGCTGGCAAAGTCTTATCTTGCTGTATTTCTTCATGGTTCTCCTGCGAGAGAGCCTGGTACTGGTTCCTGAGCAGTATAGGTGCTGACTGCCTCTCTATCCTCCTGCTTCTCTGGGTCACATGCTTCCATTCCTCTGTTTCCTCAGGTGCAGTTCGAATTTCTTCTCTTTCTGAATCATGAAGAGATAATTCTGCTCTGTCTAAGAACTCTTCACCGTCCTTAATGATTTTCAAGGTAGTTAACCTCTCTTCTAGATTTTGCAACTTTTCCTCCAACAGGGACACAAGCTTGCATTTCTGGCATGTGAAGTTTGGCTTTTCCACTGGCAAGTCTGTGAACATGTAGCAGGATATGCAGCTCACCAAATGGCTCCTGGTCTCTTCCATGTTCTTACTGTTAATGTTCTGAAAACAGTGAAAAAAGCTTCAAAGAAAGCTTCAAAATGTTTACCGATGTCCTCTTTTCAGCTCCAACAGCCAAAATCCAGTGTTCTTTGAGCTCACGGAGACTCTTCACTTACCCCAAAATGCAGTGGGAATATGCAAATTGTCTCCTCAGGACTCCTCCCCTGGTTTACCGATGTCCTCTTTTCAGCTCCAACAGCCAAAATCCAGTGTTCTTTGAGCTCACGGAGACTCTTCACTTACCCCAAAATGCAGTGGGAATATGCAAATTGTCTCCTCAGGACTCCTCCCCTGGTTTACCGATGTCCTCTTTTCAGCTCCAACAGCCAAAATCCAGTGTTCTTTGAGCTCACGGAGACTCTTCACTTACCCCAAAATGCAGTGGGAATATGCAAATTGTCTCCTCAGGACTCCTCCCCTGGTTTACCGATGTCCTCTTTTCAGCTCCAACAGCCAAAATCCAGTGTTCTTTGAGCTCACGGAGACTCTTCACTTACCCCAAAATGCAGTGGGAATATGCAAATTGTCTCCTCAGGACTCCTCCCCTGGTTTACCGATGTCCTCTTTTCAGCTCCAACAGCCAAAATCCAGTGTTCTTTGAGCTCACGGAGACTCTTCACTTACCCCAAAATGCAGTGGGAATATGCAAATTGTCTCCTCAGGACTCCTCCCCTGGTTTACCGATGTCCTCTTTTCAGCTCCAACAGCCAAAATCCAGTGTTCTTTGAGCT
The DNA here is from genome assembly GCF_046119375.1 of Phyllobates terribilis. NCBI lineage: Eukaryota > Metazoa > Chordata > Amphibia > Anura > Dendrobatidae > Phyllobates > Phyllobates terribilis. Next base: position 102,668,882 of record NW_027362767.1, read on the forward strand.
CACGGAGACTCTTCACTTACCCCAAAATGCAGTGGGAATATGCAAATTGTCTCCTCAGGACTCCTCCCCTGGTTTACCGATGTCCTCTTTTCAGCTCCAACAGCCAAAATCCAGTGTTCTTTGAGCTCACGGAGACTCTTCACTTACCCCAAAATGCAGTGGGAATATGCAAATTGTCTCCTCAGGACTCCTCCCCTGGTTTACCGATGTCCTCTTTTCAGCTCCAACAGCCAAAATCCAGTGTTCTTTGAGCTCACGGAGACTCTTCACTTACCCCAAAATGCAGTGGGAATATGCAAATTGTCTCCTCAGGACTCCTCCCCTGGTTTACCGATGTCCTCTTTTCAGCTCCAACAGCCAAAATCCAGTGTTCTTTGAGCTCACGGAGACTCTTCACTTACCCCAAAATGCAGTGGGAATATGCAAATTGTCTCCTCAGGACTCCTCCCCTGGTTTACCGATGTCCTCTTTTCAGCTCCAACAGCCAAAATCCAGTGTTCTTTGAGCTCACGGAGACTCTTCACTTACCCCAAAATGCAGTGGGAATATGCAAATTGTCTCCTCAGGACTCCTCCCCTGGTTTACCGATGTCCTCTTTTCAGCTCCAACAGCCAAAATCCAGTGTTCTTTGAGCTCACGGAGACTCTTCACTTACCCCAAAATGCAGTGGGAATATGCAAATTGTCTCCTCAGGACTCCTCCCCTGGTTTACCGATGTCCTCTTTTCAGCTCCAACAGCCAAAATCCAGTGTTCTTTGAGCTCACGGAGACTCTTCACTTACCCCAAAATGCAGTGGGAATATGCAAATTGTCTCCTCAGGACTCCTCCCCTGGTTTACCGATGTCCTCTTTTCAGCTCCAACAGCCAAAATCCAGTGTTCTTTGAGCTCACGGAGACTCTTCACTTACCCCAAAATGCAGTGGGAATATGCAAATTGTCTCCTCAGGACTCCTCCCCTGGTTTACCGATGTCCTCTTTTCAGCTCCAACAGCCAAAATCCAGTGTTCTTTGAGCTCACGGAGACTCTTCACTTACCCCAAAATGCAGTGGGAATATGCAAATTGTCTCCTCAGGACTCCTCCCCTGGTTTACCGATGTCCTCTTTTCAGCTCCAACAGCCAAAATCCAGTGTTCTTTGAGCTCACGGAGACTCTTCACTTACCCCAAAATGCAGTGGGAATATGCAAATTGTCTCCTCAGGACTCCTCCCCTGGTTTACCGATGTCCTCTTTTCAGCTCCAACAGCCAAAATCCAGTGTTCTTTGAGCTCACGGAGACTCTTCACTTACCCCAAAATGCAGTGGGAATATGCAAATTGTCTCCTCAGGACTCCTCCCCTGGTTTACCGATGTCCTCTTTTCAGCTCCAACAGCCAAAATCCAGTGTTCTTTGAGCTCACGGAGACTCTTCACTTACCCCAAAATGCAGTGGGAATATGCAAATTGTCTCCTCAGGACTCCTCCCCTGGTTTACCGATGTCCTCTTTTCAGCTCCAACAGCCAAAATCCAGTGTTCTTTGAGCTCACGGAGACTCTTCACTTACCCCAAAATGCAGTGGGAATATGCAAATTGTCTCCTCAGGACTCCTCCCCTGGTTTACCGATGTCCTCTTTTCAGCTCCAACAGCCAAAATCCAGTGTTCTTTGAGCTCACGGAGACTCTTCACTTACCCCAAAATGCAGTGGGAATATGCAAATTGTCTCCTCAGGACTCCTCCCCTGGTTTTATAGTCCATCTATACTGACCTCCATCAGGTTGCAAATTAAAAATAATTTTTATCTGCATCTACCTCTGAAAAAATATTTGGGCTTCTAGCTGTGTGTGGGACTTGTTCTATTAGTCCATCTATACTGACCTCCATCAGGTTGCAAACTGAATATAATTTTTTTCTGCATCTAGCTCTGAAAAAATATTTGGCCTTCTAGCAGTGTGTGGGACTTTCTCTATTAGTCCATCTATACTGACCTCCATCAGGTTGCAAACTGAATATAATTTTTTTCTGCATCTAGCTCTGAAAAAATATTTGGCCTTCTAGCAGTGTGTGGGACTCATTGTATTAGTCCATCTATACCAAGCTCCACCAGCTTTTAAATTAATAATAATTTTTAGCTGCATCTAGCCCTGAAAATAATTTTTCTTCCCAATAGTGGTAGCAATAGAAATATGGGGCGCGCGCCTGGCTTACAAAAATATACGCTTCATAACAAAAAACACCAGCCTAGCGCACTGCATTAATAAGATGGCATCATCGTCTCCCTCAGTGCTAGGCCTACTACCCAGTCTAGCATTCCTGTGCCTAAAACACAATGTATGGGTCCACGCTAGCCACTATGCTGAGGGGTCTAAAGCTGCTGCTAACGCTTTATAACAATTCAATTGGCAGATTTTCACAGAGCTCTTCCACAACGCCCACCCATCGGGCAACAGTTGCCCACCTTCCCTATGGGATTTAGTGGCGAATAGTTGATGCCATTAATCAGAGCGTCAGTTGCCCCGTCGATGTGGCAAGCATACGGTAAGGCATGGGAAGAGTGGACACGACTAGTAGCAGGCAGACGGGTTGACCATTGTGAACAAGCCAGATCACAAGTCACCATAGAATTTCTCCACCAGCTAATTATGAGGGGCATAACAGGGGCGTCAGTGCAGCGGTGTCTGACCGGAGTAGCATTTCACTTCCAACTACTGAATTGGGGAGATGTGACAAAGGTTCATCATCAGACAATCCATAAAAGGGTAGAAAAGAGGTCAGCCAAGTCAGGAGTGTAGACGTCCCGTCCCGTGTCACTAAAACTGATTTCTCACATCATATCCCTAACACCATTAACATGACACTCACAATTTGAAGCAACACTGCTGTCTACTGCATTTGTGATCGCCTTCTTCGGGGCGCTATGCATAAGCGAATTAGTCCCTCAATCCAAAATTACCACCAGTGGAGGCTTATTACACCAGGACGTAGTCATAGCCAATAATGCAATACGTCTACGTATACACAAATCGAAAACGGTTCCAGCGGGCAGGGGCACTTGGGTACTTCTACAACCCACAAACGGTACACTGAGTTGGGTAACAATAGTAAAAACATATCTAACCATCAGATCACAAAGTAATTTCTTCCTATCACACATTGATGGAATGCCATTATCAAGATACCAGTTCCAAGCTATATTTAATAAATGCATAACATCGGCAGGGAACCACCCCAAATATTACGGGACACACTCATTCCGCATAGGCGCGGCCACGGAAGCAGCAAGAGCAGGACTGTCAGAAACGGAAGTTCAGAGGATAGGGAGATGGCGATCCACATGTTTGGCAAGATACATAAGACCGGACTTGTTATCCTAACGTGGTTTGTTTCTTTTACAGGTGACGCTAAGCCAACAGTGTGGGTGATAGGCCACTCGTATATGTATTGGGCAGAAAAAAGGGCGAAAGTCTGCCCAGGCGGGAGGAAATTAGAGTTTCATAACACATATTTCAACTAGAGAGGTATTAGAGGCCTGCTATGGCCACAGGTACTAATGGAGGTAATCAAGGTAGGGAGAGAGGCAAGATGTCCGGTCATCTTAGTTATACAGGCCGGGGGAAACAACCTAGGTCATCATAACAGCGCATAACTAATGGCAATAATGAAACTAGACACTGAGCGCTTCAGAGAATTTTTCACAAAACTAGCGATAGTATGGTCAGAGATTGTGCCGATAGCGGTATGGCAAGGTGCGCGAGACATCACGGCCATCGAACGGACAAGGCGGGTAATAAATATTCGGATGGCAAAATTTAGAAGAGACAGAGGCGGTGTAGTGGTACGACACCGACAACTGGAAGGAGATAAAGCAGGCCTCATACGGCCCGACGTTGTTCACTTAATGAATATTGAACTGGACATATTCCTGTCAGGACTCCAGGACGGAGTGGAACAAGCGTTAAGAGTGATGGGTGGGGGTCAGAGTCCTGCATACGAGTACGCAGGATCCTCCGTGGCCTGGAAATAGAAAGGACATGTTGGAGAGTTACACTTGTTGGCCAACTTGCCGGAGTGGAGACCCAGGGCATGCTGCAACAAGCTGAATTATTTTAGAAATAAAATGCCTTTCTAATGGAATGAGTATAAAGAGTTAATAAAGCTGTGACCGATCCTCACCGATCCAGTTGTAAGAGTTACATTATTGTATTGTTAAGGAAAGGGGGGCGGTATTGGGGCTGAGCGTCTGGGTTTGGTTGGGGGTCCCCACAGTCTGCCTAGGCTAGATGCATTTAAAAATTCTTATTAGATACACAGGCGGTGCAGCTTGCTTCGTAGCTGGGCTACTACGCCCAAAGTATTGCCTAGGCTAGATGCAGTTAAAAATTCTACGCTGACTAGCAGACACTGAAGATTTGGAGCAGACCTCTGAGCTCTTCAGACTCAACCATCTGTGTTACCCCAAGCCATAGTGTATCTAGTTTCTTACAGTTAAAAAGGGGGGGGAGCGACCCTACCCACCTGGAATTTACGATGCCAACGTCACGTAAGACACAGCAACGGAACTCCAAAAAGAGTCTCCATTTTTTCCCAAAATTGTGGCACAGACACCACTTAACCCTAGAACGCATACCTGTGGCCTTGCAGGCCCGCCCAGTTAATTGTTTTCTATTTTCTGCAAGATTACTTTAGTTAGAATTTTGAAACTCTAGGTATTCTTCATGTATATAGTTGTTTGTCATTTGAGTTTGAGTTATTCCATGTTATTTGCACACAAGCCTAAAAGGCCCCAGGTATATGAAAGTGTAGATTTTTATGGTCATGCGTTCTAGGGTTAAGTGGCATCAATTGCCCCACAGTTGCTTAAAACGGTTGGTGAGGTGATTTTACCAAATCCTCAAGGTTTTAGTCTCCCAAGGATAACACAGGGGTAGAAAAGTCCTTGCGAATCCATGATTTGTTCATCTTTATGAACGTGAGTCTGTCTACATTCTCAGTGGACAGACGTGTGCGCTTATCTGTCAGCACACCACCAGCAGCGCTGAACACACGTTCAGAGAGAACACTGGCTGCAGGGCATGACAAGATCTCCAAGGCGTGAGTGGCGAGCTCCGGCCATTTTTCCAGATAGGAATACCAAAATGAGCAAGGGTCCAGTGACACAGTCATGGCTTCGATGTTCACTTGGAGATACTCCTGCACCATCCTCTCTAGGCGTTGACTATGTGTCAGACTTCTTGTCTCCTGTGGCCTTGCAAAGGATGGTCTAAAAAAGTGGTGAAACGATTCCACAAAATTGCTGTTACCAGCAGATACTGTGTTACTGTTACGGTTTGAGTGATGAAGACTCGACAGTCCCACAGTTGGCAAGTTAGAACTGTGAGATTCACTACGTGCACCACTGGTGTTTTGTGGAAAAGCACATGTAAGATTCTGCAACAGCGTCTGCAGATACTCCTGCATTCGTCAATCCCTTTTTATGGCAGGAATTATTTCGGCAAATTTACTTTTGTACCGGGGATCTAAGAGTGTGGCAACCCAGTAGTCGGGATTACTTCGAATTCTGACAATCTGAGGGTCATGTTGCAGGTAGTGCAGCAAGAAGGCACTCATGAGTCTTGCGCATCCAGGAGGACCAAGTCCTTGTTGTGTTGGTAGCGAGGTAAGAATCATGCTTCCTTCCTCTGCCCTCTCCCCTCAACCTCGCACAACAGAAATGTGATCAAGGTCTCCCTCATCTGATGAGTCTTCCATGCCCATCGCCAGTTCGTCCTCCACTTCTTCCTCGGCTCCTGCACCTTCCTCAACAGTTTGGCTGCTACCATGCGCCCTGGTTAATCCCTCTCCCCCACCCTCCCATGCCTGCCGCCTTGGTGCTGCCAACCGTCTGGACCTTGGAGATGTTATCCCTTCCGCATACGACTCCTCCTCTACTTCCTCCACCTCCTCTTGTCCCACCACCGGACTCTGAATTCTGTTTAGTGTGTGCTCCAGCATGTAAATCACCGGAATAGTCATGCTGATAATGGCATCGTCGTCAGCACTAAACATCTTCGTCGCCATTTCAAAACTGTGCAGAAGGGTGTGTGGTGCCCCTGAGGGTTCAGTCGCCACAGAGTTACTGCATCTCACCCAGAGGTGTGGTATCTCACCCTCAGGTAAGGAAGGCATATGGCTCGGGACCCTAACACCTGCATCCAACACATACCCGCAGTGGGGGTAGGGCAAGATTGCTCCTAAGGGAGAGCACAGTCCCAGGTCCCTAGCTGGTGGAAGGGTCCTATGTAGTGGGTGCTTAGGGGAGCAGCTTAGCGGAGCACATTTTAGGGAGAGTATAAATAGGAAGCTATCTTAGAAAGAGCAAGCCAGTCAGAGGAGGAAAAGTGACAGGAGCAGAGGCTCGGCATGAGCTCTGCTCCAGAGGCGGGCCTAGCCTGGGAGGCCCAGGACTGAAGGAGAGAAGAGAGGAGTGGGAGCAGGAAGGCTCCAGGAACCGAAGGGACCCTAGGGCTATGGGCCGTGCAGAAGGCCACCCGTACTCCCGCTGCTACCAGGAGGTAGAGGGGTCAGACCAGATAAGGGGAACCGGTCCCTCAACTAGCGGAGAAACCGCAAGGCTCAACTAGAAACCGGAGGCTGCAGCATTTCATGTACTGCAGGTAAAAGTCCACACCAGTCTCACTAAGAAGGTAGCCACATAGGACCCAGGGGACGGAACACAAGTCGCCCGCCAAGGCCCGAGGATACCGGATAGAAGTGTCACTGGGTGTGAGGTGCAGGTAGAAGGCCAGAGAAAGGACACACAGAAGGGGGTCCTGCTAAGTACTCCGGAGCTATCTGGGGGTGGACTGAGCCCCTCACTGAGTACGCACAGCACGACGGGTGAGATTGCTCTGGTATCTGTAATCTGGACTGCAACAACTGTGAGTAAAGATCTTGGGACTGCATCACACGGACTCTGTGTTCATTACTGACTCCCTGCACTACAACCACCATTATCCACCCACACTGCCCTCAAGCTACACTCTTCCTGTGGTGAGTAATAATACCATTGCTGCAAAACCACCAGCTTCAGAGGACTGTTCCGCAGCGGCGGCCCCTTTTGCCCCACTCCAGAGGTGGCGTAGTCGGACATTATAAAACCCATATATACAAATTTCCCTTGGATTGACCACAGTGGATCACAGACCGGGTCACCGCCACAGAGACTACAACCCCCAGCGTCTACCGGCCCGGCTCAGGGTACCCCACGGCCCAGGGGGCGCGTCAACTTCATAGGTCCCTGATCTGAGACCACTCCTGCAGTGTGATTTGCCCCACCTCTGGATCTCGTTGGCCCAGGCTATACGTCAGAACGTATTGCACCAGGGCTTCTCGGTGCTGCCACAGTCGCTGCAACATGGTCAGAGTTGAATTTCACCGTGTCGGCACATCGCATTTCAGCCGGTGAACAGGCAGGCCCAACGACTTCTGTAGAGATGTAAGTCATTGAGCTGCGGGATGCGAACGGCGGAAGTGAGCACACAGCGACCGTGCCCCCTGCAGAAGGCCATCTAGTCCGGGATAGTGGGCTAACAATTTATGGACAACCAGGTTCAACACGTGAGCCATACAAGGCACGTGTGTGACATTGCCCCGGCGATGCAGCATTGTCGCACACGGCCTTCCCTGGTTGCAGGTCCAGTGGAGACAACCATTCATGAAACTGGGTCTCCAGAGCTGACCACAACTCCTCAGCTGTGTGACTCACATTTCCCAGACATTTCAAAGTAAACACTGATGCCTTGAGCCCTGCTGCCAGCATAGTAAGGAGGTGTGCAGGATTCCTTCTGCGCAGTTAGAATGCAGGTGGCATTACCAGACAGGCTTTGGGTGCAGGTGGAGGACCGAGAGGAGGTTGAGGAGGCAGAAGCAGTGGAGGAACTTCGAGATAAAGAGGATTGACGCACAACTCGTGGGGACGGTAAGACTTGGACAGCAGCCCCTTGTCCTGCTGTCACCATAGTTACCCAGTGCCCAGTCAGCGACATGTAACGCCCCTGTCCATGCCTACACGTCCAAGTGTCTGTGGTGAAATGCACCCTGTCACACACAGAGTTTCTCAAAGAAGCGGTGATGTTGTGTGCGACATGCTGGTGGAGCGCAGGCACACCTTTCTTTGAGAAGTAGTGCCGACTGAGCATCTGGTACTGGGGCACTGAGACGGACATAAGGTCTCAAAAATCCACTGTGTCCTCCAGGCGGAAAGGCAGCATTTCTGTAGCCAAGAGCTTGCAGATGGTGAAATTCAACCTCTTAGCTTTCTCATGGCTAGGAGGAAATGGTCTTTTACTTTTCCACATCTGAGGGACCGAGGGCTGGCTGTTGTGCTTAGACGGGGTTGAGTAGGATGTCCCCGGCAAACTGCCGGTCTGTGAGGAAGATGCAGGCGGACATGTTAGATTGCCTTGATCCAAAGCTGGTGCTCTCGATGTCAGAGAGCGCTCAACACCAGCAGGTGTTTCCACTTCCCAATGAACTGATGACCTGCCAATCACACTTGCTGTTGCAGGTAAAGAGGTGGCAGGTCTGCGTCCAAAAACATGTGTGGCTGCTGTCCCCCCAGTCACAGAGGATGAAGAGGCCGCGGATGCACAAGATGGGGCAGACGGTGGTTGGCCCAGCCTGCTAGGCCGCATTGTAGCACAGTGAGCTTCCCACTGCAACTTATGCTTCATATCCATGTGCCGGTTCATGCATGAAGTACTCAAACTATGGATTTTTTGGCCTCTACTTATGTTTTGGTTACAAATATTACAGATAACACGAGTTGGGTCATCCTTATCATTCTGAATAAATGCCCAGGCTATGCAAGGCTTAGAGCCCATGCGACCTGAAGAGCCACTACGACTTGTGGTCAGAGGCAGAGTTGTGGTTGAGGATGCAGTTGTTGACGTGCTTCCAGTACTCCATCTGTGTCCAGGAAGGCTCAACCTAACCTCGTCATCAATAGCATCTGTGACGCCCCGCTGTGCTTGGTATCACATATCCTAGAAGAGTGTATTGATGGAATCCTCCACAAGAGGCCCCCATAAACATTCACACATCTCCACCTTCCACCTCAGACCAGCAGAGGGAGCCCGTTAGGGATATAAATAGGGAAGGTGGAGCTAGGCAGTTCAGTTCCTCTGAAGAGTTCCTGCAGTAGAGAAGCCTAAGAGAGGTCAGTCTGCAGTGGAGCTCAGTCTAGTCTAGAGAACTCAGTTAATAGTTCAGCAGTGGAGCACGAGGCTCCTGCTAACTAGATTCAGTAAGGCATAACCGGAATCCCTGGAGAACTACAAGTCCCAGGATGGCTAAGGTGCTGATACGTAACAGAGCCAGGAGACGCTTAGGCCCCGCATAGTGGGAGCGTGAACTCCAAGAGAAGGCCCTACCACAAGGTCAGCCAGCGCAGGACAGAGACAAAGTTAGGCCTAGCTCCAGGCAGGTCAGAAACTTACTACGCAGAGGCAAGAAACAGGAGGCCCTACACCCGCTCATTGGGGAGGATCCTGATATTCACCCTTCACCCTACAGTGCTCCGGGATGTGCCTGAATTTCCTCCAGTAAAAGGTACTGAAGTGACTACCGTGTCCGTTCCCGTTCTTGCTCTGACCCAGCTGGGTCTCGCCTGTCCTGCATTCCCCCTGCATACGCTGCCCTGAGACCTAGCTCCACCTGTGGGGAGCTATACCATCGAGCAGCCTTATCACGGGTCTCAGTGGACTGCTGCAGCTCTGGTGCTTCTCACCAGATACCACAGGTGGCGTCACAAACTCTTATAAAATTAACAATTATCCACTCTTTTAAAGAGTGACCCCAGGGTACGGGCCAGGGAGCCGACCACCGCGACATCCCCAAGGCCAGGCAAAGGTCCGGGTACCGAGTCATCCCCATCCCCTGGGCTAGTCACATCCTCCTCCACCTCCTCCGTTGACCTCATCGACTGGCTGACTGTGGGTTGACAGTAAGTGGGATCTCCAACCTCGTCATCATCACCCTGTGTGTTATCACACCCGTCGTCCTCAAAGCCAACCTCTTCCTGCCCTGACCGAAAAGTCAAGTTGTCGCTCCAATCAGGTATTTGAGTCTCATCATCGTCTTCATCATTGTCTCCACCAACAGGAGTGACAGTTTGGGAACGAGGGTCTACATTATGCTCAGAACCTTCTTCATCTGGTCCTGGATCCGACTTATAAAGATTCTGGGCATCAGTGCAGATCATTTCCTCGTCTGGATTAACAGAAGCTCTGGAGCAGACTTACGTTTCCCAGGCTATAGTATGAGTAAACAGCTCTGCAGACTCAGCCATCTGTGTTACCCCATACTCAGACGGGCAGCTGGAGACTTGGGAGCTGTGAGGAAGCAAGTGCGATTGGGGTGACACCTCTGAGGACTGGAATATTTGTGATGTTGAAATTGAGGTGGAGGAGAGCCCACTTGAAGGAGCACTTGATATCCGCTGAAGCACCTGCTGTTTTTGTGCCTCATCTGGAATTTGTAGCGATGGGCGTGTCCGTAAGAAAGGGATCGTATCACATTGTCGAAAAGAAGTCGACATCTTAGCTTGGCTGGAAGATGGTCTTTCTTCTGCAGATGTTACCCCCCCCCCACTGCGGGGGGGCTCGACCCACCAGCGGACAGGCACCAGTATTGGGAGAGGGGGGCTGGCCGTCAGGGTCCACCGCGGCTCTGGCACAAACCCGGCGACACGGAGGTGGCACGGGCAGGAACGAACTGGCCGTGTCGGCTTCTCACTTTTTGGATTTTAGAAGGGCATGACATGCCTATATCTGTGTCTCCCCCTCCTTTTACTCCTCCACCTCTTTTCTTTTCGCATGACTATATGTACTTGTCACTTTTCCATGTGTTAGTTATGTCTTCTGAGCAGTTTGTCAGCTTTTGGACACCTTTGAAGGTGTTTTCTATGTGTTTCTATGTGTTTTTGTTTGCCTGCCATTGGTTTTAACGGTGTTCGAAGGTGTTCGACGAACCGAACCGAACTCGAACACTACGGGGGTGGCTCAACACTACTTATAATTACTGGGTATCCTAGGTAGACACATGGAATGAAATGGCTCTCTACGCGTTGGAGGTCCTGGCCTGCCCTGCCACTGGCGTTTTATCAGAGTGGGTTTTTAGTGCCGCTGATGGAATTATAACTGATAAGCACATCCGCCTGTCAACTGAAAATGCTGACAGGCTGACTCTTATAAAAATGAACAAGGGCTGGATTGGGCCAGACTTCTCAACACCACCGAATGATAGCAGCGTAATATAAACTCAAATCCAATGTCTTTTTTTAGGAGGTGTATTCTCATGCACCTTTTCACACCCACACATGGGTATACGCTTCCTGATTTTGGCTATTTGCTCTTGTCCTCCTCCTTCTCCTCATCCTCCACCACCTTATCACCAGTGTGACCGTGGTTCGTGATGCAACACCCACATAATAGTTTTAAAGGGTGTTTATGATGCCCGTAATAAAACATTTTTATACAGTATGTATACCCCCCAGGGGTAAATGTTTGTCAGCCCATACACTTAGTGCATGGGCATTACAAGTGTAGGAGACCTGCTCCTTTCTAATGGGAATATTTTTTTATGAAGCCTTCCTCGACATCTTTTCCAAGGTGCATTGGAGTGCCTCCCAATTTTTGGCAGCCCTTGCATTCACTGCATAGGCCAACACTATGGGAGACCCACTTCCTAATAATGGGAACAATTTTTCATGAGGCCCTCTACGTCTCTTCCAGGGGGCATTGGAGTGCCTTCAAATTTTGGCAGCCCTTGCGTTCACTGCATAGGCCAACACTATGGGAGACCCACTTCCTAATAATGGGAATATTGTTTTCAGGAGGCCCTCTGACCTCCACGTCTCTTCCAAGGGGCATTGGAGTGCCTCCAAATTTTTGGCAACCTTTGTATTCACTGCATAGGCAAACACAATGGGAGACCCACTTCCTAATAATGGGAACATTTTTTTTCAGGAGGCCCTCCTCTTCGTCTCTTCCAGGGGGCATTGAAGTAGGTCCAAATTTTGGGCAACCCTTGCATTCACTGCATAGGCAAACAGTATGGGAGACCCACTTCTAATAGTGGGAACATTGTTTTCAGGAGGCCCTCCTCTAAGTCTATTCAAAGGGGTATTGGGGTGAATCCAAATTTTCAAAGGGGTATTGGGGTGCATCCAAATTTTGGCCAGCCCTGCCGCTCACTGAATATGCAATAACAGTATAGGAGACCCACTCTTTAGTAATTTGAACAACAAAGCATAGCCAGCTGATGGCTCTCTAACAATAGTGAGGGCTGACTGCTGGCCCTTTAAGAATAATAAAGGCAGCCTATAAAAATAGGCTTTGTGACTTTCAGAGTACCTCCTACATAAATGAAACAGGATGTGTCTGATCATGTCTCACACACCACATGGCCAGATAAGGTTATAAAATGTTAAGATGACATTTCCCGGTGAATGCATTTGTCACAGTTGAAAGCAATGCAAAAGTGCAAAAATGCATCAAAAACGCTACGTGTGAACATAGCCCAAGGAGTGCAGGAGTATTTTTGGTTTTGGTAATTTATTTTTCCTTATATACAAGTCATTACCCTGGAAAGGTTGTTCCTTAACATATTTCCCAGGAAAATCCATTTTGGTTTCGTTCATGTATGTTTTATTGTGAGTCTGTAAAAGTGGCATAATACCTCTGACAACTTTGTTCACAGCAGTGACCTGGGAGTCAGAAATGCTTCCAGGGGTCTTCCCCATGCTGTTACCATGTCAATTGAGCACTGTTCCCATTGATTTGAGCAATTTTTAGGTCCTCTGCAGACCGCCGGGGGGAGCCACCTGAAAAATGCTCGAGTTTCCCATAGACTTACATTGGGGCCATTGCTCGGGTCAAGCACCCGAGCATTCCAATTTGCTCAACCCGAGCATCGAGCACCAGAGCATTTTAGTGCACTAATCACTAATTGTGAGGCAGTGAGGGGGATCATGTTAGAACTCTCCTGTTAGGTTTTTTCTATCTTGCTGGTCACATGACATTTTTTGCCTATTTAATCCTGCTCCGCCCTCCTGGCCTTGCTGGACTTCATTGTAATTTCTACTCTTAAGCTAGCCTGGTGCTTAGTTACCTTTCTCAGTCAGTTTAGCTAGGTATTCGGACCTTTATGTTCTATGTTGTGTGTTTGTCTTTTGCTGCTACAATTTCTGCTAGGAGGTGTCCAACTTTATCCCAGTCCCTAGTTCTTGTAGGGATCCCTCCCTTGCATCTATAGGTCTTCGTACAGACTAGCCGAGGACTTTAGCGGGTCTGATCGCAGGATCAGGTTCCCCGTTACATCGTAGGGATCTAGCTTAGTTCTATTGTAGGGACAGATCTCCTGTGTTTGCTTAGTGCTTGTAGCCTATCATAACAGTAAGTCCAGCCCAAAAATATCTTTAAGGAAAGACCTCCAGTTTCCATCATTGTGTCGGTTCAGGATTTGGCTCAACGCCTGCAGGGACTCTCTCTGGAGGTGGCCGAGCTCCAACAACACGTGAGTAGCTGTTCTGGAGCACATTTTGTGGAGCCAAAGGTACGATTGCCTGATTTATTTTTTGGTGATCAAGAAGAATTTTTTTCCTTTAAAAATGCTTGTTTGTTGTATTTTCGTTTGAGACCCAGATCCTCTGGTGATGAATCACAGCGCATAGGGTTCATAATGTCACTTTTGCGCAAAGAACCTCAGGGATGGGCCTTTTCTCTCCAACCTAGTGATCCATGCTTTAGATCAGTGGATAGTTTTTTTCTGCTTTGGGTTTGTTGTATGATGATCCTGATCGTGTCTCATCAGCTAAGACTGAATTGAGACGTTTGAGGCAGGGATCAGGTAATGTGGAAAAATATTGTTCTCACTTCCGTCGGTGGTCTGCCCAGGTGGGGTGGAACGATTCAGCTTTGAAAAGTTTGTTTCTTGCGGGGCTAGGTGAAAGGGTTAAGGATTTGCTGATTGCTTATCCCACACCTGGAAACTTGCAGGAGGCAATGCAATTAGCTATATGGGTGGACAGGAGACTGCGTGCAAGGGTTAATGAGAGTAAATCCTCTGCCATGTCAGCTCCGAGTCTTGAGAGGGTCTGTACTGACATTGGAGAGCCGATGGAGATTGGGGCGATGGCACCCCGCTCTCAGGAAAAAGACCGCAGGTCTTCTGAAGGTTTGTGCTTTTATTGCGGGAAATCTGACCATTTTATTAAGAACTGTGTGCTTCGTATGAACAAAGAAAAAAAAAAGGTCAGTTACGCCCGTATAGCCTGTTTAAATACTAAGGGGGTATTTCTTTCTGCTACTACTGCTGCTCAGGAAGAATTAATTGAATTTCGGGTATTTGTGGATTGTGGTTCTACTCTGAATGTGATTGATGGGGGATTCTTGGAAAAACTTAAATTAAAACCCAAACCTTTGTCATCCCCTATTGCTGTGGTTTCGGTCGATGGCTCCCCCTTGAAGAGTGTTACTCAGAAGGTCTGTGAATTTCCCCTCACTATTAATGGTATTCACCAAGAAAATTTGGAATTGGGTAGTATTAAATAATTTGCCTTCTCCAGTAGTTTTGGGGTTACCCTGGTTAAAATTGCACAATCCTGTACTGGATTGGTCTACCAATGAAATTAAGTCCTGGAGCCCTAAGTGTTATGACAAGTGTTGTAACGGACGTATTGCTGCGGTGGAAAAAGGGGAATTACCTGTACCTATTCAGGATTTTTGGAGAGATTTTCTGAGGAGGAGTCACAAATTTTGCCTCCCCATAGAGACTATGATTGTACCATTGAATTTGTCCCTGGAGCGACTCTTCCTAAAAGTCGTTTATTTAATCTTACTATTCCTGAGAGAAAGGCTTTGGAGGAATACATACAGACAAGCTTGGCCGTCGGTCACATTAGGCCTTCCAAGTCTCCTGTGGCTGTTGGATTTTTATTTGCTAAAAAAAAGGACGGCTGTTTACGTCCTTGTCTGGATTTTCGTGAGATTATTAAAATTACTGTACGCAATCCTTACCCACTGTCATTGATTCCTGATTTGTTTAACCAGTTAGTGGGGGCCAAGTGGTTCTCTAAAATTGATCTCCGGGGGGCATACAATTTGTTGCGCATGAAGGAGGGTGATGAATGGAAGACTGCTTTTAACACTCCTGTGGGTCATTTTGAGAATCTGGTTATGCCTTTTGGTCTTACCAATGCTCCAGCATTTTTTCAGAATCTTATTAATGACATCCTTAGACCTTTGATCGGCAAAAATGTGGTTGTGTATTTGGATGACATTTTGATTTATTCACCGGATCAGGAGTCTCATTGGCGGAGCGTACGTGAGGTATTACAGTTATTAATTGACAATTCGCTTTTTGCTAAGCTGGAGAAATGTGAGTTCGCTGTACAGAGAATTAGTTTTTTGGGCTACACTATCTCCAGCGTGGGCTTTGAGATGGACCCGGTGAAAGTTCAAGCTGTGCAGGAATGGCCTAGGCCTATTGGTTTGAAATCGATACAGAGGTTTTTGGGTTTCGCCAATTATTACAGAAAATTCATTAAAAATTTTTCTATTATTGTCAAACAACTGACCGATCTCACCAGGAAAGGTGCTAATGCGGTTCAGTGGACTACTGAGGCCATTGAAGCTTTTGTGTTTCTAAAGGAGAGGTTCAGCTCTGCTCCCATCCTTATGCAGCCTGATATGACCAAGCTGTTTTTGGTTGAGGTTGATGCTTCTTCGGTGGGGGTCGGTGCGGTGTTGTCTCAGAAAAACAAGGATGGAGTACATCCCTGTGCTTTTTTTTCAAAAAAATTTTCTGAGACTGAACTTAATTACGATATTGGTAATCGGGAATTGCTGGCTATTAAACTCGCATTTGAACACTGGCGTCATCTCTTGGAAGGTGCTGAATTTCCCATTCAGGTTTTCACTGATCATAAAAATCTGATCTATCTTGATGCTGCCAAGCGCTTGAAAGCCCGTCAGGCTAGGTGGGCACTTTTTTTCTCGTGGTTTTAATTTTTCCGTTACTTACATCCCGGGTACCAAGAATGTTAAAGCTGATGCTTTGTCTCGCAGCTTTTCTCCCATGGTCGGTGCTGAGGAGGAGGGGAGCATTTTACAAGAAGGTGTTGTGATTGCTGCATTGGACTCCGTTTTGGAAGATGAGATTCTTAAGGCACAGGAGAATGCCCCATCTAACACTCCCCATGGGAGGTTGTTTGTGCCTAGGACCTTTAGGAGAGATTTGTTTGTTGAGTGTCATGAGTCTCGGTTGGCAGGTCATCCAGGAATTTCTGAGACCAAGAGACTTGTGGGTCGCAGTTTTTGGTGGCCTGGATGGCAGAAGGAAGTCATTAAGTGGGTGCGTCAATGTACGGTGTTTGCTAGATCTAAGTCTTCACATACTCCTGCAGCGGGCTTGCTTTGCCCTCTGGAGGTTCCTAGTGCACCTTGGACACATCTGGCTATGGACTTTATTACTGACCTTCCCCCCTCTGAGGGTTTCACAGTCATCTGGGTGGCCGTGGACCATTTTAGCAAGATGAGTCACTTGGTTCCTTTCATCAAACTGCCCTGCGCTAAGACACTCGCTAAGGCCTTTGTCAAGGAAATTGTCAGACTACATGGCGTTCCTACTGACATTGTTTCGGATAGGGGACCTCAGTTCGTGGCTCGTTTTTGGCGTGCTTTTTGTGACAGGTTGGGAGTTCATTTGTCGTTTTCATCTGGATATCATCCTGAGTCTAATGGCCAGACAGAAAGGAAGAATCAGGATGTTGAGCAGTTCTTGCTTTGTTTTGTGGCAGACAATCAGGAGGGGTGGTCTGAGTTTCTGCCACTTGCTGAGTTTGCTCTTAACAACCATACATTCTCTTCTGCTGGTTGTTCGCCTTTTTTTTGTTGTTCAGGGAGACATCCGTCTTTTGGGTCATTCTCCAAATTGGTATCGGCTGTGCCTGAGGAGGAGAGTTTTTCAGGTGATTTGGAGAGAGTTTGGATGGATGTGCGTGGTAATCTTCAGGAGGCTAACAAAAAATCTAAGAGGTACTTTGATAGGAAACGGCAAGAGGTTTTGTTTGCTATTGGTGACATGGTTTGGTTGTCCTCTAAGAATCTGCGGTTGAGGATTCCTTCTAAAAAATTAGGTCCCAAGTTTGTAGGGCCCTTTAAGGTGCTTCAGGTAGTTAACCAATCTGCTGTTAGGTTGGAGGTTCCTACCTCCTAGAAGATTAATCCGGTGTTTCATGTTTCTCTGTTGAAAAGAGCTTATGTGTCGGATGGAGACGCCTCTGCCACTGTTCCTCCGGTGGTGGAGGACGGGGAATACGAAATTTCCCGCATCCTAAATTCTAGACGGTATAGAGGGAGTTTGCAGTATCTCGTTGCTTGGAAGGGTTTCGAACCGAGGATAACTCATGGGTGAGGGCAGGTGATGTTTCTGCTTCCTGACTTGTCAGAGCGTTTCACAAGAGGTTTCCTGATAAGCCTGGGCCTAGGGGATCCGGAGGATCCTCATAGAAGAGGGGGTACTGTTAGAACTCTCCTGTTTTGTTTTTTCTATCTTGCTGGTCACATGACCTTTTTTGCCTATTTAATCATGCTCTGCCCTCCTGCCCTTGCTAGACTTCATTATAATTTCTACTCTTAAGCTAGCCTGGTGCTTAGTTACCTTTCTCAGTCAGTTTAGCTAGGTCTTCGGTCCTTTATGTTCTATGTTGTGTGTTTGTCTTTTACTGCTACAATTTCTGCTAAGAGGCGTCCAACTTTATCTCAGTCCCTAGTTCTTGTAGGGATCCTTCCCTTGCATCTATAGGTCTTCATACAGACTAGCCGAGGACTTTAGCGGGTCTCATCGCAGGATCAGGTTCCCCGTTACATCGTAGGGATCTAGCTTAGTTCTGTTGTAGGGACAGATCTCCTTTCTTTCCTTAGTGCTTGTAGCAGATCATAACAGATCATATGCGAGGGACGGTATGTATCCCCCAGGATGCGCTTAGAGGTATATTGAACCTACTGGAGTGCATTGAAATCACAGAAATAGCTGTGGTTGTAGTGCAAAATAAAATTTAATTTTGGACTTGGTCAAACTATTTGGCTAAGTTGTATTTAATAAAACCCAGCATGGGCTTTTATTTTGGGAGTGAACTACCCAGTGGGGCGGTTCACTCCCTCCAGCCGGGTCTTACAGGTGGCTCATGGCCACAGATTACACTTAAAAACCTGTAGCAAAGGTTTCGGTGTGTCAGTGTTTTGTTTGCAAGCGACAGAGCAGGTGGCTCTTCAATATAGGCCTGTGTGCAGCTAACACAGAGCCAAGGAAAGCAAAACTCCTGGCGCACCTCAGCGTGACACAGTGGTGCAGTCGCCCACAGCAACGGGTCTTGGAGATGGACTGTTTGACGCCCAGGCTATGATCCAGAGGATACCGTTTGCCTTCTCTTTGTGAGTTTTTGGAAAATAAAGACATTTGAGGTGAAATAACTTGACTGGGTCACTGCCTCTTTACCACACAGTGTAAACACCACTGCACTACATATGGTGGAAAATGCAGGCCGTGTGAACCGAGGCATACCCCAAAAGCTGCATGTCCGTAATCATACCTGCAAAGCTACAGCTCAAGACTGCCAACAACATGGAGGAGCTAGTAACGCAGATGGTACTCACCCAGCAGCAGCAGCTGCAGTTCCAGCGCCAACAGCAGGAGCAGTACCAGCAGCTCACTCAGCAGCGGCAGCTACTTTACCAGCAACAGCAGAAGACTAATGAACTGATTCTGCAACAGATTGTTGCCCTGCGAGACGTCCCCGATGCCGACCCCCATCCGTCTTGAGGCCCAGGACAAAGTAAGAGCAGCGTTGAGGAACATGAGTCCTGAGGATGACATGGAAGCCTTCCTCACAGTTTTTGAACGCACAGCTGAGCGGGAGTGCTTGCCAGCCAATCAGTGGGCTGAGGTGGTGGCTCCGTTCCTAATGGGAGATTTCCAGAAGGTGTACTTTGACCCCACCCGGGAGGATGCCCTGAACTACGGGAAGCTGAAAGGTGAGATCCTTGCCCAACAGGGGTTAATACCCATGTGCGAGCCCCACGTGTGTACCAGTGATCCTTTGCGGAGTCCCGACCCGCTAGGTCTCAGGCATATGACTTGTTAGTCAAAAAGTGACTCCAGCCTGAGACCTTGAGCCTAGCCCAAATGGTAGAAAAGGTAGTGGTTGACCGTTTGGTGCGAACTCTGCCAGCTGCCATACAGCATTGGGTTGGGCAAGGGGACTCGGGTAACGTAAACCAGGTGGTTAGCCTGATTGAGTGGTATACAGCCACTCAGGACTTTGTACAGGACTCTGCCCCACTGCACGCCGGCCCCTTCAAGCCCTGGAGCCTGGAAGGGGGTCACATCCCTCTGCTGGGGACAGTCGGAACCAAGCCCATACTGAGGGGGTACCCCGGAGTGAGGGAGGCACAAGACCAGTTTCCCCTAAATCGGTCTCGAGGACTGACGGTGCCACCACTACTAGGTGCTAGTGATGGCAAGAGCCAGGACATGTGACTGACAACTACCCCCTGACTGCTGAACCCATGGACAGCGGGTTTACACGCCGGGTGTCTATGTATGCTCGGACCATCTACACCGTGGACCCTGTTGGTCCAACGGGTGTATCCCATCTGTGCCACGTGTGCATCAATGGACATCGAGCGGAGGCTCTCTTGGACTCAGGGAGCCTAGTGACCCTTGTTCAAGGGTCATTGATCTCTGGGTTAGAATCCACTGGAGGTAAAGTTGGGGTCATGTGCATACATGGCAAACTTCACGAGTATCCGACTGCTGGGAAGATATTTACCCTTGTTTTGTTCCTAGTGGGAGAGTAAGATTAACCCTCCCAGAATAAAAGTGTGTCCGGGTGCTGAACTCGAAGATCATGAGTCATGGATACCTGAGTGTTTGGTTTGCAAGTGGCAGAGCAGGTAGCTCTGCAATACAGGTCTGTGTGAAGCTAAAACAGAGCCAAGAAAAGCAAAACTCCTGGCGCAACTCAGTGTGAGGCTTAAAGGATCCACCTCACTAGGTGAACCCTAATAGTTGGACCTGTTGATAGAGTTTAATTTTTTGAACCCTTCCTCTTTAGCACTTCATCCCCATTTTTGTTTGCAAATATAATGCGTACATGGACCCTCTCCCAAAAGTATTTTGCATCATTATTTGTAAGCTAAGAGTGAATCCAAAACATGAAAGAGATGCAAATATTTTCATGATAATTTTTCTGTTTATACGTTTCACTCATGATTTTGGCTTACGTATAATGTTGGGAAATACTGCCCAAAAATATGTGGCCTTATGTTTGGCATCAGCTATTGATTAGCTGGTCTTAGCTGAGCCTTGTGTTTGTAGGCTTGCAAGTCCTAGACCACTGTTTTCTATGCCTTAAAAAAAAACTCATTACCAGACTGAAATTTGTAACTATTTTTTTACTCATTTTTTTGAATGGCTTTAATCTGTAATATTATTCTGGTGACTACTTCATCTAGTAGAATTTTTTTACATTCAAGAGAGCTGATAGTAAGTATTAATTACGTTTTGCAAAATCAAAGAAAGGAGCCAGAACATAAGTTGTTATACTTGCAATGCGTAGGAGCACATTCACACTGTGGCAATTTTACAGACAAAACCCAAGAAAATAAACAAAATGATCTCTAGTAAGTAAATAAGTAAATAGTATTAGTACATGTAAATAACATTGGGTACTTAGTTATCACTATTTTGATAAAAAAAAAAGTGTAAAAGCCATCCTACCACGACAAGGTGCACCTATTTGGAACAGTTCTAGCTCTAGTATTACAACCTCACCTTGTGTTAGCCAACCTCAGTAGAGATAAGGGCAGAACAGGCACAGGCCCAATGTTCAGACACCTACTTATTTACTTACTATAAGGTATATGCTCATTTTGGTTTTTTATTGTCTTGGGTTGTGTCTGTGAAATTACCACAATGTGAACATGCTTCTACACATTACAGGTATATATAATACTAAAGAAGGAACCATTTCGATTAGGTTCACCTTGTCATGGTGAGATGGCTTTTACACTTTTTTTTAATCAAAACAGTGATAGCTAAGTAACATATGTTATTTATATGTAATATTACTATTTACGTATTTATTGTACTTATCACCGGGTATCTGCTCATTTTGTTTAGTTTTCTTTTCTTTTCCTGGGTTTTGTCTATTAATTACCTTTAGTCAACTAAACAACTAAGGAGAGCAGAAACTTTAATACATATGATTTAAAAAGAATTTGTCAACAGGTTTTTGCTACCCTATCTGAGAGCAGCATAATGTATGAGCAGAGACCCTGATTCCAGTGATGTATTACTTAGTGGGCTGATTGCTGCAGTTTTGATAAATTCAGTGTTTTCTCTGCTGCAGATCTACCAGTTCTCTGAATGCTGAGCTGTGTACAACCCTGCCCCCACCACTGATTGGCAGCTTTCTGTCTACGCCACACATTTCAAACTCTGACCTCTGGGCCAAATCTGGCCCACAGGATGATTATATTTGGCCCGCAATGCCAGCACCGCCCCCCCCATTATACTGTATGGAGGACTATGTAGGGTCATATTACTGTACGGAGCACTATGCAGAGTCCATTATTCTGTATGGAGGACTATGTGGGGCCCATTATACTGTATGGAGCACTATGTTGGGCCTATTATTCTGTATGGAGCACTATGTAGGGCCATATTACTGTATGGAGCACTATGCGGAGTCCATTATTCTGTATGGAGGACTATGTTGGGCCCATTATTCTGTATGGAGCACTATGTTGGGCCTATTATTCTGTATGGAGCACTATGCAGGGCCATATTACTGTATGGAGCACTATGCGGAGTCCATTATTCTATATAGAGGACTATGTTAAGCCCATTATTCTGTAAGAAGGACTATGTGGGGCCCATTATTCTGTATGGAGGACTATGTGTGGCACATTATCCTGTATGGAGGACTATGTGGGGCCCATTATTATTTATGGCAGACTATGTGGGGGCCATTATTCTTTATGGCAGTCTATGTGGGGGCCATTATTCTGTATGAAGGACTATGTGGGGCCAATTATTCTGTATGGAGGACTATGTGGGGTCATTATACTGTACGGAGGACTATGTGGGGCCCATTATACTGTATAGAGAACTATGTGGGGCCCATTATACTGTGTGGAGGGCTGTTAATAGATATCAAGGTTAGCCTGTGACATTATTCAAGTTTTTTATTTTACCTCTCTCTGTATTTGAGTTTGACATCCCTGGTGTGCACTGTGCATAGGCAGAAAGTTGCCAATCAGTGGTGGAGGTGGGATTATACAGAGCTCATGAATGTGGCGGACTACATGGCAGCAAGTTTATTCATCCACTAGTGATAATCTCCTGCAGAAAAATCTGTGATTTTATCAAACTAAAGTAAGCAGCCCAGTTAGTGACACATTGATGGAATCAGAATCTCTGTCTCTACATTATGCTGCTCTCAGGTTAGGTGGCAAAAACCTTTTGACAGTTTTCCTTTAAAAATGTCATATGTTATACTATATCTTAACTTAATTAGTTTGGGCAAGATATTAGTTATTTTAGCTTTCTCTCATTCACTATATGTTCATCTCTGTTTCAGGAGGGAGAAAGTAAAGGGCTTCAGCAATTTATAGTCTACAAGTCATATTCGGAAAAAAAATAGTATGTATCCTACAAGTGAAGACTGTTACTAAATAGAATACAGCATTATTTATTAGTCTATATTAGAAATGTGAATTTACATACTGTGGTGCATAATCCTAAAATGTTTTATAAGTGGACCACGGGGTGGGTGCTTTAATCTGCTGGAGGGATTGTCAAAAACAAGTACTGACGAAAAGCAGGGTGGAAGAAACATGATAAACCTAAGTCATCAAAATCTTATTTCGCTACTTCAGATAAGGGAATCCAGAAAATTAAATTTCCTTTGTGAGTTTTTTTTTTTTTTTTCTTCTATTTGGTAAAAATAATAGGAAAATATAGCATTACTTATGAATGAAAGCTTTAAATAATTTGCTCACTCTACAGATTGTGAACAAAATGTAACTAAGAGAAAACCCTCTGACGAATATAAAATATTTATTAGACTTACAGACGGAAGGTGTAGATATCCTGCAATTTGCTTCGCTTCTATCGGGCAAGTGAATAATACATTATTGCAATCTTTAGTGTATCGATAAATGGATTAAACAACAGCGGAAGAGTTTTAAGAAAGAATTGAAATACGTGAATATAAATCGGTTGGTATAAAATTACCCGTTGGACCGTATACTTTCAAGCACCCTTTATAGAAGCTTGAAAGGTCAATCAGGTGCACACTGGTATACAATGAGAGCTCTTTTTAGTGCTGGAAGAGACTGGCTTTGTGTTTATGGAATGCGTAAGTTATGGGGTCTGTTACCTGGAACAGTTCATTAACTCATTTATTTGTTTTTTTCTTCTCCTTATCAGTAAAGGACAGAAGTACAAAGCAATATCCAGTCCGCCTTACTGCTTATTTCAATGTTTGATTTTGAAATAAAACATTGTGACACCTGCAGATATAGCCTCTGAAAATCCCTGGTGCGAAAGGGTATATAAATCATTTTTATATTTGGTTTAATGCAGGGTTTCACAAGCTACAGAGGAGCCATTTATTTTCAAGCACCGAGCAGCCTCTTTCCTGAGGTCCTTCTTGGCTGTTACTGACAATCTTCCAGACATCTTTTGTTTGCTTTTATACTACTTCAGATTTTGTTTTCTTGTTTTAACACAAGGCTTGAATTATTTTCATAACAAATCTGCAGAAATAAAACCCAAAATAAAAACAAAAACAGTGTATACTCTGCAATAAGTAAATAATTAGACAATAATAGTACAGGTAAATAACATAGGGTACTTAGTTACCACTATTTTGAGCAAATAAGCATAAAAGCCATCCCACCACAACAAGGTGTTCCCAAACGGGATGGTCCTATATCTAGTATTTAAGCCTCACCTCAATGTAGATGGGGGCAGAGAAGGACCCGGCCTGACACCTGCCCATGGGAAGCTTTATAGATTTAATGCCCAGCTCAAAAAAGGGGAGCCACACCCCAGTTTGTGCAAAGTACAAGAAACTACAGCAAAACCAAAGACATGATCTGGAACATAAGTTGGTATATGTGCAATGTGTAGGAGCACGTTCACACTGTGGCCATTTAACAGGCAAAACCCAATCGGGATGGCCCTTCATCTAGTATTAATATCTCACCTTGTGTCAGCCAACCTCATATTGGGTTCACCTTGTCGCGGTGGGATGGCTTTTACCAACTTATACCAACTTATATTCCATCTTGAATCTGCAGAAATGCAAAACATTCGCTTAAAGGGTTTACATCACAATTTTCTTCATTTCTCTATTGTCTATTGTCGGATTCTAGGATTAAAACATATGAGTGCATTAAAGTCAGCATAGACCATCAGGGTTCACTAGTGTTCATTAAAAAAAACTCAGATTTTGCATATCTATTGTGCACCAATGAATGGAAACCATGACACTGAGGTAGGGTTTATTCCACCTGACTTGCAGCGCTAACAACCTCCTGATTGGCAGCTGAATAATAGCCTGTCTAGACAGTCCGGCCATGCTTCCGATGCACATAGAAGAAACAGTAATAGATCATGCTATGTGCATAGACTGCCATTGTTCTTGGCAGCACATGAGGATGTTGTATTGCCGAGAATGCTGATTGTTAAGCCTGATTAAAAATCATTTCACCCAACGAATGAGCGTCTTACTTGTTCGTCGCGATTGGCAAGCAGTTGACACTGCCCAATTATCAGAAAACGAGCTCTCCCAGGAATGCTCAATCACAATAATTGGCCAATGTAAATCCAACTTAACATTAACAGAGTTTTACCTGTAGCAGGATTGGTAATGGTCAAATATTAGTCAACAGTAATTAGTGGAATGGAGATTTGGGATTTGTTAGAAATTGGCAGTGGTAGCTTACACACTTTGTGAAGGGATAAAAGACCACTAGGCAACATTAGAATAGGGCAGTATTATAAATATCAAGTGGTAGCTCATAGAACTTTCATAGGAAGCTGTTTAACCTGCAAATTATTTTGAAATCCTGAACAATGTCTTTAATTTCTAGATATTGCTTTGTTTTACGTTTGTTTAATAAACCCAGCAAGGTAATTAGATTATAATAGAATATGCCACATTGTTTTATAGCAAGGTATAAGGACAGAAAATTAGCAACACTTTGAGAATGCTGCATTTAATGGATTCAAAGTGACCAAAATAGAATTAGTTTCAGCTGTCGGCAAATAATGAATAATACATGCCAATAATAATAATAATCTTTATTTTTATATAGCGGTAACATATTCCGTAGAGCTTTACATACATAATCATCGCTTTCCCCATTGGGGCTCACAACCTAGATTCCCTATCAGTATGTCTTTGGAGTGTGGGAGTAAACCGGAGAACCTGGAGGAAACCCACACAAACACTGGGAGAACATACAAACTCCTGGCAGATGTTGTCCTTGGTGGGAATTGAACCCAGGACCCCAGCGCTGCAAGGCTACAGTGTTAATCACTGTGCCGATATAAAGTTTTACAATGCAAATATTTATATTAACAATACATTCTAATATCAATCACTGATACAGAAATGTGTGCCCTTAAATAGGCATTACTATCCCTTTACCAGTGGCATAACTACTGTTCCTTGGGCCCAAGTGCAAAATTTGAACCTGGACCCCCATCAGCATGTTGGTGCGATGGACAATGATACTGTAATGTCCTCCATCCTGGCCCTTTTCTTTTTATAATGCCCCCCTTCCTGGCCACTATCTTGTAAGAATGTCCTCCATCTTGACCCCTTTCTTTTATAATGTCCCCCTTCATGGCCCCTTTGTTATAATGTCCTTCATCCTGGCTCCTTTTTTTATAATGTCCCCCTTCCTGGCCCTTATCCTGTAATAATGTCCTACATCCTGGCCCATGTCCTGTAATTATGTCCTCCATTCTAGCCCCTTTATTTTATAATGTCCTCCTTCTTGGCCCCTATCTTGTAATAATGTCCTCCATCTTGGCCCTTATCCTGTAATTATTGTATGTACTCCATTCTGACCCATTTCTTTTATAGTGTCCACCTTCTTGGCCCCTATTCTTTAATAATTTCCTCCTTCCTGCCCCTTTTCTTTTATAATGTCCCCCCCAATCCTGGTATAATGGTGGAAATAAAAAATGTTCAACTCATCTTGGTCTTAAGGATTCTTCATTACAGCAGCGCAGCCGGATATCATGTTATCGTCCAAACTGGTCATCCCGGTATAATGTCCTCCATCCTGGCCAATATCCTGTAATAGTATCCTCCATCTGGCCACCATCCTGTAATAATGTCACTCATTCTGACCCCTTCTGTTCTTCTGCAGCACATTTTAAAAAGAAACAAATGATTATTCTAACCTTCCTCTGCTCCCATGATAATAATAATCTTTATTTTTATATAGCGCCAATATATTCCTCAACGCTTTACATACATTATCTGATATGCAGCGTCCTCCTCTATACCCAGTGCAGAAGCCAGCAGCTGACCTTTACGTGCTGGCATGGCCGGCGTATGATGTCACTGTCATGGTTCACCCGTCACTGGCAAGCCAACGTCTGCTGTCGGCCTCTGATTGGCCGGCAGCATGCATTGCAGCACAGGTAGCCGTCTGGTCTCTGCGCCATAATACATTTCAGCTGAATGTGCATCCTAGGTGTCAGTGAATTTCCAGTCCAGCACAGGCCCACTTATGCCCCTGCTCTTCACATGTAAAAGATTGACTAGTGCTTCTTTTTATCTTAAAAAAAAAAAAAAAAAAAAAGAGGTGCTTCAGCAGCTGCAGTATATATTTTACAGTTCTACACCTCTTATTCCTGCTGATGCTTCAAAACAAAATAATATATCAATCAGATGCTGCAACCCTTTCTGAAAAGGAGTAGGCTGTTTCATAAGACTTTCTATGACTTTTTACAAAGAGGTTCTGAAACATCTGAGGTGTGTATAAACCAAGGCGTTGTAATAATTATTTAATGCAAAATCATACAAGCGGCTTTATCTTTATTAAGATTAAATCTGTATTTTATACCCATGTTCCCACTATATTTTGCATTTATGCACCAATACAAATATCACTGCATGCAATTTTTTCCAGTAGTCCCCAGCATATCACATGTACTTGGCATAAAAGCTAATTAGCTATCCACGGCTGCACAATAGAGCATGCCATTTGTATTACATATGTTCATTACACATATATTTTGCTCATGTAATGTCTGCCGTCCATCTGCTTCACATTGCAACTTGTATAGATCTGCATCATTTTACTTTATGCTTGTGTTATGTTGGAGCTGCTAAAACATGGGTACCGCTGTCTACCAGTTAAACAATGACATGGAATCTGTGCCAAATTGATTTTCTTCCACTGTTTGAGATCTCCATTGGGAGTTGTTGAAATATGAACATCTCACTAAGCACGTATTGTCTACATGTCTCGCTTCTGGGGAAATAAAAGCACAGTATTATTACATATCCTTGAAATTGGACTGAAAAATGAAAATACTACGTTGTGATTGTTCCAGTTTACTGGAACATAATTAGACAATATTCAGCTTTTGCTAACAGGTTTCTCCTGTGGATATTTTGTACTATTTCTCAGAACATGGTGTCCGTTTCACAGATTTTCAAAGTGTTCTAGTCTCTTTCCAGTGGAACACTATAAAAGAGAGATTGATCACAGTATGAGAGCGAAACACACCCCTAGGATTAATATCCTCTTCTTATCCGAGATCTGGTGTCTTGTTCTTTATCTCTAATCTACTTAAAGCGCTGGACATTGTTAATAGCTTTTTTGCTATCCACAACAAAATTGAATGATTTTTATGTAACCACCGTATTTCTACACCACTTACATCTAGCTGTAGGCAAAAGTTTCTTTCTTCACCTTCATTTCAGAGTTTAATGTGGTTACCTGACCTACGATCAACAGTGCTGCAAAATGCAGTCACTGGAAGCCATGATATCATTCTTTGATATGTACACAGCTCTTGGAAAGTACTAGTTCTTGAACTAATTAATTGGTGTAGTAAGTCTAACATGCAATGCTCTCTGGGGAAAAAAAAATATGCATATTAGCTCTCCTCCAGAAGGAAGTAAACTATTTAGTGCCAACTTTTAGGTTTACCTTGTGAGGTGGATCCATTAAGCCCACTAAGGTCCATTTAGGACCTCGGTTGGTTGTGTAGCAGGCAGGACGGCACTCAGGGAGCAAGGACTTTGCACACTCAGCAGACAGAGGACCAGAAGTGTAGGTGCAGTGGAACGAAGCAAGGATGAATGCAGAGATAGCAGAACAAAAGTTAGCCTGCTGAGTTGTAGGTATGCCGGTTTAGAGAGTTGGAGCACAAATGGTGGAGCTCACCAAACACAGGATTCTAGAGTCTTAATCCTGACACAGGTGTGTGTCTTAGTGGGTCTTAAATAGGATATGGGAGATGAAGTCACTGAGCCATGCCGGGCAACCTGCAAAACCCGACATGGAGCACAACATTGGGCAGGGGACTGAGGTGAAGGAAGCAGAGCCCGGGATATCTGGGATAGGTGTGTAACACCAACTACAGGTTGCTACCAAGTCCATGTCGAAACAAAAATATGTCTGGAAATACATAGACATACTTCTGCAGACAATGTTGCTTTGGAGCTTTTTCTACTTTTTAGTACAGTGTAGGATGCTTGTTTGCTGGGTGAGTAGCTTTGGATGCAGCCTTGCCAGGGTACTAGATGCAGCCTTGCTAGGGTACTAGATCCAAGACCTGTGTGAACGGCATAAATAGCCAAGCAGAGCCCTGTTCTGTACTAATAAGGAACATAAACTCAGAGACAGTTCAATCTATGGATGGGTGTCATTGGTTTGGCCCATATGATCTCACTGCAGAGCTGTGTGTGATTCCAAGTGCTGGGAGTAGAGCAAAGATTAGTATCGCCTAATCACACAAAATAAGCATATTATTTTTTTACCCTGTTATACTTTCTGATACTATACTATATTTTTGTGTTTACATTGAGCCTGATGAAGGTTCTGGAACTTGAAACGCTGTAGTCACATGAAAATAAATTAATAAATGTGGTGTGTCTTTATTGATCTGGAAAAAAAAACAATAAATTAGTTTTGAGACAAACCTGTTTGTTTTTTATTGAGTGCTGCTCTATCTCATTCTTTGTGTTTTGAAGCTTACTAATCAAGTGGTCTGTTGTACAAAAACATGCACACTGGCTCTATTAGTGCTTGGACTTCTATATACTGTCACTACTTGTCTTACACAGGTGAAAGCCTGCTTTTTTTAGCTATTCTGAGGTTTTCTTATTTTCCTAGTATATTGCTGCCTGCTTATAATTGGTCAAACTCATACAGGGAAAAAAGTTCACACCCCCAGTGAAAAACTCTGGTAATGCCAAGTTGTGTTATCATATATTATATCCTAAACTTTTCAAGCTAATACCTCTACAATAGAGATGAGAAATTAAGAAATAAAAACCATGGTTTACTCAGCTCTGCAGCCACTATTCCATGCATGATGTGGACAGTTTAAGCCTTGACTTTCACACAGGAGGTGTACTGTCATTACCCATAAGGACTCAACTCTAAATGCATCCCCACAGGGCTTTCTCTCATATGGTTTGGACCATCACATCCTTTTCAAGAGCAACTATGAGAGCAAGGCCCAGGAGAGGGCCAAAACGTAACAGCTGCCTCTAAACAAAAGAACTGTATTTTGTCTGCCACTTGCACGTTTTTCTAAATATCATTAAAACTTTTTGCATTGAATCTCCTGAGTGTGCTGTGAAAATTTCTATACATGAGGTAGGATAGTCATGGGGTCCAGGGCCAGTAGCATGAGGGTTTGTAATAGACAAAGGGAATAGACAAAAGCTTAGTCAATTAACAGTTCAAGGTCAAAGTAACAGGAAGATAGTGGATCAAGACAAAGGGGTAAGTCAAATGGAAGATCAAAAAAGTAAATCCTAGGTTGGCAACGGAGATCAGAATACAATTTAGAGTGCAGGGCAAGCACATGCAACCCTCTTGAGCAAAGCAACAATTGGCATAGGTCAGACAATTGTCAGAGTGCTAAATAGCCCTGTAATCACTCAGAACAGATGACACCTGGAGTAGATCCCACAGACCCAGCCAGATAGGGCGGCAGAAGTGTCAATCAATACCCTCAGATTTCGCAGCATAGCCATCCCTCACAATCCTGACGGCTCAGCCAGCCCTCAATCCCATAGAGAAGCAGAGCAGTCAATTAAGGCAGAGGTCCCCAACCTTTTTTGCACCAGGGACCGGCTATAAGGAAGACCAGTTTTCCATGGCCCGGTGGGGTGGGGGTGGGGGCGGGGCTTTGGTCATATGAGGGTGGGGTTATGGAGGGGTGGAGCTGTATGGGGAGGATGCTGGCGGGACCTCGGTGTACAGCGCTGTACATTGAGCGTCAGTGTATACAGCGCTGCTGCTCAGCAGCGCTACACACTGAACACCGGTACCGGGAGCCGCGTCACTGAAGCCAGTCTGCTGCCCCAGCACGCCGCACATAACATGTTCTGCCGGGGGCGTGTCAGTGAGGAGAGCCTGCCGCCCCACCCCGTCAGGAACACACCATGCTGTGCTGTGGAGGGCCGCGTCACTAAGACCCGCCCGACGCCCCACCCCGTCCTGCATAATGTTCTCTGCCAGGAGCTGCGAGCTGTCACGGCTATGGCAGAAAACATTATAAATCCACACAGAGCGAGCTCTGACCAGGCGCAGGGCCGCGGAGCTAGCTGTCAGCGGCGCCGCGGACCGGCTGAAAAACCCCAACGGCCCGGTCCTGGTCCGCGGACCGGCGGTTGGGGACCTCTGAATTAAGGCATCTCTCGGACACTGTGAATGGTGGAATCATGACTAGTGATGAGCGAAAGTGCTCGCCACTACTCGGTACTCGCCCGAGCATCATGGTGCTCGACAAGCTTGGCGCTCGGCGAGTATTTCCGGGAACTCGGGTTCCCTCCCTGCATGTTTGCCGCTCTTTAGAGAGCCAATGAACATGCAGGGTTTGCCTGCCATGCACTGTAATGCTGTAGCCATGTTGGTTGTGGGCATTGCAGTGATTGGCTGGCCGCACAGTGTCATCAGGTCTATATCAGACCTGGCGCCGCCATGCTCGTCACAGTCACTCCGGATCAGACAGTGTAGGGAGAGCTGCTGCTGTGTCAGGGAGAGATTTGATTGTGTATTAGGTAGTGTAGGGAGAAAAACCGTACATTACAGATATCCATCTTACCAAATAGTCCTTCTGAGGACTAATCCATCTGCAGAGATATCAGGCAGGCAGTGTATATAGCAGACTGCAGTGCATATAGCACAAGAGGCTCCATTCCTGTTCTGTCAGCTGCTGCTGTTAGATATTTCTGGAAATAGGCCCACGTCTCAGGGGCCAGGAATAATTTTTTTTGCATCTTAATCCTCATTATTTGCTTAAAAAGCAATCCAGAGAACATGGTGTTTCTGCACCATTTGCTTGTTGGCACTGCAGTATACAGCCAGGTCCTTTCCATATTACAGCGCTAAAAATCCATCTATTTAAAACTGTGTTTTCTCCGTCACAAGGATCACATATAAATTGTCAGAAAATACTGCCATTTCTGGCCTCCATTAAAAAATATTTTCAGTGTGTCAGAGAAGCAATTTACACCAGATTGCTGTTCAAAATAGTTACCTACAGGCCAGGTATTTAAAACTGTGTTTTCTCCGTCACAATACTGCCATTTCTGGACTCCATTAAAAATTTCTTGCAGTGTGTCAGTGAAGCAATTCACCGCAGTTTGCTGGTTAAACTACTTACCTACAGGCCAGGTATTTAAAACTCTGTTTTCTCTATCACACGGATCACATATAAATTTGCTCCAAACTCAGTGATTTGTAGTGAGCGTGAAAGATACAGTCCTCCATTTAAAATGGGCAAGGCACGCGGCAAGGGACGGGGAACTGGACGTGATGATAATGGTGCATGCAGAGGCCGAGGACAAGGCTGTGGGCAAGCCGAAATTGTGCCACAACAAACACCCACATCTTCTCGCCTGACCTTCCTGTCCCAATTTCTAGGGGACCGCAGCATACCACTATTGAACCCAGAGCAGTGTCAAAAGGTTGTTGGTTGGATAGTGGATAATGCTTCCAGTCACTTAGCCACCACCACCACCACCCTGTCTTCCACACGGTCAAGTCTCAGTAGCCGTGAGTCTGGACTGCATATTCCTCACCCTGATCCTCCTTCCTCCCACCATGCCGAGTACCCAGAGACAACGGATCCCACACTTGGACACTCTGAAGTGCTGTTCACTTTTCCATTTATAGATTCGGGCCTCTCACCCCGTTCACTTGAAGCGGGGCAAGAGGAGATCGCGTGTAGCGATGCCCAAATATTTGACCAGCCATGGTCACACGAAAGCGACGGTGGGAAGGTGTCACAAGAAGTGGACGATGATGAGACACAATTGCCAGAATGTCAGAAAGAGGACCAGGGTGCGGAAGTGGAAGACGAGGTGGTGGATGATATAGTAACTGACCCAACCTGGCAGGAGGACATGTAGAGCGAGGACAGCAGCACACAGGGGGAGGGAGGCAGAACACCCCAACAGGTAGGAAGAAGCAGTGTGGTGGCTGCAGACAGATGGTAGGCAACCATTCCCCGTAACACCAACACAAAGGAAGTTGCCAGTACAACTGTTAGGTCTTCCCGAGTCTGGTTGTTTTTTAAAGACTCTGCCAATAACCCTAAAAAGGCCATTTGCACCACCTGCCAGGCCATCATCAGCAGGGGTGGCAAAACGACCAGCCTGATCACCACCAGCATGATCAGGCACATGGCAGCAAAGCACCTGACTTTGTGGGCCGAACCCCAGGGTCCAGGAACAGTGTCTGCAGGTGGCACCATTGCTTCTTCCGCTGTTGTGCATGCAAGCCAATCCCCTGTCCATGGTGCATGCGAAGATGCCTCCTGCCCTGCACCTGTCGTTGCACACTCTCAAGTAGCAGCATCAGGAAGCACATCCATGTCCTTGTCCCAGCGCAGCGTTCAGTTGTCCATACCCCAGTCCTTGGAATGCAAGTGCAAATATGCAGCCAACGCCCCACAGGCCACACTACTAAATTCTCACATTTCACGACTGCTTGCGCTCAAAATGTTGCCTTTTAGGCTCGTGGAGACGGAAGCATTCCGCAACCTGATGGCTGCGGCCGTCCCTCGGTACTCGGTCCACAGCCGACACTATTTCTCGCGGTGTGCCGTCCCCGCATTACACAAGCACGTGTCCCAAATCATTAGCCGTGCTCTCAACAACTCAGTAACCGGTAAAGTCCACCTAACCACGGACACATGGACAAGTGTTTGTGGGAAGGGACAGTACATCTCACTGATGACACACTGGGTTAACATAGTGGATGCCGGGACCCAGTCGGACCTTGGGACGGAACACGTCCTCCCGCCAAGGATTGTGGGCCCTAGGTCAATCAGGGTTGCCCCCACGGTCTACAGCTCCTGTTCCTCATCCTCCTCAGCCTCCTCCTCCTCAGCCTCCATCTCCGAAATGACCACATCAGTCACAAGCTGGAAGCACTGCAGCACTGCCTCGGCCAAGCGGCAACAGGCTGTGCTGAAGCTAATATGCTTATTTGAAAAACCGCACAATGCTGAAGAGTTGTGGACAGCTCTGAAAGAGCAGGCAGATCTGTGGCTCACACCGCTGAACCTACAGCCATGCATGGTCGTGTGTGACAATTGCCGTAACCTGGTGGTGGCTCTGAGGCAAGGCGAGCTCACACACGTACTATGCCTGGCCCATGTGCTTAACCTCGTGGTTCAGCGGTTTCTCAACTCCTACCCGCAGCTTCCGGATCTGCTTGTTAAAGTACGCCGCCTGTGTGCCCATTTTAGAAAGTCAGCTACAGCTTCCGCTGCAGTGTTTCAGCAGCGTTTGCAGCTTCCGGCTCACAGACTGGTGTGTGATGTCCCCACGTGTTGGAACTCTACACTGTAGATTTTGGGAAGGATTTGTGAGCAGAAGAGGGCAGTTGTTGAGTACCAGCATCAAGAAGGCCGTCGGTATTCAGCTCAGACTCCACACATAAGACCTCACGAGTGGACATGGATGTCAGACATCTGTACCATCCTCCAAAACTTTGAGGACTCCACCAAGATGGTGAGCGGCGATGACGCCATAATTAGCGTCACCATCTCGCTTCTCTGTCTTCTGAAACGCTCTCTGCTCTCAATCAAAGAGGAGGCATTGCAGGCGGAGCACGATGAGATGCAGCAAGGAACCATACAGGGTGATTACACACAGCCAAGCCTCATCTCATCCCAACGTGGATGGGGTGACAATGAGGAAGAGGAGGAGGAAGGACAGGAGCTAGTTTCATGCACTATAGATGGTATTACCAGCACAGCTATCATACCATCTGTTCAGCGTGGATGGCCAGAGGACAGAGAGGAGGATGAGGAGGAGAGCATGGTCAGTCATCCTCTTGGTGAGGACACGGAAGTCTTGCCTGTTAGTAGTCTGGCACGCATGGACGAGTTTACGTTACGCAGCCTTTCCCATGACCCTCGCGTTCTCAAAATTTTGGATGACAGTCATTACTGGTTGGTGACACTTCTAGACCCACGCTACAAGGAGAACTTTATATCTCTTATTCCTGAGGCGGACTGGTCTACAAAAATGGGGCTGTACCAGAAGGCCCTTGTTGCGGAACTATTAAAAAAATTCCCATCTGAAAACGCTGGTGGCAGAGGTCACAATTCGTTGGACAACCAAGGAGTACAGGCGAGAGAGACGCAACTTCATTCCAGCAGAGGCAGGGGAACACTGTCAAAGTTCTGGGAGTTTTCTCAGACCCTCCCACCGGACAGGCCCTGAGGCACGGGGTACTCTCACAAAGAGTGCAAAGTTTGGGAAGATGCTGAGGGAGTACCTTGCCGACCATACCAATGTCCTCCGTGATTCCGCTGTGCCTTATAATTATTGGCTCTCTATGCCTTGGAGGTCCCGGCCTGCCCTGCCGCCAGCGTTTTATCAGAGCGGGTTTTTAGTGCCACTGGTGGAATTATAACTGATAAGCGCATCCGCTTGTCAACTGAAAATGCTGACAGGCTGACTCTTATAAAAATGAACAAGGGCTGGATTGGGGTAGACTTCTCAACACCACGAATGATAGCAGCGTAACATAAACTCAAATCCAGTGTCTTTTCTTGGGAGGTGTATTCCCATGCACCTTTTCACACCCACACATGAGTATACGCTTCCTGATTTTGGCTATTTGCTCTTGTGCTCCTCCTTCTCCTCATCCTCCACCACCATATCACCAGGGTGACCGTGGTCCGTGATGAAACACCCACATAATTTTTTTAAAGGGTGTTTACGATGCCAGTAAAAAAAAAAATGTATACAGTATGTTCATGTATACCCCCCCAGGGGTAAATGTTTGTCAGCCCATACACTTAGTGCATGGGCATTACAAGTATAGGAGGACGGCTCCTTTCTAATGGGAACATTTTTTTATGAGGCCTCTTCCAAGGGGCATTGAAGTGCCTCCAAATTTTTGGCAGCCCTTGCATTCACTGCATAGGACAACACTATGGGAGACTCTCTCGTTTCTAATGGGAATTTGTCGTTACTGTGGCCCTGCTCTGTGTGTCTTTAAATTCTTAGTGGGGTTTTTCCTAAAATTGTCAGCCGTTGGACTCACTGCATACCCTATAACTGTATAGCAGGCCCTCTCCTTTCTAATGGGAACATGTCGTATCTTGTTACTGTGGCCCTGCTCCATGTGTCTTTAAATTCTTAGTGGTGTTTTTACTAAAATTGGTCAGTCGTTGGACTCACTGCATACCCTATAACTGTATAGCAGACCCTCTCCTTTCTAATGGGAACATGTCGTACCTTGTTACTGTGGCCTTGCTCTGTGTGTCTTTAAATACTTAGTGTGGTTTTTCCCAAATTTTGGCAGCCCTTGCAGTCACAGCATGGGCATTACCACTATAGGAGGCTCGCTCCTTTATAATGGGAACATTTTTTTTACTGAGACCCTCCTCTATGTCTCTTCAAAGGGGTATTGGGTTGCGTCCAAATTTTTGGCAGCCCTTGCAGTCACTGGATACGCAATAACAGTATAGGAGACCCACTTGTTAATAATTGGAACAACAAAACATAGCCGGCTGATGGCTCTCTAACAATAGCTACGGCCGACTGCTGGCCTTTTAAGAATTGTGAGGGCCATCTGATGTTCGTAAAAAAATAGGCTTTATGACTTTCAGAGCCCCTCCATCTTAAATAAAACAGGATGTGTCTGATGATATGTCACACACCACATTGCCACATAAAGTTGTAAAATGTTAAAATGACATTTCCCGGTGAATGCATTTGTCTTAAAAAAAAACGTGAAAAAAACAAAACAATAGGATCTTTCTTTAGTATAAAAAACAGCGTCACCAATTTAACAACAATGTAATCACATTGTTCAGCTCATGCACCTCCTCCTCCATCTCCGAAATGACCACATCAGTCACAAGCTGACAGCACTGCAGCACTGCCTTGGCTAAGCGGCAACAGGCTGTGCTGAAGAAAACATGCTTAATTGACAAACCGCCCAGCGCTGCAGAGTTGTTGAAAGCTGTAACACAGCAGCCTGATCTGTGGCTCTCACCGCTGAACATACAGCCAGGCATGGTCGTGTGTGACACTGGGCGGAACCTGGTGATGGAGAAATGACAGCCGGGGTAGATACGGTTTCCCTCTATGCCAGTCCTTTCACAGAGCTAAAGAATATGGCCGTGGTGAAATACAACTCCCACTGAGAAGCTGTTTCATATTGAAAAACATTGTGCCCACCAGAGGATTTTAGTCTGAGGGCTGACCTTCCTCCCCTGCTCAAGAGCCCCATAGCAGCTCCAAAGTTAGCGCTGTCATGAACTCTCCTGAGGTTGAAGCCAAAGCACCCCAGAGGATTCTCTGGTGGAACCGTCCAACCCTGCCAAGAAGCAGTCCTGGCTAAGAAAAGTGTGTGGAAAGGTTCCCGGACACTCTATGGCTGCTTTTTTACTGAGGAGGAAACACATGCAAACATGGGGAGAACATACAAAGTCCTTGCAGATGTTGTCCTTGCTGGGATTTGAACCCTGGATCCCAGCGCTGCAAGGATTCATTGCTAACCACTGATCCAATGTGCTGCCGTTCACCCTCTAATATCTAACAGGCTGGAGAAACTTGCACCTACTGCCACTCTATCTTCAGCTCTTTTGTGAGAAAATGTATTTGGGCAGCCACTCAGTCTACCAAATAACATTCCTGAGAAGGAAATTGGGGATGGCTTCGCTACTGGTACTGGGAGCAGTGCTAATACCATGGCGTCGTACAATAGTTTGCTGGAAATATTCCAGGCTGGTAGGAGGCAAACAAATTCCCACAAAAAAGTACCAGCAGTAATGTTCAGGAACCCGCGCTTGTAGAAGACGGAGACAACACCGGGAGAAATAGTGACTGCTGGGGACAGAGTATGTGACTCGCCCCCTGGGCCGTGGGGCACTCGGAACCGGACTTCAGGGCAATGCTGGGAGTAGTAGTGGCGACCCGGTTCCGTGGCTCAGGGTGGTCAGACCAGTGGTAGTCTATGATGTGCTGTAGGTAATGTCCGACTACGCCACCCGTGGATTGCGGTCAGGGCTAACTGCCGCTGCAGTGCAGACCGCTGGGGCTGACATAAATGTGCAGCACTGAATAGTTCAACTCCCCACGGGAGGAGTATGGCCCCAGGACAGAATATATAATGGATGATGGAGGGGATGATTCCGACCGCGATAGCCAGGAAACGGAGGCCTCTTAATCAGTTCAGGGTCTTTATTAGAACAGGTAATATGACCCAGAAACAGGCCCGGCTAGGAGGGGGCCTGGACGTCTGAGAGCAAGTGGGAGGCTGGCCCTGGTCAGGGTGAGGGTGTAGGCCTACCATGCTCTCTGTGCTCCTTCTGGCTATTTCCCTCCTTGTAGTGTAACAGCCCACGTTCACGAGCTCACCGTGTCCTCTCGCCCGTATGGCTTGCAAATTGGGTCCCTTTCTACTCCCGGCCTGGTACGGCTTTGCTGGTCCCTTCTGCTGTGGCGGAGCCTCCGGGCTTCTTAGGCCAAGGAACATACAGTCCCCTGCGGACTGGTTATCTGCTGTAGGATGTGGAATCCTCACAGCCTCAGACACCAAAGTCTGGTAGATTAGTCTCTTCGTCTGCCAGGACAGGCGCACTTCGCCTCTTGTCCCTGACTTGTGGCTCTCCTACTGCCACACGTCCTCTTAGGCTGCAACACAACCGTCTGTCCCTGCTCTGGGACACCTCTCTATCCAGAGACAGGTTGTCCAGTTCTCTCTAACCCTGCCCCCAGCTCCAGCTTTTATAGGGGCAGCCTGCTCCCCCTACTGGCCTAGGACAGGAGGTGCTGCTTGCTAATGGTCCTTGACTAGAGGACCTCCCCCTTGCTCTCAGACACAGCTTTATTATATTTGTGGCATCCAGGCCAGGGTGACATATTCCCCCCTAGTAAAATTTAGTACTCCGGGACTAAACAAGAAACAAGAATAACATGCATGACCATAAAACATTAGTAGACAAACGATGCACAAGTTGAGTTCTGAAGGTCACAGTGTGGTCTGTGACCGGGTGTCCATATCACCAACACAACGGGGAGCCTTAACCAGGTGGGGGTCTGTCCTAGCCCCAAGTCCTTTACAGTCTTAGTTCATTCCTTGGTCAGGCTCCGAACGCAGTCCATACAAAGTCCCGGTTATTAAAAGTCCATAACCTTTGAGTCCGTACGGTAACTGTAAGAAACTGAAACACACAATTACCAATCATGCATGTAACTTTGCAAACATTTCAACACTTGGCAACAGGGTTATTTACACCTTTAGTGCACCTTATATTCTCCAGCGAGCGGGTATCTGCCCTTTGTGCTCCTGGTTGACCTCCTTAATCCA
Organism: Phyllobates terribilis; assembly: GCF_046119375.1. Lineage (NCBI taxonomy): Eukaryota > Metazoa > Chordata > Amphibia > Anura > Dendrobatidae > Phyllobates > Phyllobates terribilis. The sequence continues at coordinate 102,708,024 of NW_027362767.1, forward strand.
CTGTCTGGTGGTGGACCGACCTGGCTTTCCCCACTAGCGTTAGGGGTACAGCTACCAGCTGGACTTACAGGCAGGGCAGGCAGCTGTCTGCGGGTCCTTCGGCTTACCGCAGGCATGGCAGGCTCACTGTCAGCAGAGGGTTGAGTCTCCTGGGCTGCTGGTACAGGCTCTTCTGCCTCTGGAACTGCTTGCTCTTCTTCACCTTCCGGCTCTGGTGTAGGTTGTTGCTGAGCCGGTTGCAGGAAATGCACTATGGCATCTTTTATTCAAGTCCATGACTGAGGGAACTCTCCAAGAACGGTGCTGATCATTTCTTCCTTGTCCTCTGCGGGTTTAAGGTCACTTTGATCCTCTTCTGCACTACGGAGTTGCTCGGGGCACCTTTTTAGGTGGTCTCTGGAGACAGTACTAGTGGTTTCTCCTCCATCCTTGGTGATCACGCACACCTTCGAGTTGTCGTGATCAGACTGCAGTACGGTGTAGGGTTCCCTTTCCCTCTGGTCGTCCAACTTATGTAGCCTTCTCTTTCGTTTCAGGACCTGCTCACCAGGTTCTAGGGGACCAGCAGGGGCGTGTTGGTTGAAGAGTCTTTCTTGCCTTTCTCTCACCTGGGCCAGGCTCTTCTCCACACTCTCCTGTACGTTCTTGTACTACAGTCGCCTTTCCGTATCCCTGTCCGCATCCGGGGAGGTGTCCTCAGGTGTTAGGACTCCCATCTCCAGATCTAGGGGCAGCTTACCTGGTCTGGCTCGCATCAGGTAAGCCGGAGTGCAGTTTGTAGCATTCACCGGGATATGGTTGTATAAGTCTATTAGGTCCGGCAGTTTTTCTGGCCACAGGTTGCGTTCCTCCAGGGGCAACGTCTTCAGGAGATCGATGACTATATTGTTCATTTTCTCACACATCCCGTTGGTTTGTGGGTGGTAAGGCGTTGTCCGAATCTTCTTACAGCCATAGAGGTTGCAGAATTCTTGGAAGATTTCAGCTTCGAACGCTGGACCCTTGTCTGTCAGGACCTGTTCCGGATACCCGTGCGGACCGCAGAAGTATTGCTGGAAGGCTCTGGCCGCCGTTTGGGCTGTCAAGTCTTTCACCGGGACCACCACTAGAAAACGGGAATAGTGGTCCACGATTGTCAGGGCGTAGATGTATCCTGATCGGCTTGGAGCCAATTTGACGTGGTCCAGAGCTACCAGCTCAAGAGGCTGCTGGGTGACGATGGGCTTCAAGGATGTCTTCTGGCTTGTGCGGTCTTTTCTCCTTAAGTTACAAGGGCCACAGTCCCTTCACCACTTCTCTACAGCCCCTCTCATGCCGACCCAAAAGAACCGTCCTCTTAGCAGGAACTCCAGTTTCTTCCAACCAAAGTGCCCCGCTCTTTCATGGTAAGCCCCCAGGACCATAGCTGCATCCCGCCTTGGGACCACGACTTGCCAGGTCAGCTCGTGTGTCCGGTGGTTGACAAGTCTTCTGCACAGCTTGCCTTCATAGAGGAACAGCTTGCTCTTCTCTTTCCATAGCTGCTTGACTTCCTCTGGAGCATCCGGGCCTAAGCGGGCGTCTTCCTGGGTCAGCAGATCTTTCACTAGGTGGATTGCAGGGTCACTATCTTGGGTCTCGGCCCAGCTGTGGTGAGGTAGGGGATTGATCATAACAGTTGTTAAATCTTCCTCTTTCACGCGGTGGGAGTATTGAGCGGCCCCATACCGGAGAAACACGGGGAGTTCTACCTCCTCCAGCTCTTCTGGGTCTTCGTCACCTTCAGGTAAGTGAGGCATTCTCGACAGGGCGTCAGCGTTGGCATTGGTTTTGCCTGCCCGGTACTTGATCACGAAGTCATAATTGGAGAGACGGGCCATCCACCGCTGTTCCAGGGCACCAAGTCTTGCACTGTCTAGGTGTGTTAACGGGTTGTTGTCAGTGTACACCGTGAACTTTGCGGAGGCCAGGTAATGCTTGAAGCGTTCCGTTACGGCCCACACCACCGCCAAGAATTCTAGCTTGAAGGAGCTGTAATTCTCCGGGTTCCTCTCGGTGGGCCTCAGCTTCCGGCTGACGTACGCGATCACCCTTTCTCTGCCCTGTTGGTTTTGTGACAGTACGGCTCCCAGTCCCACATTACTGGCGTCTGTGTGGAGAATAAAAGGCTGGCCATAATCAGGGTAGGCCAGGATCTCATCCCCTGTGAGGGCCATCTTCAACTGGCGGAAGGACTCCTCTTCCGGTTTATCCCACTTGAAGAGTGGCTTTTGGCTTCTGGACTTAGACTGTCCTATCAGGAGGCCTGCATAGGAGCTGCCATCTTAGTGAACCCGGGGATGAACCTTCGGTAGTAGCCTACCAACCCGAGGAACGGCCTCACTTCTTTGATGTTCGAGGGGCTTGGCCAGCTCTTGATTGCCGTGACCTTGTCAGGGTCGGGGGCTACTCCTTCTGCACTTACCACGTGCCCTAGGTACTGGACCTTCGGTTTCAACAGGTGACACTTCGATGGTTTCACCTTCAGGTCATAGCCTGCCAGGGCTTCGAACACCTCAGCCAGGTGCTTTAGATGGCCCTCGTAAGTCTTCGAATAGACGATCACGTCGTCCAGGTAAAGGAGGAACGTCTCAAAGTTTCGGTGCCCTAGACAGCATTCCATCAGCCTCTGGAAGGTCCCTGGTGCATTGCAGAGCCCGAAGGGCATACAGTTAAACTCGCTCAGTCCCATCGGGGTGGTGAAGGCGGTCTTCTCCTTGTCAGCCTCTGCCACAGGAACCTGCCAGTACCCGCTAGTTAGGTCCAAAGTAGAAAAGAAGTTAGCTGATTTTAGGGCGGCTAAAGACTCCTCTATTCTAGGCAGCGGATATGCGTCTTTGTGGGTGATACGGTTGATTTGTCTATAGTCCACGCACATTCTCATGGTGCCGTCTTTCTTTTTTACCAGAACCAGGGGGGCTGCCCAGGGGCTACAGCTATCTCTAATGACCCCAGCCTCTTTCATTTCTCTTAGCATGCCCTTGGCGTTCTGATAATGTGCAGGGGGTACAGGCCTGTGTCTCTCTTTTATTGGTGGGTGGCTCCCCGTGGGGATATGGTGTTCTATCCCTTTTACTCTGCCGAAGTCTAGCGGGTGCTTACTAAAAATTCTCTCGTACTCCTGGACAACCCGGTAGACTCCTTGTTTTTGGTGCAGGGGAGTGGAGTCAGCACCCACATGGAGTTTCTGGCACCAGTCCTCCTTTTGTTTCTGGGAGCCATTACCCTCCGCCTGTGGAGATGGAGGCAAAGACTCCACGGCCCTGATAGCTTTGTGTTCGACAGCAAACGGTTTGGCAAGTGTATCGTACCTGGGTAAGTGTACCTCCCTCTCCCCAATGTTGAGAATGCGAACGGGCACCCTCCCATGACGGACATCAACCACCCCCCGGGCTGTCAAAATGGTGGGCCTGCTGTCTGAGTACACGGGTTCTACCATGGCTTGGTAGTCTCTACCTCTCAACCCGATTGCAGTCCGACACCAGATCATCATTTCACTTTTGGGAGGCATGGAAATGGGGAATGGGTCACTCATTCTTACGCTACCGATCTCACCACCAGACAGTTCTACCTGCTGCCGTCTCATCAGGGCTTTTATCTCCTTGTTGAGGACTCTCTGTTGGCTGGAACTAGCATTCACCGCCACCTGTTGTAGAATTACAATTACCTCTGAAAGACAATTTTCAATCACGTTAGTACCCCCAGTTATTTTTAGGGTGACTTTCACGACGGTCAATGTCCACAATAATCACTCCATGTGCCGGTAGTTCAACTTTACCAATTTTAATGGTCATCTCCTTGAACCCCATCTGCGGCACGCGCAAGCCATTACTGGCGATGATGCTCAAGTCACTGTCTGGATACCGTGTTATATCAGCATCAGTCCAATACTGCTTAAAAAGTACATAAGGGATAGTAGCTACTTGCGACCCGGTATCCAGCAAGGCGCTCATGGGGATACCGTCCAGCACCACGGGTAAAACCGGGCGCCCCCCAATGTACTTATTACGCCAATTGTAAGGGCCTGGTGATCTTATGCCTGGGGGTTGGCCCTCTGCCCCAGGTTGGACCCGTTTAAATTACAGTACCTGGAAATGTGTCCGGGCTGGTTGCATCGACGGCAAATGAGCTGTTCATCCTCTGCGTAGCGGTCTGTGGGCCTCCCTCGGAACGATGGGATCCTCCTCTGTCGACGCCACGGGACATCCTCCGGACTTGAAGCCAACTCGATGGGTCTTGACGGGTCCACTTGTAACGCCTGGACGGTCCTGGTCAACGCTGCAACACTCCTGGTCAGCTCCTGGACTTGGTGGTGCTGATCTTTCAACGGGGCTTGGTTCAGGGCCTGTGCGTCAGCCCCCACGGAGTCCATAGAGGAGGGCGCCGCCTCCTGGTGGTAGGTGAGAGCAGGGCGCCGGGGGTTTATAGCGCCACTGGTTGCGGGTTCACGGAGCACCCTTATGTCCCTGTCCTTAAATTGGGCAAAGGTCAGATCAGGGTTCTGAAAGAACATGAGGCGCAGCTGGGTCCTGTGGGCGTTAGACAGCAGACCTTCTATGAACTGTTCTGTTAGTAGCTTATCCGTATCCTGCACGCTGCCAGGGTCAGCTTGTTTGATGGCTCTCAAGGCTTCCTGCAAATTTAGGGCATAGTCTCTGATGCTGTCCTGTGCCCGCTGCTTACATCCATAGAACCACAATTTCAGCGGAGTTACGGGTATCAAAGGTACCTCGCAGCCGGGCCAGAATGTCCTTTACAGTCCTTTTCTCCTCAGCGGGCCATGACTTTACCTCCTTCTGGGCTGCGCCAGTTAGTTGCCCTGTCAGTATGCTAATCTTCTGTTCCTCTATCAGGGAGTAAACTTGGAACAAACTGTACAGCCTTTCCTTAAAGTCAGTTGGGGCATGGGGCTCCCCTGAATACTTGGGCAGCCAGGCCGCTCCAGGGATGTAAGGCAGGGAAAATGGCATCACCGCTGCTGCAGCTGTGCTGGTGGAAGTGGGCGCCTCCGCGTCCGACATCTTTCTCCCCCCTAGTTAAGCGTGGCCTACCTTCCGACGATCCTCTTCTGTAGGCCGCGGCTCCGCTGCTGCTGCTCCGGATGAGGACCTTGCGTCTCGTCCTGGTGACGTCAGCGTCGCTCTCTCTACCTTCCAGGACCTTGCGCAGCGTCGGTGCGTGGGGCGGAGCTTCGGCGCAGTTTGGATGTCCATGCCCCTCTTCTTACCGCGCGGCGTCCTGAAGATGGCGTCCGATGGCGGGAACTGACGGAAGATGGCGGGAGACGGCTCCGGATGGCGGGAAACCTCTTTTCAGGTGCGTGTACAGTCTTTTTCAGGCACGCAATACCCGTTTGTGGTGGGTTGGTTACAATCCTGCCGACTACGCCAAAGCTGACTCGCCCCCTGGGCCGTGGGGCACTCGGAACCGGACTTCAGGGCAATGCTGGGATTAATAGTGGCGACCCGGTTCCGTGGCTCAGGGTGGTCAGACCAGTGGTAATCTATGATGTGCTGTAGGTAATGTCCGACTACGCCACCCGTGGATTGCGGTCAGGGCTAACCGCTGCTGCAGTGCAGACCGCTGGGGCTGATATAAATGTGCAGCACTGAATAGTTCAACTCCCCACGGGAGGAGTATGGCCCCAGGGCAGAATATATAATGGATGATGGAGGGGTTGATTCTGACCGCGATAGCCAGGAAACGGAGGCCTCTTAAACAGTTCAGGGTCTTTATTAGAACAGGTAATATGACCCAGAAACAGGCCCGGCTAGGAGGGGGCCTGGATGTCTGAGAGCAAGTGGGAGGCTGGCCCTGGTCAGGGTGAGGGTGTAGGCCTACCGTGCTCTCTGTGCTCCTTCTGGCTATTTCCCTCCTTGTAGTGTAACAGCCCACGTTCCCGAGCTCACCGTGTCCTCTCACCCGTATGGCTTGCAACTTGGGTCCCTTTCTACTCCCGGCCTGGTACGGCTTTGCTGGTCCCTTCTGCTGTGGCGGAGCCTCCGGGCTTCTTAGGCCAAGGAACATACAGTCCCCTGCGGACTGGTTATCTGCTGTAGGACGTGGAATCCTCACAGCCTCCGACACCAAAGTCTGGTAGATTAGTCTCTTCGTCTGCCAGGACAGGTGCACTTCGACTCTTGTCCCTGGCTCGTGGCTCTCCTACTGCCACACGTCCTCTTAGGCTGCAACACAACCGTCTGTCCCTGCTCTGGGACACCTCTCTATCCAGAGACAGGTTGTCCAGTTCTCTCTAACCCTGCCCCCAGCTCCAGCTTTTATAGGGGCAGCCTGCTCCCTCTACTGGCCTGGGACAGGAGGTGCTGCATGCTAATGGTCCTTGACTAGAGGACCTCCCCCTTGCTCTCAGACACAGCTTTATTATATTTGTGGCATCCAGGCCAGGGTGACACATATGGACATGAGGCATGAGGCATGTGGTTGTGAAAAGCTTCCGCCTCCATGAGCCTAAAAGGCCACATTTCAAATGAAAGCAGCTTTACATGACTTCCTGTGAGAAATGACACGCAGGGTAGATGGGGTTTCCCTCTATGCCAGTCCTTTCACCGAGCTAAATACAACTGTCAGCAAAAAAGTTGTGGACTGGCTCCGTACCGTCCCTGGCCACATTCACCTGTCCACGTGTTTGTGGTTAGGCGGTCCTTCCCAGTAAGTGCACTGGGGGGGGCACGGGTAATGTTGTGGGACCCTTGCTTATGGAAGGCGGAGGCGATAATGGGAAATATAGTGGCGGCTGGGGGCCGAGTATGGACACCCGGCTGACGCCAGCATGAGGCTATGAAAAGTTTCCGCCTCCATGAGCCTAAAAGGCCACATTTCAAGTGCAAGCAGCTGTCAAAAATTTGGCAGTATATTATTTCAGCCTGTGGGTGGGTGGCTGCCTGCATACTTGCGCTTGCATTCCAAGGAATGAGGTAGGGACAACTGAACGCTGCAGTGGGACAAGGACGTGGACTGTGATTGTTGCAAGTCTGCAACGACAGGTTCATGGCGGGAGGCATCTTCGCATGCGCCAAGGATCTCTTATGATGGACTTGCATGGGGATAGTTGCAAGTCTGCATCTTCTGATGCGGCAAGGATCACTTCTGATGGGCACACTTTTAGGCAGTGACCTGGGTGTCAGAGATGCTTCCAGGGGTCTTCCCCATGCTGTTCCCATGTCTTTTCAGCACGGTCTGCATGTGTCACAGAGCACATGGCCAGATAAGGTTGTAAAATGTTAAAATGAAATTTCCTGGTGAATGCATTTGTCTTGGTTGAAAGCAATGCAAAAGTGCAAAAACGCATCAAAAACGCTACGTGTGAACATAGCCCAAGGTGTGGAGGAGTATTTTTGGTTTTTGGTTATTTATTTTGCTTTATATTCATTGTACATGTCATGGAAAGGATGTTCCTTAACTTTTTTCCCAGGAAAATCCATTTTGGTTTCGTTTTGGTATGTTTTATTGTGAGTCCGTAAAAGTGGCGTAATACCTCTGACAACGTTGTTGACATCAGTGACCTGGGGGTCAGAAATGCTTCCAGACGTCTTCCCCATGCTGTTCCCATGTCATTTGAGCACTATTCCCATCGATTTGGGCAATTTTAAGGCCCTTTTCAGACCGCCGGGGGGAGCCGCCTGAAAAATGCTCGAGTTTCCCATAGACTTACATTGGGCTCGTTGCTCGGGTCGAGCACCCGAGTATTCCAATTTGCTCAACCCGAGCATCGAGTACCCGAGCATTTTAGTACTCGCTCATCACTAATTATGACACATCTAATATATATCTGATCAACTTTGTCTTGTAACATAAAAAAGGAGTTGTCTAATTAGACACAACCCCTTTAACATAACAGCAGTAACCGCCATTAGTTGATGGTTGTGGGTCCAGCGCCCAAAACCCTGCCAGTTAATTTTGTTAGGGAACGTAGTCTTCATTATTCATATTGCCTAATACAGTGAATGAAAATTGATAATAGAAGCGGGAAAATCCCTTTAAAGTGAGTCAATATTTTCTTATTAAGCAATATGAATTTTCTTGTAAATGTATACAGCACATATGAACATGTAACCTACACTATTTATTTATTTTACTCACTTATATAGCGCCATTAATTCCACAGCGCTTCACAGACATTATAGACACTATAGATTATATAAAGTCACAGTGCATAGGGATGGTGGGTATAAGAGAAACTATTTTACTGTTTTGCTGCCTATTGAAATGGGAATCAAAAAATAGAACTAATAGAAGAAGGCAGCATAAAATAGTTTTACTAACACCACTGAACTAAACTGACGATATTCTTGAGAAATGTAAATAACATAAAATTCTTTGATTAATTTGTAAAATTTGTCTAGAGGAAGATAAGTTATCCATTGAGACTTGCTGTTCTTAAGTAACATTTTTCTTTCACCCTATAGACATGACCTCTGAAGAAAAAGTCACACAAATTGTTGCAGAATATCAATTTTTTTTCTCAAGTGTTTTCTAGAGGCTCCTAGTAAACGAGCAGAACTTGAAATGAATGAAAGCCAAAATGGGATATTGATTTTCAAAAAAAAAAATAAATCTTGAAGGCAAAGCAGTAATTTCACGGCTGTTCTTTTCTCTGAAAGAATTAGCAATAAAGCTGGAATATTAAAGCCAAGCTCTGTTAAGGGATTTTTTTTTATATCCACTGTGACATATTTCCCTAGATAAAGAAATGGAGCTGTGCTCCTCCTTTTTTGATTTTCTTTTGACATCCGAGAAAGCAAATAAAATAAAAATAATAAAAAAAAAAAAAAAAAAAGAGAGGGTTACTGTGTGGTCCGCCACTTGCCGTGCGTCGTGTGATGTTTTAGTCCTACATCAGTAGTAGAGTTATTCTGGCAGCTCCTCACGAAAATAATAAAAAAAAAGAATAATGTTTGTTAGATGTCCTGTCCATTTCATAATTTCCATGCAAATTAATGTTGCTAATTAATTGAACGTGTTATCTGTCATGTCTAGTTTCCCTTTACTTATCTTTTCTGGTCTCTTTTGATTTTGTGTTTTGGGAAATCAAGAATTTAACATATTAATTTATCAAGAGTTGATTTCTTTTTTTTTCAGTGGTTTGTAAAATCAACTAAATTTGTAATTAAAACTATGTTTCTGAACTATTGTAATAATTACTGGCAGAAATTACCACCTGTGTCTTACACAGTTTCAGAATTCAGTGTTAAAGGTGGTGTCTTATAGACTAGAGCAGTGGGCTCCAATCTGTGGGCCTAAAGACCTTACTTACTCCAAGTTTCAACATGCCCGCATCTAAGTATGAGGGCCAAGCATTTGTGAATATGTGAATATGACATGTATTGTGACTTGCAAATTAGCTAATCGACCTTGGCTTCTGGAAGTGAATACTGCTGCTCCTTATAAAAATATTAGGAAGATTCACTAAGCTTGTGTGTTATGTAGACAGCCAGGGCCATTTCTACCATGAGATGAGTTGAGCATTTTGCAGCCCTCCAGGAGCGAGATTCAGATGGTTCTCCAAACCGGTTGGCAAATTGACAGATGGTTTATAGAACGGGTAGAACAACGGTTCCCTGTTGTCTGTATTCAATTTTATCAGTGTATAATTGAAGATATAAGCTCTAGTGATGAGCGAACGTGCGCGCTACTGCTCGGTACTCGCCCGACCATCTCACTGCTCGAGATGCTGGGCGCTCTGCGAGTATTTCCGGGGTTGCTCGGCGGGAGCTCGGGTCCCCTCCCTGCACGTTTGCTGCTCTTTAGAGAGCCAATGAACATGCCTGCCACGCACTGTAATGCCATAGTCATGTTGGTTTTGGCATTAGTGATTGGCTGGCCGCAGAGCGTCATCAGGTCTATATAAGACCGGGCGCCGCCATGCTCGTCACAGTCACTCCAGAATCAGGCAGTGTAGGCAGAGATGCTGCTGAACTAGGGAAAGATTTGCTTCTTTCTAGTTAGTGTAGGTATACCATAACACATATATACAGTTATATGAAAAAGTTTGGGCACCCCTATTAATCTTAAGCTTAATGTTTTATAAAATTTGGTGTTTTTGCAACAGCTATTTCAGTTTGATATATGTAATAACTGTTGGACACAGTAATGTTTCTGCCTTGAAATGAGGTTTATTGTACTAACAGAAAATGTGCAATCTGCATTCAAACAAAATTTGACTGGTGCATAAGTATGGGCACCTCACCAGATAAGTGACATTAATATTTAGTAGATCCTCCTTTTGCAAAAATAACAGCCTCTAGTCGCTTCCTGTAGCTTTTAATGAGTTCCTGGATCCTGGATGAAGGTATTTTTTGTTATGCACACGCCCGGACTGACTGGCGTGTGCGGGTGTTGTGGTTCCACTGGACCATGGACCGGAGAGTGCCTGGAGGGGCGTGACTAAGTATCTGGCCGATCCGACCAAGGTGGCACGACGGCATACGACGCCAGTGCACCAGGGAGAAACCGGGCAGAGGGACCAGGTGCTACTCCAGGTCAAACTCCGGACACGGGGGTTGACCCACACTGGGATTACTGGAACAGGCAGGTTAGGCTGGCACAGACTGGTGGATGTAAGCAAACACGGCAGGTATGCAGATGGGTGGATACAGGCGAGTATGCAGGCAGGGAGGTACTGGCCGAAAGGACGGGCTGGAGCACAGAAAGGTTAAGACTAGAGATGAGCGTTGTTCTACTCGAACTGTTCGCCAATCTCAAATTCGAGCTGTTTTGGGCGGTGTTCGAGCCGTTCGGCGAACACGAACAATTTGAGAAAAATTCGGCTGTTCGAGGTTATGTTCGATAACTGTTCGTGCACCAAAATCATAACTGGATTTTTTCTCAGTAATGATGAAAATTAATGTTAATACGCAGTTTGAGTGTACAGCGGGGTGGGGGGAGGGGCAGGGGATGGATCTCTGCAGGAACAATGAAGATCTCCATTTTTTTTTCTCTTTCCCGCATTTGCAGTGGGGAGGTGCAATCTGTCAGCCTATCAGCAGCGCACACACGGAGCGAAGTGCTTTTTTTCACACAAGCAAGGGCATGTGTGATTGGCAGTGTATGTCACATGTCCTTGCCCTATAAGACCAAGCCATTTTCCCCGTCGCCACCATTTTCTCACTGCTGCAGCTGCGTGTTAGACGGCACCGCTGTTGCTGTGTGCGCTATACCTTGTTAATTTCCAGCCAATTTTCGCACAAATATACAGATAGCTTGGGAGTAGGGAATAGTTGTGATTGCAGTACTTTTAAGGACTAGGTTACAGCATTTCCTACGACTTTTATCAGGGAGGTCTGTGCTCTTAAATAGATAGGTTGTGGGAGTAAAGACTAATTGTAATTGGAGTCCTTTTCAGGACTAGGTTACATGAGTTCCTATCAGTTTTTGCCAGGCAGGTCTGTGCCAGTGCTGTGCAAGTTTTTTTCACAGCATTTGGCTGAATCTAGCAAAGCTAATCCTTTTTGGCCTATTGCAGAGTGTGTTAGTCAGTGGAGTAGCCTATCTGTGTTGCAAGATATAACACCTGTGTATAGAATACCAATTTTTTTACTGCACCTAGTGAAGTAAAATCTTTTGGGCATAGCATCATTCTATTAGTCCATCTATACTGACCTCCATCAGGTTGCAAACTGAATATAATTTTTTTCTGCATCTAGCTCTGAAAAAATATTTGGGCTTCTAGCAGTGTGTGGGACTTGGTCTATTAGTCCATCTATACTGACCTCCATCAGGTTGCAAATTAAAAATAATTTTTTTCTTCATTTAGCTCTGAAAAAATATTTGGGCTTCTAGCAGTGTGTGGGACTTGTTCTATTAGTCCTTCTATACGGACCTCCAGCAGGTTGCAAATTGAATATAATTTTTTTCTGCATCTAGCTCTGAAAAAATAGTTGGGCTTCTAGCGGTGTGTGGGACTTGGTCTATTAGTCCATCTATACTGACCTCCATCAGGTTGCAAATTAAAAATAATTTTTTTCTGCATCTAGCTCTGAAAAAATATTTGGGCTTCTAGCAGTGTGTGGGACTTGGTCTATTAGTCCATCTATACTGACCTCCATCAGGTTGCAAATTAAAAATAATTTTTTTCTGCATCTAGCTCTGAAAAAATATTTGGGCTTCTAGCAGTGTGTGTGACTTGGTCTATTAGTCCATCTATACTGACCTCCATCAGGTTGCAAATTAAATAATTTTTTTCTGCATCTAGCTTTGAAAAAATATTTGGGCTTCTAGCAGTGTGTGGGACTTGGTCTATTAGTCCATCTATACTGACCTCCATCAGGTTGCAAATTAAAAATAATTTTTTTCTTCATTTAGCTCTGAAAAAATATTTGGGCTTCTAGCAGTGTGTGGGACTTGTTCTATTAGTCCTTCTATACTGACCTCCAGCAGGTTGCAAATTGAATATAATTTTTTTCTGCATCTAGCTCTGAAAAAATAGTTGGGCTTCTAGCGGTGTGTGGGACTTGGTCTATTAGTCCATCTATACTGACCTCCATCAGGTTGCAAATTAAAAATATTTTTTTTCTGCATCTAGCTCTGAAAAAATATTTGGGCTTCTAGCAGTGTGTGGGACTTGGTCTATTACTCCATCTATACTGACCTCCATCAGGTTGCAAATTAAAAATAATTTTTTTCTGCATCTAGCTCTGAAAAAATATTTGGGCTTCTAGCGGTGTGTGGGACTTGGTCTATTAGTCCATCTATGCTGACCTCCATCAGGTTGCAAATTAAAAATAATTTTTTTCTGCATCTAGCTCTGAAAAAATATTTGGGCTTCTAGCAGTGTGTGGGACTTGGTCTATTAGTCCATCTATACTGACCTCCATCAGGTTGCAAATTAAAAATAATTTTTTTCTTCATTTAGCTCTGAAAAAATATTTGGGCTTCTAGCAGTGTGTGGGACTTGGTCTATTCGTCCATCTATACTGACCTCCATCAGGTTGCAAATTAAAAATAATTTTTATCTGCATCTACAGTACCTCTGAAAAAATATTTGGGCTTCTAGCAGTGTGTGGGACTATTTGTATTAGTCCATCTATACTGACCTCCATCAGGTTGCAAAGTCAAAATAATTTTTTTCTGCATCTAACCCAGCCAATAGTTTTGGCCTAATACCACAGTTTGGCCACTCAGCTCTGCTCGGTTACCATCCATTGTTTTTTTGTGCAAACAACTCCAGAGTTGTGAATTAGTTAACCACCAAAATGAGTGGAAAAAGGCCTGCTGCTGGTGGAAAGGGGAATAGGCGTGTTGGGAAGGGGAAAAAAGGTTGTGTCCGTGGGGTAGGTGTTAAAGCAACAGTAACATCTGCAGAAGAAAGACCATCTTCCAGCCAAACTAAAATGTCTACTTCTTTTAGCGGACAATGTGATAAGATCCCTTTCTTACGGCCACGCCAATCGCTACAAATTCCAGATGAGGCACAAAAACAGCAGGTGCTTCAACGGATATCAAGTGCTCCTTTAAGTGGGCTCTCCTCCACATCAACTTCAACATCACAAATACTCCAGTCCTCAAAGGTGTCACCCAAATCGCACTTGCTTCCTCACAGCTCCCAAATCTCCAGCTGCCCGTCTGAGTATGAGGTAGAACAGATGGTTGAGTCTGCAGAGCTGTTTACTCATACTATAGCCTGGGAATCAGAGGTCGACTCCAGCGCTTCTGTGAATCCAGACGAGGAAATGATCTGCACTGATGCCCAGAATCTTTATGAGTCGGATCCAGGACCAGACGCAGAAGGTTCTGACCATAATGTAGACCCTCATTCCCAAACTGTAACTCCTGTTGGTGGAGACAATGAGGAAGACGATGATAAGACTCAAATACCTGATTGGAGCGACAACTTTAGTTTTTTGTCAGGGCAGGAACAGGTTGGCTCTGAGGACGACGGGTGTGATAACGCACAGGGTGATGATGATGAGGTCGGAGATCCCACTTACTGTCAACCCACAGTCAGCCAAGAGATGAGGTCAGCAGAGGAGGTGGAGGAAGTTGCTAGTGACGACGAGGTCAGGTTGCGCCTTCCTGGACAGAGACGTAGTACTGGAAGCACGTCAACAACTGCATCCTCAAACACAACTCTGCCTCTCACCACAAGTCGTGGTGGCTCTTCAGGTCGCATGGGTGCTAAGCCTTGCATAGCCTGGGCATTTTTTCAGATCGATAAAGATGACCCAACTCGTGTTATCTGTAACATTTGTCAGCAAAAGCTAAGTAGAGGCCAAAAAATACATAGTTTGAGTACTTCATGCATGAACCGGCACATGGACATGAAGCATAAGTTGCAGTGGGAAGCTAAGTGTGCTACAATGCGGCCTAGCCGGCCGGGCCAATCACCGTCTGCCATATCTTGTGCATCCGCGGCCTCTTCATCCTCTGTGACTGGGGGGACAGCAGTCACACCTGTTTTGGGGCGCAGACCTGCCACCTCTTTACCCGCAACAGCCAGCGTGATTGGCAGGTCATCATTTTCTTTGGAGGTGGTAACACCAGCTGGTGTTGAGCGCTGTCCGACATCGATAGCACCACCTTTGGATCAAGGCAACCTAACATGTCCGCCTGCATCTTCCTCACAGACCGGCAGTTTGCCGGGGACACCCTTATCAACCCCGTCTAAGCACAATAGCCAGCCCTCGGTCCCTCAGATGTGGACAAGTAAAAGACCATTTCCTCCTAGCCATGAGAAAGCTAAGAGGTTGAATTTCACCATCTGCAAGCTCTTGGCTACAGAAATGCTGCCTTTACGCCTGGTGGACACAGAGGATTTTCGAGACCTTATGTCCGTCGCAGTGCCCCAGTACCAGATGCCCAGTCGGCACTACTTCTCAAAGAAAGGTGTGCCTGCGCTCCACCAGCATGTCGCACACAACATCACCGCTTCTTTGAGAAACTCTGTGTGTGACAGGGTGCATTTCACCACAGACACTTGGACGAGTAGGCATGGACAGGGGCGTTACATGTCGCTGACTGGGCACTGGGTAACTATGGTGACAGCAGGACAAGGGGCTGCTGTCCAAGTCTTGCCGTCCCCACGAGTTGTGCGTCAATCCTCTTTATGTCAAAGTTCCTCCACTGCTTCTGCCTCCTCAACCTCCTCTCAGTCTTCCACCTGCACCCAAAGCCTGTCTGGTCATGCCACAAGCTTTCTAACTGCGCAGAAGGGATCCTGCACACCTCCTTACTATGCTGGCAGTAGGGCTCAACGTCATCAGGCGGTTTTTACATTGAAATGTCTGGGAAATGTGAGTCACACAGCTGAGGAGTTGTGGTCAGCTCTGGAGAACCAATTTCATGAATGGTTGTCTCCACTGGACCTGAAACAAGGGAAGGCCGTGTGCGACAATGCTGCAAACCTGGGTGCGGCCCTTCGCCGGGGCAATGTCACACACGTGCCTTGTATGGCTCACGTGTTGAACCTGGTTGTCCAGCAATTTTTAGCCCACTATCCCAGACTAGATGGCCTTCTGCAGAGGGCACGGTCGCTGTGTGCTCACTTCCGCCGTTCGCATCCCGCAGCTCAGCGACTTACATCTCTACAGAAGTCGTTGGGCCTGCCACTTCACCGGCTAAAATGCGATGTGCCTACCCGGTGGAATTCAACTCTGCACATGTTGCAGCGACTGTGGCAGCACCGACAAGCCCTGGTGCAATACGTTCTGACGTATAGCCTGGGCCAACGAGATTCAGAGGTGGGGCAAATCACGCTGGAGGAGTGGTCTCAGATCAGGGACCTATGCACCCTTCTGCACAGTTTTGAAATGGCGACGAAGATGTTTAGTGCTGACGATGCCATTATCAGCATGACTATTCCGGTGATTTACATGCTGGAGCACATGTTAAACAGAATTCGGAGTCAGGTGGTGGCACAAGAGGAGGTGGAGGAAGTAGAGGAGGAGGAGTTGTATGCGGAAGGGCTAACATCTGCAAGGTCCAGACGGTCGGCAGCACCAAGGCGGCAGGCATGTGAGGGTGGGGGAGATGGTTTTACCAGGGCGCATGGTAGCAGCCAAACTAGTGAGGAAGGTGCAGGAGCCCAGGAAGAAGTGGAGGACGAACTGATGGAAGACTCATCAGATGAGGGAGACCTTGATCACATTTCTGTTGTGCGAGGTTGGGGGGAGAGGACAGAGGAAGGAAGCATGATTGTTACCTCGCCACCAACACAACAGGGACTTGGTGCTCCTGGATGCGCAACACACATGAGTGCCTTCTTGCTGCACTACCTGCAACATGACCCTCGAATTGTGAGAATTAGAAATAATCCTGACTACTGGGTTGCCACACTGTTAGATCCCCGGTACAAAAGTAAATTTGCAGAAATTATTCCTGCCATAGAAAGGGATGCACGCATGCAGGAGTATCAGCAGAGACTGTTGCAGAATCTTACATGTGCTTTTCCACAAAATACCAGTGGTGCACGTAGTGAATCTCACAGTTCCAACTTGCAAACCGTGGGACCGTCAAGTGTTCAGCACTCAAACCGTAACAGAACCACAGTATCTGCTGGTAACATCAATTTTGCGGAATCATTTCACCACTTTTTTAGCCCATCCTTTGCAAGGCCACAGGAGACAAGAAGTCTGACACATAGTCAACGCCTAGAGACGATGGTACAGGAGTATCTCCAAGTAAACATTGAAGCCACGACTGTGTCACTGGACCCTTGCTCTTTTTGGGCTTCCAATCTGGATAAATGGCCGGAGCTAGCCACTTACGCCTTGGAGATCTTGTCATGCCCCGCACCCAGCGTTCTGTCTGAACGTGTGTTCAGCGCTGCTGGTGGTGTGCTGACAGATAAGCGCACGCGGCTCTCCACTGATAATGTAGACAGACTCACGTTCATAAAGATGAACAAATCATGGATCCGAAACGACTTTTTTACCCCTGTGTCATCCTGGGGAGAGTAAAAGCTTGATGATTGGTTAAAATCACCCTACCAACCGTTTTAAGCTTTCAAATTACTAATCATGTTTATCTGTATCTTGACTGGAAAATAATTTGGGCTTTGTAGCAGTGTGCAGCACTGATCCTATTAGGCCATCTATACTAAAGCTTCACCAGATTTAAAATTAAAAATAATTTTTAGCTGCATCTAGCCCGGAAAATAATTTTGGGGCTCCGAGATGCGCAAGACACATAAGTGCCTTCTTGCTGCACTACCTGCAGCATGACCCTCATATTGTCAGAATTCGAAGTAATCATGACTACTGGGTTGCCACACTCTTAGATCCCCCAAACTTTTCGATCAACCTTTTCATTTTAATAAAGACCAAAAAAATGGTCATTTTTGAAATTATAAGCATTAGCAGGTTGTTAGAAACTGAAATCAAACAGTTTTCAACTCAAAACTTTATTCTAGGTGATGTTATATTTTCACATAGGACCCCTTGTTCGAAAGGAGCTTCTGAACTCTCTCGTCCATTGAATTTGTCAGGTTTTGGATGGTTTCTGCTTCAATTGTTTTGCATGAGGACAGAATACCCTCCCAGAGCTGTTGCTTAGATGTGAACTGCCTCCCGCCATCATAGACACTCCTTTTAATGATGCTCCAAAGGTTCTGAATGGGGTAGAGGTCAGGGGAGCATGGGGGTCACACCATAAGTTTGTCCCCTTTTATGCCCATATCAGCCAGAGATGCAGATGTTTTATGTGCAGCATGAGATGGTGCATTATCATGCAGAAAAATGATCTTGCTGTGAAATACAAGGTTCTTCTTCTTGAACCATGGCAGGAAGTGCTGTTTGAGAAAATCCACATACATTATGGAGTTCATCTTTAGCGCCTTCAGGGATCCTAAAGGGGCCGACAATCTCTCTCCCCATGATTCCAGCCCAAAACATTACTCCACCTCCTCCTTGTTGGCGCTGTAGCCGTGTTTGCGTGGGGTGTCCATCAACCAGCCATCCTCCACTCCATCCATCTGGACCATCGAGCGCTGCACGGCACTCATCCGTGAACAAAACAGTTTTGAAATCAGTCTTCATGTAATGTTTGGCCCACTGGAGCCGTTTCTGCTTGTGTGAAGTGGATAGAGGAGGTCGACAGGATGGCGCATGCACAGCTGCAAACCTCTGAAGGACCCTGCATCTTGTTGTTCGGGGGACGTTGGAGGCACAAGCAGCTTCAAAAACTTGTCTGCTGCTATGACAAGGCTTTTTTGCCGCTGCTCTTTCAACCTGACGTAATTGCCTGTAGGAAAGAGTCCTCAATTTGCCCTTATCAGCACGCACACGTGTGTACTGTGAATCAGCTACATACTTCTTGATTGCCAAGACACTTCATCCTGATCATCGCACAATGTTGATTGTAGTCATGCCTTGACCTAAACACTCCACAATTTGTTGCTTCTCAGCAGCCGACACATCCTTTTTCTTTCCCATTTTGGCAGAAAATGTAGGCTGCTTAATAATGTGAGAGAGCCTTCTTAAGTAGTCTTGCCTTTCATTGGACACACCTGCCAAACTAATTAGCACAGGTGTCTGCAATTGCTTACAGTGATATAAAGAGCCCTGACACACATCACCATCAATGAGTTTAACTGACAAACAAACAAATTCTTCCCTTATCACTCCTAAACACTTTTTGTATAATAATTTGGAACGCAGTGTACATGTGCTTTTCCACAAAACACCAGTGGTTCACGTAGTGAATCTTACAGTTCTAACTTGCCAACCGTGGTCTGTATGGAGTTGTTCAATAAAGGGCCCAAAATTAAGATAACATAGATGGGAGAGGTCTCTATGAATAGGAATTCCTAAGTATTTGATACCCTGTGAGGGCCAGGCAAAGGAAAAGTTGGACTGGATGGAATCCTATATGGATTTGGGGAGGGAGACATCGAGGGCCTCAGACTTCGCTGCATTGATTTTAAAATTTTACCATGTAACAAAGTGATCTATTTCAGCCATAACAGCATGGATGGATATATGTGATTGAGTGATATATACTAGGACATCATCAGCAAATAGAGAGCACTTGTACTCGGTGCCTCCCACCTCAATCCACCTAATATTGGGGTTATGGCGAATTGATGAGAGCAGGTGCTCCGTCACTAGGATGTATAAGAGAGGGGACAGAGGACATCACTGCCTTGTCCCATTGGTGATTGTGAAAGGTGATGAAAATGTTCTGACGCACCCCCTGGGCCTTGGGACACCCGGAGCCGGACCCTTTTTGGTGGATGCTGGTGGTTGTAGTCTTCGTGGCGGCGACCCAGTTCCGTGGCTCAGGGCGGTCAAACCAGTGGCGGAACTATTTATGTGGTTTTCATGTTTAAATGTCCGACTACGCCACCCGTGGATTGCGGTCAGAGTGAACCGCCGCTACAGGGCAGACCACTGAGGCTGGTGTTGTGGGTGCAGCAGAGCGTAGCATAACTCCCCACGGGAGGAGTATAGCCTCAGGGCAGTGTATGCGGAGGATGGGGGTGATGGTGCAGGGCAGCAGCAGTAACGACACGGAGTCAGTGATGCAGTTCAGGGCAGGGCCTTTACTCACAGTTCTTATTATCCAGACCACGTCTGCAGGTAACGGCTGCCCACGTCGTACTGTGCTCACCAGGTGAGAGGCTCAGACAACTCCCAGATAACTTTGGAGCACTTCACAGGACCCCCTTTGTGTGTTCTTTGTCTGGCCTTTCTTACCAACACTTCTGTCCGGCTGCCTCGGGCCTCCTCTTGGTAAACTTGGCGCCAGTTTCCCTGACCCTATGTGGTGCCTTCCTAGCGGGTGTAGCGAGGGGCTGCGCCACATAAAATGTCAGAGCCTCCGGTTTCTAGCTGAGGGTCGTTTCCTGCCTCCACTAGTTCGGGGACCGGTCTCCCCCTTTGGCCTGACCCCTCCACGCAGGTGGATTCGGGCGTGCGGTGGCGACTCGCCCGTCCGCACCCCTGGGATCCCTTGATTCCTCGTTCCTGGAGCCTTCTCCGCTCCTCTTCCTTCCTTCTCCCTCTTCCAGGCCTGGGCCTCTGTTACTAGGCCCGCCTCCGGAGCAGAGCTCTTGCAGAGCCCCTGCTCCCTGCCACTTCTGCTCAGACTTCTCTGCACTGAACTAAGATGGTGCCCACCTTTTATACTCCCTTCTCAATGCACCCAGGAACTGCTTCCTCCCTGCTCCTGCACTACAGGGTTCCCCTTCCTCAGTGTTCCCTCCCCCCACTCCAGCCAGGGACAGGGACTGTCGTGCCCATCTCAGGGGCATATTGGTCGCCCTGCCCCACGGCAATGTGGTGTAATGCATGCAGGTGTCGGGTCCTGATCCACACTCCATCCTTACCTGAGAGTGAGATATCACACCTCTGGGTGAGGTGCAATACGTCTGTAGCAACCGAGCCCTCAGGGTGCTACAGTTCCATTTATCTTCAGCCTAGGTGACGTATTGCGATACAGGGCCGTGATTTTGGCTATAAAAGGGTCCCCTAGACCCCTACCCCAAGCTTTTTAAGAGAATCATATATGGCGTGCCAGGAGACTCTATGGAATGCTTTCTCAGCATCCAACGAGAGTATCTAATTACAAATTTTTAACTGCATCTAGCCCAGGAAATACTTTGTGCCTAGTAGCAGTGTCTGCTAGTGAGCGGATTATCCCGGCTGTTAAGCAAGCTGCACCACCTGTAGTTTGGACACTTAATTTTTTCAAAGGAAATGCTTCGGGACCATGGGATACTTAGTGAAGAGCATCAGGAGGCACCCCAAGGCATAGGGGCTGGGACTGGCAGTAGGATGCCTTGCGGTGGACAGCTGAGCTCGATCCTTATAAAAGCTTTTTAACTGCAGCAGCTTTAGTGGACGCTACTGGAGCTGGAATTACCGCGGCTGCTGGCATGAGACTTGCCCTCCAATAGATCCTTGTAAATGGATTTAAAGTGTATTCATTCAAATTAGAGAGACAATTTAAATTAAAAAGCTTAGAGCTGCCTCCACCACAGGGGGGCTCGCTCGACCCACCAGCGGACAGGCACCAGTATTGGGAGAGGGGGGCTGGCCGTCAGGGTTCACCGCGGCTCTGGCACAAACCCGGCGACACGGAGGTGGCACGGGCAGGAGCGGACTGGCCGTGTCGGCTTCTCACTTTT
Organism: Phyllobates terribilis; assembly: GCF_046119375.1. Taxonomy (NCBI): domain Eukaryota; kingdom Metazoa; phylum Chordata; class Amphibia; order Anura; family Dendrobatidae; genus Phyllobates; species Phyllobates terribilis. The sequence goes on from NW_027362767.1 coordinate 102,729,124, forward strand.
GGGATTTTAGAAGGGCATGACATGCCTATATCTGTGTTTCCCCCTCCTTTTACTCCTCCACCTATTTTATTTTCGCATGACTATATGTACTTGTCACTTTTCCATGTGTTAGTTATGTCTTCTGAGCAGTTTGTCAGCTTTTGGACACCTTTGAAGGTGTTTTCTATGTGTTTCTATGTGTTTTTGTTTGCCTGCCATTGGTTTTAACGGTGTTCGAAGGTGTTCGACGAACAGTTCGACGAACAGTTCGGCGAACACACGGGTGTTCGACGAACCGAACCGAACTCGAACACTACGGGGGTGGCTCAACACTAGTTAAGACCCAGTACAGACTGGGTCACAGAACCGCAGATGCGGTAGACAACCACAGCAGAGAGGGAACGCCCGAAGCGGTGGGCAAGAACAGAGCAGGACGGGGCTGCAGGAGCAGCGAGCACAAGCAGGGCAGGACAGGACTGCCGGAGCAGCGGGCAGAAGCAGGGCAGGACAGGACTGCCGGAGCAGCGGGCAGAAGCAGGGCAGGACAGGACTGCCGGAGCAGTGAGCAAAAGGGTCAGAGCGGAGCAAGGCTGCCGGAGCAGTGAGCAAAAGGGTCAGAGCGGAGCAAGGCTGCCGGAGCAGTGAGCAAGGAGTCAGAGCAGGACGGACAGGGCTCTGTTCACACGGAACAGACAGGAAGGGAAAGGCAGAGCCAGATACCCACAGGGTATTTGCAGTGAAGTAGCAAGTGGACCACAAACTCACAAACGGGAGTACAGAGACAACAAGCAGGAGTTAGGTACGAGTTCAGACTCTGCAGAAAAAGGAAAGGAACGGACATAGAGGCAAAACAGGTAAAGGATAGGAGAGAGTTCAGACTGGAACTGAGTGTACGGAAGAGACCGACACTGCAGCGGGATACAGGAGCGGGTCTGGGAATACGGCCCCCAGAGAGGCGGGACGAACAGGCAAGGAGCGTGTTCAGACAGGACAGACAAGATACAGGAACGGATATAGGTAATCGGCCCCTAGAAGGCGGGAGGAACAGGCTAGGAGCGTGTTCAGACAGGCCTGGAAATACAGCCTCCAGGAAAGGCAGCAGGCAAGAGTACACAGACAGGACTCAGTTCAGACACGGGAACTGATACCGCAAGGCAGGAGACATAGGACTCAGTTCAGACACGGGAACTGATACTGCAAGACAGGAGAAATAGACAGGACTCAGTTCAGACAGGAACAGATACCGCAAGGCAGGGACACAAACAGGACTCTGTTCAGACGGGAACAGATACCGCAAGGCAGAGACACAAACAGGACTCTGTTCAGACGGGAACAGATACCGCAAGGCACAGACAGGCAGATCTAGGAATACGGCCCCTAGAAGGCGAAAGAACAGGCAAGAAGCGTGTTCACAAGAACAGACCACAGTTCAGACACAGAACTGGAAAACAGGCAGGAAAACAGGATAGGACCTGGCATGTCAGAGACAAAAAGCCGACTGACAGGACACAATGCTCAGGCGCCATCTTGAGGAAGAAGGTGGTATAAATACCCAAAGATGGACAGCAATAGGCTGAAGGTGCAACAGGGGCGTGTCCGCAGCAGGTACAAGAAACAGGAAGTTCAGCGGGCGTCGCCCTATGCAGCCAAAACAGACAAACAGACAGCAAGGAGGGAAGCCAGAGAGACATTCTGGACTGGAGATCAAGTGCGCGCTCTTGCACAGTGGGAGATGGACCACCATGCAAGGACGCCGCCAGGTATGTTACATTTTTGACCATTCCTCTTTACAAAACAATTCCAGTTCAGTTAAGTTTGATGGTCGCCGAGCATGGACAGCCCTCTTCAAATGATCCCACAGATGTCCAATGATATTCAGGTCTGGGGACTGGGATGGCCATTCCAGAACATTGTAATTGTTCCTCTGCATGAATGCCTGAGTAGATTTGGAGCGGTGTTTTGGATCATTGTCTTGCTGAAGGAACCATCCCCTGCGTAACTTCATCTTTATCACTGATTCTTGAACATTATTGTCAAGAATCTGCTGATACTGAGTGGAATCCATGCGTCCCTCAACTTTAGCAAGATTCCCGGTGCCGGCATTGGCCACACAGCCCCAAAGCATGATGGAACCTCCACCAAATTTTACTGTGGGTAGCAAGTGTTTTTCTTGGAATGCTGTGTTTTTTTGCCGCCATGCATAACGCCTTTTTGTATGACCAAACAACTCAATCTTGGTTTCATCAGTCCACAGGACCTTCTTCCTAAAAGAAATTGGCTTCTCCAAATGTGCTTTTGCATACCTCAGCCGACTCTGTTTGTGGCGTGCTTGCAGAAACGGCTTCTTTCGCATCAGTCTCTCATACAGCTTCTCCTTGTGCAAAGTGCGTTGTATAGTTGACCGATGTACAGTGACACCATCTGCAGCAAGTTGATGCTACAGCTCTCTGGAGGTGGTCCGAGGATTGTCCTTGACTGATCTCACCATTCTTCTTCTCTGCCTTTCTGATGTTTTTCTTGGCCTGCCACTTTTGGCCTTAACAAGAACTGTCCCTGTGTTCTTCCATTTCCTAACTATGTTCCTTACAGTGGAAACTGACAGGTTAAATCTCTGAGACAGCTTTTTTTATCCTTCCCCTGAACAACTATGTTGAATAATCTTTGTTTTCAGATCATTTGACAGTTGTTTTGAGGAGCCCATGATGCCACTCTTCAGAGGAGATTCAAACAGGAGAACAACTTGCAAGTGGCCACTTTAAGTAGCTTTTCTCATGATTGCATACACCTGGCTATGAAGTTCAAAGCTCAATGAGGTTACAAAACCAAAAAAAGTGCTTTAGTAAGTCAGTAAAAAGAAGGTAGGAGTATTTAAAACAAGAAAATGATAAGGGTGCCCATACTTATGCACCTGTCAAATTTTGTTTGAATGCAGATTGCACATTTTCTGTTAGTACAATAAACCTCATTTCAAGGCAGAAACATTACTGTGTCCAACAGTTATTACATATATCAAACTGAAATAGCTTTTGCAAAAACACCAATTTTTATAAAACATTAAGCTTAAGATTAATAGGGGTGCCAAAACTTTTTCATATAACTGTATATATATCCATCTGAACTAACAGTCCTTCTGAGGACTAATCCAGCTGCATCTATTCAGTGGTGACAGCAGGAGTTAGGCAGGCAGGCAGTGTATATGGCAGACTGCAGTGCATATAGCAAGAGGGTCCATTGATCGTCCTGTTAGTCTAGGTATTCCACAACATATATATATATATATATATATATATATATATATATATATATAAGCACAGACCAAAAGTTTGGACACACCTTCTCATTTAAAGATTTTTCTGTATTTTCATAACTATGAAAATTGTACATTCCAACTGAAGGCATCAAAACTATGAATTAACACATGTGGAATTATATACTTAACAAAAAAGTGTGAAAGAATTGAAAATATGTCTTATATTCTAGGTACTTCAAAGTAGCCACCTTTTGCTTTGATGACTGCTTTGCACACTCTTGGCATTCTCTTGATGAGCTTCAAGAGGTAGTCAACGGAAATGGTCTTCCAACAATCTTGATGGAGTTCCCAGAGATGCTTAGCACTTGTTGGCCCTTTTGCTTTCAATCTGCGGTCCAGCTCACCCCAAACCATCTCGAATGGTTTCAGGTCTGGTGACTGTGGAGACCAGGTCATCTGGCGTAGCACCCCATCACTCTCCTTCTTGGTCAAATAGCCCTTACACAGCCTGGAGGTGTGTTTGGGGTCATTGTCCTGTTGAAAAATAAATGATGGTCCAACTAAATGCAAACCGGATGGAATAGCATGCCGCTGCAAAATGCTGTGGTAGCCATGCTGGTTCAGTATGCCTTCAATTTTGAATAAATCCCCAACAGTGTCACCAGCAAAGCACCCCCACACCATCATACCTACTCTTCCATGCTTCACGGTGGGAACCAGGCATGTAGAGTCCATCCGTTCACCTTTTCTGCGTCGCACAAAGACACGGTGTTTGGAGCCAAAGATCTCAAATTTGCACTCATCAGACCAAAGCACAGATTTCCACTGGTCTAACGTCCATTCCTTGTGTTCTTTAGCCCAAGCAAGTCTTTCTGCGTGTTGCTTGTTCTTAGCAGTGGTTTCCTAGCAGCTATTTTACCATGAAGGCCTGCTGCACAAAGTCTCCTCTTAACAGTTGTCGAAGAGATGTGTCTGCTGCTAAAACTCTATGTGGCATTGACCTGGTCTCTAATCTGAGCTGCTGTTAACCTGCAATTTCTGAGGCTGGTGACTCGGATAAACTTATCCTCAGAAGCAGAGGTGACTCTTGGTCTTCCTTTCCTGGGGCGGTCCTCATGTGAGCCAGTTTCTTTGTAGCGCTTGATGGTTTTTGCAACTGCACTTGGGAACACTTTCAAAGTTTTCCCAAATTTTCAGACTGACTGACCTTCATTTCTTAAAGTAATGATGGCCACTCGTTTTTCTTTACTTAGCTGCTTTTTTCTTGCCATAATACAAATTCTAACAGTCTATTCAGTAGGACTATCAGCTGTGTATCCACAAGACTTCTGCACAACACAACTGATGGTCCCAACCCCATTTATAAGGCAAGAAATCCCACTTATTAAACCTGACAGGGCACACCTGTGAAGTGAAAACCATTTCCGGTGACTACCTCTTGAAGCTCATCAAGAGAATGCCAAGAGTGTGCAAAGCAGTCATCAAAGCAAAAGGTGGCTACTTTGAAGAACCTAGAATATAAGACATATTTTCAGTTGTTTCACACTTTTTTGTTAAGTATATAATTCCACATGTGTTAATTCATAGTTTTGATGCCTTTAGTGTGAATGTACAATTTTCATAGTAATGAAAACACAGAAAAAACTTTAAATGAGAAGGTGTGTCCAAACTTTTGGTCTGTACTATATATATATATATACACACACACACACACACACACACACACACACACACACACACACACACACACACACACACACACACACACACACACACACAGGTGCATCTCACTAAATTAGAATATCATCAAAAAGCTAATTTATTTCAGTTCTTCAATACAAAAAGTGAAACTCATATTATATAGAGTCATTACAAACAGAGTGATCTATTTCAAGAGTTTTTTTCTGTTAATGTTGATGATTATGGCTTACAGCCAATGAAAACACAACAGTCATTATCTCAGTAAATTAGAATTCTTTATAACAGCTTGAAAAATTATTTTAAAATCCGAAATGTTGGCCTACTGAAATGTATGCTCAGTAAAAGCTGATGGTGTGTGCAGCAAGGTGATGTGACTCCCCACAGAAAGAGTGGAGCTTCAGGGCAGTGTGTATGAATGATGGTGGTGATAGTGCCGGGATCAGTAATGATAACACAAAGTCGTTGCAGTGCAGTCCTAGTGTCCTTACTGGTGGCAATTATATAGGCCCCAACGGGAGTACTTGCTAGGGATGAGGGCCTGGTCAGTCTGGGAGCAATCCTAGAATCCTCCTGGCCAGGTGGAGTTGTAGGCCTGCCGTTCTGACTGTACTCTTTGGCTATCCCTCTTATAGTCGTGTGGTAGCCCACGTCCCTGAGTGTAACGTGCTGTGCTCACCCGTATGGCTGGCGACTCGGACCTTGTGTATTCCTCGCTCCTCTGTGGCGGTACAGGTCCTTTCGTGTGGCTGAGCCTCCAGGCTTCTGTTGGGCCAGGAGACCTACAATCTCCTGCCGTGCGGTTTCTGCTGCTGGATATACAATCCCCACAGCCTCGGACTCCGGTGTCCAGTTCTCTGGATGTACTTTGGCTAGGACGAGCTCTGCCAGCTCCAGTCCTCAGCTCCTTGCTCCTTCGTGTCCTACTTGACTCCCGACTAGACTCTGACTAACCTAACCCCGCCTCCAGACCCAGTTATAAAGGGCAGGATCCTCCCCTTTCTGGTCTGCAGCAGGAGGTGTTGTATGTAATGTATTCCTGACCAGGAAACTCCTGTTTTGCTCCCAGACATGATATTACTACCACTGTGGCAACCAGACCCTCTGGGGTGCCACATTCCCCCCTAGTAAATTTCAGTACTCCGGGACTGAACATATTTTGCAAAAATGTAACAGATAACAATACATGAACATATTTGCAGGCATTACTGTCTTTTTAGGTCACGGTATCATCTGTAACCAGGTGTCCATTCCACTGAAGAAGATGTGGTTTGAGGGACCCATCCCAAACCCTCAACGTAGACCCTGGGGTGGCTATAGGGCATTAATGATCTGGATGTTGGACCACGTCTTCAGCCACCTCCACGGGTTTTTGTTCTGTGGTCTGTCACAAGGGGGGCACTTTTACAAGTGCAACTATTTAAAGGACAGTTTTTGGGCTGCTCATAGTCCTCAGCCACCGAGTCTTTTATATATATATATATATATACCCCTACGGGTAACTAAATGCAACAGGAAAAGTGTCCAAGTCACCTAAATTGTCCATTGTAAGGCAAAACACATCAATAATTAAATACGTGAAAATCGCACAAAATAATATACCCCCAGGGGCAACTATTTATACTATTGGTATTTCTACTTATTCACTGAACCTGACAGGGGCCTGGCCTTTGGTGCTTTGTGTTGATCTGCGTAGTACGGGAGTGTGGATGGTATCTATTTCTGCACTATCTGCTACCCTGTCATCCTACGTGTGAGTAGATTGTAAAACTGCCTTAACCTCTCCATGGAAATGACAAGTGTACCATTGGCTGGGCCTTCTTGCTGTGGAGGGTCTACTGGCGTGGGTACGACAGGTTCACTGTTAGCAGAGGGTAGATTCTCCGGGTCTGCTGTTGATGAAACTTCTGCCTCCGGGGCCAACTGTTCTTCCAACTCTTCTGGGACTTCTGCAGCTTCCTGGAGGGCTGGTTGGAGAAAGGTGAGGACTGGCACAACAATTGCATTGTTCACTCGCGTCCACGACCGTGGAAATTCTCCGAGTACCGTGCTGACCATTTCTTCCACTTCCTCTGCGGGTTGAGGGATATCTTGGTCTTCTTTAGCATGTTGCAGCTGCTCGGGACATTTCTTCAGGTGGCCTCTGGAAACTGTTGCTGTTGTCTCACCTCCGTCCTTACTTATGAGGCACACCTTGGTGTTATCATGGTTTGAGGGTAGAACGGTGTACGGCTCTTCCTCCCATTGGTGATCCCATTTGTGGAGTCGCCTTTTCCTCTTTAGGACTTGCTCTCCAGGTGACAAGGGGGCAGCAGGTGCATGTTGATTGTAAGTCTTCTCTTGCCTTTCTCTTGCTTGCGACAGACTTCTTTCAACACTTTCCTGTACCTTGCGGTATTGCTGTTGCCATTCAGTATCCCAATCTGCATCTGGTGAGTCGTCCTCTGGCATCAGAACTCCCATATCCAGATCGATGGGCAGCTTACCAGGTCTCGCTCTCATCAGGTAAGCTGGTGTGCAGTTGGTGGAATTCACTGGGATGTGCTTGTAGAGGTCCACCAGGTCCGGCAACTTTTCTGGCCACAGGCTGCGTTCCTCCAGGGGCAACGTCTTCAGTAGGTCTATCACCACCTGATTCATCTTTTCACACATCCCGCTGGTCTGGGGATGATAAGGCGTTGTACGGATCTTCTTGCAGCCGTACAGGTTGCAGAATTCCTGGAATACCTCCGCTTCGAAGGCCGGACCTTGGTCAGTTAGCACACGTTCTGGGTAACCATGCGGGCGGCAGAAGTGCTGCTGGAAAGCTCTGGCTGCTGTCTGAGCCATTTGATCTTTGACTGGCACTACTACCAGGAACCGGGAGTAGTGGTCTACGATGGTGAGGGTGTAGACATAGCCTGACCTGCTTGGGGATAGCTTCACATGGTCCAGGGCTATCAGTTCGAGTGGCTGCTTGGTGATGATGGGCTGCAGGGGAGCCCTCTGGCTGTCACAGTCTTTTCTTCTCAGGTTGCATGGTCCGCATTCTCGACACCACCTCTCGATTGCTTTCCTCATGCCAGCCCAATAGAACCGTTCACGTAGCAGGACTTCCAGCTTCTTCCATCCGAAGTGTCCTGCTCCATCGTGGTACGCTTCCAAGACCATTGACGCATCCCGCCTCGGGACTACCACCTGCCAGACCAGCTCATGTGTCCGGGAGTTGATGGCTCTTCGACTCAGCTTCCCTTCATAGATGAACAGCTTGCCTTTTTCTTTCCACAGCTGCTTGGTCTCCTCAGGAGCATCTGGATCAGGGTGTGCATCAGCTCGGGTCAGCAACTCTTTGACTAGGCGGACAGCCGGGTCACTGTCTTTTGTTTCTGCCCATCCATGGTGGGGCAATGGATTAAATGTGGCCTCTCTGTTGGCAGAGCACCTGTTCTTCACACAATGGGAGCACTGCTTTATCCCATGGCGGTGGAAAGCGGGGATCTCTATCTCTTCCAGCTCCTCGGGGTCTTCTCCCCCGTCTGGCAAGTTAGGCATTCTGGACAGCGCATCTGCGTTTGCATTCTTGTGCCCAGCCCGGTACTTGATGGTGAATTCGTAATTAGACAGTCGGGCCATCCATCTTTGTTCCAGGGCACAAAGTTTTGCAGTGTCCAGGTGTGTCAGCGGGTTATTATCCGTGAAGACGGTGAATTTGGAGGAGGCGAGATAATGCTTGAAGCGCTCTTTCACGGCCCAGACTACGGCGAGGAACTCCAACTTGAAGGAGCTGTAGTTTTCTGGGTTCCTTTCTGTGGGCTGGAGCTTCCTGCTGGCGTAGGCTATTACCCTTTCTCTGCCTTGCTGGATCTGGAACAGCACCGCTCCCAGTCCCACGTTGCTCGCGTCCGTGTGAAGGATGAAGGGCTGTCCATAATCAGGGTAGGCCAGGACCTCGTCTCCTGTGAGAGTCATCTTCAGCCTGGTGAAGGACTCATCTTCCAGCTTGTCCCATTTGAATGGTGGTTTCTGGTTCTTGGCCTTTCTTGACTGGCATATCAGGAGGTCCTGCATGGGTGCCGCCATCTTGGTGAAGCCTGGTATAAACCTTCGGTAGTAGCCTACCAAGCCGAGGAACTGACGCATTTCTTTAATGGTGGAAGGTCTCGGCCAGTCCTTGATTACGGTGATCTTGTCGGGGTCTGGTGCTACACCGTCAGCGCTTACCACATGTCCTAAGTACTGTACTTTGGGCTTCAGCAGGTGGCACTTTGATGGCTTCACCTTCAGGCCAAAGCCAGCCAGGGCTTCAAACACTTCCGCCAGGTGCTCCAGATGATCCTCATATGTCTTGGAGTATACTATGACGTCATCCAGGTACAGGAGGACTGTCTCGAAATTCTTATGTCCTAGACAGCACTCCAACAACCGCTGGAAGGTTCCTGGGGTGTTGCAGAGCCCGGATGGCATGCAGTTGAACTCGCTGAAGCCCATCGGGGTGGTGAATGCTGTCTTTTCCTTATCCGCCTCTGCTATAGGAACCTGCCAATACCCACTAGTAAGATCCAAAGTAGAGAAATAATTAGCAGATTTTAATGCAGCTAGTGACTCCTCTATCCTGGGTAGCGGGTATGCATCTTTATGAGTTATGCGGTTAATTTGCCTGTAGTCTACGCACATTCTCATTGTGCCATCTTTTTTTTACAAGAACTAATGGAGCTGCCCAGGGGCTACAACTGTCTCTTATTACCCCAGCCTCCTTCATCTCTCGTAACATCCCCTTGGCATTTTGATAGTGTGCTGGAGGTACTGGCCGGTACCTTTCTTTAATGGGTGGATGGTCTCCCGTGGGGATAAGATGTTGAACCCCCTTTACCTGCCCGAAGTCGAGCGGGTGTTTACTGAAGACCCTTTCATACTCCTGGACTACCCGGTATACTCCTTGTTTTTGATGTGGAGGGGTGGAGTCAGTGCCCACATGCAGCTTCTGACACCAGTCCTCCATCTGTCACTTGGAGCCATTATCCTCCGCCTGTTTGGATGGAGGTAAGGGTTCCACTGTCTTTATAGAATTCTGATTGACGGTGAATAGCTTGGCTAGGGAGGCATATAGGGGCAAATGGACTTCTTTTTCCCCAATGTTCAGGATGCGGACTGGCACTCTCCCATGACGGACATCAACCACCCCCCTGGCTGTCAAAATGGTGGGCCTACTGTCAGAGTAGACAGGCTCTACCAGGGCCTGGTAATCTCTACCCCTTAGACTGATGGCTGCCCGGCACCATATCAGCATTTCACTTCTTGGGGGCATGGCAATAGGGAATGGGTCGCTCACCCTATCACTGCCAATCTCATCACCAGACAGTTCCACCTGTTGTCTTTTCATCAGGGCTCTGATCTCTCTTTGTAGAACCCGCTGCTGGCTTGAACTGGCGGTCTCCGCAACCTGCTGTAACAAGACAATTATTTCTGCAAGAAATTTTTCAATGACATTAGTGCCTAAAATTATCATAGGATGACTTTCTCGGCGATCAATGTCGACAGTAATGAGTCCTTGTGCTGGCAGTTCGACTTTGCCAACTTTTATGGTCACTTCTTTGAACCCCACCTGAGGTACGGGTTAACCATTGCTGGCATAAATGCTCAAGTATTCATCTGGACGGCGGGTAATGTCAGAGTCAGTCCAGTACCATTTGAAAAGAATGTAGGGGATGGTGGTCACCTGGGATCCAGTGTCCAGCAACGCGCTCATTGGAAAGCCGTCCAGCACGACAGGTAGGACCGGTCGTCCTCCCACATATTTGTCTCGCCAGCTTGATGGGCCTGGTGGTCTTATGCCTGGGGGTTCGCCCTCTGCCCCAGGTTTTGCTCGTTTAAATGACAGTATCTTGCATAATGTCCTGGTTGGTTGCAGCGGCGGCAGATGGGTTGTCCATCCTGGTCATATCGGTCACTGTTCCTCCCTCGGGATGGTGGAATCCTCTTCTGACGGCGCCACGGGACGTCCTCCGGACTGGAAGCCAGCTGGATCTTTCCTTTTGGAGACACCTGAAAAGACTGCACAGTTTTGGCTAATGCAGCTACACTTTTAGTTAGCTCTTGGACCTGATGGTGCAGGTCTGTTGACGGGGCACTGTCCAGAGTTTGTTCATCAGCTCCTACAGGCTCTGGGGAAAAGGGAGCCACCTCCTGGTGGTAGGTGATAGCTGGGCGCCGGTGAGATATAGCGCCTCCTGATACCGGTTCTCGCAGCACCCGAATGGCTCTGTCCTTAAATTGAGCAAAGTGCAGATCAGGGTTTTGCCAAGCCATTATGCGCAGCTGGGTTCGGTGGGCGCTGGACAGTAAACCCTCAATAAATTGCTCAGTTAACAGTCTGTTTTCATTATGCACACTGTCAGGGTCTACCTGTTTGATGGCCCTCAGCGCCTCCTGCAGGTTTAAAGCATAGTCCCATACACTGTCCTGTGCACGTTGTTTGCACCCATAAAACTTCATCTTTATCTCTGCTGTAGTACGGGTGTCAAAAGTGTCCTTTAGGCGGGCCAGTATTTCTTTTACAGTCCCTTTTTCCCTGGTTGACCAGGACTTTACTTCTCTCTGGGCTGCACCAATCAACTGTCCTATAAGGATGCTCACTTTCTGCTCCTCGGACAGGGGGTATACTTTAAATAAACTGCTTAGTCTCTCCTTGAAGTCACTCAGGGTGTGCGACTCTCCTGAGTACTGGAGCAACCATGCTGCCCCCGGTATATAAGGCATGGTGAATGGCATTACCACGGCAGCGGCCGCGCCGATGGTTGAAGTTCCCTCCATATCGGGTGTCTTCCTCCCCCCTAGTGAACCGTGGCCTACCTTCCTTCTCTTTCCTTCCGTAGGCCACAGTTCCGCAGGCGAGGGTCTCCGTTGAGGACCTGGCATCGCACGCATCTGACGTCAGTGTTCGCTGTGGATCCATCCAGGACCTGGCGCTTCGTCAGTGTGTGGGGCGGGGCTTTGTACTTCGTGCTTTTTCAGCGATCACGCCCCTCTTCTTCCCGCGCGGCGACCCGACAATGGCGGGAAAACGGCAGCAGATGGTGGGAAATCTTCACCACGGTATGCGACACAGTTTGTGAAGGCGCACAGTACCCGGTGGTAACGGGCGCGTAATCCTGCCGACTACGCCAAAGTTGACGCGCCCCCTGGGCCGTGGGGGGTACCCGGAGCCGGGCCTTGTGGATGCTGGGGGTTGTAGTCACCGTGGCAGTGACCTGGTCCGTGACTCAGGGCGGTCAAACCAGGGTAGTCTATGTGTCTCTGTTATATATAGTCCGACTACGCCACCTGTGGGATGCGGATATTGGGAACCGCCGCTGCGGAGCAGTCCACTGAAGCTGATGGTGTGTGCAGCAAGGTAATGTGACTCCCCACAGGAAGAGTGGAGCTTCAGGGCAGCGTGTATGGATGATGGTGGTGATAGTGCCGGGATCAGTAATGATAACACAGAGTCGATGCAGTGCAGTCCTAGGGTCTTTACTGGTGGCAATTATATAGGCCCCAACGGGAGTACTTGCTAGGGATGAGGGCCTGGTCAGTCTGGGAGCAATCCTAGAATCCTCCTGGCCAGGTGGAGTTGTAGGCCTGCCGTTCTGACTGTACTCTTTGGCTATCCCTCTTATAGTCGTATGGTAGCCCACGACCCTGAGTGTAACGTGCTGTGCTCACCCGTATGGCTGGCGACTCGGACCTTGTGTATTCCTCGCTCCTCTGTGGTGGTACAGGTCCTTTTGTGTGGCTGAGCCTCCGGGCTTCTGTTGGGCCAGGAGACCTACAATCTCCTGCCATGCGGTTTCTGCTGCTGGATATGCAATCCCCATTGCCTCGGACTCCGGTGTCCGGTTCTCTGGATGTACTTTGGCTAGGACGAGCTCTGCCAGCTCCAGTCCTCAGCTCCTTGCTCCTTCGTGTCCTACTTGACTCCCGACTAGACTCTGACTAACCTAACCCCGCCTCCAGACCCAGTTATAAAGGGCAGGATCCTCCCCTTTCTGGTCTGCAGCAGGAGGTGTTGTATGTAATGTATTCCTGACCAGGAAACTCCTGTTTTGCTCCCAGACATGATATTACTACCACTGTGGCAACCAGACCCTCTGGGGTGCCACATTCCCCCCTAGTAAATTTCAGTACTCCGGGACTGAACATATTTTGCAAAAATGTAACAGATAACAATACATGAACATATTTGCAGGCATTACTGTCTTTTTAGGTCACGGTATCATCTGTAACCAGGTGTCCATTCCACTGAAGAAGATGTGGTTTGAGGGACCCATCCCAAACCCTCAACGTAGACCCTGGGGTGGCTATAGGGCATTAATGATCTGGATGTTGGACCACGTCTTCAGCCACCTCCACGGGTTTTTGTTCTGTGGTCTGTCACAAGGGGGGCACTTTTACAAGTGCAACTATTTAAAGGACAGTTTTTGGGCTGCTCATAGTCCTCAGCCACCGAGTCTTTTATATATATATATATATATGTACCCCTACGGGTAACTAAATGCAACAGGAAAAGTGTCCAAGTCACCTAAATTGTCCATTGTAAGGCAAAACACATCAATAATTAAATACGTGAAAATCGCACAAGAATAATATACCCCCAGGGGCAACTATTTATACTATTGGTATTTCTACTTATTCACTGAACCTGACAGGGGCCTGGCCTTTGGTGCTTTGTGTTGATCTGCGTAGTACGGGAGTGTGGATGGTATCTATTTCTGCACTATCTGCTACCCTGTCATCCTACGTGTGAGTAGATTGTAAAACTGCCTTAACCTCTCCATGGAACTGACAAGTGTACCATTGGCTGGGCCTTCTTGCTGTGGAGGGTCTACTGGCATGGGTACGACAGGTTCACTGTTAGCAGAGGGTAGATTCTCCGGGTCTGCTGTTGATGAAACTTCTGCCTCCGGGGCCAACTGTTCTTCCAACTCTTCTGGGACTTCTGCAGCTTCCTGGAGGGCTGGTTGGAGAAAGGTGAGGACTGGCACAACAATTGCATTGTTCACTCGCGTCCACGACCGTGGAAATTCTCCGAGTACCGTGCTGACCATTTCTTCCACTTCCTCTGCGGGTTGAGGGATATCTTGGTCTTCTTTAGCATGTTGCAGCTGCTCGGGACATTTCTTCAGGTGGCCTCTGGAAACTGTTGCTGTTGTCTCACCTCCGTCCTCACTTATGAGGCACACCTTGGTGTTATCATGGTTTGAGGGTAGAACGGTGTACGGCTCTTCCTCCCATTGGTGATCCCGTTTGTGGAGTCGCCTTTTCCTCTTTAGGACTTGCTCTCCAGGTGACAAGGGGGCAGCAGGTGCATGTTGATTGTAAGTCTTCTCTTGCCTTTCTCTTGCTTGGGACAGACTTCTTTCAACACTTTCCTGTACCTTGCGGTATTGCTGTTGCCGTTCAGTATCCCAATCTGCATCTGGTGAGTCGTCCTCTGGCATCAGAACTCCCATATCCAGATCGATGGGCAGCTTACCAGGTCTCGCTCTCATCAGGTAAGCTGGTGTGCAGTTGGTGGAATTCACTGGGATGTGCTTGTAGAGGTCCACCAGGTCCGGCAACTTTTCTGGCCACAGGCTGCGTTCCTCCAGGGGCAACGTCTTCAGTAGGTCTATCACCACCTGATTCATCTTTTCACACATCCCGCTGGTCTGGGGATGATAAGGCGTTGTATGGATCTTCTTGCAGCCGTACAGGTTGCAGAATTCCTGGAATACCTCCGCTTCGAAGGCCGGACCTTGGTCAGTTAGCACACGTTCTGGGTAACCATGCGGGCGGCAGAAGTGCTGCTGGAAATATCTGGCTGCTGTCTGAGCCATTTGATCTTTGACTGGCACTACTACCAGGAACCGGGAGTAGTGGTCTACGATGGTGAGGGTGTAGACATAGCCTGACCTGCTTGGGGATAGCTTCACATGGTCCAGGGCTACCAGTTCGAGTGGCTGCTTGGTGATGATGGGCTGCAGGGGAGCCCTCTGGCTGTCACGGTCTTTTCTTCTCAGGTTGCATGGTCCACATTCTCGACACCACCTCTCGATTGCGTTCCTCATGCCAGCCCAATAGAACCGTTCACGTAGCAGGACTTCCAGCTTCTTCCATCCGAAGTGTCCTGCTCCATCGTGGTACGCTTCCAAGACCATTGACGCATCCCGCCTCGGGACTACCACCTGCCAGACCAGCTCATGTGTAGAGATGAGCGTTGTTCTACTCGAACTGTTCGCCAATCTCAAATTCGAGCTGTTTTGGGCGGTGTTCGAGCCGTTCGGCGAACACTAACAATTTGAGAAAAATTTGGCTGTTCGAGGTTATGTTCGATAACTGTTCGTGCACCAAAATCATAACTGGATTTTTTCTCAGTAAAGATGAAAATTAATGTTAATACGCAGTTTGAGTGTACAGCGGGGTGGGGGGAGGGGCAGGGGATGGATCTCTGCAGGAACAATGAAGATCTCCATTTTTTTTCCTCTTTCCCGCATTTACAGTGGGGAGGTGCAATCTGTCAGCCTATCAGCAGCGCACACACGGAGCGAAGTGCTTTTTTTCACACAAGCAAGGGCATGTGTCATTGGCAGTGTATGTCACATGTCCTTGCCCTATAAGACCAAGCCATTTTCCCCGTCGCCACCATTTTCTCACTGCTGCAGCTGCGTGTTAGACGGCATCGCTGTTGCTGTGTGCGCTATACCTTGTTAATTTCAGGCCAATTTTCGCACAAATCTACAGATAGCTTGGGAGTAGGGAATAGTTGTGATTGCAGTCCTTTTAAGGACTAGGTTACAGCATTTCCTACGACTTTTATCAGGCAGGTCTGTGCTCTTAAATAGATAGATTGTGGGAGTAAAGACTAATTGTAATTGGAGTCCTTTTCAGGACTAGGTTACATCAGTTCCTATCAGTTTTTGCCAGGCAGGTCTGTGCCAGTGCTGTGCAAGTTTTTTTCACAGCATTTGGCTGAATCTAGCAAAGATAATCCTTTTTGGCCTATTGCAGAGTGTGTTAGTCAGTGGAGTAGCCTATCTGTGTTGCAAGATATACCACCTGTGTATAGAATACCAATTTTTTACTGCACCTAGTGAAGTAAAATCTTTTGGGCATAGCATCATTCTATTAGTCCATCTATACTGACCTCCATCAGGTTGCAAATTGAATATAATTTTTTTCTACATCTAGCTCTGAAAAAATATTGGGCTTCTAGCTGTGTGTGGGACTTGTTGTATTAGTCCATCTATACTGACCTCCATCAGGTTGCAAACTGCATATCTTTTTTTCTTCATCTACCTCTGAAAAAATATTGGGCTTCTAGCTGTGTGTGGGACTTGTTCTATTAATCCATCTATACAGACCTCCATCAGGTTGCAAACTGAATAATTTTTTTTCTGCATCTACCTCTGAAAAAATATTGGGCTTCTAGCTGTGTGTGGGACTTGTTCTATTAATCCATCTATACAGACCTCCATCAGGTTGCAAGCTGAATATATTTTTTTTCTGCATCTACCTCTGAAAAAATATTGGGCTTCTAGCTGTGTGTGGGACTTGTTCTATTAATTCATCTATACAGACCTCCAACAGGTTGCAAACTGAATATATTTTTTCTGCATCTACCTCTGAAAAAATATTGGGCTTCTAGCTGTGTGTGGGACTTGTTCTATTAATCCATCTATACAGACCTCCATCAGGTTGCAAACTGAATATATTTTTTTCTGCATCTACCTCTGAAAAAATATTGGGCTTCTAGCTGTGTGTGGGACTTGTTCTATTAATCCATCTATACAGACCTCCATCAGGTTGCAAACTGAATATATTTTTTTCTGCATCTACCTCTGAAAAAATATTGGGCTTCTAGCTGTGTGTGGGACTTGTTGTATTAGTCCATCTATACTGACCTCCATCAGGTTGCAAACTGAATATATTTTTTTCTGCATCTACCTCTGAAAAAATATTGGGCTTCTAGCTGTGTGTGGGACTTGTTGTATTAGTCCATCTATACTGACCTCCATCAGGTTGCAAACTGAATATATTTTTTTCTGCATCTACCTCTGAAAAAATATTGGGCTTCTAGCTGTGTGTGGGACTTCTTGTATTAGTCCATCTATACAGACCTCCATCAGGTTGCAAACTGAATATATTTTTTTCTGCATCTACCTCTGAAAAAATATTGGGCTTCTAGCTGTGTGTGGGACTTGTTCTATTAATCCATCTATACAGACCTCCATCAGGTTGCAAACTGAATATATTTTTTTCTGCATCTAGCTCTGAAAAAATATTTGGTCTTCTAGCAGTGTGTGGGACTTTCTCTATTAGTCCATCTATACTGACCTCCATCAGGTTGCAAATTGAATATAATTTTTTTCTGCATCTAACCCAGCCAATAGTTTTGGCCTAATACCACAGTTTGGCCACTCAGCTCTGCTCGGTTCCCATCCATTGTTTTTTTGTGCAAACAACTCCAGAGTTGTTAATTAGTTAACCACCAAAATGAGTGGAAAAAGGCCTGCTGCTGGTGGAAAGGGGAATAGGCGTGTTGGGAAGGGGAAAAAAGGTTGTGTCCGTGGGGTAGGTGTTAAAGCAACAGTAACATCTGCAGAAGAAAGACCATCTTCCAGCCAAACTAAAATGTCTACTTCTTTTAGCGGACAATGTGATAAGATCCCTTTCTTACTGCCACGCCAATCGCTACAAATTCCAGATGAGGCACAAAAACAGCAGGTGCTTCAACGGATATCAAGTGCTCCTTTAAGTGGGCTCTCCTCCACATCAACTTCAACATCACAAATACTCCAGTCCTCAAAGGTGTCACCCCAATCGCACTTGCTTCCTCACAGCTCCCAAATCTCCAGCTGCCCGTCTGAGTATGAGGTAGAACAGATGGTTGAGTCTGCAGAGCTGTTTACTCATACTATAGCCTGGGAATCAGAGGTCGACTCCAGCGCTTCTGTGAATCCAGACGAGGAAATGATCTGCACTGATGCCCAGAATCTTTATGAGTCGGATCCAGGACCAGACGCAGAAGGTTCTGACCATAATGTAGACCCTCATTCCCAAACTGTAACTCCTGTTGGTGGAGACAATGAGGAAGACGATAATAAGACTCAAATACCTGATTGGAGCGACAACTTTAGTTTTTTGTCAGGGCAGGAACAGGTTGGCTCTGAGGACGACGGGTGTGATAACGCACAGGGTGATGATGATGAGGTTGGAGATCCCACTTACTGTCAACCCACAGTCAGCCAAGAGATGAGGTCAGCAGAGGAGGTGGAGGAAGATGCTAGTGACGACGAGGTCAGGTTGCACCTTCCTGGACAGAGACGTAGTACTGGAAGCACGTCAACAACTGCATCCTCAAACACAACTCTGCCTCTCACCACAAGTCGTGGTGGCTCTTCAGGTCGCATGGGTGCTAAGCCTTGCATAGCCTGGGCATTTTTTCAGATCGATAAAGATGACCCAACTCGTGTTATCTGTAACATTTGTCAGCAAAAGCTAAGTAGAGGCCAAAAAATACATAGTTTGAGTACTTCATGCATGAACCGGCACATGGACATGAAGCATAAGTTGCAGTGGGAAGCTCAGTGTGCTACAATGCGGCCTAGCCGGCCGGGCCAACCACCGTCTGCCATATCTTGTGCATCCGCGGCCTCTTCATCCTCTGTGACTGGGGGGACAGCAGTCACACCTGTTTTGGGGCGCAGAACTGCCACCTCTTTACCCGCAACAGCCATCGTGATTGGCAGGTCATCATTTTCTTTGGAGGTGGTAACACCAGCTGGTGTTGAGCGCTGTCCGACATCGATAGCACCACCTTTGGATCAAGGCAACCTAACATGTCCGCCTGCATCTTCCTCACAGACCGGCAGTTTGCCGTGGACACCCTTATCAACCCCGTCTAAGCACAATAGCCAGCCCTCGGTCCCTCAGATGTGGACAAGTAAAAGACCATTTCCTCCTAGCCATGAGAAAGCTAAGAGGTTGAATTTCACCATCTGCAAGTTCTTGGCTACAGAAATGCTGCCTTTCCGCCTGGTGGACACAGAGGATTTTCGAGACCTTATGTCCGTCGCAGTGCCCCAGTACCAGATGCCCAGTCGGCACTACTTCTCAAAGAAAGGTGTGCCTGCGCTCCACCAGCATGTCGCACACAACATCACCGCTTCTTTGAGAAACTCTGTGTGTGACAGGGTGCATTTCACCACAGACACTTGGACGAGTAGGCATGGACAGGGGCGTTACATGTCGCTGACTGGGCACTGGGTAACTATGGTGACAGCAGGACAAGGGGCTGCTGTCCAAGTCTTGCCATCCCCACGAGTTGTGCGTCAATCCTCTTTATGTCAAAGTTCCTCCACTGCTTCTGCCTCCTCAACCTCCTCTCGGTCTTCCACCTGCACCCAAAGCCTGTCTGGTCATGCCACAAGCTTTCTAACTGCGCAGAAGGGATCCTGCACACCTCCTTACTATGCTGGCAGTAGGGCTCAACGTCATCAGGCGGTTTTTACATTGAAATGTCTGGGAAATGTGAGTCACACAGCTGAGGAGTTGTGGTCAGCTCTGGAGAACCAATTTCATGAATGGTTGTCTCCACTGGACCTGAAACCAGGGAAGGCCGTGTGCGACAATGCTGCAAACCTGGGTGCGGCCCTTCGCCGGGGCAATGTCACACACGTGCCTTGTATGGCTCACGTGTTGAACCTGGTTGTCCAGCAATTTTTAGCCCACTATCCCAGACTAGATGGCCTTCTGCAGAGGGCACGGTCGCTGTGTGCTCACTTTCGCCGTTCGCATCCCGCAGCTCAGCGACTTACATCTCTACAGAAGTCGTTGGGCCTGCCACTTCACCGGCTAAAATGCGATATGCCTACCCGGTGGAATTCAACTCTGCACATGTTGCAGCGACTGTGGCAGCACCGACAAGCCCTGGTGCAATACGTTCTGACGTATAGCCTGGGCCAACGAGATCCAGAGGTGGGGCAAATCACGCTGGAGGAGTGGTCTCAGATCAGGGACCTATGCACCCTTCTGCACAGTTTTGAAATGGCGACGAAGATGTTTAGTGCTGACGATGCCATTATCAGCATGACTATTCCGGTGATTTACATGCTGGAGCACATGTTAAACAGAATTCGGAGTCAGGTGGTGGCACAAGAGGAGGTGGAGGAAGTAGAGGAGGAGGAGTTGTATGCGGAAGGGCTAACATCTGCAAGGTCCAGACGGTCTGCAGCACCAAGGCGGCAGGCATGTGAGGGTGGGGGAGATGGTTTTACCAGGGCGCATGGTAGCAGCCAAACTAGTGAGGAAGGTGCAGGAGCCCAGGAAGAAGTGGAGGACGAACTGATGGAAGACTCATCAGATGAGGGAGACCTTGATCACATTTCTGTTGTGCGAGGTTGGGGGGAGAGGACAGAGGAAGGAAGCATGATTGTTACCTCGCCACCAACACAACAGGGACTTGGTGCTCCTGGATGCGCAACACACATGAGTGCCTTCTTGCTGCACTACCTGCAACATGACCCTCGAATTGTGAGAATTAGAAATAATCATGACTGGGTTGCCACACTGTTAGATCCCCGGTACAAAAGTAAATTTGCAGAAATTATTCCTGCCATAGAAAGGGATGCACGCATGCAGGAGTATCAGCAGAGACTGTTGCAGAATCTTACATGTGCTTTTCCACAAAATACCAGTGGTGCACGTAGTGAATCTCACAGTTCCAACTTGCCAACCGTGGGACCGTCAAGTGTTCAGCACTCAAACCGTAACAGAACCACAGTATCTGCTGGTAACATCAATTTTGCGGAATCATTTCACCACTTTTTTAGCCCATCCTTTGCAAGGCCAAAGGAGACAAGAAGTCTGACACATAGTCAACGCCTAGAGACGATGGTACAGGAGTATCTCCAAGTAAACATTGAAGCCACGACTGTGTCACTGGACCCTTGCTCTTTTTGGGCTTCCAATCTGGATAAATGGCCGGAGCTAGCCACTTACGCCTTGGAGATCTTGTCATGCCCCGCAGCCAGCGTTCTGTCTGAACGTGTGTTCAGCGCTGCTGGTGGAGTGGTGACAGATAAGCGCACGCGGCTCTCCACTGATAATGTAGACAGACTCACGTTCATAAAGATGAACAAATCATGGATCTGAAATGACTTTTCTACCCCTGTGTCATCCTGGGGAGAGTAAAAGCTTGATGATTGGTTAAAATCACCCTACCAACCGTTTTAAGCTTTCAAATTACTAATCATGTTTATCTGTATCTTGGCTGGAAAATAATTTGGGCTTTGTAGCAGTGTGCAGCACTGATTCTATTAGGCCATCTATAATAAGCTCCACCAGATTTAAAATTACTAATCATGTTTATCTGTATCTTGACTGGAAAATAATTTGGGCTTTGTAGCAGTGTGCAGCACTGATCCTATTAGGCCATCTATACTAAAGCTTCACCAGATTTAAAATTAATAATAATTTTTAGCTGCATCTAGCCCGGAAAATAATTTTGGGGCTCCGAGATGCGCAAGACACATAAGTGCCTTCTTGCTGCACTACCTGCAGCATGACCCTCATATTGTCAGAATTCGAAGTAATCATGACTACTGGGTTGCCACACTCTTAGATCCCCCAAACTTTTCGATCAACCTTTTCATTTTAATAAAGACCAAAAAAATGGTCATTTTTGAAATTATAAGCATTAGCAGGTTGTTAGAAACTGAAATCAAACAGTTTTCAACTCAAAACTTTATTCTAGGTGATGTTACATTTTCACATAGGACCCCTTGTTCGAAAGGAGCTTCTGAACTCTCTCGTCCATTGAATTTGTCAGGTTTTGGATGGTTTCTGCTTCAATTGTTTTGCATGAGGACAGAATACCCTCCCAGAGCTGTTGCTTAGATGTGAACTGCCTCCAGCCATCATAGACACTCCTTTTAATGATGCTCCAAAGGTTCTGAATGGGGTAGAGGTCAGGGGAGCATGGGGGTCACACCATAAGTTTGTCCCCTTTTATGCCCATATCAGCCAGAGATGCAGATGTTTTATGTGCAGCATGAGATGGTGCATTATCATGCAGAAAAATGATCTTGCTGTGAAATACACGGTTCTTCTTCTTGAACCATGGCAGGAAGTGCTGTTTGAGAAAATCCACATACATTATGGAGTTCATCTTTAGCGCCTTCAGGGATCCTAAAGGGGCCGACAATCTCTCTCCCCATGATTCCAGCCCAAAACATTACTCCACCTCCTCCTTGTTGGCGCTGTAGCCGTGTTTGCGTGGGGTGTCCATCAACCAGCCATCCTCCACTCCATCCATCTGGACCATCGAGCGCTGCACGGCACTCATCCGTGAACAAAACAGTTTTGAAATCAGTCTTCATGTAATGTTTGGCCCACTGGAGCCGTTTCTGCTTGTGTGAAGTGGATAGAGGAGGTCGACAGGATGGCGTATGCACAGCTGCAAACCTCTGAAGGACCCTGCTTCTTGTTGTTCGGGGGACGTTGGAGGCACAAGCAGCTTCAAAAACTTGTCTGCTGCTATGACAAGGCTTTTTTGCCGCTGCTCTTTCAACCTGACGTAATTGCCTGTAGGAAAGAGTCCTCAATTTGCCCTTATCAGCACGCACACGTGTGTACTGTGAATCAGCTACATACTTCTTGATTGCCAAGACACTTCATCCTGATCATCGCACAATGTTGATTGTAGTCATGCCTTGACCTAAACACTCCACAATTTGTTGCTTCTCAGCAGCCGACACATCCTTTTTCTTTCCCATTTTGGCAGAAAATGTAGGCTGCTTAATAATGTGAGACAGCCTTCTTAAGTAGTCTTGCCTTTCATTGGACACACCTGCCAAACTAATTAGCACAGGTGTCTGCAATTGCTTACAGTGATATAAAGAGCCCTGACACACATCACCATCAATGAGTTTAACTGACAAACAAACAAATTCTTCCCTTATCACTCCTAAACACTTTTTGCATAATAATTTGGAACACAGTGTACATGTGCTTTTCCACAAAACACCAGTGGTTCACGTAGTGAATCTTACAGTTCTAACTTGCCAACCGTGGTCTGTATGGAGTTGTTCAATAAAGGGCCCAAAATTAAGATAACATAGATGGGAGAGGTCTCTATGAATAGGAATTCCTAAGTATTTGATACCCTGTGAGGGCCAGGCAAAGGGAAAGTTGGACTAGATGGAATCCTATATGGATTTGGGGAGGGAGACATCGAGGGCCTCAGACTTCGCTGCATTGATTTTAAAATTTTACCATGTAACAAAGTGATCTATTTCAGCCATAACAGCATGGATGGATATATGTGATTGAGTGATATATACTAGGACATCATCAGCAAATAGAGAGCACTTGTACTCGGTGCCTCCCACCTCAATCCACCTAATATTGGGGTTATGGCGAATTGATGAGAGCAGGTGCTCCGTCACTAGGATGTATAAGAGAGGGGACAGAGAACATCCCTGCCTTGTCCCATTGGTGATTGTGAAAGGTGATGAAAATGTTCTGACGCGCCCCCTGGGCCTTGGGACACCCGGAGCCGGACCCTTTTTGGTGGATGCTGATGGTTGTAGTCTCCGTGGCGGCAACCCGGTTCCGTGGCTCAGGGCGGTCAAACCAGTGGCGGAACTATTTATGTGGTTTTGATGTTTAAATGTCCGACTACGCCACCCGTGGATTGCGGTCAGAGTGAACCGCCGCTCCAGGACAGACCGCTGAGGCTGGTGTTGTGGGTGCAGCAGAGCGTAGCATAACTCCCCACGGGAGGAGTATAGCCTCAGGGCAGTGTATGCGGAGGATGGGGGTGATGGTGCAGGGCAGCAGCAGTAATGACAAGGAGTCAGTGATGCAGTCCAGGGCCTTTACTCACAGTTCTTATTATCCAGACCACGTCTGCAGGTAACGGCTGCCCACGTCGTACTGTGCTCACCAGGTGAGGGGCTCAGACAACTCCCAGATAACTTTGGAGTGCTTCACAGGACCCCCTTTGTGTGTCCTTTGTCTGGCCTTTCTTACCAACCCTTCTGTCCGGCTGCCTCGGGCCTCCTCTTGGTAAACTTGGCGCCAGTTTCCCTGACCCTATGTGGTGCCTTCCTAGCGGGTGTAGCGAGGGGCTGCGCCACATAAAATGTCACAGCCTCCTGTTTCTAGCTGAGGGTCGTTTCCTGCCTCCACTAGTTTCGGGGACCGGTCTCCCCCTTTGGCCTGACCCCTCCACGCAGGTGGATTCGGGCCTGCGGTGGCGACTCGCCCGTCCGCACCCCTGAGATCCCTTCGTTCCTCGTTCCTGGAGCCTTCTCCACTCCTCTTCCTTCCTTCTCCCTCTTCCAGGCCTGGGCCTCTGTTACTAGGCCCGCCTCCGGAGCAGAGCTCATGCAGAGCCCCTGCTCCCTGCCACTTCTGCTCAGACTTCTCTGCACTGAACTAAGATGGTGCCCACCTTTTATACTCCCTTCTCAATGCACCCAGGAACTGCTTCCTCCCTGCTCCTGCACTACAGGGTTCCCCTTCCTCAGTGTTCCCTCCCCCCACTCCAGCCAGGGACAGGGACTGTTGTGCCCATCTCAGGGGCATATTGGTCGCCCTGCCCCACGGCAATGTGGTGTAATGCATGCAGGTGTCGGGTCCTGATCCACACTACATCCTTACCTGAGAGTGAGATATCACACCTCTGGGTGAGGTGCAATACCTCTGTAGCAACCGAGCCCTCAGGGTGCTACAGTTCCATTTATCTTCAGCCTAGGTGACGTACTGCGATACAGGGCCGTGATTTTGGCTATAAAAGGGTCCCCTAGACCCCTACCCCAAGCTTTTTAAGAGAATCATATATGGCGTGCCAGGAGACTCTATGGAATGCTTTCTCAGCATCCAATGAGAGTATCTAATTACAAATTTTTAACTGCATCTAGCCCAGGAAATACTTTGTGCCTAGTAGCAGTGTCTGCTAGTCAGCGGATTATCCCGGCTGTTAAGCAAGCTACACCACCTGTAGTTTGGACACTTCATTTTTTCAAAGGAAATGCTTCGGGACCACGGGATACTCAGTGAAGAGCATCAGGAGGCACCCCAAGGCATAGGGGCTCGGACTGGCAGTAGGATGCCTTGCGGTGGACAGCCGAGCTCGATCCTTATAAAAGCTTTTTAACTGCAGCAGCTTTAGTGGACGCTACTGGAGCTGGAATTACGCGGCTGCTGGCATGAGACTTGCCCTCCAATAGATCCTTGTAAATGGATTTAAAGTGTATTTATTCAAATTAGAGAGACAATTTAAATTAAAAAGCTTAGAGCTGCCTCCACCACAGGGGGGCTCGCTCGACCCACCAGCGGACAGGCACCAGTATTGGGAGAGGGGGGCTGGCCGTCAGGGTTCACCGCGGCTCTGGCACAAACCCGGCGACACGGAGGTGGCACGGGCAAGAGCGGACTGAACGTGTCGGCTTCTCACTTTTTGGATTTTAGAAGGGCATGACATGCCTATATCTGTGTCTCCCCCTCCTTTTACTCCTCCACCTCTTTTCTTTTCGCATGACTATATGTACTTGTCACTTTTCCATGTGTTAGTTGTGTCTTCTGAGCAGTTTGTCAGCTTTTGGACACCTTTGAAGGTGTTTTCTATGTGTTTCTATGTGTTTTTGTTTGCCTGCCATTGGTTTTAACGGTGTTCGAAGGTGTTCGACGAACAGTTCGATGAACAGTTCGGCGAACACACGGGTGTTCGACGAACCGAACCGAACTCGAACACTACGGGGGTGGCTCAACACTACTCATGTGTCCGGGAGTTGATGGCTCTTCGACTCAGCTTCCCTTCATAGATGAACAACTTGCCTTTTTCTTTCCACAGCTGCTTGGTCTCCTCAGGAGCATCTGGATCAGGGTGTGCATCAGCTCGGGTCAGCAACTCTTTGACTAGGCGGACAGCCGGGTCACTGTCTTTTGTTTCTGCCCATCCATGGTGGGGCAATGGATTAAATGTGGCCTCTCTGTTGGCAGAGCACCTGTTCTTCACACAATGGGAGCAGTGCTTTATCCCATGGCGGTGGAAAGCGGGGATCTCTATCTCTTCCAGCTCCTCTGGGTCTTCTCCCCCGTCTGGCAAGTTAGGCATTCTGGACAGCGCATCTGCGTTTGCATTCTTGTGCCCAGCCCGGTACTTGATGGTGAATTCGTAATTAGACAGTCGGGCCATCCATCTTTGTTCCAGGGCACAAAGTTTTGCAGTGTCCAGGTGTGTCAGCGGGTTATTATCCGTGAAGACGGTGAATTTGGAGGAGGCGAGATAATGCTTGAAGCGCTCTTTCACGGCCCAGACTACGGCGAGGAACTCCAACTTGAAGGAGCTGTAGTTTTCTGGGTTCCTTTCTGTGGGCTGGAGCTTCCTGCTGGCGTAGGCTATTACCCTTTCTCTGCCTTGCTGGATCTGGAACAGCACCGCTCCCAGTCCCACGTTGCTCGCGTCCGTGTGAAGGATGAAGGGCTGTCCATAATCAGGGTAGGCCAGGACCTCGTCTCCTGTGAGAGTCATCTTCAGCCTGGTGAAGGACTCATCTTCCAGCTTGTCCCATTTGAATGGTGGTTTCTGGTTCTTGGCCTTTCTTGACTGGCATATCAGGAGGTCCTGCATGGGTGCCGCCATCTTGGTGAAGCCTGGTATAAACCTTCGGTAGTAGCCTACCAAGCCGAGGAACTGCCGCATTTCTTTAATGGTGGAAGGTCTCGGCCAGTCCTTGATTACGGTGATCTTGTCGGGGTCTGGTGCTACACCGTCAGCGCTTACCACACGTCCTAAGTACTGTACTTTGGGCTTCAGCAGGTGGCACTTTGATGGCTTCACCTTCAGGCCAAAGCCAGCCAGGGCTTCAAACACTTCCGCCAGGTGCTCCAGATGATCCTCATATGTCTTGGAGTATACTATGACGTCATCCAGGTACAGGAGGACTGTCTCGAAATTCTTATGTCCTAGACAGCACTCCAACAACCGCTGGAAGGTTCCTGGGGCGTTGCAGAGCCCGGTTGGCATGCAGTTGAACTCGCTGAAGCCCATCGGGGTGGTGAATGCTGTCTTTTCCTTATCCGCCTCTGCTATAGGAACCTGCCAATACCCACTAGTAAGATCCAAAGTAGAGAAATAATTAGCAGATTTTAATGCAGCTAGTGACTCCTCTATCCTGGGTAGCGGGTATGCATCTTTATGAGTTATGCGGTTAATTTGCCTGTAGTCTACGCACATTCTCATTGTGCCATCTTTTTTTTTACAAGAACTAATGGAGCTGCCCAGGGGCTACAACGGTCTCTTATTACCCCAGCCTCCTTCATCTCTCGTAACATCCCCTTGGCATTTTGATAGTGTGCTGGAGGTACTGGCCGGTACCTTTCTTTAATGGGTGGATGGTTTCCCGTGGGGATAAGATGTTGAACCCCCTTTACCTGTCCGAAGTCGAGCGGGTGTTTACTGAAGACCCTTTCATACTCCTGGACTACCCGGTATACTCCTTGTTTTTGATGTGGAGGGGTGGAGTCAGTGCCCACATGCAGCTTCTGACACCAGTCCTCCATCTGTCCCTTGGAGCCATTATCCTCCGCCTGTTTGGATGGAGGTAAGGGTTCCACTGTCTTTATAGAATTCTGATTGACGGTGAATAGCTTGGCTAGGG
Organism: Phyllobates terribilis; assembly: GCF_046119375.1. Lineage (NCBI taxonomy): Eukaryota > Metazoa > Chordata > Amphibia > Anura > Dendrobatidae > Phyllobates > Phyllobates terribilis. The sequence continues at coordinate 102,756,715 of NW_027362767.1, forward strand.
AGGCATATAGGGGCAAATGGACTTCTTTTTCCCCAATGTTCAGGATGTGGACTGGCACTCTCCCATGACGGACATCAACCACCCCCCTGGCTGTCAAAATGGTGGGCCTACTGTCAGAGTAGACAGGCTCTACCAGGGCCTGGTAATCTCTACCCCTTAGACCGATGGCTGCCCGGCACCATATCAGCATTTCACTTCTTGGGGGCATGGCAATAGGGAATGGGTCGCTCACCCTAACACTGCCAATCTCATCACCAGACAGTTCCACCTGTTGTCTTTTCATCAGGGCTCTGATCTCTCTTTGTAGAACCCGCTGCTGGCTTGAACTGGCGGTCTCCGCAACCTGCTGTAACAAGACAATTATTTCTGCAAGAAATTTTTCAATGACATTAGTGCCTAAAGTTATCATAGGATGACTTTCTCGGCGATCAATGTCGACAGTAATCAGTCCTTGTGCTGGCAGTTCGACTTTGCCAACTTTTATGGTCACTTCTTTGAACCCCACCTGAGGTACGGGTTAACCATTGCTGGCATAAATGCTCAAGTATTCATCTGGACGGCGGGTAATGTCAGAGTCAGTCCAGTACCATTTGAAAAGAATGTAGGGGATGGTGGTCACCTGGAATCCAGTGTCCAGCAACGCGCTCATTGGAAAGCCGTCCAGCACGACAGGTAGGACCGGTCGTCCTCCCACATATTTGTCTCGCCAGCTTGATGGGCCTGGTGGTCTTATGCCTGGGGGTTGGCCCTCTGCCCCAGGTTTTGCTCGTTTAAATGACAGTATCTTGCATAATGTCCTGGCTGGTTGCAGCGGCGGCAGATGGGTTGTCCATCCTGGTCATATCGGTCACTGTTCCTCCCTCGGGATGGTGGAATCCTCTTCTGACGGCGCCACGGGACGTCCTCCGGACTGGAAGCAAGCTGGATTTTTCCTTTTGGAGACACCTGAAAAGACTGCACAGTTTTGGCTAATGCAGCTACACTTTTAGTTAGCTCTTGGACCTGATGGTGCAGGTCTGTTGACGGGGCACTGTCCAGAGTTTGTTCATCAGCTCCTACAGGCTCTGGGGAAAAGGGAGCCACCTCCTGGTGGTAGGTGATAGCTGGGCGCCGGTGAGATATAGCGCCTCCTGATACCGGTTCTCGCAGCACCCGGATGGCTCTGTCCTTAAATTGAGCAAAGTGCAGATCAGGGTTTTGCCGAGCCATTATGCGCAGCTGGGTTCGGTGGGCGCTGGACAGTAAACCCTCAATAAATTGCTCAGTTAACAGTCTGTTTTCATTACGCACACTGTCAGGGTCTACCTGTTTGATGGCCCTCAGCGCCTCCTGCAGGTTTAAAGCATAGTCCCATACACTGTCCTGTGCACGTTGTTTGCACCCATAAAACTTCATCTTTATCTCTGCTGTAGTACGGGTGTCAAAAGTGTCCTTTAGGCGGGCCAGTATTTCTTTTACAGTCCCTTTTTCCCTGGTTGACCAGGACTTTACTTCTCTCTGGGCTGCACCAATCAACTGTCCTATAAGGATGCTCACTTTCTGCTCCTCGGACAGGGGGTATACTTTAAATAAACTGCTTAGTCTCTCCTTGAAGTCACTCAGGGTGTGCGACTCTCCTGAGTACTGGAGCAACCATGCTGCCCCCGGTATATAAGGCATGGTGAATGGCATTACCACGGCAGCGGCCGCGCCGATGGTTGAAGTTCCCTCCATATCGTGTGTCTTCCTCCCCCCTAGTGAACCGTGGCCTACCTTCCTTCTCTTTCCTTCCGTAGGCCACAGTTCCGCAGGCGAGGGTCTCCGTTGAGGACCTGGCATCGCACGCATCTGACGTCAGTGTTCGCTGTGGCTCCATCCAGGACCTGGCGCTTCGTCAGTGTGTGGGGCGGGGCTTTGTACTTCGTGCTTTTTCAGCGATCATGCCCCTCTTCTTCCCGCGCGGCGACCCGAAAATGGCGGACAATGGCGGGAAAACGGCAGCAGATGGTGGGAAATCTTCACCACGGTATGCGACACAGTTTGTGAAGGCGCATAGTACCCGGTGGTAACGGGCGCGTAATCCTGCCGACTACGCCAAAGTTGATGCGCCCCCTGGGCCGTGGGGGGTACCCGGAGCCGGGCCTTGTGGATGCTGGGGGTTGTAGTCACCGTGGCAGTGACCTGGTCCGTGACTCAGGGCGGTCAAATCAGGGTAGTCTATGTGTCTCTGTTATATATAGTCCGACTACGCCACCTGTGGGATGCGGTTATTGGGAACCGCCGCTGCGGAGCAGTCCACTGAAGCTGATGGTGTGTGCAGCAAGGTGATGTGACTCCCCACAGGAAGAGTGGAGCTTCAGGGCAGCGTGTATGGATGATGGTGGTGATAGTGCCGGGATCAGTAATGATAACACAGAGTCGATGCAGTGCAGTCCTAGGGTCTTTACTGGTGGCAATTATATAGGCCCCAACGGGAGTACTTGCTAGGGATGAGGGCCTGGTCAGTCTGGGAGCAATCCTAGAATCCTCCTGGCCAGGTGGAGTTGTAGGCCTGCCGTTCTGACTGTACTCTTTGGCTATCCCTCTTATAGTCGTATGGTAGCCCACGTCCCTGAGTGTAACGTGCTGTGCTCACCTGTATGGCTGGCGACTCGGACCTTGTGTATTCCTCGCTCCTCTGTGGCGGTACAGGTCCTTTTGTGTGGCTGAGCCTCCGGGCTTCTGTTGGGCCAGGAGACCTACAATCTCCTGCCGTGCGGTTTCTGCTGCTGGATATGCAATCCCCACTGCCTCGGACTCCGGTGTCCGGTTCTCTGGATGTACTTTGGCTAGGACGAGCTCTGCCAGCTCCAGTCCTCAGCTCCTTGCTCCTTCATGTCCTACTTGACTCTCGACTAGACTCTGACTAACCTAACCCCGCCTCCAGACCCAGTTATAAAGGGCAGGATCCTCCCCTTTATGGTCTGGAGCAGGAGGTGTTGTATGTAATGTATTCCTGACCAGGAAACTCCTGTTTTGCTCCCAGACATGGTATTACTACCAGTGTGGCAACCAAACCCTCTGGGGTGCCACACTTGGTCGGGGCTCCTTTTGCATCAACTACTGCATCAATGCGGCGTGGCATGGAGGCGATCAGCCTGTGGCACTGCTGATGTTATGATCTGCTACAAGCACTAAGGAAAGACAGGAGATCTGTCCCTACAATAGAACTAAGCTAGATCCCTACGATGTAACGGGGAACCTGATCCTGCGATCAGACCAGCTAAAGTCCTCAGCTAGTTTGAATGAAGACCTATAGATGTGAGGGAGGGATCCCTACAAGAACTAGGGACTGGGAGAAAGATGGACACCTCCTAGCAGAAATTGTAGCAGTAAAAAGACAAACAAACAACATAGAACATAGAGGTCAAAAGACCTAGCTAAACTGACTAAGGTAACAAAGCACCTGGCTAGCTTAAGAGTAGAAATTACAATGAAGTCCAGCAAGGCCAGAAGGGCGCGGAGCAGGATTAAATAGGCAAAAAAGGTTATGTGACAGGCATAATAGAAAAAACCTAACAGGAGAGTTCTAACAGTACCCCCTCTTCTATGAGGGTCCTCCGCATCCCCTAGGCCCAGGCTTATCAGGAAACCTCTTGCGAAACGCTCTGACAAGTCTGGAAGCAGAAACATCATCCGCCCTCACCCATTAGTTATCCTCGGGACCGAAACCCTTCCAAGTGACGAGATACTGCAAACTCCCTCTATACCATCTAGAATTAAGGATGCGGGAAATTTCATATTCCCCGTCCTCCACCACCGGAGGAACACTGGCAGTGGCGTCTCTATCTGATACATCAGCTTTTTTCAATAGAGAAACATGAAACACCGGATTAATCTTCCAGGAGGTGGGAACCTCCAACCTAACAGCAGATTGGTTAACTACCTGAAGCACATTAAAGGGCCCTACAAATTTGGGACCCAATTTTTTAGAAGGAATCCTCAACCGCAGATTCTTAGAGGACAACCAAACCATGTCACCAACTGTAAACAAAACCTCTTGACGTTTCCTGTCAAAGTACCTCTTAGATTTTTTGTTAGCCTCCTGAAGATTACCACGCTCATCCGTCCAAACTCTTTCCAAATCACCGGATAAACTCTCCTCCTCAGGCACAGCCGATACCAATTTGGAGAATGACCCAAAAGATGGATGTCTCCCAGAACAACAAAAAAAAGGCGAACACCCAGCAGAAGAGGATGTATGGTTGTTAAGAGCAAATTCAGCAAGCGGCAGAAACTCAGACCACCCCTCTTGATTGTCTGCCACAAAACAATGCAAGAACTGCTCAACATCCTGGTTCTTCCTTTCTGTCTGGCCATTAGACTCAGGATGATATCCAGATGAAAATGACAAATGAACTCCCAAACTGTCACAAAAGGCACGCCAAAAACGAGCCACAAACTGAGGTCCCCTATCAGAAACAATGTCTGTAGGAACACCATGGAATCTGACAATCTCCTTGGCAAAGGCCTTAGCGAGTGTCTTAGTGCAGGGCAGTTTGATGAAGGGAACCAAGTGACACATCTTGCTAAAACGGTCCACGACCACCCAGATGACCGTGAAACCCTCAGAGGGGGGAAGGTCAGTAATAAAGTCCATAGCCAGATGTGTCCAAGGTGCACTAGGAACCTCCAGAGGGCAAAGCAACCCCGCAGCAGGAGTATGTGAAGACTTAGATCTAGCACACACAGTACATTGACGCACCCACTTAATGACTTCCTTCTGCCATCCAGGCCACCAAAAACTGCGACCCACAAGTCTCTTGGTCTCAGAAATTCCTGGATGACCTGCCAACCGAGACTCATGACACTCAACAAACAAATCTCTCCTAAAGGTCCTAGGCACAAACAACCTCCCATGGGGAGTGTTAGATGGGGCATTCTCCTGTGCTTTAAGAATCTCATCTTCCAAAACGGAGTCCAATGCAGCAATCACAACACCTTCTTGTAAAATGCTCTCCTTCTCCTCAGCACCGACCATGGGAGAAAAGCTGCGAGACAAAGCATCAGCTTTAACATTCTTGGTACCCGGGATGTAAGTAACGGAAAAATTAAACCACGAAAAAGAAAGTGCCCACCTAGCCTGACAGGCATTCAAGCGCTTAGCAGCATCAAGATAGATCAGATTTTTATGATCAGTGAAAACCTGAATGGGAAAATCAGCACCTTCCAAGAGATGACGCCAGTGTTCAAATGCGAGTTTAATAGCCAGCAATTCCCGATTACCAATATCATAATTAAGTTCAGTCTCAGAAAAATTTTTTGAAAAAAAAGCACAGGGATGTACTCCATCCTTGTTTTCCTGAGACAACACCGCACCGACCCCCACAGAAGAAGCATCAACCTCAACCAAAAACGGCTTAGTCACATCAGGCTGCATAAGGATGGGGGCAGAGCTGAACCTCTCCTTAAGAAACACAAAAGCTTCAATGGCCTCAGTAGTCCACTGTACCGTATTAGAACCTTTCCTGGTGAGATCGGTCAGTGGTTTAACAATAATAGAAAATTTTTTAATGAATTTTCTGTAATAATTGGCGAAACCCAAAAACCTCTGTATCGATTTAAAACCAATAGGCCTAGGCCATTCCTACACAGCTTGAACCTTCACCGGGTCCATCTCAAAGCCCTCGCTGGAGATAATGTAGCCCAAAAAACTAATTCTCTGTACATCGAACTCACATTTCTCCAGCTTAGCAAAAAGCGAATTGTCAATCAATAACTGCAATACCTCACGTACGCTCCGCCAATGAGACTCCAGGTCAGGCGAATAAATCAAAATGTCATCCAAATACACAACCACATTTTTGCCGATCAAAGGTCTAAGGATGTCATTAATAAGATTCTGAAAAAATGCTGGTGCATTGGTAAGACCAAAAGGCATAACCAGATTCTCAAAATGACCCACAGGAGTGTTAAAAGCAGTCTTCCATTCATCACCCTCCTTCATGCGCAACAAATTGTATGCCCCCCGGAGATCAATTTTAGAGAACCACTTGGCCCCCACTAACTGGTTAAACAAATCAGGAATCAATGGCAGTGGGTAGGGATTGCGTACAGTAATTTTATTAATCTTGCGAAAGTCCAAACAAGGACGTAAACCGCCGTCCTTTTTTTTAACAAAAAAAAATCCAACAGCCACAGGTGACTTAGAGGGTCTGATATGACCGGCGGCCAAGCTCGTCTGTATGTATTCCTCCAAAGCCTTTCTCTCAGGAATAGCAAGATTAAATAAACGACTTTTAGGAAGAGTCGCTCCAGGGACAAATTCAATGGTACAATCATAGTCTGTATGGGGAGGCAAAATTTGCGACTCCTCCTCAGAAAAAACTTTCCAAAAATCCTGAATAGGTACAGGTAATTCCCCTTTATCCACAGCAGCAATGTGCCCGTTACAACACTTGTCATAACACTTAGGGCTCCAGGACTTAATTTCATTGGTAGACCAATCCAGTACAGGATTGTGCAATTTTAACCAGGGCAACCCCAAAACAACTGGAGAAGGCCAATTATTTAATACCACCAAATCCAAATTTTCTTGGTGAATACCATTAATAGTGAGGGGAAATTCATAAACCTTGTGAGTAACACATTTCAAGGGAGAGCCATCGACAGAAACCACGGCAATAGGGGATGACAAAGGTTTGGGTTTTAAATTAAGTTTTTCCAAGAATCCCCCATCAATCACATTCAGAGTTGAACCACAATCCACAAATACCCGAAATTCAATTAATTCTTCCTGAGCTGCGGTAGTAGCAGAAAGAAATACACCCTTAGTGTTTAAACAGGCTATACGGGCGTAACTGACCTTTTTTTTTTCTTTGTTCATACGAAGCACACAGTTCTTAATGAAATGGTCAGATTTCCCGCAATAAAAGCACAAACCTTCAGAAAACCTGCGGTCTTTTTCCTGAGATCGGGGTGACATCGCCCCAATCTCCATCGGCTCTCCAGTGTCAGTACAGACCCTCTCAAGACTCAGAGCTGACATGGCAGAGGATTTACTCTCATTAACCCTTGCACGCAGTCTCCTGTCCACCCATATAGCTAATTGCATTGCCTCCTGCAAGTTTCCAGGTGTAGGATAAGCAATCAGCAGATCCTTAACCCTTTCACCTCGCCCAGCAAGAAACAAACTTTTCAGAGCTGAATCGTTCCACCCCACCTGAGCAGACCACCGACGGAAGTGAGTACAATAATTTTCCACATTACCTGATCCCTGCCTCAAATGTCTCAATTCTGTCTCAGCTGATGAGACACGATCAGGATCATCATACAACAACCCCAAAGCAGAAAAAAAACTATCCACTGATCTAAAGCATGGATCACTAGGTTGGAGAGAAAAGGCCCATCCCTGAGGTTCTTTGCGCAAAAGTGACATTATGAACCCTATGCGCTGTGATTCATCACCAGAGGATTTGGGTCTCAAACGAAAATACAATAAACAAGCATTTTTAAAGGAAAAAAAATCTTGTTGTTCACCAAAAAATAAATCAGGCAATCGTACCTTTGGCTTCACAAAATGCGCTCCAGAACAGCTACTCACGTGTTGTTGGAGCTCGGCCACCTCCAGAGAGAGTCCCTGCAGGCGTTGAGCCAAATCCTGAACCGACAACATGATGGAAACTGGAGGTCTTTCCTTAGAGAAATTTTTTGGGCTGGACTTACTGTTATGATCTGCTACAAGCACTAAGGAAATACAGGAGATCTGTCCCTACAATAGAACTAAGCTAGATCCCTACGATGTAACGGGGAACCTGATCCTGCGATCAGACCCGCTAAAGTCCTCAGCTAGTCTGAACGAAGACCTATAGATGTGAGGGAGGGATCCCTACAAGAACTAGGGACTGGGAGAAAGATGGACACCTCCTAGCAGAAATTGTAGCAGTAAAAAGACAAACAAACAACATAGAACATAGAGGTCAAAAGACCTAGCTAAACTGACTGAGTAAGGTAACAAAGCACCTGGCTAGCTTAAGAGTAGAAATTACAATGAAGTCCAGCAAGGCCAGAAGGGCGAAGCAGGATTAAATAGGCAAAAAAGGTCATGCGACCAGCATAATAGAAAAAACTTAACAGGAGAGTTCTAACAGTTGAGGTGTTATGGAAGCCCAGGTTGCTTTGATAGCAGCCTTCAGCTTGTCTGAATTGTTGGGTCTGGTGTCTCTCATCTTCCTCTTGACATCTCATCTCCTTTCTATGGGGTTAAGGTCAGGTGAGTTTGCTAGCCACTCAAGCACAGTGATACTGTTGTTTTTAAACCAGGTATTGGTACTTTTGGCAGTGTGGACAGGTGCCAAGTCCTGCTGGAGAATGAATTTTCCATCTCCAACCAGCTTGTCGGCAGAGGGAAGCATGAAGTGCTCTAAAATTTCCTGGTAGACGGCAGCACTGACTTTGGTCTTGATAAAACACAGTGGACCTACACCAGCAGATGACATGGCTCCCCAAACCATCACTGATTGTGGAAATTTCACACTGGACCTCAAGCAGCTTGGATTGTGTGCCTCTCCACTATTCCTCCAGACTCTGGGACCTCGATTTCCAAATGAAAATTGAAACTCTGGGTCCTTGTGGAGTGTGTCAGTGACTGCCTTCTGGACATCTGTCAAGTTAGCAGTCTTCCCCATGATTCTGGAGCATTCTGAAACAGACTAAGGGACCTTTTTAAACACTTAGCAAGCCTTTGCAGGTGTTTTTTGGTAATTATTTTAATTTACTGAGATAATGACTTTTGTGTTTTCATTGGCTGTGAGCCCTAATCATCAACATTAATTGTAATGACTCTATATAATATGAGTTTCACTTTTTGTGTTGAAAAACTGAAATAAATTAATCTAATTTAGTGAGATGCACCTGTGTGTATGTGTGTATATATATATATATATATATATATATATATACAGTGCAGAAAATAAGTATTTAGTCAGCCACCAATTGTGCAAGTTCTCCCTCTTAAAAAGATGAGAGAGGCCTGTAATTTACATCGTAGGTAGACCTCAACTATGAGAGACAAAATGAGAACACAAATCCTGAAAATCACATTGTCTGATTTAGAAAGAAATTTTTTTCAAATTTTTGTGGAAAATAGGTATATAGTCACCTACAAAAAGTTCATCTCATTACTTTGTTATTTATCCTTTGTTGGCAATGACAGAGGTCAAACATTTTTTGTAATTCTTCACAAGGTTGGCACACACTGTTGCTGGTATGTTGGCCTATTCCTCCATGCAGATCTTCTCTAGAGCAGTGATGTTCTGGGGCTGTTGCTGGGCAACACAGACTTTCAACTCCCTCCAAAGGTTTTCTATAGGGTTTAGATCTGGAGACTGGCTAGGCCAGTCAGCAAGCACGTCCACATTCTTGTCCCAGCGCAGCATTCAGTTGTCCCTACCCCAGTCCTTGGAATGCAAGCGCAATTGCGCAGCTAACGCCCCACAGGCCACACTACTAAATTCACACATTTTGCGAATGCTTGCGCTCGAAATGTTGCCTTTTAGGCTCATGGAGACGGAAGCTTTGCACAACCTGATGGTGGCGGCCATCCCTCGATACTCTGTCCCCAGCCGTCACTATTTCTCCCGATGTGCCGTTCCCACATTACACAAGCACGTGTCCCTCAACATTAGCCGTGCCCTCAACATTGCAATTATTGGGAAAGTCCACCTAACCAGGGACACGTGGACAAGTGCTTGTGGGCAGGGATGGTACATCTAACTGACTGCACACTGGGTTACCATAGTGGAAGCTGGTACCCAGTTGGACCTTGGGACGGAAAATGTCCTCTCGACACCGAGAATTGCGGGCCCTGGGTTAATCAGGGTTGCCCCCACATTCTACAGCTCCTGCACCTCATCTTCTTTAGCATCCATCTCCGAAATGACCACATCAGTCGCAAGCTGGAAGCACTGCAGCACTGCCTCAGCCAAGCGGCAACAGGCTGTGCTGAAGATGATATCCTTAGGTGACAAACCACAAAACGCTGAAGAGTTGTGGACAGCTCTGAAAGAGCAGGCAGATCTGTGGCTGACTCTGCTGACCCTACAGCCAGGAATGGTCGTGTGTGACAACGGAATCTGGTGGCGGCTCTGAGGCAAGGTAAGCTCACACACGTACCATGCCTGGCTCATGTGCTTAACCTTGTGGTTCAGCAGTTTCTCAAAACCCACCCGGATCTGTCAGATCTGCTTGTCAAAGTACGCCGCCTGTGTGCCCATTTTAGAAAGTCAGCTACAGCTTCCACCGCCCTTGCCAAGCTTCAGCAGCGTTTGCAGCTTCCAGCTCATCGACTGATCTGCGATGTCCCCAAGCATTGGAACTCTACATTGCAGATGTTGGGAAGGATTTGTGAGCAGAAGAGGGCAGTTGTTGACTACCAGCATCAACAAGGCCGTCGGTATTCAGGTCCGACTCCACACCTAAAACCTCAGGAGTGGATATTGATGTCGACATCTGTACCATCCTCCAAAACTTTGAGGACTCCACCAACATGGTGAGCGGTGATGACGCCATAATTAGCGTCACCATCCCACTTCTCTTTTTTCTGAAATGCTCTCTACTCTCAATTAAAGAGGATGCATTGTAGGCCGAGCACGATGAGATGGAGCAAGGAACCATACAGGATGATTATACACAGCCCAGCCTCATCTCATCCCAATGTGGTTTGGGTCACAATGAGGAAGAGGAGGAGGAGGAATAACAGGAGCTAGTTTCCTGCGCTATAGACGGTACTACCTGCACAACTGTCATACTGTCTGTTCAACGTGGATGGCCTGAGGACAGGAAGGAGGATGAGGAGGAGAGCATGGTCAGTTGTCCTCTTGGTGACAACACGGAAGTCTTGCCTCTTTGCAGTCTGGCACACATGGCTGAGTTTACGTTACGCTGACTTTCCCGTGACCCTCGCATTGTCCAAATTTTTTGTGACAGTCATTACTGGTTGGTTACACTTGTAAACCCATGCCACAGGGAGAACTTTCTGTCTCTTATTCCCTTGCAGGACAGGCGTAATAAAATGGTGCAGTACGAGAAGGCCTTTGTTGTAGAATTATTAAAAAATTTCCCACTTGAAAATACTGGCGGCAGAGGTCACAGTTCATTGGACAACCAAGGAGAACAGGCGAAAGAGCCACAAATGCAATCCAGCAGAGGCAGAGGAACACTGTCAAAGTTCTGGGACAGTTTTCTCAGACCCTCCCATCACGCAGGCCCTGAGGCACAGGGTACTCTCACAAGGAGTGCAAAGTTTCAGAAGATGATGAGGGAGTATCTTGCCGACTGTACCACCATCATCCGTGATTCCTCTGTGTATTATAGTTATTGGGTATCCAAGCTGGACACGAGGCATGAACTGGCTCTCTATGCCTTGGAGGTCCTGGCCTGCCCTGCCGCTAGTGTTTTGTCAGAGTGGGTTTTTAGTGCCGCCACTAGAACTATAACCTATAGGCGAAACTGCCTATCAACTGAAAATGCTGACAGGCTGACTCTTAGAAAAATGAACAAGGGCTGGATTAGGCCAGACTTCTCAACACCGCGGAGTGATATCAGCGTAACATAAACTCAAATACAGTGTCTTTTTTTGGGGAGGTCTAACTCTATTCCCATGCACCTTTGTCTAAACACCCAGACATGGGTATACACTTCCTGATTTTGTCTGTTTGCTCTTGTCCTCCTTCTTCTCCGTATCCTCAACCTCCACCATCATATCACCACCATATGTATCATATCAACATATCTACGTCTCTTGAAAGGGGCATTGGAGTGCCTCTAAATTTTTGGCAGCCGTTGCTTCACTGTATAGGCAAACACTATGGGAGACCCATTTCCTAATAATGGGAACATTGTTTTTAGGAGGCTCTCTGACCTCTACATCTCTTGCAAGGGGCATTGGAGTGCCTCCAAATTTTTGGCAGCCGTTGCTTCACTGCATAGGCAAACACTATGGGAGACCCACTTCCTAATAATGGGAACATTGTTTTCAGGAGGCCCTCCGACCTCTATGCCTCTTGCAAGGGGCATTGGAGTTCCTCCAAATTTTTGGCAGCCGTTGCAGTCAATGCATATGAAATAACAGTATAGGAGACCCACTCGTTAATAATGGGAGCAACAAAGCACACCCGACTGCTGGTCCTTTAAGAATAGTAAGGGCCGCTTGATGGCCCTAGAAAAATAGGCTTTGTGACTTTCAGAGTCCCTCCATCATAAATTAAACAGGATGTGTCTGATTACGTGTCACACACCACATGGCCAGATAAGGTTGTAAAATGTTAAAATGACAGTTCCCGGTGAATGCATTTGTCTTGGTTGAAACCAATGCAAAAGTGCAAAAACGCATCAAAATGCTACGTGTGAACATAGCCCAAGGCATGGAGGAGCATTTTTGTTTTTGGTTATTTATTTTGCCTTATAAACAAGTCATTACCCTGGAAAGGATGTTCTTTAACATATTCCTAGGAAAATCCATTTTGGTTTCGTTTTTGCATGTTTTATTGTGAGTCCGTAAAAGTGGCGTAATATTTTTGACAACGTTGTTGACAGCCTCGATCTGGGAGTCAGAAATGCTTCCAGGGGTCTTCCCCATGCTGTTCCCATGTTATATGAGCACTGTTCCCATCGATTTGGGCAATTTTTAAGCCCTCTGCAGACCGCCAGGGGGAGCCACCTGAAAAATGCTCGAGTTTCCCATAGACTTACATTGGGCTCGTTACTCGGTCCGAGCACTCGAACATTCCAATTTTCTCGACTCGAACATTCCAATTTTCTCGACTCGAACAACGAGTACCTGAGCATTTTAGTGCTCGGTCATCACTAATAAGCTCCAGATCTGCAGAGGCAGAGACAACATTCAGGGCATAATGGCATCTCCTCATCACTCTGCTGACATCACTGCTGCACCGCAGAGGTGGTGAATGTGGCATGGAAGTTGAACGCTTTTTAGAGGAAATGAAGATAAAAAGGAGTTTTACTGTAGATGTGAAGGGGAGATAAGTATGAGGCATATTATGGAGGAGGACAGTGTGCAAACAAAGGAAAGTGTGAGAAGGGGCACAGTATAGAGAGTGGGCAGCACAGTATAGAGATGGAGCAGAGTGGGGGGAAACAGAAGTTATGGAGAATATGAAGGGTGCAACATTTGTGGTAGTATGGAGAAGCAGCATAGAGATAGGGGCAGTTTGGGGAGGAAATAGTGTAGAGGGGAATGAGGGAACGGGGACAGTGTGGTAGTTATAGTTCATAAGTGGGCAGTGTAAAGGTAACAGTTCATAAATGAGGACAATGTGGTGATTAATGTTCATATGTGAAGACAGTGTGGAAATTAACAGTATGGTGGTAATATTTATAAGGAAGGACAAGTTATTGATCATAAGGGGTGTTACGCACACGCCCGGACTGACTGGCGTGAGCATGATTAGTGATCCCACTGTACCATGAACCGAGGAGTGCCTGGAGGGGCGTAACTAAGTATCAACTCGGTCCGACCAAGGTCACACTGCGGCTCAGTCGACTCCGTGATCCAGGGAGGAACCGAGCAGAGGGACCAGGTGCTACTCCAGGTCAGACCCTGGTCACAGCTGTTGACCCACACCGGGGAATGTAGGAACAGGCAGGTTAGGCTGAAATACAGACAGGTTGATACTGGCAGGCACGGCTGGTATGCAGACAGATGGGTATTGGCAGGCACGGTTGGTATGCAGACAGGTGGGCACTGGCAGGCACGGCTGGCATGCAGACAGGCGGGTACTGGCAGGTAGGAACACATGCAGGATAAGGACCAGTACAGACTGGGACACAGGAACGGAGCCGCAGGTGCGGTAGACAAGTAGAGCAGAGCAAAACCCGCAGATGCGGTAGACAAGCAGAGCAGAGCAAAACCCGCAGATGCGGTAGACAAGCAGAGCAGAGAAAAACCCGTAGATGCGGTAGACAAGCAGGGCAGAGCAAAACCCGCAGGCGCGGCGGACAAGCAGAGCAGAGCAAAACCCGCAGATGCGGTAGACAAGCAGAGCAGAGCAAAACCCGCAGATGCGGTAGACAAGCAGAGCAGAGCAAAACCCGCAGATGCGGTAGACAAGCAGAGCAGAGCAAAACCCGCAGATGCGGTAGACAAGCAGAGCAGAGCAAAACCCGCAGATGCGGTAGACAAGCAGAGCAGAGCAAAACCCGCAGATGCGGTAGACAAGCAGAGCAGCGCAAAACCCGCAGATGCGGTAGACAAGCAGAGCAGAGCAAAACCCGCAGATGCGGTAGACAAGCAGAGCAGAGCAAAACCCGCAGATGCGGTAGACAAGCAGAGCAGAGCAAAACCCGCAGATGTGGTAGACAGGACAGGGCTCTGTTCACATGGAACAGACTAGAAAACACATGAAGATAGCTGGAACACAGGAGTTAGATACGGAGGCAGGGAAACAGAACGAGCAGAACCAGATACACACAAGGTACTTGCAATGAAGTAGTGAGTGGACACAAAGCTCACAAACAGAAGTACAGAGACAACGAGTTGGGAGTTAGGTGCAGGTTCAGATACTGCAGGAAAAGGGGAAGGTACAGACATAGAGACAAACAGGTAACGGACTAGGACACTGTTCAGACAGGATCTGAACCAGGAACAAGATACAGGAACGAGCCTGGGAACTCAGCCCCCAGGGTGGCGGAAACTGACTAGAAGTCACAGGTACAGGTAACAGGCCTGGGTATACAGCCTCCAGGGAGGCAGAAACAGACTATATACAGGACTGGACCTGGCAACTCAGTTGCACAGCACACAGTGAATGAAAGTGTTGCTCAGGCACCTCCTACGGGGTGGAGGGGGTTTAAGTATCCAGTGACTCACAGCAATAGGCTGGGGACGCATTAGGACTGGCAACACTGTAGCTTTCAGAATCAGGAAGCAACAGCGCCGCCGCCCTAAGCAGCAGACAAGAGACATACAAACAGCAGGTACTGGAGCAAAGTGTGCAGCCTGGCCTGATAGGTAAGATTGCAGTCTTGCATGGTGGGAGATGGTAAGCCATGCAAGCACGCCGCCAGGGATGTTACAAGGGGTGACAGTGTTGTTTTATAGTTTATAGTATAGTTTATACCAGTTCTTGTCCCCATCCTGTCCTGAGACCCAACATCTTCCTCTTCCCCTGCGACCCGGCCGACATCTTCCTCTTCTGCAAGACAGAGACCTGCTTTTCATGCCCTCTTCCAGACCATAGGTCCAATACTGTCCCAGCATCCAGAAGGAGCTTCACATGTGTCCTCTTTCAATTAAGAAACTCAAACTGACAGAACACTTCCTTTTCCTATTGTATCCGCTCCTAGAAACCTGCTTTTCTGGCTGTTCAGCCTTACTTCTCCCACTCCGCTCTGCTTGCAGAACTTGCACTTGTCCTGTGCTGTGTGAGTCATGGTCTCTGACTAACTGCCTGCAACCCAGAAAACCTTTTCTATAAAACTCCTCCTAACCCCTCCCAAACTGTGGGCTAATCCCAAAGTTAACTACCTAATGTACTACAGTATGTGTGTAACTATGTCTGCTGTGTGGTTCCCCTAGTGGACAGACCTCCTGCATACCCATGGACGACCTTAAGGCAAAACCTATAGGAGAACCGACATACAACAATGGCAATAGGGATACAATTTAACATACTTTATGACACAAATAATAAAATGTAACACAGCACACTTAATTAGACATAACACAGCAAACATTCTTAACCCTCTTGTTGCCACAGCATCTTCTTCTGCCCGCCACCCTTCTTTATATCCTCCACAGTTTTATGATGACTGGTAACAACAACTCCCATCATCTCCTTATCATTGTTAAGGATGACATAATGGGAGTTGTAGGTTCATGCTATAAAATTGTGCATGGATGGGGCTTAAGTAACATTACAGATGATTGCTGTACTAAGCATTGGGATATATTTATGTACTGATGATGTTTCTGATGCTGTATTTATGTACTGATGATGGTTCTGGTGCTGTAATCATGTACTGATGGTAGTTTAGTGATGTATTCATGTACTGATAGTGGTTCTGGTATTACATTCATGTATTGATGATTGTTATGGCTATATATCCATGTACTAATGATGGTTTTGTTCATATATTTCTATACTGATGTTGTTCTGGTGCTGTATTCCTTTATAGGAAACTGTGCCGTGTCCAATATACTGCAATGGTATTAAAGTATATAATAGAAGCGATAAGACTATCGCGTTTTCAAATCCCCTTAGGGGACTATATAATAAATTAAAAAGTAAAAACATGTTTTTATCATTATAAAAAATATAACATTTCAAATCAGCCTATTTCTCCGCCATTAAAATAAAGAAATAAAAACACATATTTGGTATCACCACATTTTTAAAAGTACAGTCTATTAAAATTATCAAAAAATATAAAATAAATTAGCCAGTTGGTTAAAGAGTAAAAAAAAATCAAAACACCAGCATTACATTTTTTCTGTCATTCATTGCCTTAAAAAAATGCAATAAAAAGAAATCAAATTGTCTTATGTGCTCACAATTGGTACCGGTAAAAACATCAACTCATGTATAAAATCTCAAAAAAAATCAGAAACTGGAAAATATTATTATTATTATTATTATTATTATTATTATTATTATTATTATTTTTAACCAACAATTTTTTTTTATTCAAATTGTAATCGCACTGACTTAGAGAGTCATGTTCCCTGATCATTTTTACTATATAATGAATGCTGTAAAACAAAAGCATTTCTGAAATTCGTGGATCTATGAGCATTTGAACAGTTTGTGGTTCTAGGAGAGCAGAAAAAAAAAGCCCAGTCTAGTTTTCCATCCCTGCTTCAGAAAGTAGGATAATGATGTTTTACAAAGCCATTCAGGCTTCCCCATATTGGCCTGCAGCTATGACATCACATGGTCTATCCTAGATTATTGAGTGGATTATCATACCTGGGTTATCAGGGATCAATGAATACCAATGGAACACATCTGTTCTCAGGACTGTCATTTGGTATGGAAGATTCACTGTACAAGTGGATTATATAGATCATATCAAAATAAAATATCTCTCACCTCTATCTTCTCTCTTCTTTCCTCACTCTTTTTCTCTTTGCTCCTCTTTCACTCCTCTCTCTTTCTCTCCTCTCTATTTTTGCTCCTCTCTTTTCTCTTTTATTTCTTATCTCCTCTGTCTTCTCTCTTTTCTCTATTCTCCCCTATTTTCTCTCCTCTATCTCTTCTCAACTCTCATTTCTCTCATCTCTCCTCTTTCTCTTTTTTCTCTCCTCTCTTTTCTCTCCTTTCTCTCACTTCACTTCTCTCACTTTCCACATCAGTATCAGATTGGTGGGGGTACAACACTCATCACTCCCACCAACCAGCTGTTATCATAACATCACATCTTTGTATACTGTTTAGTGGCCGCTACTAAGATACTGCTGCTCAGGTTCCTTTTACTTCCATTGAAGTTGACATGCAGTACCAGTGATTGGCCACTAAACAGTGGATGGAGCCATTTTGTTCCAGCTTTGAACAATCTTTACATCCAGTCACTGGGGGAGCTGATAACAGCTGATCGGCGGGGGTGTTTGGTGTCGGACCCCCACAGAGCTGATATTGATGACATGTCCTAAAGATAGTTCTTCAATATTAAAGCTGTGGACAACACCTAAGAGCTGAAAATGAAAAAGTTAAATACAGCTTGCAGACAAATTTCTTAGTTTACATTTTCAATATGGTATAATTTCACTTTGAGCAACATTTCATGCTGTTCTCTAGTATAAAAAATATGTATAGCTATAAATGTTTTAGAGTTTTTGTACGAATGTGTAATTATTTCATATACAGTATATACTGTAGCTACTATGAAAACTTCTGGTTGTCTGTGGATACACACAGGAAAGCCATTTACACGATAGTCATTGGGGTGCCATACACCTTGGTCAGAGCCTCATTAACACATATCACACTTTCCTGGTACTGTTGATATATGTTCACATTTGTCTTGTTATGGCTGCTGTTGGCTCTGTTAACCCATTGGTTCCGTGTGTTCAACTTTGGTAAATAATAATCAGAAGACAGCAGTACTGCTTACCACGAGCCTTGTGGTGGTAGTGTCCAGACAATATTGCCCAGTGAACGGTTTTTGATTGTCCACAGCAGAAACTAATCCAAAAACAAATAGTAGTTAAGCACATAGGGCTAAAATTAACTTTATTCACATCTTCATAAAAACTTCAAATTTGTAATCATAACAATATGTTAAAATACCTCCGTGTTTAAGGCTTTGAGTAGAACAACATATGTTTTTATGAAAATGTGAATATAATTACAAGAAATTTTAATTTGTTTTTCTGTTCAAGTGTGGCTATTAGGACTCAGATTGTGGTTTATCAACTTGGATATGTGCAGGGCGGTATTTGGTGTTCTTGCTGCCCTAGGCACTCTAAGTTGGGATGACCCCCTTACTGATAAGTCAGACTAAAAGTGCCCATACCCTTTAGATAGTAGTTAAAGTCCCCCATACACAGCAGACTGATGTCGGAAAAATGACTATGTAAACAATTAATATGGGCATACAGGTTATAGAATGCTGAGGAGAGTGATACCAGTGACTCGCCCCCTGGGCCGTGGGGCACTCAGAACCGGGCAATAGGGAGGCGATGGGGGTAGTAGTGGCAACCCGGTCTGTGGCTCAGGGTGGTCAGACCAGCGGCAGTCCTTTATAAGTTTTAAGTAATGTCCGACTACGCCACCCGTGGATTGCGGTCAGTGCTAACCGCCGCTGCAGTGCAGACCTCTGGGACAGATGTAAATGTGCAGCTCCGAATAGTACAACTCCCCACGGGAAGAGTCGGGCCCCAGGGCAGTGTATGATGGATGATGGAGGGGATGATTCCG
The DNA here is from genome assembly GCF_046119375.1 of Phyllobates terribilis. Classification (NCBI taxonomy): domain Eukaryota; kingdom Metazoa; phylum Chordata; class Amphibia; order Anura; family Dendrobatidae; genus Phyllobates; species Phyllobates terribilis. The sequence continues at coordinate 102,775,608 of NW_027362767.1, forward strand.
ACCGCGTTAGCCAGGAAACGGAGGCCTCTTAAACAGTTCAGGGTCTTTATTAGAACAGGTAAACCGACCCAGAAACAGGCCCGGCTAGGAGGGGGCCTGGATGTCTGAGAGCAAGTGGGAAGCTGGCCCTGGTCAAGGTGAGTGTGTCGGCCTACCGTGCTCTCTGTGCTCCTTCTGGCAATTTCCCTTCTGGTAATGTAACAGCCTACGTTCCTGAGCTCACCGTGTCCTCTCGCCCGTATGGCAACTCGGGTCCCTTGCTACTCCCGGCCTGGTACGGCTTTGCTGGTCCCTTCTGCTGTGGCGGAGCCTCCGGGCTTCTTAGGCCAAGGAACATACAGTCCCCTGCGGACTGGTTATCTGCTGTAGGATGTGGAATCCTCACAGCCTCAGATCCCAAAGTCTGGTAGATTAGTTTCTTTATCTGCCAGGACAGACTTGCTTCGCCTTTTGTCCCTGGCTCGTGGCTCTCCTACTGCCACATGGCCTCTTAGGCTGCAACACAACTGTCTGTCCCTGCTCTGGGACACCTCTCAATCCAGAGACAGGTTGTCCACTTCTCCCTAACCCTGCCCCCAGTTCCAGCTTTTATAGGGGCAGCCTGCTCCCCCTACTGGCCTGTGACAGGAGGTATTGCATGCTAATGGCCCTTGACTAGAGGACCTCCCCCTTGCTCTCAGACACAGCTTTATTATACATTTGTGGCATCCAGGCCAGGGTGACACATTCCCCCCTAGTAAAATTTAGTACTCCGGGACTAAACAAGAAACAAGAATAATATGCATGACCATAAAACATTAGTAGACAAACGACGCACAGGTTGAGTTCTTAAGGTCACAGTGTGGTCTGTGACCGGGTGTCCATTTCACCAACACAAAGAGGGGAGCCTTAACCAGGTGGGGGTCTGTCCTAGCCCCAAGTCCTTCACAGTCTTAGTTCATTCCTTGGTCAGGCTCCGAACGCAGTCCATACAAAGTCCCGGTTATTAAAAGTCCATAACCTTTGAGTCCGTACGGTAACTGTAAGAAACTGAAATACACAATTACTAATCATGCATGTAACTTTGCAAACATTTCAACACTTGGCAACAGGGTTATTTACAGTTTTAGTGCACCCTATATTCTCCAGCGAGCGGGTATCTGCCCCTTTGTGCTCCTGGTTGACCTGCGTAACCCACTGTCTGGTGGTGGACCGACCTGGTTTTCTTCACTAGCATTAGGGGTAGAGCTACCAGCTTGGTGTACAGGTAGGGCAGGCAGCTGTCTACGGGTCTTTTGGCTCACCGCAGGCATGGCAGGCTCACTGTCCGCAGAGGGTTGATTCTCCTGGGCTGCTGGTACCGGCTCTTCTGCCTCTGGAACTGCTTGCTCTTCTTCACCTTCTGGCTCTGGTGTAGGTTGTTGCTGAACCGGTTGTAGGAAATGCAGGACGGGTACCACTATGGCATCGTTTATTCGAGTCCAGGACTGAGGGAACTCTCCGAGAACGGTGCTGATCATTTCTTACTTGTCCTCTGCGGGTTCAAGGTCACTTTGATCCTCTTCTGTACTACGGAGTTGCTCGGGGCATCTTTTTAGGTGGTCTCTGGAGGCGGTACTAGTGGTTTCTCCTCCATCCTTGGTGATCACGCACACCTTCGAGTTGTCGTGATCAGACTGCAGTACGGTGTAGGGTTCCCTTTCCCACTGGTCGTCCAACTTATGTAGCCTTCTCTTTTGCTTCAGGACCTGCTCACCAGGTTCTAGGGGACCAGCAGGGGCGTGTTGGTTGAAGAGTCTTTCTTGCCTTTCTCTTACCTGGGCCAGGCTCTTCTCCACACTCTCCTGTACCTTCTTGTACTGCAGTCGCCTCTCCGTATCCCAGTCCGCATCCGGGGAGGTGTCCTCAGGTATTAGGACTCCCATCTCCAGATCTAGGGGCAGCTTACCTGGTCTGGCTCGCATCAGGTAAGCCAGGGTGCAGTTTGTAGCGTTCACCGGGATATGGTTGTATAAGTCTATTAGGTCCGGCAGTTTTTCTGGCCACAGGCTGCATTCCTCCAGGGGCAACGTCTTCAGGAGATCAATGACTATATTGTTCATTTTCTCACACATCCCGTTGGTTTGTGGGTGGTAAGGCGTTGTCCGAATCTTCTTACAGCCATAGAGGTTGCAGAACTCTTAGAAGATTTCGGCCTCAAACGTTGGACCCTGGTCTGTCAGGACTTGTTCCCGATACCCGTGTGGACTGCAGAAGTATTGCTGGAAGGCTCTGGCCACTGTTTGGGCTGTCAAGTCTTTTACCGGGACCACCACTAGAAAACGTGAATAGTGGTCCACGATTGTCAGGGCGTAGATGTATCCTGACCGGCTTGGAGCCAATTTGACGTGGTCCAGAGCTACCAGCTCAAGAGGCTGCTGGGTGACGATTGGCTTCAAGGGTGTCTTCTGGCTGGTGCGGTCTTTTCTCCTTAAGTTACAAGGGCCACAGTCCCTTCACCACTTCTCTACAGCCCCTCTCATGCCGACCCAAAAGAACCGTCCTCTTAGCAGGAACTCCAGTTTCTTCCAACCAAAGTGCCCCGCTCTGTCATGGTAAGCCCCCAGGACCATAGCTGCATCCCGCCTTGGGACCACGACTTGCCAGGTCAGCTCGTGTGTCCGGTGGTTGACAAGTCTTCTGCACAGCTTGCCTTCATAGAGGAACAGCTTGCTCTTTTCTTTCCATAGCTGCTTGGCTTCCTCTGGAGCATCCGGATCTAAGCGGGCGTCTTCCTGGGTCAGCAGATCTTTCACCAGGCGGATCGCAGGATCACTATCTTGGGTCTCGGCCCAGCAGTGGTGAGGTAGGGGATTGATCATAATGGTTGTTAAATCTTCCTCCTTCACGCGGTGGGAGTATTGAGCGGCTCCGTACCGGTGAAACGCGGGGAGTTCTACCTCCTCCAGCTCTTCTGGGTCTTCGTCACCTTCAGGTAAGTGAGGCATTCTCGATAGGGCATCAGCGTTGGCATTGGTTTTGCCTGCCCGGTACTTGATCACGAAGTCATAATTGGAGAGACGGGCCATCCACCGCTGTTCCAGGGCACCAAGCCTTGCACTGTCTAGGTGTGTTAACGGGTTGCTGTCTGTGTATACAGTGAACTTTGCGGAGGCCAGGTAATGCTTGAAACGTTCCGTTACGGCCCACACCACCGCTAAGAATTCTAGCTTGAAGGAGCTGTAATTCTCCGGGTTCCTCTCGGTGGGCCTCAGCTTCCGGCTGGCGTACGCGATCACCCTTTCTCTGCCCTGTTGGTTTTGTGACAGTACGGCTCCCAGTCCCACATTACTGGCGTCTGTGTGAAGAATAAAAGGCTGGCCATAATCAGGGTAGGCCAGGATCTCATCCCCTGTGAGGGCCATCTTCAACTGGCGGAAGGACTCCTCTTCCGGTTTATCCCACTTGAAGGGTGGCTTTTGGCTTCTGGACTTAGACTGTCCTATCAGGAGGTCCTGCATAGGAGCTGCTATCTTAGTGAACCCGGGGATGAACCTTCGGTAGTAGCCTACCAACCTGAGGAACTGCCTCACTTCTTTGATGTTCGAGGGGCTTGGCCAGCTCTTGATTACTGTGACCTTGTCAGGGTTGGGGGCTACTCCTTCTGCACTTACCACGTGCCCTAGGTACTGGACTTTCGGTTTCAACAGGTGACACTTTGATGGTTTCACCTTCAGGCCATAGCCTGCCAGGGCTTCGAACACCTCGGCCAGGTGCTTTAGATGGCCCTCGTAAGTCTTCGAATAGACGATCACTTCGTCCAGGTAAAGGAGGACCGTCTCGAAGTTTCGGTGCCCTAGACAGCATTCCATCAGCCTCTGAAAGGTCCCTGGTGCTTTGCAGAGCTCAAAGGGCATACAGTTGAACTCGCTCAGTCCCATCGGGGTGGTGAAGGCGGTCTTCTCCTTGTCAGCCTCTGTCACAGGAACCTGCCAGTACCCCCTAGTAAGGTCCAAAGTAGAAAAGAAGTTAGCTGATTTTAGTGCGGCTAAAGACTCTTCTATTCTAGGCAGCGGATATGCGTCTTTGCGGGTGATACGGTTGATTTGTCTATAGTCCACGCAAATTCTCATGGTGCCGTCTTTCTTTTTTACCAGAACCAAGGGGGCTGCCCAGGGGCTACAGCTATCTCTAATGACCCCAGCTTCTTTCATTTCTCTTAGCATGCCCTTTGCATTCTGATAATGTGCAGGGGGTACAGGTCTGTGTCTCTCTTTTATTGGTGGGTGGCTCCCTGTGGGGATGTGGTGTTTTATCCCTTTTACTCTGCCGAAGTCTAGTGGGTGCTTACTAAAAATTCTCTCGTACTCCTGGACCACCCGGTAGGCTCCTTGTTTTTGGTGCAGGAGAGTGGAGTCAGCACCCACATGGAGTTTCTGGCATCAGTCCTCCTTTTGTTTCTGGGAGCCATTACCTTCCGCCTGTGGAGATGGAGGCAAAGGCTCCACGGCCCTGATAGCTTTGTGTTCGACAACAAACAGTTTGGCAAGTGTGGCGTACCTAGGTAAGTGTACCTCTCTCTCCCCAATGTTGAGAATGCGAACGGGCACCCTCCCATGTCGGACATCAACCACCCCCCGGGCTGTCAAAATGGTGGGCCTGCTGTCTGAGTACACGGGTTCTAGCATGGCTTGGTAGTCTCTACCTCTCAACCCGATTGCAGTCCGACACCAGATCATCATTTCACTTTTGGGAGGCATGGAAATGGGGAATCGGTCACTCAGTCTTACGCTACCGATCTCACCACCAGACAGTTCTACCTGCTGCCGTCTCATCAGGGCTTTTATCTCCTTGTTGAGGACTCTCTGTTGGCTGGAACTAGCATTCACCGCCACCTGTTGTAGAATTACAATTACCTCTGAAAGACCATTTTCAATCACGTTAGTACCCACAGTTATTTTAGGGTGACTTTCACGACAGTCAATGTCCACAATAATCACTCCCTGTGCCGGTAGTTCAACTTTACCAATTTTAATGGTCATCTCCTTGAACCCCATCTGCAGCACGGGCAAGCCATTACTGGCGATGATGCTCAAGTCACTGTCTGGATACCGTGTTATATCAGCATCAGTCCAATACTGCTTAAAAAGTACATAAGGGATAGTAGCTACTTGCGACCCGGTATCCAGCAAGGCGCTCATGGGGATACCGTCCAGCACCACGGGTAAAACCGGGCGCCCCCCAACTTACTTATTGCGCCAAATGTAAGGGCCTGGTGATCTTATGCCTGGGGGTTGGCCCTCTGCCCCAGGTTGGACCCGTTTAAATTACAGTACCTGGAAATGTGTCCGGGCTGGTTGCATCGACGGCAAATGAGCTGTCCATCCTCTGCGTAGCGGTCTGTGGGCCTCCCTCGGAACGACGGGGTCCTCCTCTGTCGACGCCACGGGACATCCTCCGGACTTGAAGCCAACTCGATGGGTCTTGACGGGTCCACTTGTAACGCCTGGACGGTCCTGGTCAACGCCGCGACGCTCCTGGTCAGCTCCTGGACTTGGTGATGCAGATCTTTCGACGGGGCTTGGTTCAGGGCCTGTGCATCGGCCCCCACAGAGTCCATAGAGGAGGGCGTCGCCTCCTGGTGATAGGTGAGAGCAGGGCGCCGGAGGTTTATAGCGCAACTTGTTGTGGGTTCACGGAGCACCCTTATGGCCCTGTCCTTGAATTGGGCAAAGGTCAGATCAGGGTTCTGAAAGAACATGAGGCGCAGCTGGGTCCTGTGGGCGCTAGACAGCAGACCTTCTATGAACTGTTCTGTTAGTAGCTTATCCGTATCCTGCACGCTACCAGGGTCAGCTTGTCTGATGGCTCTCAAGGCTTCCTGCAAATTTAGGGCATAGTCTCTGATGCTGTCCTGTGCCCGCTGCTTACATCCATAGAACGGCATTTTAATTTCAGCGGAGGTACAGGTATCAAAGGTACCCCGCAGCCGGGCTAAAATGTCCTTTACGGTCCTTTTCTCCTCAGTGGGCCATGACTTTACCTCCCTCTGGGCTGTCAGTATGCTAATCCTCTGTTCCTCTGTCAGGAGGTAAACTTGGAACAAACTGTACAGCCTTTCCTTAAAGTCAGTTAGGGCATGGGGCTCCCCTGAATACTTAGGCAGCCAGGCCGCTCCAGGGATGTAGGGCAGGGAAAATGGCATCACCGCTGCTGCAGCTGTGCTGGTGGTAGTGGGCGCCTCCGTGTCCGACATCTTCCTCCCCACTAGTTAAGCGTGGCCTACCCTCCGACGATCCTCTTCTGTAGGCTGCGGCTCTGCTGGTGCTGCTTCGGACGAGGATCTGCGTCGCGTCCTGATGACGTCAGCGTCGCTCTCTCTCCCTTCCAGGACCTTGCGCAGCGTCGGTGCGATGGGCGGAGCTTCTGGTCTCGCGCGGTTTGGACGTTTACGCCCCTCTTCTTCCCGCGCGGCATCCTGAAGATGCTTTCCGATGGCGGGAAAACGGCTGAAGATGGCGGGAACCGATGGAAGATGGCGGGAGACGGCTGAAAATGGCGGGAAATGGCTCCGGATGGCGGGAAACCTCTTCTTCAGGTACGTGCACAGTCTTTTTCAGGCACGCAATACCCGTTTGTGGCGGGTTGGTTACAATCCTGCCGACTACGCCAAAGCTGACTCGCCCCCTGGGCCGTGGGGCACTCGGAACCGGGCAATAGGGAGACGATGGGGGTAGTAGTGGCAACCCGGTCCATGGCTCAGGGTGGTCAGACCAGCGGCAGTCCTTTATAAGTTTTAAGTAATGTCCGACTACGCCACCCGTGGATTGCTGTCAGTGCTAACCGCCGCTGCAGTGCAGACCTCTGGGGCAGATGTAAATGTGCAGCTCCGAATAGTACAACTCCCCATGGGAAGAGTAGGGCCCCAGGGCAGTGTATGATGGATGATGGAGGGGATGATTCCGACCGCGTTAGCCAGGAAACGGAGGCCTCTTAAACAGTTCAGGGTCTTTATTAGAACAGGTAAACCGACCCAGAAACAGGTCCGGCTAGGAGGGGGCCTGGATGTCTGAGAGCAAGTGGGAAGCTGGCCCTGGTCAAGGTGAGGGTGTCGGCCTACCGTGCTCTCTGTGCTCCTTCTGGCTATTTCCCTTCTGGTAATGTAACAGCTCACGTTCCTGAGCTCACCGTGTCCTCTCGCCCGTATGGCTTGCAACTCAGGTCCCTTGCTACTCCCGGCCTGGTACGGCTCTGCTGGTCCCTTCTGCTGTGGCGGAGCCTCCGGGCTTCTTAGGCCAAGGAACATACAGTCTCCTGCGGACTGGTTATCTGCTGTAGGATGTGGAATCCTCACAGCCTCAGACCCCAAAGTAGTTTCTTTATCTGCCAGGACAGACTTGCTTCGCCTTTTGTCCCTGGCTCGTGGCTCTCCTACTGCCACACGGCCTCTTAGGCTGCAACACAACTGTCTGTCCCTGCTCTGGGATGCCTCTCAATCCAGAGACAGGTTGTCCAGTTCTCCCTAACCCTGCCCCCAGTTCCAGCTTTTATAGGGGCAGCCTGCTCCCCCTACTGGCCTGTGACAGGAGGTATTGCATGCTAATGGCCCTTGACTAGAGGACCTCCCCCTTGCTCTCAGACACAGCTTTATTATACATTTGTGGCATCCAGGCCAGGGTGACACACCAGTATGTTTCCTATCAAATGCCTTGTTGATAAATCATCTTTTATCCGTTTATGTATCAAGCTTCTTCTGCACAGGTTCTGTTCCCAGTGTTCTTTGGCGCGTGGGTCTAATCACGCTGGGAACAGAACCTGTGCTGAAGACACTTGATGTCCGTGCCTATAGGAGGATGAGTGCGGAAGAAAGAACAGTAATGCGCATGTGCGAGATTTCCTCCCAATCGGCTGACATCACAGGGACAGAATGGCGCTGGTGGGAGGTGAGATATATGGAGAGGAAGTGCAGAGTTATCTCCTTCCTGGGCAGCGTCCTCCCCAGATTCTGGAAGAGGTAATTTATATAAGGTGATAAAAGATGATTTATCAGCAACAAGGCGTCTGATATGAGGCATATAGGTAGGACTATTCTCACCAGTTTATACCCTGTATGCCCCTATTAATAATTTAGATAGGTCAAATGCAGTGACAGATTCCCTTTAAGCTTACTTAGATATCATTGCTCTCGGCAACAGATCATCCTGTGTAAACATGTGCTGCCGAGAGCATTTTTATTCTATGCGCACAGAGCGATCATATTATAGATCGCTTTGTGCACATGAAATTGCGGTCTGCCAGTCTAAACAGGCAAATAAACAACTGCCAATCGGCTTCATAAAACCGGTCAGTGGTCATTTAAGCGCCGCAATTGATCAGTGTGAATGCAGCCTTAGATCTAGGTACCTTATACAGTGGTGGCCAAAAGTATAGGCACCCCTGCAATTCTGTCAGATAATACTCAGTTTTGTGTGAAATGATCAATGATTTGATTTTTGCTTCATTCTCTTTTGTGTTTTTTCCTTGCAAGCAAATTAAATGAAGATAATAATACCAAAGAATTTGTGATTGCAATCATTTTCAGGAAGAAACTGAGTATTATCTGACAGAATTGCAGGGGTGCCAATACTTTTGGCCACCACTGTAGGTGACATCTCCTCTGATTGCAGTTCTTCTCATCCTCTTTTTCTTCATCTGGTCCCGACGCTGTAGCTCATCTCCGCAGATGTCCCTCTTCTCTAGTCTTCTGCCGCACATCCTGACACAGTGCCCTTAAAAAATAAAGTGTCATTATAATGCTGCCTGAATAAAAATAGCTGCCCATGCTGTGCCCGAAATAAATAATTGCACCTCACTGTGCTCTCTGCCCACAAGTGACACCCACTGTCCCTCTTATGATACATGACCTCCCCTCCTATAAAATATTGCCTCCACAACGTCCCCCCTTATACATTATAATGCCACTTCACTGCACCTCCCTATGTACCACCACATACAGTATCTCCAGCACTTCCAATATGTTCCCCCACAGATCACTTGCACCCCCATATGTACCCTCATATCTCCAGCACCTCCAATATGTACCCCAAATATAGCCTGGACTCCCATATGTACCCCCACATACAGCCTGCACCCATGTGTACCCCCACATATAGCTTGCACCCCTATATGTACCCCCAGATATTTCCAGCAGCTCCAATATGTTCCCCCACATATCTCCAACCCCTCCAATATGTACCCCACATATTGCTTGCACCCCCATATTTACCTCCACATACAGCCTTCATCCCAATATGTACCCCCACATATAGCTTGCACCCCCATATGTACTCCCACATATCTCCAGCACCCCCCATGTGTACCCCCACATAAAGCCTGCACCCCATATGTACCCCCACATATAGCCTGAACCACCCTATGTAGACCCACATATAGCCTGCACCCCCATATATGTAGACCCACATATCTCCAGCACCTCCAATATGTACCAGAACATATAGCTTGCACTCCCATGTGTACCCCCACATATAGCCTTCACCCCCCATGTGTATCCCCACATTCAGCCTGCACCCCCTATGTGTATCCCCACATATAGTCTGCACCACCTATGTGTATCCCCACATATAGCCTGCACCCCCATGTGTACCCCCACATTTAGCCTGCACCCCCCATATGTACCCATATATATAGTCTGCACCCCATTTGTACCCACAAATGTAGCCTGCACCCCCATTTGTACCCCCACATGTAGTCTGCACCCCATTTGCACCCACACATGTAGTCTGCACCCCCATTTGTACCCCCACATGTAGCCTGCACCCCCATTTATGCACCCTCACATGTAGTCTACACCCCCCATATGTACCCCAACCTAAAGTACCCACGCACAGCCGGCATCCCAAGTACCCCTGTTCCCTAATTACCTGTCACCAGTGTCTCTTCTGCTCTTCCTGCCCTGGAAAACATCTCACTTGCGAGCTCATAAGAGGCACATATGCATGATGTCATCACAGGTCCTTCACCTCTATCAGATTCCTTCCTTCTTCGGGGCAGGGAGCTGATCAGTGCACTTCAGCCCATGCACCCTGCCCCCCCCCCCCCAATAAAGATGGCGGTTTTCATACTCCATGCAGTAGAGGTAAGAAGAAGGGAGAAATTAGAAAAAAAAATGTAAATCTTCTTGGTGCTCCCCTTCTCACAACCTATTGCCCTAGGCACCTGCCCTCGGGTGCCTAGTGGCAAATACAGCCCTGGATATGTGGTAGTTACTGTTAGGCCACGGCCAAACTATCTGTATTTGGTCAGTATTCAGTCAGTATTTTTTCTCAGGAGTAGGAACCAAAACCAGAAGTGGGTGATAAATGCAGAATTGGTGACTTGTTTCTATTATATTTTTTCTCTGATTGTTCCTGGTTTTGGCTCCCACTCCTGAGAAAAAATACAGACCAAATACTGAACGAATACTGATAGTGGGGCGGTGGCCTTATACTGATTATGACTATGCTCCCTTGGTATATAAGCACTCCATATTTACATTCTTCTTAAAAACATTTTGCCCCTTTTTTGTGTTTTCCATTTTGCACATTTTCTTTTAATTGGTACCTTTTTTAAAGTAAATGTTATATGAGTTCACTGTTCACCTTTTTTGGAAATAATTGTGGCCAGGGTTTGCGCTTTCTAGATGTTTAAGCCAATTCAAAAATTATGACTTTTTTACAAAGTTTCTAAACTATTTGCACATGTACTCTAGTCTACCATTGGAATGATTTTCTGTGCATCTGAAATTTTTGTACAAATTTTGCAACCTTTTAGCAAAGCATAACACAAAAAAGGTCAAAGAGAAAAAAAACAAAGAGCTATTTTAATATTGCACAAAATTATGAACCAGGTGCGCCAGTTTTGGAAAATTTAGGGGACAAACATCAATGAATATCACAAGACAAAGAAAAAACAAACAAAATCCAACACATGATGAATTGATGCATCAATTCTTTGCAATTTGCAAGATCTCCGCTTATATATAAATGTATACTTACTTTGCTTTGCAGTTTTTCACAGTGATAGAGGGGGTGAGGGAATCACAAAGAGAAAAAAAGTTACAGGAGACATGACATCAGGATTTTATTCTCCTAACTAATGGGATAAAGGTCCTTTAATTCTGATTAAATCCTTACTTAGCTTGTAGAATTTTAGTTTTCCTGTTTAGTAAAATCAAATATTTAAATTGTATGCTAATGAGCCACAAGTACAGCAGGGCAGTCACTGCATTTACAGCTCTTCTGCCTCCTTTCCTATGTAGCGGTGTCCAAAGAACACCGCAAGGCAGGATTCAAATACAGCACAGCAGACGAGAAGGCTGAAACAAAACTCCGGCTTTATTATGTACAAAGGAATTAAATGCCGGGAGATGAAAATAACAATATTTACAATAACGATATTACCAACATGAACATAGGAAGATATAGCTGGAGCAAGTCACAAACTATGCTCCAGATATGGCAATGAAAGCTCAGAACAAACAGTGCAAAAAACAGTTTCACAAACTTCTGAGCTAATTCTCTATCTGGCTTTCCGCTAGTCGGGCCACGCAGCTACATCGTCCTAGCTACAGAAAACTACAATAAACCCTAAGAGTTCACATCAATGGGTCACTCACACGTGCGCAGATCAGGCACAGATGGCGGCCGCTGCTTGTTCCTGGTGGGAAAGAGCTGGATGAATTCACTTTCGTTGTATACAGGATCTCCTTCTAGCTGGCAGGCAAACCTTGCTTCACTCTCACAGAAATGGTTGACACGCTGTGCTGTGTGTTATCTCAGGTCCTCAGTCTCCAGGGAAAACGGTCTTCAAGAAAAGGATAAACTTCTATACTCCTTGACACAGTCCCAAACAACAAATCTTGCTATAGTCCGTAATCTTCTCTTTCCATAGATTATCAGTGTCTTCTTTATAGTCTCTGGTGATCAAGGAAGATGATAGGGTTTCCCTGTTACCTCAGACACACACACATCCACACGAGGTCTCTACTTCCTGGTTCTTCTCTCTCAGCACATACCAACCACAGCAGGGGGAGGTGACTAGTCCAAACACAAGACTCAGAGAGGAGCATGATGCCTTAAAGTCACAGTGTATTCAGTGGCCAGTAAGGGCCTGTCCCCTACACCTATTCCACACTCCATCTGTCTCAGGTCTCTGACAGGTCACTTCCGTGACCTGTCAACCCTGCCCAAAAATTCACACAAATGCAGTCATTTCTTGGAGTCATCTCCTCAGAGGGGGCGGCACAAGCACATATCGATAGTCTGGCTCTCACAAAGTCAACAGGACCTTACTGCGCATGCACCACCCCAGACAACAATAATTGCTGCACAGGGGAGGGGAAGCAGGTTACTATAAAAAGAGTGACTGTCAGTCAGAGACCAGTGGCAGATGTCGGGCAGGGAATAGGGGGAAAAGCAGGAGAGCTGTAAGTGCAGTGTCCCACCTAGCTGCACTTGCATTTCACTAGCAGAAAATGTAAATGCTAGATTTCTCGTATGCCACGTTCACATGTTAAGTATTTGGTCAGTATTTTATATCAGTATTTATAAGCCCAAACTAGGAGTGGGTGATAAATACAGAAGTGGTGATTAGAGATGAGCGTTGTTCTACTCGAACTGTTCGCCAATCTCAAATTCGAGCTGTTTTGGGCGGTGTTCGAGCCGGTCGGCGAACACGAACAATTTGAGAAAAATTCGGCTGTTCGAGGTTATGTTCGATAACTGTTCGTGCACCAAAATCATAACTGGATTTTTTCTCAGTAATGATGAAAATTAATGTTAATACGCAGTTTGAGTGTACAGCGGGGCGGGGGGAGGGGCAGGGGATGGATCTCTGCAGGAACAATGAAGATCTCCATTTTTTTTTCTCTTTCCCGCATTTGCAGTGGGGAGGTGCAATCTGTCAGCCTATCAGCAGCGCACACACGGAGCGAAGTGCTTTTTTTCACACAAGCAAGGGCATGTGTGATTGGCAGTGTATGTCACATGTCCTTGCCCTATAAGACCAAGCCATTTTCCCCGTCGCCACCATTTTCTCACTGCTGCAGCTGCGTGTTAGACGGCACCGCTGTTGCTGTGTGCGCTATACCTTGTTAATTTCAAGCCAATTTTCGCACAAATATACAGATAGCTTGGGAGTAGGGAATAGTTGTGATTGCAGTCCTTTTAAGGACTAGGTTACAGCATTTCCTACGACTTTTATCAGGCAGGTCTGTGCTCTTAAATAGATAGATTGTGGGAGTAAAGACTAATTGTAATTGGAGTCCTTTTCAGGACTAGGTTACATCAGTTCCTATCAGTTTTTGCCAGGCAGGTCTGTGCCAGTGCTGTGCAAGTTTTTTTCACAGCATTTGGCTGAATCTAGCAAAGCTAATCCTTTTTGGCCTATTGCAGAGTGTGTTAGTCAGTGGAGTAGCCTATCTGTGTTGCAAGATATACCACCTGTGTATAGAATACCAATTTTTTTACTGCACCTAGTGAAGTAAAATCTTTTGGGCATAGCATCATTCTATTAGTCCATCTATACTGACCTCCATCAGGTTGCAAACTGAATATAATTTTTTTCTGCATCTAGCTCTGAAAAAATATTTGGGCTTCTAGCAGTGTGTGGGACTTGGTCTATTAGTCCATCTATACTGACCTCCATCAGGTTGCAAATTAAAAATAATTTTTTTCTTCATTTAGCTCTGAAAAAATATTTGGGCTTCTAGCAGTGTGTGGGACTTGTTCTATTAGTCCTTCTATACTGACCTCCAGCAGGTTGCAAATTGAATATAATTTTTTTCTGCATCTAGCTCTGAAAAAATATTTGGGCTTCTAGCGGTGTGTGGGACTTGGTCTATTAGTCCATCTATACTGACCTCCATCAGGTTGCAAATTAAAAATAATTTTTTTCTGCATCTAGCTCTGAAAAAATATTTGGGCTTCTAGCAGTGTGTGGGACTTGGTCTATTAGTCCATCTATACTGACCTCCATCAGGTTGCAAATTAAAAATAATTTTTTTCTTCATTTATCTCTGAAAAAATATTTGGGCTTCTAGCAGCGTGTGGGACTTGTTCTATTAGTCCATCTATACTGACCTCCATCAGGTTGCAAATTAAAAATAATTTTTTTCTGCATCTAGCTCTGAAAAAATATTTGGGCTTCTAGCAGTGTGTGGGACTTGGTCTATTAGTCCATCTATACTGACCTCCATCAGGTTGCAAATTAAAAATAATTTTTTTCTGCATCTAGCTCTGAAAAAATATTTGGGCTTCTAGCAGTGTGTGGGACTTGGTCTATTAGTCCATCTATACTGACCTCCATCAGGTTGCAAATTGAATAAAAAAATTTTCTGCATCTAGCTCTGAAAAAATATTTGGGCTTCTAGCGGTGTGTGGGACTTGGTCTATTAGTCCATCTATACTGACCTCCATCAGGTTGCAAATTAAAAATAATTTTTTTCTGCATCTAGCTCTGAAAAAATATTTGGGCTTCTAGCAGTGTGTGGGACTTGGTCTATTAGTCCATCTATACTGACCTCCATCAGGTTGCAAATTAAAAATAATTTTTTTCTTCATTTAGCTCTGAAAAAATATTTGGGCTTCTAGCAGTGTGTGGGACTTGTTCTATTAGTCCTTCTATACTGACGTCCAGCAGGTTGCAAATTGAATATAATTTTTTTCTGCATCTAGCTCTGAGAAAATATTTGGGCTTCTAGCGGTGTGTGGGACTTGGTCTATTAGTCCATCTATACTGACCTCCATCAGGTTGCAAATTAAAAATAATTTTTTTCTGCATCTAGCTCTGAAAAAATATTTGGGCTTCTAGCAGTGTGTGGGACTTGGTCTATTAGTCCATCTATACTGACCTCCATCAGGTTGCAAATTAAAAATAATTTTTTTCTGCATCTAGCTCTGAAAAAATATTTGGGCTTCTAGCAGTGTGTGGGACTTGGTCTATTAGTCCATCTATACTGACCTCCATCAGGTTGCAAATTAAAAATAATTTTTTTCTTCATTTAGCTCTGAAAAAATATTTGGGCTTCTAGCAGTGTGTGGGACTTGTTCTATTAGTCCTTCTATACTGACCTCCAGCAGGTTGCAAATTGAATATAATTTTTTTCTGCATCTAGCTCTGAAAAAATATTTGGGCTTCTAGCGGTGTGTGGGACTTGGTCTATTAGTCCATCTATACTGACCTCCATCAGGTTGCAAATTAAAAATAATTTTTTTCTGCATCTAGCTCTGAAAAAATATTTGGGCTTCTAGCGGTGTGTGGGACTTGGTCTATTAGTCCATCTATACTGACCTCCATCAGGTTGCAAATTAAAAATAATTTTTTTCTGCATCTAGCTCTGAAAAAATATTTGGGCTTCTAGCAGTGTGTGGGACTTGGTCTATTAGTCCATCTATACTGACCTCCATCAGGTTGCAAATTGAATAAAAAAAATTTCTGCATCTAGCTCTGAAAAAATATTTGGGCTTCTAGCGGTGTGTGGGACTTGGTCTATTAGTCCATCTATACTGACCTCCATCAGGTTGCAAATTAAAAATAATTTTTTTCTGCATCTAACCCAGCCAATAGTTTTGGCCTAATACCACAGTTTGGCCACTCAGCTCTGCTCGGTTACCATCCATTGTTTTTTTGTGCAAACAACTCCAGAGTTGTGAATTAGTTAACCACCAAAATGAGTGGAAAAAGGCCTGCTGCTGGTGGAAAGGGGAATAGGCGTGTTGGGAAGGGGAAAAAAGGTTGTGTCCGTGGGGTAGGTGCAGAAGAAAGACCATCTTCCAGCCAAACTAAAATGTCTACTTCTTTTAGCGGACAATGTGATAAGATCCCTTTCTTACGGCCACGCCAATCGCTACAAATTCCAGATGAGGCACAAAAACAGCAGGTGCTTCAACGGATATCAAGTGCTCCTTTAAGTGGGCTCTCCTCCACATCAACTTCAACATCACAAATACTCCAGTCCTCAAAGGTGTCACCCAAATCGCACTTGCTTCCTCACAGCTCCCAAATCTCCAGCTGCCCGTCTGAGTATGAGGTAGAACAGATGGTTGAGTCTGCAGAGCTGTTTACTCATACTATAGCCTGGGAATCAGAGGTCGACTCCAGCGCTTCTGTGAATCCAGACGAGGAAATGATCTGCACTGATGCCCAGAATCTTTATGAGTCGGATCCAGGACCAGACGCAGAAGGTTCTGACCATAATGTAGACCCTCATTCCCAAACTGTAACTCCTGTTGGTGGAGACAATGAGGAAGACGATGATAAGACTCAAATACCTGATTGGAGCGACAACTTTAGTTTTTTGTCAGGGCAGGAACAGGTTGGCTCTGAGGACGACGGGTGTGATAACGCACAGGGTGATGATGATGAGGTCGGAGATCCCACTTACTGTCAACCCACAGTCAGCCAAGAGATGAGGTCAGCAGAGGAGGTGGAGGAAGATGCTAGTGACGACGAGGTCAGGTTGCGCCTTCCTGGACAGAGACGTAGTACTGGAAGCACGTCAACAACTGCATCCTCAAACACAACTCTGCCTCTCACCACAAGTCGTGGTGGCTCTTCAGGTCGCATGGGTGCTAAGCCTTGCATAGCCTGGGCATTTTTTCAGATCGATAAAGATGACCCAACTCGTGTTATCTGTAACATTTGTCAGCAAAAGCTAAGTAGAGGCCAAAAAATACATAGTTTGAGTACTTCATGCATGAACCGGCACATGGACATGAAGCATAAGTTGCAGTGGGAAGCTCAGTGTGCTACAATGCGGTCTAGCCGGCCGGGCCAACCACCGTCTGCCATATCTTGTGCATCCACGGCCTCTTCATCCTCTGTGACTGGGGGGACAGCAGTCACACCTGTTTTGGGGCGCAGACCTGCCACCTCTTTACCCGCAACAGCCAGCGTGATTGGCAGGTCATCATTTTCTTTGGAGGTGGTAACACCAGCTGGTCTTGAGCGCTGTCCGACATCGATAGCACCACCTTTGGATCAAGGCAACCTAACATGTCCGCCTGCATCTTCCTCACAGACCGGCAGTTTGCCGGGGACACCCTTATCAACCCCGTCTAAGCACAATAGCCAGCCCTCGGTCCCTCAGATGTGGACAAGTTAAAGACCATTTCTTCCTAGCCATGAGAAAGCTAAGAGGTTGAATTTCACCATCTGCAAGCTCTTGGCTACAGAAATGCTGCCTTTCCGCCTGGTGGACACAGAGGATTTTCGAGACCTTATGTCCGTCGCAGTGCCCCAGTACCAGATGCCCAGTCGGCACTACTTCTCAAAGAAAGGTGTGCCTGCGCTCCACCAGCATGTCGCACACAACATCACCGCTTCTTTGAGAAACTCTGTGTGTGACAGGGTGCATTTCACCACAGACACTTGGACGAGTAGGCATGGACAGGGGCGTTACATGTCGCTGACTGGGCACTGGGTAACTATGGTGACAGCAGGACAAGGGGCTGCTGTCCAAGTCTTGCCGTCCCCACGAGTTGTGCGTCAATCCTCTTTATGTCATTTTTCCTCCACTGCTTCTGCCTCCTCAACCTCCTCTCGGTCTTCCACCTGCACCCAAAGCCTGTCTGGTCATGCCACAAGCTTTCTAACTGCGCAGAAGGGATCCTGCACACCTCCTTACTATGCTGGCAGTAGGGCTCAACGTCATCAGGCGGTTTTTACATTGAAATGTCTGGGAAATGTGAGTCACACAGCTGAGGAGTTGTGGTCAGCTCTGGAGAACCAATTTCATGAATGGTTGTCTCCACTGGACCTGAAACCAGGGAAGGCCGTGTGCGACAATGCTGCAAACCTGGGTGCGGCCCTTCGCCGAGGCAATGTCACACACGTGCCTTGTATGGCTCACGTGTTGAACCTGGTTGTCCAGCAATTTTTAGCCCACTATCCCAGACTAGATGGCCTTCTGCAGAGGGCACGGTCGCTGTGTGCTCACTTCCGCCGTTCGCATCCCGCAGCTCAGCGACTTACATCTCTACAGAAGTCGTTGGGCCTGCCACTTCACCGGCTCAAATGCGATGTGCCTACCCGGTGGAATTCAACTCTGCACATGTTGCAGCGACTGTGGCAGCACCGACAAGCCCTGGTGCAATACGTTCTGACGTATAGCCTGGGCCAACGAGATTCAGAGGTGGGGCAAATCACGCTGGAGGAGTGGTCTCAGATCAGGGACCTATGCACCCTTCTGCACAGTTTTGAAATGGCGACGAAGATGTTTAGTGCTGACGATGCCATTATCAGCATGACTATTCCGGTGATTTACATGCTGGAGCACATGTTAAACAGAATTCGGAGTCAGGTGGTGGCACAAGAGGAGGTGGAGGAAGTAGAGGAGGAGGAGTTGTATGCGGAAGGGCTAACATCTGCAAGGTCCAGACGGTCGGCAGCACCAGGGCGGCAGGCATGTGAGGGTGGGGGAGATGATTTTACCAGGGCGCATGGTAGCAGCCAAACTAGTGAGGAAGGTGCAGGAGCCCAGGAAGAAGTGGAGGACGAACTGATGGAAGACTCATCAGATGAGGGAGACCTTGATCACATTTCTGTTGTGCGAGGTTGGGGGGAGAGGACAGAGGAAGGAAGCATGATTGTTACCTCGCCACCAACACAACAGGGACTTGGTGCTCCTGGATGCGCAACACACATGAGTGCCTTCTTGCTGCACTACCTGCAACATGACCCTCGAATTGTGAGAATTAGAAATAATCCTGACTACTGGGTTGCCACACTGTTAGATCCCCGGTACAAAAGTAAATTTGCAGAAATTATTCCTGCCATAGAAAGGGATGCACGCATGCAGGAGTATCAGCAGAGACTGTTGCAGAATCTTACATGTGCTTTTCCACAAAATACCAGTGGTGCACGTAGTGAATCTCACAGTTCCAACTTGCCAACCGTGGGACCGTCAAGTGTTCAGCACTCAAACCGTAACAGAACCACAGTATCTGCTGGTAACATCAATTTTGCGCAATCATTTCACCACTTTTTTAGCCCATCCTTTGCAAGGCCACAGGAGACAAGAAGTCTGACACATAGTCAACGCCTAGAGACGATGGTACAGGAGTATCTCCAAGTAAACATTGAAGCCACGACTGTGTCACTGGACCCTTGCTCTTTTTGGGCTTCCAATCTGGATAAATGGCCGGAGCTAGCCACTTACGCCTTGGAGATCTTGTCATGCCCCGCAGCCAGCGTTCTGTCTGAACGTGTGTTCAGCGCTGCTGGTGGTGTGCTGACAGATAAGCGCACGCGGCTCTCCACTGATAATGTAGACAGACTCACGTTCATAAAGATGAACAAATCATGGATCCGAAACGACTTTTCTACCCCTGTGTCATCCTGGGGAGAGTAAAAGCTTGATGATTGGTTAAAATCACCCTACCAACCGTTTTAAGCTTTCAAATTACTAATCATGTTTATCTGTATCTTGACTGGAAAATAATTAGGGCTTTGTAGCAGTGTGCAGCACTGATCCTATTAGGCCATCTATAATAAGCTTCACCAGATTTAAAATTAAAAATAATTTTTAGCTGCATCTAGCCCGGAAAATAATTTTGGGGCTCCGAGATGCGCAAGACACATAAGTGCCTTCTTGCTGCACTACCTGCAGCATGACCCTCATATTGTCAGAATTCGAAGTAATCATGACTACTGGGTTGCCACACTCTTAGATCCCCCAAACTTTTCGATCAACCTTTTCATTTTAATAAAGACCAAAAAAATGGTCATTTTTGAAATTATAAGCATTAGCAGGTTGTTAGAAACTGAAATCAAACAGTTTTCAACTCAAAACTTTATTCTAGGTGATGTTACATTTTCACATAGGACCCCTTGTTCGAAAGGAGCTTCTGAACTCTCTCGTCCATTGAATTTGTCAGGTTTTGGATGGTTTCTGCTTCAATTGTTTTGCATGAGGACAGAATACCCTCCCAGAGCTGTTGCTTAGATGTGAACTGCCTCCCGCCATCATAGACACTCCTTTTAATGATGCTCCAAAGGTTCTGAATGGGGTAGAGGTCAGGGGAGCATGGGGGTCACACCATAAGTTTGTCCCCTTTTATGCCCATATCAGCCAGAGATGCAGATGTTTTATGTGCAGCATGAGATGGTGCATTATCATGCAGAAAAATGATCTTGCTGTGAAATACACGGTTCTTCTTCTTGAACCATGGCAGGAAGTGCTGTTTGAGAAAATCCACATACATTATGGAGTTCATCTTTAGCGCCTTCAGGGATCCTAAAGGGGCCGACAATCTCTCTCCCCATGATTCCAGCCCAAAACATTACTCCACCTCCTCCTTGTTGGCGCTGTAGCCGTGTTTGCGTGGGGTGTCCATCAACCAGCCATCCTCCACTCCATTCATCTGGACCATCGAGCGCTGCACGGCACTCATCCGTGAACAAAACAGTTTTGAAATCAGTCTTCATGTAATGTTTGGCCCACTGGAGCCGTTTCTGCTTGTGTGAAGTGGATAGAGGAGGTCGACAGGATGGCGTATGCACAGCTGCAAACCTCTGAAGGACCCTGCATCTTGTTGTTCGGGGGACGTTGGAGGCACAAGCAGCTTCAAAAACTTGTCTGCTGCTATGACAAGGCTTTTTTGCCGCTGCTCTTTCAACCTGACGTAATTGCCTGTAGGAAAGAGTCCTCAATTTGCCCTTATCAGCACGCACACGTGTGTACTGTGAATCAGCTACATACTTCTTGATTGCCAAGACACTTCATCCTGATCATCGCACAATGTTGATTGTAGTCATGCCTTGACCTAAACACTCCACAATTTGTTGCTTCTCAGCAGCCGACACATCCTTTTTCTTTCCCATTTTGGCAGAAAATGTAGGCTGCTTAATAATGTGAGAGAGCCTTCTTAAGTAGTCTTGCCTTTCATTGGACACACCTGCCAAACTAATTAGCACAGGTGTCTGCAATTGCTTACAGTGATATAAAGAGCCCTGACACACATCACCATCAATGAGTTTAACTGACAAACAAACAAATTCTTCCCTTATCACTCCTAAACACTTTTTGCATAATAATTTGGAACGCGGTGTACATGTGCTTTTCCACAAAACACCAGTGGTTCACGTAGTGAATCTTACAGTTCTAACTTGCCAACCGTGGTCTGTATGGAATTGTTCAATAAAGGGCCCAAAATTAAGATAACATAGATGGGAGAGGTCTCTATGAATAGGAATTCCTAAGTATTTGATACCCTGTGAGGGCCAGGCAAAGGGAAAGTTGGACTGGATGGAATCCTATATGGATTTAGGGAGGGAGACATCGAGGGCCTCAGACTTCGCTGCATTGATTTTAAAATTTTACCATGTAACAAAGTGATCTATTTCAGCCATAACAGCAGGGATGGATATATGTGATTGAGTGATATATACTAGGACATCATCAGCAAATAGAGAGCACTTGTACTCGGTGCCTCCCACCTCAATCCACCTAATATTGGGGTTATGGCGAATTGATGAGAGCAGGTGCTCCGTCACTAGGATGTATAAGAGAGGGGACAGAGGACATCCCTGCCTTGTCCCATTGGTGATTGTGAAAGGTGATGAAAATGTTCTGACGCACCCCCTGGGCCTTGGGACACCCGGAGCCGGACCCTTTTTGGTGGATGCTGGTGGTTGTAGTCTTCGTGGCGGCGATCCGGTTCCGTGGCTCAGGGCGGTCAAACCAGTGGCGGAACTATTTATGTGGTTTTGATGTTTAAATGTCCGACTACGCCACCCGTGGATTGCGGTCAGAGTGAACCGCCGCTACAGGGCAGACCGCTAAGGCTGGTGTTGTGGGTGCAGCAGAGCGTAGCATAACTCCCCACGGGAGGAGTATAGCCTCAGGGCAGTGTATGCGGAGGATGGGGGTGATGGTGCAGGGCAGCAGCAGTAACGACACGGAGTCAGTGATGCAGTTCAGGGCCTTTACTCACAGTTCTTATTATCCAGACCACGTCTGCAGGTAACGGCTGCCCACGTCGTACTGTGCTCACCAGGTGAGGGGCTCAGACAACTCCCAGATAACTTTGGAGCGCTTCACAGGACCCCCTTTGTGTGTCCTTTGTCTGGCCTTTCTTACCAACACTTCTGTCCGGCTGCCTTGGGCCTCCTCTTGGTAAACTTGGCGCCAGTTTCCCTGACCCTATGTGGTGCCTTCCTAGCGGGTGGAGCAAGGGGCTGTGCCACATAAAATGTCAGAGCCTCCGGTTTCTAGCTGAGGGTCGTTTCCTGCCTCCACTAGTTCGGGGACCGGTCTCCCCCTTTGGCCTGACCCCTCCACGCAGGTGGATTCTGGCGTGCGGTGGCGACTCGCCCGTCCGCACCCCTGGGATCCCTTCATTCCTCGTTCCTGGAGCCTTCTCCGCTCCTCTTCCTTCCTTCTCCCTCTTGCAGGCCTGGGCCTCTGTTACTAGGCCCGCCTCCGGAGCAGAGCTCATGCAGAGCCCCTGCTCCCTGCCACTTCTGCTCAGACTTCTCTGCACTGAACTAAGATGGTGCCCACCTTTTATACTCCCTTCTCAATGCACCCAGGAACTGCTTCCTCCCTGCTCCTGCACTGCAGGGTTCCCCTTCCTCAGTGTTCCCTCCCCCCACTCCAGCCAGGGACAGGGACTGTCGTGCCCATCTCAGGGGCATATTGGTCGCCCTGCCCCACGGCAATGTGGTGTAATGCATGCAGGTGTCGGGTCCTGATCCACACTCCATCCTTATCTGAGAGTGAGATATCACACCTCTGGGTGAGGTGCAATACGTCTGTAGCAACCGAGCCCTCGGTGCTACAGTTCCATTTATCTTCAGCCTAGGTGACGTATTGTGATACAGGGCCGTGATTTTGGCTATAAAAGGGTCCCCTAGACCCCTACCCCAAGCTTTTTAAGAGAATCATATATGGCGTGCCAGGAGACTCTATGGAATGCTTTCTCAGCATCCAACGAGAGTATCTACTTACAAATTTTTAACTGCATCTAGCCCAGGAAATACTTTGTGCCTAGTAGCAGTGTCTGCTAGTCAGCGGATTATCCCGGCTGTTAAGCAAGCTACACCACCTGTAGTTTGGACACTTAATTTTTTCAAAGGAAATGCTTCGGGACCACGGGATACTTAGTGAAGAGCATCAGGAGGCACCCCAAGGCATAGGGGCTGGGACTGGCACTAGGATGCCTTGCGGTGGACAGCCGAGCTCGATCCTTATAAAAGCTTTTTAACTGCAGCAGCTTTAGTGGACGCTACTGGAGCTGGAATTACGCGGCTGCTGGCATGAGACTTGCCCTCCAATAGATCCTTGTAAATGGATTTAAAGTGTATTCATTCAAATTAGAGGGACAATTTAAATTAAAAAGCTTAGAGCTGCCTCCACCACAGGGGGGCTCTCTCGACCCACCAGCGGACAGGCACCAGTATTGGGAGAGGGGGGCTGGCCGTCAGGGTTCACCGCGGCTCTGGCACAAACCCGGCGACACGGAGGTGGCACGGGCAGGAGCGGACTGGCCGTCTAGGCTTCTCACTTTTTGGATTTTAGAAGGGCATGACATGCCTATATCTGTGTCTCCCCCTCCTTTTACTCCTCCACCTCTTTTCTTTTCGCATGACTATATGTACTTGTCACTTTTCCATGTGTTAGTTGTGTCTTCTGAGCAGTTTGTCAGCTTTTGGACACCTTTGAAGGTGTTTTCTATGTGTTTCTATGTGTTTTTGTTTGCCTGCCATTGGTTTTAACGGTGTTCGAAGGTGTTCGACGAACCGAACCGAACTCGAACACTACGGGGGTGGCTCAACACTAGTGGTGATGTGTTTCTATTATACTTTTCCTCTGACTATTCCTCTCCTGGTTTTGGCTTACAAATACTGGTGGAAAATACTGACCAAATACTGAACGTGTGACTGTGAGTGGCCTCAAATGGAAAAATGAAGTTCTACAATCAAAGTAAGGATTTAATCAGCATTAAAGGGCCTTTAAATACATGCCATTAGTCAGGCTTCATTCAGATGTTAATTTGATCAGAGTGTTGTCTGAGTGTCATCCATTTTTCTAGTACTTTGAGAAAAGTAAAAAAAATGTTTCTCCACTTTCTCCTATGTGACAGTCCATGAAAATCGGACTGCACTTGGATAGTCTCCGAGTGTGGTCTGATCTTTTTCACGGACCCATAGATTTGCATTGCGGATCAAAATCGGACATGTATCTGTCCAATCGGTCCATGAAAAATCACAGACATGTGAATGGCCCTATAGACTATAACAGGTACAAGTACTATCTGTGAAAACACTTGTAGGCAAAAGTCAGACTTCTGAATGAGGCTTTAGGGGTAAAATCCTGATCACAAGTTCTCTTTAAAGAGTGCCGACAATATAAAATTCCTGCAAACACACAGAAAAAAACAGCCGTGTGCACATGAGGAGTTCATCCATTCTGGTCCGCCAACATTGCTTCCATTTGTTAACTACAAGGCTCAGCAGATGTGTCCTGCAGTCATTTTAGATGGCAGCGATGAGACCTATCCTTCTCATTGTCAGTGGAGGAACCTTACCCGCATTCATGGCAAACTGCTAAAAGAACTTTAGCCTTCTTGCTCAAATAAATAAGAAGAAATGAATGAGAGCGACTGCTTGTTTGCTTTGCATTCTATTTATGTGACCAATGCTCTTAAGATGTCGATGCTATATAAACAACTCTAGGCAGTGCCGCAAGAAAATTGGAGGCTGAGGAAGGGGGGTTAATTCACTGAAACCCCCCCCCACCCCCCCACCCCCCCCCCCGTGCCATCAAAGTCAAGGAACTAAAACTCATTTTCAACCTCTCTAGAGAAAGGCTTCTTTAATCTGTTACCGTGGCAACAGTGGGCTTTTCAGCATCTCATCTGCGATGTGTTTGTGCTTGCACATACTGAGGGATGCTCTTTCCACTGATCTATTTACAGAAAAGGACCTTACAACTGCACCTTCATGTTTTCCGGCTCCGTTATTACTCTCCTGCACTGGATTTCTTTTTTTTTTTCCTTTTTGTTACTTGGGTTCAAGTAAATGCGATGCATCCTGCAGCGTTCAGCCACGAAGGCAACTTCTTACCAGCGTTCTGTCAATGCATCCAGAATGAATGATGGAACAATTCCAGCTGTAATGTGTAATTTAGAACGCAGAAAATAATTCATACCTCTCCTACGCTAAGCAGGGAAAACAGATAGAAGTTGCCTTTTAATGAAAAACTTTATCCTCTTTCTTACAGGCAATATTTTCCTTGTGATGGTGGACCTGTAACTGTATGAAGACTGGTGCACATCATAGCGGAGGTCAGCGAGAGCAGACACTGCAATTGTAACAAACGAGCCATGGTCCTAGATCATACATGTCAGACTTTGGCCCATGGGCCATATCTGGCCCCAAGGGTGGTTATATTTGGCCCATGACACCAGAACAGCCACCCCTATGTGGGGTCCATTATACTGTATAGAGGACTATGTGGGGTCCATTATACTGTATGGAGGACTATGTGGGGTCCATTATACTGTATGGAGGACTATATGGGGCCCATTATACTGTATGTAGGACTATGTGGTGTCCATTATACTGTATGGAGGACTATGTGGGGCCCATTATACTGTATGGAGGACTATGTGGGGCCCATTATTCTGTATGGAAGACTATGTGGTGCCCATTATTTTGTATGGAGGACTGTGTGGGACCCATTATACTGTATGGAGGAATATGTGGGGTACATTATTCTGTAAGGAGGACTATGTGGTGTCCATTATTCTGTATGAAGGACTATGTGGGGCCCATTATACTGTATACTGGTTGGCCCTCGACTTTGTCCAAGTTTTTCATTTTGGACCTCTGTGTGTTTGAGTTTAATATCCCTGTCATAGATCAAGGTTGCACAACGTTTCTTGGTTTAAGGGTGACATTGCCATACTGAACCACTCCGGGGGCCTCCCTAAAATGGAAGGGGTATTATTTCCTGAGTCATTTATGGCTTAAAATAACATACAAAGTCTATTTAGAGGACTCTTACCTCCACCATTCTGGATTCTAATGATACGTTCACAGGTTTCTGATGAAATTTTACAAATAGCTTCTGCTTCTAAATCCATAAAGAAAATGCGTCAAATACTCTTTGAATAAGTTTCCAACTAATGTTAATGGGAAAACGCTCCTATAGTGCGCACAGTGCTGTTTTTTTCTCATTTTATTTTGAACATTTCCCAGTAAAATTAGCAAGAAGCATATTTAAAGAGGACTTGAGTGGGGGATCTGGAGAGCAAATAAGCACAAATACGGTCTTATCCAACATCACTAGATTTATTTAAAAAACAGGATATGCTAACCTAATGTAGTAGAAACCACGCATTCAGTAGGTAGTCAGCTGCTGCAGATCCACGGGTCACCAGACCAATTGCAGATTAAGAAGGAAAATTTGTGGAGTTTTCCGCGCTGCAGGAGGAATGAAGAAAGTCCAGTGACAAGAAATATATTAATGTAGTTTTTCAAGTTTCGAAGAAGTGTGATATACTTTGAAACGTGTCGAATAAAAAACACATTAATATATCTCTTGTCAGCGAACTTTCTTCATTCCTCCAGCAGTGCAGAAAGCTCCACAAATTTTCCTTCTTATTCTAAAGCGTTCTTGAAGCATTTTTTAATGTGGTTTTGCAGTAAAATCAGCTTCTAAATCCTCATAAAAACTGTGTGAATACCTCATAAAGAAGAAGAGGTGATGAATGCAAATGGCTCTCTAGAATAGATCAGGGGTTTTATGATTGCTGCCTAATGTTTCACAATCCTCGTAAACTACAGTGGAGCGAGTCACAGGTATGGAAGGCCACCTGTTTAACACACACTGTTTTCTAGCATGCCCGTTGAGTGATGATACCCCAGCCTCTTGATATAGGCATCCAGAGATGTCTACTCAGTGTACGATTAACACTTGCCATTCTGTGCTCCTCAGCCAGTGGCATACCGCCAATGGTGGCAGGCAACGTGACTGCTATGGGGCCCGTGAGCCGGAGGGGCCTGGTGTCAGCGCCCACACCGGGCCCCCCTCCTGACTGCCAGCGTCACCCCCGCCCTGCATTCAACTGTATCGACAGATGCCGATACAGTTGAAAGCAATTATAGAGGAGAGAGCGTCATGTGACGTTACTTAATCGCACGCCACGCTGGGTCAGGTAGTGGAGCTGATGAGACAAGTTGCAGAGACCAGAGCAGCTGGGAAACAGGGAGAAGGGAGTAATGTATTTATTTTTTCCCCTCACCCTTGACAGCACATCTTCAGAGAGGGATCCACCCCATCAAGGACAGGAAATTGTCTGAAATAAAAGGGCAGTACCTGTCCCTCGCTTCAGTTGGTTTCCTATCCTTGATGGGAACCTGTCAGGAAAGAAGAAAGCTTACCTGGGTCTGTTCCGGTGTGGAAGAACGGGTTCTGGCCTGTACACCTGGTTCCAGCCTCCAGAAGCGCACCCTTGGGGCCTGTGTCCGAGCGGGCACACGTGGTGAGGCAAGCTCCGGCTTCCCGCAGACCGCTGCGCCGCCCTCCCCCTGCCGCCTCAGTCCGCCGCATTCCTGAGCGGCAACTTCCGGGTGTGACGCGCCTGACATCACGGCGCGGAGCACGCTAGGAGAGACGTGCCAAGTGACGTCAGGGGGCGGCGCCCGATCCAAGATGGTGGCACCCAGTAAAGCGCTCCCGAGCCGTTTTTTTTTTTTGGCTCGGCCTGGGAAGGAGGGGGAGGGCCCTTGAACCGGAGGAGGTTCTGGATGGCCCTGTTTTAAGGGGGGTTATCCTGGGAGCGCTGCTCACGATCCAGCGAGTCTGGGTAACCATGGCTAACTAGGACAGTCAGGAGCAGCTGTTAACCCCCTCACCTCAGCAACGGAAGAGGCAGACTGACGTCTCTCACACGGACAGCCGCTCGAGCAATCGTAGAGCAGGAGCAAGGTATCGAACACCTCTGAACCATCCAGAAAGGAATCATAGCATGTTCCGCCACAGCCTCCGAATCTGGTATCCGTTTGTGACTTCAGGGGTGAGTGATCTTTGTGAATGTCACCTTTTAGTAATGGGAAGTCTCTTATGTGCTTCCTTCTGTAGGAGCCTAAGAAGAGTAGCGCCAAGCAAAAGCACAGGATTTGTGCCCTATGCCAA
Source organism: Phyllobates terribilis (assembly GCF_046119375.1). NCBI lineage: Eukaryota > Metazoa > Chordata > Amphibia > Anura > Dendrobatidae > Phyllobates > Phyllobates terribilis. The sequence continues at coordinate 102,803,746 of NW_027362767.1, forward strand.
ATTTCCCTTCCCATATATTGGCAAAAACAGCTTTGCTCAAACTGCATTAAAAAAACCATAGCAGAAAGTTCTCTGTATTTCGCATCCAATCTAAAATCCATAGTCCACTCGGAGGTTCAAGGCTCCCTGAAGGGGTTACTTAGAGGGAAGAAAAAATCCCATAAGGATGTCTCCTCCGACTCTGATTCCTCCCTGTCTGAGGATCTATGGCTGAGTGATTCATCATCCTCTTCCTCATAGCATAATGGTAGACCCTGCTTCCCAATTGAGGGTACGGAAAAACTGGTCAGAGCAGTCAGATCAACCATGGGTCTGGGGGAGGAGAAAGCAACCAGATCCCGGGAAGACATTGTTTGCTGGCCTTGGAGATAAAAAGAGAGTCTCCTTTCCGGTAAACCCTAAAATTCAGGGCCTCATTGACCGAGAATGGAGGAAACCAGAAAGATCAGGGGGCTTACCCTCCTTCTGTAAGAGAAGGTACCCCTTTGAGGAGAAGGACTCTGAGCCTTGGGATAAAATCCCCAAAGTTGATGGGGCAGTGGCCAGATCATCCAAAAAATTATCCCTACCCTTGGAGGATTCAGGTGTCCTAAAAGATGCCCTTGATAAAAAGGCTGACTTCTTTCTACGTCACACTTGGGAGGCTGCAGCAGGAGGCCTGAAGCCTGTGTGGCACCCCTGAGGGTTCAGTCGCCACAGAGGTATTGCATCTCACCCAGAGGTGTGGTATCTTACCCTCAGGTAAGGAAGAAGTACAGCTCAGGACCCTAACATCTGCATTCACTACACCACATTTCAGAGGGCAGGGCGAGATTGCTCCTATGGGAGAGCACAGTCCCTGATCCCTGGCTGGAGTGGGGGGAACCACAGTGAAGGGGAACCATGTAGTGGGTGTAGGTGTAGGACATAGATCAGGGGAGCACTTGAAAGGAAGCTGTATAAAAGAGGGAACCATCTTAGATCAGGGTTCAGCCAGTCAGAGGAGGAGAAGTGACAGGAGCAGAGGCTCTGTATGAGCTCTGCTCCAGAGGCGGGCCTAGCCAGTGAGGCCCAAGTCTGGGAATAGGAGAGAAGAGAGGAGAGGGAGCAGGAAGGCTCCAGGAACAGGGGATCCCAGGGGTACGGGCAGTGCTGGAGGCCACCCGTACGCCAGAATCTACTGGGAGGTGGAGGGGTCAGGCCACATACAGGGAACCGGATCCCTCAACTAGTAGAAGATTGCAAGTCTCAGCTAGAAACCGGAGGCTGCAGAACTTTATGTCCTGTAGCCACAAGTCCACACCAGTCTCACCGAGAAGGTAGCCATATAGGACCAAGGGGAATGGAACATACGTCGCCCGCCAAGGCCCGCGGGTACTGGATTGGAGTCACTAGGTGTGAGGTGCAGAGAAGAGGCCAGAGAAAGGACACAGAAGGGGGTCCTGATAAGTACTCCGGAGCTATCTGGGAGTGGACTGAGTCCCTCACTGAGTAAGCACAGAACGACGTGGGCAGTTACATTGAGCTCTGTAATCTGGACTGCAACAACTGTGAGTAAAGACCCTGGGACTGCACTATCGTGTCTCTGTGTTCCTTGCCGCGCCATCCCTCACTGCACTACAATGCCCAGCACAACCACCAACATCCACACACTGCCCTGAAGCTAACTCTTCCTCTGGGGAGTAATAATACCCTTGCTGCAATACCACAAGCTTCAGAGGACTGTTCCGCAGCGGCGGCCCCCCTTTAGCCGCACTCCACAGGTGGCGTAGTCGGACTCTTTAATAAAACCCATATACAATTCCCCATGGATTGACCGCCCTGGGTCACGGGCCGGGTCACTGCCACAGTGACTACGACCCCCAGCATCTACCGGCCCGGCACCGGGTACCCCACGGCCCAGGGAGCGCGTCACCTGCGGTAGCAGGCACCTGCGTTGCAAGGTCTCTCATGGTGTGGCTCCAAAATCTGAAGACCAGCTTAGGGATCAAAAGATCCCTAGGGATAGAATCCTTTCTAATCTAGCCCTAATGCAGGCAGCGTCGGCCTTCCAGGCAGACTCTTCAGCGGACTCAGTTAGACTCTCGACTAGATCAGCAAATTTATCTAACGCAGCCAGACGGCCTTGTGGCTCAATGGTTGTCCGGGTGACCTACAATCCAAACATAAGTTATGTTCCCTCCCTTCTGACAGCAGACTCCAGTTTGGCCAGAAGCTGGATGACCTTTTTAAAAAGCGGACGATAGGAGCAAAGTTTTCCCAGGATTTTCGGGGGACTCAAAAATATTTAGTTTTCGGAGAAGGAAATTTAATCGGGGTCGTCCTCCATGAGAAAGGAGAAGATGGGAGTCCAAATCAAAGAAGGAGCCAGGCTATATGTTTGGAGGACCATCCTCCAGTACTAAAAAATCTTCCCAATGATGCCAGGCTGGAGGTAGGGGGAAGGTTTTCCCACTTTATTCCAACTTGGGAAGCCATTACATCAAACCCCTGGATTCTGAATTTTGTGAGCGGTGGCCTGAAGATGCTGTTCAGCCAGATTCCTTGCCGGACCTTTATGATTACCCCCAAAAGGAAGGTCCAGGAAGAACAGATAGCTCTGGAGTCAGAAATATTAGAGCTAGTAGAGAAATGGGTCCTTCTCGAAGTTCTGATACCACAAAGGGGGAAGGGATTCTATTCCCCTCTGTTCATGATAAAAAAACAAATGGGTCCTTAAGGAACAACATCAACCTCAAGAGTCTAAACCGATTGATAGAGAACCAGACTTTCAAGATGGAGTCAGTGAGCTCGGCAGTGAAGCTCTTGCACCACAATTGCTTTATGGCAGTAATAGACTTGAAGGACGCATATTATCATGTCCCAATTCATCCTGACTACCAGAAATATCTGAGAGTAGCCCTGTTCATTTAGGAATAACTGAGGCATTTTCAGTTTATTGCCCTACCCTTCGGCCTCTCCATAGCCACAAGAGTATTCACTAAATTAAAAGCAGAATTAAAAGCCTTTCTACAAATCAAAAACATAGTGATCATTCCCTACTTAGACGACTTTTTGGTAATAGGGAAATCAGAAGTCCACTGCTCCAGTCAACTTCTAGAAGTCACGGCGGTGTTGCAACAGTTAGGATGGCTGATAAATACCCAAAAATCAAAATTCACCCCCTCAAGGACTCAAATCGTCCTGGGTCTAATCCTGGATTCTCGTCTCCAAGCCTGCTTCCTCCCAGAAGACAAGGTCCGCTAAGTAATCAGTTTAGTCTCCAGTGATGTCCCTAAGAGAAGTTGAGTCCCTCCCGGGCTCTATGACGGCCTGTCTCCCAGCAGTCAGATGGACTCAAGGGCATATGAGACTTCTTCAGTGGGAGGTCCTGTCAGCACAGAGATCCTTCAACGGGCATTTAGAAAGGAAGTTTTCTCTCTCCCTAGAAGCTGTAGATTCCCTTTCATGGTGGACAGACAGGGAAAATCTGACCTCAGGCATACAGTGGTCCAGACCAGTAGACCGGGTGATTACTACCGATGCGAGTGGCTCCGGATGGGGAGGTCATCTAGCAGAGCTCTCAGTACAAGGTCACTGGGCACAAGTTGGGGGCATCCTCAAACTTAAAAGAACTTTGGGCAGTGGAGAAATCCCTGATAGGCTTCCTTCCTCACATTCAGGGTCACCATGTCCAGGTCAGGTCCGAAAACTGACAACAGTAGCCTATGTAAATCACCAGGGGGGAACAAGGTCATGCTCCCTGATGACTGTGGCAGACAGAATCCTACATCTGGCAGAGCAACATCTCCCATCCCTCAGTGCCCTACACATAAGGGGGGTGGAAAACACAAGGGCAGATTTTCACACCCTAATACAGGGGAAGTGGAGCCTAAACCCGTTGGTCTTCCGACATATTGTCCATTTATGGGGGCAACCAAACATAGATCTGTTCGCCACAAGAGCAAACAGAAAGGTAGACAGATTATGTTCCTTGAACCCAGCAGAAAATCCCCATGCTATAGATGCCCTCCAGATTCCTTGGAAGTTCAGGAAGGCCAATGCCTTTCCCCCGTTAGTATTGGTTCCGGCAGTGGTGAGGAAGATTCGGGAGGATGGGGCGAGGATAATTTTTATAGCCCCTTTTTGGCCAAAGAGACCCTGGTTCTCCCTGCTTCGACTAATGTCTGTTTCAGATCCCTGGGTTCTATCAGAGTGGCCGGACCTTCTCATTCAGGGACTGGTATTCTGCGCCCAAGCCAGAGGATTCCATCTTGCAGGGTGGAATTTGAGAGGTCACTACTAAGCAACAAGCGGTTTTCACCAGGTTTAGTCTCTACCCTACTGGGTAGCAGGAAACCATAACAACTAAAATTTATAGCTGAGTCTGGCTGAAGTTCCTAGATTTTATAGATGCCCTGTTATCAGACAAGCCTCCAATCAAGGGAATCCTGGAGTTTCTGCAAAAGGGGCGTGACCTAGGTCTAGCTACAGGGACTCTTAAAGTTCAGGTGTCTGCCTTGGGGGCGCTCTATAATTGTAACTTGGCAGGGAACAGGTGGGTCTCTAGATTTATTAAGTCCTGTGCCAGAGCCAGACCGGTTAGGTCCCTTAGAGTTCCTTCCTGGGACCTGAATCTGGTCTTGAACGCACTTACCAGTGACCCGTTCAAGCCCCTACAGGACGTCTCTCCAAAGATCCTCACCCTTAAAACCGTCCTCTTAGTGGCCTTAACATCAGTCCATAGGGTGGGTGACCTGCAGGCCCTTCGGTTGATCCTCCGTATACGCAAATTCATGATGATAGGGTCACCTTGGTCCAGATCCAGCACATCTTCCCAAAGTGGTGGCTAGATTCCACTGTAACCAGGAGATTCTATTACCCTCGTTTTGCAGCAATCTGAAAAACCCCGGGGAAGTTAAATTTCATAACCTAGACGTTAGGAGATCCCTGCTACAGTACATTAACATAACTAGTGAATGGAGGCAGGACCATTCCTTGTTCCTGGCCTTTCAGGGGAGTAGGAAAGGTCACGGGATGTCCAAGGGTACCATTTCCAGGTGGCTTAGGGAGGCCATTTGTGTAGCCTATACATTCATAGGATTTCCGGCCCCAGACAATGTCAAGGCTCATTCCACTAGAGCCGTAGCAGCCTCCTCGATCAGATATATAGAGATGCTACTTGGTCTACACCATCCACCTTCTATAAGCACTATCGGTTGGATCTGTCCTCCTCTGACCTTACCTTTGGGAGAAGGGTACTTCAGGCGGTGGTCCCTCCCTAGGGTGCTCATAATTCTCCAAACTTCTCTCAAGGTGTGCTGTCATGGGTGAGGGGAAAACACCAAGGTTACTTACCGGTAGCCGTTTTTTCCTGAACCCATGACAGCACCCGTAGTTTTTTCCCCCCGTTTTCTGTTTCTCACACCCTAATGTGCACTTTTTGGGTGTTATATATATATATATATATATATATATATATATATACAGTACACACCAAAAGTTTGGACACGCCTTCTCATTTAAAGATTTTTCCGGATTTTCTTGACTATGAAAATTGTACATTCACACTGAAGGCATCAAAACTATGAATTAACACATGTGGAGTTATATACTTAACAAAAAATGTGAAACAGCTGAAAATATGTCTTATATTCTAGGTTCTTCAAAGTAGCCACCTTTTGCTTTGATGACTGCTTTGCACACTCTTGGCATTCTCTTGTTGAGCTTCAAGAGGTAGTCACCGGAAATGGTGTTCCAACAATCCTGTAGGAGTTCCCAGAGATGCTTAGCACTTGTTGGCCCTTTTGCCTTCACTCTGCGGTCCAGCTCACCCCAAACCATCTCGATTGGGTTCAGGTCTGGTGACTGTGGAGGCCAGGTCATCTGGCATAGCACCCCATCACTCTCCTTCTGGGTCAAATAGCCCCTACACAGCCTGGAGGTGTGTTTGGGGTCATTGTTCTGTTGAAAAATAAATGATGGTCCAACTAAACGCAAACCGGATGGAATAGCATGCCGCTGCAAGATGTTGTGGTAGCCATGCTGGTTCAGTATGCCTTCAATTTTGAGTAAATCCCCAACAGTGTCACCAGCAAAGCACCTCCACACCATCACACCTCCTCCTCCATGCTTCACGGTGGGAACCAGGCATGTAGAGTCCATCCGTTCACCTTTTCTGCGTCGCACAAAGACACGGTGGTTAGAACCAAAGATCTCAAATTTGGACTCATCAGACCAAAGCACAGTTTTCCACTTGTCTAATGTCCATTCCATGTGTTCTTTAGCCCAAACAAGTCTCTTCTGCTTGTTGCCTGTCCTTAGCAGTGGTTTCCTAGCAGATATTTTACCATGAAGGCCTGCTGCACAAAGTCTCCTCTTAACAGTTATTGAAGAGATGTGTCTGCTGCTAGAACTCTGTGTGGCATTTACCTGGTCTCTAATCTGAGCTGCTGTAACCTGCGATTTCTGAGGCTGGTGACTCGGATAAACTTATCCTCAAAGCTGAGGTGACTTTTGGTCTTCCTTTCCTGGGGCGGTCCTCATGTGAGCCCGTTTCTTTGTAGTGCTTGATGGTTTTTGCAACTGCACTTGGGGACACTTTCAAATGTTTCCAAATTTTTCGCAGTGACTGACCTTCATTTCTTAAAGTAATGATGGCCACTCGTTTTTCTTTACTTGGCTGCTTTTTTCTTGCCATAATATAAATTCTAACAGTCTATTTAGTAGGACTATCAGCTGTGTATCCACCTGACTTCTGCACAACACAACTGATGGTCCCAACCCCATTTATAAGGCAAGAAATCCCACTTATTAAACCTGACAGGGCACACCTGTGAAGTGAAAACCATTTCCGATGACTACCTCTTGAAGCTCATCAAGAGAATGCCAAGAGTGTGCAAAGCAGTCATCAAAGCAAAAGGTGGCTACTTTGAAGAACCTAGAATATAAGACATATTTTCAGCTGTTTCACACTTTTTTGCTAAGTATATAATTCCACATGTGTTAATTCATAGTTTTGATGCCTTCAGTGTGAATGTACAATTTTCATAGTCATGAAAATACAGAAAAATCTTTAAATGAGAAGGTGTGTCCAAACTTTTGGTCTGTACTGTATATGTATATATATTGTAGGTGTTGGTTATGTGTCTAGCCTTTTCGGGAGGCCTTCTCAATGCTCTGTAATCAACTGAAGCGAGGGAGAGGTACCTCCCTTTTATTTCAGACTGTTTCCTGTCCTTGATGGGGCGGATCCCTCTCTCAAGGTGTGCTGTCATGGGTTCAGGAAAAACCGGCTACCGGTAAGTAACCTTGCTGTTTTTAAATCAGTGGGTATGTGGTGGCCATAATACTGGAGGACTATGGGGCTGCATTGTACCCTATGGGGCTGCATTATACCTTGTAGGGGCTGCATTATATTCTATGGTGGCTGCATTATATTCTATGGTGGCTGCATTATATTCTATGGTGGCTGCATTATATTCTATGGTGGCTGCATTATATTCTAAGGTGGCTGCATTATATTCTATGCGGGCTGCATTATATTCTATGGAGACTGCATTATATTGTGTGGAGGACTATGGGGAGTGCATTATATTGTGTGGAGGACCATGGGGTGCATTATATTGTATGGAGGACCATGGGGGGTTCATTATAGTGTATGGAGGACCTTGGGGGTTCCTTATAGTGTATGGAGGGCCTTGGGGGTGCATTATAGAGTGTATGAAGGACCTTGGGGTGCATTATAGTGTATGGAGGACCTTGGGGGTGCATTATATTGCATGGAGGACCATGGGGTGTGCATTATATTGTATGGAGGATTATGAGGGGGCGCATTATACTGTATGGAGGATTATGGGGGGATGCATTATAGTATATGGAAGACTATGTGGGGAGCAATTATATTGTATGAAAGCAATTATACAGTGCAAAGGTTTATGTGGGGTCCATCATACTGTTAGGAGGGCTAAAGCGGGCCATTATACAGTGTAGGGCCATTATACTGTATGTAGGGCCATTAAACTGCATGGAAGTCTGTGTGGGGGTCACAGTTGGGGTCACCATATTTTGCCTTGGGAGTTGAAGTGGGGTACAGTAGGGTCATTATACCGTGCATGTTGAGGTTAATGTGGAGGAATTCACCATGGAGGTGGTGCGCTCTGTTTGGGGGGCACTTTTGTTGGCATCATACTTTATGGGGGCAGTGAAAGAGGAATCTAGGACTTCAGCAGGAGGGAAATTACTATGTAAAGGATGGAAAGTTGTGAGATCTGCTCTTCTGTGATCCAAATAAATATTTAAATTTTGTTTTACCTTTTTTTGGGGGGGGGGGGGGCAATTAGAACTTCTGCTATGGGGTCCCATGATTTCTATGTACGCCCTTGTCCTCAGCTGCTGGCAACTACTCTTCCGTGTCTGACTGCTCACATATAGTTAATTTGTCAAACATACATCTTTCTATCCATATGGTTGGGGACAGCACAGCATGGCATTGCATGGAGCATGTGGCCCATAGGCCGCAGGTTGTGCATCCCTGCCCTTGAAGCTAAGACAATGGAGCACACTTCCACCACTTCTTCATCTGAAAGACAAAGAAAGAAACAAGGTTTGTGAAGAACTCTTAGAACTTTTAGTAGTGCTATTCTAACCCATTTACCCTTTCTAAAGGCGCTGCTTAAGGCCACGACCCCACTATCAGTATTTAGTCATTATTCGGTCAGTATTTTTTCTCAGGAGTGGGAGCCAAAACCAGGAGTGGGTGATAAATACAGAATTGGTGCACTTGTTTCTATTATAGCTTTTCTCTGATTGTTCCTCACATGGTTTTGGCTCCCAAAATACTGACTGAATACTGACCAAATACTGATAGTGGAGCCGTGGCCTAACGCTTACTATAGTCCCCTATGGTCTGCATTTACTTCTCTGAAGCATTGACATCATGTACATCCACATAAGTACTGCAGCCGTCTCTGGCATGTCATCACTGCAGGGAAATAACAATGAGCAGGGACCAGCAAAGTGTTGAGACAGAAGAAACAAAATAACAATTTAATCTGTATACCGTATTTTTCGGATTATAAGACGCACTTTTTCCCCCCAGATTTGAGGGAAACATGAGGGTGTGTCTTATAATCCGAACTGTATAATCCGAACGCGCTTACCGGCATTAGTGGAGCGGGGACCCAGGGTCACTGCTGCTGGGAGCTTCTGACTTCTGGCAGAGGCTGGAGTCGGAAGATGCATGCGGGCCCAATGCTTGTAGTAGGTGTTCGGTGGTGTGGGGACTCCACCGACATATTGTAAAAGCCGAAGCCCAGCTGCTTCCATACTTTTCTATTCGGCAGTCTCCGGAGGCGGCATATTCGCAATTGAGATCTCGTGAGCCGAAATCTCGTTGCTGAGATCTCAATCTGAACATCTGCCGCCTGAGGATGAGGGGTGCTACGCATACCAGGATAGGGATGAGGGGTGCCATGCATACCAGGATAAGAATGAGGGGTGCCATGCATACCAGGATAGGGATGAGCAGTGTCATGCATACCAGGATAAGGATGAGGGGTGCCATGCATACCAGGATAAGGATAAGGATGGGCTTGGATACTAGGATGAAGATCAGGGTGCCATGCATACCAGGATGGTGGATGAGGGGTGCCTGCATACCAGGATGGGGATGAGGGGTGCCATGCATACCAGGATGGGGATGAGGGATGTCATGTATACCAGGATGGGGATGAGGGGTGCCATGCATACCAGGATGGGGATGAGGGGTGTCATGTATACCAGGATGGGGATGGGGCCACGTATAATAGGAAGGGGGGCATATATACCCGGAAGGGGGATACTAACAGAATTGGGGGACATTATGTCACATTACCCTTATAACAGTGTCAGCAGCAGACCCCCTACCTCTTAACAGTGCATCATGACCACATTTTTTGCTTATATTTTTTCTCTATTTTCCTCCTCTAAAACCTAGGTGCGTCTTATGGTCCGGTGCATCTTATAGTCTGAAAAATACGGTATGTTAAGGCTCATTTAGACAAGCCATTAATTGGGGTAGAGTGTACATTAAAATGCTCATATGTGGAATATTGACTACTGCAAGGATGCTGTTTACCTGATGTCGTTTTGGAGCTGTTGAAGCAGAATCTGAGCTGAATTGTTATTCTTTTTTTTGTCAGTCCCTTGTTTGTTTTTTTTCCCTGTGCTATATTCCTTGCAGTGGCAAAGCTAGCGTCCTTGCCGTGTAGTGCACTAGCCAGGGTTAACAACAAACAAGAGAACCACCGAACGTTGGGTCCAATTATCAGTATGACGTAAACTGGTATACATAAAAAACCTTAATTAAAGTACTGGTTACAGTGACACAACAAGCACAAGAGTGCCCGCATTCTGTAGTGCCGGCGTCCCTGCCCTCTGCTAGGCAGGGACGCTGCTCCTCTCACCGCTCTGCTCCGTGCCCGGCTTCCTCCCCCCGCTCTGCTGTCAGCGCGCGCTCCGTCCCGGCGTCCTCCTCCTGCTCTGCTCTCAGCGCGCGCTCCTTCCCGGCCCCTGTGCTTAGGGCGCGCGCGCTCCCCTCCTCTTAAAGGGGCCGCGCGCGCCGCCCTAAAGAGTCCCCGGCCAATGGCCGGAGGACTTCATCATATATAAGGCACCTCCTCCAAAATGGAGGTGCCCGAGCAATGTTGTTTGCACCTGTGTCTCACCTGTGCTTCAGCCCTCAGGTCCCGTTGCCAGTTTCCTGCCAGTTTCCTGCCAGTTTCCTGCTAGTTACCTGCCAGTACCTGCCAGTTACCTGCCTGATTCCTGCCTGAATACTTGTTACCTGTCTGCCAGTCTGAGGTCCGACGGTCTGCCTTACAACTCCGGTCAGTCTGTCTAAGGACCAACTTGCCCGCTCACCTGGGAGCGCACATCAGCTACCTGCCTGCTTGCCTGAGGTCCGACGGTCTGCCTTACTACTCCGGTCAGTCTGTCTATGGACCAGCTTGCCCGCTCACCTGGGAGCGCTTCTCCGTTATCTGCCTGCTTGCCAGCCCGGAGGCTCCGTTGTCACGTGCTGTGACCACCAGCTACTCCAGACTCTTGCCCGCTCACCTGGGAGCGCATCTCCGTTACCTGCCTGCTTGCCAGCCCGGAGGTCCCGTTGTCACGTGCGGTGACCATCAGCTATTCCAGAGACTCTTGCCCGCTCACCTGGGAGCGCTTCTCCGTTACCTACCTGCCTGCCAGCCCGGAGGTTCCGCCGTCACGTGCCGTGACCACCTGCTATTCCAGAGACTCTCGCTTGCTCACCTGGGAGCACACATCTACCACCTGCCTGCTAGCCTACCCGGAGGCTCTGCCATCACAGGTCGTACCTACCCCTTACCCAGAGACTGCCCTGATCACTTGCCGTAACTCCCTGTCCGTTCACCCAGAGACTGCCACCCGCTCCCTTACAAGGGCCGCCCCCTTGTATAGTAGCTCAGAGGTTCCGCCTCCCGGACCCGTTACAGTCCGCCTCCCGGACCCGTTACAGTTTGCTCGGGCCATGGAACCCGGTGGCACCCAAGCTCCCTCGCTCTCGGACCTCGCTCTTGAACTGTCCCGTCAGAGGTCCCAACAGGAGGCCATCCTGGGTCACCTGCGGAATGTTAATACTCGCCTGAACACTCTGTCTGATCCACCAACAACCTCCGCCAGTGCCATATCTTGCAATCCGGCGGCTCCGCTGCTCACTAATACTATGGTATCCTACCCCGGACCCCGGCTTTCTGCACCTCCTCGCTTCGGAGGCGACCCCGTCCAGGCTCGGGGCTTCTTGAATCAGTGCACCCTGCATTTTGAACTTTTGTCCTACCAGTTTAACTCCGACCGGGCCAAAATTGCCTTCATCATGTCCCATCTCACCGGGGAGGCCCTGGCCTGGCTGAATCCTCTATGGGAGAGAGGAGACCCCCTGGTGTCCAACTTGCCTGCTTTTCTCACGGCTTTCCGGAAAGTCTTCGACGAACCCGGACGGAAGACCTCATCTGCATCATCGTTGCTACGCCTCCGTCAGGGGAGTCTCACCGTGGGCCAATATGCCATACGGTTCCGTACCCTTGCCTCGGAGCTGGCCTGGGATAACGACGCTCTGGTTTCCGTCTTCTGGGAGGGTCTGTCCGGCCGTATTAAAGATGAACTTGCCGGTCGGGACATTCCTACCACTCTCGATGACTTAATAACTCTTGCCACCCGAATTGACCTACGGTTTCAGGAGCGTGCCAAAGAGGTCACCCGTGAGAGAAGGATTCCACGTTTAGCTCCTACTTTCCAGAAACCCGTCATTCCCTCCATCTCTCCCCAGGTACACTCTCCTGAGCCTATGCAGGTCGACCAGACCAAGATGGTCAAAACCCGTCAGGACTCACGCCGTGCCGAGGGGAGCTGCTTCTACTGTGGCAGTAAGGAGCACCGGATCCGTGCCTGCCCGGAGAGGTCGGGAAACGCCTGTGTCTAGGTTCGCTCAGAGAGGTCCACCTAGACAAGAATAAATCCTCTCCATCCCTGCTGTTGTCAGTTTCGATCATCTACGGGGAGAACCGTTATTTCGAACTAGCCCAACTTGACTCTGGAGCAGCCGGGAACCTTATTTCACAGTCCCTGGTTGAGAAATACCGCATCCCCACCAAACCTCTGGCTGTACCCTTGTCTGTCGCTGCCGTGGATGGGGGCCTCTTACCTCGCCCCATTCAACTCATCACCGAATCCATTACCCTGCAGGTGGGAATGCTGCATTCTGAAAGTATCTCCTTTCATGTTCTGCCTGGACTCTCTCACGCCCTCTTGCTAGGTCTGCCCTGGCTCCAGAGACATGCACCCGTGCTAGACTGGCAAACCGGAGAGGTCCTTCGCTGGGGACAAGACTGTCATAAAACCTGCCTGGTTCCCGTCCATCCCGTCCGTCCCTCTCCTACCCCAGCTAATCTACCTGGACTTCCGATTCCTTATTGGTCTTATGCAGATGTCTTTAATAAAAAGGAGGCAGAGACATTACCACCACATAGACCATACGACTGTCCCATCGATCTGCTACCCGGTACTACTCCTCCCCGTGGGCGTATCTATCCTTTATCCGCTGCTGAGACCCGGTCAATGTCCGAATATATTGAGGAGAATCTGGCCAGAGGATTCATCCGGAAATCTACCTCCCCGGCGGGAGCAGGCTTCTTTTTCGTCAAAAAGAAGGACGGCTCTCTCCGTCCCTGTATAGACTATAGAGGCCTAAACCTGATCACGGTGAAGAATAAGTACCCCCTTCCGCTCATTCCAGAATAATTTGATCGTCTGAGGGGGGCTAGGATCTTCACCAAACTGGACCTTCGTGGGGCGTACAACCTGGTTCGTATTCGTCAGGGGGATGAATGGAAGACGGCATTCAACACCCGGGACGGCCACTATGAATACCTGGTAATGCCCTTTGGTCTCTGTAACGCTCCTGCCGTCTTTCAAGAGTTGGTCAATGACATCTTCCGGGACCTTCTCTACTCCTGCGTAGTGGTGTACCTGGACGACATCTTGGTCTTCTCTCCGGATCTCCAGACTCACCGGAGGGACGTTCGTCAGGTCCTGCTCAGGCTAAGGCAGAACCATCTCTACGCTAAATTTGAGAAGTGCCTCTTTGAGCAGACCTCGCTTCCGTTTCTGGGCTACATTATCTCTCAGACCGGCCTTCAAATGGATCCTGAGAAACTGTCTGCCATCGAGAAATGGCCCCGACCGGAGGGGTTGAAGGCCATTCAGCGTTTCCTGGGCTTCGCCAACTACTACCGCCTCTTCATACCACACTTCTCTTCCCGGACGGCCCCAATTTCTGCGCTCACCCGTAAAGGTACTAATCCCAAAGAGTGGCCACCCGAAGCAGAGGAGGCCTTTCTTTCCCTTAAACAGGCCTTCTCTTCCGCCCCGGTGCTGCATCGCCCAGATGGCAACAAGCAGTTCTTCCTGGAAGTTGACGCCTCCTCCTCTGGAGCCGGAGCGGTACTTACTCAAAAATCATCTTCCGGGAGGATGGTAACTTGTGGCTTCTTCTCTAAACTCTTCTCCTCCTCTGAGCGCAACTATTCCATAGGAGACCGAGAGTTATTGGCCATCAAACTGGCATTGGAGGAGTGGCGTTACCTGCTCGAGGGGGCTCTTCACCCGGTAATAATTTACACTGACCACAAGAACTTGGCTTACCTCCAGCATGCCCAGAGACTTAACCCGCGCCAAGCCCGGTGGTCCTTGTTTTTTGCTCGTTTTGATTTTGTCCTTCATTTTCGCCCGGCTGACAAAAACGTCAAGGCGGATGCCTTGTCTCGATCCTTTCTGGTGTCTGATCTCGAGGAGGATCCGAAACATATCATCGATCCCGCCAGAGTAATGCAGGTGGCTCCCGTGAGTCTAAATAGTCTTCCTCCTGGTAAGACGTTCGTACCAGTACCTGATCGGGAGAAGATTCTACACTGGGGTCATTCGTCCAAACTAGCTGGCCACGCCGGTCAGAAAAAGACCCTCCAGTTTATTACCCGGCACTACTGGTGGCCTAACCTTCACAAGGATGTAATAGACTTTGTTTCTGCCTGTGTGTCCTGCGCCCGCAACAAAGTTCCGAGACACCTGCCGGCCGGCCGCCTCCTACCTCTGCCAGTACCTGCTGCCCCCTGGCAGCATATAGCGATGGACTTCATTACTGATCTGCCCGTCTCTGCCGGTTGTACGGTCATTTGGGTGGTCGCTGACCGCTTCTCCAAGATGGCTCACTTCATTCCACTGTCAGGTCTTCCGTCTGCACCCGAGCTGGCTAAAGACTTTATCCGCCACATCTTCCGTCTTCATGGCCTGCCCCGTCACATCGTGTCGGATCGTGGGGTACAGTTCACTTCCCGTTTCTGGAGAGCCACTTGTAAATTGCTGGACGTCACCCTGGACTTCTCCTCCGCTTACCACCCACAGTCTAATGGTCAAGTGGAGCGGATCAATCAGAACCTGACCAGTTACCTTCGGCACTTCGTTAATGCCCACCATTCTGACTGGGTGGATCTCCTGCCATGGGCCGAATTCTCGTACAACAATCACGAGAGCGAGTCTTCCTCCAAATCCCCGTTTTTTGTAGTCTACGGTCAGCATCGTCGGATCCCGTTTCCCGTCTCCACCTCGGCGGACAATCCGGCTGCGGAATCTCTTGTTAACAAATTTTCCTCCATATGGGAGAGTACCCGGTCCGCACTCCTTCTGTCATCCGAGCGTATGAAAAGACACGCTGACAAAAAACGTCTGGACCCTCCTCAATTCCGCCCTGGGGATAAAGTCTGGCTCTCGTCCAAATATGTCCGGCTCAAGATCCCTTCCTATAAGTTAGGGCCTCGGTTCATCGGCCCACTGGAGGTCATCAGTCAGATCAACCCGGTGGCCTATAAATTGAAACTCCCGGCCAACTTACGGATCCCTAACTCCTTCCATGTGTCTCTCCTCAAACCTGTGGTACTTAACTCTTTTTCCAAGTCTACAGGTACGCCTCCTGCTCCGGTTTCTGCTGAGGACGAGTTTGAGGTAGAGAACATTCTTGCCACCAAAAGGGTAAGAGGAAAGACCTTTTTCCTGGTAGATTGGAAGGGGTTTGGTCCTGAGGAGAGAACGTGGGAGCCCCGGGAGAACATCCATGCCCCTCTCATCCTAGCTAAATTTCTGTCTGGCCTAAAAAAGGGGGGGCCTAAAGGGGGGGGTACTGTAGTGCCGGCGTCCCTGCCCTCTGCTAGGCAGGGACGCTGCTCCTCTCACCGCTCTGCTCCGTGCCCGGCTTCCTCCCCCCGCTCTGCTGTCAGCGCGCGCTCCGTCCCGGCGTCCTCCTCCTGCTCTGCTCTCAGCGCGCGCTCCTTCCCGGCCCCTGTGCTTAGGGCGCGCGCGCGCGCGCTCCCCTCCTCTTAAAGGGGCCGCGCGCGCCGCCCTAAAGAGTCCCCGGCCAATGGCCGGAGGACTTCATCATATATAAGGCACCTCCTCCAAAATGGAGGTGCCCGAGCAATGTTGTTTGCACCTGTGTCTCACCTGTGCTTCAGCCCTCAGGTCCCGTTGCCAGTTTCCTGCCAGTTTCCTGCCAGTTTCCTGCTAGTTACCTGCCAGTACCTGCCAGTTACCTGCCTGATTCCTGCCTGAATACTTGTTACCTGTCTGCCAGTCTGAGGTCCGACGGTCTGCCTTACAACTCCGGTCAGTCTGTCTAAGGACCAACTTGCCCGCTCACCTGGGAGCGCACATCAGCTACCTGCCTGCTTGCCTGAGGTCCGACGGTCTGCCTTACTACTCCGGTCAGTCTGTCTATGGACCAGCTTGCCCGCTCACCTGGGAGCGCTTCTCCGTTATCTGCCTGCTTGCCAGCCCGGAGGCTCCGTTGTCACGTGCTGTGACCACCAGCTACTCCAGACTCTTGCCCGCTCACCTGGGAGCGCATCTCCGTTACCTGCCTGCTTGCCAGCCCGGAGGTCCCGTTGTCACGTGCGGTGACCATCAGCTATTCCAGAGACTCTTGCCCGCTCACCTGGGAGCGCTTCTCCGTTACCTACCTGCCTGCCAGCCCGGAGGTTCCGCCGTCACGTGCCGTGACCACCTGCTATTCCAGAGACTCTCGCTTGCTCACCTGGGAGCACACATCTACCACCTGCCTGCTAGCCTACCCGGAGGCTCTGCCATAACAGGTCGTACCTACCCCTTACCCAGAGACTGCCCTGATCACTTGCCGTAACTCCCTGTCCGTTCACCCAGAGACTGCCACCCGCTCCCTTACAAGGGCCGCCCCCTTGTATAGTAGCTCAGAGGTTCCGCCTCCCGGACCCGTTACAGTCCGCCTCCCGGACCCGTTACACATTCAATTGCAAAAAACTAAACATATAAGTCAAAATGGATCAAATACAAAATGTGCATAGAAGCAATATCAAAACAAGATATGTAAAAATCAGGTACTGCCACCTATGCAAGGCGCTATAATGTATAAGAACCAAAGCACCACCAAGGACAGTGAAAAGTATGGAGACTAAGGCACCATCAATAGATGCACACTGGATGGTATGTTGTGCCCATTAAATGCACAAAAAATGCTTGAATAATAATATGAAAATGTAAATAAATATACCGATAGTGCTATACTAATGGGCACCCCATACAGACCAGTAAGTAATGGTGATGTACCACTGCCAAATCACTACAGTACTCATAATGAGAGATAACTGATATATGATAGCCCATGGTAGAAAGAAAAAAGATAGGATGATCAATGAAAATGATATGGAGGGCTCGTTTATAGAAAAAAGATGGCTGTATGGCATACCTGATGAACGATCCTATAACTGAATGCAGAGCACACCCCGACGCGCGTTTCGGACACGGTGTCCTTCGTCATGGAGTCTTTGTGTTCACTAGCCAGGGTTAGTAGAGGTGACAGCCAGGGACTAGGCATGTGACGGCGGGGGACGGACACACATAGGGCATTGGAGGAGCTTAGGGACAGACACAGGTTGGTATCAGGAGGTGTCCCAATCCCTGCTCCTTTTCGTTAGGGCCTTCCTCTCCCTTTATCAACTCTTTGTACTCATGTGTTGTGCCATCCGCCGGACATGGTGCAGAAGCTTCAGCATATGCCTGGGTTATGGGTCTCGGCTCATGCCCAGGATCAACCAGAACCCAAAATATCTCTCCCTGACAGGTTCTCTGGAGGGAAAGATAAATTTATGGTTTTTAAGGAGGCCTGTAAATTATATTTCAAGCTCTGCCCTCGTTCCTAAGAGTGTGATGAACAACGAGTGGGGATTGTGGTATCCCTTCTTGGGGGTGAACCCCAGTCCTGAGACTTCTTCCTACTGACCAATTCTCCATCTTTGCGGTCGGTGGACAAGTTTTTTTGTGGCATTGGCCCTGGTGTATAGTGATCCTGATAGCGTCTCTCTGGCTGAGTCTAAACTCCATAGGATCTAGCAAGGAGCCCAGCTGACTGAGGAGTACTGCTCAGAGTTCCAGAGATGGGCCACAGATACTCAGTGGAATGACCTTGCCCTTAGATGTCATTTTTGTCAGGGTCTGCAAGTTAGGCTACAAGATTCTCTGGTTCAATATGCTACTCCAAGGTCATTGGATGCCACCATGGCCCTTGCTATCATGGTGGATAGACTCCCCAGGGAGAGACCTAAACCAATTTTGCCCCCTGTTGTTCTTCCTAGGTAGGAGGTCACTCAGGTGCTGCCAGACGAACCCATGCAGTTAGGGGGTGTCTCCTTGCCTACTAGCTTGCCTGCGGTTCACCGTGGGAAAGTGGCATGTTTTTACTGTGGTCTTACGGATCATTACATTAAAGTCTGTCCATCTCGCACCAAACATGTTGTTCCATCTCATAAGCTGCGTTCCCCTGGTCATGTGGAGGGAGGCGACCAAGATGTGGACATTTCTCCCATTATTAGGTTTCCGTTCTGCTGAAATAGTGGTTGGTGGGAAAACTGAAAATATTCCGGTTCTTGTGGATAGTGGAGCTGGAGTCAGTTTGTTGGATTCTTGCTTTGCTCAGACCCATGACTAATCGGTTGGGCACTAGCGAGATACATTCCTATTCTGGCTATTGATTCTGCTCCTTTCAGCCAAAGGAGTTTGACCCAAGTCGTACATAATGTGAAGTTGCGCTTAGGGACTTTACATAAAGAGTTCCTGCCATGCTATGTCTTGAAGGGTCTGCCTACTCCCATCGTGTTAGGCATTCCCTTGCTGAAAAAACACAATCCGGTCATTGACTGGCGTTCCAGAGAAGTTGTCAGTTGGGGCATATTTTGTAAAAACAGTTGCCTGGTGCTACTATCTCTGCCATCTTTGTTAAACCTACCCCTTCTTCTCCGGTGGAGGTAGCTAAGGTGCTACCAGAGAATAGGGGCAAGACTGTACCTACACCCCTGGTTAACTCTAGACCTCGGTGTCCTCCCGGGAAGATTGGTCAGGGGGGTGGTGTTTCCCGTGAGAATCCTGAGGGTAAGAGTTTTGTGACATAGGGGGACATATTTGTTGTATGTCCTTCTAGGAGAGTACCATCTTGTTTCAGTGTACATGTGGTAATAAACGTTCAGGTCCGGACCCGTATGTTAATGAGTAAGTGTGGGGTCCACTAAAAACATCAGGTGGAAGTTCGCATCTGCGACTCTGTGTTGTAGGGTGATCGGTGCATATAGGGTGGTGGCAGTCTTCAGCCCTATGACCTTCCAGTTGGAGCTACCCCCAGTGATGCATATTCATAACGTATTCCGCAGGGCGTCGCTTAGGAGATTTGTCGTGCCTCCGGAGCCTACGTTATTATCATCACCATCGATCTGCGTTTGCTATGACCTTGAGGACCAGGTGACTATGGAGGTGAATGCTTGTGTTTTGAGGCGCCCCTGCCGTACATAATGTACGGTCTTAAGGGTCCTGAGGCCCGTCGTCGAAAAAAGGGTACTGTCATGAACTATCAAAGGATTTGTGGCAGCTCTGGGTATGCTAGAATTTAAATGTATTTTTTTTCCTTTGGTCCAGCAATAGTTAATGTCAGTCTCTGCTGCAGCTTTTTTAGGCTGGTCAGCTGATGTTGGTTGGTAACAACTCCACCTCCCTTTAAATAGTCACATGACCCATCAGTTGATCGTTGGTTATAGAGTTTACTTCTATGCAGATGAGCTAGGTGTGTCGAGCCCTCCGGTGACTGTGGATTTACCGCTGTTGGAGTCCTGTTTGCCTGTTTAACCCTACAGGGTTAGTAGAGGTGACAGTCAGGGACTAGGCACGTGATGGCGGTGGGGGGGGGGGACCCGCATAGGGCATTAGGGGAGCTTAGGGATAGACACAGGTTGGTGTCACGAGGTGTCCCATTCCCTGCTCCCTATCATTAGGGCTTTCCTCTCCCTTTATCATCCCTTTGTACCCATATGTTTTGCTGTACGCCGGACATACCCATTTCCGGACGTGACAACGAGTAAATGACTGCCGATAAGCTCGTCTAAATAGGCCCTTAGTGGTTACCTTTAGTTAATAGAATAGCACTAAGTTTCACTCTGAAATCTTCATGAAGATTGATCCAAGTTTCAGAAATTTCTCAGGTAGGAACAATTCTCTCAGTAATAAAGGCTGGATCTCCATTCTCTGTGTATCCAGGGTACTGCTGTCTTCACTGTTAATATACCATCATAGCTACAATACTGTACTTATTTTCTCTTTATGTGCTTTCCTCTTTTCTATAGCCTGTTTTGTCTGCCCTCTGAGACTGTAAATGCTTTGTCCTCTCAAGGCATGGCGATTTGTTGTACCCACCTTCCACCTCCCTGCTGCTAACATTGAGAGAAAGGAGTGTAAGAGCAGAGAGATAGGAATTAGAATTGTGCAGGAGCTCTGACGGATTTGTTAAATTTTTTTGCAGATCATTCAGATAAAGGACTCAAGGTGCATTTACACCAGTCGATGCGCTGCATTAAATGGACGCAATTGACATGTTTGCAAGTTGTGTAATGACTAGTGATGAGCGAGCATGTTCGCTACTGCTCAGTGCTTGTCCGAGCATATCACTGCTCGAGATGCTCGGCACTCGCCAAGTATTTCCGGGGTTGCTCGGCGGAAGCTCGGGTCTCCTAACTGCATGTTTGGCGCTCTTTAGAGTGCCAATGAACATGCAGGGATTGCCCGCCACTCACTGTAATGCCGTAGCCATGTTGGTTGTGGCATTACAGTGATTGGCTGGTCGCACAGCATCATCAGGTCTTTATCAGACCTGGCGCCGCCATGCTCGTCACAGTCACTCCAGAATCAGACAGTGTAGGGAGAGGTGCTGCTGAGCTAGGGAGAGATTTGCTTGTTTCTAGTTAGTGTAGGTATACCAGACTATATTAGAGACACATATCCATCTCAACAAACAGTCCTTCTGAGGACTAATCCATCTGCAGAGATATCAGGCAGGCAGTGTATATAGCAGACTGCAGTGCACATAGCACAAGAGGCTCCATTCCAGTTCTGTCTGCTGTTGCTGTTAGATATTTCTAGAAATAGGCCCAGGTCTCAGGGGCCAGGAATAATTTTTTTTTTTATCTTAATCCTCATTATTTGCTTAAAAAGCAATCCAGAGAGCACAGTTTTTCTGTGCCATTTGCTTGTTGGCACTGCAGAATACAGCCAGTTCCTTTCCATATTACAGCGCTAAAAATCCAGCTGTATAAAACTGTGGTTTGTCCATCACACGGATCACATATAATTGCGCTGAAAATACTGCCATTTCTGGCCTCCATTAAAAAATTTTTTCAGTGTCTCAGTGAAGCAATTGACACCAGTTTGCTGTTCAAAATAGTTACCTACCGGCCAGGTATTTAAAACTGTGTTTTCTCCATCACACAGATCACATATACATTTTCAGAAAATACTCCCATTTCTGGCCTCCATTAAAAATTTGTTTTAGTGTGTCAGTGAAGCAATTGACACAAGATTGCTGTTCAAAATAGTAACCTACAGGCTATGTATTTAAAACTGTGTTTTATCCTTCCCACGGATCACATATACGTTTTCAGAAAACGTTTTCTGGCCTCCTTTAAAGTTTTTGACTCTGGTTTGCTATTCAAAATAGTTACCTACAGGCCAGGTATTTAAAACTGTGTTTTCTCCATCACATGGATCACGTACAGGTTTTCAGAAAATGCTGCCATTTCTGACTTCCATAAAAAATTTGTTTCAGTGTGTCAGTGAAGCACCTGACACCAGATTGCTGTTCAAAATAGTTACCTACAGGCCAGGTATTTAAAACTGTGGTTTGTCCGTTACATGGATCACATATAATATCGCTCCAAATTCAGTCATTTGTTGTGAGTGAGAAGATATTGTCCTCCATTTAAAATGGGCAAGGCACGTGGCGAGGGACGGGGAACTGGACGTGACAGTGATGATGGTGCATGCAGAGGCCGAGGCCTTGGGCAAGCTGAAATTGTGCCACAACAAACACCCACATCTTCTCGCTCGACCTTCCTGTCCCAATTAATAGGGGACCACACAACACCACTATTGCACAGAGCAGTGTGAAAAGGTTATTGGTTGGATAGCAGATAATACTTCCAGTCACTTAGCCACCACCACCACCTTGTCTTCCACACGGTCAAGTCTCAGTAGCTGTGAGTCTGGACCGCATATTACTCACCCAGAACCTCCTTCCTCCCACCATGCCAAGTGCCCAGAGACAACTGATCCCACACTTGGACACTATGAAGAGCTGTTCACTTTTCCATTTATAGATTCGGGCCTCTCGCCCGGTCCATTTGAAGCGGGGCAAGAGGAGCTTGCATGTAGCAGTGCACAAATATTTGAGCAGCCACGGTCACACGAAGCCGACAATGGGAAAATGTCACAAGAGGTGAACGATGATGAGACACAATTGCCAGAAAGTCAAGAGGAGGACCAGAGTGTGGAAGTGGAAAACGAGGTGGTGGATGATATAGTAACTGACCCAACCTGGCAGAAGGACACACAGAGTGAGGAGAACAGCACACAGGGGGAGGAAACAGAGCACCCCAGCAGGCAGGAAGAAGCAGTGTGGTGGCCGCAGAAAGAAGGCAGACAACCGTTCCCCGTAACACCAACACGAAGGAAGTTGCCAGTACAATTGTTAGGTCTTCCCGAGTCTGGTTATTTTATAAAGACTCTGCCGATAACCCCAAAAAGGCCATTTGCACCACCGGCCAGGCCAGCATCAGCAGGGGTGGCAAAACGACCAGCCTGACCACCACCAGCATTATCAGGTACATGACAGCAAAGCACCCGACTTTGTGGGCCGAACCCCAGGGTCCAGGAACAGTGTTGTCCGCTATTGTGCATGCAAGCCAATCCCCTGTCCATGGTGCATGCAAAGATGCCTCCTGCCCTGCACCTGTCGTTGCACACTCTCAAGTAGCAGCATCAGGAAGCACGTCCACGTCCTTGTCCCAGCGCAGCATTCATACCTCAGACCTTGCAACGCAAGCACAAATACGCAGCCAACGCCCCACAGGCCACAGTACTAAATTCCCACATTTCACGACTGCTTGCGCTTGAAATGTTGCCTTTTAGGCTCGTGGAGATGGAAGCATTCTGCAACATGATGGCGGTGGCCGTCCCTTGGTACTTGGTCCCCAGCTGCCACTATTTCTCCCGGTGTGCTGTCCCCGCATTACACAAGCACGTGTTCCAAAACATTGGCCGTGCCCTCAACAACGCAGTTACCTGGAAAGTCCACCTAACCAAGAACACGTTGACAAGTGCTTGTAGGCAGGGACGGTAGATCTCGCTGACTGCACACTGGGTTAACATAGTGGAAGCCGGGACCCAGTCGGACCTTGGGACGGAACACGTCCTTCCGATTCCAATGATTGTGGGCCCTAGGTCAATCAGGGTTTCCCCCACAGGCTACAGCTCCTGCATTTCATCCTCCTCAGCCTCCTTCAACTCTTCATCCTCCATCAACGAAGTGACCACATCAGTCACAAGCTGGAAGCACTGCAGCACTGCCTCGGCCAAGCGGCAACAGGCTTTGCTGAAGCTAATATGCTTAGGTGACAAACCGCACAATACTGAAAAGTTGTGGACAGCTCTGAGAGAGCAGGCAGATCTGTGGCTCACACCGCTGAACCTACAGCCAGGCATGGTCATGTATGACAATGGCCGGAACCTGGTGGCGGCTCCGAGGCGAGCTCACACACGTGCCATGCCTTGCCCATGTGCTTAACCTCATGGTTCAGCGGTTTCCCAAATCCTACCCAGTGCTGCCAGATCTGCATGTTAATGTATGCCGCCTGTGTGCCCATTTTAGAAAGTTGCCTACAGTTTCCGCCGCCCTTGCCGTGTTTCAGCAGCGCTTGCAACTTCCGGCTCACAGACTGGTATGTGATGTCCCCACGAGTTGGAACTCTACACTGCAGATGTTGGGGATAGATTTGTGAGCAGAAGAGGGCAGTTGTTGAGTACTAGCATCAACAAGGCCGTCGGTATTCAGTTCAGACTACACACATAAGACCTCAGGAGTGGACATGGATGTCAGACATATGCATCATCCTCCAAAACTTTGAGGACTCCACCAAGATAGTGAGCGGCGATGACGCCATAATTATCGTCACCATCCCACTTCTCTGTCTTCTGAAACACTCTCTGCTCACAAACAAAGAGGATGCATTGCAGGCAGAGCTCGATGAGATGGAGCAAAGAACCATACAGGGTGATTGCACACAGCCCAGCCTCATCTCATCCCAACGTGGATTGGGTGACAATGAGGAATAGGAGGAGGAAGAACAGGAGCTAGTTTCATGCACTATAGATGGTACTACCTGCACAGCTGTCATACCGTCTGTTCAGCGTGGATGGCCAGAAGACAGAGAGGAGGAGGAGGAGAAGAGCATGGTGAGTCATCCGCTTGGTGTGAACACAGAAGTCTTGCCTGTTAGTAGGCTGGCACGCATGGCCGAGTTTTTGTTACGCAGCCTTTCCCATGACCCTCGCGTTCTCAAAATTTTGGGTGACAGTCATTACTGGTTGGTGACACTTCAAGAGCCACGCTACAAGGAGAACTTTATATCTCTTATTTCTGAGGCCAACAGGTCTACAAAAATGGGGCAGTACCAGAAGGCCCTTGTTGCGAACCATTAAAAAAATTCCCATCTAAAATCGCAGCGGCAGAGATCATGGTTCATTGGACAACCAAGGAGTACAGGCGAGACAGACACAAATGCAATCCAGCAGAGGCAGGGGAACACTGTCAAAGTTCTGGGACAGTTTTCTCAGACCCTCCCATCAAACAGGCCCTGAGGTGCGGGGTACTCTCACAAGGAGTGCAAAGTTTGGGAAGATGCTGAGAGAGTACCTTGCCGACCGTACCAATGTCCATCGTGATTCCTCTGTGCCTTATAATTATTGGGCATCCAAGCTGGATATGTGGAATGAACTGGCTCTCTACGCCTTGGAGGTCTTGGGCTGCCCTGCCGCAAGCGTTTTATCAGAGTGGGTTTTTAGTGCCGCTGGTGGAATTATAACTGATAAGCGCATCCGCCTGTCAACTGAAAAGGCTGACTCTTATAAAAATGAACAATGGCTGGATTGGGCCAGACTTCTCAACACCACCGAACATATCATAAACTCAAATCCAGTGTCTTTTTTTGGGAGGTGTATTCCCATGCACCTCTTAACACCCACACATGGGTATAAGCTTCCTGATTTTGGCTATTTGAACTTGTTCTCCTCCTTCTCCTCATCCTCATCCTCCACCACCATATCACCAAGGTGACCGTGGTCCGTGATGCAACACCCACATAATTTTTTTAAAGGGTGTCTATGATGCCCGTAAAAAAAAAATTATACAGTATGTTCATGTATACCCCCCAGGGATAAATGTTTGTCAGCCCATACACCTAATGCATGGGCATTACAAGTATAGGAGACCTGCTGCTTTCTAATGTGAAAATTTTTTTATGAGGCGCTCTAAGTCTCTTCCAAGGGGCATTGGAGTGCCTCCCACTTTTTGGCAACCCTTGAATTCACTGCATAGGCCAACACTATGGGAGACCCTCTCCTCTCTAATGGGAATTTGTAATTACTGTGGCCCTGCTCTGTGTGTCTTTAAATTCTTTGTGGGGTTTTTCCTAAAACTGGTAAGCCATTGGACTCACTGCATACCCTATAACTGTATAGCAGACCCTCTCCTTTCTAATAGGAACATGTCGTACTTGTTACTGTGACCCTGCTTTATGTGTCTTTAAATTGTTAGTGGGTTTTTTCCCAAATTTTGGCAGCCCTTGCAGTCACAGCATGGGCATTACCACTATAGGAGACCCGCTCCTTTATAATGGGAACATTTTTTTTACTGAGACCCTCCTCTATGTCTCTTCAAAGGGGTATTGGGTTGCATCCGAATTTTTGGCAGCCCTTGCAGTCTCCATACGCAATAACAGTATAGGAGACCCACTTGTTAATAATGGCAACAACAAAGCATAGCTGGCTGATGGCTCTCTAACAACAGTGAGGGCTGACTGCTGGCCTTTTAAGAATAGTAAGGGCCGAGTGATGGCCCTATAAAAATAGGCTTTGTGGCTTTCAGAGTCCCTCCATCATAAATGAAACAGGATGTGTCTGATGTGTCACACACCACATTGCCAGATAAGGCTGTAAAATGTTAAAATGACATTGAATGCATTTGTCTTAAAAAATAACGGAAAAAAAATTAGGATCTTTCTTTAGTAGTGTTGAGCGAGCACTAAAATGCTTGGGTGCTCGAAGCTCGTGCCGAGCTCACCGTGATACTCTGGTGCTCGACCCGAGCAACGAGCCCAATGTTAGTCTATGGCAGCAACCCCATCAGTCTGTAGAAAGCCTAAAAAGTGCCCAAAACGATAGTGACAGTGTTCAAATAACATGGGGACAGCATGGGGATCGCCCTAGGAAGCATTTCTGACCCCCAGGTCACTGCTATCAACAACGTGGTCAGAGGTATTAAGCTACTTTTACGGGCTCACAATAAAACGTTCAAAAACGAAACAAACTACTTTCCTGTGAAATATGTTAAGGAACATACTTTCCAGGGTAAAGACTTGTGTATAAGGTAAAATAAATAACCAAAAACAAAAATACTCCTCCACACCTTTCGCTATGTTCACAAGTAGCATTTTTTATGCGTTTTTGCAGTTTTGTATTGCTTTCAACCGTGGCAAATGCATTCACCGGGAAATGTCATTTTAACATTTTACAACCTTATCTGGCCATGTGCTGTGTGACACATGCACACAGTGCTGAAAAGACATGGGAACAGCAAGGGGAAGACCCCTGGAAGCATCTCTCACACCCAGGTCACTGCCTAAAAGTGTGCCCATCAGAAGTGTTCCTTGCCGCATCAGAAGATGCAGACTTGCAACTATCCCCGTGCAAGTGCTTGTTCCAGGGCAGTGTTCAATTGTACCTCCCCCATTCATTGCAATGCAAGCGCAAGTATGCCGCCTGCCACCCACCCAGCCCCAGGCTGCAATACCATACTGCTTGCTTGCACTTGAAATTGTTCAGATGGGAATTTTTTTTAACTGTTCTGCAGCAAGGGCCTTCTGGTACTGCCACATTTTTGTAGACTTCTCCACCTCAGGAATAAGAGAGTGAAAGTTCTCCTTGTAGCGGGGGTCTAAAAGTGTCACCAACCAGTAATGACTGTCACCCAACATTTTGACAACACGAGGGTCACGGTTAAGGCAGCGTAACATAAAGTCAGCCATGCGTGCCAGACTGGTAATGGGCAAGACTTCCGTGTCCTCACCAAGATGTTGACTGACCATGCTCTCCTCCTCCTCCTCCTCCTCCCCCCTGTCCTCAGGCCACCCACGCTGAACTGACAGTATGACAGTTGTACAGGTACTACCGTCTACAGCGCATGATACAAGCTCCTGTTCTTCCTCCTCCTCCTCCTCCTCCTCTCCCTCATTGTCCCCCAATGCACATTGGGATGAGATGAGGCTGGGCTGTGTGTAATTGACCGCTATGGCTTCTTGATCCATCTCATCATACTCTGGCTGCAATGCCTCCTCTTTAATTCTCTGCAGAGAGCGTTGCAAAAGACAGACAAGTGGGATGCTGACGCTAATGACGGCGTCATCGCCACTCACCATCTTGGTGGACTCCTCAAAGTTTGTCAGGATGGTACATATGTCAGACATCCAGGTCCACTCCTGAGGTCTTATGTGTGGAGTCTGACCTGAATATCGATGGCCTTGTTGCAGCTGGTACTCCACAACTGTTCTCTTCTGCTTACAAATCCTTTGCAACATGTGGAGGGTAGAGTTCCAACGTGTGGGGACATCACACACCAGTCGGTATGCCGGAAGCTGCAAATGCTGCTGCAACACAGCAAGGGCGGCAGAAGCTGTAGCCGACTTCCGAAAATGAGCTGACAGGCGGCGTACTTTGACGAGCAGATCTGGCAACTCGGGGTACGATTTAAGAAACCGCTGAACCACGAGGTTAAGGACATGAGCCAGGCATGGTACGTGTGTGATTTCGCCTCGCCTCAGAGCCTCCATCAGGTTACTGCCATTGTCACACATGACCATGCCTGGATGTAGGTTCAGCGGTCTCAGCCACAGATCTGCCTGCTCTTTCACAGCTGTCCACAACTCACAAGCAGTGTGAGGTTTATCACCTAAGCTTATGAGTTTCAGCACAGCCTGTTGCCGCTTCCAGCTTGTAACTGATGTGGTGATATCTGAGATGGAGGCTGAACATGAGGAGGAGGAGGAGGATGATGCGCAGGAGCTGTTCTCTGTGGGGGCAACTCTGACTGACATAGGGCCCGCAATCCTCGGTGTGGGGAGGATGTGTTCCGTCCCAAGGTCCGACTGGGTCCCGGCTTCCAATATGTTTATGTAGCACCCCGAGGGTTCTGTTGCTACAGGGGTATTGCACCTCAACCAGAGGTGTGATATTCCACTCCCAGGTAAGGATGGAGTGTGGACCAGGGCTCGGTTAGCTGCACATACACATACACTCACCCCATTTCTGGGGGCAGCTCGACGGTGCTCCCATCTTATTGCAGACACAACTGACCATGTCCCTGCCTGGAGTGGGGAGGGGGGAGAGAACCCAGTGGTGTAGGAGCAGAAGGGGATGGTTTCTGGAGCATAGGAAGGAGCTCATTGGGTGCAGGTCACCTGAGCTCAGACACAGAAAAGTAGATAAAAGGTGGGAGCCATCTTAGTCTAGTGTGAAGTTCAGTGGAGAAGTTCAGTCAGAGCTGACAGGGAGCTGAGGCTCAGCCTGAGCTCAGCTCCACGAGGCAGGCCTGGAGAGAAGGCCGGGGCCAGAGAGGAAAAGAGGAGAAGGAAGGAAGGAGAAGAGACAGAGGAGTGGAAGGGCTCCAGAAACAAGAAGGCAGAAGGGACCCTAAGAGAGCAGAACGGACAGCAACCATTGCAAACCCGCGCTATATCGGGTGAAGGGTCAGGCTGTGGAAGGGTACCGGATTCCCAAGTTGGTGGAGTTAAATTATCCCTCAGCCAAGAACCGGAGGTCGTGATCATTTATTGGTGCGACCCCCCGCCAAACCTGCTAGGAAGGCGCCATATAGGATAGCGGGAAGCGGAGGCCAACGCTTACCTGACACGGTCCTCGGTAGCTGGACAGAAGTTTGGTCACTGGTGGGGCACGAGAGGCCAGAGAAAGGAGAGAAGGGGGTCCTGTGCCATACTCCTGAATTGCCTGGGGGTTGACCGAGCCCCTCACCTGGTAGACGAGGCACGGCTTGGGCGGTTATTTCTGACAGAAGTGACTTGGATACCAACTGTGAGTAAAAACCCTGGACTGCATCATTGGACTCTGTGTGATTTCTGCTGCGCCAGCACCATCGCCCCCAGCATCCACTTACACTGCCCTGAGGCTACACTCTTCCCGTGGGGAGTTATCCTACCCCTGTGCAGCACACCAACACCAGCCTCAGCGGTCTGCCTTGCAGCGGCGGTCATCCCTGACCGCAATCCATGGGTGGCGTAGTCGGACATTCAAAACACTGATAAATAGACTGCCACAATTTGATCTGACCACCCTGAGCCACGGGATCGGGTTGCCTCTACTACCCCCATCAGCACCGTACACCAGAAGGCCCGGTTCCGGGTACCCCATGGCCCAGTGGGCGAGTCATTTACCCAGTGTGCTGTCAGGGAGATGTACCGTCCCTGGCCACAAACACTTGTCCATGTGTCCGTTGTCAGGTGGATTCTCTCAGCAACTGCGTTGTTGAGGGCACGGCAGATGTTTTGGGACACATGCTTGTGTAGTGTGGGGATGGCACACCGGGCAAAATAGTGTCAGCTGGGGACCGAGTACCTTTTTTAAAAAATTCCAGACTCTGGAAGACCTACCGGTTGTACTGGCAACGTCCCTCGTGTTGGTGTTACGGGGAACGGTTGCCAGCCTTCTGTCTGCGGCCACCACACTGCTTCTTCCTGCCTGTTGGGGTACTCTGCCTCCCTCCTCCTGTGTGCTGCTGGCCTCGCTCTACATGTCCTCCTGCCACGTTGGGTCACTTACTAGATCATCTACCACCTGCTCCTCTTCCACTTCCGCACCACGGTCCTCCTCCTCACTTTGTGGCAATTGTATCTTGTCATCATTCACCTCTTGTGACAAATTGCCAGCGTCGCCTTCCTGTGGCCGTGGCTGTTCAAATATTTGGCCATCGCTATATGGGATCTCCTCTTCCACCACTTCAAGCGGAGCAGGCGAGGGGCCCTAATATGGAAATGGACCAGTGAACAGCTCTTCAGAGTGTCCAACTGTGGGATCAGTTGCTGTCTGACGACACTCGGCATGGTGGGAGGAAGGAGCATCAGGGTGAGGAGGAGTATGCGGTCGAGACTCACGGCTACTAACACTTAACCGTGTGGAAGACAGACCGGAGGTGGTGGTGCCCAGGTGACTGGAAGTATTATCTGCTATCCAATTAATAACCTGTTCACACTGATCAGTTGGCAATAGTGGTCTTCTTGTTGTGTGCTTCCCTGGTAATTCGGTCAAGAACTGGGAGCGAGAAGATGTGGCTGTTGGTTGTGGCACATTTTTACCTTGGCCACGGCCCCGTCCTCTGCACGCACCATCACCAGAATGTCCAGTTCCACGTCCCTTGCCATGCACCTTGCCTATTGTAAATGAAGTAAAATAGCTTACACTCGCACTATCATTGGCAAAAGGGTAATGAAAAGGAGATTAAAACCGTGGAAGAGGAAAACCACAGTTCTATTTCTCTGGCCTACACCAGAATCTTTTAAACAGATATATTGGTGTCTTAACAGTCAGCGAGACACTGAAAATGTTTTTTTTTTTATAGAAAAAAGACAAAAAAAGTGGATAATACAGAGATTTGAACCGTGGAACTGCAAAACCACAGTTATAATTTCCTGGTGTATACCAGACTTGTTAAAATAGATATATTTGTGTCTGAACAGTCACCGACACACTCAAACTGGATTTTTTTATGGAAAAAAGGCAAGCAGGTTGATAACACCCAGATTTGAACCGTGGAAGAGGAAAAACACAGTTCTAGTTATCTTGCCTACACCAGACTCTTTTCAACAGATATATTTGTGTCTGAACACTCACAGACACACTCAAATTTTTTTTTTTTGGAGGGGGGAATACCAAAAGGTTAATAAGACGCGTATTTGTACAGTCTGAGGAAAAAAAAAAAAAACAGGATTAAGATGAAAACAAAGGATTTTTCCTGGCCCCTGAGACATGGGGATAAGTCTAGCAATTTGACCAGCAGGAGCACACAGGACTGTGTTAGTTGGTATAACCACTGCGTCTCCTATACAGCCTGCCTGCCTGATATCTGGGATGGATATTAGTCCTCAGAAGGACTGTTTGTTTGATTTTGCAGGCTTTAGAGACCCTACACTACCTATTTTGCAGTATAAATCTCTCCCTAGCTCAGCAGCACTCTCCCTACACTGTCTGATCCGGAGCGACTGAGTCCAAGATGGCGGCGCCCAGTTTTAAATACTCGAGGTGACGCTGTGCGGCCAGCCAATCACTGTAATGCCAACAAACAACATGGCTGCGGCATTACAGTGACTGGCTGGCAATCCCTGCATGTTCATTGGCTCAGTAAAGAGCGGCAAACATGCAGGGCGGAGACCCGAGCTCCCGCCCCAGTAACCCGGAAATGCTCGGTGCTCACCGAATATCCCGAGTAGTGAGATGCTTGGGCGAGTACCGAGCAGTGTCGATCATGCTCGCTCAACACTATTCTTTAGTATAAAAAACAGCGTCGCCAATGTAACCTCAATGTAATCACATTGTTCAGCTCCTGCACCTCCTCCTCCATCTCCAAAATGACCACATCAGTCACAAGCTGACAGCACTGCCTTAGCCAAGCAGCAACAGGCTGTGCTGAAGATAATATGCTTAATGCTTAGGTGACAATCCGCCCAGCGCTGCAGAGTTGTTGAAAGCTGTAACACAGCAGCCTGATCTGTGGCTCTCACCGCTGAACATACAGCCAGGCATAGTCATGTGTGACAATGGGTGGAACCTTGTTTCCTCTATGCCAGTCCTTTAACCGAGCTAAAGAATATGGCTGTGGTGAAATACAACTCCCACTGAAAAGCTGTTTCAGATTGAAAAACATTGTGCCCTCCAGAGGATTGATTTTGAGGGCTCACCTTTCTCTGCCACTCAAGAGTCCCATAGCAGCTGCAAAGTTAGCGCTGTCATGAACTCTCCTGAGGTAGAAGCCAGGGCACACCAGAGGATTCTCTGGTGGGACCGTCCAACCCTGCCGAGAAGCAGCCCTGGCTAAGAAAAGTGTGTGGGAAGGTTCCCGGACACTCTATGGCTGCTTTTTTACTGAGGTGGAGACACATGCAAACACTGGGAGAACATACAAAGTCCTTGCAGATATTGTCCTTGCAGGGATTTGAACCCAGGATCCCAGCGCTGCAAGGCTTCAGTGCTAACCACTGATCCAATGTGCTGCCGTTCACCCTCTAATATCTAACAGGCTGGAGAAACTTGCACCTACTGCCACTTTATCATCAGCTCCTTTGTGAGAAACTAATGTATTTGGGCAGCCACTCAGTCTACCAAATAAAATTCCTGAGATGGAAATTGGGGATGGCTTCACTACTGGTACTGGGGGCAGTGCTAATACCATGGAGTCGCACCCTAGTTTACTGGAAATATTCCAGTCTGGTAGAAGGCAAGCAAATTCCCACAGAAAAGTACCAGCAGTAATGTTCAGGGACCCGCGCTTGTAGAAGGCGGAGATTACACCGGGAGAAATAGTGAGGGCTGGGGATCGAGTATTGACATGAGGCATGAGTTTGTGAAATGATTCCGCCTCCACGAGCTTAAAAGGCCACATTTCAAGTACAAGCAGCTGCCCAGAAATATGGCAGTTTAGTATTGCGGCCTGTGGGTGGTGGGTGGCTGGCTGGCTGCATACTTGCACTTGCATTCCAAGTAACAGAAAACTAAGCAGATGGTGGTCTCTATCATCATCATGGCCTCACCTCAGCACTATGAACTCTACTGAAGGAGAAGCCAGGGCCCACCGCAGTAGTCTCCGTTTTTCTGGTGGGTCCGTCCATCCCTGCCGAGAAGCAGCCCTGGCTAAGAAAAGTGTTGGGGAAGGTTCCTGGACACTTTATGGCTGCTTTTTTTAATGTGGATCAGACATGCTTATGCATTTTATTTCTCAAACCACATTGCAGATCAGGCCATTGCCCAACTCTGTAGTCATGAAATTAAATGCGCAAAGAAAGATGTTTGTGTATCAAAGCACCATCGACAGGTGCAAGTTGATTTTGGACGGGCTTCCATTGTTTCTTCAACAAGCTGCATTAGAGTACTTCCTGGGAGAAATGACACCCAGAGTAGATACGGTTTCCCTCTATGCCTGTCCTTTCACCGAGCTAAAGAATATGGCTATGGTGACACACAACTCTCAGCAAAAAAAAGCTGTAGACTGGCTCCGTATCATCCCTGGCCACATTCACCTGTCCACGTGTTTGTGGTTAGGCGGTCCTTCTCAGTAAGTGCACTGGGGAGGGCACAGGCAATGTTGTGGGACCCGTGCTTGTGGAAGGCGGAGATGATACCAGGAGAAATAGTGGTGGCTGAGGACCGAGAATGGACACCTGGCTGCAGTCAGCATGAGGTTATGAAAAGCTTCCGCCTCCACAAGCCTAAAAGGCCACATTTCAAGTGAAAGCAGCTTTAGAGGACTTCCTGGGAAAAATGATAACTGGGTAGATATGGTTTCCCAAGTCCTTTCACCAAGCTAAAGAATATGGCTGTGATGAAATACACCTCAGCAAAAAAAGCTGTGGACTGGCTCCGTACCGTCCCTGGCCACATTCACTTGACCACGTGTTTGTGCTTAGGCGGTCCTTCCCAGTAAGTCCACTGGGGAGGGCATGGGTAATGTTGTGGGACCCGTGCTTGTGGAAGGCGGAGACGATACCGGGAGAAATAGTGGCGGCTGGGGACCGAGTATGGATACCCGGCTGCCGTCGGCATGAGGTTATGAAAAGCTTCTGCCTCCACGAACCTAAAAGGCCACATTTCAAGTGCAAGCAGCTGTCAAAAATTTGGCAGTATAGTATTGCAGCCTGTGGGAGGGTGGGTGGCTGGCTGCATACTTGCGCTAGCATTCCAAGGAATGGGGTAGGGACAACTGAACGCTGCACTGGGACAAGGACGTAGATGGTGATTGTTGCAAGTCTGCAATGACAGGTGCATGGCGGGAGGCATCTTCACATGCGCTAAGGATCACTTATGATGGGCACACTTTTAGGCAGTGACCTGGGAGTCAGAGATGCTTCCAGAGGTCTTCCCCATGCTGTTCCCATGTCTTTTCAGCACTGTATGCATGTGTCTGATGATGTGTCTCACACCACATGGCCAGATAAGGTTGTAAAATGTTAAAATTACATTTCCTGGTGAATGCATTTGTCTTGGTTGAAAGCAATGCAAAAGTGCAAAAACGCATCAAAAACGCTATGTGTGAACATAGCCCAAGGTGTGGAGGCGTATTTTTGTTTTTGGTTATTTATTTTGCCTTATATACAAGTCATTACCCTGGAAAGGATGTTCCTTAACATATTTCCCAGGAAAATCCATTTTGGTTTCGTTTTTGTATGCTTTATTGTGAGTCCGTAAAAGTGGCGTAATACTCTGACAACATTGTTGACAGCAGTGACTAGGGAATCAGAAATGCTTCCAGGGGTCTTCCCCATGCTGTTCCTATGTCATTTGAGCACTGTTCCTGTTGATTTGGGCAATTTTTAGGCCCTCTGCAGACCGCCGGGGGGAGCCGCCTGAAAAATGCTTGAGTTTCCCATAGACTTACATTGGGCTTGTTGCTCAGATTGAGCACCTGAGTATTCCAATTTGCTCGAACCCGAGCAACGAGTACCGGAGCATTTTATTGCTCGCTTATCACTAGTAATGACTTGTTTACACAGGCATACAGTGCGTCATGGTTCCACCCCTCAGTGTGTCTGGGATGCAGTTACTGACAGCTCAGCTGTCCAATCTGGTACGGGGGCGTGCTGGAGCTATCAGTGCTGTGATTGACAGCTCGACCATCCAATCTGGTACAGGAGTGTACTGAAGCTGTCAGTGTGTTGATTGACAGATCAGCTGTCCAATCTGGGATTGGGAGGCTCTGGCTATTTCCAGGTGTTCATTGTTTCAGTTGATTGCCAGGCTACTTAAAGATGTTGTCCACTACTTTTACATTGATGCCTTATCCGAAGGATAGGGCATCAATATATGATAGGCCGGAAGTGCTCACCTGCGGGGCTCCGCCTTCAAGTAGCAGTGGCCGCCGCGGTGTACTGCACATCCGCCTCCTATTCAACTGAATGGGAGGTGGATCTGCCGGCGTCGTCACCGATAACAGCTGATCAGCGGGGGTGCCGCGTGAGGGACCCCAGACGATCATACATTGATCCTACGGATAGGGCATCAGTGTAAAAGTAGTGGACAACCCCTTTAATTAAGCTGTTTCTCCCACACCTGCCAGACGTACATTCAGCTTGGGTGAACTTTGTTCTCTGTGCCTAGTGTTCGGTGTTCTGATCTTCTGCTGCCTGACCCTTCAGACCATGTTCCGACTACCCCCTTGTCTTGTCCTTTGGCTTTATTCCACTTTCTCTTGGTATTGACCCTGGACTTTCACCTGATTACACCTCTGTTTTTTCCCTTGTTATCTACGTGCTCGCTTGGTATTGACCCTGGACTGTGACCTGACTACGCCTCTGTCTTTTCCCTTGGTATCTGCATGCTCTCTTCGTATTGACCCTGGAACGCCTGACTATGTGCCTCACGGTCTCTCCGTGAGTTAGTGACTAGAGTCACATTACGTCTGGCCCATACATTTTTCTTTTTCGCCAGTATGGAGACTGTTCACACGCTCTGTGATCAGGTGGCGAATCTGAATCAGATGACCCAGGATCTGGCAAAGGAATGCCAGAGTCTGGAGTAATCACAATATCAGTTGCAGTGGCTGCTAACTAATTTAATGAAGACCTCCCATAGCCCTTCTCTGCCGGCAGTGGCTGTGATGTCAGTAGTAGTGATGAGTGAGCACTAAAATGCTTGGTGTTAAAAATTCTTATTTACGTATATGTTTATAGAGGACTTCTTATCAGATGTAATTGATTAAAGAATATATCACGATATTCTAATAAAAAAATGTAGGGGTTTATTCTTGGATTGTCCGTTAAAAAGAACAATTGCAGTAGTTACATAAAATAGGTGAAATAGTTACAAAGTGATTGATTCATGAGTGTCCATCTTTCCTTGGATCCTGAAGGATATCTCCAGCCCATCTGTGTCAAACACGTGTCCGGGTAAAGCACGTGTCTCCTTGGGCCTACATCGGCAGCTGTTTCCTCAGCTAGCGTAGATCCTTGTCCAGTGTCCTGTGAAATGGCCAGCGAGCCCCTTCTTATGTCTTACAGGGGTTATTTAGCCCCCTCATAGCATCTGTTCATCATATATGGCACTGAGCCCAAAATAGCACTTTGTGATGTCAGCTAAAAGAACCCTAGCACGATGAATGATGCAATCTTATGCAATGTATGGTATGGAATTAAGAATAATATCCGTAATTAATATTTAACATTTTGGTACTCGTTGCTCGAGTCAAGCAAATTGGAATGCTTGAGTGCTCTGTCTGAGTAACGAGCCCAATGTAAGTCTATGGGAAACCTGAGCATTTTTCCAGCGGCTTTCCCCGGCGGTCTGCAGAGGGCATAAAAATTGCCCAAATCGATGGGAACAGTGCTCAAAAGACATGGAAACAGCATGGGGAAGACCCATAGAAGCATTTTGGATGCCCAGGTCACTGCTGTCAACAATGTTGTCAGAGGTATTACGCCACTTTTACGGACTCACTATAAAACATACAAAAACAAAACCAAAATGGATTTTCCTGGGAAAAATGTTAAGGAACATCCTTTCCAGGGTAATGACTTGTATATAAGGCAAAATATATAAGTAACCAAAAACCAAAATGCTCCTCCACACCTTGGGCTATGTTCACACGTAGCGTTTTTGATGCCTTTTTGCACTTTTGCATTGCTTTCAACCAAGACAAATGCATTCATTGGGAAATGTCATTTTAACATTTTACAACCTGCAATCTGGGCGTGTGGTGTGTGACACATCAGACACATGCATACAGTGCTGAAAAGACATGGGAACAGCATGGGGAAGACCCCTGGAAGCATCTGACTCCCAGGTCACTGCCTAAAAGTGTCCCCATCACAAGTGATCCTTGTTGCATGCAAATATGCCTCTGTCATTGCAGACTTTCAACAATCACCGTCCACGTCCTTGTCCCAGTGCATCGTTCAGTTGTCCCTACTTCATTCCTTGGAATGCTAGCGCAAGTATGCAGCCAGCCACCCAAACACCCACAGGCTGCAATACTATACTGCCAAATTTTTGACAGCTGCTTGCACTTGAAATGTGGCCTTTTAGGCTTGTGGAGGCAGAAGCTGTCCACAACCTCATGCCAGCGGTGTCTGAGTGTCCATACTCGGTCCCCAGCCGCCACTATTTGTCCCGGTGTCGTCTCCGCCTTCTGCAAGCATGGGTCCTACATCATTACCTGTGCCCTCCCCAGTGCACTTACTGGAAAGGACCGCCTAACCACAAACACATAGACAGGTTGTAACGGGTCTGGGAGGCGGAACCTCTGAGCTACTATACAAGGGGGCGGTCCTTGTAAGGGAGCGGGTGGCGACCAGGGAAGACGGGCAGGCAGTCACAGCAGGTGACCGGGACAGTCTCTGGGTGAACGGACAGGAGATCACGGCAAGTGACCGGGGCAGTCTCTGGATGAACGGGCAGGAGGTCACGGCAAGTGACCGGGGCAGTCTCTGGATGAACGGGCAGGAAGTCACGGCAAGTGACCGGGGCAGTCTCTGGATGAACGGGCAGGAGGTCACGGCAAGTGACCGGGGCAGTCTCTGGATGAACGGGCAGGAGGTCACGGCAAGTGACCGGGGCAGTCTCTGGGTAAAGGGTTGGTACGACCTGTGACGGCTGAGCCTCCAGGTAGGCTAGCAGGCAGATGGTAGACGTGAGCTCCCAGGTGAGCAGGTGAGAGTCACTGGATAAGCGGGTGGTCACAGCATGTGACGGCGGAGCCTCCAGGTAGACCAACAGACAGGCAGCAGATGAGCGCTCCAGGTGAGCGGGCAGGAGTCTCTGGACAGGCGGGTGGTCACAGCACGTGACGGCGGAGCCTCCAGGAAGACTAGCAGACAGGCAGCAGATGAGCGCTCCCAGGTGAGCGGGCAGGAGTCTCTGGACAGGCGGATGGTCACAGCACGTGACGGCGGAGCCTCCAGGTAGGCTAGCAGGCAGGTAGCAGATGTGCGCTCCCAGGTGAGCGGGCAAGCTTGTCCATAGACAGACTGACAGGAGTTGGAGGGCAGACCGTCGGACCTCAGGCTAGCAGGCAGGTAGCAGAGGTGCGCTCCCAGGTGAGCGGGCAAGCTGGTCCTTAGACAGACTGACAGGAGTCGGTAGGCAGACCATCGGACCTCAGGCTAGCAGGCAGGTAAGCGGAATATCTGGCAGGAATCAGACAGCAAACTGGCAGGAATCTGGCAGGTAACTGGCAACGGGACCTGAGGGCTGAAGCAGAGTAGTGAACAGTGCAACAACATTGCTCGGGCACCTCCATTTTGGAGGAGGTGCCTTATATATGGTGAAGTCCTCCGGCCATTGGCCGGGGACTCCTTAGGACAGCGCGCGCGGCCCCTTTAAGAGGGAGGGAGCTCGTGCGCGCGCGCCCTAAGCACAGTGGCTGGGAAGGAGCGCGCGCTGCCAGCAGAGCGGGAGGAGGACGCCGGGCTCGGAGCAGAGGGGTGAGGGGAACAGCGTCCCTGCCTAGCAGAGGGCAGGGACGCCGGCGCTACACAGGTGAATGTGGCCAGGGACGGTACGGAGCCAGTCCACAGCTTGTCAGTGAGTTGTATTTGACCACAGCCATATTTTTTAGCTCGGTGAAAGGACTGACTTTAGGGAAACCATATCTACTCCAGCTGTCATTTCTCTCAGGAAGTACTCTAATGCAGCTTGGCGCATAAGCAATGGCAGCAGTCCATCCAACACCAGCTCGCACTTTTCGGTGGTGCTTCGACACAGAAACATCTTTCTTTGCCCTTTAATTTCATGACTACAGAGTTGGGCAATGGCCTGATCTGCAATGTGGTTTGAGAAATAACATGCAATTAAGCACATTCAATCCACATTAAAAAAAGCAGCCATAGAGTGTCCGGGAACCTTTCCACGCACCTTTCTTAGCCAGGGCTGCTTCTCGGTAGGGTTGGACGGGCCCACCAGAGAACTTGAGACTCATCCAGTGGGCCCTAGCTTCTCCATCGGGAGATTTCATAGTGCCGAGGTAAGGCCATGATGATGAAAGAGGCCACCATTTGCTTCATTTTCTGTTACTTGGAATGCAAGCGGAAGTATGCAGCCAACCGCCCACCCACAGGCTGCAATACCATATTGCCAAATTTTTGACAGCTGCTTGCACTTGAAATGTGGCCTTTTAGGCTCGTGGAGGCGGAAGCTGTCCACAACCTTATGGCGGCGGCTGAATGTCCATACTCTGTCCACAGCCGCCACTATTTGTCCCGGTGTCGTCTCTGTCTTCCACAAGCACAGGTCCTACAACATTACCCGTGCCCTCCCCAGTGCACTTACTGGGATGGACCGCCTAACCACAAACACGTGGACAAGTGAATGTGGCCAGGGACGGCACGGAGCCAGTCGACATCTTGTCGGTGAGAGTTGTATTTCTCCACAGCCATATTTTTTAGCTTGGTGAAAGAACTTGGGAAACTGTATATCCTTCAGCTGTCAGTTCTCCCAGGAAGTCCTCTAAAGGTGCTTTCACTTGAAATGTGGCCTTTTAGGCTCATGGAGGTGGAAGCTGCCCACAACCTCATGCCAGCGGCGGCCGGGTGTCCATACCCAATTCCCAGCTGCCACTATTTCTCCCTTTGTCATCTCTGCCTTCCACAAGCACGGGTCCCACAACATTACCTGTGCCCTCCCCAGTGGACTTACTGGGAAGGACCACCTAACCACAAACACGTGGTCAAATGAATGTGACCAGCGACGGTATGGAGCCAGTCCACAGCTTGTCGGTGAGTTGTATTTCACCACAGCCATATTTTTTAGCTCGGTGAAAGGACTGACTTTTGGTTAACTGTATCTACTCCAGCTGTCATTTTTCCCAGGAAGTCCTCTAATGCAGCTTGGCGCATAAGCAATGGCAGCAGCCTGTCCAACATCAGCTCGCACTTGTCGGTGGTGCTTCGACACACAAACATCTTTCTTTACCCTTTAATTTCATGACTACAGAGTTGGGCAATGGCCTGATCTGCAATGCGGTTTCAGAAATAACATGCAATTAAGCACGTCCAATCCACATTAAAAAAAGCAGCCATAGAGTGTCCGGGAACCTTCCCACACACTTTTCTTAGTCAGGACTGCTTCTCGGCAGGGGTGGGCAGTCTCACCAGAGAATTCTTGGGTGGGCCCTGGCTTCTCCATCAGGAGAGTTCATGATAGCGCCAACTTTGCAGCAGCTATGGGGCTCTTGAGCTGGGGGGAAAGATGAGCCCTCAGAATCAAATCCTCTGGTGGGCCCAATGTTTTTCAGTTTGAAATTGCTTCTCGGCGGGAGTTGTATTTCACCACAGCCATATTCTTTAGCTAAGTGAAAGGACTGGCATAGAGGGAAACCGTATCTACTCCGGCTGTCATTTCTCCGTCACCAGGTTCCACCCATTGTCACACACGACCATGCCTGGCTGTATGTTCAGCAGTAAGAGCCCCAGATCAGGCTGCTGTGTTACAGCTTTCAACAACTCTGAAGCGCTGGGCAGTTTGTCACCTAAGCATTAAGCATGTTATCTTCAGCACAGCCTGTTGCCGCTTGGCCAAGGCAGTACTGCAGTGCTTTCAGCTTGTGACTGATGTGGTCATTTCGGAGATGGAGGCTGAACTGGAGGAGGAGGTGCAGGAGCTGAACAATGTGATTATATTGAGGTTACATTGGCGACTCTGGTTTTTATACTAAAGAAATATCCTA
This sequence comes from Phyllobates terribilis, assembly GCF_046119375.1. Classification (NCBI taxonomy): domain Eukaryota; kingdom Metazoa; phylum Chordata; class Amphibia; order Anura; family Dendrobatidae; genus Phyllobates; species Phyllobates terribilis. The sequence continues at coordinate 102,844,862 of NW_027362767.1, forward strand.
CTGTGGTTTTCTTTTTACGTTATTTTTTAAGACAAATGCATTCACCGGGAAATGTCATTTTAACATTTTACAACCTTATCTGGCCATGTGGTGTATGACACATCATCAGACACATCTTGTTTCATTTATGATTAAAGGACTCTAAAAGCCACAAAGCCTATTTTTATAGGGTCATCAGGCGGCCCTTACTATTCTTAAAGGGTCAGCAGCTGGCCCTTGCTCTTGTTAGAGAGCCATAAGCCAGCTATGATTTTTTATTCTCATTATTAACGAGTGGCGCCATGTCTTATATAGACCTGATGACGCTGTGCGGCCAGCCAATCACTCTAATGCCACAACCAACATGGCTACGGCATTACAGTGTATGGCAGGCAATCCCTGCAAGTTCATTAGCTCTCTAAAGAGCGCCAAACATGCAGGGAGGGGACCCGAGCTCCTGTCCGAGCAACCAGGACATACTCTCAGAGCACCGAGCATTTCGAGCAGTGAGATGCTTGTGCGAGTACCGAGCAGTGGCGATCACGTTCTCTCTTCACTAGTCTGTGCCCTCTAAAGCACAGTTGGTCTCTCCCAAACCTGTAATAGGCCTCCCTGATACATTTTCTGGAGAGAAAGACCTGTTTAGGGTCTTTAGGGAGAGCTGTAGGTTATTTTTTACCCTGCGTCCTCGATCGTCAGGGGAGGAGTTCTAGCGGGTGGGAATAATCATGTCCCTATTGCGAGGGGGCCCTAAGACCTGGGCATTTTCCTTGTCCCCACAAGCCCTGGAACGATTTTCTGTTGACGCCTTCTTTGACAGTTTAGGACTGATATATGATGAACACGACAGGATTCAGGTCGCTGAGGCTAAGATCATGAACCTGGCACAAGGGGGTCTTAGAGCTGAGGACTACTGTACTGAGTTCCAGCAGTGGTCCACTGCAGTTCTGTGGAACGGTGCAGCTCTCAGGTGCCAGTTCCACAAAAGCCTTTCCGAAACGCTTAAGGATGCCCTTGTCCTTCATTACGCCCCTTGTTCTCAGGAGGTGGCCATGACCCAGGCCATACGAATGGACTGCAGAATCCGCAAGAGATGTGATGAACAGCAGGCTGCCCGTTAAGGTGGAGCCATTGGAAATCAGAGTTGCCAGTCTTCATGTTGTGGAGAAAAAACATAGACAAGATCTCAGACTCTGTACTGTGGTCTCTCTGGACATTTTCTCAAGAATTGCCCTACTTGTCCTCAGGCTACCAAACCATTAGGAGAACGTCTGAGTCTGGGTGACGGCCAAGGAGGTCACCCAGACCCCCAGGTACATTTTTCTTCCTCTACTAGAGTACTGATAAATACTGTGTTATCCTTCGAGAACCAGGTGTTATCAACATTGGCGTTCATTGACTGTGGGTCTGCTGCTAACTTTATTGATTTGGGACTGGTTTTGGAGTTAGGGTTAGGGACAGTTAGTTTAGAAAGACCCATGCAAATATTCTCCCTTGACCAGACACCATTATCCTGGAATTTGGTCAAGAAGGTAAAGGTGGATTTCATGCTTCAAGTAGGAGCTCTCCACTCTGAATCCATCTCTTGTTTTGTGTTGGATAATTTTCCTACTGGGTTGGTACTGGGGCTTCCGTGGTTGCAGAGTCACAATCCTGTTGTTGATTGGTGTCAGAGGGAGATTGTTAAATGGAGCTCCAATTGTTGCAAGTAATGTCTAGAAACTTTACAAATGTGCTCCGCTAGTCTGAAGGGTCTGCCGTGGTACCTGAAGGACTTCGGAGATGTGTTCTTGGAAAAAGAGGCGGAGATACTACCTCCCCATCGTCTTTATGATTGTGCTATTGTTCTTATTCCTAGTACCAAATTGCCTAAAGCTCGACTTTACAATTTGTCTGGGCCTGAGCGGGCCGCCATGAAAGAATATATTATCAAACGTTTATGGAAGGGTCATATCTGTCCTTCCTCCTCTCCAGTAGCTGCCAGATTTTTTCTTCATAAAAAAGAAAGATAGTGGTCTCCGTTCTTGCCTTGATTTCTGAGAACTAAACAAAATCACGGTTAAAAATACATACCCACGTCCAGTCATCCCCGACCTATATAATCAGCTACTGGGGGCCAGGGTGTTCTCTAAACTTGATCCTGGAGGGGCTTACAATTTGATGCGCATCTGGGAGGGTGATGAGTGGAAAATGGCATTTTTAATGTCTGAGGGTCTGTTTGAAAACCTTGTCATGCCATTTGGGTTATCCAATGCACCTGCTGTGTTTCAAAATTTTATGAATGATATTTTCTCTAATTGCATTGGAAGATACTTTGAGATTTACCTGGATGATATTCTAATTTTCTCTCCAGACTTGGATTCTCATCAGGAACATGTCCGGGTTGTGTTACAAAGTGTAGCATCGGCGTCTCTGCCTTCTGCCGGCAGAGACGCCGCTCCCCTCACCGCCGCGGTCCCGGTCCGGCATCTTCCTGTTCTGCTGCTGCTAAGGAGTGCACTGCATGCAGATTCCTGGGCACTGTGCTTAGGGCGCGAGCGCGCTCTCCCTCCCTCTTAAAGGGGCTGCGCGTACCGTTCTAAAGAGTCCCCGGCCAATGGCCAGAGGACTGCCCCTATATTAAGCACCTCCTCCAAAATGGAGGTGCCAGTGCAAGGTTGTTGTTTGTGTGCTAACACTCTCCTCAGCCCTCAGGTTCCTAGCCCGCCAGTCTGTCTTACAGTCCTGTCCACCAGTCTGTCTTACAGTCCTGCCCGCCAGTCTGTCTTACAGTCCTGTCCACCAGTCTGTCTTACAGTCCTGCCCGCCAGTCTGTCTTACAGTCCTGCCCGCCAGTCTGTCTTACAGTCCTGCCCGCCAGTCTAACAGTCCTGCCCGCCAGTCTGTCTTACAGTCCTGCCCACCAGTCTGTCTATCAGCCGTGCCCTCCAGCTTGCCCTCCCAGAGCACTTGCCGGATTTCCTGCCGTGCTCACCAAACCTGCCAACCCGGAGCAGCTCGTTTACCCGGAGTACCTGTCTGGCTATCAGCCGTACCCGCCTGCTTGTCTACCCGGATCACCCACCAGTAGTGTTGAGCGAGCACTAAAATGCTCGGGTGCTCGAAGCTCGGGCCAAGCTCACCGTGATACTCGGGTACTCGACCCGAGCAACGAGCACAATGTTAGTCTATGGGAGACCCGAGTATTTTTGCGGCTGCACCCCCGGCAGTCTGTAGAAAGCCTAAAAAGTGCCCAAAACGATAGTGACAGTGTTCAAATGACATGGGGACTGCATGGGGATCGCCCCAGGAAGCATTTCTGACCCCCAGGTCACTGCTGTCAACAACGTGGTCAGAGGTATTAAGCCACTTTTACGGGCTCACAATAAAACGTTCAAAAACGAAACTGAAATGCTTTTCCTGTGAAATATGTTAAGGAACTTCCTTTCCTGGGTAAAGACTTGTGTATAAGGTAAAATAAGTAACCAAAAACAAAAATACTCCTCCACACCTTGGGCTATGTTTACAAGTAGCATTTTTTATGCGTTTTTCCACTTTTGTATTGCTTTCAACCGTGACAAATGCATTCACCGGGAAATGTCATTTTAACATTTTACAACCTTATCTGGCCATGTGCTGTGTGACACATGCATACAATGCTGAAAACACATGGGAACAGCATGGGGAAGACCCCTGGAAGCATCTCTGACACCCAGGTCACTGCCTAAAAGTGTGCCCATCAGAAGTGATCCTTGCCGCATCAGAAGATGCAGACTTGCAACTATCCCCGTGCAAGTCCTTGTCCCAGGGTAGTGTTCAATTGTACCTCCCCCATTCCTTGCAATGCAAGCGCAAATATGCAGCCTGCTACCCACCCACCCCCAGGCTACAATACCATACTGCTTGCTTGCACTTGAAATTGGGCCTTTTAGGCATGTGGAGGCGGAATCTGGCCACCACGTCAAGGCTGCGTCGGCGGCCTGGTATCCATACTCAGTCCCCAGCCGCCCTGCGGCCGGGTGCCCACACACGGTCCACAGCCGCCAGGGGGCGGCCGGGTGTCAATAAACGGTCCCCAGCCGCCTTTATTTCTCCTGGGAACTTCCCCCACACTTTTCTTAGTCTGGCCTGCTTTAGGGCAGCATTGGACGAGCCCATCAGAGAACCAGACTCCTATGGTGGGCCCTGGCTTCTCCATCAGGGGAGTTGAGAGTGCCAAGGTGAGGAGCATGATGATGATGATAGAAGTTAGCATCTGCTTTGTTTTCTTGGAATGCAAGCGTAAGTATGCAACCTGCCACCCACCCACCCCCATGCTGCAATACCATACTGCTAGCTTGCTTGCACTTGAAATTGGGCCTTTTAGGCATGTGGAGGGAGACGCCGGCCACCATGTCATGGCTTCCTCGGCGGCCTTGTATCCATACTCAGTCCCCAGCCGCCTGGGTGTCCACACTCGGTCCCCAGCTGCCAGGGAGCGGCCGGGTGTCCATACTCGGTCCCCAGCGGCCCCGCGGCCGAGTGTACACACACGGTCCCCAGCCGCCTGGGGGTGACCGGGTGTCCATAAACTGTCCCCAGCCGCCCCTATTTCTCTTGGGAACTTCCCCCACACTTTTCTTAGCCTGGCCTGCTTTAGGGCAGCATTGGACGATCCCACCAGAGAACCAGACTCCTCCGGTTGGCCCTGGCTTCTCCATCAGGGAAGTTGAGAGTGCCAAGGTGAGGAGCATTATGATGATGATAGAAGTTAGCATCTGCTTTGTTTTCTTGGAATGCAAGCATAAGTGTGCAACCTGCCACCCACCCACCCCCAGGCTGCAATACCATACTGCTAGCTTGCTTGTGTGTCACCCTGGCCTGGATGCCACAAATGTATAATAAAGCTGTGTCTGAGAGCAAGGGGGAGGTTCTCTGGTCAAGGATCATTAGCATGCAATACCTCTTGTCCCAGGCCAGTAGGGGGAGCAGGCTGCCCCTATAAAAGCTGGAACTGGGGGCAAGGTTAGAAGAGAACTGGACAACCTGTCTCTGGATTGAGAGGTGTCCCAGAGCAGGGACAGACAGCTGTGTTGGAGCCTAAGAGGCCGTGTGGCAGTAGGAGAGCCACGGGCCAGGGGCAAGAGGCGAAGTGAGCCTGTCCTGGCAGATAGAGAAGCTAATCAACCGGACTCTGGTGTCTGAGGCTGTTAGGATTCCAAGTCCTACAGCAAATAACCAGTCCGCAGAGAACTGTATATCCTTTGGCCTAAGAAGCCCGGAGGTTCCACCACAGCAGAAGGGACCGGTGAAGCCACACCAGGCCAAGAGTAAAAAGGGACCCAGGTCGCCAGCCATACGGGCGAGAAGACACGGTGAGCTCAGGAACGTGGGCTATTACACCACGAGGAGGGAAATAGCCAGAGAGAGAGCGCAGAGAGCACGGTAGGCATACACCCTCACCCTGATCAGGGCCAGCTTCCCACTATTTCTCAGACATCCAGGCCCCCTCCTAGCCGGGCCTGTTTTGGGGTCGTTTCACCTGTTCTAATAAAGACCCTGAACTGTTTAAGAGGCCTCCGTTTCCTGGCTATTGCTGTCGGAATCATCCCCTCCATCATCCATTATATACTGCCCTGGGGCCATACTCCTCCCGTGGAGAGTTGTACTATTCAGTGCTGCACATTTACATCTGCCCCAGTGGTCTGCACTGCAGCGGCGGTTAACCCTGACCGCAATCCACGGGTGGCGTAGTCGGACATTGCAAAGCATATAGAATACTGCCACTGGTCTGACCACCCTGAGCCACAGACCGGGTTGCCACTACTACCCCCATTATTGCCCTGTTGCCCGGATCCGAGTGCCCCACGGCCCAGGGGGCGAGTCACTTGCACTTGAAATTGGGCCTTTTAGGCATGTGGAGGCAGACGACGGCCACCATGTCATGGCTGTATCGGCAGCCTGGTATCCATACTCAGTCCCCAGCCGCCCGGCGGCCGGGTGTCCACGCTCGGTCCCCAGCCGTCCGGCGGCCGGGTGTCCACGCTCGGTCCCAAGCCTCCAGGGGGCGGCAGGGTGTCCATACTCGGTCCCCAGCCACCAGGGGGCGGCCGGGTGTCCATACTCTGTCCCCAGCCGCCCCGCGGCCGGGTGCCTGCACATGGTCCCCAACCGCCTGGGGGCGGCCGGGTGTCCATAAACGGTCCCCAGCCTCCCCTATTTCTCCTGGGAACCTCCCTCACACTTTTCTTAGCCTGGCCTGCTTTATGGCAGCATTGGACGAGCCCACCAGAGAAACAGACTCCTCCGGTGGGCCCTGGATTCACCATCAGGGGAGTTGGGAGTGCCAAGGTGAGGAGCATGATGATGATGATAGAAGTTAGCATCTGCTTTGTTTTCTTGGAATGCAAGCGTAAGTGTGCAACCTGCCACCCACCCACCCCCAGGATGCAATACCATACTGCTAGCTTGCTTGCACTTGAAATTGGGCCTTTTAGGCATGTGGAGGCAGACACCGGCCACCATGTCATGGCTGCGTTGGCGGCCTGGTATCCATACTCAGTCCCCAGCCGCCCGGCGGCTGGGTGTCCACGGTCGGTCCTCAGCCGCCAGGAGGTGGCCGGGTGTCCATACTCGGTCCCCAGCCGCCCCGCGGCCGGGTGTCCACAAACGGTCCCCAGCCGCCCCTATTTGAAAGACAGCCTAACCACAAACACATGGACAAGTGAATGTGGCCAGGGATGGTCCATCTGACTGACGCCTTCACACTGGGTTAATATTGTGGAAGCTGGGACACAGTTGGACACTGGGATGCAACACGTACTCCAGACACAGAGGATTGCGGGTCCTGGGTCAATCAGGCTTCCACACAAGGTTCAGAAGGTAGACTGCAGCAGTGGTCGGCCTCCTACACAACGAGAAAATTATTCATGATCATGAGGCCATTCTTCTCCTTAGCTTTCTGTTCCTTGGAATGCAAGCGCATGTACAGTATGTAGTAGCGGCTAGGCCTGAGGTGGTCAGCGTTTTGGCGCATATCCTACCTCCTCCGAGGATTGCTGGATGTTTTCCTGCTACTATCCCAGTTACTATCCCAGTTCTATGATTCCCGTTAAAACAAAGCTTCAGGTGATGAATGATGGATGAGGTGGTGGCAAAGGAGAAAGAGCAGGAGGAACAGGGACCATTCACATCAATATCAGGCCAGTCAACCAAACAAGTCTTGTAGGATATGTTTCTCTACCAAAAGGAGCAGTTCGGCTACACAGTTATAGGGCATACAGTGAGTGCAGTGCCTACCAAAAATTTAGAGGCACTCCAATGCCCCTTGGAAGTGACATGGATGTCAGAGGGCCTTAACTAAACCTTTTTTTCCATTTATAGCAACTGGGTCTCCTGTACACTGTTGGCCTAAGCAGTGAATGGAAGGCTTTCCAAAAATTATGAGGAACTGCAATACCCCTTGAAACAGACATGGATTACAGCATACTAAAAACGTTCTACCCATTATTGGGGTCTCCCCTAGTGTTTGCCTATGAAAAGCAAAAGCTGACTAAAATTAGGAGGAAATGCAATGCCCGTTGGAAGAGTCGTGGAGGTTAGAGGTAATTAAAAACAACATTTCAATGCCCCTTGGAAGAGCTGTTGAGTTCAGAGTGGTTTATCAAGACGGTTTTAATAACCCTTGGAAGAGACATGGAGGTTGCAGTAGCTTAACAAGACTGTTTTAATGCCCCTTGGAAGAGACGTGGAGGTCGCAGTAGCTTAACAAGACGGTTTTAATGCCCATTGGAATAGTGGTGGAGGTCGCAGTAGCATAACAAGACGGTTTTAATGCCCCTTGGAAAAGTGGTGGAGGTCACAGTAGCTTAACAAGATGGTTTTAATGCCCCTTGGAGAAGTGTTGGAGGTCGCAGTAGCTTAAGAAGACGGTTTTAATGCCTCTTGGAAGAATGGTGGAGGTCGCAGTGAAATAAAAAGACAATATCAATGCCCCTTGGAAGAGTGGTGGAGGTCACAGTAGCTTAACAACATGGTTTTCATGCCTCTTGGAAGAGACGTGGAGGTCGCAGTAGCTTAAAAAGATGGTTTTAATGACCCTTGGAAGAGACGTGGAGGTCGCAGTAGCTTAACAAGACGGTTTTAATTCCCCTTGGAAAAGTGGTGGAGGTCGCAGTAGCATAACAAGACAGTTTTAATGCCCCTTGGAAAAGTGGTGGAGGTCACAGTAGCTTAACAAGATGGTTTTAATGCCCCTTAGAGAAGTGTTGGAGGTCGCAGTAGCTTAAGAAGACGGTTTTAATGCCTCTTGGAAGAATGGTGGAGGTCGCAGTGAAATCAAAAGACAATATTGGAAGAGTGGTGGAGGTCACAGTAGCTTAACAAGATGGTTTTCATGCCTCTTGGAAGAGACGTGGAGGTCGCAGTAGCTTAACAAGATGGTTTTAATGACCCTTGGAAGAGACGTGGAGGTCGCAGTAGCTTAACAAGACGGTTTTAATTCCCCTTGGAAAAGTGGTGGAGGTCGCAGTAGCTTAACAAGATGGTTTTAATGCCCCTTGGAAAATTGGCGGTGGTTGCAGTATCTTAACAAGATGGTTTTAATCCCCCTTGGAAGAGACGTGGAGGTCGCAGTAGCTTAACAAGATGGTTTTAATTCCCCTTGGAAAAGAGGTGGAGGTCGCAGAAGCTTAACAAGACTGCTTAAATGCCCCTTGGAAGAGACATGGAGGTTGCAGTAGCTTAACAAGACGGTTTTAATGCCCCTTGGAAGTGTGGTGGAGGTCACAGTGGCATAACAATACAATTTTAATGCCCCTTGGAGAAGTTTTGGAGGTCGCAGTAGCTTAACAAGACGGTTTTAATGCCCCTTGGAAGAGACGTGGAGGTCGCAGTAGCTTAACAAGACGGTTTTAACGCCCCTTGGAAAAGTGGTGGAGGTCGCAGTAGCTTAACAAGACGGTATTAATGCCCCTTGGAAAAGTGGCGGAGCTTGCAGTAGCTTAACAAGACTGTTTTAATGCCCCTTGGAAGAGACGTGGAGGTCGCAGTAGCTTAACAAGATGGTTTTAATGTCGCTTGGAAAAGTGGTGGAGCTTGCAGTAGCTTAACAAGACGGTTTTAATGCCCCTTGGAAGAGACGTGGAGGTCGCAGTAGCTTAACAAGATGGTTTTAATGACGCTTGGAAAAGTGGTGGAGGTCGCAGTAGCTTAACAAGATGATTTTAATGCCCCTTGGAAGAGACGTGGAGGTCACAGTAGCTTAACAAGACGGTTTTAATGCCCCTTGGAGAAGTTTTGGAGGTCGCAGTAGCTTAACAAGACAGTTTTAAAGCCCCTTGGAAGAGACGTGGAGGTCGCAGTAGCTTAACAAGACAGTTTTAATGTCCCTTGGAAGAGACGTGGAGGTCGCAGTTGCTTAACAAGATGGTTTTAATGCCCCTTGGAATAGTGGTGGAGGTCGCAGTAGTATAACAAGACGGTTTTAATGCCCCTTGGAAAAGTGGTGGAGGTCACAGTAGCTTAACAAGATGGTTTTAATGCCCCTTAGAGAAGTGTTGGAGGTCGCAGTAGCTTAAGAAGACGGTTTTAATGCCTCTTGGAAGAATGGTGGAGGTCGCAGTGAAATAAAAAGACAATATCAATGCCCCTTGGAAGAGTGGTGGAGGTCACAGTAGCTTAACAAGATGGTTTTCATGCCTCTTGGAAGAGACGTGGAGGTCGCAGTAGCTTAACAAGATGGTTTTAATGACCCTTGGAAGAGACGTGGAGGTCGCAGTAGCTTAACAAGACGGTTTTAATTCCCCTTGGAAAAGTGGTGGAGGTCGCAGTAGCTTAACAAGATGGTTTTAATGCCCCTTGGAAAATTGGCGGAGGTTGCAGTATCTTAACAAGATGGTTTTAATCCCCCTTGGAAGAGACGTGGAGGTCGCAGTAGCTTAACAAGATGGTTTTAATTCCCCTTGGAAAAGAGGTGGAGGTCGCAGAAGCTTAACAAGACTGCTTAAATGCCCCTTGGAAGTGTGGTGGAGGTCACAGTCGCATAACAATACGGTTTTAATGCCCCTTGGAGAAGTTTTGGAGGTCGCAGTAGCTTAACAAGACGGTTTTAATGCCCCTTGGAAGAGACGTGGAGGTCGCAGTAGCTTAACAAGACGGTTTTAACGCCCCTTGGAAAAGTGGTGGAGGTCGCAATAGCTTAACAAGACGGTTTTAATGCCCCTTGGAGAAGTTTTGGAGGTCGCAGTAGCTTAACAAGACGGTTTTAATGCCCCTTGGAAGAGACGTGGAGGTCGCAGTAGCTTAACAAGACAGTTTTAATGTCCCTTGGAAGAGACGTGGAGGTCGCAGTTGCTTAACAAGATGGTTTTAATGCCCCTTGGAATAGTGGAGGAGGTCGCAGTAGCATAACAAGACAGTTTTAATGCCCCTTGGAAAAGTGGTGGAGGTCGCAGTAGCTTAACAAGACTGCTTAAATGCCCCTTGGAAGAGACATGGAGGTTGCAGTAGCTTAACAAGACGGTTTTAATGCCCCTTGGAAGTGTGGTGGAGGTCACAGTCGCATAACAATACGGTTTTAATGCCCCTTGGAGAAGTTTTGGAGGTCGCAGTAGCTTAACAAGACGGTTTTAATGCCCCTTGGAAGAGACGTGGAGGTCGCAGTAGCTTAACAAGACGGTTTTAACGCCCCTTGGAAAAGTGGTGGAGGTCGCAATAGCTTAACAAGACGGTATTAATGCCCCTTGGAAAAGTGGCGGAGCTTGCAGTAGCTTAACAAGACGGTTTTAATGCCCCTTGGAAGAGACGTGGAGGTCGCAGTAGCTTAACAAGATGGTTTTAATGTCGCTTGGAAAAGTGGCGGAGCTTGCAGTAGCTTAACAAGACGGTTTTAATGCCCCTTGTAAGAGACGTGGAGGTCGCAGTAGCTTAACAAGACGGTTTTAATGCCCCTTGGAAGAGACGTGGAGGTCACAGTAGCTTAACAAGACGGTTTTAATGCCTCTTGGAGAAGTTTTGGAGGTCGCAGTAGCTTAACAAGACAGTTTTAGTGCCTCTTGGGAGAATTGTGGAGTTCGCAGTGGAATAAAAAGACAATATCAATGCCCCTTGGAAGAGTGGTGGAGGTCGCAGTAGCTTAACAAGACGGTTTTAATGCCCCTTGGAAGAGACGTGGAGGTCGCAGTAGCTTAACAAGACAGTTTTAATGTCCCTTGGAAGAGACGTGGAGGTCGCAGTTGCTTAACAAGATGGTTTTAATGCCCCTTGGAAGAGACGTGGACGTCGCAGTAGATTAATAAGATGATTTTAATGCCCCTTGGAAAAGTGGTGGAGGTCGCAGTAGCTTAACAAGACGGTTTTAATGCCGCATGTAAAAGTGGCGGAGGTCGCAGTAGCTTAACAAGATGGTTTTAATGCCCCTTGAAAGAAACGTGGACGTCGCAGTAGCTTAACAAGACGGTTTTAATGCCCCTTGGAAGAGACATGGAGGTTGCAGTAGCTTAACAAGACGGTTTTAATGCCCCTTGTAAGAGTGGTGGAGGTCACAGTAGCTTAATAAGACGGTTTTCATGCCCCTTGGAAGAGACGTGGAGGTCCCAGTAGCTTAACAAGACGGTTTTAATGCCCCTTGGAAAAGTGGTGGAGGTCGCAGTAGCTTAACAAGACTGTTTTAATGCCCCTTGGAAGAATGGTGGAGGTCGCAGTGGAATTAAAAGACAATATCAATGCCCCTTGGAAGAGTGGTGGAGGTCACAGTAGCTTTACAAGATGGTTTTAATGCCCCTTACAAGAGCCATGCAGTACAGCATATTAAAAATATTATTCCCATTATTGGGGAGTGGGTCTCCCATAGTCTTTGCCTATGCCTTCCAAGCAAAAGCTGCCAAAAACTAGGACGGAGGAGCTTGCAATGCTGGCAACATGGACCACGGTCACACTGGTGGTATAGTGGTGGTGGAGGCTGAGGATAAGGAGAAGAGCAAAAAACAGCCGAAATGAGGAAGGGTATACCCATGTGTGGGTGTGTAGCGGTGCATGGGAATACACCTCCCGAAATAACAGTGTATTTGACTTTATGTTACTCTGCTGTCATTTGGTGGTGATGAGAAGTCTGGCCCAGTCCAGCTCTTGTTCATTTTGATAAGGGTCAGCTTGTCAGCATTGTCAGTTGACAGGCGAGTGTGCTTATCAGTTATAATTACCCCAATGGCACTAAAAACACGCTCCGATAACACGCTAGCGGCAGGGTAGGCCAGGACCTCCAAGGTGCGAGTTCATTCCAAGTGTCCAGCTTGGATACCCAATAATTAAAAGGCACAGAGGAATCACGGAGGACGCTGGTATGGTCGGCAAGGTACTCCCTCACCATCTTTTGAAACTTTCCACTCCTTGTGAGAGTACCCCGCACCTCAGGGCCTGTAAGCTGGGCGGGTCTCAGAAAACTGTCCTAGAATGTTGACAGTGTTCCCCTGCCTCTGCTGGATTGGAGTTGTGTCTTTCTCGCCTCTCTCGCCTGTACGCCTTGGTTGGTCAACGAACTGTGACCTCTGCCGCTAGCTTGTTCAGATGGGAATTTTTTTAACAGTTCTGCAGCAAGGGCCTTCTGGTACTGCCACATTTTTGTAGAACTCTCCACCTCAGGATTAAGAGAGTGAAAGTTCTCCTTGTAGCTGGGGTCTAAAAGTGTCACCAACCAGTAATTACTGTCACCCAACATTTTGACAACGCGAGAGTCACGGTTAAGGCAGCGTAACGTAAAGTCAGCCATGCGTGCCAGACTGGTAACGGGCAAGACTTCCGTGTCTTCAGCAAGATGACGACTGACCATACTCTGCTCCTCCTCCTCCTCCTCCCCCCTGTCCTCAGGCCACCCACGCTGAACCCACTGTATGACAGTTGTACAGGTACTACCGTCTACAGTGCATGATACCAGCTCCTGTTCTTCCTCCTCCTCCTCCTCTCCCTCATTGTCCCCCAATGCACGTTGGGATGAGATGAGGCTGGGCTGTGTGTAATCGCCCATTACGGCTTCTTGATCTATCTCATCATACTCTGGCTGCAATGCCTCCTCTTTAATTCTCTGCAGAGAGCGTTGCAAAAGACAGACAAGTGGGATGCTGACGCTAATGATGACGTCATCGCCAATCGCCATCTTGGTGGACTCCTCAAAGTTTGTCAGGATGGTACATATGTCAGACATCGAGGTCCACTTCTGAGGTCTTGTGTGGAGTCTGACCTGAATATCGACGGCCTTGTTGCAGCTGGTACTCCACAACTGCTCTATTCTGCTCACAAATCCTTTGCAACATGTGGAGGGTAGAGTTCCAATGTGTGGGGATATCACACACCAGTCGGTGTGCCGGAAGCTGCAAACGTTGCTGCAACACAGCAAGGGCGGTGGAAGCTGTAGCCAACTTCCGAAAATGAGCTGACAGGCGGCGTACTTTGACGAGCAGATCTGGCAACTCGGGGTACGATTTAAGAAACCGCTGAACCACTAGGTTAAGCACATGAGCCAGGCATGGTACGTGTGTGATCTTGCCTCAGAGCCGCCACCAGGTTACGGCCATTGTCACACACGACCATGCCTGGATGTAGGTTCAGCGGTCTCAGCCACAGATCTGCCTACTCTTTCACAGCTGTCCACAACTCACAAGCAGTGTGAGGTTTATCACCTAAGCTTATGAGTTTCAGCACAGCCTGTTGCCGCTTGACTGAGGCAGTACTGCAGTGCTTCCAGCTTGTAACTGATGTGGTGATTTCTGAGATGGAGGATGAACATGAGGAGGAGGAGGATGATGTGCAGGAGCTGTACAGTGTGGGGGCAACTCTGACTGACATAGGGCCCGCAATCCTCGGTGTGGGGAGGATGTGTTCCGTCCCAAGGTCCGACTGGGTCCCGGCTTCCACTATGTTTACCCAGTGTGCCGTCAGGGAGATGTACCGTTCCTGGCCACAAGCACTTGTCCATGTGTCCATTGTCAGGTGGACTCTCCCAGTAACTGCGTCGTTGAGGGCACGGCAGATGTTTTGGGACACGTGCTTGTGTAGTGCGGGGATGGCACACCGGGCAAAATAGTGTCGGCTGGGGACCGAGTACCGAGGGACGGCTACCGCCATAAGGTTGCGGAAGGATTCCGTCTCCACCAGCCTAAAAGGTAGCATTTCCAACGCAATCAGTTGTGATATGTGAAAATTTAGGACTGTGGCCTGTGGAGCGTTGGCTGCGAATTTGCGCTTTCGTTCAAAGCTCTGGGATATGGACAATTCAACGCTGCGGTGGGACGTGGACGTGGACGTTGATGCTGTTTCTTGAGAAACTGCCATAACAAGTGAAGACTGAGAGGAGGTGGCATCTTTGCATGCAGTATGGACAGGGGATTGCCTTGCACGCACAACAGGGGGTTCTATTACACGCACAACAGTGGAAGAAGCAGTGGTTACACCCGCTGCCCCTGGTCGTGGACCCTGGGGTTCGCCCCACAAAGTCGGGTGCTTTGCTGACATGTGCCTGATCATGCTAGTGGTGGTCAGGCTGGTTGTTTTGTCACCCCTGCTGATGCTGGCATGGCAGGTGGTACAAATGACCTTTTTGGGGTTATCAGCAGAATCTTTAAAAAAATTCCAGACTCTGGAAGACCTACTGGTTGAACTGGCAACGTCCCTCGTGTTGGTGTTACAGGGAACTGTTGCCCGCCTTCTGTGTGCGGCCACTAGAGATGAGCGGTGTTCGACTAGAACTGTTCGCCAATCTCAAATTCGAGCTGTTTTGGGCGGTGTTCGAGTTGTTCCACGAACCCGAACGATTTGCAAAAAATTCGGCTGTTCGAGGTTATGTTCGATAACTGTTTGTGCACCAAAAGCGTGTCCTGCATGTCTGGCGCTATTTAGAGCACCAATCATGCAGGGATTGTCTGCCACTCACTGTAATGCCACAGCCATGGTGGTTGTGGCATTACAGTGATTGCCCAAATCGATGGGAACAGTGCCAACAGTGAAACATGAAAAGCCGGCAATTCAGCAGCGGCATACACCGGTACCCGACAATTTAGAACTGAAAGAATAGAGCTTCACACATAGATTAGATAGATATAAACATGTCAGCCACATATATACGAAGTACAGTGAAAGTGCTGCTTACTGTACTTGTCATTTAGTGTAAAGGATTTATCAAAAAAAATAATAGTGTTTTCATGCACCGTCTCTTTAAAAAAGCCAGCCGGCAATTCAGCAGCGGTACCCGACAATTTAGAATAGAAGGAATAGAGAATCACACATAGATTAGATAGATAGAAACATGTCAGTCACATATATATGAAGTACAGTGACAGTGTTGCTTACTGTACTTGTCATTTAGTGTAAAGGATTTATTAAAAAAAATAATAGTGTTTTCATTCACCGTCTCTTTAAGAAAGCCGGCCGGCAATTCAGCATCTGTACCCGACAATTTATAACAGACAGAATAGAGCTTCACACATAGATTAGATAGATAGAAACATGTCAGTCACATATATATGAAGTACAGTGATAGTGTTGGTTACTGTACTTGTCATTTAGTATTAAAATAAAGGATTTATTATTAAAAAAATTGGCGTGGGGTTCCCCTTAATTTTAGGCTCTAGCGGAGGTTAAGCAGACAGCTGGGGCAGATGTTTGAAGCCTGGGAAGGGGGTAATACCCACGGAGCTTCCCAGGCTACTAACATCAGCCCCCAGCTGAATACATAGCCTTTACTAGCTATTAAAATGGGGACCCCCCCCAAAAAAATGACGTGGGGTCCCCCTTAATTTAATAGCTAGCAAAGGCTAGGCAGACAGCTGGGGGCTGATATTAATAGCCCAGGAAGGGAGCCATGAATATTGACCCCCTCCCAGGCTAGAAACACCAGCCGTCAGCCGCCCCAGAAATGGCGCATCCATAGGATGCGCCAATTCTGGCACTTAGCCTCGCTCTTCCACGCTGCCCTGGTGCGGTGGCAGGGGGTAATAGGGCTGGGGTTGATGTCAGCTTATAAAGCCAGCTGACATCAAGCCCAGGTTAGTAATGGAGAGGCGTCTATAAGACACCCCCATTACTAACCCCATAGTCAAAGTTAAAAAAAACACAAACACCCAGAATAAAGTCCTTTAATTGAAATAAAGACACAATTCTTTATTGTTCTAAATTAAACCATACTTACCGTCACACCCATTCCAGCTGAAGCCAACGATCTCCTGTAATAAAAATAAAATAATAAAGCAACCTCATCCTTACCTTTCCATGGTTCCCACGACAGCTTCAGCTCTGCTACATCGAGATGACAGGCTGGACCGCAGCAGAACGCCGCCATCCAGCCTGTCATCCCGCAGACACTGAGAAGAGCAGGCTTGCTTGCGCTCCACATTGTCTCTCTGTGACGGCATAAAGATGAGCCGAGGTCATGTCCAATGAACTCGGCTCACCTCATGCACGTCACTGACAGCGTGGGAGAATTCTCCTGCACTCAGCACTTCAGCGTGAGAATTTTCCCACGCTGTCAGTGACGTGCATGAGGTGAGCTGAGTTCATTGGACATGAACTCGGCTCATCTGGATGCCGTCACAGTGAGACACTGAGGAGCGCAAGCAAGCCTGCTCTTCTCAGTGTCTGCGGGATGACAGGCTGGATGGCAGCGTTCTGCTGCGGTCCAGCCTGTCATCTCGATGTAGCAGAGCTGAAGCTGTCGTGGGAACCATGGAAAGGTAAGGATGAGGTTGGTTTATTATTTTTCTTTTATTGCAGGAGATCGTTGGCTTCAGCTGGAATGGGCGTGATGGTAAGTATAGTTTAATTTAGAACAATAAAGAATTGTGTGTTTATTTCAATTAAAGGACTTTTTTCTGGGTGTTGTGTTTTTTTTAAATACTTTACTAGAAATTCATGGCGGTCATGTCTAATACTGGCGTGACCCCATGAATTTTGGGCTTGGGGCCAGCTGATAATACCAAGTTGGCCCTAACCCCTTTATTACCCAGTGAGCCACCGCACCAGGGCCCTGGATGAGTTGGATACAGCGCCAGAAGATGGCGCTTCTATGAACGCGCCATTTTCCGGGGTGGCTGCGGACTGCAATTTGCAGCGGGGGGGGCCCAGAAAGCTTGGGCCTCCCTGCGCTGCAGATTCCAGCCCCCAGCTGCCGAGTTGTACCTGGCTGGACACAAAAATAGGGCGAAGCCCCACGTATTTTTTTTTTAATTATTTCATGAAATTCATGAAATAATTAAGAAAAAAAGGCCTTCCCTATATTGTTGTGTCCGGCCAGGTACAAATAGTCAGCTGGTGGTTGGGGGCAGCCCGTTCCTGCCTGCTGTACCTGGCTGGACACAAATATAGTGCGAAGCCCCACTTCAATTTTTTTTAATTATTTCATGAAATTCATGAAATAATTAAGAAAAAAAGGCCTTCCCTATATTGTTGTGTCCGGCCAGGTACAAATAGGCAGCTGGTGGTTGGGGGCAGCCCGTTCCTGCCTGCTGTACCTGGCTGGACACAAATATAGTGCGAAGCCCCACTTCAATTTTTTTTAATTATTTCATGAAATTCATGAAATAATTAAGAAAAAAAGGCCTTCCCTATATTGTTGTGTCCGGCCAGGTACAAATAGGCAGCTGGTGGTTGGGGGCTGCCCGTTCCTGCCTGCTGTACCTGGCTGGACACAAATATAGTGCGAAGCCCCACTTCAATTTTTTTAAATTATTTCAGGAAATTCATGAAATAATGAAAAAAAAATTGACGTGGGGCTTCGCACTATATTTGTGTCCAGCCAGGTACAGCAGGCAGGAACGGGCAGCCCCCAACCACCAGCTGCCTATTTGTACCTGGCCGGACACAACAATATAGGGAAGCCCTTTTTTTCTTAATTATTTCATGAAATAATTTAAAGAAAATTGACGTGGGGCTTCGCCCTGTTTTGTGTCCAGCCAGGTACAACTATGCAGCTGGGGGCTGGAATCCGCAGCGCAGGGAGGCCCAAGCTTTCTGGGCCACCCCCGCTGCAAATTGCAGTCCGCAGCCACCCCGGAAAATGGCGCGTTCATAGAAGCGCCATCTTCTGGCGCTGTACCCAGCTCATCCAGGGCCCTGATGCGGTGGCTCACTGGGTAATAAATGGGTTAGGGCCAGCTTGGCATTATCAGCTGGCCCTAAGCCCAAAATTCATGGGGTCACGCCAATATTAGACATGACCACCATGAATTTCTAGTAAAGTATTTAAAAAAAACACAACACCCAGAAAAAAGTCCTTTAATTGAAATAAACACACAATTCTTTATTGTTCTAAATTAAACCATACTTACCGTCACGCCCATTCCAGCTGAAGCCAACGATCTCCTGAAATAAAAGAAAAATAATAAAGCAACATCATCCTTACCTTTCCATGGTTCCCAGACAGCTTCAGCTCTGCTACATCGAGATGACAGGCTGGACCGCAGCAGAAAGCTGCCATCCAGCCTGTCATCCCGCAGACACTGAGAAGCGCAGGCTTGCTTGCGCTCCACAGTGTCTCTCTGTGAGGGCATCCAGATGAGCCGAGTTAATGTCCAATGAACTCGGCTCACCTCATGCACGTCACTGACAGCGTGGGAAAATTCTCCTGCACTCAGCGCTTCAGCGTGGGAGAATTCTCACACTGAAGCGCTGAGTGCAGGAGAATTCTCCCACGCTGTCAGTGACGTGCAGGAGGTGAGCTGAGTTCATTGGACATGAGCTCACCTTATGCACGTCACTGACAGCGTGGGAGAATTCTCCTGCACTCAGCGCTTCAGCGTGAGAATTTTCCCACGCTGTCAGTGACGTGCATGAGGTGCGCCGAGTTCATTGGACATGAACTCGTCTCATCTTTATGCCGTCACAGCCAGACACTGCAGAGCGCAAGCAAGCCTGCGCTTCTCAGTGTCTGCGGGATGACAGGCTGGATGGCAGCGTTCTGCTGCGGTCCAGCCTGTCATCTCGATGTAGCAGAGCTGAAGCTGTCGTGGGAACCATGGAAAGGTAAGGATGAGGTTGCTTTATTATTTTTCTTTTATTGCAGGAGATCGTTGGCTTCAGCTGGAATGGGCGTGATGGTAAGTATGGTTTAATTTAGAACAATAAAGGATTGTGTCTTTATTTCAATTAAAGGACTTTATTCTGGGTGTTTGTGTTTTCTTTTAACTTTGACTATGGGGTTAGTAATGGGGGTGTCTTATAGACGCCTCTCCATTACTAACCTGGGCTTGATGTCAGCTGGCATTATAAGCTGACATCAACCCCAGCCCTATTACCCCCTGCCACCGCTACAGGGCAGCGTGGAAGAGCGAGGCTAAGTGCCAGAATTGGCGCATCCTATGAATGCGCCATTTCTGGGGCGGCTGACGGCTGGTGTTTCTAGCCTGGGAGGGGGCCAATATTCATGGCTCCCTTCCTGGGCTATTAATATCAGCCCCCAGCTGTCTGCCTAGCCTTTGCTAGCTATTAAATTAGGGGGGACCCCACGTCATTTTTTTGGGGGGGTCCCCCATTTTAATAGCTAGTAAAGGCTATGTATTCAGCTGGGGGCTCATATTAGTAGCCTGGGAAGCTCCGTGGGTATTACCCCCTTCCCAGGCTTCAAACATCTGCCCCAGCTGTCTGCTTAACCTCCGCCAGAGACTAAAATTAAGGGGAACCCCACGCCAATTTTTTTTAATAATAAATCCTTTATTTTAATACTAAATGACAAGTACAGTAACCAACACTATCACTGTACTTCATATATATGTGACTGACATGTTTCTATCTATCTAATCTATGTGTGAAGCTCTATTCTGTCTGTTATAAATTGTCGGGTACAGATGCTGAATTGCCGGCCGGCTTTTTTAAAGAGACGGTGCATGAAAACACTATTATATTTTTTAATAAATCCTTTACACTAAATGACAAGTACAGTAAGCAACACTGTCACTGTACTTCATATATATGTGACTGACATGTTTCTATCTATCTAATCTATGTGTGAAGCTCTATTCTGTCTGTTATAAATTGTCGGGTACAGATGCTGAATTGCCGGCCGGCTTTTTTAAAGAGACAGTGCATGAAAACACTATTATATTTTTTAATAAATCCTTTACACTAAATGACAAGTACAGTAAGCAACACTGTCACTGTACTTCATATATATGTGACTGACATGTTTCTATCTATCTAATCTATGTGTGATGCTCTATTCCTTCTTGTCTAAATTGTCGGGTACCGGTGTATGCCGCTGCTGAATTGCCGGCCGGCTTTTTTAAAGAAAGCGTCTTCTGAGCAGTTTGTCAGCTTTTGGTCACCTTTGAAGGTGTTTTCTATGTGTTTCTATGTGTTTTTGTTTGCCTGCCATTGGTTTTAACGGTGTTCGACGGTGTTCTAAGGTGTTCGACGAACAGTTCGACGAACAGTTCCTCGAACATCCCGGTGTTCGACGAACCGAACCGAACCCGAACACTACGGGGGTGGCTCAACACTAGCGGCCACCACACTGCTTCTTCCTGCCTGTTGGGGTACTCTGCCTCCCTCACCCCTTGTGCTGCTGGCCCTCGCTCTGCCACATTGGGTCAGTTACTAGATCATCCACCACCTCCTCCTCTTCCACTTGCGCACCACGATCCTCCTCCTCACTTCCTGGCAATTGTGTGTCGTCATCGTCCACTTCTTGTGACAAATTGCCAGCGTCGCCTTCCTGTGGCCGTGGCTGTTCAAATATTTGGGCATCGCTACATGGGATCTCCTCTTCCACCACTTCAAGTGGAGCAGGTGAGGGGCACAAATATGGAAATGGACCAGTGAACAGCTCTTCAGAGTGTCCAACTGTGGGATCAGTTGCTGTCTGACGACACTCGGCATGGTGGGAGGAAGGAGCATCAGGGTGAGGAGGAGTATGTGATTGAGACTCACGGCTACTAAAACTTGACCGTGTGGAAGACAGACCGGAGGTGGTGGTGCCCAGGAAACTGGAAGTATTATCTGCTATCCAATTAATAACCTGTTCACACTGATCAGTTCGCAATACTGGTGTTCTAGTGTGCTTCCCTAGTAATTCGGTCAAGAAGTGGGAGCGAGAAGATGTGGCTGTTGGTTGTGGCATATTTTCACCTTGGCCACGGCCACGTCCTCTACACGCACCGTCACCAGAACGTCTAGTTCCACGTCCCTTGCCACGCGCCTTGCCCATTGTAAGTGTGAGTGTAAGCTATTTTACTTCATTATCAATGGAAAAAGGGTAATAAAAAGGAGATTAGAACAGTGGAAGGGGAAAACCACAGTTCTATTTCTCTGGCCTACACCAGAATTTTTTAAACAGATATATTTGTGTCTGAACACCGAGCGAGACAATCAATTTTTTTATTTTTTACGGAAAAAATGCCAAAAGCAGGATAATACAGAGATTTGACCCATGGAACAGCAAAACCACAGTTCTAGTTATCTGGCCTACACCAGACTCTTTTAAACAGATATATTGGTGTCTGAACAGTCAGGGAGACACTATTACTGCTTCTTTTTACGGAAAAAATGCCAAAAGCAGGATAATACAGAGATTTGAACCGTGGAACTTCAAAACCACAGTTGTAGTTATCTGGCCTACACCAGACTCTTTTAAACAGATATATTGGTGTCTGAACAGTCAGGGAGACACTATTACAGTTTTTTTTACGGAAAAAATGCCAAAAGCAGGATAATACAGAGATTTGACCCATGGAACTGCAAAACCACAGTTGTAGTTATCTGGCCTACACCAGACCTTTTTTCAACAGATATATTTGTGTCTGAACAGTCAGGGAGACACTATTACTGTTTTTTTTTACGGAAAAAATGCCAAAAGCAGGATAATACAGAGATTTGAACCGTGGAACTGCAAAACCACAGTTGTAGTTATCTGGCCTACACCAGACTCTTTTAAACAGATATATTGGTGTCTGAACAGTCAGGGAGACACTATTACAGGTTTTTTTAACGGAAAAATTGCCAAAAGCAGGATAATACAGAGATTTGAACCGTGGAACTGCAAAACCACATTTGTAGTTATCTGGCCTACACCAGACTCTTTTAAACAGATATATTTGTGTCTGAACAGTCAGGGAGACACTATTACTGTTTTTTTTTACGGAAAAAATGCCAAAAGCAGGATAATACAGAGATTTGAAGCGTGGAACTGCAAAACCACAGTTCTAGTTATCTGGCCTACACCAGACTCTTTTAAACAGATATATTGGTGTCTGAACAGTCACAGACACACTCAATTTTTTTTGGGGGGGGGGGGGCGGGAATACCAAAAGGTTAATAAGACGTGTATTTGTACAGTCTGACTGTGGGAAAAAAAAATACAGGATTTAGATGAAAAAAAAAAAATTTTTCCTGGCCCCTGAGACCGGGGGATAAGTCTAGCAATTTGACCAACAGGAGCACACAGGAACGTAATGCAGCGTTTGCTGGTATAACCACTGCGTCTCCTTTACAGCCTGCCTGCCTGCCTGATATCTGGGATGAATATTAGTCCTGAGAAGGACTGTTTGTTTGATTTGGCAGGCTTTAGAGACCCTACACTAACTATTTCACAGTATAAATCTCTCCCTAGCTCTGCAGCACTGACCCTACACTGTCTGATCCGGAGCGACTGTGTCCAAGATGGCGGCGCCCGGTTTTAAATACTCAAGGTGACCCTGTGCTGCCAGCCAATCACTGTAATGCCCACAAACAACATGGCTGCGGCATTACAGTGACTGGCTGGCAATCCCTGCATGTTCATTGGCTCAGTAAAGAGCGCCAAACGTGCAGGACGGAGACCCGAGCTCCCGCCCGAGTCACTCGGAAATGCTCGGTGCTCGCCTTACATCCTGAGTAGTGAGATGCTCGGGCGAGTACCGAGCAGCGTCGAGCATGCTCGCTCAACACTACCCACCAGCCTACCGGCCGTGCTGATCCGCTGTATCGGTCAGCTCCTGTCTTCTGTCACCTGCTCTCACACAAGGTCGGTCCCAGAGTGGCACCTGGTTCACCTGCCCGGTCCCTCCTTGGTTCATGGAGTCGACTAAGCTGCCATGTGACCTGGGTCGGTCCTAGTAGGCACTTAGTTACGCCCCTCTGTTCCCTCCTTGCATCAAAGCACAGAGGTTCCACCACCCGAACCCTTAATACAAGGATTAAGGGAGAACTCCTTGTTTGCTAAGGTAGAGAAATGTTTTTTCTGTTCAGGAAATTTCATTCTTGGGGTTCATCTTCTCAGCAGAAGGGTTTAAGATGGAAGGTACAGGCCATAATTGACTGGGTTCAGCCTTGTTATCTTAAGGCTTTGCAACGTTTTCTGGGATTCGCCAACTATTATAGGAAATTTATCAAGGGTTTTTCTCAGATTGCAAAAACCTCTTACTGATCTTACACGTAAGGGGGCTAATCTCAAAATATGGTCCCTGGGTGATATCAGGGCTTTCGAAAAATTGAGTGTTTCATATCTGCTCCCATTCTGATCCTTCCTGATCTCCAAGAACCATTCATTGTAGAGGTGGATGCTTCGGAGGTCTGAGTAGGGGCGGTTTTGTTGCAGGGGCCCAAAACTCTGAGTAACTTGAGTCCATGTTCTTTTTTGTCTAAAAAATTTTCACCGGCGGAAAGAAATTATGATGTTGGGAATCGTGAATTACTTGCTGTAAAATTAGCCTTTGAGAAATGGAGGCATTTTTTGGAGGGAGCTGTTCATCCAGTTACTGTGGTCACTGATCACAAGAATCTAGCTTAGGCTATATGCCCACGATGCAGAAATGCTCAGGATTTTTTCTTGAGCATTTCTGCTTCTCCCTGCAGGAAAAAACGCATGCGGATTGTACATGCGTTTTTCCTGCCAGGGACAAGCGGATGTGAATCGTTCTTCACATGCATTTCCACATGCGGGTTGACAAGCGCTTTCCAAGCAATTTTAGCATCACTTGGAAAGTGCTTGTCAACTTGGTCACACTATATAAATCCAAGCAAACGGCATGGATTTATATAGTGTGACCTTAAAGAATGGTAAAAAATAAAAAAATAAATCTATACTTACCTTCCGATGGCCCCCGCAGTCTTTATTCGCTCCGTCCTGGCTTGCCGGCAGCTCGCGGTACACTACACTGAAGGACCTGCCGTCACATGACTTGCTTCCGCAAAATAATTGGTAGTGCTGCGTTTTTTTCCGCAATGATAACCCGCAGCGGAAATTTACGTAGCATGTGCACAGCACATGCGGGTTATCATTGGGGAACATGGCAGGCCTTCTACCATGCGTTTTTTAAGCGTTTCTGCAGCATTTTTGCTGCTGCGGAAACTCTTAAAAAACGCATCGTGGTCACACAGCTTTCCATTGAATCAGATAAAAGGTTAACTACTAGACAGGCCAGATGGTCATTGTTTATCGCAAGATTTAATTTTTCAATTACATTCAGACCTGGGTTTAAGAATGTGAAAGCTGAAGCATTATCTCGTAATCTCGATTCAGTTTCTCATCCAGATCCTCCATACTCCATTATTCCTCAGGATATTGTGATTTCTATGGTAACCTCAGAATTGGAGGAGGAGATCCTCCTCCAGCTATTCCAGTATCTAAATTATTTGTGCCTGTGTACCTAAGATTGTGTGTGTTACTGGAATTTCATGAGTCCGTCTTGAGTGGTCATCCTGGGGTTACTGGCTGCTACATGGAAAGCCATTGCTAGACTTTTTGATGGCCATGCATAATGATATCAAAGATTTTGTATCTGTTTGTGAAGTCTGCGCATGCGCCAAAGTCAGTCATAGCCGGCCAGCTGGGGAATTAGCTCCTTTGCCAATTCCAGAAAGACCATGGACTCATTTGTCCATGGATTTCATCATGGATTTGCCTCTGTCTGGTGCGAAAACTGCTATCTGGGTGGTAGTTGACCGATTCAGCAAACAAGCTCATTTTGTTCCTTTGTCAGGATTACCTAATGCAGAAACACTCTCCACATTGTTTATTTCTCATATTGTAAGGTTACATGGAATCCCTCTTAACATTGTGTCTGATAGGGGAGTACAATTTATAGTAAACTCGGGATTGACTTATCATTTTCATCTGCTTACCACCCTGAGACCAACGGTCAGACTCAGAGGGCAAATAAATCTTTGGAACAAATTTTAAGGCGCTTTGTGGCAGCTCAGCGGGAGGACTGGTCTTTGTTTTTACCTCTTGCTGAGTTTGCATTTAACAGTCGAGTGAATCAGTCTACTGGAACCTCACCATTTTTCTGTAATTATGGTTTTCATCCCCATTTTGGTGAATTTTCTAGAATTAGTTCTGAATGTCCTGGGGTGGAAGTTGCCGTACAAAAACTTGGACATCTGGAAGGAGGTTCAAAAGAATATTTGGACTGCTCAGATTTGCCAAAAACAGAAGGCCGATAGAAGACGTTCAGTGGGTCCTGTTTTTAAGATTGGTGATAAGGTTTGGTTGTCGTCCAGGAACATTAAACTTAAAGTGCCATCAGCTAAGTTGGGTCCAAAGTTTATTGGTCCATATGAGGTCCTGGAGGTGGTCAATCCTGTGCCATTCAGATTAAAGCTTCCCACATCCCTTCGCATCCCTAACATCTTCCATGAATCCGTATTAAGGCGTTTGTCCCTTCGATATTGTCTCCCTCATCCTCGCCTCCTCCAGTTTCAGTTGACGGTGGCTTAGAGTATGAGGTTCATAGGGTTGTGGATTCTCCCAGGGTCTGTAAGTCCCTCCAATACCTCATCCACTGGATCGGATATGGACGAGAGGAGAGATCTTGCATCCCTGCTTGAGGTTTAAAGGCCGATCGGTTAGTTATGGCCTTCCATCTAAAGTTTTCTGGGAAGCCTAGGGGTCCAGCAGCCCCCCTTAGAAGATGGGATGCTGTTACAGTTCCACCCCTCAGTGTGCTGGGATGCAGTTACTGACAGCTCAACCATCCAATCTGGTGCAGGGGCGTGCTGGAGCTGTCAGTGTGTTGATTGACAGTTAAGCTGTCCAATCTGGGATTGAAAGGCGCTGGCTATTTCCAGGTGTTCATTGTTGCAGGTGATTGTCAGGCTACTTAACTCAGCTGTTTCTCCCAGACCTCTGCCAGATGTACATTCAGCTTGTGTGAGCTTTGTTCTCTGTGCCTAGTGTTCTGTGTTCTGATCTTCTGCTGCCTGATCCTTTGGACCGTGTTCTGACTACCCCCTTGTCTTGTCCTTTTGCTTTGTTCAGTTTTCTCTTGATACTGACCCTGGACTGTGTCCTGACTTACGCCTCTGTCTTTTCCCTTGTTATCTACGTGCTCTCTTGGTATTGACCCCGGAACACCTGACTATCTGCCTCACGGTCGCTCTGTGAGTTAGTGACAAGCGTCACACAGTGCTTCAGATGCACACAGAATGATGAGCAATCGATTGTTCAATGAACGAAGTCTACTATTTTTCTTGGCAGCACAGGTCCTATTTTCAGAGGACAATGTGCTGCCAAGAATAATGGCATTTTAAGCAAAGCAAAAGATCACTTCCCCTACCAAACAAACATATTTCTTGTTCATTAGTTGATCCGCAATCTACTTACACTTCATGATTTTTGGGGAATGAGCAGTTTAGGAGTGTAAGTTGCTGATAATTGTGTAGAGTAAATGCACAGAATCCCTATTACATGTACATCCAATGGTATGGCAGATACATTGATGATTTGCTCCTTATTTGGAGCTGCGATATATCTGCTATAACATCATTCATCCATTATAATAATACTAATGATTTTATTTTGCAGTTTACAGCTTGTCATCCATCAACCATTTCTTTTCTAGACTTAAAATTAACAGGTATTTCCAAAAATGTAATTTCTACTTCCATATTTTGCAAACTACATGCCAGGAATACTATTATGCATGTCAATGGCAATCACCCAAAACATATTGCCAAGTGAATTCTTGTAGGAGAATTCATTACTAGAGTAAAGAAGAACTATAGTGATCCTCTTGATTGTATTCATAAAACAAATTAATTCAGTGCTAGATTAAAAAACCGTGGTTATCCCTCATTGATGCTTAACAGAGCGCGTTAAGTACTCAAACACAAAAATAGCTCTGATTGTATTAGTTACAATACATCTCACATTAATGTCACTAATTTTAATAAACCAGTTCTTTCTATCAAATATAGCCTACAGTTCAAAAGCATAAAGCAAATTATCAATAAATACTTATCAGTATTACTGGAAGATTGGATTCTTGCTCCCATGCTGCAGTCTGGCTGCAGAGTGGTCACAAGAAATGCACCCTCATTAGGTAATATCTCTCCCAGTTATTTTAGTCCTCCTCTTTCCAACAGAACTTGGTTTAGTTTAAAAATTGATTTTTTTTTTTGTGGTGCCAAACGTTGCAAAACATGTAAATACGCATTTCAATGCACCACTTTTCCAATCATAATGACACTCAGACTTATTACATCAAGCAATTTATTAATTGCAATACTGAAAATGTAATTAATGCACTCAAATGTTCATCATGTAAAAAATTATACATTGGATGTAGTTCAGGCAAGTTGGAAGTTCTTAATACTGAACATCTAAATGATATAACTAACTTCGGCAGTATGGACCATCATGTCTCCTCCACAGCCAGGCATTTTATTTCAGTACAGTAGCGCCAAATTTCGTCTTTGCAGATTATTGGTTTTGAAAAGGTTAACAGACCGGCTCACAATGGAGACATGAGGAGATGCCTATTGACAAGGGAAGCTTTCAGGATCTTTAATCTCGGGACCAGATTTCCTGAAGGTTTGAACCTGCATAGTGAAATAATGTACCATTATTGAATTAATTTATTATTTCTATTAATATGCATTTTTTCTGCATTTTTCTAGGTTTTATTTTATTTTTTGTTTTAACAATTTGATTGTGATTTTATTTGCATTTTTTTTTCCCCCATTGTTCTTTTCTCAATCACAGGGTATCTTTGAGTACGTTTAGTCTTGCTTGGCCACCTGATTATTTAAGTCTGTTGGGTAATTTTCACATTAAGCTTTAAGAAAGAACGTTGGACTACTGTCATTCTCCTGGATTCGATCCCTTGAGTTTGTGTTCTGTGGTCGGCTTCTCTTTCTGCCGAGTCACGGGAGACACAACTTTTTTCTGGGTGTTTGGGTTCTGCTACTCTGGCTGCTGTCTGTCTAGCTTAACACAGGTATTCTTCATTTACTCTGTTTCTGTCCTATCACTTTTAGGGTAAAGCTTTAAATACCTTTTCCTACTGGCGTTTCCTGGTGGTGATAGGCTTTGTTGGATTCATTCACTTGGCTGTAGTTTGTGTTGGTTGCAGCTATTTTGTGTGTGATTCCTTTATTCCTTAGGTAACTGCTAATACATCTATTCATCGAAGAGGGGTGCCATTGCATTATCTTAGGTTGCCAACATCTGCGGTCAGGCAGGGACAGACCATGGTCAGAGAAGGGCTTTAACTAGTATCAACAGGGACCTGTCAGGTTCAGGTATTTGTCTCTCTGGTTTGTACGTTACCTGTGTGAATGTGTTTTGGCAGTCATAACATTATCACTAGCCAACTCTATTTTTTTTTTTGTGCTGAGTAGCCATCATGAAAGTTGTGGACTTCCTGACCGCGCAATTGTGGTCCTTGTCGTTGAAGGTGGCAGATATCAAGCAGCAATATCAGCATGTGTTAACCGCCACTATGCAGGTTCTATAACACCTAAAGCTACCTTCTGAGTCTAATGTAAATTTGCCAGATTGTTTCGACAGGTACGAAAGTAAGTTTTTCATGTTTTTTTTATGTAAGTTGTTATTTTGTCACTGTCCTGTTTCATCCGTAAGTGAGAGTCAACGTGTGGCTATTGTTCTGTTGTTTCTTCCTGGAGATCCTCAGGATTGGGCATTTTCTTGGCCTGAGGATTTTCCAGTGCTTTCCTCAGTAGGTGCTTTTTTTCTCAGTGCTGGGGCTTATTTATGACGACCCCGATAAAGTGGCATTTGCTAAATCAATAATCCTCAGGTTGGTTCAGTGTAAACGTAGTGTGGAGGAGTACTGCTCTCAGTTCAGACGCTGAGCAGTGGAGACCTCCTGGAATGACCCAGCTCTCCACAGTCAATTTTGCCAAGATCTTCCTAGTCAAATACGTGATATGATGACTTGTAGTCCCTCCCCATTGTCTCTGGATGAGACCATGTCACTGGCAGTGCATTTGGAAAGACTTCTTAGGGATAAAAAAACATTCAAGTGTTTTTGTGACTTTTCCCTCTCATCCTACAGAGGCAGGAGAACCGATGCAGATTGGGGTCTGCAGAGCTTCCAAGAAGGGAGTAAGATACCTGCTTGTTTCGTTTCTTAAACTGTGGTAGAACAGGTCATGTAATGAATCAGTGTTTCAGATTCAATAATTAATTTCTTAAAGCTAAGGAGAAGGAAAGAAAAGAGTCATTAATATGTAAGGACATAGTAAGGGTTGATTTGTAGGATTGCTGCTTCCATTAGGTGGCGCTATAGCGTTCAAGTCCTCTTTCTCTCTGAAGTGGCAATTTGCATATTAAATTTCCCAGAGGAGCATTGCACAGTGAATAAGCCTCCTTACCTTGGCATGCCAGAGCCGGTATGTCAGTCTCCACAAGGAGAAACGTTAACCCTTAGACTTCAGTCCACTGCCTCTCACCTAGCCAAATCAGTTCTCATACTTTGCACTGATGAGGGCTAATAACCCAAAACACTGTGTCTACATTGAGATTCTGATTTGGCTATTACCCTAAGTCATATTGCAAGACTCGTTAAAGAGTTGATTGTGACTTGTAGGAGTGCTGCTTCCAATAAGTGGCGCTATAAAGTTCAAGTCCTCTTTGTCTCTGAAGAGGCAATTTGCATAATACGTAAGGACACTGAGTCTAAAGTTTTTGAGGTTATCTCACATGCAGACTACTGGTTGTTTTTTACAAGTGTTTTGGCCACTAAATCTGGAGTCAGTCACCTCTGCATTTGTTGACTCAGGTTCCGCCTTTGATCTCACTGACAGTGATTTTGTTGTCAAGTGTAGGTATACAGTTGCAACTCTTGGTCATCCTGTTCAAGTAGCCGCAATTGATAGTTCTCCCCTTACCCAGACTCATGTTACTTCTAAGATTGAGAATGTGGGCATTAAAGTGGGTGTGTTTCACACAATCTATTTCATTCATGGTTCTTCCTTCTTTGCCAGCTAAATGTCACGCAAGGTGTGGGAAAGACTTAGTGCAACACAAAGGTAAGAGGGAAAGGGAGTCCAGACTCTAGGGAAAGGTAGGAAGTGGAGACCTCCTAGGTTTATCTAGTGTCACCCTGTCTCCCCTAACGTCCCTGTATTGGCTCTAGTCTTTACCAATCACCGCACGCGTGCCTCACCCTGTCTTAACCTGGCTTATGGCTAAGGCTAGGGAAGGGAGGAGATGAGCACTAGTCGATCTTCACTAAACACTATAAACAACAGGGATGGACAAACAGGGGGAAATTGCTTAGCTTTAGATGAACTCCAGACAAATGTGCAAAAGTCCTCAAGCTCCAGAGAAGACGAAGTACTGCTCTTGCTAAAGTCTTCACAAGTAGGAATGAATATCGCCAGCACCTCCCTCTGAAACACAGCAGGTATTTATACACCCAGACAGGGTGTTAATTAGCTAGAGGAAGGTAGCCGCTGGGTCCTAGAGACAGCCTCTAAGAAGATGTCTGTAATGCCTAAAGTAAAGATATCCTGCAACCAACTGCAGGGAGACTGTCTGTCACTTCTGACACACCCGTGCCACTAAAATTATGTTAGGTAGGCTGTTGAAACACAATCCTACCATCAATTGAGAGACTCACAATTTTCAGTCTTGGGGAAATATCTGTTTTTCCATTTGTTTATCTAAATCCCTGTCATCTATGAGATCTCCTCCTTCCGACTTGGTTCAAGAATTCTGAAAGTTCTTCCCCATCATAAATCTTATGATTGTGCTCAGATGGATCCCATTAAGGTACAGGCCATCCTTGATTGGATACAACCAACTAATCGTAAAGCTTTACAGAAGTTCTTAGGGGTTGTTAATATTTATCATAGGTTCATTAAGAAATTTTTGTTTAGTCAAACCTCTTACTGATATGACCAAGAAGGGTACTGATTTTTCCTCTTGGTCTACTGAGGCTGTTGATGCTTTTGCTGCCCTGAAGACAGCTTTCTCTAAAGCTTCTGTCCTCCGTCAACCAGATATTGATTTCTCTGTAACATATCTCCCTGATACTAAGAACAAGGAGTATGAGAGGTGTTGGGTTCCAGACGTGTCAGACATCGACGGCAACATAACAGTAAATGGAAAGGGTTGGTCCTGAGTTGATGCAAAAGATTTGTATTCGGGTTGCCTAGTGAGGGAGTTCGGTCAGCAGCATCAGCGGTTGGGGATCTCTTTAGGTCCATTCCCCCCCCCACTGTAATGCTCCTGGATTCAGTCCCTTGAGTTTGTGTTCTGTAGTCGGCTTCTCTTTCTGCTGAGCCACGGGATACGCACCTTTTCTCTAGGTGTTTGGGTTCTGCTATTCTGGCTGCTGTCTGTCTAGCTTAACACAGGTGTTCTTCATTTACTGTTTCTGTCCTCTCACTTTTTTGGGTGCAGCTTTAAATACCTTCCTCTGCTAATGTTTCCTACTGGAGATAGACTTTGTTGGATTCACTCACTTGGCTATAGTTTGTGTTGGTTGCAGTTTTTTTTTTGTGTGATTCCTTTACTTCTTAGAGAACTGCTACTCTAGCTATCCTAGAAGTTGCTAAGGACATACAGGGCAAGCCACCATCGAGAGGGGGTGTAATTGCATTAACTTAGGGTGCCAACATCCGCGGATAGGTAGGGACAACCAGGGTCAGAAGAGATTTACCTAGTCTGAACAGGAACTTGTCAGGTTCAGGTATTTGTCTCACTGGTTTTTACGTTACATGTGTGAATGTGCTTTGACAATCATAACAACGATGTTCGAAATGCATCCTTTTTTTTTTGTCTTACCATTTTGGATGAAATTTTAACATTACATTATGGAATAAAAGTGATGTTTTGCCAGGAGCTAGAATACTTTTTGATATACTGTATATAGATATATTTAGATACATAGATAGATAATATTATTTTTTTCTTCATATCTACACAAATGGTCAGATCGTTTTTTTTGTGCATGTTGGGCTTTAGTGACACTGTTCTACATATTTTCAAAATTTGTCAGGTTCAGTTATGAAATGAGCCATGTCTTAATGATTTTGATCTCCTGAATTCAAATCTGACAATGAAAATTTATAGTTGTCTCTTGTTTCTATGATATCAGAGTTTTTATTTTACTGCTACATATAATTAATGCATACAAGTTTCAGTACTTTTAAACATTATTATTTTTTCAAAACTAAAGATGCAGAATATTATGTCAATTTTATGGTATTTAGAGGAAACTTACCAACAACGCAAAGAACTAAAACATTTCTATACACTATTGCGAATTATAAACAGTTATAGAAGTTGCACTACAAAATTTGGTCCTCCTTCAGTGATCTCTTTTTTGCTTGTCTCTTGTACTCCTGCATGGGATCATCTCTTACAGTTGTCCAACAGTAATCTACAAGCATTCATGGATTCCATTTTCTATGATATCCTTTCTCCATAGCAATATTTTGGTAAAATCTCACTTCTCATCGCTCACTGCTCCGCAGGTTGGTGGAAGAAAGTCTAGATGCGAATGTAAGAAATTTATCTTAAAGGACATGTTACAGCTAGTGTTGAGCGAGCACTAAAATGCTCGGGTGCTCGAAGCTCGGGCCGAGTTCACCGTGATACTCGGGTGCTCGACTCGAGCAACGAGCCCAATGTTAATCTATGGGAGACCCGAGCATTTTTGCGGCGGCACCCCCGGTAGTCTGTAGAAAGCCTAAAAAGTGCCCAAAACGATAGTGACATTGCTCAAATGACATGGGGATTGCACCAGGAAGCATTTCTGACCCCCAGGTCACTGCTGTCAACAACGTGGTCAGAGGTATTAAGCCACTTTCACGGGCTCACAATAAAACGTTCAAAAACGAGCCTGAAACTGTTTTCCTGGGAAATATGTTAAGGAACATCCTTTCCAGGGTAAAGACTTGTGTATAAGGTAAAATAAATAACCAAAAAAAAATACTCCTCCACACCTTGGGCTATGTTCACAAGTAGCATTTTTTATGCATTTTTGCACTTTTGTATTGCTTTCAACCGTGACAAATGCATTCACCGGGAAATGTAATTTTAACATTTTACAACCTTATATGGCCATGTGCTGTGTGACACATGCATACAGTGCTGAAAAGACATGGGAACAGCATGGGGAAGACCCCTGGAAGCATCTCTGACACCCAGGTCACTGCCTAAAAGTGTGCTCATCAGCAGTGATCCTTGCCGCATCAGAAGATGCAGACTTGCAACTATCCCCGTGCAAGTCCTTGCCCCAGGGCAGTGTTCAATTGTACCTCCCCCATTCCTTGCAATGCAAGCGCAAATATGCAGCCAACCACCCACCCACCCGCAGGCTGCAATACTATACTGCTAGCTTGCACTTGAAATGGGGCCTTTTAGTTTGGAGGAGGCCGAAGCTGGCCACTACCTCATGGCTGCGTCGGCGGCAAGGTCTCCACGATTTGTCCCGGGAACCTTCCCCACACTTTTCTTAGCCTGGCCTGCTTTAAGGCAGCATTAGATGAGCCCACCAGACAACCAGAGACTCCTCCGGTGGGCCCTGGCTTCTCCATCAGGGGAGTTGAGAGTGCCAAGGTGAGGAGCATAATGATGATAGAAGTTAGCATCTGCTTTGTTTTCTTGGAATGCAAGCATAAGTGTGCAGTCTGCCACACACCCACTCCCAGGCTGCAATACCATACTGTTAGATTGCTTGCACTTGAAATGAGGCCTTTTAGGCTTTTGGAGGCAGACGCCGGCCACCATGTCATGGCTGCATCGGCGGCCTGGTATCCATACTCAGTCCCCAGCCGCCCGGCGGCCGGGTGTCCGCACTCGGTCCCCAGCCGCCCCTATTTGTCCTGGTGTGCCTTATATACAAGCACACTGTAAGGCAGCGCTACTTATTATCCTGGGGGATACTCGCTTTGCTGCGTCAATCACTGCACACCAGCAACTACTTTGCCGTGTTTCACAATCCACAGTTTATTACACTTCATAAACCGTATTTCACATACAAAATGTCCACGAGCCCAAGTGGCAGACCGGCCCACTTGGCTCTAATTACAGCCTTCCGCAAGATAATAAAACAATGTCCATGAAAATGTCCATAACATAAAGAGTATTACCTTTATCGGCTTTCAGCTGCTTTTAGTCCGCCACCACTGTGACTCTAAGGCTTGACCACACGTGGTCTACAGCCCTCCACCCTTTAAGGTTTGTGTGGCACTCCGAGGCTTACTGGCATCCCCCACACTCTCACACAGGGATCCAGGCTTCACCTCCACCGGAGTCCACCAGGCCTCACCAGGCCTCACAGGAGCGGTGCTTGTGTGGCACTCCGAGGCTTACTGGCATCCCCCACACACACACAGGGATCCAGGCTTCACCTCCACCGGAGTCCACCAGGCCTCACCAGGCCTCAGAGGAGCGGTGTTCCCCCTACACACACAGGGAACAGCCTCGTGCCTGACACACGGTGCCCACACAGGAGCTCCCAACACACAGGAACTCCTACACACCAGAACACACAGGGTTTTTATATCTTGCAGCACACATGCACACATCCACAGATAGGACCTTAACTGATGTCAGAGTCCTGTATCCACACCCTCTGTGTGCATAAGGACCTGTGTGATGTCACGGTCATGTGACCAGTCAATTAAAGGGGAAGGTACATGGTCATTCAAACACACTGAACCATTAAAGGGATGTCTGCTACATCACATATTCCCCCCCCTCTGTTCAAACTTGTGGGGTTGAACACACAATATATAAAACAGTCTATATCCCACAGTTCACACTGAGACCATGCACTTGACCCTTGCGTTGTCGAGCCCCTGGAACATTAAACATTGACATTAGCCCACTCCTTAGGGATCTACCATCTGTCAATGTCATCGACTCAGTCAAGTCACATTTCTGGGTCGTAAACTTGTCAGACTTCCGCCGCTCCCAGCGGCTCCCCCGCTCCCAGCAGTCAGTCGTAACCTTGTCAGGTCTCCCCCGCTCCCAGCGGTCAGTCGAAACCCTACCAGGTCTCCCCCGCTCCCAGCGGTCAATACAACAGTGTGACTCCACATGGTTCCGTCCTCTATTGGGTCGATTGTATGGGCCACTCAACCCTGAGTCACTGGAGGTCTCACTACCTCCAAACCCACTCCCAGGACATCTTGAAAGGTCCCTAACCTCAGCTGCTCTGATATTTAGGGAGCCCTTTCTCTGTCTGGTCTCACACTTTCTAGACGGCTGCCATCTTCTGCTGCTCAGATGATGCTGTCTATCCACTCTCAGTCTAGCGAGATTCAACTTTTCCACCTCTTGCAGGTAGGTCACTCGGTACTCCACCAGCATGCTTATATCTGCAAGACTTTCTTCCGTTCCTACAGCGTAGAACGACACCATGCCGTCTTCATCCGGCATCCAGTCCCGACGATCACGTGGACTGCTTACTTTTACCACACCAGACTTCTTCACCATCATCTGCATGGCTCGGCCATTTCTCCCAATGAGCTCTCTCACCAGAACACGAGGCACCCGGATGACCTCTTCCCGCAGACTGTGAGCCTTTCTCATCAGCTCCAGTTGTCTAGCGGTTTGCTCCGTCTTCAAACGGAGAAACCGCTTCGTGCGAATACATCGCCAATGTATGTCACTCAGGATCGCCACCCTCTTCACCGTGACTTCGGTTGTGGACAGGACCACCAGCTGTTTAGCTTCTGAGGTCGAGTACACCTTACAGGCTCCCACGGCCTTCTTAAACTCCTCATGCATGAACTCACGGGTGCATTCTTCCCTCAAGTCCTCGGGTACATCTACGAGGCACTTGTACCGAGATGTTTCGGTCTCACCAGTGGTTTCCAGACGTTCAACCAGCTCAGGTTTCAGGGACAACTGACTTCCAGCTTCTTCACCCTGGATGCTTCCCCTGAGCTGACTCACAACTAGAACTTCACAACTTTTCGTCTTGACCGCCTCCACTTCATCTTTATCTTCCGACGCCATACTCTTAGCTCTCCTCAGGTCCACCTTCTCATGGTCTAAGGGAGTGAGTGTAACTTGTTTGCCTCTTCCCTTCTCCAAGGAGACCTCGTTCACCACGTGACACTTTGCTAGGCGACCTTTGAGCTCTAAAACTTCTCTTTCTAGCTCAGTTACTCTCCTCTCAGCAGTCCATCTCTGAAGCTCTTCCTGCTTCAACTGCTCTTCCAGCAGCAGAGCTCTCTCAGACCTCTCCGTCTCCAATGTGCCCACTCGGCTCTCCATAGCCAGTCTCTCACGCTTCTCTTGCGTCCACTGGGCTTGTAGCAACTCCTTGAGCTGCTTGATCTCGGCTCCGACATCCACCGAATCCTCCGAGCCCACATCACTCGAGGTGATATCTGCTTCATACCTCCCATCACCAGCGGTCAACTCCTGGCCCTGGTCTGTGGCTTTTCCGATGGACTCCTCCATCTTCTCTCGCTCAGCTTCCATCTTGCTGACTGTTTCCTTAAGATACGTCTCCGCCTTCTGGAGAGTATCACAGGACATCTGTAGCTCCTTCACCTGAGCTTCCAGATCTAGGGTCTTTCCCCGGAGATCATCATTCTCCTCACGGATATCTTGCAGAGTGGTCTCAACCACTTGGCGCTCTAGCTCTGCATCCGCCTTATCCTCCTCTAGTTTTTCCTTCACCTTGAGGAGATCCTCATAATCTCTCTTACTCTGTTGCAGTTCCTCACTGAACTTTCCATACCTCTTTTCTGCCTCATGGTCATGAGCAGACACTTCAACTTTTATTGCCTCTTTCAGGGTGGATAGCTCCTGGTCTCGCTGGTACAGAGAGTCCTCCAGCCGCTTCTTCTCCTGCATTAGAGGCTTTACTTGGTCCTGGAACTGCTGCAGCTCCCTCATGAGTTCACCACACTCCTTCTTGGAGTCACACAGCTCCTGTTTGAGCTGTTTGCGCAGTCGTTCTAGGATTTGTTCACGTCCAGAAACACCATCCTGCCGCGTCTCCTTCTCAAGCTTCAACTGCAAAACCTCTTCCTTGATTTTGCGGCGGTCCTCCTTAATTGCGTGGAACATCTCCTTCCACTAGACAACTTCCTCGTTGCTTTCCTTTAGACTTCGCTGTAAGTCCTTCACAACCTGGTATACCCTCTGCCGTTCAGACTCCAGGCTCCGCTGGTCTGAGGACACGTTCTCCAGGTCCGTCACCTCCTCTTCTGCCTCTGAAGGAGGATCCACACTTGAAACAATGGCACACACCATTACATTTTCTTTACTTTCACTTTCAGCAAAGAGTACAGGAGCAACCTTTTTGTGGCCCCTGCGCCGTCTACGCGAGGTTGAATTTCTCACCTCATCTATCCCCTCCTGACTGACCTCTCCCTCTACTTCCGTAGTGTCACCGTCAGCTATCGGGTCTATGTCACTCCCCATGATGTTGTGGACTACCAGGTCACCTCCCACTTTGACTTCAACCCCCTCCACTGGAGTCACCCCGTTCTCAACGGTCAAATTGTCATTTCTAGGAGGTACCAACCCACCATCATCAACAATTTCCAGTTTTCTACACTCCACACTCTTGTGAAAATCCGCCCCCTTTTTTAGACTCCGCCCCCTTTTTTAGCAACCACACCGGCAGGGTAATTTTTACACAAAAAATCAGCGACAGTCTTAGGACTCAGTTCACAAGACCTCTTACCACCTCCCCGGGCACTCTGGGACAACACTGGCACCCCCGGAGAGTCCATAGAATGGTCCACTGCCGCCATTCTATACGGTGCCCACAGCTCCTGCGGTTCCCGGACCATGTCCAGTAACAGTTTCTCAAATACCTGCTCCGGTCCCAACCGGCCCTTCAAACGCTCAATAGCTCCAGACACCTCTGCTGCTTTGCTCACAGTCATCACGGTACACTGTTCACACTTGAACTTCACCGCTCTCCCCGAAAAAATTTTCGTGGCCCCGCCGAGCCACCGCAACACAGGATTTGAGAGCCACATCAATCTTCGCAACCCCGCCGAGTTGCAGCAAGATGCTTTGAACTTCGTGAGCCCCGCCGAGCCACAGCAAACCAGGTTTGAGTGCGACGACGACCTTCACCTGTACAGTTGCTCCCAGCAACCGGACTGCAGATGCTCCCAGCAACCAGACTGCAGAGTGCCCCTAGCAACCAGACTGCAGTTGCCCCTAGCAACCAGACTGCAGCTGCCCGCACTCTCAAACCACATGTAAGACAGCGCTACTTATTATCCTGGGGGATACTCGCTTTGCTGCGTCAATCACTGCACACCAGCAACTACTTTGCCGTGTTTCACAATCCACAGTTTATTACACTTCATAAACCGTATTTCACATACAAAATGTCCACGAGCCCAAGTGGCAGACCGGCCCACTTGGCTCTAATTACAGCCTTCCGCAAGATAATAAAACAATGTCCATGAAAATGTCCATAACATAAAGAGTATTACCTTTATCGGCTTTCAGCTGCTTTTAGTCCGCCACCACTGTGACTCTAAGGCTTGACCACACGTGGTCTATAGCCCTCCACCCTTTAAGGTTTGTGTGGCACTCCGAGGCTTACTGGCATCCCCCACACTCTCACACAGGGATCCAGGCTTCACCTCCACCGGAGTCCACCAGGCCTCACCAGGCCTCACAGGAGCGGTGCTTGTGTGGCACTCCGAGGCTTACTGGCATCCCCCACACACACACAGGGATCCAGGCTTCACCTCCACCGGAGTCCACCAGGCCTCACCAGGCCTCACAGGAGCGGTGTTCCCCCTACACACACAGGGAACAGCCTCGTGCCTGACACACGGTGCCCACACAGGAGCTCCCAACACACAGGAACTCCTACACACCAGAACACACAGGGTTTTTATATCTTGCAGCACACATGCACACATCCACAGATAGGACCTTAACTGATGTCAGAGTCATGTGTCCACACCCTCTGTGTGCATAAGGACCTGTGTGATGTCACGGTCATGTGACCAGTCAATTAAAGGGGAAGGTACATGGTCATTCAAACACACTGAACCATTAAAGGGATGTCTGCTACATCACAACACATACCAAAACATTACCTGTGCCCTCCCCAGTGCATTTAGTGGGAAGGACAGCCTATTCCGCTGTAGTGTGTGCACGCCAACCCCCTGTTCATGGCACATGTGAAGATGCCTCCCGCCCTGCACCTGTCGTTGCAGACTTGCAACTATCCCCGTTCAAGTCCTTGTCCCAGGGGAGTGTTCAATTGTACCTCCCCCATTCCTTGCAATGTAAGCGCAAGAATGCAGCCTGCCACCCACCCACCCCCAGGCTGCAATACCATACTGCTTGCTTGACATGACATGGCTGCGTCAGCGGCCTGGTATCCATACTCTGTCCCCAGCCGCCCGGCGGCCGCGTGTTCACGCTTGGTCCCCAGTCGCCAGGGGGCGGCCGAGTGTCCGTTCTTGGACCCTATTTGTCCCGGTGCGCCTTATACACAATTGCGCATACCAAAACATTACCTGTGCCCTCTCCAGTGCATTTAGTGGGAAGGACAGCCTAACCACAAACATGTGAACAAGTGAATGTGGCCAGGGATGGTCCATCTCACTGATGCCTTCACACTGGGTTAACATTGTGGAAGCCGGGACACAGTTGGACACTGGGATGCAACACGTCCTCCGGACATAGAGGATAGCGGGTCCTGGGTCAATCAGGCTTCAACACAAAGTTCAGAAGGTAGACAGCAGCAGTGGTCGGCCTCCTACACAGCGAGTAAATTATTCATGATCATGAGGCCGTCCATCTCCTTAGCTTTCTGTTCCTTGGAATGCAAGCGCATGTATGTAGTAGCGGCTAGGCCTGAGGTGGTCAGCGTTTTGGTGCATATCCTACCTCCTCTGAGGATTGCTGGATGTTTTACTTCTACTATCCCAGTTCTATGACTCCCGTTAAAACAAAGCTTCAGGTGATGAATGATGGATGAGGTGGTGGCAAAGGAGAAAGAGCAGGAGGAACAGGGACCATTCACATCAATATCAGGCCAGTCAACCACACGTCTTGTAGGATATGTTTCTGTAACAAAGGGAGCAGTTCGGCTACACAGTTATAGGGCATACAGTGAGTGCAATGCCTACCAAAAATTTGGAGGCACTCCAATGCCCCTTGGAAGTGACATGGAGGTCAGAGGGCCTTAACTAAACTGTTTTTTCCATTTATAGCAACTGGATCTCCTGTACACTGTTGGCCTAAGCAGTGAATGGAAGGCTTTACAAAAATGATGCGGAACTGCAATGTCCCTTGAAACAGACGTGGATTACAGTGTACTAAAAACCTTATACCCATTATTGGGGAGTGGGTCTCCATTAGTGTTCGACTATGCATTGAAAAGCAAAAGCTGACTAAAATTAGGAGGAAATGCAATGTCCGTTGGAAGAGTCGTGGAGGTTAGAGGTAATTAAAAACAACATTTCAAAGCCCCTTGGAAGGGCTGTGGAGTTCAGAGTGGTTTAACAAGACGGTTTTAATGCCCCTTGGAAGAGACGTGGCGGTCACAGTACCTTAACAAGACAATTTTAATGCCCCTTGGAAGAGACGTGGCGGTCACAGTAGCTTACCAAGATGATTTTAATGCCCCTTGGAATGGACGTGGAGTTCAGAGTGGTTTAACAAGACGGTTTTAATGTCCCTTGGAAGAGACCTGGAGGTCACAGTAGCTTAACAAGACGGTTTCAATGCCCCTTGGAAGAGACGTGGAGTTCAGAGTGGTTTAACAAGACGTTTTTAATGCCCCTTGGAAGAGACGTGGAGGTCCCAGTGGAATAAAAAGACAATATCAATGCCACTTGGAATAGTGGTGGAGGTCCCAGTGGAATAAAAAGACAATATCAATGCCCCTTGGAAGAGTGGTGGAGATTACAGTGGAATAAAAAGACAATATCAATGCCCCTTGGAAGAGTGGTGGAGGTCGCAGTGGAATAAAAATACAATATCAATGCCCCTTGGAAGAGTGGTGGAGGTTCCAGTGGAATAAAAAGACAATATCAATGACCCTTGGAAGAGACGTGGAGGTCACAGTAGCTTAACAAGATGATTTTAATGTCCCTTGGAAGAGACATGGAGTTCAGAGTGGTTTAACAAGACGGTTTTAATGCCCCTTGGAAGAGACGTGGAGGTCTCAGTGGAATAAAAAGACAATATCAATGACCCTTGGAAGAGACGTGGAGGTCACAGTAGCTTAACAAGACAATTTTAATGCCCCTTACAAGAGCCATGCAGTACAGCATATTAAAAACATTATTCCCATTATTGGGGAGTGGGTTTCCCATAGTCTTTGCCTATACCTTCCAAGCAAAAGCTGCCAAAAATTAGGACGGAGGAACTTGCAATGCTCCTTACATGAGCCATGCAGTACAGCATATTAAAAACATTATTCCCATTATTGGGGAGTGGGTCTCCCATAGTCTTTGCCTATGCCTTCCAAGCAAAAGCTGCCAAAAATTAGGACAGAGGAACTTGCAATGCTGGCAACACGGACCACGGTCACCCTGGTGGTATAGTGGTGGTGGAGGCTGAGGATAAAGAGACGAGCAAAAAAGATCCGAAATGAGGAAGCGTATACACATGTGTGGGTGTGAAGCAGTGCATGGGAATACACCTCCCAAAATAACACAGTGGATTTGACTTTATGCTACTCTGCTGTCATTTGGTGGTGATGAGAAGTCTGGCCCAATCCAGCCCCTGTTCATTTTGATAAGGGTCAGCTTGTCAGCATTGTCAGGCGAGTGCGCTTATCAGTTATAATTCTCCCAGCGGCACTAAAAACACGCTCCGATAACACGCTAGCGGCAGGGCAGGCCAGTACCTCCAAGGCGTACAGAGCGAGTTCATTCCAAGTGTCCAGCTTGGATACCCAATAATTAAAAGGCACAAAGGAATCACTGAGGATGCTGGTACGGTCGGCAATGTACTCCCTCACCTTCTTTTGAAACTTTCCACTCCTTGTGAGAGTACCCCGTGCCTCAAGGCCTGTAAGCTGGGTGGGTCTCAGAAAACTGTCCAAGAACGTTGACAGTGATCCCCTGCCTCTGCCGGATTGGAGTTGCGTCTCTCTCGCCTGTACGGCTTGGTTGGGCAACAAACTGTGACCTCTGCCGCTAGCGTGTTCAGATGGGAATTTTTTTAAAAGTTCTGCAGCAAGGGCCTTCTGGTACTGCCCCATTTTTATAGACCTCTCCACCTCAGGAATAAGAGAGTGAAAGTTCTCCTTGTAGCGGTGGGTCTAAAAGTGTCACCAACCAGTAATGACTGTCACCCAACATTTTGACAACGCGAGGGTCACGGTTAATGCAGCATAACATAAAGTCAGCCATGCATGCCAGACTGGTAAAGGGCAAGACTTCCATGTCCTCACCAAGATGATGACTGACCATGCTCTCCTCCTCCTCCTCCTCCCCCCTGTCCTTTGGCCACCCACACTGATCCGACGGTATGACAGTTGTACAGGTACTACCGTCTACAGCGCATGGTACCAGCTCCTGTTCTTCCTCCTCCTCCTCCTCCTCTCCCTCATTGTCCCCCAATGCACGTTGGGATGAGATGAGGCTGGGCTGTGTGTAATCGCCCGCTACGGCTTCTTGATCCATCTCATCATACTCTGGCTGCAATGCCTCTTCTTTAATTCTCTGCAGAGAGCATTGCAAAAGACAGACAAGTGGGATGCTGATGCTAATGATGGCGTCATCTTCACTCACCATCTTGGTGGACTCCTCAAAGTTTGTCAGGATGGTAAATATAAACACCAATAAGTCATATAGACTGAAAGTCAATAGGCTACACCAAAAAATAAGGCAGATAAACAACCACACAGCCCAAGTTGAAAATTGCCAAAGCTTTAATAATAACACATAAAAGCAAATACACACAACAATAATAAAATCAAAGACACACCACAGATGAAAAAAGTGGAGTGCCTGGACTAAATAGTGTAAGAGATGACATTATACTCTGACATAGAGCTCCCACAGGTAATATGTAACGATAATATAAAGTAAAACCTGTAACATACCTGGCGGCGTCCTTGCATGGTGGTCCATCTCCCACTGTGCAAGAGCGCGCACTTGATCTCCAGTCCAGAATGTCTCTCTGGCTTCCCTCCATGCTGTCTGTTTGTGTCTGCTTCTGCTGCTTAAGGGCGGCGCCCGATCACTTCCTGCTTTTTGTACCTGCTGTGGGTCACACCCCTTGTGCGTCCTCAGCCTATTGCTGTCTGTCACCTGGTATATAGCTCAGCTGCTCCCATCTATCCCTGCCTGAGCATAGTGTTTCTTTCAGTGTGTGCTTGCACTCTGAAGGTGCCAGGTCCCGTTCTTTGTCTCCTGCTTTGCGGTATCTGTTCCCGTGTCTGAACTGAGTCCTGTCTGTCTCCTGCCTTGCGGTTTCAGTTCCCGTGTCTGAACCGAGTCCTGTCTATGTCTCCTGCCTTGCGGTATCAGTTCCCGTGTCTGAACTGAGTCCTTTCTGTGTTCTCTTGTCTGCCTATCCTGGAGGCTGTATTTCCAGGCCTGTCTGAACACGCTCCTAGCCTGTTCCTCCCGCCTTCTAGGGGCCGATTATCTAGACCCGCTCCGGTATCTTGTCTGTCCTGTCTGAACACGCTCCTAGCCTGTTCCTCCCGCCTTCTAGGGGCCGATTACCTAGACCCGCTCCGGTATCTTGTCTGTCCTGTCTGAACACGCTCCTAGCCTGTTCCTCCTGCCTTCTAGGGGCCGATTACCTAGACCTGCTCCTGTATCTTGTCTGT
The DNA here is from genome assembly GCF_046119375.1 of Phyllobates terribilis. Classification (NCBI taxonomy): domain Eukaryota; kingdom Metazoa; phylum Chordata; class Amphibia; order Anura; family Dendrobatidae; genus Phyllobates; species Phyllobates terribilis. Next base: position 102,888,757 of record NW_027362767.1, read on the forward strand.
CCTGTCTGAACACGCTCCTTGCCTGTTCATCCTGCCTCTCTGGGGGCCGTATTCCCAGACCCGCTCCTGTATTCCGCTGCAGTGTCGGTCTCCTCCATACACTCAGTTCCAGTCTGAACTCTCTCCTATCCTTTACCTGTTTTGCCTCTATGTCCGTTCCCTTCCTTTTTCTGCAGAGTCTGAACTCGTACCTAACTCCTGCTTGTTGTCTCTGTACTCCCGTTTGTGAGTTTGTGGTCCACTCGCTACTTCACTGCAAGTACCCTGTGGGTATCTGGCTCTGCCTTTCCCTTCCTGTCTGTTCCGTGTGAACAGAGCCCTGTCCCCCCTGCTCAGCCTTGCCTGCTCTGACTCCTTTGCTCACCGCTCCGGCGGTTCTAGCCTGCTCTGACTCCTTTGCTCACCGCTCCGGCAGTTCTAGCCTGCTCTGACTCCTTTGCTCACCGCTCCGGCGGTTCTAGCCTGCTCTGACTCCTTTGCTTACCGCTCCGGCGGTTCTAGCCTGCTCTGACTCCTTTGCTCGCTGCTCCGGCAGCCTTGCTCCGCTCTGACCCTTTTGCTCACTGCTCCGGCAGTCTCGCTCCGCTCTTATCCTTTTGCTCACTGCTCCGGCAGTCTTGCTCCACTCTTGCTCACCGCTCCAGGCGGTCTCGTCTTGCTCCACTCTTGCTCACTGCTCCGGCAGTCTCGCTCAGCTCTGACCCTTTGCTCACCGCTCCTGGCGGCCTTGTCCTGCTCTACTCTTGCTCACCGCTCCAGGCGGCTTTGTCCTGCCCTGTTCTCGCTCACCTCTCTGGGCGGCCTCACTCTGCTGTGTTTGTCCGCCACATCTGTGGTTCTGTTCCTGAGTCCCAGTGTGTACTGGGTCCTATCCCGCCAGTGTTCCTACCTGCTAGTGCCTCCCTGTCTGCACTCTAGCTGTGCTTGCCTGTACCCCCCTGCCTGCATACCCGCCTGCCTGCATACCAGTTGTGCCTGCCTATACCCACCAGTCTGTGTGCCAGCCTCCCAGTCTGTTCCTGTATTCCCCTGTGTGGGTCAACAGCCGTGTCCGGGGTCTGTCCTGGAGTAGCACCTGGTCTCTCTGCTCGGTTCCTCCTTGGTGCACTGGCGTCGTATGCCGTCGTGCCACCTTGGTCGGATCGGGCAGATACTTAGTTACGCCCCTCCAGGCACTCTCCGGTTCATGGCACAGTGGAATCACTACATAAACACGCACACGCCAGTCAGTCCGGGCGTGTGCATAACAAAACCGAGGGCATAAAGTACAAAAAGCAGCAAAAAATGATAAATGCAGTGAAAATAATGAGGCTATCAAACAGATATTTCACATATACAGTACAGACCAAAAGTTTGGACACATCTTTTCATTTAAAGATTTTTCTGTGTTTTCATGACTATGAAAATTGTACATTCACACTGAAGACATCAAAACTGTGAATTAACACATGTGGAATTATATACTTAACAAAAAAGTGTGAAACAACTGAAAATATGTCTTATATTCTAGGTTCTTCAGAGTAGCCACCTTTTGCTTTGTTGACTGCTTTTCACACTCTTGGCATTCTCTTGATGAGCTTCAAGAGGTAGTCACCGGAAATGGCTTCCAACAATCTTGAAGGAGTTGCCAGAGATGCTTAGCACTTGTTGGCCCTTTTGCCTTCACTCTGCGGTCCAGCTCACCCCAAACCATCTCGATAGGGTTCAGGTCTGGTGACTGTAGAGGCCAGGTCATCTGGCGTAGCACCCCATCACTCTCCTTCTTGGTCAAATAGCCCTTACACAGCCTGGAGGTGTGTTTAGGGTTATTGTCCTGTTTAAAAATAAATGATGGTCCAACTAAACGCAAACCGGATGGAATAGCATGCCGCTGCAAGATGCTGTGGTAGCCATGCTGGTTCAGTATGCCTTCAATTTTGAATAAATCCCCAACAGTGTCACCAGCAAAGCACCCCCACACCATCATACCTCCTCCTCCATGATTCACGGTGGGAACCAGGCATGTAGAGTCCATCCGTTCACTTTTTCTGCGTCGCACAAAGACACGGTGGTTGGAACCAAAGATCTCAAATTTGGACTCATCAGACCAAAGCACAGATTTCCACTGGTCTAATGTCCATTCCTTGTGTTCTTTAGCCCAAACTAGTCTCTTCTGCTTGTTGTCTGTCCTTAGCAGTGGTTTCCTAGCAGCTATTCTACCATGAAGGCCTGCTGCACAAAGTGTCCTCTTAACAGTTGTTGAAGAGATGCGTCTGCTGCTAGAACTCTGTGTGGCATTGACCTGGTCTCTAATCTGGGCTGCTGTTAACCTGCGATTTCTGAGGCTGGTGACTCAGATAAACTTATCCTCAGAAGCAGAGGTGACTGTTGGTCTTCCTTTCCTGGGGCGGTCCTCATGTGAGCCAGTTTCTTTGTAGCGCTTGATGGTTTTTGCAACTGCACTTGGAGACACTTTCAAAGATTTCCCAATTTTTCGCACTGACTGACCTTCATTTCTTAAAATAATGATGGCCACTCATTTTTCTTTACTTAGCTGCTTTTTTCTTGCCATAATACAAATTCTAACAGTCTATTCAGTAGGACTATCAGCTGTGTATCCACCAGACTTCTGCACAACACAACTGATGGTCCCAACCCCATTTATAAGGCAAGAAATCCCACTTATTAAATCTGACAGGGCATACCTGTGAAGTGAAAACCATTTCCCGTGACTACCTCTTGAAGCTCATCAAGAGAATGCCAAGAGTGTACAAAGCAGTCATCAAAGCAAAAGGTGGCTACTTTGAAGAACCCAGAATGTAAGACATATTTTCAGTTGTTTCACACTTTTTTGTTAAGTATATAATTCCACATGTGTTAATTCATAGTTTTGATGCCTTAAGTGTGAATGTACAATTTTCATAGTCATGAAAATACAGAAAAATCTTTAAATGAGAAGGTGTGTCCAAACTTTTGGTCTGTACTGTATATTGATATATTAATGTATTAATATGGCAGATCACATAGTGCTAAGAAGATCAGTGCATCAATATATACAGTGACTCTGCCTCCAAAGTACAGTACAGACCAAAAGTTTGGACACACCTTCTCATTTAAAGATTTTTCTGTATTTTCATGACTATGAAAATTGTACATTCACACTGAAGGCATCAAAACTATGAATTAACACATGTGGAATTATATACTTAACAAAAATTGCGAAACAACTGAAAATATGTCTTATATTCTAGGTTCTTCTAAGTAGCCACCTTTTGCTTTGATGACTGCATTGCACACTCTTGGCATTCTCTTGATGAGTTTCAAGAGGTAGTCACCGGAAATGGTTTTCACTTCACAGGTGTGCCCTGTCAAGCTTAATAAGTGGGATTTCTTGCCTGATAAATGGGGTTGGGACCATCAGTTGTGTTGTGCAGAAGTCTGGTGGATACACAGCTGATAGTCCTACTGAATAGACTGTTAGAATTTGCATTATGGCAAGAAAAAAGCAGCTAAGTAAAGAAAAACGAATGACCATCATTACGTCAAGAAATGATGGTCAGTCAGTGCGAAAAATCGGGAAAACTTTTAAAGTGTCCCCAAGTGCAGTTGCAAAAACCATCAAGCGCTACAAAGAAACTGGCTCACATGAGGACCGCCCCAGGAAAGGAAGACCAACAGTCTCCTCTGCTTCTGAGGATAAGTTTATCCGAGTCACCAGCCTCAGAAATTGCAGGTTAACAGCAGCTCAGATTAGAGACCAGGTCAATGCCACACAGAGTTCTAGCTGCAGACACATCTCTTCAACAACTGTTGAGAGGAGACTTTGTGCAGCAGGCCTTCATGGTAAAATAGCTGCTAGGAAACCACTGCTAAGGACAGGCAACAAGCAGAAGAGACTTGTTTGGGCTAAAGAACACAAGGAATGGACATTAGACCAGTGGAAATCTGAGCTTTGGTCTGATGAGTCCAAATTTGAGATCTTTGGTTCCAACCACCGTGTCTTTGTGCGATGCAGAAAAGGTGAACGGATGGACTCTACATGCCTGGTTCCCACCGTGAAGCATGGAGGAGGAGGTGTGATGGTGTGGGGGTGCTTTGCTGGTGACACTGTTGGGCATTTATTCAAAATTGAAGGCATAATGAACCAGCATGGCTACCACAGCATCTTGCAGCGGCATGCTATTCCATCCGGTTTGCGTTTAGTTGGGCCATCATTTATTTTCCAACAGGACAATGACCCCAAACACACCTCCAGGCTGTGTAAGGGCTATTTGGCCAAGAGGGAGAGTGATGGGGTGCTACGCCAGATGACCTGGCCTCCACAGTCACCAGACCTGAACCCAATCGAGATGGTTTGGGGTGAGCTGGACCGCAGAGTGAAAGCAAAAGGGCCAACAAGTGCTAAGCATCTCTGGGAACTCCTTCAAGATTGTTGGAAGACCATTTCCGGTGACTACCTCTTGAAGCTCATCAAGAGAATGCCAAGAGTGTGCAAAGCAGTCATCAAAGCAAAAGGTGGTTACTTTGAAGAACCTAGAATATAAGACATATTTTCAGTTGTTTCACACTTTTTGTTAAATATATAATTCCACATGTGTTAATTCATAGTTTTGATGCATTCAGTGTGAAAGTACAATTTTCATAGTCATGAAAATACAGAAAAATCTTTAAATGAGAAGGTGTGTCCAAACTTTTGGTCTGTACTATACATACATAGCCGCTAGATAACCTCAATAAATACCTTATGCCAAAATAGCTGCATATATGAATGACCAGTGTCAATAAAAATAGCCCCAAATGGTTAACAAAGTAGCCATAATTACCCAAAGAGCATAGATCACCAGTCCAGGCACTCACCACGCACCCGACGCGCGTTTCGCATAGGAAATGCTTCGTCCATTTCCTATGCGAAATGCGCGTCGGGTGCGTGGTGGGTGCCTGGACTGGTGATCTATGCTCTTTGGGTAATGATAGCTACTTTGTTAACCATTTGGGGCTATTTTTATGGACACTGGTCATTCATATATGCAGCTATTTTGGCATAAGGTATTTATTGAGGTTATCTAGCGGCTATGTATGTACTTTGGAGGCAGAGTCACTGTATATATTGATGCACTGATCTTATTAGCTCTATGTGATCTGCCATATTAATACATTAATATATCAATATATATGTGAAATATCTGTTTGATAGCCTCATTATTTTCACTGCATTTATCATTTTTTGCTGCTTTTTGTACTTTATGCCCTCGGTTTTACTTTATATTATCGTTACATATTACCTGTGGGAGCTCTATGTCAGAGTATAATGTCATCTCTTACACTATTTAGTCCAGGCACTCCACATTTTCCATCTGTTGTGTGTCTTTGATTTTATTATTGTTGTGTGTATTTGCTTTTATGTGTTATTATTAAAGCTTTGGCAATTTTCAACTTGGGCTGTGTGGTTGTTTATCTGCCTTATTTTTTGGTGTAGGATGGTACATATGTCAGACATCCAAGTCCACTCCTGATTTCTTATGTGTGGATTCTGACCTGAATATCGACGGCCTTGTTGCAGCTGGTACTACACAACTGCTCTCTTCTGCTCACAAATCTTTTGCAACATGTGGAGGGTAGAGTTCCAACGTGTGGGGACATCACACACCAGTCGGTGTGTCGGAAGCTGCAAACGCTGCTGCAACACAGCAAGGGCGGCGGAAGCTGTAGCCGACTTCTGAAAATGAGCTGACAGGCGGCGTACTTTGACGAGCAGATCTGGCAACTCGAAGTGCGATTTAAGAAACCGCTGAACCACGAGGTTAAGCACATGAGCCAGGCATGGTACGTGTGTGATCTCTCCTCGCCTCAGAGCCGCCACCAGGTTACGGCCATTATCACACATGACCATGCCTGGATATAGGTTCAGCGGTCTCAGCCACAGATCTGCCTGCTCTTTCACAGCTGTCCACAACTCACAAGCAGTGTGAGGTTTATCACCTAAGCTTATGAGTTTCAGCACAGCCTGTTGCCGCTTGGCTGAGGCAGTACTGCAGTGCTTCCAGCTTGTAACTGATGTGGTGATATCTGAGATGGAGGCTGAACATGAGGAGGAGGAGGATGATGCGCAGGAGCTGTACACTGTGGGGGCAACTCTGACTGACATAGGGCCCGCAATCCTCGGTGTGGGGAGGATGTGTTCCGTCCCAAGGTCTGACTGGGTCCCGGCTTGCACTATGTTTAACCAGTGTGCCATCAGGGAGATGTACCATCCCTGGCCACAAGCACTTGTCCACGTGTCCGTTGTCAGGTGGACTCTCCCAGAAACTGCGGCATTGAGGGCACGGCAGATGTTTTGGGACACGTGCTTGTGTAATGCAGGGATGGCACACCGGGCAAAATAGTGTCGGCTGGGGACCGAGTACCGAGGGATGGCCACCGCCATAAGGTTGCGGAAGGATTCCATCTCCACCAGCCTAAAAGACAGCATTTCCAAGCAGTCGTGAAATGTGCGAATTTAGGACTGTGGCCTGTGGGGCGTTGGCTGCGAATTTGCGCTTTCGTTCAAAGGTCTGGGATATGGACAATTGAACGCTGCGGTGGGACGTGGACGTGGACGTTGATGCTGTTTCTTGATAAACTGCCATAACAAGTGAAGACTGAGAGGAGTGGGCATCTTTGCATGCAGTATGGACAGGGGATTGCCTTGCACGCACAACAGGGGGTTCTTTTACACGCACAACAGCGGAAGAAGCAGTGGTGACACCCGCTGACACTGGTCGTGGACCCTGGGGTTCTCCCCACAAAGTTGGGTGCTTTGCTGACATGTGCCTGATCATGCTGGTGGTGGTCAGGCTGGTAGTTTTGTCACCCCTGCTGATGCTGGCCTGGCAGGTGGTACAAATGGCCTTTTTGGGGTTACCAGCAGAGTCTTTAAAATATTCCAGACTCTGGAAGACCTCCCGGTTGTACTGGCATCGTCACTCGTGTTGGTGTTACGGGGAACTGTTGCCCGCCTTCTGTCTGTGGCCACCACACTGCTTCTTCCTGCCTGTTGGGGTACTCTGCCTCCCTCCCCCTGTGTGCTGCTGGCCTCACTCTGCGTGTCCTCCTGCCACGTTGGGTCAGTTACTAGATCATCCACCACCTCCTCCTCTTCCAGTTGCGCACCACGATCCTCCTCCTCACCTCTTGTGACAAATTGCCAGCGTCGCCTTCCTGTGGCCGTGGCTGTTCAAATATTTGGCCATTGCTACATGGGATCTCCTCTTCCACCACTTCAAGCGGAGCAGGCGAGGGGCCCTAATATGGAAATGGACCAGTGAACAGCTCTTCAGAGTGTCCAACTGTGGGATCAGTTGCTGTCTGACGACGCTCGGCATGGTGGGAGGAAGGAGCATCAGGGTGAGGAGGAGTATGTGGTCGAGATTCATGGCTACTAAGACTTGACCATGTGGAAGACAGACCGGAGGTGGTGGTGCCCAGGTGACTGGAAGTATTATCTGCTATCCAATTAACAACATGTTCACACTGATCAGTTCGCAATAGTGGTGCTGTTGTGTGCTTCCATAGTAATTCGGTTAAGAACTGGGAGCGAGATGATGTTGCTGTTGGCTGTGGCACATTTTCACCTTGGCCACGGCCCCGTCCTCTGCACGCACCATCACCAGAACGTCCACGCGCCTTGCCCATTTTAAATGAAGTAAAATAGCATACACTTGCACTATCAATGGCAAAAGGGTAATAAAAAGGCGATTTGAACAGTGGAAGAGGAAAACCACAGTTCTAGTTCTCTGGCTTACACCAGAATCTTTTAAACAGATATATTTGTGTCTGAACAGTCAGCGAGATACTAAAACTGTTTTTTTTTTATGTAAAAAAGGCAACAAGGTGGATTACACCCAGATTTTAACCATGGAAGAGGAAAACCACAGTTCAAGCTCTCTGGCCTACACCAGAATCTTATAAACAGATATATTTGTGTGTGAACAGTCAGCGAGACATGCAAACTGTTTTTTTATGGAAAAAAGGCAAAAAAAAAAGTGGATAATACTGAGATTTGAACCGTGGAACTGCAAAACCACAGTTCTAGTTATCTGGCCTACACCAGACTCTTTTAAACAGATATATTTGTGTCTGAACACTCACAGACACACTCAATTTTTTATTTTGGGGGGGGGAATACCAAAAGGTTTATAAGACGGGTATTTGTACAGTCTGACTGAGGAAAAAAAAAAAAAGAGGATTTAGATGAAAAAAAAAAGGATTTTTCCTGGCCCCTGAGATCTGGGGCTAAGTCTAGCAATTTGAGCAGCGGCAGCACACAGGACTGCAATGCAGTGTTTGTTGGTATAACCACTGCGTCTCCTATACAGCCTGCATGCCTGATATCTGGGATGGATATTAGTCCTCAGAAGGACTGTTTGTTTGATTTTGCAGTCTTTAGAGACCCTACATTACCTATTTTGCAGTATAAATCTCTCCCTAGCTCAGCAGCACTCTCCCTACACTGTCTGATCCGGAGCGACTGTGTCCAAGATGGCGGCGCCCGGTTTTAAATACTCGAGGTGATGCTGTGCGGCCAGCCAATCACTGTAATGCCCACAACCAACATGGCTGCGGCATTACAGTGACTGGCTGGCAATCCCTGCATGTTCATTGGCTCTGTAAAGAGCGCCAAACATGCAGGGCGAAGACCCGAGCTCCCACCCAAGTAACCCGGAAATGCTCGGTGCTTGCCGAACATCCCGAGCAGTGAGATGCTCGGGCGAGTACCGAGCAGTGTCGAGTATGCTCGCTCCACACTAGTTACAGCCAAGATTCTTATATGTTTTGAGGAGATTTTCCAACAACTCTTCATAGTTACCACTAATGCAAATGCTACCCATGCAGTCTTTTCCTTGCCCTGCAATAAACAGAGAAACTTCCCATCTTGAAAAATTTTACGAATCTGCAATCCAATAACGCCTTCCTTTTATCACTGCTTCACTCAATGTTGTAAATTTGTCAATGAGATACTTGAATGCTTTTGCATTTTGATCTATTGCCTTTACGAAGTTCTTCATTAGGCCCAACTTGATATGCAATGGTGGTAACAATCTTATGTGGGTCAACAAGTGCTGGATGCTGGAAATATTTACTCCCTGGCAGAAGTGAATTTCAGAGAGGCCAGTCTCTTTTATTGTTGTGATATTCTCTATCCCACTCACACAGAAAATAGCAGTATTTTGTGTATCCAACCTGGAGACTAAGTAAGAGGGCACCTAACGTCTCCACAGAGTGGCCACAAATGTTGTTCATAGTTCAGGCACCTCAACAGCTTTTTCTTGTTGTCATAGGTTTCTTTCATGTGGACTGCATGATCAACTGGCATTAAAGGAAACACATTGCCATTATGCAGCAAGACTGCTTTTAGGCTAGTTTTGGCCTTCATTCCTTTGGATTTTGACTTATCTTCTCTTCTCTGTCTGTGATTCCCTGCCCCTCTGCCTGCCTCCGGTCTTTGAATGTTAGGTCACTGATGAGAGTTTAAGCAAAGGAGGCAGGTCATTCAAAGACTGGAACAGGCGAAGTGGCAGTGAATCACAGATTGGAGGCAGACGGAGGAGCAGGGAATCACAGACAGGGAGGAGAAGACCCAGTGCACAGTCCGGCCCCTGTGCACCGAAATCTAATTAGCAGAAAACTTTAAATGGTGATTAAAGAAGAACAACAAAGTAGATTTCTTCACCAAATGGTATCAATGCAATCAGTATTACAGCCAAGTCTTTACATTACAAAATTGTGCTGACAGGTTGTCTTTAAATACTGTAGATTAGATTGCTGAAATGCTAATTCATTGAATTTTCCTTGCTTTTTATTACTAGACAAAAGCACAAAAAAACATTATTTTCTTTGCATGTTAGAATTCACTCTCAGGTTATGTTCAGGCTATGCCAATAGGGTCAAAACCAGAAGTGAAATAAAAGGGGTGTCTCTTAACAGAACAACATAGTGGTGCTCCAATTTCGCTCATGGGAGTGGGAGCTGATAGATATACCCCCCCAACACACACACTACCCCCGCATGATGTCCTCAAAGCAAATGAACAGGGTCATCTTCATGAGACAAACTCTTTTAACCCTTTCATGCTGGGGAACCTAATGCAGTGTGATGGCTAAAACAATATTATATATAATAAACTGGCTCAGTATCAAATTGTTCCCTGAAATCACTTTTAAAGGTTAATAAGCATGGTAAAAATGACTTCAGCCACTGCCTTGTATTAATATTGCTGCATAGGCCATTTAGACATATACTGCAGAGGAGGGACATCAGCCCTAGCACCGTATATTACTTCGAGCCTAATGACTCTGGAACAATTACATTTAATATTCCCTTTGAATCTGATTTTTTTATAAATCAATTAATTCTTAATTCGCAATTTACCCTCTTCTGGGCCATTAATTCTTTTCCTCATTAGGCTTTTTAATCATTCCTCTAACAAATGTCGACATTTTTTCCCTAGCCTAACATTGTTTTTACTTTCCCTTCTGTTTTCTTGTGAAGAACCATCTTCAGCTTGTAAGGAATAAAACTATATATAACATGTAACATACCTGGCGGCGTCCTTGCATGGTGGTCCATCTCCCACTGTGCAAGAGGGCGCACTTGATCTCCTGTCCAGAATGTCTCTCTGGCTTCCCTCCATGCTGTCTGTTTGTGTCTGTCTCTGCTGCTTAAGGGCGGCGCCCGATCACTTCCTGCTCTTTGTACCTGCTGTGGGTCACACCCCTTGTGCGTCCTCAGCCTATTGCTGTCTGACACTTGGTATATAGCTCAGCAGCTCCCTTCTATCCCGGCCTGAGCATATGTGTTTCTTTCAGTGTGTGCTTGCACTCTGAAGTTGCCAGGTCCCGTTCCTGTTTCCCTGTCCGCCTTTCCTGGAGGCTTTATTTCCAGGCCTGTCTGTACTGTGTCCTGTATGTCTCCTGCTTTGCGGTATTAGTTCCCGTGTCTGAACTTAGTCTTTTCTGTGTTCTCTTGTCTGTCCTGTCTGAACACGCTCCTAGCCTGTTCCTCCCGCCTTATAGGGGCCGATTACCTAGACCCGCTCCTGTATCCCGCTGCAGTGTCGGTCTCCTCCGTACACTCAGTTCCAGTCTGAACTCTCTCCTATCCTTTACCTGTTTTGTCTATGTCCATTCCCTTCCTTTTCCTGCAGAGTCTGAACTCGTACCTAACTCCTGCCAGTTGTCTCTGTACTTCCGTTTGTGAGTTTGTGGTCCACTCGCTACTTCACTGCAAGTACCCTGTGGGTGTCTGGCTCTGTCTTTCCCTTCCTGTCTGTTCCGTGTGAACAGAGTCCTGTCCTGCCCTGCTTCTGCCCGCTGCTCCGGCAGTCCTGTCCTGCCCTGCTTCTGCCCGCTGCTCCGGCAGTCCTGTCCTGCCCTGCTTCTGCCCGCTGCTCCGGCAGTCCTGTCCTGCCCTGCCTGTACCCCTCTGCCTGTAATGTTCCTGAGTCCCAGTGTGTACTGGGCCCTATCCTGCCTGTATTGTTCCTGAGTCCCAGTGTGTACTGGGCCCTATCCTGCCTGTATTGTTCCTGAGTCCCGGTGTGTACTGGGTTCTATCCCGCCTGTGTTCCTACCTGCTAGTGCCTCCCTGTCTGCACTCTAGCTGTGCTTACCTTTACCCGCCTGCCTGCATACCCGCCTGCCTGCATACCCGCCTGCCTGCATACCCGCCTGCCTGCATACCAGTCTGTTCCTGTATTCCCCTGTGTGGGTCAACAGCCGTGTCCGGGGTCTGTCCTGGAGTAGCACCTGGTCCCTCTGCTCGGTTCCTCCTTGGTGCACTGGCGTCGTATGCCGTCGTGCGACCCTGGTCGGATCGGGTGAATACTTAGTCACGCCCCTCCAGGCATTCACTCTCCGGCACGGTCCAGTGGAATCACTACCAATCACACGCACACGCCGCTTAGCCCGGGCGTGTGCATAACAGCATGCTCAGGCCATGGTTCCCGTTGAGCCCCACGGCCTTCGCTCTTTGAGAAGTTTTTCCAGCGAATATATGCATTAAAATAAATAAATAAATTTTTTTTTCCTTAGCTGAGTTCCAGGCGAATTACGCACCGTCCAGATGGATCTATCAGCTCTCGTTCCTGCGGATCCGCCACGTTACTATGGGGATCCAAGACAGTGTCGTGCATTTGTGGAGCAATGCATGCTACACTTTAAGGCCTACCCTCTTTATTTTCCTTCCGATTGGGCTAAAGTGGCCTTTATGATGTCTTACCTGGCGGGGGATGCCTTGGAATGGATCAACCCCCTATATGAGACACAGGATCCGATCCTCCGGGACCTAATGGCCTTCCTGGTGGCCTTTCTAATGGTCTTCGATGATCCTAACCCGGAGGCTCCTGCTGAAGCTTCACTTCCCAATATCCCGGAGCAGCCCCAATGGGTAATGTGTGTGGGTAGCGTAATAGTTCTCCAGCCCAATGAGACTACTGCCCACCCAGAATCCTCACAGGGTGACTACGCTTTCCGGAATACTTCTCCCAACCTCAAGAGGCAGTCCAGACGTGCTAGACTTAGAGGCAAGCAGTCACGCCTGGGTCTGTCCTCCCTGAGACCTCCTGAACCCTTCGGGGTGCTACCTGGTAACGAAAGGACAGAGACTCTCCTATACTCTGTACCTGATACTTCGCCTGCTTCCTCCAGTGAGTCCGACCTAGTGTTCTCCGAAGCAGAAGTTACTCCCGAGTCTCTACACCCCTCCGACCAGGCGGAGGACCTCCAGTTGTGTTTAGAACCCTTCGGGGTGCCACCTGGTGGTGAATGGACAGAGACTTTCCTATTTCCTGTACCTGATACCTCGCCTGCTTCCTCCAGTGAGTCCGACCTAGTGTTCTCCGAAGCAGAAGTTACTCCCGAGTCTCTACACCCCTCCGACCAGGCGGAGGACCTCCAGTTGTGTTTAGAACCCTTCGGGGTGCCACCTGGTGGTGAATGGACAGAGACTTTCCTATTTCCTGTACCTGATACCTCGCCTGCTTCCTCCAGTGAGTCCGACCTAGTGTTCTCCGAAGCAGAAGTTACTCCCGAGTCTCTACACCCCTCTGACCAGGCGGAGGACCTCCAGTTGTGTTTAGAACCCTTCGGGGTGCCACCTGGTGGTGAATGGACAGAGACTTTCCTATTTCCTGTACCTGATACCTCGCCGGCTTCCTCCAGTGAGTCCGACCTAGTGTACTCTGAAGCAGATGTTTTCTCTGAGCCTCTGTACTCTTCTGACCCGGCGGAGGACCTCCAGTTGTTTCCTGAATCCTCCGGGGTACCACCAGATAACAAAGAGACAGTGACTTTTCCTCATTATGTACCTGATAACCCGTCTATTTCTTCCTGTGAGCTTGACAAGATGTACCTCGAAGCAGAGATTACCCTCAAGTCTCTGTTCCCCTCCAACCCAGTGAACGACTGGTCCTCGAATTCCCTGCGGAAGATTCTGGCAGGCCTGAAGAAGAGGGGGCGTAAGGGGGGAGGTACTGTAACATACCTGGCGGCGTCCTTGCATGGTGGTCCATCTCCCACTGTGCAAGAGGGCGCACTTGATCTCCTGTCCAGAATGTCTCTCTGGCTTCCCTCCATGCTGTCTGTTTGTGTCTGTCTCTGCTGCTTAAGGGCGGCGCCCGATCACTTCCTGCTCTTTGTACCTGCTGTGGGTCACGCCCCTTGTGCGTCCTCAGCCTATTGCTGTCTGACACTTGGTATATAGCTCAGCAGCTCCCTTCTATCCCGGCCTGAGCATATGTGTTTCTTTCAGTGTGTGCTTGCACTCTGAAGTTGCCAGGTCCCGTTCCTGTTTCCCTGTCCGCCTTTCCTGGAGGCTTTATTTCCAGGCCTGTCTGTACTGTGTCCTGTATGTCTCCTGCTTTGCGGTATTAGTTCCCGTGTCTGAACTTAGTCTTTTCTGTGTTCTCTTGTCTGTCCTGTCTGAACACGCTCCTAGCCTGTTCCTCCCGCCTTCTAGGGGCCGATTACCTAGACCCGCTCCTGTATCCCGCTGCAGTGTCGGTCTCCTCCGTACACTCAGTTCCAGTCTGAACTCTCTCCTATCCTTTACCTGTTTTGTCTATGTCCATTCCCTTCCTTTTCCTGCAGAGTCTGAACTCGTACCTAACTCCTGCCAGTTGTCTCTGTACTTCCGTTTGTGAGTTTGTGGTCCACTCGCTACTTCACTGCAAGTACCCTGTGGGTGTCTGGCTCTGTCTTTCCCTTCCTGTCTGTTCCGTGTGAACAGAGTCCTGTCCTGCCCTGCTTCTGCCCGCTGCTCCGGCAGTCCTGTCCTGCCCTGCTTCTGCCCGCTGCTCCGGCAGTCCTGTCCTGCCCTGCTTCTGCCCGCTGCTCCGGCAGTCCTGTCCTGCCCTGCCTGTACCCCTCTGCCTGTAATGTTCCTGAGTCCCAGTGTGTACTGGGCCCTATCCTGCCTGTATTGTTCCTGAGTCCCAGTGTGTACTGGGCCCTATCCTGCCTGTATTGTTCCTGAGTCCCGGTGTGTACTGGGTTCTATCCCGCCTGTGTTCCTACCTGCTAGTGCCTCCCTGTCTGCACTCTAGCTGTGCTTACCTTTACCCGCCTGCCTGCATACCCGCCTGCCTGCATACCCGCCTGCCTGCATACCCGCCTGCCTGCATACCAGTCTGTTCCTGTATTCCCCTGTGTGGGTCAACAGCCGTGTCCGGGGTCTGTCCTGGAGTAGCACCTGGTCCCTCTGCTCGGTTCCTCCTTGGTGCACTGGCGTCGTATGCCGTCGTGCGACCCTGGTCGGATCGGGTGAATACTTAGTCACGCCCCTCCAGGCATTCACTCTCCGGCACGGTCCAGTGGAATCACTACCAATCACACGCACACGCCGCTTAGCCCGGGCGTGTGCATAACATAACATAGGTATTGCACGCAACTTGCCTCACCACTCTTTACATGACCCTTAAGCCCCATATCCCTTTGCTTGCTAACAATATAGTCCTCCAGGAATGGTAATATTGCACACATTCTGGATTCTATATGAGAAAGGTTTTGGAACTAGCACAGAGTGTGCCTCTTCTTTTCAAGGATCTGATAGCATAAAGGTGGTCAGCATTTATGGCATAAACACACTATGATCTTAAAATATCAATTTTTCGAGGTTGATTAGACATTGTTTGGCCCTCCATTGAGGGACGTATCGTATATATTGAGAATTTATAGCATCTATTCACAAAAGGTACACATCATTCCATTTTTATAATGAGAACTTTATAGAATAATATAATGATTAACAACCAATAAAAACATGGCGGCGGCGGCCGGGTGTCCATACTCTGTCCCCAGCCACCACTATTTCTTCCGGTGTCGTCTCTGCCTTCCACAAGCACGGGTCCCACAAAATTACCCGTGCCCTCCCCAGTGCACAATCACGTGGCCAGGGACGGTACGGAGCCAGCCCACATTAAAAATGCAGCCATAGTGTCCGGGATCCTTCCCACACATTTTTCTTAGCCAGGGCTGCTTCTCGGCAGGGTTGGACGGATCCACTAGAGAATCCTCTGGTGTGCCTTGGCTTCTACATCAGGTAGAGTTCATGATAGGCGCAAACTTTGCAGCTGCTTTGGGGTTCTTGAGCGGGGCAGAAAGGTGGGCCGTCAGAATCAAATCCTCTGGTGGGCCCAATGTTTTTCAATCTGACCCTGCTTCTATGTGACAGTTGTATTTCACCACAGCCATATTCTTTAGCTCAGTTAAAGGACTGGCATAGAGGAAATCCGTATCTACTCTGGGTGTAATTTCTCCCATGAAGTCCTCTAATGCAGCTTGTTGCATAAGCAATGGCAGCCCGTCCAACATCAGCTCGCATTTGTCGGTGGTGCTTCGACACACAAACATCTTTCTTTGCGCCTTTAATTTCATGACTACAGAGTTGGCCAATGGCCTGATCTGCAATGCGGTTTGAGAAATAACATGCATAAGCACGTTCAATCCCCATTAAAAAAGCTCAGACAAAGAGTGTCCGGGAACCTTTCCACACACCTTTCTTAGCGAGGGCTGCTTCTCGGCAGAGTTGGACGGGCCCACCAGAGAATCGGAGACTCCTCCGGTGGGCCCTGGCTTCTCCTTCAGGAGAGTTCATAGTTCCGAGGTGAGGCAATGATGATGATAGAGGCCACCATCTGCTTAGTTTTCTGTTACTTGGAATGCAAGCGCAAGTATGCAGCCAGCCACCCACCCACCCACCCACAGGCTGCAATACTAAACTGCCAAATTTCTGGGCAGCTGCTTGCACTTGAAATGTAGCCTTTTTGGCTCATGGAGGCAGAAGTTGTCCACAACCTCATGGCGGCGGCCAAGTGTCTATACTCTGTCCCCAGCCGCAATTATTTCTCCTGGTGTCGTCTGCGCCTTCCACAAGCACAGGTCCCACAATATTACCCATGCCCTCCCCAGTGCACTTAACCACAAACACGTGAACAGGTGAATGTGGCCAGGGATGGTACTGAGCCAGTCCAGCCAAACAGTGTCCGGGAACCTTCCCACACACTTTTCTTAGCCAGGACTGCTTCTTGGCAGAGTTGCTTCTCCATCAGGAGATTTCATGATAGCGCAAACTTTGCAGCAACTATGGGGCTCTTGAGTGGGGTAGAAAGTTGAGCCCTCAGAATCAAATCCTCTGGTAGGCCCAATGTTTTTCAGTTTGAAACTGCTTCTCATTGGGTGTTGTATTTCACCACAGCCATATTCTTTAGCTCAGTAAAAGGACTGGCATAGAGGGAAACCTTATCTATTCTGGCTGTCATTTCTTCCACCACCAAGTTCGGCCCATTGTCACAAATGACCATACCTGGCTGTATGTTCAGCAGTGAGAGCCACAGATTAGGCAAAGGTGTTACAGCTTCCAACAACTCTGCAGCAATGGGTAGTTTGTCAACTAAGCATTAAAAATGTTATCTTCAGCACAGCCTGTTGCCACTTGGCCAAGGCAGTGCTGCAGTGCTTTCAGCTTGTGACTGATATGGTCATTTTGGAGATGGAGACAGAACTGGAGGAGGAAGTGCAGGAGCTGAACAATGTGATTACACTGAGGTTACATTGGCGAGTCTGGTTTTTATACTAAACAAAGATCCTACTGTGTCTTTATTTTTTTTTTACATTATTTTTTAAGACAAATGCATTCACCGGGAAATGTCATTTTAACATTTTACAACCTTATCTGGCCATGTGGTGTATGACACATCATCAGACACATCCTGTTTAATTTATGATGGAGGGACTCTGAAATTCACAAAGCCTATTTTTATAGGGTCATCAGGCGGTCCTTACTATTCTTAAAGGGTCAGAAGCCGGCCCTCGCTATTGTTAGAGAGCCATCAGCTGGCTATGATTTGTTGCTCTCATTATTAATGAGTGGGTCTCCTATACTGTTGTTGCAGTGACTGCAAGGGCTGGCAAAAATTTGGACGCAACCCAATACCCCTTTGAAGAGACATAGAAGAGGGCCTCAGTAAAAAAATGTTCCCATTATAAAGGAGCAGGTCTTCTATAGTGGTAATGCCATTGCTGTGACTTCAAGGGCTGCCAAAATTTGGGAAAAACCTCACTAACAATTTAAAGACACGTAGAGCTGGGCAACAGTAATGACATGTTCCCATTAGAAAGGAGAGGGTATGCTATACAGTTAAAGGGTATGTAGTGAAAAGAACGGTTGCTAAAAATTTGGAGGCACTCCAATTCCCCTTGCAAGAGACGTAGAGGTCGGAGGGCGCCTCCTGAAAACAATGTGCCCAATATTAGGAAGCGTGTCTCCCATACTATTTGCCTATGCAGTGATGCAACGGCTTCAAAAAATTTGGTGGAACTCCAATGCCCCTTGCAAGAGACCTAGAGGTTGGAGGGCCTTCTGAAAACAATGTTCCCATTACTAGGAAGTGGGTCTCCCATATTGTTTGCCTATGCACTGAAGCAACGGTTGCCAAAAATTTGGAGGAACTCCAATGCTCCTTGCAAGAGACGTAGATATGTTGATATGGTACATATGGTGGCAGAGGATGAGGATGCTGAGAAGGAGGAGGACAAGAGCAAATAGACAAAATCAGGAAGCGTATACCCATGTCTGGGTCTGAAGACAGAGGTGCATGGGAGTTAGACCTCCCCAAAAAAAGACAATGGATTTGAGTTTACGTTACGCTGCTATCATTCGGTGGTGTTGAGAAGTCTGGCCCAATCCAGCCCTTGTTCATTTTTATAAGAGTCAGCCTGTCAGCATTTTCAGTTGACAGGCGGATGCGCCTATTGGTTATAATTCCACCGGCGGCACTAAAAGCCCACTCTGAATAAACGCTAGCGGGAGGGCAGGCCAGGACCTCCAAGACATAGAGAGCCAGTTCATGCCACGTGTCCAGCTGGATGCCCAATAATTATAAGGCACAATAGAATCACGGAAGACATGTTACGGTTGGCAAGGTACTCCCTCACCATCTTCTGAAACTTTGTACTCCTTGTGAGAGTACCCCGTGCCTCAGGGCCTGTGCGATGGGAGGGTCTGAGAAAACTGTCCCAGAACTTTGACAGTGTTCCCCTGCCTCTGCTGGATCGCATTTATGCCTCTCTCGCCTGTACTCCTTGGTTATCCAACGAACTGTGACCTCTGCCACCAGCGTTTTCAGATGGGAATTTTTTTACTAATTCCGCAAAAAGGGCCTTCTCGTACGGCACCATTTCATTAGGCCTGTCCTGCAAGGGAATAAGAGACAGAAAGTTCTCGCTGTAGCATTGGTCTAGAAGCGTCACCAACCAGTAATGACTGTCACCCAAAATTTGGAAAACGCGAGTGTCATGGGAAAGGCAGCGTAACATAAACCCAGCCATGTGTGCCAGACTGCAGAGAGGCAAGACTTCCTTGTTCTCACCAAGAGGACGACTGACCATGCTCCTCCTCTCTGTCCTCTGGCCATTCACGCTGAACAGACGGTATGACAGTTGTGCAGGTAGTGCCGTCTATAGTGCAGGAAACTAGCTCCTGTACTTCCTTCTCCTCCTCTTCCTCATTGTCACTCAATCCACGTTGGGGTGAAATGAGGCTGGGCTGTGTGGAATCACCCTGTATGGTTCCTTGCTTCATCTCATCATGCTCTGCCTGCAATGCATCCTCTTTAATTGCACGCAGAGAGCGTTTCAGAAGACACAGAAATGGGATGGTGAAGCTAATTATGGCGTCATCGCCGCTCATCATCTTGGTGGAGTCCTCAAAGTTTTGTAGGATGGTACGGATGTCTGATGTCCATGTTCACTCCTGAGGTTTTATGTGTGGAGTCTGACCTGAATACCAATGGCATTATTGATGCTGGTAGTCTACAACTGCCCTCTTACACTCACAAATCCTTCCCAACATCTGCAATTTAGAGTTTCAACTCGTGGGGACATCACACACCAGTCGGTTAGCCGGAAGCTGCAAACTCTTCTGAAGCACGGCAAGGGTGGAAGAAGCTGTTGCTGACTTTCTAAAATGGACACACAGGCGGCGTACTTTGATATGCAGATCAGGGTAGGTTTTGAGAAATTGCTGAAACATCAGGTTAAGCACATGGGCCAGGTATGGTATGTGTGTGAGCTCGCCTCGCCTCAGAGCCGCCACCAGATTCTGGCCATTGTCACACATGACCATGCCTTGCTGTAGGGTCAGCGTTGTCAACTACAGATCTGCCTGCTCTTTCAGAGCAGTCCACAACTCAGCGGTGTTGTGTGGTTTGTCACCTAAGCATATTATCTTCAGCACAGCCTGTTGCCGCTTGGCCGAGGCAGTGCTGCAGTGCTTACAGCTTGTGACTGATGTGGTCATTTCAGAGATGAATTCTGAAGAGGAGGAGGAGGTGCAGGAGCTGTAGAATTTGAGGGCAAACTTGATTGACCCAGGGCCCGCAGTCCTCAGTGTCGTGAGGACGTGTTCCGCCCCAAGGTCCGACTGGGTCCCGACTTCCAGTATATTAACCTAGTGTGCCGTCAGTGAGATGTACCGTCCCTGCCCACAAGCACTTGTCCACGTGTCCGTGGTTAGGTGGACTTTCCCAATAACTGCGTTGTTGAGGGCAAGTGTAATATTGTGGGACACGTGCTTGTGTAATGTGGGAACAGCACACCGGGAGAAATAGTGGCAGCTGGGGATCAAGTAACAAGGGACAGCCGCCGCCATCAGGTTGCGGAAAGCTTCCGTCTCCACAAGCCTAAAAGGCAACATTTTGAGCACAAGCATTCGCAAAATGTGTGAATTTAGTAGTTTGACCTGTACGGCGTTAGCTGCGTATTTGCACTTACGTTCCAAGGACTGGTGTAGGGACAACTGAACACTGCGCTGGGACAAGGACATGGATGTGCTTGCTGATGGAGCTAGCTGAGAGTGTGCAATGACAGGTGCAGGGAGGGAGGCATCTTGGCCTGCGCCATGGACAGGAGTTTGGCATGCACACACAACAGTGAAAGAAGCAGTGGTGTCACCCGCAGACACTGTTGCTGGACCCTGGGGTTTGGCCCACTTAGTTGGGTGCTTTGCTGCCATGTGCCTGATCATGCTGGTGGTGGTCAGGCTGCTAGTTTTGCTATCCCTGCTGATGCTGGCCTGGCTGGTGGTGCAAATGGCCTTTTTGGCATTATCTGCAGAGTCTTTAAAAAATAACCAGACTCGGGAAGACCTAACAGTTGTACTGGCAACTTCCGTTGTGTTAGCGTTATGAGGAACTAATGTCTGCAGCCACCACACTGCTTCTTTCTGCCTGTTGTGTTGCTACACCTCCCTCCCCCTGTGGGCTGCTTTCCTTGCTCTTTGTGTCCCCCTGCCAGGTTGGATCTGTTACTATATCATCCACCACCTTGTCTTCCACATCCCCACCCTGGTCCTTCTCCTGACTTTCTGGCAATTGTGTCTCATCATCATCATCCACCTCTTGCGACAGTATTTGCGCTTTACCATCGTCGCCTTCGTGTGACCGTGGCTGCTCTGATATTTGGGCATCGCTACACGCGTTCTCCTCTTGACTCGCTTGAAGCTGGCTGAGCGAGAGGCCCGAATCTACAAATGGAAAAGTGAACAGCTCTTTTGAGTGTCCAAGTGTGGGATCAGTTGTCTCCGGGCACTCAGCAAGGTGGGAGGAAGGAGTATCAGGATGAGAAATATGCAGTCCAGATTCACGGCTACTGAGACTTGACCGTGTGGAAGACACGGAGGACAGAAAGCATTATTTGGTATCCAACCAATAACCTTTTCACACTGCTCTGTGTTCAATAGTGATGCTCTGCGGTCCCCTAGTAATTGGGACAGGAAGGTCGAGTGACAAGATGTGCGTGGTTGTTGTGGCACAATTTGACCTTGCCCATGGCCACGTCCTCATCCTCTGCATACACCATCATGTCCACTTCCCCGTCCCTTGCCACGCACCTTGCCCATTTTAAATGGAGGACAATATTTTCCACGTTCACGAGAAATGGCTGATTTTGGAATGCAGTTATATGTGATACGTCTGACCGAGAACCACGATTTTAAATAGCAGGCCTGTAATTTATTAATATTATTCTACACGGATACCTAGTGTGAATAGCTTCACCGACACACTGCAGCGGAATGGAAAATGAGGCCAATATTTTCCAGGTTCAGTTCAAATTTCTGGATTTTTATTGCTGAAATATGGAAGAGATCTGGCTTTATTCTGCAGTGAGCAGAAAAATGGTGTACTCTGGATTGATTTTTAAGCAAATAACCAGGATTAAGATAAAAAAAATTTGCCCTGGCCCCTGATATCTCAGGCTGTCTAGAAATATCTGTAATTATTACAGCAGCAGACAGGACGTTCAATGGACCCTCTTGTGCGGTATCATACACTGCAGTCTGCCACATACACTGCCTGACTGCCTGCCTAGCACTGATTATATGCAGCTGGATTAGTCCTCAGAAGGACTGTTAATTCAGATGGATATAGAATAATAGATTTATGTTGTGGAATACCTGTACTAACTATAAACAAGAAAATCTCTCCCTGATTCAGCAGCAGCTCTCCCTACTCTTGTCTATTTCCGGAGTAGACTGTGACAAGCATGGCAGCGCCGGTCTTTTATACACCTGATGATGCTGTGCGGCCAGCCAATCACTGTAATGCCCACAACCAACATGGCTATGGTATTAAAGTGCTTGGCAGGCAATCCTTGCATGCTCATTAGCTCTCTAAAGAGCACCAAACATGCAGGGAGGGGACCCGAGTTTCCACCCGAGCAACCCGGAAATACTCGCCAAGCTTGTCGAACACAGTGAGTACCGAGCAATGGCGAGCATGTTCGCTCATCACTACTAGTAGTCCCTTTCCTGTCCATCTGGCCTTTGTTGCAATAAGTTGGTGATGTACTTATAATTAGCTTTCTGCTGGGAGCAATGCATATCCAATTTTATGCTGTCTTGAATTTTTGAATAGATTTGAAATTTTTTATGAAGCTGAATTTTTCCTTTTTTTCCAGCAATGCGTATGGCACCTTTGGATGTAAACCCAAGCAGGAAGTTTTTGGTTGCCAATTATTTAGTGTAGCCGGACCTGGTTACACCTCTGAACCATTGATCCTGTTGTGCTACTTTGTTTACCCCAGTTTGACCTTAACTTGAATTTTGACTGCCGATTTGCTTTCCAATTTTTTCACCGACTTGATGTCTTCAATTGATATCGATCCCGCATGATGACCCTTATTGCTGCCACCTTGCTCCTTTGGTCAATAGTTTAATCTGTGGCCCCAGCCCAGGTGTCCCTATGTATTTCCAAATACCTGTATAGAGGTTAAGATTAGAGATGAGCGTTGTTCTACTCGAACTGTTCGCCAATCTCAAATTCGAGCTGTTTTGGGCGGTGTTCGAGCCGGTCGGCGAACACGAACAATTTGAGAAAAATTCGGCTGTTCGAGGTTATGTTCGATAACTGTTCGTGCACCAAAATCATAACTGGATTTTTTCTCAGTAATGATGAAAATTAATGTTAATACGCAGTTTGAGTGTACAGCTGGGCGGGGGGAGGGGCAGGGGATGGATCTCTGCAGGAACAATGAAGATCTCCATTTTTTTTTCTCTTTCCCGCATTTGCAGTGGGGAGGTGCAATCTGTCAGCCTATCAGCAGCGCACACACGGAGCGAAGTGCTTTTTTTCACACAAGCAAGGGCATGTGTGATTGGCAGTGTATGTCACATGTCCTTGCCCTATAAGACCAAGCCATTTTCCCCGTCGCCACCATTTTCTCACTGCTGCAGCTGCGTGTTAGACGGCACCGCTGTTGCTGTGTGCGCTATACCTTGTTAATTTCAAGCCAATTTTCGCACAAATATACAGATAGCTTGGGAGTAGGGAACAGTTGTGATTGCAGTCCTTTTAAGGACTAGGTTACAGCATTTCCTACGACTTTTATCAAGCAGGTCTGTGCTCTTAAATAGATAGATTGTGGGAGTAAAGACTAATTGTAATTGGAGTCCTTTTCAGGACTAGGTTACATCAGTTCCTATCAGTTTTTGCCAGGCAGGTCTGTGCCAGTGCTGTGCAAGTTTTTTTCACAGCATTTGGCTGAATCTAGCAAAGCTAATCCTTTTTGGCCTATTGCAGAGTGTGTTAGTCAGTGGAGTAGCCTATCTGTGTTGCAAGATATACCACCTGTGTATAGAATACCAATTTTTTTACTGCACCTAGTGAAGTAAAATCTTTTGGGCATAGCATCATTCTATTAGTCCATCTATACTGACCTCCATCAGGTTGCAAATTAAAAATAATTTTTTTCTGCATCTAGCTCTGAAAAAATATTTGGGCTTCTAGCAGTGTGTGGGACTTGGTCTATTAGTCCATCTATACTGACCTCCATCAGGTTGCAAATTAAAAATAATTTTTTTCTGCATCTAGCTCTGAAAAAATATTTGGGCTTCTAGCAGTGTGTGGGACTTGGTCTATTAGTCCATCTATACTGACCTCCATCAGGTTGCAAATTAAAAATAATTTTTTTTCTGCATCTAGCTCTGAAAAAATATTTGGGCTTCTAGCAGTGTGTGGGACTTGGTCTATTAGTCCATCTATACTGACCTCCATCAGGTTGCAAATTGAATAAAAAAAATTTCTGCATCTAGCTCTGAAAAAATATTTGGGCTTCTAGCGGTGTGTGGGACTTGGTCTATTAGTCCATCTATACTGACCTCCATCAGGTTGCAAATTAAAAATAATTTTTTTCTGCATCTAGCTCTGAAAAAATATTTGGGCTTCTAGCAGTGTGTGGGACTTGGTCTATTAGTCCATCTATACTGACCTCCATCAGGTTGCAAATTAAAAATAATTTTTTTCTTCATTTAGCTCTGAAAAAATATTTGGGCTTCTAGCAGTGTGTGGGACTTGTTCTATTAGTCCTTCTATACTGACCTCCAGCAGGTTGCAAATTGAATATAATTTTTTTCTGCATCTAGCTTTGAAAAAATATTTGGGCTTCTAGCGGTGTGTGGGACTTGGTCTATTAGTCCATCTATACTGACCTCCATCAGGTTGCAAATTAAAAATAATTTTTTTCTGCATCTAGCTCTGAAAAAATATTTGGGCTTCTAGCAGTGTGTGGGACTTGGTCTATTAGTCCATCTATACTGACCTCCATCAGGTTGCAAATTGAATAAAAAAAATTTCTGCATCTAGCTCTGAAAAAATATTTGGGCTTCTAGCGGTGTGTGGGACTTGGTCTATTAGTCCATCTATACTGACCTCCATCAGGTTGCAAATTAAAAATAATTTTTTTCTGCATCTAGCTTTGAAAAAATATTTGGGCTTCTAGCAGTGTGTGGGACTTGGTCTATTAGTCCATCTATACTGACCTCCATCAGGTTGCAAATTAAAAATAATTTTTTTCTTCATTTAGCTCTGAAAAAATATTTGGGCTTCTAGCAGTGTGTGGGACTTGTTCTATTAGTCCTTCTATACTGACCTCCAGCAGGTTGCAAATTGAATATAATTTTTTTCTGCATCTAGCTCTGAAAAAATATTTGGGCTTCTAGCGGTGTGTGGGACTTGGTCTATTAGTCCATCTATACTGACCTCCATCAGGTTGCAAATTAAAAATAATTTTTTTCTGCATCTAGCTCTGAAAAAATATTTGGGCTTCTAGCAGTGTGTGGGACTTGGTCTATTAGTCCATCTATACTGACCTCCATCAGGTTGCAAATTAAAAATAATTTTTTTCTGCATCTAGCTCTGAAAAAATATTTGGGCTTCTAGCGGTGTGTGGGACTTGGTCTATTAGTCCATCTATACTGACCTCCATCAGGTTGCAAATTAAAAATAATTTTTTTCTGCATCTAACCCAGCCAATAGTTTTGGCCTAATACCACAGTTTGGCCACTCAGCTCTGCTCGGTTACCATCCATTGTTTTTTTGTGCAAACAACTCCAGAGTTGTGAATTAGTTAACCACCAAAATGAGTGGAAAAAGGCCTGCTGCTGGTGGAAAGGGGAATAGGCGTGTTGGGAAGGGGAAAAAAGGTTGTGTCCGTGGGGTAGGTTCAGAAGAAAGACCATCTTCCAGCCAAACTAAAATGTCTACTTCTTTTAGCGGACAATGTGATAAGATCCCTTTCTTACGGCCACGCCAATCGCTACAAATTCCAGATGAGGCACAAAAACAGCAGGTGCTTCAATGGATATCAAGTGCTCCTTTAAGTGGGCTCTCCTCCACATCAACTTCAACATCACAAATACTCCAGTCCTCAAAGGTGTCACCCAAATCGCACTTGCTTCCTCACAGCTCCCAAATCTCCAGCTGCCCGTCTGAGTATGAGGTAGAACAGATGGTTGAGTCTGCAGAGCTGTTTACTCATACTATAGCCTGGGAATCAGAGGTCGACTCCAGCGCTTCTGTGAATCCAGACGAGGAAATGATCTGCACTGATGCCCAGAATCTTTATGAGTCGGATCCAGGACCAGACGCAGAAGGTTCTGACCATAATGTAGACCCTCATTCCCAAACTGTAACTCCTGTTGGTGGAGACAATGAGGAAGACGATGATAAGACTCAAATACCTGATTGGAGCAACAACTTTAGTTTTTTGTCAGGGCAGGAACAGGTTGGCTCTGAGGACGACGGGTGTGATAACGCACAGGGTGATGATGATGAGGTCGGAGATCCCACTTACTGTCAACCCACAGTCAGCCAAGAGATGAGGTCAGCAGAGGAGGTGGAGGAAGATGCTAGTGACGACGAGGTCAGGTTGCGCCTTCCTGGACAGAGACGTAGTACTGGAAGCACGTCAACAACTGCATCCTCAAACACAACTCTGCCTCTCACCACAAGTCGTGGTGGCTCTTCAGGTCGCATGGGTGCTAAGCCTTGCATAGCCTGGGCATTTTTTCAGATCGATAAAGATGACCCAACTCGTGTTATCTGTAACATTTGTCAGCAAAAGCTAAGTAGAGGCCAAAAAATACATAGTTTGAGTACTTCATGCATGAACCGGCACATGGACATGAAGCATAAGTTGCAGTGGGAAGCTCAGTGTGCTACAATGCGGCCTAGCCGGCCGGGCCAACCACCGTCTGCCATATCTTGTGCATCCGCGGCCTCTTCATCCTCTGTGACTGGGGGGACAGCAGTCACACCTGTTTTGGGGCGCAGACCTGCCACCTCTTTACCCGCAACAGCCAGCGTGATTGGCAGGTCATCATTTTCTTTGGAGGTGGTAACACCAGCTGGTCTTGAGCGCTGTCCGACATCGATAGCACCACCTTTGGATCAAGGCAACCTAACATGTCCGCCTGCATCTTCCTCACAGACCGGCAGTTTGCCGGGGACACCCTTATCAACCCCGTCTAAGCACAATAGCCAGCCCTCGGTCCCTCAGATGTGGACAAGTAAAAGACCATTTCCTCCTAGCCATGAGAAAGCTAAGAGGTTGAATTTCACCATCTGCAAGCTCTTGGCTACAGAAATGCTGCCTTTCCGCCTGGTGGACACAGAGGATTTTCGATACCTTATGTCCGTCGCAGTGCCCCAGTACCAGATGCCCAGTCGGCACTACTTCTCAAAGAAAGGTGTGCCTGCGCTCCACCAGCATGTCGCACACAACATCACCGCTTCTTTGAGAAACTCTGTGTGTGACAGGGTGCATTTCACCACAGACACTTGGACGAGTAGGCATGGACAGGGGCGTTACATGTCGCTGACTGGGCACTGGGTAACTATGGTGACAGCAGGACAAGGGGCTGCTGTCCAAGTCTTGCCGTCCCCACGAGTTGTGCGTCAATCCTCTTTATGTCAAAGTTCCTCCACTGCTTCTGCCTCCTCAACCTCCTCTCGGTCTTCCACCTGCACCCAAAGCCTGTCTGGTCATGCCACAAGCTTTCTAACTGCGCAGAAGGGATCCTGCACACCTCCTTACTATGCTGGCAGTAGGGCTCAACGTCATCAGGCGGTTTTTACATTGAAATGTCTGGGAAATGTGAGTCACACAGCTGAGGAGTTGTGGTCAGCTCTGGAGAACCAATTTCATGAATGGTTGTCTCCACTGGACCTGAAACCAGGGAAGGCCGTGTGCGACAATGCTGCAAACCTGGGTGCGGCCCTTCGCCGGGGCAATGTCACACACGTGCCTTGTATGGCTCACGTGTTGAACCTGGTTGTCCAGCAATTTTTAGCCCACTATCCCAGACTAGATGGCCTTCTGCAGAGGGCACGGTCGCTGTGTGCTCACTTCCGCCGTTCGCATCCCGCAGCTCAGCGACTTACATCTCTACAGAAGTCGTTGGGCCTGCCACTTCACCGGCTAAAATGCGATGTGCCTACCCGGTGGAATTCAACTCTGCACATGTTGCAGCGACTGTGGCAGCACCGACAAGCCCTGGTGCAATACGTTCTGACGTATAGCCTGGGCCAACGAGATTCAGAGGTGGGGCAAATCACGCTGGAGGAGTGGTCTCAGATCAGGGACCTATGCACCCTTCTGCACAGTTTTGAAATGGCGACGAAGATGTTTAGTGCTGACGATGCCATTATCAGCATGACTATTCCGGTGATTTACATGCTGGAGCACATGTTAAACAGAATTCAGAGTCAGGTGGTGGCACAAGAGGAGGTGGAGGAAGTAGAGGAGGAGGAGTTGTATGCGGAAGGGCTAACATCTGCAAGGTCCAGACGGTCGGCAGCACCAAGGCGGCAGGCATGTGAGGGTGGGGGAGATGATTTTACCAGGGCGCATGGTAGCAGCCAAACTAGTGAGGAAGGTGCAGGAGCCCAGGAAGAAGTGGAGGACGAACTGATGGAAGACTCATCAGATGAGGGAGACCTTGATCACATTTCTGTTGTGCGAGGTTGGGGGGAGAGGACAGAGGAAGGAAGCATGATTGTTACCTCGCCACCAACACAACAGGGACTTGGTGCTCCTGGATGCGCAACACACATGAGTGCCTTCTTGCTGCACTACCTGCAACATGACCCTCGAATTGTGAGAATTAGAAATAATCCTGACTACTGGGTTGCCACACTGTTAGATCCCCGGTACAAAAGTAAATTTGCAGAAATTATTCCTGCCATAGAAAGGGATGCACGCATGCAGGAGTATCAGCAGAGACTGTTGCAGAATCTTACATGTGCTTTTCCACAAAATACCAGTGGTGCACGTAGTGAATCTCACAGTTCCAACTTGCCAACCGTGGGACCGTCAAGTGTTCAGCACTCAAACCGTAACAGAACCACAGTATCTGCTGGTAACATCAATTTTGCGGAATCATTTCACCACTTTTTTAGCCCATCCTTTCCAAGGCCACAGGAGACAAGAAGTCTGACACATAGTCAACGCCTAGAGACGATGGTACAGGAGTATCTCCAAGTAAACATTGAAGCCACGACTGTGTCACTGGACCCTTGCTCTTTTTGGGCTTCCAATCTGGATAAATGGCCGGAGCTAGCCACTTACGCCTTGGAGATCTTGTCATGCCCCGCAGCCAGCGTTCTGTCTGAACGTGTGTTCAGCGCTGCTGGTGGTGTGCTGACAGATAAGCGCACGCGGCTCTCCACTGATAATGTAGACAGACTCACGTTCATAAAGATGAACAAATCATGGATCCGAAACGACTTTTCTACCCCTGTGTCATCCTGGGGAGAGTAAAAGCTTGATGATTGGTTAAAATCACCCTACCAACCGTTTTAAGCTTTCAAATTACTAATCATGTTTATCTGTATCTTGACTGGAAAATAATTTGGGCTTTGTAGCAGTGTGCAGCACTGATCCTATTAGGCCATCTATAATAAGCTTCACCAGATTTAAAATTAAAAATAATTTTTAGCTGCATCTAGCCCGGAAAATAATTTTGGGGCTCCGAGATGCGCAAGACACATAAGTGCCTTCTTGCTGCACTACCTGCAGCATGACCCTCATATTGTCAGAATTCGAAGTAATCATGACTACTGGGTTGCCACACTCTTAGATCCCCCAAACTTTTTGATCAACCTTTTCATTTTAATTAAGACCAAAAAAATGGTCATTTTTGAAATTATAAGCATTAGCAGGTTGTTAGAAACTGAAATCAAACAGTTTTCAACTCAAAACTTTATTCTAGGTGATGTTACATTTTCACATAGGACCCCTTGTTCGAAAGGAGCTTCTGAACTCTCTCGTCCATTGAATTTGTCAGGTTTTGGATGGTTTCTGCTTCAATTGTTTTGCATGAGGACAGAATACCCTCCCAGAGCTGTTGCTTAGATGTGAACTGCCTCCCGCCATCATAGACACTCCTTTTAATGATGCTCCAAAGGTTCTGAATGGGGTAGAGGTCAGGGGAGCATGGGGGTCACACCATAAGTTTGTCCCCTTTTATGCCCATATCAGCCAGAGATGCAGATGTTTTATGTGCAGCATGAGATGGTGCATTATCATGCAGAAAAATTATCTTGCTGTGAAATACACGGTTCTTCTTCTTGAACCATGGCAGGAAGTGCTGTTTGAGAAAATCCACATACATTATGGAGTTCATCTTTAGCGCCTTCAGGGATCCTAAAGGGGCCGACAATCTCTCTCCCCATGATTCCAGCCCAAAACATTACTCCACCTCCTCCTTGTTGGCGCTGTAGCCGTGTTTGCGTGGGGTGTCCATCAACCAGCCATCCTCCACTCCATTCATCTGGACCATCGAGCGCTGCACGGCACTCATCCGTGAACAAAACAGTTTTGAAATCAGTCTTCATGTAATGTTTGGCCCACTGGAGCCGTTTCTGCTTGTGTGAAGTGGATAGAGGAGGTCGACAGGATGGCGTATGCACAGCTGCAAACCTCTGAAGGACCCTGCATCTTGTTGTTCGGGGGAAGTTGGAGGCACAAGCAGCTTCAAAAACTTGTCTGCTGCTATGACAAGGCTTTTTTGCCGCTGCTCTTTCAACCTGACGTAATTGCCTGTAGGAAAGAGTCCTCAATTTGCCCTTATCAGCACGCACACGTGTGTACTGTGAATCAGCTACATACTTCTTGATTGCCAAGACACTTCATCCTGATCATCGCACAATGTTGATTGTAGTCATGCCTTGACCTAAACACTCCACAATTTGTTGCTTCTCAGCAGCCGACACATCCTTTTTCTTTTCCATTTTGGCAGAAAATGTAGGCTGCTTAATAATGTGAGAGAGCCTTCTTAAGTAGTCTTGCCTTTCATTGGACACACCTGCCAAACTAATTAGCACAGGTGTCTGCAATTGCTTACAGTGATATAAAGAGCCCTGACACACATCACCATCAATGAGTTTAACTGACAAACAAACAAATTCTTCCCTTATCACTCCTAAACACTTTTTGCATAATAATTTGGAACGCGGTGTACATGTGCTTTTCCACAAAACACCAGTGGTTCACGTAGTGAATCTTACAGTTCTAACTTGCCAACCGTGGTCTGTATGGAATTGTTCAATAAAGGGCCCAAAATTAAGATAACATAGATGGGAGAGGTCTCTATGAATAGGAATTCCTAAGTATTTGATACCCTGTGAGGGCCAGGCAAAGAGAAAGTTGGACTGGATGGAATCCTATATGGATTTAGGGAGGGAGACATCGAGGGCCTCAGACTTCGCTGCATTGATTTTAAAATTTTACCATGTAACAAAGTGATCTATTTCAGCCATAACAGCAGGGATGGATATATGTGATTGAGTGATATATACTAGGACATCATCAGCAAATAGAGAGCACTTGTACTCGGTGCCTCCCACCTCAATCCACCTAATATTGGGGTTATGGCGAATTGATGAGAGCAGGTGCTCCGTCACTAGGATGTATAAGAGAGGGGACAGAGGACATCCCTGCCTTGTCCCATTGGTGATTGTGAAAGGTGATGAAAATGTTCTGACGCACCCCCTGGGCCTTGGGACACCCGGAGCCGGACCCTTTTTGGTGGATGCTGGTGGTTGTAGTCTTCGTGGCGGCGATCCGCTTCCGTGGCTCAGGGCGGTCAAACCAGTGGCGGAACTATTTATGTGGTTTTGATGTTTAAATGTCCGACTACGCCACCCGTGGATTGCGGTCAGAGTGAACCGCCGCTACAGGGCAAACCGCTAAGGCTGGTGTTGTGGGTGCAGCAGAGCGTAGCATAACTCCCCACGGGAGGAGTATAGCCTCAGGGCAGTGTATGCGGAGGATGGGGGTGATGGTGCAGGGCAGCAGCAGTAACGACACGGAGTCAGTGATGCAGTTCAGGGCCTTTACTCACAGTTCTTATTATCCAGACCACGTCTGCAGGTAACGGCTGCCCACGTCGTACTGTGCTCACCAGCTGAGGGGCTCAGACAACTCCCAGATAACTTTGGAGCGCTTCACAGGACCCCCTTTGTGTGTCCTTTGTCTGGCCTTTCTTACCAACACTTCTGTCCGGCTGCCTCGGGCCTCCTCTTGGTAAACTTGGCGCCAGTTTCCCTGACCCTATGTGGTGCCTTCCTAGCGGGTGGAGCAAGGGGCTGCGCCACATAAAATGTCAGAGCCTCCGGTTTCTAGCTGAGGGTTGTTTCCTGCCTCCACTAGTTCGGGGACTGGTCTCCACCTTTGGCCTGACCCCTCCACGCAGGTGGATTCGGGCGTGCGGTGGCGACTCGCCCGTCCGCACCCCTGGGATCCCTTCATTCCTCGTTCCTGGAGCCTTCTCCGCTCCTCTTCCTTCCTTCTCCCTCTTGCAGGCCTGGGCCTCTGTTACTAGGCCCGCCTCCGGAGCAGAGCTCATGCAGAGCCCCTGCTCCCTGCCACTTCTGCTCAGACTTCTCTGCACTGAACTAAGATGGTGCCCACCTTTTATACTCCCTTCTCAATGCACCCAGGAACTGCTTCCTCCCTGCTCCTGCACTGCAGGGTTCCCCTTCCTCAGTGTTCCCTCCCCCCACTCCAGCCAGGGACAGGGACTGTCGTGCCCATCTCAGGGGCATATTGGTCGCCCTGCCCCACGGCAATGTGGTGTAATGCATGCAGGTGTCGGGTCCTGATCCACACTCCATCCTTATCTGAGAGTGAGATATCACACCTCTGGGTGAGGTGCAATACGTCTGTAGCAACCGAGCCCTCGGTGCTACAGTTCCATTTATCTTCAGCCTAGGTGACGTATTGTGATACAGGGCCGTGATTTTGGCTATAAAAGGGTCCCCTAGACCCCTACCCCAAGCTTTTTAAGAGAATCATATATGGCGTGCCAGGAGACTCTATGGAATGCTTTCTCAGCATCCAACGAGAGTATCTACTTACAAATTTTTAACTGCATCTAGCCCAGGAAATACTTTGTGCCTAGTAGCAGTGTCTGCTAGTCAGCGGATTATCCCGGCTGTTAAGCAAGCTACACCACCTGTAGTTTGGACACTTCATTTTTTCAAAGGAAATGCTTCGGGACCACGGGATACTCAGTGAAGAGCATCAGGAGGCACCCCAAGGCATAGGGGCTGGGACTGGCACTAGGATGCCTTGCGGTGGACAGCCGAGCTCGATCCTTATAAAAGCTTTTTAACTGCAGCAGCTTTAGTGGACGCTACTGGAGCTGGAATTACGCGGCTGCTGGCATGAGACTTGCCCTCCAATAGATCCTTGTAAATGGATTTAAAGTGTATTCATTCAAATTAGAGGGACAATTTAAATTAAAAAGCTTAGAGCTGCCTCCACCACAGGGGGGCTCTCTCGACCCACCAGCGGACAGGGAGAGGGGGGCTGGCCGTCAGGGTTCACCGCGGCTCTGGCACAAACCCGGCGACACGGAGGTGGCACGGGCAGGAGCGGACTGGCCGTCTCGGCTTCTCACTTTTTGGATTTTAGAAGGGCATGACATGCCTATATCTGTGTCTCCCCCTCCTTTTACTCCTCCACCTCTTTTCTTTTCGCATGACTATATGTACTTGTCACTTTTCCATGTGTTAGTTGTGTCTTCTGAGCAGTTTGTCAGCTTTTGGACACCTTTGAAGGTGTTTTCTATGTGTTTCTATGTGTTTTTGTTTGCCTGCCATTGGTTTTAACGGTGTTCGAAGGTGTTCGACGAACAGTTCGACGAACAGTTTGGCGAACACACGGGTGTTCGACGAACCGAACCGAACTCGAACACTACGGGGGTGGCTCAACACTAGTTAAGATAAGGGTATCCCATGGGATCTGTTAAACCTATTGGTTTATGCTTATCCTGTCCATAGAGCAGTGCTTCTGTGAATTCTTGTTATATGATTGAATAAAGTACTTATGAAAGTGGAGTAATGTGTACCATTTGTGAATAGGGGCTATATCTCCCATTTGTTCACGGCTAATGACTATACTGTGTTCCAAATTATTATGCAAATTATATTTTCTCAGATTTTCCCAAATTACCTATATGAATTGCAGTCATTGTAATTTTCCAGTCAAATAACTATTAGAGTACAATAGAAAGGTTTTTGTACAAACTGCCTATGATAACAGTATATTATTTAAAAAATAAAACACTCAAACTGCTCTCTAAATGCATGTTCCAAATTATTATGCACAGCAGAGTTTTCAACCTTTTCATTTTAATAAAGAACAAAAAAATGGTCATTTTTGAAATTATAAGCATTAGCAGGTTATTACAAACTGAAATCAAACAGTTTTCAACTCAAAACTTTATTCTAGGTGATGTAACATTTGCACATAGGACCCCTTGTTCGAAAGGAGCTTCTGAACTCTCTCGTCCATTGAATTTGTCAGGTTTTGGATGGTTTCTGCTTCAATTGTTTTGCATGAGGACAGAATACCCTCCCAGAGCTGTTGCTTAGATGTGAACTGCCTCCCGCCATCATAGACACTCCTTTTGATGATGCTCCAGAGGTTCTCAATGGGGTTGAGGTCAGGGGAGCATGGGGGCCACACCATAAGTTTGTCCCCTTTTATGCCCACAGCAGACAGAGATGCAGATGTGTTATGTGCAGCATGAGACGGGGCATTATCATGCATGAACTCTTTAGGACGGCGCGCGCGGCCCCCTTAGGAGGGAGGGAGCGCACGCCCTAAGCACAGTGCCCGGGAAGCTGTGTGCGGTGCGCGCCACATTCGCACCAGGGAAGCAGGAAGACGCCGAACCGGGACCCCGGCGGTGAGGGGAACGGCATTTTGATCTACTTTGTATTTTGATAATTGAACTTAAAGAAATATACTCATCTCAAACATTAGTATTGCCCACCTAAAAATGGGGCACTCTTCCTAGTGTAGGGTGTAACGGGTCTGGGAGGTGGAACCTCTGTGCAACTATACAAGGGGGCAGTCCTTGTAAGGAAGCGGGTGGCTCCCAGGGAAGACGGGCAGGTAGTCACGGCAAGTGACAGGGACAGTCTCTGGGTAGAAGGGCAGGTAGTCACTGCAAGTGACAGGGACAGTCTCTGGGTAGAAGGGCAGCGGGCTGGTGGCTGGTGAGCGCTCCCAGGTGAGCGGGCGAGAGTCTCTGGACAGGCAGGTGGTCACGGCAAGTGGCGGCAGAACCTCCAGGTAGACTAGCAGGCAGGTAGCAGGTGAGCGCTCCCAGTTGAGCGGGCAAGAGTCTCTGGACAGGCAGGTGGTCACGGCAAGTGACGGCAGAGCCTCCAGGTAGGCTAGCAGGCAAGTAACAGGTGAGCGCTCCCAGGTGAGCGGGCAGGCTGGTTCGTAGACAGACTGACAGGTGTCGGAGAGCAGACCGTCGGACCGCAGGCTTGCAAGCTGGTAAGCGGATATCAGGCAGGTATCAAGCAGGAATCTGGCAGATGACTGGCAGTTAACAGGCAGGAATCAGGCAGGTGACTGGCAGGTCACTGGCAACGGGACCTGAGGGCTGAAGCAGAGTGAAGGCTTTGCAACAACATTGCTCGGGCACCTCCATTTTGCCTTATATATGGAGAGGTCCTCCGGCCATTGGCCGGGGACTCCTTAGGACGGCGCGCACGGCCCCTTTAAGAGAGGGGGAGCGCGCGCACGCCCTAAGCACAGAGGCCGGGAAGCAGCGCGCGCTGCCAGCAGAGCGGGAGGAAGCCGCCGGGCACGGAGCGGAGAGGTGAGGGGAACGGCGTCCCTGCCTAGCAGGGGGCAGGGACGCCGATGCTACATAGGGTTTCTACTCACTTGGGTGCGTCGGGAGGCAAACAGGAAGCGTTTTTCATTGAAGTGCCCATGTCGGTTTATTTCTTCATTAACCGTTCATAAGTAAAAAGGAAAACTAACAGCCTTTAGTGCAGGCAAAACAAAGTAAACAGTCTTTAGGCAAAGTCTCTAATTAGTCAGTACTGTGGGCACACAGGCTGGATAGCATCCAGTACATTGGCTCAGTCTGGAGACAACAATACACAGGAGGTCTTCTCACTCCAAACACAGACTATGTGTCAAGCAAAGGACTCCATTTTAAACTCTTAACCACACCCAGAGATGAGGTATGTAGGCAGCTAGACCCGCCCATCTCTCATGGCTGCCCATAACCTGGTCCTGGATGCACCAAACAATCCTCTTAGTGCTATGTGCACTAGAGCAACACTCCAGGATTACATCACAGATGACAGCCATCTCTGTGACATATACCTCCCATCAACTATATATCTGGTAGCTACCTTACAATAGCTTATATGCTACTCTGAGGCACAGAAATAAAAGCATGTCTAGGAATTTCAATAACACTTGTATTTTCCTGTTATGTGTTGTAATGTCCAGGGCTAATCTGACTAGAAGCTTGGAAGCGGTCTCTATGTACTGCGATTGTATTAATAATGAATAGTTTTACTTCTGTCTATAACCCTGTTATAAATCCAAATAGTATCCACAAGTCTGATTTTAAGTACTTTGATCTTAGAAACACAAAGTCTAATAAGTGAACATTACTTTCTTGTTTATCTTTTGGCAATCTCATTTCTCCCATATTCCTCTTAGTAAATGTGGCACGGTCCCAGTGAAATTGATTAAAGTGCACTTGCACTCCCAGAGAATGAAGGGTGGCCCTTTTGTGACCTGATCTAACATTCATGAGATTGAAACCTACCAGCTAATCATGTGCTCCATCATGAGTAGACTGCGTGAAGAGACTAAGTGATGAACAATGCCTTGTAAACTGACAGACTGCAAACTCGATCAGTTTAGTCCACAAAATGTCTTTTAGCTGACACGGCAACTATAAAATGTGGTGGATCAATTGCAACTTACAACTACAATGCAATAATAAACCTATGTCATTCCAATTAACAGCTCAGTTTTTAACAAACTGAACAAATGTAAAATTTTAAAGGCATGGTAGCAGAAACACACAATAACAAAAAGGTAGGTAAAAAAAATGCCTGGACTCCGTGAATTTTGAAACCATTGGTGAAAATACATACACAAGGTTGGCTAGATTTACATTTGCTGCCGCGAGCTCTTTCATTGCTATTATACATAATTGTCAAATAAAATTGTATTGGGTATAAAATAGCATTCTATCCTAAGAATATGCAGTGCCTAGTTACACATGACCCAGTAGTACAAGTAGACCTGTTACAATACAGTAACTTGTAATTCCTAATAGAGGGAATTCACACACTGCAATTGTTGTTGTTTACTTTACAGATCATTTAATGCAGAGGTGCCAAACATGAGGCCCCAGGACCGCATGCTGTCCCGGAAGCTGTCATCTGTAGCCTGCAGGGCACCAGAGCTCCGGAGACATCCTCAGGACAGTAGAAAGCAGACTGAATGGGAAGCATGCTGGCATCTCTTAATGACATCACACTAGAGCACAGGGTCAGAGGCCAGTGTGTCAGAGTGGAAGCATCTCTTTTCCACACTGTTGGATTGCTGCTGGAAGGAGAGTGTAGAAAAGAGGATATTTTTTTTAACCCCTTCTCAACATCCACCGTACATGTAGGGCACAGTAGGATGTACCTTCCCGCAAACCACTGTATATGTACGGCACAGTGATGGTGCTGGCTCATAAGCGGAGCTGGCACCACAATCAGCGGTTGTCTGCTTTATATAATAGATGACATGCTGCTGTAAAAGCCATAATAGGTATTCGCAGCAGTGACAGTGGTATTTAGATGGTTATCTGAGGGTGGATGTTCCCTTATTAGGCCTATTGGCATCCCACAGTCACAGTATGTTGGTAGTTGCTATGGCAACCCAAGGTTAAGTAATGGCAAGCAGGCTACTGTGGCCTGTTAGGCCCAATAATAAGCGACCCAGGCGAAGCACCAGCATAAAACTGACAGATCTAATGTCCTGCAGTATAGAAACATTGCAAGACATTAGATCCGTTATCAGGCAAATAAAAGTTAAAGTCCCAGAAACTAAGTAAAAATTTTTTTTAAAAGATTTAACCCCTTCGCGATATGTGCCGTACATTTATAGCGCAAGTAGTGTCTCCCCCTTTGATGCGGGCTCCGGTAATGAGACCGCGTCATTTCTGGCACAATACAGCTGATCTGATCACAATCACGATCCACCCGCGGCTGTTAACATGTTAAATGCCGCTGTCAATTTCTGACATCGGCATTTAACATGGCCGCGCCGGAAGCACGTCACAAACCATGCCCATCTACGTGCCCGTCACATGATCACGGGCTGCCGATGGGTTGGCATGACAACCCGAGGTCTGCAGGAGAACCCCTGTGGTTGTCATAGCCGATCTGCTATGAGCATTCTAAAAGTTCAAATCACCCCACAATAAAACAATAGAAAAATCAAAAATACACATATTTGGTATCGCCTTGTTCAGAATGGCCCGATCTATCAAAATATAAAAAGAATTAATCCGTAACGAGAAAAAAAATAAAAAAAGCCAGAATTATGTTTTTTTGGTCTCTGCAACATTGCAATAAAATGCAATAACAGGTGATCAAAACATTGTACCTAGCCCAAAATTGTATCAATAAAAACGTCAGCTTGGCACGCAAAAAAATAAGCCCTCATCCAGCCCCAGGTCCCCAAAAAATGGATTTGGATTTTTTTCCATCACTTAAATAAAAAAAGAACCTATACATGTTTGGAATCTGCGATCTCGTAATGAGCTGGAGAATCTTAATGGCAGGTCAGTTTTAGCATTTAGTGAACATGGTAAAAAAAAAACACAATTGTGGAATTGCACTTTTTTTGCAATTTCATCACACTTTGAATTTTTTTCCCATTTTCCCGCACAGATGGTAAAACCAATGGTGTTGTTCAAAAGTACAACTTGTCCCACAAACAACAAGCCTTCACACAGCCATATTGATGGAAAATAAAAAAGTTATGGCTCTGGCAAGAAGGGGAGCAATAAACAAAAGTGCAAAAATGAAAATGGCCGCGGCATGAAGGGGCTAAAAGAAATCAAAATAAAGCATGAAAAAATAACAGAAAAACATTTTCCCACTAAAAATGCTGTTTTATGTAGAAACTAAACAAAAGTACACTTTTGACATTAATCCAAGCTATAAAAGTGATCAATAACAATTTCTGAATTGCTAGTTTTTATTTATTCTGCCTCCCAAAAAATTGGGATAGAAAGCGATCAAAAAACTGTCAACTGGTCCTGCAATAAATAAGCTGTGGCATGACTCTGTTGGTCGAAATATGGAAAAATTATAGCTATCAAAATATGGTGCGACATGCAGAAGTAGTGTTGTTGCAGAGTGTGACAGTCACAAGTAGTGCTGTTGCTTTAAATGCACTCAGCAACTATTAGAAGTAACACAAGCACTTGAGACAGGAAGTGTGGTGCTCCAGAAGCATTCAGCAACTAGAGGGGTTAACACAGTCACAGGAGACAGGGAGGGTTTTAGCAGAGCCCCAGGGGGATTGTGGGGAAGTTGTTTACTGTCAGGCTGGAGCCCAAGAGAAAGGTAGTGTGTGTGTTCTGCATCTGACAGAAGCGCCCCTGAAAGTGAAAAGGATTCAAGTCAGGAGTGAAGCTAAGCACAGGTCAGGTAGAGTTCATGAACTAGCAGTGCAGAGTATTATCAAGCAGAAAGATAAGGACTGTAAGGAATGGTGTCACAGGGATCATCTCCCTCAGCAAACCCTCCCCCCCTCCTCCATCTCACTGTGCTGTAAAGAATGCTGTGTTCATTAATGTGCCTTTTGCATTAGAACTGTGCTGTCTTGTACTACTGGGAAAACTGTGAACTGCTGTGCTGCTAAGGAAACTGTACTGTTTGTCACTGGAGCCTGTTGCTGATAACACTTAACTTGCATTGGCTG
Source organism: Phyllobates terribilis (assembly GCF_046119375.1). Lineage (NCBI taxonomy): Eukaryota > Metazoa > Chordata > Amphibia > Anura > Dendrobatidae > Phyllobates > Phyllobates terribilis. The sequence continues at coordinate 102,928,368 of NW_027362767.1, forward strand.
TGTGGCTTCTTATTAAATGATACTGTTCTACCATTTATGAGGACTCATTTCAAGTGTGTCTGGTCAGCAACTGAAACAACCTACGTCTCTGTGCCTGAGGGTCAATACCCCTGTGTGCCTGAGAGAAGCTGCAGCACATGGTCGATGGTCGCCCTGAGTAATGGTTCCGCCAGGATTCCAAAGAATTCATGTAACCTGTCTCGCCCCTATCTGAACCTAGCGGAGTGCGTGCAACAATGGGAATGTAATAAAAAGCGTCTTTAGTGTGTTTCAGCTGCCAAACATAAAGTAACTACTGTATATAAATCTGGGTTGCTTTACTCGCACCGACCGGAAGAATAAAGTCGCCTAATCACTTTTACCGCACAAGGAACAGCGTAAAAAATAAATAAAACCAATTCTTCACCTTTTGTTGATTTGTTCATTCTGCCTCCCAAAGATGGCAGTAAGGCTATGTGCCCACGATGCAGAAATGCTCCGGAGTTTTTCCTGAGTGTTTCTGCATCTCCCTGGCAGAAAAAACACATGCGTTTTTCCTGCCAGGGACAAGCGGAAGTGAAGCGTTCTTCACTTGCATTTCCGCATGCGAGTCGTTAGCATCACTTGGAAAGTGCTTGACAACTTGGTCACACTATATAAATCCATACAAACGGCATGAATTTATATAGTGTGACCGAAAGAATGTTAAAAAATAAAAAATAAATCTATACTTACCTTCTGATGGCCCGCGCTGTCTTTATCTAATGCGTCCTGGCTGCCGGCAGCTCGCGGTACACTGAAGGACCTGCCGACGTCAGCATCGCGTGACCCGTCACATGACTAAATGACGTCAGCGCAGGTCCTTCAGTCCACCGCGATCTGCCGGCAAGCACAGACAAGGACACCGCGGGCCATCAGAAGGTAAATATAATATTTATTTTTTATTTTATTCTTTTTTTTCCAGGTTCTATGGTACCCGGGTCCAGAGGAGAGTCTCCTCTCCTCCAGACCCGGGTACCATCCGCACATTGAAATGCATGGAATGCGCATCTACAGATGCAGTGATGCGTAATCCATGCGTTCCAATGCTAGTCAATGGTGGTGAAAACGCAGCGCTTCCGCAAAATAATTGGTAGTGCTGCATTTTTTTCCGCAATGATAATCTGCTACAGGGGTATTACACCTCAAGCCAGAGGTGTGGTATTCCACTCCCGGGTAAGGAAGGAGTGTGGAACTGAGCTAGTAGGCTGCATGCACTACATACATCCCATTTCCGGGGGACAGATCAACGGTACTCCCACCAGTATATGTGCAGGTACGACAGCGTCTGTCCCTGGCTGGAGTGGGAGGGGGGTGGAACATCCCAGTAGTGTAGGGGCAGATAGGGGGAGTAGTCTGGGTAAAGATAGGAGCTCATTGGGTGCTGGTCACCTGAGCTCACACATAAAGGGAGTATATAAGGTGGGCACCATCTTAGAACAGGGTCAGTCAGTGAGAGTTTAACCTGAGGAGCAGAGCAGAGGAGTTCAGTCAGGAGGGCTGACAGGGAGCTGTGGCTCTGGCTGGGCCCAGCTCCAGAACAGAGCCTGCTGAGAGAGAGAGAGAGGAGTAAGAAGGACCCAGAGAGGAAACAAGAAGGAACCCCAAGACCCCAGAATAAAGACAAAAGGGTGAAGGGTTGGCGAACAAGTGTACCGAAACCCAAGCTGGCGGAGGCCAAAGCAAACCTTAGCCAGGAACCGGAGGTCGTGGGCAGGATCTGCCACAACCCTCACCAAATCCACTAGAAAGGCACACCGAGCATAGGGTCAGGGAGCCCAGAGGAGGCTTGACCAACAAGAGACCCAAGGGAGCCGGACATAAGTGGATCCCTGGTGGGAACGGCCAGTAGAAAGGGAAAGTCAGAGAGGAGCTCAGGACCACGCTCCAGAATTGCCTGGGGGTTGGCCGAGTCCAGGACCTGGTGGACGCAGCACGGCTCGGGTGGTCACTCAAGGCCAGAGTGACCAAAAGAACATCAGTAAGTAAAAACCCTGAACTGCACCTCCCGTCTCAGAGTCTCCTTTCTACACCACAACAACCACCATCCTCCACGTCTGACCCCCTGAGGCTATACCCCTCCCGTTGGGGGTTATACTACCACAGCTGCACACACACCACCAGCCTCAGCGGACCATCCTGCAGCGGCGGCCTTTTGACCGCAAATCAACGGGTGGCGTAGTCGACACTAAGAACATATGCAAGGACTGCCGCACACTAAGTTTGACACCCTGGGCACGGACCGGGTCACAGCCACTCGGAGACTACAGCCCCCATCTGATCCGGCTCCGGGTATCCCTAACAACATGGCCCAGGGGGCGCGTCAACTTTGGCGTAGTCGGCAGGATCACGTGCCCGCAACAACCGGGTACTGCGTGCCTGAAGAAAAGTTCACATTTACCTCAAAAATAAGTCTCCCGCCAATTCCAGAGGGTCCCCGCCATCGGACGCCATCTCGGATCAGTTCCCGCCATTTGCCCGTCATCTGCAGTCTTTTCCCGCCATCCACAGAGTTTCCCGCCACTGGGAGAAGATTCCCGCCATTTCAGAAGATTTCCCGCCTTGGCAGAGCGGACGCCATTATGGGCGTGCCAGAGGATGGCAAGAGGCCACCTCCCATCGTGGGCCAGTATCGGAAATGGCGCCAAAAGTGGAAACCGCCCCCACCAGCAGAGACTGTGATGATTGATATGTCCATCAGCGTGAAGGAACTGCCCCTGGAACTGGCAATCACAAAGTTGCCCCGGGACGACCCCCAATGTGGGCGTATACGGAACAAAAGAGCGAAGATGGGAGCAGCCTGGAGGAGTCTGGAGAGAGCGCACCCGGAGATGAGGAGTCTGGAGAGGAGTCCAGAGAGAACGCACCCGGAGATGGAGGGAGAGTCAGGCAGCACCGACCCTGTGGTCAGGAGCCTGTTGCAAGCCGCCACTCCGGAGGGCCTGCTGGAGATCCTGGCGCAGCTCCCCGGAGATCGGGAGCGTTCACAGACCACGCTGGAGGGCCTCGCACGAAGGATGGCCCGGGTGCAGCAGGAAACGCTGGCGGAGTGGACCCGAGAGATGGCCCTGCAGGCTGGAGCCTGCCAGCGAAGCATGCCACCCGCAGCGAGGAGCAAGTCCACCTCTGAGGACGGCGAAGGAGGGACGACGGCCGGAGACGACGCCGCGGAGGGAGCCGAAGAGATGAAGGCAGGTAATGGGGACGACAATATCCCGTGCCCAGAAGCCGTAAACCTGCCCCAGCTCCCCGTCGCAGAGCCCGAAGCCCCACTCACCGTTCCCGTAGCCGCTGCGTCATCGCTCCAAGCTAGGCCTCAAGCGGCCGGAGCCGCGGCCACGCCCCCTGTGACGTCACGCGCCTCGATCCAGAGCACGGCCAAGCAGGAGACGCCACCGGCCTGGTCGCAAGGCCGAGTGCCCCCGGGCGCCGCAGTACCAACAGCGCCCTCTACCTCCACTGAGCCACCGGCCTGGTCACTGGGCCAAGTAACCCCGGGCGCCTCCGTCTTCACGGTGCCCTTTACATTCAGGGTGCCCCAGGCCTGGTCGCAAGGCCTGGTGAACCCGGGCGCCGCCACCAAAACAGCGCCCTCAACGTCCACAGCGCCACACCTGGGTGAAGATCTATTTGCCCAGCACACATGCCCGGATGGGCAGCCCTTTATATGGCCACCGGAGTATTACCAACTTGAGCTCCAAAAGGAAAGGCCCCTGTGCGAGCCCCTGATTCCGGCTCCGAAGCCCGTCAAGAGGACCCCGCTCTCGTTGGAGGAGACACAGTTTGAGTGGGACCCCACTGGAGGAGATCTCATGGGGTTCACCCAAGAAACTCGGGCGGCCGCAGCTGAGCGTGCGGAGTGCTGCCGGCAGCAGTTAGAGGTCTTCGACCGGGAACGGAGAGAGAGGCGGGTCCGTGAGCAGCGGCTGCAGATACAGAGCGCAGAGCAGAAGAGCCGGACCAGGAGGAACCCCCGTGCAGCCCACGGTCCCCGTGCCACCAGGACTGTAATCAAATTCCAACTGCAGCACGGTTGGGGCTTCATCAGAGATCATCACACCCCCGGCGACGTCTTCGTGACCAGAAGAGATGTCGAGTCCCACCTACCGGAGGGACACAGAGGTCGTGATCTTTACCTGGGTGATGAGGTCACCTTCACCCGGCACCAATGTGCCAAAGGACCCTATGCCCTTCATGTACACCGACTGACAGAGAAAGAGCTGAGGTGTCAGGAGGAGCAAGAGGACCCGGACGGGTCTGAAGGGTACAGGGAGGAAGCATCAGGAGGACGCCGCTACTAAAGTACGGTAAATGGAACTGTAAAATAGTTACCCGTTAGGGTACAGGAACTGTTACCATTATAGTCCCCGTTGGGACCAGTGAACTGTTCCAGTGTGTCCCATCTCCCCACAGGCTGAGGACTGTGAGCAGCCATCCCTTTTCCCCACTGGCCGAGGACTGAGAGCGGCCATATCCCTTGTATATAGTTGCGCTTCTTAAAGTGCCCCCTACCGGTTTTATAGGAAACTGTTTATCTTGAAGAGACTGTTGCACTTTACCTGGTCACAAGTTGCACCGTGGCCGGAGGAACAAGAATGTTTATATGAAAAAGTTTTATGATATATATATATAATGTTTTATATGTTTATGATGTTTTGAAAAAAAAAATTTTGTATGTTTTTGGATATTTTATTCTTTTACAGCCCGAGGACGTGCTGTGATTTACCAGGGGGGAATGTAGCACCCTGAGGACTCGGCTGCTACAGGGGTATTACACCTCAAGCCAGAGGTGTGGTATTCCACTCCCGGGTAAGGATGGAGTGTGGAACTGAGCTAGTAGGCTGCATGCACTACATACATCCCATTTCCGGGGGACAGATCAACGGTACTCCCACCAGTATATGTGCAGGTACGACAGCGTCTGTCCCTGGCTGGAGTGGGAGGGGGGTGGAACATCCCAGTAGTGTAGGGGCAGATAGGGGGAGTAGTCTGGGTAAAGATAGGAGCTCATTGGGTGCTGGTCACCTGAGCTCACACATAAAGGGAGTATATAAGGTGGGCACCATCTTAGAACAGGGTCAGTCAGTGAGAGTTTAACCTGAGGAGCAGAGCAGAGGAGTTCAGTCAGGAGGGCTGACAGGGAGCTGTGGCTCCGGCTGGGCCCAGCTCCAGAACAGAGCCTGCTGAGAGAGAGAGAGAGGAGTAAGAAGGACCCAGAGAGGAAACAAGAAGGAACCCCAAGACCCCAGAATAAAGACAAAAGGGTGAAGGGTTGGCGAACAAGGGTACCGGAACCCAAGCTGGCGGAGGCCAAAGCAAACCTTAGCCAGGAACCGGAGGTCGTGGGCAGGATCTGCCACGACCCTCACCAAATCCACTAGAAAGGCACACCGAGCATAGGGTCAGGGAGCCCAGAGGAGGCTTGACCAACAAGAGACCCAAGGGAGCCGGACATAAGTGGATCCCTGGTGGGAACGGCCAGTAGAAAGGGAAAGTCAGAAAGGAGCTCAGGACCACGCTCCAGAATTGCCTGGGGGTTGGCCGAGTCCAGGACCTGGTGGACGCAGCACGGCTCGGGTGGTCACTCAAGGCCAGAGTGACCAAAAGAACATCAGTAAGTAAAAACCCTGAACTGCACCTCCCGTCTCAGAGTCTCCTTTCTACACCACAACAACCACCATCCTCCACGTCTGACCCCCTGAGGCTATACCCCTCCCGTTGGGGGTTATACTACCACAGCTGCACACACACCACCAGCCTCAGCGGACCATCCTGCAGCGGCGGCCTTTTGACCGCAAATCAACGGGTGGCGTAGTCGACACTAAGAACATCTGCAAGGACTGCCGAACACTGAGTTTGACACCCTGGGCACGGACCGGGTCACAGCCACTCGGAGACTACAGCCCCCATCTGATCCGGCTTCGGGTATCCCTAACAACATGGCCCAGGGGGCGCGTCACACACACTGCTTTAGGCTGGGGCGAAGTGAAGATGTTCCACAATATGAGCTGCAGCTTCCCCTGCTCACAGCAGCACTGTCCCAGCAGACACTTCCCTGCCTCTCCTCTGCTGGGACTGCTGACAAGAGCAGGAGGAGGCTGAAAGGACAGTAGCCACTTCTACCATCACCAGGAGCTCAGCACAGTACACAGGTGGATACAGGATGACTTATCTGGCAGCTCACATCGGTAGGTGCTGAATCTCTCCCTCCCCCTCTGAAGCGCTGTGCAGAAGGACAGAAACACTGTCCAATGAGCGCTTCCATCACTCTAATGGGGAAGGTTCAGTGGCCAATGTTTTTATCCTTCATTGCACGTCCCCTTTCAATACCAAGCCCTCACCAAAGGTCCTGAAATTCCCCAGAGTGCAAGACCTGTGATGACATCACGGTCACACGACAGGGTACATGATCGTGATGTCACTGCAGGTCCTGAACCAGTCTCTAGATCAGAAGCTTCACTGATAGTGCTATTATCAGTGAAGCTCCTGCTGTAGACGCTAGGGGCCCTCTAGGGATTGGGGGTCCTAGGCAGATGACTAGTCTGCCCTGCCCTAATGCCGGCCCTGATTTCCAAAGGGGTATAATTTCCAAAGTTAGGTCACTTGAGAGGGGATTCTGCTCTTCTAGCACTTAGGCAATCTGTATATGGAGTCTGCAAACTATTTTAGGAAAATCTGCGCTCCAGGAGGGAAATAGTGCTCCGTCCCTCCCGAGTCTTGCCGTATGGTTAAGCAGTACTGTACAGTAGAGATGAGCGAACATGTTCGAAAAACATTCGCCAATTTCAAATTCGCCATGAACAATTCACATTCGAATTAGTTATTGGACACCTGAGCGTTTTTACTTAAATTAGCAAAATTCGGTAAAAGCGTAGTAAATGATTGTGTTCCCACTACAGTATTTTCAGCACTTTGGCTAGGATAGTGGTGCTGTATGATGAGTGGGGGGACGTGTTTGATGAAGGGAGGGGGTGGGAAGAGCTCAGAGTAGCGGTGTGCTGGTAATCTAATTTTTTTTCCCTTAACTTAATGTGTGCAGATTGAGGCTAGCCAATCAGGGTGCAGGAACCATCCACATTGTCCAGACACAAGGGTTTGTGCCATTGGCTGCTAAAATCACTTGTCCCTCTCTATATAAAGAGCGGACAAGTTGTTTTAACGCCATTTTGTGACTATAGCAGGTAAGAGAGGATGCTCCTTGATTCATTAGAGATTTTAGCTAGGCAGTTGCTTCTAAGTCAGATAGTTTAGATAGAAAGGGTCCTGTGTGGCTGGGAAATCAACCTTTCAGCAGATCAATCGTTTTTGCTATTAGGGAGGTCCAGACAAAGGTAGCAGGTCATATTTCAGCATAGAACTCTGTAGTGCACTGCTTATATTGTGCTCCATGCCCGAGTACACCTTCGAAAATCAAATTTTTGCTGTTACTACTGTGATACAATACCCCACATCTCAGCTTCACATTTTTTGTGGCATATATTCTACTGTATGCAGAGCTCGATCACAGGAAAAAAATCTAATTTCTTCTGATACTAGCGTGATACAGCAGGCCACATCTCTTTTGAAATTGTTTGGAGCACATATTATATTTTATAAAGGTCTAATCCATAGTAAAAAATATAATTTCTTCTGTTACTAATGTGATACATAAAGCACGCCACATCTCAGCTTGAAATTTTTTGGTGCTGATATTGTTCTCAATACAGGGGTTCACATGATTATATCGAAATTGGTTTTCTTACTACCATGCTACCTAAAGCAGGATACATTTCATCTTTTAATTCCTTGGTGCTGATATTCTGCTCCATACAGGGGTTGAAATTATAAAATCTGATATTTTTCTGTTACTACCGTGCTACAGAAACTAGGCAATATTTTAGCTTTTAATTATTTTGTGCTAGTATTGTGCTACAGCCAGGAGTCCACATTTCAGAATTTAAATTGGTTGTGCTAATAGCGTGGTCCTGAAACCATACCATAATTCAGCATTGGATAGGGTTTGGAGCAGCATTTTTAGCTTAAACTTTAATCAGTAACTGGTGGATGAGTGACAGGTGTAGGACTGGTGCTCTGAGAGCTCTGCCAAATTCAGGCAACACACATGAAAGAGATCCAACTTGGAGACCAAACATTTCCAATAATTATAGGCAGATACCACTAAAGTGTCATCAATTTCTATTTATTTATTTATTTTACTCACTTATATAGCACCAATAATTCCACAGTGCTTTACAGACATTATCAATTTCCACATAGTAGAAATAGTATAATGGGGCTCTGACACCCCTCCCACTACAGGCAACCCATCAGATTGAGACCCAACCAGGAGTCTCCACATTTAAATTTTTTTTTAGTAACATCAGCAGTACTAGCAACAACAGGCACAGAAGTCATGACAAAGGTGTCACAGACTGCAATTATGCGAGATAAATGCAGCACACTAAAAAGTACACCATCGCCTAGTCTTCCCGGTCTGCGACTGGGGTGCAAAAGTCATTGGAGATCCATGACTTGTTCCTCTTGATGAACGTTAGGCGGTCTACACTTTCATGGGACAGCCAGATGCGCTAATCCATGAACACACCAGCAGCACTGAAGACACGTTCTGAGAGAATGCTACTGTAGCTGCCGCCCGTGACAAAAAAAAAGGCGTGACAGGCGAGCTCAGGGCACGCTTCAATTTTTCTACCTCAAAATTCACAAGGGTCCAAACACCCCTGATGGCGTTGTTACTGAGTAGTGTTGAGCCACCCCCGTAGTGTTCGAGTTCGGTTCGGTTCGTCGAACACCCGTGTGTTCGCCGAACTGTTCGTCGAACTGTTCGTCGAACACCTTCGAACACCGTTAAAACCAATGGCAGGCAAACAAAAACACATAGAAACACATAGAAAACACCTTCAAAGGTGTCCAAAAGCTGACAAACTGCTCAGAAGACACAACTAACACATGGAAAAGTGACAAGTACATATAGTCATGCGAAAAGAAAAGAGGTGGAGGAGTAAAAGGAGGGGGAGACACAGATATAGGCATGTCATGCCCTTCTAAAATCCAAAAAGTGAGAAGCCGACACGGCCAGTCCGTTCCTGCCTGTGCCACCTCTGTGTCGCCGGGTTTGTGCCAGAGCCGCGGTGGACCCTGACGGCCAGCCCTCCTATCCCAATACTGGTGCCTGTCCGCCGGTGGGTCGAGGCCCCCCATGGTGGGGGGAGGAGTAACATCTGCAGAAGAAAGACCATCTTCCAGCCAAACTAAGATGTCGACTTCTTTTCGTGGACAATGTGATACGATCCCATTCTTACGGACACGCCCATCGCTATAAATTCTAAATGAGGCACAAAAACAGCAGGTGCTTCAACGGATATCAAGTGCTCCTTCAAGTGGGCTCTCCATCACCTCAATTTCAACATCACAAATACTCCAGTCCTCAGAGGTGTCACCCCAATCGCACTTGCTTCCTCACAGCTCCCAAGTCTCCAGCTGCCCGTCTGAGTATGGGGTAGCACAGATGGTTGAGTCTGCACAGCTGTTTACTCATACTATAGCCTGGGAAACGGAGGTCTGCTCCAGAGCTTCTGTTAATCCAGATGAGGAAATGATCTGATCTGATGCCCAAAATCTTTATAAGTCGGATCCAGGACCAGACGAAGAAGGTTCTGAGCATAAAGTAGACCCTTGTTCCCAAACTGTAACTCCTGTTGGTGGAGACAATGATGAAGACGATGATGAGACTCAAACACCTGATTGGAGCGACAACTTGACTTTTCGGTCAGGGCAGGAAGAGGTTGGCTCTGAGGACGACGGGTGTGATAACACACAGGGTGATGATGACGAGGTTGGAGATCCCACTTACTGTCAACCCACAGTCAGCCAGTCGATGAGGTCAGCAGAGGAGGTGGAGGAGGATGTGACTAGCCCTGGGGATGGGGATGACTCGGTACCCGGGCATTTGCCTGGCCTTGGGGATGTCGCGGTGGTCGGCTCCCTGGCCCGTACCCTGGGGTCTCTCTTTAAAAGGGTGGATAATTGTTAATTTTATAAGAGTTCATGACGCCACCTGTGGTATCTGGTGACAAGCACCAGCGCTGCAGCAGTCCACTGAGGCCGGTGATAAGGCAGCTCAATGGTATAGCTCCCCACAGGTGGACTTAGGTCTCAGGGCAGCGTATGCAGGGGGAATGCAGGACAGGCGAGACCCAGCTGGGTCAGAGCAAGAACGGGAACGGACACGGTAGTCACTACAGTACCTTTTACTGGTGGAAATTCAGGCACATCCCGGAGCACTGTAGGTTGAAGGGTGCATATCAGGATCCTCCCCAATGAGCTGGTGTAGGGCCTCCTGTTTCTTGCCTCTGCGTAGTAAGTTTCTGACCTGCCTGGAGCTAGGCCTAACTTTGTCTCTGTCCTGCGCTGGCTGACCTTGTGGTAGGGCCTTCTCTTGGAGTTCACGCTCCCAGTATGCGGGGCCTAAGCGTCTCCTGGCTCTGTTACATATCAGCACCTTAGCGATCCTGGGACTTGTAGTTCTCCAGGTATTCCGGTTATGCCTTACTGGGTCATAGAGATACCGGTAAGCTCGGATCCTGTGTCCGGTAAATCCTTCGGGGTGAGCTGGTTAAGCTCCTCTGCCCCTTATGTACTAACTCGCCACTCGCCTTCGGCCTACTCGGGCCCTCACTAGGCTATACACACTAACGGCAGCTTGCCGCGCTTCACTGATCTTACGGCACCGGCACACCTTAAGCTCTATCTGGGCTCCCTGAATCTAGCAAGCAGGAGCCTCGTGCTCCACTGCTGAACTATTAACTGCGTTCTCTAGACTAGACTGAGCTCCACTGCAGACTGACCTCTCTTAGGCTTCTCTACTGCAGGAACTCTTCAGAGGAACTGAACTGCCTAGCTCCACCTTCCCTATTTATATCCCTAACGGGCTCCCTCTGCTGGTCTGAGGTGGAAGGTGGAGATGTGTGAATGTTTATGGGGGCCTCTTGTGGAGGATTCCATCAATGCACTCTTCTAGGATCTGTGATACCAAGCGCAGCGGGGCATCACAGATGCTATTGACGACGAGGTTAGGTTGCGCCTTCCTGAACAGAGACGGAGTACTGGAAGCACGTCAACAACTGCATCCTCAACCACAACTCTGCCTCTGACCACAAGTCGTAGTGGCTCTTCAGGTCACATGGGCTCTAAGCCTTGCATAGCCTGGGCATTTATTCAGATCGATAAGGATGACCCAACTCGTGTTATCTGTAATATTTGTCAGCAAAAGCTAAGTAGAGGCCAAAAAATCCATAGTTTGAGTACTTCATGCATGTACCGTCACATGGATATGAAGCATAAGTTGCAGTGGGAAGCTCACTGTGCTACAATGCGGCCTAGCCGGCTGGGCCAACCATCGTCTGCCCCATCTTGTGCATCCGCAGCCTCTTCATCCTCTGTGACTGGGGGGACAGCAGTCACACATGTTTTTGGACGCAGACCTGCCACCTCTTTACCCGCAACAGCCAGTGTGATTGGCAGGTCGTCAGTTCATTGGGAAGTGGAAACACCTGCTAGTGTTGAGCGCTCTCCGACATCGAGAGCACCACCTTTGGATCAAGGCAACCTAACATGTCCGCCTGCATCTTCCTCACAGACCGGCAGTTTGCCGGGGACACCCTACTCAACACCGTCTAAGCACAACAGCCAGCCCTCGGTCCCTCAGATGTGGAAAAGTAAAAGACCATTTCCTCCTAGCCATGAGAAAGCTAAGAGGTTGAATTTCACCATCTGCAAGCTGTTGGCTACAGAAATGCTGCCTTTCCACCTGGAGGACACAGAGGATTTTCAAGACCTTATGTCCGTCACAGTGCCCCAGTACCAGATGCCCAGTCGGCACTACTTCTCAAAGAAAGGTGTGCCTGCGCTCCACTAGCATGTCGCACACAACATCACCGCTTCTTTGAGAAACTCTGTGTGTGACAGGGTGCACTTCACCACAGACACTTGGACGAGAAGGCATGGACAGGGGCGTTACATGTCGCTGACTGGGCACTGGGTAACTATGGTGACAGCAGGACAAGGGGCTGCTGTCCAAGTCTTACCGTCCCCACAAGTTGTGCGTCAATCCTCTTTATCTCGAAGTTCCTCCACTGCTTCTGCCTCCTCAACCTCCTCTCGGTCCTCCACCTTCACCCAAAGCCTGTCTGGTAATGCCACCTGCTTTTTAACTGCGCAGACGGAATCCTGCACACCTCCTTACTATGCTGGCAGCAGGGCTCAACGGCATCAGTGTTTACTTTGAAATGTCTGGGAAATGTGAGTCACACAGCTGAGGAGTTGTGGTCAGCTCTGGAGACCCAGTTTCATGAAAGGTTGTCTCCACTGGACCTGCAACCAGGGAAGGCCATGTGCGACAATGCTGCAAACCTGGGTGCGGCACTTCGCCGGGGCAATGTTACACACGTGCCTTGTATGGCTCACGTGTTGAACCTGTCCAGCAATTTTTAGCCCACTATCCCAGACTAGATGGCCTTCTGCAGAGGGCACGGTCGCTGTGTGCTCACTTCCGCCGTTCGCATCCCGCAGTTCAACGACTTACATCTCTACAGAAGTCGTTGGGCCTGCCAGTTCACCGGCTGAAATGCGATGTGCCGACACGGTGGAATTCAACTCTGCACATGTTGCAGCGACTGTGGCAGCACCGACAAGCCCTGGTGCAATACGTTCTGACGTATAGCCTGGGCCAACGAGATCCAGAGGTGGGGCAAATCACGCTGCAGGAGTGGTCTTAGATCAGGGACCTATGAAGTTGACGCGCCCCCTGGGCCATGGGGTACCCTGAGCCGGGCCGGTAGACGCTGGGGGTTGTAGTCACTGTGGCGGTGACCCAGTCCGTGACCCAGGGCGGTCAATCCAAGGGTAATTTGTATATATGGATTTTATAATGTCTGACTACGCCACCTGTGGAGTGCGGCCAAAGGGGCCGTCGCTGCGGAACAGTCCTCTGAAGCTGGTGGTTTTGCAGCAACGGTATTATTACTCACCACAGGAAGAGTGTAGCTTCAGGGCAGTGTGGGTGGATGATGGCGGTTGTAGTGCAGGGAGTCAGTAATGAACACAGAGTCCGTGTGATGCCGTCTCAAGATATTACTCACAGTTGTTGTAGTCCAGATTACAGGTACCAGAGCAATCTCCCCCGTCGTGCTGTGCATACTCAGTGAGGGGCTCATTCCACCCCCAGATAGCTCCGGAGTACTTAGCAGGACCCCCTTCTGTGTGTCCTTTCTCTGGCCTTCTCCCTGCACCTCACACCCAGTGACACTTCTATCCGGTATCCTCGGGCCTTGGCGGGTGACGTGTGTTCCGTCCCCTGGGTCCTATGTGGCTACCTTCTTAGTGAGACTGGTGTGGACTTTGGCCTGCAGTACATGAAATGCAGCAGCCTCCGGTTTCTAGTTGAGCCTTGCTGTTTCTCCGCTAGTTGAGGGACCGGTTCCCCTTATCTGGCCTGACCCCTCTACCTCCTGGTAGCAGCGGGAGTACGGGTGGCCTTCTGCACAGCCCGTAGCCGTAGGGTCCTGGAGCCTTCCAGCTCCCACTCCTCTCTTCTCTCCTTCAGTCCTGGGCCTCCCAGGCTAGGCCCGCCTCCAGAGCAGAGCTCATGCCTAGTCTCTGCTCCTGTCACTTTTCCTCCTCTGTCTGGCTTGCTCTTTCTAAGATGGCTTCCTATTTATACTCTCCTTGTCATGTGCTCCCCTAAGCTGCTCCCCTAAGCACCCACTACATAGGACCCTCAAACCAGCTAGGGACCTGGGACTGTGCTCTCCCTTAGGAGCAATCTCGCCCTACCCCCACTGCGGGTATGTGTTGGATGCAGGAGTCAGGGTCCCGAGCCATACGCCTTCCTTACCTGAGGGTGAGATACCACACCTCTGGGTGAGATGCAGTAACTCTGTGGCGACTGAACCCTCAGGGGCGCCACACACCCTTCTGCACAGTTTTGAAATGGCGATGAAGATGTTTAGTGCTGACGACGATGCCATTCTCAGCATGACTATTCCGGTGATTTACATGCTGGAGCACACATTAAACAGAATTCAGAGTCAGGTGGTGGGACAAGAGGAGGTGGAGGAAGTAGAGGAGGAGTCGTATGCAGAAGGGATAACATCTCCAAGGTCCAGACGGTTGGCAGCACCAAGGCGGCAGGCATGGGAGGGTGGGGGAGAGGGATTAATCAGGGCGCATGGTAGCAGCCAAACTGTTGAGGAAGGTGCAGGAGCCGAGGAAGAAGTGGAGGACGAACTGGCGATGGGCATGGAAGACTCATCAGATGAGGGAGACCTTGATCACATTTCTGTTGTGCGAGGTTGGAGGGAGAGGGCAGAGGAAGGAAGCATGATTCTTACCTCGCTACCAACACAAAAAGGACTTGGTACTTCTGGATGCGCAAGACACATGAGTGCCTTCTTGCTGCACTACCTGCAACATGACCCCCGGATTGTCAGAATTCGAAGTAATCCCGACTACTGGGTTGCCACACTCTTAGATCCCCGGTACAAAAGTATATTTGCCGAAATAATTCCTGCCATAAAAAGGTATTGACGAATGCAGGAGTATCTGCAGACGCTGTTGCAGAATCTTACATGTGCTTTTCCACAAAACACCAGTGGTGCACGTAGTGAATCTCACAGTTCTAACTTGCCAACGGTGGGACTGTCGAGTCTTCATCACTCAAACAGTAACAGTAACACAGTATCTGCTGGTAACAGCAATTTTGTGGAATCGTTTCACCACTTTTTTAGACCATCCTTTGCAAGGCCACAGGAGACAAGAAGTCTGACACATAGTCAATGCCTAGAGAGGATGGTACAGGAGAATCTCCAAGTGAACATCGAAGCCATGACTGTGTCACTGTACCCTTGCTCATTTTGGTATTCCAATCTGGAATAATCGCCGGAGCTCGCCACTCACGCCTTGGAGATCTTGTCATGCCATGCAGCCAGCGTTCTCTCTGAACGTGTGTTCAGCGCTGCTGGTGGTGTGCTGACAGATAAGCGCACGCGGCTGTCCACTGAGAATGTAGACAGACTCACGTTCATAAAGATGAACAAATCATGGATTCGCAAGGACATTTCTACCCCTGTGTCATCCTTGGGAGACTAAAAGCTTGGGGATTTGGTAAAATCACCTCACCAACCGTTTTAAGCAACAGTGGGGCAATTGATGCCACTTAACCCTAGAACGCATGACCATAAAAATCTACACTTTCACATACCTGGGGCCCTTTAGGCCCGTGTGCAAATAACATGGAATAACTCAAACTCAAATGACAAACAACTATATACATGAAGAATACCTAGAGTTTCAAAATTCTAACTAAAGTAATCTTGCAGAAAATAGAAAACAATTAACTGGGCGGGCCTGCAAGGCCACAGGTATGCGTTCTAGGGTTAAGTGGTGTCTGTGCCACAATTTTGGGAGTCCCCTTGCTGTGTCTTACGTGACGTTGGCATCGTCAATTACAGGTGGGTTGGGTCGCACCCCCCCCCCTTTTAACTGTAAGAAACTACATACACTATGGCTTGGGGTAACACAGATGGTTGAGTCTGAAGAGCTTTTTACTCAGAGGTCTGCTCCAAATCTTCAGTGTCTGCTAGTCAGCGTAGAATTTTTAACTGCATCTAGCCTAGGCAATACTTTGGGCGTAGTAGCCCAGCTGCGAAGCAAGCTGCACCGCCTGTGTATCTAATAAGAATTTTTAAATGAATCTAGCCTAGGCAGACTGTGGGGACCCCCAACCAAACCCAGACGATCAGTCCCCCTACCGCCCCCCTTTCATGGACAATACAATAATGTAACTCTTACAACTGGATGGGTTAGGATCGGTCACAGCTTTATTAACTCTTTATACTCATTCCATTAGAAAGGCATTTTATTTCTAGAATAATTCAGCTTGTTGCAGCATGCCCTGGGTCCCCACTCCGGCAAGTTGGCCAACAAGTGTAACTCTCCAACATGTCCTTTCTATTTCCAGGCCACGGAGGATCCAGCGTACTCGTATGCAGGACTCTGACCCCCACCCATCACTCTTAACGCTTGTTCCACTCCGTCCTGGAGTCCTGACAGGAATATGTCCAGTCCAATATCTATTAAGTGAACACCGTCGGGCCGTATGAGGCCTGCTTTATCTCCTTCCAGTTGTCGGTGTCGTATCACTACACCGCCTCTGTCTCTTCTAAATTTTGCCATCCGAATATTTATTACCCGCCTTGTCCATTCGATGGCCGTGATGTCTCGCGCACCTTGCCATACCGCTATCGGCACAGTCTCTGACCATACTATAGCTAATTTTGTGAAAAATTCTCTGAAGCGCTCAGTGTCTAGTTTCATTATTGCCATTAGTTATGCGCTCTTGTGATGACCTAGGTTGTTTCCCCCGGCCTGTATAACTAAGATGACCTGACCTCTTGCCTCTCTCCCTACCTTGATTACCTCCATTAGTACCTGTGGCCATAGCAGGCCTCTAATACCTCTCCAGTTGAAATATGTGTTATGAAACTCTAATTTCCTCCCACCTGGGCGGACTTTCGCCCTTTTTTGTGCCCAATATATATACGAGTGGCCTATCACTCACACTGTTGGCTTAGCGTCACCTGTAAAAGAAACAAACCACGTTAGGATAACAAGTCCGGTCTTATGTATCTCGCCAAACACGTGGATCGCCATCTCCCTATCCTCTGAACTTCCATTTCTGACAGTCCTGCTCTTGCTGCTTCCGTGGCCGCACCTATGCGGAATGAGTGTGTCCCGTAATCTTTGGGGTGGTTCCCTGCCGATGTTATGCATTTATTAAATATAGCTTGGAACAGGTATCTTGATAATGGCGTTCCATCAATGTGTGATAGGAAGAAATTACTTTGTGATCTGATGGTTAGATATGTTTTTACTATTGTTACCCGACTCAGTGTACCGTTTGTGGGTTGTAGAAGTACCCAAGTACCCCTGCCCGCTGGAACCGTTTTCGATTGGTGTATGCGTAGACGTATTGCATTATTGGCTATGACTACGTCCTGGTGTAATAAGCCTCCACTGGTGGTAATTTTGGATTGAGGGACTAATTCGCTTATACATAGCGCCCCGAAGAAGGCGATCACAAATGCAGTAGACATTAGTGTTGCTTCAAATTGTGAGTGTCATGTTAATGGTGTTAGGGATATGATGTGAGAAATCAGTTTTAGTGACACGGGACGGGACGTCTACATTCCTGACTTGGCTGACCCCTATTCCACCCTTTTATGGATTGTCTGATGATGAATCTTTGTCACATCTCCCCAATTCAGTAGTTGGAAGTGAAATGCTACTCCGGTCAGACACCGCTGCGCTGACGCTCCTGATATGCCCCTCATCATTAGCTGGTGGAGAAATTCTATGGTGACTTGTGATCTGGCTTGTTCACATTGGTCAAACCGTCTGCCTGCTACTAGTCGTGTCCACTCTTCCCATACCTTACCGTATGCTTGCCACGTTGACGGGGCAACTGACGCTCTGATTAATGGCATCAACTATTCGCCACTAGATCCCATAGGGAGGGTGGGCAACTGTTGCCCGATGGGTGGGCATTGTGGAAGAGCTCTGTGAAAATCTGCCAATTGAATTGTTATAAAGCGTTAGCAGCAGCTTTATACCCCTCAGCATAGTGGCTAGCGCGGACCCATACATTGTGTTTTAGGCACAGGAATGCTAGCCTGCGTAGTAGGCCTAGCACTGGGAGAGACGATGATGCCATCTTATTAATGCAGTGCGCTAGGCTGGTGTTTTGTGTTATGAAGCGTATATTTTTGTTAGCCAGGCGCGCGCCCCATATTTCTATTGCTACCACTATTGGGAAAAATTATTTTCAGGGCTAGATGCAGTTAAAAATTATTATTAATTTCAAAGCTGGTGGAGCTTGGTATAGATGGCCTAATACAATGAGTCCCACACACTGCTAGAAGCCCAAATATTTTTTCAGAGCTAGATGCAGATAAAAATTATTTTTAATTTGCAACCTAATGGAGGTCAGTATAGATGAACTAATAGACCCAGTCCCACACACTGCTAGAAGCCCAAATATTTTTTCAGAGCTAGATGCAGAAAAAAATTATATTCAATTTGCAGCCTGATGGAGGTCAGTATAGATGGACTAATAGAACAAGTCCCACTCACTGCTAGAAGCCCAAATATTTTTTTCAGACCTAGATGCAGAAAAAAATGATATTCAGTTTGCAACCTGATGGAGGTCAGTATAGATGGACTAATAGAACAAGTCCCACACACAGCTAGAAGCCCAAATATTTTTTCAGAGCTAGATGCAGATAAAAATTATTTTTAATTTGCAACCTGATGGAGATCAGTATAGATGGACTAATAGACCAAGTCCCACACACTGCTAGAAGCCCAAACATTTTTTCAGAAGTAGATGCAGAAAAAAATGATATTCAATTTGCAACCTGATGGAGGTCAGTATAGATGGACTAATAGAACAAGTCCCACACACTGCTAGAAGCCCAAATATTTTTTCAGAGCTAGATGCAAAATAAAATTATATTGAATTTGCAACCTGGTGTAGGTTAGTATAGATGGACTAATAGAACAAGTCCCACACACTGCTAGAAGCCCAAATACTTTTTCAGAGCTAGATGCAGATAAAAATTATTTTTAATTTGCAACCTGATGGAGGTCAGTGTACATGGACTAATAGACCAAGTCCCACACACTGCTAGAAGCCCAAATATTTTTTCAGAAGTAGATGCAGAAAAAAATTATATTCAATTTGCAACCTGATGGAGGTCAGTATAGATGGACTAATAGAACAAGTCCCACACACTGCTAGAAGCCCAATTTTTTTTTCTGAGGTAGATGCAGAAAAAAATGATATTCAGTTTGCAACCTGATGGAGGTCAGTATAGATGGACTAATAGAACAAGTCCCACACACAGCTAGAAGCCCAAATATTTTTTCAGAGCTAGATGCAGATAAAAATTATTTTTAATTTGCAACCTGATGGAGATCAGTGTAGATGGACTAATAGACCAAGTCCCACACACTGCTAGAAGCCCAAACATTTTTTCAGAAGTAGATGCAGAAAAAAATGATATTCAATTTGCAACCTAATGGAGGTCAGTATAGATGGACTAATAGAACAAGTCCCACACACTGCTAGAAGGCCAAATATTTTTTCAGAGGTAGATGCAGATAAAAATATTTTTAATTTGCAGCCTGATGGAGGTCAGTATAGATGGACTAATAGAGAAAGTCCCACACACTGCTAGAAGGCCAAATATTTTTTCAGAGCTAGATGCAGACAAAAAATTATTTTTAATTTGCAACCTGATGGAGGTCAGTATAGATGGACTAATAGAGAAAGTCCCACACACTGCTAGAAGGCCAAATATTTTTTCAGAGCTAGATGCAGATATAAATTATTTTTAATTTGCAACCTGATGGAGGTGAGTATAGATGGACTAATAGAGAAAGTCCCACACACTGCTAGAAGGCCAAATATTTTTTCAGAGCTAGATGCAGAAAAAAATTATATTCAGTTTGCAACCTGATGGAGGTCAGTATAGATGGACTGATAGAACAAGTCCCACACACAGCTAGAAGGCCAAATATTTTTTCAGAGGTAGATGCAGATAAAAATTATTTTTAATTTGCAGCCTGATGGAGGTCAGTATAGATGGACTAATAGAGAAAGTCCCACACACTGCTAGAAGGCCAAATATTTTTTCAGAGCTAGATGCAGAAAAAAATTATATTCAGTTTGCAACCTGATGGAGGTCAGTATAGATGGACTAATAGAACAAGTCCCACACACTGCTAGAAGCCCAAATATTTTTTCAGAGCTAGATGCAGAAAAAAATTATATTCAATTTGCAACCTGATGGAGGTCAGTATAGATGGACTAATAGAATGATGCTATGCCCAAAAGATTTTACTTCACTAGGTGCAGTAAAAAAATTGGTATTCTATACACAGGTGGTATGTCTTGCAACACAGATAGGCTACTCCACTGACTAACACACTCTGCAATAGGCCAAAAAGGATTAGCTTTGCTAGATTCAGCCAAATGCTGTGAAAAAAACTTGCACAGCACTGGCACAGACCTGCCTGGCAAAAACTGATAGGAACTGATGTAACCTAGTCCTGAAAAGGGCTGCAATTACAATTAGTCTTTGCTCCCACAATTTATCTATTTAAGAGCACAGACCTGCCTGATAAAAGTCGTAGGAAATGCTGTAACCTAGTCCTTAAAAGGACTGCAATCACAACTAGTCCCTACTCCCAAGCTATCTGTAGATTTGTGCGAAAATTGGCTTGAAATTAACAAGGTATAGCGCACACAGCAACAGCAGTGCCGTCTAACACGCAGCTGCAGCAGTGAGAAAATGGTGGCGACAGGGAAAATGGCTGGGTCTTATAGGGCAAGGACATGTGACATACACTGCCAATGACACATGCCCTTGCTTGTGTGAAAAAAAGCACTTCGCTCTGTAGCACCCTGAGGATTCGGCTGCTACAGGGGTATTACACCTCAAGCCAGAGGTGTGATATTCCACTCCCGGGTAAGGATGGAGTATGGAACTGAGCTAGTTAGCTGCATGCACTACACACATCCCATTTCCGGGGAACAGACCGATGGTACTCCCACCAGTTTATGTGCAGGTACGACAGTGTCTGTTCCTGGCTGGAGTGGGAGGGGGGTGGAACATCCCAGTAGTGTAGGGGCAGATAGGGGGAGCAGCCTGGGTAAAGCTAGGAGCTCATTGGGTGCTGGTCACCTGAGCTCACACATAGAGGGAGTATATAAGGTGGTAACCATCTTAGATCAGGGTCAGTCAGTTGTCAGTCTGTGAGACGTCAGTCAGTCTGTCTGAGAGCCTGAGAAGCAGAGCAGAGGAGAAGGAAGAGGGACCCAGAGGCGCAGGAAGAGGGGACCCCAAGAGCCCATAAGAGAGCTAATAGGGTGAAGGGTCGGCAACAGGGTACCGGA
This sequence comes from Phyllobates terribilis, assembly GCF_046119375.1. NCBI lineage: Eukaryota > Metazoa > Chordata > Amphibia > Anura > Dendrobatidae > Phyllobates > Phyllobates terribilis. The sequence goes on from NW_027362767.1 coordinate 102,949,399, forward strand.
TCCCAAGCTGGTGGAGGCTACAGCACTAATCCTCAGCCAGAGACCGGAGGTCGTGGGCAGGATCTGCCACGACCACCCACTAAATCCACCCGGAAGGCAGACCAAGAATAGGGTCAGGGAGCCCAGAGGAGGCTTGACCAACAAGAGGCCCAAGGGAGCCGGACTTAGGTGGATCCCTGGTGGGAACGGCCAGAAGAAGGGAGAGTCAGAAAGGAGCTCAGGACCATACTCGAGAATTGCCCGGGAGTTGACCGAGTCCAGGACCTGGTGGACGCAGCACGGCTTGGGTGGTCACTGCTGTACACAGTGACCCGAGCAACACCAGTAAGTAAAACCCTGGAACTGCATTTTATGCCTCTGAGTCTCCTTGCTGCACCTTCACAACCACCATCCTCCACGGCTGACCCCCTGAGGCAATACCCCTCCCGTTGGGGGTTATACTACCAAAGCTGCACACATACCAACAGCCTCAGCGGACCCTGCTGCAGCGGCGGCCTTTTGACCGCAAATCAACGGGTGGCGTAGTCGACACAAAGAACTCTAATAACATCTGTAGGACTGCCACACACTGAGTTTGACACCCTGGGCACGGACCGGGTCACAGCCACTCGGAGACTACAACCCCCATCTGATCCGGCTCCGGGTATCCCCCCCAAACAACACTGGCCCAGGGGGCGCGTCAACTTTGGCGTAGTCGGCAGGATTACGTGCCCGCAACAACCGGGTACTGCGTGCATGAAGAAAAGTACACCGTTACCTCAAAAAGAAGTCTCCCGCCGGTTCCGGAGGGTCCCCGCCAACGGACTCCATCACAGGTCGTTTTCCGCCGGTTGTCCGCCATTTGCAGCTTTTTCCCGCCATCCATGGAGTTTCCCGCCACTGGGAGACGATTCCCGCCATTTCCAAAGATTTCCCGCCTTGGAAGAGCGGACGCCATTATGGGCGTGCCAGAGGGTGGCAAGAGGCCACCTCCCATCGTGGGCCAGGTCGAAGAATGGCGCCAAAAGCGGAAACCGCGCCCACCAACAGAGACTGTGATGCTGGAAGTGTCCATCAGCGTAAGAGAACTGCCCCTGGAACTGACAATCACAAAGTTGCCCCGGGACCACCCTCAATGTGGGCGGAGACAGAACAAGAGAAAAAAGATGGGTGTCGCCTGGAGCAGTCTGGAGAGAGCGCACCCGGAGACAAGACGTCTGGAAGAGAGTCCAGAGAGAGCCTACCCGGAGATGGAGGGAGAGTCAGGCAGCACCGACCCAGTGGTCAGGAGCCTGTTGCAGGTCGCCACTCCAGAAGGCCTGCTGGAGATCCTAGCACAGCTCCCCCGAGACCGGGAGTGTGCACAGACCGCGCTGGAGAGCCTCGCACGGAGGATGGCCCGGGTGCAGCGAGAGACGTTGGCGGAGTGGAGCCGAGAGATGGCCCAGCAGACCGGAACCCGTCAGCGGAGCACGCCGCCCGAGACGAGGAGACAGACCGCCTCTGAGGATGGCGCAGGAGGAATGAAGGCCGGAGACGGCGCCGAGAAGGGAGCTGAACGAATGGAGGCAGGTAAAGGGGACGTCTCTACCCCGAGCCGGGAAACCGCGTGCCTGCCCCAGCTCCCCGTCGCAGAGCCCAAAGTTCCCCCTGCCGTGCCCGTCGCTGCATCGTCACCGCCGCCGACTAGGCCTCAACCGGAAACCGCGGCCGCGACCCCTGTGACGTCACGCGCCTCAACCCTGAGCGCGGCGAAGCAGGAAATACCATCGGCCTGGTCGCAAGGTCTAGTACCTCCGGGCGCCGCAATTCCAACAGCGCCCCCTACCTCCGCGGAGCCACCGGCCTGGTCGCAGGGCCGAGTAACCCAGGGCGCCGCCGTTCTTACGGTGCCCTTTGCCTTTAGGGTGCCCCAAGCCTGGTCGCAAGGCCTGGTCAACCCGGGCGCCGCTACCATCAACGCGCCCTCAACATCTAGAGTGCCGCACCTGGGTGAAAATCTATTTGCCCAGCATATGTACCCGGATGGGCAGCCCTTCATATGGCCCCAGGAGTACATTCAGCTGGAACTCCAGAGAGCAAGGCCCATGTGCGAGCCCCTGATTCCGGCTCCGAAGCCCGTAAAGAGGACCTCGCCCCCGCTGGAGGAGGCACAGTTCGAGTGGGACCCCACTGGAGAAGACCTCATGGGGTTCACTCAGGAGACTCGGGCGGCCGCAGCAGAGTGTGCAGAGTGCTGCCGCCGGCAGCTCGAGGTCTTCGAGAAGGAGCGGAGAGAGAGGCGGGTCCGGGAACAGCAAGCACAGATAAGGAGCGCGGAGCAGAAGAGCCGGACCAGGAGGAATCCCCGTGCAGCTCATGGTCCCCCTTCCACGGGGACTGTGATAAAATTCAACATGCAGCATGGGTGGGGCTTCATTAGAGACCATCATACCCCCGGCGACGTCTTTGTGACCCGCAGAGACGTAGAAAGCCATCTGCCGGAGGGACACAGAGGTCGTGACCTGTACGTAGGGGACGAGGTCACCTTCACCCGGCACAAGTGTGCCAAAGGACCCTACGCCCTCCATGTGCATCGCCTGACGGAGGAGGAGCTGCGGTGTGAGGAGGAGCAAGAGGACCCGGACGGGTCTGAAGAATCTAAAGAAGGAGCAGGAGGACGCCGTCGTTGAAGTACGGTAGAGAGAGACTGTACATAGTTACCCGTCAGGGTATAAGAACTGTTCTAGTTAAAATATAGTCCCCGTTGGGACCAGCCAATTGAAATGAAACCCGTGTGTCCCTATTCCCTAATACCTGGCCGAGGACTGAGAGCGGCCATATTTCCCTTATATATAGTTGCGCTTCCTAAAGCGCCCCCTACCGGTTTTATAGGGAACTGTTTTATTCCAAGAGAGACTGTCGCACTTTACCCAGTCACAAGTTGCACCGTGACCGGAGGAACCAGAAACAAGAATGTTATTTATATGAAAAGTTTATCGCTGATATATATATATGATGTTTTCTATGTTTATGATGTTTATGAAAAAAAAAAAATTGTATGTTTTGGATGTTTATATCTTACAGCCCGAGGACGTGCTGTGATTTACCAGGGGGGAATGTAGCACCCTGAGGATTCGGCTGCTACAGGGGTATTACACCTCAAGCCAGAGGTGTGATATTCCACTCCCGGGTAAGGATGGAGTATGGAACTGAGCTAGTTAGCTGCATGCACTACACACATCCCATTTCCGGGGAACAGACCGATGGTACTCCCACCAGTTTATGTGCAGGTACGACAGTGTCTGTTCCTGGCTGGAGTGGGAGGGGGGTGGAACATCCCAGTAGTGTAGGGGCAGATAGGGGGAGCAGCCTGGGTAAAGCTAGGAGCTCATTGGGTGCTGGTCACCTGAGCTCACACATAGAGGGAGTATATAAGGTGGGAACCATCTTAGATCAGGGTCAGTCAGTTGTCAGTCTGTGAGACGTCGGTCAGTCAGTCTGTCTGAGAGCCTGAGAAGCAGAGCAGAGGAGAAGGAAGAGGGACCCAGAGGCGCAGGAAGAGGGGACCCCAAGAGCCCATAAGAGAGCTAATAGGGTGAAGGGTCGGCAACAGGGTACCGGATTCCAAGCTGGTGGAGGCTACAGCACTAATCCTCAGCCAGAGACCGGAGGTCGTGGGCAGGATCTGCCACGACCACCCACTAAATCCACCCGGAAGGCAGACCAAGAATAGGGTCAGGGAGCCCAGAGGAGGCTTGACCAACAAGAGGCCCAAGGGAGCCGGACTTAGGTGGATCCCTGGTGGGAACGGCCAGAAGAAGGGAGAGTCAGAAAGGAGCTCAGGACCATACTCGAGAATTGCCCGGGAGTTGACCGAGTCCAGGACCTGGTGGACGCAGCACGGCTTGGGTGGTCACTGCTGTACATAGTGACCCGAGCAACACCAGTAAGTAAAACCCTGGAACTGCATTTTATGCCTCTGAGTCTCCTTGCTGCACCTTCACAACCACCATCCTCCACGGCTGACCCCCTGAGGCAATACCCCTCCCGTTGGGGGTTATACTACCAAAGCTGCACACATACCAACAGCCTCAGCGGACCCTGCTGCAGCGGCGGCCTTTTGACTGCAAATCAACGGGTGGCGTAGTCGACACAAAGAACTCTAATAACATCTGTAGGACTGCCACACACTGAGTTTGACACCCTGGGCACGGACCGGGTCACAGCCACTCGGAGACTACAACCCCCATCTGATCCGGCTCCGGGTATCCCCCCCAAACAACACTGGCCCAGGGGGCGCGTCAGCTCCGTGTGTGCTCTGCTGATAGGCTGACAGATTGCACCTCCCCACTGTAAATGCGGGAAAGAGAAAAAAAAATGGAGATCTTCATTATTCCTGCAGAGATCCATCCCCTGCCCTTCCCCCCACCCCGCTGTACACTCAAACTGCGTATTAACATTAATTTTCATCATTGCTGAGAAAAAATCCAGTTATGATTTTGGTGCACGAACAGTTGTCGAACATAACCTCGAAAAGCCGAATTTTTCTCAAATCGTTCGTGTTCGCCGAACGGCTCGAACACCGCCCAAAACAGCTCGAATTTGAGATTGGCGAACAGTTCGAGTAGAACAACGCTCATCTCTATTACTGAGCTCAAGATACTCCTGCACCATCTTCTCCAGTCGTTCACTACGTGTCAGACTTGTACTAAGTTCTGCAGGTGCACAGTCTGGTCTAAAAAAGAAGTGAAACGACTCCCAGAATATTTTTTTTTACATTTATTTTACTCATATAGCGCCATTAATTCCACAGCGCTTTACAGACGTTAGTGGCATTGTCCCCATTGGGTCTCACAATCTAAATTTCCTATTAGTGTGTCTTTGGAGTGTGGGAAGAAAAATGAGTACCAGGAGGAAACCCCGCAAACACGGGGAAAATATACAAACTCCTTGCAGATGTTGTCTTTGGTGGGGTTGGAATGCAGGACCCCAGCACTGCAAGGATGGTAATATTTTTGTGTTGAAGGTTCAACGTTCCCGAGGTTGGAAGTCTTTAACTGCGATGCACACTGTGTGCCTCACTGCTGTCTTGGGGAAAACTACTCTCAAGATTATCTCCAAGCATGTTTTGATACTCCAGCATGGATGCGTCCCTTTCCGGGGGGGCGGGGGGGGGGGCATCTGGCAAATTTTGCTATTGTACCATGGATCAAACAGAGTGGCAACCCAGTAGTTAGCACTATTTTGAATCCTAACAATACGGGCAACAAACATGTTGTAGATAGTGCTGCAAGAAGGCGATCATGGGTCAGTCTCTTTCATGATGTCCAAGTCCATAGTATGTTGGTGGTGGGATAATACTCAAGCTTGCTGCCTCCATCCCCTCCTGGTGACCACAGACAACAGAGAGGGGACCATTATCCTCTTCATCTCCTAACTGTTGCGCGTCAATCACCTTGTCCTCCTCCATTTGTTCCTCGGCTCCTGCACCTTCACTAACAGTTTCTGGTACCATGAGCCCGTCCTGATCACTGTAATCCACCCTTCCATGGCAACCGCCTGTGCGACAACAGTCTGGAACTTTAGACATATTGTTAGCCCTTCTGCGTCCTCCTCTGCTTCCTCCTCTTCACGCAGACTATTCAGTGTGTGCTCCAGCATGTAGATGACTGGAATAATGATGCTGATGATGGCATCATCAGCACTAACCACTTTAGTAGCCATTTCGAAAATGTGCAAGTGTGATTTGCACCACATTTGTACTGCATTTGCCCAGGCTATACAACATACAGTTAGATACTGTGTCAGGGCTCGTCGCTGCTGCCACAATCGCTGCAACATTTGCAGAGTTGAATTACACAATGTCGGCACATCGCATATTAACCGGTTAACTGGTAGGCCGAAAGATCTCTGTAGTGAAGCAAGTCGATGACTCAGGAGTTGTGAATGGAGGAAGTGAGCACACAGTGACCGTGGTTTCTGCAGAAGCACATCCAGTCCGGGATAGTGGCAGAGAAATTGCTGTACCACCAGGTTGAGAATGTGAGCCATGCAAGGCACGTGTGTGAGGTTGCCCCAACGTAGGGTCGCCACCAGGTTTGCACCATTATCGCACACGGCCTTCCCTGGCTCCAGGCTCAGTGGAGACAGGCATTGCTCCAACTCGGCATGGATAACTGCCCCCAACTCTTGATCTGTATGACTCCGATTTCTAAAGCATATTAATTTAGACACTGCCTGATTGCGGTGAGCCCTGGCTGCGCAGTACAGAGGTGGGGGGATTCTCTCTGCACAGTTGGAATGCCTGTCTCATTAAGGCAGGGGTTGAGGGCACAGGTGGAGGCCCTAGAGGTGGTAGAGGAGGCAGAAGCAGTGGAGGAAGTGTTAGATACAGAAATTTGTCCCGCAAGCCTTGGGGATTCCAAGACATGGTGTCTAGTGACACTTTGGTGTCTAGTGCTTTAGTTCTCCAACCCTAGCTGTTTGGTAGTTTAGTTCTCCATCTTCTGGTCTATAGTGGTTTAGTTCTCCATCTCCAAACGCCCTGCAAGACTTGGAAATTCCAAGACTTGTGGAGCAGCCCATTCCCCGCCTGCCCCCACAGCCACTAGAGTCACCCAATGCCCAGTCAGCGAAATGTAATGCCCCTGGCCATGGTTGCTTGTCCAGGTGTCAGTGGTTTAATGAACCCTGACATAGATTTTTTTTCAAGGAACGGGTGATGTCTGCAACATGCTGGTGTAGCGCAAGCACCTCTGTCTTAGAGAAGTAATGGCGATTGGGCAACTGGTACTGGGGGACTGCAACATCGCTTTCGGAAACCGTCTGTATCCACCAGGCGGAAAAGCAGAATTTCCGTTGCCAACAGATTGGAGATGGTGGAATTCCAGCTCTTTGCTTTGGCACGTGTAGGAGGAAACAATCTTTTATGTGATCACAACTGCTGGTTTGAGGGTTGGCTGCTGTGCTGAGAGAGGGTGGAGTAGGGTGAACGCGACAAGCTGCTGGACAGTGCGAGAGGTGCAGGCACAGATGGATTGAGAAAGTTGTGGTGTGCTCAGTGTCGGATATAAGTAAAAAAAACAGGGCATGTCCACTTCTGTAGCAGCTGACAGGCTGTCACTCACCTTAATTCTAGTGGGTAAAAAACTGGAGGTTCTGTGGTCGGAGACCTGTGTGAAAACACTTGCCACGCTGACAGAGGAGGAAGAAGCAGAAGATGCGATTGATGGGGCAGCCGGTGGTTGGAGAGGCCCGCTAGTCTGCATTTTAGCACAGTGAGATTCCTAGATTAAGGGTTGATCATGCATGTGCCAGTTCATGCATGTAGTAGTCGAATTATTGCATTTTTTTACTCTACTCTGTTGTTTTTAACAAAGTTGGCAAAGTGAGTTGTCATTTTTTGCGGTTTCAAAAAAGACCCAGGATAGGCAACCCTTGCCATCCCTGCAAACTGCAGACCTGTGACCACTGCTGGCCACTGCCAGAGCTGGGGCTGAGGATTCAGTACTTGTCGAGGTTGCATTACTCTGTACTCTGTATTTGTTTGGGAAGCCGCAACGTAACCTCTTCATTTTCCTCCTCCTCCACTGCCTCTGCTGAGCTACTCAGCTGCATGCCTCTGGGTTCACATGAAGTGGGATCTACAACCTCATCGTCTTCCTCTCTGTTTTCCCACTCCTCGCCCTGAGAGTTGCCAGCCTCCTCTTCCTGCCTTGACAGCACAGTACAGTTGACGTGTGCCTCAAGTATCTGAGTCTCATCAGGATCACCTCCACCACCAGAGGTTAACGTCTGGTGACGAGGGTTTGGATTCTGCTCAACCCTACTTTGTCTGGCCCCAGATTTAACTGAAAAGATATTTGGGCATCGCTGCACAAGCTTTCGTCCTCTTGAGTTTGTGAATATTTGGATCAGACCTCTGATGCCCCGGAATAGAATGTGTGAACAGCTTTGCAGACTCACGCATCTGTGGTTCCTAACAGTCAGTTGGGCAGTTGGAGAGTTGTGACGCAGGGGAAATGAGGGTAATTGGGGTGCCACCTCTGAGGACTTACTGTGTGTGATGTTCAGGTGGAGGAAGAGGAGCAGAGGCCACTTGATGAAGTGCTTGCCAGCTACTGGAGCACATGCTCTTTCTGGCCATCATCTACAAGGCGTACCGCTGTGCAGCTGCCAAAGAAAGGGAGATAGTAGCCCGACCAGTAGCAGAAGTTGTAAAAATGCTGCGCAATTGCTCACGGCAGCAAAACAAACCTACTTCTCATCTCTCATATCATCCCTGTCTCACAACCCTAAACAGCTATTCAGTACTTTCCATACTCTCCTCCATCCACCAGTTTCCCCTCCCTCTTCTCTAATCTTAGCTGAAGACTTTGCCTTATTCTTCAAGCAGTAGATTTACAATGTAAGGCAAAACTTTTGCTTAAAGTCCCCACAGCCCCTCCTCATAACTACTCAACTCTCCTCCTCCAAAACCAACTTCTGGTCCATCACGAAAGATCAGCTTTCCTCTTTAGTCTCCAAATCACATCTCACTACTAGTGCTGAGCAAGCACTAAAATGCTCGGGTACTCGTTGCTCGGGTCGAGCAAATTGGAATGCTCAAGTGCTCGGTCCGAGTAACGAGCCCAATGTAAGTCTATGAGAAACTCGAACTTTTCTTCTGCGGCTCCCCCCCTGGGGGTCTGCAGAGGGCCTAAAAATTGCCCAAATCAACTGGAACTGTGCTCACATGACATGGCAACAGCATGGGGAAGACTGAAAGCATTTCTGACTCCCAAGTCACTGCTGTCAACAACGTTGTCAGAGGTATTATGCCACTTTTATGGACTCACAATAAAACATGCAAAAACGAAACGAAAATGGATTTTCCTGGGAAATATGTTAAAGAACATCCTTTCCAGGGTAATAACTTGTATATAAGGCAAAATAAATAACCAAAACCAAAAATGCTCCTCCACACCTTGGGCTATGTTCACACGTAGCATTTTTGATGCGTTTCTACACTTTTGTATTGCTTTCAACCAAGACAAATACATTCACCGGGAAATGTAATTTTAACATTTTACAATCTTATCTGGTGTGTGACACATCATCAGACACATGCATACAGTGCTGAAAAGACATGGGAACAGCATGGGGAAGACCCCTGGAAGCATCTCTGACTCCCAGGTCACGGCCTAAAAGTGTGCCCATAATAAGTGATCCTTGGTGCATGTGAAGATGTCTTCCGCCATTCACCTGTCGTTGCAGACTTGCAACAATCACCGTCCACGTCCTTGTTTCAGCGCAGTGTTCAATTGTTCCTACCCCATTCCTTGGAATGCAAGTGTAAGTTTGCAGCCAGCCACCCACCCACCCACAGGCTGCAATATTATACTGCCAAATTTTTGACAGCTGCTTCCACTCGAAATGTGGCCTTTTAGGCTTGTGGAGTTGGAAGCTGTCCACAACCTCATGGCGGAGGCAGCCGGGAGTCCATACTCCGGTCCTCAGCCACCACAATTTCTCCCCGTGTCGCCTTCGACTTCCACAAGCACGGGTCCCATAACATTACCCATGCCCGCCCCAGTGCACTTACTGGGAAGGACCACCTAACCACAAACACATGGACAGATGAATGTGGCCAAGGATGGTACTGAGCCAGTCCACAGCTTTTTTTTCTGAGAGTTGTATGTCACCACAGCCATATTCTTTAGCTTGATGAAAGAACTCGGGAAACCGTATCTACTCCAGCTGTCATTTATCCCAGGAAGTCCTCTAAAGCTGCTTGCACTTGAAATGTGGCCTTTTAGGCTCATGAAGGCGGGAGATATACACAACCTCAAGGCGGCGGTCGGGTGTCCATACTCGGTCCCCAGCCGCCATTATTTCTCCCAGTGTTGTCTCCGCCTTCCACAAGCACGGGTCCCACAACAGTACCCGTGCCCTCCTCAGAGCACTTACTAGGAAGGAATGCCTAACCACAAACACGTGGTCCAGTGAATGTGGCCAGGGACTGTACGGAGCCAGTCCACAGCTTGTTGGTGAGTTGTATTTCACCACAGCCAAATTTCTTAGCTCTGTGAAAGGACTGACTTTTGGGAAACTGTATCTACTCCGGCTGTCATTTCTCCGTCACCAGGTTCCTCCCATTGTCGCACATGACCATGCCTGGCTGTATGTTCAGCGGTGAGAGCCACAGATCAGGCTGCTGTGTTACAGCTTTGAACAACTCTGCAGCGGTGAGCAGTTTGTCACCTAAGCACTAAGCATGTTATCTTCAGCACAGCCTGTTGCCGCTTGGCCAAGGCAGTGCTGCAGTGCTTTCAGCTTGTGACTGATGTGGTCATTTCAGAGATGGAGGCCGAACTGGAGGAGTAGGTGCAGGAGCTGAACAATGTGATTACATTGAGGTTATATTGGCGACTCTGGTTTTTATACTAAAAAAAGATCCTACTGTGCTTTTTTTTTTTACGTTATTTTTTAAGACAAATGCATTCACCGGGAAATGTCATTTTAACATTTTACTACCTTATCTGGCAATGTGATGTGTGACACATCATCAGACACATCCTGTTTCATTTATGATGGAGGGACTCTGAAAGTCACAAAGCCTATTTTTATAGGGCCATCAGGCAGCCCTCGCTATTGAAAGAGAGCCATCAGCTGGCTATGCTTTGTTGTTCCCATTATTAACGAGTGGGTCTCCTATACTGTTATTGCGTATGCAGTGACTGCAAGGGCTGCCAAAAATTTGGAGGCACTCCAATGCCTTTTGCAAGAGATGTAGAGGTCAGAGAGCCTCCTAAAAGCAACATTCCCATCATTAGGAAGTGGGTCTCCCATAATGTTTGCCTATGCAGTGAAGCAACGGCTGCCAAAAATTTGAAGGAACTCCAATGTCCCTTGCAAGAGACGTAGATATGTTGATATGATACATATGGTGGTGATATGGAAGTGGAGGATGAGGATGCGGAGAAGGAGGAGGACTTGAGCAAATAGACAAAATCAGGAAGTGTATATGACGCACCCCTGGGCCTGTGTCACGCAGCGTTGCGCACGCGGGAGCTTACCCGGAGCCGGATCTGTTGAGGGTTGTAGTCTCGTGGCGGTGACCCGGTCCGTGCCCAGGGAGTCAGACTAAGTGGCGCTGTATTAGTGGTAGATGTTGTACGACTACGCCACCCGTTGAATGCAGCGAAGGAGCTGCCGCTGCAGGGCAGACCGCTGAGGCCGGTGGTAGGATTGTGCAGCGTGATAGTATCACCCCCAACGGGAGGGGTATGGCCTCAGGGCAGCCGACGTGGATTATGGGGGTAGCAGGAATCACTCAGAGACGATGCGGTGTAATTCAGGGTCTTTACTGGTGATAAAGATAGACCCTCCCGGAGTACTGGCTAGCGATCGGGGCCTGGTCAGTCCTTGAGCAGATGGGATCTCCCCTGGCCAGGCGGAGTTGTAGGCCTCCCAAACTGACTGTACTCTTCTGGCTACCTTGCTAGAGGCGGGTATAAGTAGCCCACGTCCCTGAGTGTACCGTGTGGTGCTCACCCGTATGGCCGGTGACTCGGGGCCTTCTAGTGGCGTCCGCTCCACGACGGCGGTGCTGGTCCCACGCGTGTGACCGTGCCTTCGGGTTTCTTGGCCAGAGGACCTGAAATCCCCTGCCGGGCGGTTTCTGCTGCTGGCTAAAGATTAGTCCCCACAGCCTCGGACTCCGGGTCCGGTGATAGCTTCTCAGTCAGGGCGAGCTCTGCAGCTGCCAGCCCTGACTCCTTATAGCACTGCTCCCACAGAGCTCCTGATGTTCTTTTCCTAGATCTGCTTCTCTTCTCTGTCTCTACTTCTTCTCTACTCCCTAACCCTGCCTCAGCCCTAGGTTTATATAGGGGAAGTTCTTCCCCTCCCAGGACTGGGCAGGAGGTGTGGCATGCACAGGATCCCTGACCAAGAGACCTCCCACCTGCTCTCAGACATAACATTGCCGTTACTGTGGAAACCAGACCCCTGGGGTGCCACATTCCCCCCTAGTGAAATTTAGTACTCCGGGACTAAACATATTTTTAGAAAAACATAACAAGGTATAAACAATAATAATACAATAAGAAAAACACATAAAGATGGTTACGGCATGTCCGCAACCGGGTGCAGTCTTTGAAGAAAAGCAAGGTGTCCATTTCACCAAAACAGGGAGACGTAACCAGGTAGGGGTCTGTCCTGCCCCGAGTCCTTAACAGTCTTTAGTCCATTCCTAGGTTACGCTCCAACCATGTACAAGGATTCCCGGTAAATCCACCAAGGACTCCTATAAATAACTAGAAACACATAATTATACACAAGCAACAAGAAAAACAGGTAACCACAAATAAAACAATTTATACACTTCAAATCCTCCAACGTGCGGGTAACTGGCCTCTAGTGGCCCTAGTGGACCTACGGAGCTGACTGTCTAGCCCTGAACTACAGGGTGTAGGAGCTGTCAAGGGTAAACTGGGCAGCTGTCTACCGGCTCTTTGGCTCACTAGGGGTACGGCAGGCTCACTATAAGCAGAGGGTTGATCCTCCTGTTCTGCTTGTGTGGAGTCTTCTGCCTCCTGGACCGGCTGCTCTTCCAGCTCTACCTGTTGCTCCGTAGGCACTTGGGATGCTGGTTGGAGGAACGTGAGGACGGGTACCACAACTGCACCATTGACTTGAGTCCAGGACCGAGGGAAGTCTCCGAGCACAGTACTAACCATATCCTCCCTTTCCTCTACGGGTCGATGGTCTTCTTGTTCCTCTTTAGGGTTCCGTAGCTGTTCAGGACACTTCTTCAGGTGATCCCGGGATACAATGGCTATGGTCTCCCCTCCGTCTTTACTGATGGTACAGACTTTCGGGTTCTCGTGGCTTGAGGGCAGTACGGTGTACGGGTCCTTCTCCCACTGGTCGTCCAACTTGTGGAGCCGTCTTTTCCTCTTCAAGACCTGCTCTCCGGGTACCAGGGGAACAGCGGGAGCATACTGGTTGTAAGTTTTCTCTTGTCTTTCCCTAGCCTGACAGAGACTTCGCTCCACGCTCTCCTGTACTTTCCGGTACTGCTGCTGCCTCTCTGTGTCCCAGTCTGCTTCTGGTGAAGTGTCCTCGGGTGTCAGGACTCCCATTTCCAGGTCAACAGGTAACTTACCAGGTCTCGCCCTCATTAGGTAAGCCGGGGTACAGTTGGTGGAACCTACCGGGATGTGGTTGTATAGGTCCACCAGATCGGGCAGCTTCTCAGGCCACAGACTGCGTTCTTCCAGGGGCAATGTTTTCAGGAGATCCATTACCACCTGGTTCATTTTCTCACAAAGTCCATTAGTTTGCGGATAATAGGGTGTCGTCCTTATCTTCCGGCAGCCATACAGATTGCAGAATTCCTGGAAGACCTCCGCTTCAAAGGCAGGTCCCTGGTCCGTCAGCACTTGGTCCGGGTACCCGTGTGGACGGCAGAATTGCTGCTGGAAGGCTCTAGCTGCTGTTTGAGCCGTTAAGTCCTTAACGGGGACGACAACCAAGAACCGGGAGTAATGATCCACAATGGTTAACGCGTAGACGTAGCCACTTCTGCTTGGGGTCAGTTTTACATGATCCAAGGCTACCAGTTCCAACGGCTGCCGGGTGACGATGGACTGCAGGGGAGTCTTCTGGCTGGCACGGTCCTTCCTTCTTAGGTTGCACGGGCCACAGTCTCTGCACCACCTCTCGATGGTTCCCCTCATGCCTACCCAGTGGAACCGCCCACGCAGCAGGAACTCCAGCTTCTTCCATCCGAAGTGTCCAGCCCCGTCGTGGTATGCCTCCATCACCATGGCTGCGTCTCTCCGTGGCACCACTACTTGCCAGATTAGTTCATGCGTCCGGGAGTTAACCATTCTGCGGCACAACTTCCCCTTGTAAAGGAACAGTCGACTCTTCTCAGCCCACAGTTGCTTGGCTTCCTCCGGAGCGTCTGGGTCAAGGCGAGCCTCTGGCCGAGTCAGCATCTCCTTTACCAGCCGGACGGCAGGGTCACTGTCTTGCGTTTCCTCCCAGTTGTAGTGAGGCAAGGGGTTAAACGTAGCGGCTTGCTTACTCCTTACCCGATGGGAATACTGGATAGTCCCATGACGGTGGAACGCGGGGAGTTCGACTTCTTCCAGTCCCTCTGGATCTTCTCCTACGTCCGGTAGGTTTGGCATCCTGGACAGGGCGTCCGCGTTGGTATTGGAGCGTCCTGCCCGGTATTTGATTGTGAACTCGTAGTTGGACAGACGGGCCATCCATCTCTGCTCTAGGGCACCGAGTCTTGCCGTGTCCAGGTGTGTCAACGGGTTGTTATCCGTGTACACGGTGAACCGGGAAGAAGCGAGGTAGTGCTTAAAGCGTTCGGTGACTGCCCACACCACTGCCAGGAACTCTAGCTTAAATGAGCTGTAATTCTCAGGGTTTCTTTCGGTGGGTCGCAGTTTTCGGCTAGCGTAAGCGATTACTCGTTCTTTCCCCTGCTGGATCTGGGACAGTACGGCTCCTAGCCCGATGTTACTTGCGTCGGTGTAGAGGATAAAGGGCTGGCTGTAATCAGGGTACGCCAGGATTTCATCCCCCGTGAGGGCCATCTTCAGCTGGCGGAAGGACTCTTCTTCTAACTTCTCCCATTTGAAGGGCGGCTTCTGGTTCTTGGCCTTCCGGGACTGGCCTATCAGGAGGTCCTGCATAGGAGCTGCCTTTTTGGTGAAACCGGGGATGAATCTGCGGTAATAGCCTACCAACCCGAGGAACTGCCGCACTTCCTTTACACTGGAGGGACTTGGCCATTCCTTAATTGCGGTGATCTTATCAGGGTCGGGAGCCACTCCGTCAGCGCTCACCACGTGTCCCAGGTACTGCACCTTTGGTTTCAAGAGGTGACACTTGGAGGGTTTTACCTTTAAGCCGTAGCTTGCCAGAGCTTCGAACACTTCCGCCAGGTGTTTCAGGTGGTCCTCATAAGTCTTGGAATATACGATGACATCGTCCAGGTACAACAGGACCGTCTCGAAGTTTCTGTGGCCCAGACAGCACTCCATTAATCGTTGGAAGGTTCCCGGTGCGTTGCAGAGTCCGAACGGCATACAGGTAAACTCGCTAAGTCCCATCGGGGTGGTGAATGCGGTCTTCTCCCGGTCCGCCTCTGCTACAGGAACCTGCCAGTACCCGCTAGTGAGATCCAAGGTAGAGAAGAAGTTAGCAGATCTTAAAGCAGCCAAAGACTCCTCTATCCTTGGTAAGGGGTACGCATCCTTGTGTGTGATACGGTTAATTTTCCGGTAATCTACACACATCCTCATGGTGTTGTCTTTCTTTTTGACTAAGACTAGTGGAGCTGCCCAGGGGCTACAGCTATCCCTGATCACCCCAGCCTCCTTCATGTCCCTAAGCATCCCCTTGGCGTGTTGGTAGTGTGCAGGGGGTACGGGTCGATACCTCTCTTTTATGGGAAGATGGTCTCCCGTGGGGATGTGGTGTTCTACCCCCTTGACTCGCCCGAAGTCTAACGGGTGTTTACTAAACACTCTCTCGTACTCTTGAACCACCCGATAGACTCCCTGTTTCTGGTGTGAGGGAGTGGAGTCAGTACCCAAATGTAGTTGCTGACACCAGTCCTCCATTGTTTCTTTAGAGCCGTTACCTTCCTCCGGGGAAGATGGAGGCAAGGGTTCTACGGACTGTATGGAATTTTGATTGATGGTATACAATTTGGCTAGCGTGGCATACCGGGGCAGGTACACTTCCCTCTTCCCGATATTTATTATGCGAACGGGCACCCTCCCATGGCGTACATTAACCACCCCCCGTGCTGTCAAAATGGTGGGCCTACTGTCTGAGTAAACTGGTTCTACCATTGCCTGGTAATCTCTACCTTTCAGACCAATAGCTGCCCGGCACCAAATCATCATTTCACTTTTTGGGGGCATGGCAATAGGGAAAGGGTCACACATTCTTATGCTACCAATCTCACCACCGGAGAGTTCTATCTGTTGCCGTCGCATCAGTGCCCGGATCTCTTTCTGGAGCACTCGCTGCTGGCCGGAGCTGGCGTTCTTGGCAACCTGTTGTAAAAGGAAAATCACCTCTGCAAGACAATTTTCAATTACATTAGTTCCTAGAGTTATCTTTGGGTGACTCTCGTGTTTGTCAATGTCTACAATGATCAGTCCCTGTGCTGCCAGTTCGACTCTACCGATTTTAATGGTCACCTCTTTAAATCCAATCTGTGGCACGGGCTGACCATTGCTGGCGATGATACTCAAGTCGTCGTCAGGGTAGCGGGTGATATCCGAGTCATTCCAGTACTGCTTGAAGAGCACGTACGGGATAGTGGTGACCTGTGACCCGGTGTCCAATAGGGCACTCATAGGGATGCCATCCAGTACCACAGGCAAGACTGGACGTCCTCCCACATATCTGTCGCGCCAGTTCGATGGGCCTGATGATCTTTTTCCTGGGGTTTGGCCCTCTACCCCAGGTTGTGCCAGTTTAAAGGACAGTACCTTGCCATATGTCCGGGTTGATTGCAGCGGCGGCAGATGGGTTGTCCGTCCTCGTTGTATCGGTCGCTGGGTCTTCCTCTGGCCGGTGGGGTCCTCCTTGGTCGACGCCACGGGATGTCCTCCGGTCCGGATGCCAGCTGGATCTTCCTTGGAGTGGAAACCTGTAAAGACTGCACAGTTCGGGTTAGCGCGGCAACGATTTTAGCTAGCTCTTGGACCTGATGGTGCAGGTCTGGAGCTGGGTCATTGTTCAAAGCCTGCGCATCAGCTCCCACAGGCCCTGCCGACAAGGGTGCCGCCTCCTGGTGGTAAGTGGTAGTGGGGCGTCTGTGGGTCACAACGCCACCTGGTGCCGGTTCTCGGAGCACCCGGATGGCTCTGTCCTTGAACTGTGCAAATCCCAGATGAGGGTCCTGTAAGGCCATTGCCCGCAACTGGGTTCGGTGGGCATTGCAATATAAACCCTCTATAAATTGTTCAGTCAACAGCCTGTCCTCGTCTCCCACGCCGTCAGGGTCGGTCTGCTTAATGGCTCTCAGGGCCTCTTGTAGGTTCAGGGCATAGTCCCTTATACTCTCATGTGCCCGCTGTTTGCACCCGTAGAATCTAAGCTTGATCTCGGCTGAGGTGCGGGTATCAAAGGTGTCCCTCAGCCGGGTTAGTATCTCTGCGACAGTCCTCCTCCCAGGTGGCCAGGACTTTACCTCCCTTTGGGCTGCCCCGGTTAATTGGGCCACCAGGATGCTCACTTTTTGCTCCTCTGTGAGGGAATACACCTGAAAGAGGCTATCCAGCTTTTCTCTAAAGTCATGCAGGGTATGTGACTCCCCTGAGTACTGGGGTAGCCAGGCTGCCCCCGGGATATAGGGCATGGTGAAAGGCATGACCGCAACGGCGGTGGCCCTGGCGGGGGTTGAAGCGGTGAAGCTCTCCTCCGTATCCGACATCCTTCTCCCCCCTAGTGGACCGTGGCCTACCTTGCGATGATCCTCTTCCGTAGGCCGCGGCTCCGCAGTGGATCGTCAGGGTTGAGGACCTTCCGTCGCGCTCCTGTGACGTCAGCGTCTGCTGGGCTCCTTCCAGGACCTTACGCGACGTCTGGACGTGAGGCGGGGCTTCAGTTCTCGCGCGCTTTTGGAGTCCACGCCCCTCTTCTTCCCGCGCGGCGTCTTCAAGATGGCGTCCAACGGCGGGCAAACTCCACGGAAGGCGGGAAGAAGGCTGAAAATGGCGCCGGATGGCGGGAATCTTCACCGATGGCGGGAGGAAGGCTGAAGATGGCGCCGGATGGCGGGAATCTTCACGACTGGTAAGTTTGAACAGTCTTTTTCAGGCACGCAGTACCCGGTGGTTGCGGGCACGAAATCCTGCCGACTACGCCAAAAGTTGACGCACCCCTGGGCCTGTGTCGTGCAGCGTTGCGCACGCGGGAGCTTACCCGGAGCCGGATCTGTTGAGGGTTGTAGTCTCGTGGCGGTGACCCGGTCCGTGCCCAGGGAGTCAGACTAAGTGGCGCTGTATTAGTGGTAGATGTTGTACGACTACGCCACCCGTTGAATGCAGCGAAGGAGCTGCCGCTGCAGGGCAGACCGCTGAGGCCGGTGGTAGGATTGTGCAGCGTGATAGTATCACCCCCAACGGGAGGGGTATGGCCT
Source organism: Phyllobates terribilis (assembly GCF_046119375.1). Lineage (NCBI taxonomy): Eukaryota > Metazoa > Chordata > Amphibia > Anura > Dendrobatidae > Phyllobates > Phyllobates terribilis. The sequence continues at coordinate 102,967,529 of NW_027362767.1, forward strand.
CAGGGCAGCCGACGTGGATTATGGGGGTAGCAGGAATCACTCAGAGACGATGCGGTGTAATTCAGGGTCTTTACTGGTGATAAAGATAGACCCTCCCGGAGTACTGGCTAGCGATCGGGGCCTGGTCAGTCCTTGAGCAGATGGGATCTCCCATGGCCAGGCGGAGTTGTAGGCCTCCCAAACTGACTGTACTCTTCTGGCTACCTTGCTAGAGGCGGGTATAAGTAGCCCACGTCCCTGAGTGTACCGTGTGGTGCTCACCCGTATGGCCGGTGACTCGGGGCCTTCTAGTGGCGTCCGCTCCACGACGGCGGTGCTGGTCCCACGCGTGTGACCGTGCCTTCGGGTTTCTTGGCCAGAGGACCTGAAATCCCCTGCCGGGCGGTTTCTGCTGCTGGGTAAAGATTAGTCCCCACAGCCTCGGACTCCGAGTCCGGTGATAGCTTCTCAGTCAGGGCGAGCTCTGCAGCTGCCAGCCCTGACTCCTTATAGCACTGCTCCCACAGAGCTCCTGATGTTCTTTTCCTAGATCTGCTTCTCTTCTCTGTCTCTACTTCTTCTCTACTCCCTATCCCTGCCTCAGCCCTAGGTTTATATAGGGGAAGTTCTTCCCCTCCCAGGACTGGGCAGGAGGTGTGGCATGCACAGGATCCCTGACCAAGAGACCTCCCACCTGCTCTCAGACATAACATTGCCGTTACTGTGGAAACCAGACCCCTGGGGTGCCACATATACCCATGTCTGGGTATGAAGGCAGAGGTGCATGGGAATAGAGTTAGACCTCCCCAAAAAAAGACATTATATTTGAGCTTATGTTACGCTGCTATCATTCGGTGGTGTTGAGAAGTTTTGCCCAATACAGCCCTTGTTTATTTTTATGATTGAGCCTGTCGGCATTTTGAGTTGACAGAAATGCGCCCATTGCTTATAATTCCACCGGCGGCACTAAAAACCCGCTCTGACTAAACACTAGCGGCAGGGCAGGCTGTTAGGCCCGTACGCAGGAGAAGGGCTTTCTCGCGGCGTCTGGCCAGGCCCTTTCCTGCTGGTCAGTAATTGTCAGCATTTAGGTTCCTTTCTAGGGATTCTAAGTGTGGTTTCTGCGTTTCTGCTCATGTGCTGCTAAGCCATGCCCCTTGTGGTCTTGTGACACTAAGCCACGCCCCCTGCTGTCTGGTACAACGTGGTTGGTTGTCCTGGGGGGCTGGGGCTGTCTCTTGTGTATTTAAGGACTCTGTGGGCTCCTCCCCGGTGCCTAGCCTATCTCTTTCTAACCTGGGGTGAGGTCTCTGGCAGTAAATGCAGTGTGTGAAAGTCGTTGTCAAGGGTTCCTGCTGAAAGCTCCCTAGTCATCCTAGCCATCAATTAGGGCTAGGTGAATGCTGTGAGCAGCACGCTCTACCATGTCGGTTCACCGGTTGGTGTCCACGCCACGGAGGCGTCCTTGCTACCGATCCAGCATTCCAAGGTCCGCCATTGTATGTGTGGTCACACTGCCGCTGTTACATCCATGTGTTGGGTGCTGCAGAGATCCTCCTCCTCTTTAGGAATTTAGGTTCCAGGCCTTTCCTTGCCTGCAACTATCTGCAGCTCTATACGCCGCCATCTAGTGCTCAGGCGTTTCATGCTGCCAATTCCTTCCTGCTCTGCACAGTGGTATCTTGCAGAGCAGAAGTTTCTTAGTTTCGTTTCTGGAGTGTTGTTAACTCCCAGCATTGTACCTTGTTTAGTTACTACTTGTGTGTGCACTTAACACACTAGTTCATTTCTTTCTCTGTGCTTAGCTGAGCATTCCTCTGGGACTCAGCTGCTGCAGCTCCTCTTCAGTCCGGTGGACCCCGAGGTGTCCTTTAAGTTTTATTTTATTTTATTAAAGGACACGCCAGCGTAACACAGGCCAGGACCTCCAATGAATAGAGAGCCAGTTCATTCCACGTGTCCAGCTTGGATACCCAATTATTATAAGGCACAGAGGAATCACGGAGGACGTTGGTATGGTCGGCAAGGTACTCCCTCACCATCTTCTGAAACTTTGCACTCCTTGTGAGAGTACCCCCTGCCTCAAGGCCTGTACAATGGGAGGGTCTGAGAAAACTGTCCCAGAACTTTGACAGTGTTCCCCTGCCTCTGCTGGATTGGAGTTGTGTCTCTCTCACCTGTAGTCCTTGGTTGTCCAACGAACTATGACCTCTGCCGCCAGTGTTTTCAGATGTAAATTTTTTTAATAGTTCCGCAACAAGGGCCTAATAGGTAATGCCCCAATTTGTAGACCTGTCCACCTCAGGAATAAGAGATATAAAGTTCTCCTTGTAGCATGGGTCTAGAAGTGTCACCAACCAGTAATGACTGTCACCCAAAATTTTGAGAACGCGAGAGTCATGGGAACTGAACTGTGACCTCCGCTGCCAGCGTTTTCAGATGGGAATTTTTTTAATAATTCCGCAACAAGGGCCTTCTCGTACTGCACCATTTTATTAGGCCTGTCCTGCAAGGGAATAAGAGACCGAAATTTTTTCCTGTGGGTCTACAAGCGTCACCAACCAGTAATGACTGTCATCCAAAATTTGGACAATGCGAGGGTCACGGGAAAGTCAGCGTAACATAATCTCAGCTATGTGTGGCAGACTGCAAAGAGTCAAGACTTCCGTGTCCTCACCAAGAGGATGACTGACCATGCTTTCCTCCTCCTCGTCTTCCTCCTCCTCCCTGTCTTCAGGCCATCCACGCTGAACAGACGGTATGGCAGTTGTGCAGGTAGTACCATCTATAGCGCAGGAAGCTAGCTCCTGTTCTTCTTCCTCCTCCTCCTCTTCCTTATTGTCACCCAATCCACGTTGGGATGAGATGAGGCTGGGCTGTGTGAAATCACCCTTTATGGTTCCTTGCGCCATTTCATCGTACTCCACCTGCAATGCATCCTCCTTATTTGAGAGCGAAGAGCATTTCAGAAGACAGAGAAGCGGGATGGTGATGCTAATGTCTGACATCCACGTCCACTCCTGAGGTCTAATGTGTGGAGTCTGACCTGAATATCGGCGGCCTTGTTGATGCAGGTAGTCAACAACTGCCCTCTTCTGCTCACAAATCTTTCCCAATATCTACAGAGCCGCCACCAGGTTCTGGCCATTGTCACACACGACTATGCCGGGCTGTAGGTTCCGCGGTGTCAGCCACAGATCTGCCTGCTCTTTCAGAGCTGTCCACAACTCTTCAGCGTTGTGTGGTTTGTCACCTAAGCATATTAGCTTCAGCACAGCCTGTTGCCGCTTGGCTGAGGCAGTGCTGCAGTGCTTCCAGCTTGCGACTGATGTGGTCATTTCGGAGATGGATGCTGAAGAGGAGGAGGAGGTGCTGGAGCTGTAGAATATGGGGGCGACCCTGATTTATCCAGGGACCGCAGTCCTCAGCGTCAGGAGGATGTGTTCCGTCCCAAGGTCCGACTGGGTCCCGGCTTCCACTATATTAACCCAGTGTGCCGTCAGCGAGATGTACCGTCCCTGTCCACAGGCACTTGTCCATGTGTCCGTGGTTAGGTGGACATTCCCAGTAACTGCATTGTTGAGGACACGGCTAATGTTGTGGGACACGTGCTTGTGTAACGCGGGACGGCACACCAGGAGCAATAGTGGTGTCTGGGGACCGAGTACCGAGGGACGGCCGCCACCATTAGGTTGCGGAATGCTTCTGTCTCCACCAGCCTAAAAGACAACATTTCAAGCCAAGCATTCGCTGTGTGAATTTAGTAGTGTGGCCTGTGGGGCGTTAGCTGCGTATTTGCACTTGCTCTCCAAGGACTGGAGTAGGAACAACTGAACGCTGCATTGGGACAAGGACGTGGATGTGCTTGCTGATGGTGCTAGTTGAGAGTGTTCAACAACATGTGCAGGGTGGGAGGCATCTTGGCATGCGCCATGGACAGGGGATTGGCGTGCACGCACACAGCGGAACAAGCAGTGGTGTTACCCGCAGACACTGTTGCTGGACCCTGGGGTTCGGCCCACTTAGTCGGGTGCTTGCTGCCATGTGCCTGATCATGCTGTTGGTGGTCAGGCTGCTAGTTTTGATACCTCTGCTGATGCTGGCCTAGCAGGTGATGCAAATGGCCTTTTTGGGGTTATCGGCAAAGTCTTTAATAAACAACCAGACTCGGTCGTGTTGATGTTATGGGGAACGGTTGCCCGCGTTCTGTCTGCGACCACCAGACTGCTTGTTCTTGCCTGTTGTGGTGCTACTCCTCCCCCCCCCCTGTGTGCTGCTGTTCTCACTCTGCATGTCACCTTGCCAGGTTGAGTCAGTGACTTCATCGTCCACCACCTCATCTTCCACTTCCGCACCCTGGTTCTCCTCCTGACAATCTGCCAATTGTGTTTCATCATCATCCACCTCTTGTAACAGTTTCCCACCGTCGCCTTTGTGTGACCATGGCTTCTCAAATATTTGGGCATCGCTACATGCGATCTCCTCTTGCCCCACTTCAAGTGGACCGGGCGAGAGGCCCGAATCTATAATTAGAAAAGTGAACAGCTCTTCAGAGTGTCCAAGTGTGGGATCGGTTGTCTCTCGGCATTCGGCATGGTGGGAGGAGGAAGATCAGGGTGAGGAATATGCAGTCCAGACTTACGGCTATTGAGACTTGACCGTGTGGAAGACAGGGTGGTGGAGATGGCTAAGTGACTGGAAGCATTATCTGCTATCCAACCAATAACCTTTTCACACTGCTCTGGGTTCTGTAGTGGTGTTCTGCGGTCCCCTATTATTTGGAACAGGATGGTCGAGCGACAAGATGTGGGTGTTTGTTGTGGCAAAATTTCAGCTTGCCCACGGCCTTGGCCTCTGCATGCACCATCATCACCATCACGTCCACTTCCTCGTCCCTTGCCACGCTCCTTGCCCTTTTTTAAATGGAGGACAATATTTTCCACTTTCAGTACAAATGGCTGGATTTGAACCACAGTGATATGTGATACCTGTGACGGAAAACCACAGTTTTAAATAGCTGGCCTGTGGGTTACTATATTTTACAGTGACCTTGTGTCAATAACTTCACTGACACACTGCAACAAAATTTAAATGGAGGCCTGAAATGCCTGAATTTGAAGCTTACTTATATGTGATATGTGTGAAGGAAAGCCACAGTTTTTAATAGCTGGCTTGTAGGTTACTATTTTTCACGGCGACCTCATGTCAATAACTTCACTGACACACTGCAACAAAATTTAAATGGAGGCCAATTTTTTCCATGTCCACTACAAATTTCTGGATTTTTATCACTGTAATATGGAAAGAATCTGGCTGTATTCTGCTGTGGCAACAAGCAAATGGAGAAGAAAAACGTTGTTCTTCGGATTGCTTTTTAAACAAATAATCAGGACTAAGATAAAAAAAATAATTATCCCTGGCCCCTGATACCTGGGGCTATTTGTAGAAATATCTGTAACAGAAGCAGCAGACAGAACTGGAATGGAGCCTCTTGTGATGTATTTATTATACACTGCAGTCTGCACCATACACTGCCTACCTGCATAACTCCTGCTATCACCACTGATTATATGCAGCTGGATTAAGCCTCAGAAGGACTGTTAGTTCAGATGGATATTTTAGATATATGTTGTGGAATACCTAAACACTAAACAAGCAAATCTCTCCCTTACACTACAGCACCTCTCCCTGCTCTGCCTGATTCCAGGGTAGACTGTGATGAGCATGGCAGTGCCGGTCTTATATACACCTGATGATGCTGTGCGGTCAGCCAATCATTGTAATGCCACAACCAACATGGCTACGGCATTACAGTGTGTGGAAGGCAATCCTTGCATGTTCATTGGCACTCTAAAGAGCGCCAAACATGCAGGGAGGAGACCTAAGCTCCCGTCCAAACAACCGGGAAATACTCACAGAGCACCGACCATCTTGAGAAGTGAGATGCTCGGTCGAGTACCGAGCAATGGCGAGCACGTTCGCTCATCCTACTACTCACCACCTGTAAACTTTACCCAATATCATCCCACCTCATTCCAAACCTTACCACAGTCTTCATCCCAACCCTAAGCCACCTCTTCAACATGTCACTGACAACTGGTGTCTTCCCCTCCATGCTTCAAATTTACCTTGATCACATGTGACATGCAGAAGTAGTGCTGTTGCAGAGTGTGACATGCAGAAGTAGTGCAGTTGCTTTAAAAGCGTTCAGCAACTATTAAAAGTAACACAAGCACAGGAGATAGGAAGTGTTGTGCTCCAGAAGCATCCAGCAACTAGAGGAGTCAACACAGTCACAGAAGAAGGGGAGTCTGTTAGCAGAGCCCCAGGGGGATTGTGGGGAAGTTGTTTACTGTCTGTCCGGAGCCAAAGAGAAAGGCGGCTTATGATCTGTATCTCACAGAAGTCAAGGGAACAGAATTCAGGTCAGGAGGGAAGCTAAACAAAGGTCAGTTAGGTTGTGCGCCCACAATGCGTTTTTTAAGCATTTCCGCAGCGGCAAAAATGCTGCAGAAACACTTAAAAAACGCATGGTAGAAGACCTGCCATGTCCCCCAATGATAATCCGCATGTGCTGTGCACATGCTGCGGAAATTCCCGCTGCGGATTATCATTGCGGAAAAAAACGCAGCACTACCAATTATTTTGCGGAAGTGCTGCATTTTCGCCACCATTGACTTGCATTGGAACGCGCCAATTCTGCAAGACTGCATCTGTACTTGCGGAATTGGCGCGTTCTAATGTGCGGATGGTACCCGGGTGTAGAGGAGAGGAGAGTCTCATCCACACCCAGGTACCATTGAAAAAGCTGTGAAAAAAGAATAAAATAAAAAATAAATGTATACTTACCTTCTGGCGGCCCGCGCTGCGCTCCTCCTTGCTTCCCGGCACTTCGCAATGGAATGAAGGACCTGCTCTGACGTCAGAGTCATGTGACGGGTCATGTGACGCTAATGTCGGCAGGTCCTTCACTCTACCACTGCCGGCAGCCGGGACCAAGCGAAGCAAGACAGCACGGGCCATCGGAGGGTAAGTATATATTTATTTTTAATTTTTTGACATTGTCTCGGGTCACACTATATAAATCCATGCTGGTTTCATGGATTTATATAGTGTGACCAAGTTGTCAAGCACTTTCCAAGTGATGCTAAAATCGCTTGGAAAGCGCTTGTCAACCCGCATGCGGAAATGCAAGTGAAGAACGCTTCACTTTCGCATGTCCCTGGCAGGAAAACGCATGTACAATCCGCATGCGTTTTTTTCTGCCAGGGAGATGCAGAAACGCTCAGGAAAAAATCCTGAGCATTTCTGCATTGTGGGCACATAGCCTTAGACTCCCTGAGCTAACTGTTGGAGTATTATCGGGCAGGAAGATAAGGACTGGAAGGAAGCCTGTCATAGAGATCATCTCCCTCATCATAAAATACCAGTGATTGTCTGTCTGCTGTCTCTAACAAAATGTCCTCCCTCTATTTGAAACTGAATCTCTCAAAAAACTGAACTGCTTATTTTTCCTCCCTCTACTAACCTACCAATACCTGACTATTCAATTTCCTTGGGTGGTGCCACCATAACTCCCAAGCAGCAAGCTTGCTGTCTTGGAGTCATATTTGACACACAACTTTCCTTTATTCCCCATATTAAATCATTCACTCACTCATGTCACCTGCACCTTAAAAACATCTCCAGAATCCGACCTTTTCTCACCTTTGATACAGCAAAAACCCTTACTATCACTCTTATTCACTCTCGTCTGGACTACTGCAACTCTCTTCTGATCGGTCTCCCTCTAAACAAACTCTTTCATCTCCAATCCATTCTGAATGCAGCAGCCAGGGTCATATTTCTATCAAGCCGCTTCACCGACGCCTCTACCCTGTGCCAGTCATTGCAATGGTTACCCATTCACCACAGAATACAATACAAACTCATCTCTCTCACCCACAAAGCTCTCCACAGTTCTGCACCGCCCTACATCTCATCTCTCATTTCTGTCTATCGCCCCTCCTGTGCCCTCCATTCTGCAACTGATCTAAGACTGACATCCTCCTTAATCCAAACCTCACACCCCTGGCTCCAAGACTTCAATCGTGCCGCGCCAGTTTTCTGGAATGCAGTACCCCAAATGATCCGACTGATATCTGTAACGGGTCTGGGAGGCGGAACCTCTGAGCAACTCTACAAGGGGGCGGTCCTTGTGAGGAAGCGGGTGGCTCCCAGGCAAGACGGGCAGGCAGTCACAGCAGGTGACCGGGACAGTCTCTGAGTGAACGGGCTGGAGGTCACGGCAAGTGACCGGGGCAGTCTCTGGAAGAACGGGCAGGAGGTCACGGCAAGTGACCGGGGCAGTCTCTGGATGAACGGGCAGGAGGTCACGGCAAGTGACCGGGGAAGTCTCTGGATGAACGGGCAGGAGGTCACGGCAAGTGACCGGGGCAGTCTCTGGATGAACGGGCAGCAGGTCACGGCAAGTGACCGGGGCAGTCTCTGGAAGAACGGGCAGGAGGTCACGGCAAGTGACCGGGGCAGTCTCTGGATGAACGGGCAGGAGGTCACGGCAAGTGACCGGGGCAGTCTCTGGATAAAGGGTTGGTACGACCTGTGGCGGCTGATGGTAGACGTGAGCTCCCAGGTGAGCAGGCGAGAGTCTCTGGATAAACAGGTGGTCACAGCATGTGACGGCGGAGCCTCCAAGAAGACCAACAGACAGGCGGCAGATGAGCGCTCCCAGGTGAGCGGGCAGAAGTCACTGGACAGGCGAGTGGTCACAGCACGTGACGGCGGAGCCTCCAGGTAGGCTAGCAGGCAGGTAGCAGATGTGCGCTCCCAGGTGAGCGGGCAAGCTGGTCCATAGACAGACTGACAGGATTTGGAAGGCAGACCGTCGGACCTCAGGCAAGCAGGCAGGTAGCTGATGTGCGCTCCCAGGTGAGCGGGCAAGCTGGTCCTTAGACAGACTGACAGGAGTTGAAAGGCAGACCGTCGGACCTCAGGCAAGCAGGCAGGTAGCTGATGTGCGCTCCCAGGTGAGCGGGCAAGCTGGTCCTTAGACAGACTGACAGGAGTTGTAAGGCAGACCGTCGGACCTCAGGCTAGCAGGCAGGTAGCAGAATATCATGCAGGAATAAGACAGCAAGCTGGCAGGAATCTGGCAGGTATCTGGCAGGTAACTGGCAATGGGACCTGAGGGCTGAAGCAGAGTAGTGAACAGTGCAACAACATTGCTCGGGCACCTCCATTTTGGAGGAGGTGCCTTATATATGGTGAAGTCCTCCGGCCATTGGCCGGGGAATCCTTAGGACGGCGCGCGCGGCCACTTTAAGAGGGAGGGAGAGCGCGCGCGCCCTAAGCACAGTGGCCGGGAAGGAGCGCGCGCTACCAGCAGAGCGGGAGGAGGACGCCGAGCACGGAGCAGAGAGGTGAGGGGAACAGCGTCCCTGCCTAGCAGAGGGCAGGGACGCCGGCACTACAGTGCCCCCCCCTTTAGGCCCCCCCTTTTTTAGGCCAGACAGAAATTTAGCAAGGATAAGAGGGCATGGATGTTCTCCCGGGGCTCCCACATTCTCTCCTCAGGACCAAACCCCTTCCAATCTACTAGAAAAAAGGTCTTTCCTCTTACCCTTTTGGTGGCAAGAATGTTCTCTACCTCAAACTCGTCCTCAGCAGGAACCGGAGCAGGAGGCGTACCTGTAGACTTGGAAAAAGAGTTAAGTACCACAGGTTTGAGGAGAGATACATGGAAGGAGTTAGGGATCCGTAAGTTGGCCGGGAGTTTCAATTTATAGGCCACCGGGTTGATCTGACTGATGACCTCCAGAGGACCGATGAACCGAGGCCCTAACTTGTAAGAAGGTATCTTGAGTCGGACATATTTAGATGAGAGCCAGACTTTATCTCCAGGATGAAATTGTGGAGGATCCAGGCGTTTTTTGTCAGCGTGTCTTTTCATCCGTTCGGACGACTGAAGGAGTGCGGATCGGGTACTCTCCCAAATGGAGGAAAATTTGCTAATGAGAGATTCCGCAGCCGGGTTGTCCACAGAGGTGGAGACAGGAAAAGGAATCCGAGGATGCTGACCGAAGACTACAAAAAACGGGGATTTGGAGGAGGATTCGCTCTCGTGATTGTTATAAGAGAACTCGGCCCATGGTAGGAGATCCACCCAGTCTGAATGATGAGCATTAACGAAGTGCCGGAGGTAACTGGTCAGGTTCTGATTGATCCGCTCCACTTGACCATTGGACTGAGGGTGGGAAGCGGAAGAGAAGTCCAGGGTGACGTCTAGCAGTTTACAAGTGGCTCTCCAGAAGCGTGAGGTGAACTGTACCCCACGATCCGACACGATGTGGAGGGGCAGGCCATGAAGACGAAAGATGTGACGAATAAAGTCTTTAGCTAGCTCGGGTGCAGACGGGAGGCCTGTCAGGGGAACGAAATGAGCCATCTTGGAGAAGCGGTCAGCGACCACCCAAATGACCGTACAACCGGCAGAGACTGGGAGGTCAGTTATAAAGTCCATTGCTATATGTTGCCAGGGGGCAGCAGGTACAGAAAGCGGAAGGAGGCGACCGGCTGGCAGATGTCTCGGAACCTTGTTGCGGGCGCAGGACACACAGGCAGAAACAAAGTCTATTACGTCCTTGTGCAGGGTAGGCCACCAGTAGTGCCGGGTAATAAGCTGGAGGGTCTTTTTCTGACCGGCATGGCCAGCCAGTTTAGACGAGTGACCCCAGTGAAGGATCTTCTCCCGATCAGGTACTGATACGAACGTCTTTCCGGGAGGGAGACGATTTAGACTCACGGGAGCCACCTGCATTACTCTGGCGGGATCGATGATGTGTTTCGGATCTTCCTCGAGATCAGACACCAGAAAGGATCGAGACAAGGCGTCCGCCTTGACGTTTTTGTCAGCCGGGCGAAAATGAAGAACAAAATCAAAGCGAGCAAAAAACAAGGACCACCGGGCTTGGCGCGGGTTAAGTCTCTGGGCATGCTGGAGGTAAGCCAAGTTCTTGTGGTCAGTGTAAATTATTACCGGGTGAAGAGCCCCCTCGAGCAGGTAACGCCACTCCTCCAATGCCAGTTTGATGGCCAATAACTCTCGGTCTCCTATGGAATAATTGCGCTCTGAGGAGGAGAAGAGTTTAGAGAAGAAGCCACAAGTTACCATCCCCCCGGAAGATGATTTTTGAGTAAGTACCGCTCCGGCTCCAGAGGAGGAGGCGTCAACTTCCAGGAAGAACTGCTTGTTGCCGTCCGGGCGATGCAGCACCGGGGCGGAAGAGAAGGCCTGTTTTAAGGAAAGAAAGGCCACCTCAGCTTCGGGCGGCCACTCTTTGGGATTAGTACCCTTACGAGTGAGCGCGGAAATTGGGGCAGTCCGGGATGAGAAGTGTGGTATGAAGAGGCGGTAGTAGTTGGCGAAGCCCAGGAACCGCTGAATGGCCTTCAACCCCTCCGGTCGAGGCCATTTCTCGATGGCAGACAGTTTCTCTGGATTCATTCGTAGGCCGGTCTGAGAAATAGTGTAGCCCAAAAACGGAAGCGAGGTCTGCTCAAAGAGGCACTTCTCGTATTTAGCGAAGAGGTGATTCTGCCTGAGCCTGAGCAGGACCTGACGAACGTCCCTCCGGTGAGTCTGGAGATCCGGAGAGAAGACCAAGATGTCGTCCAGGTACACCACTACGCAGGAGTAGAGAAGGTCCCGGAAGATGTCATTGACCAACTCTTGAAAGACGGCAGGAGCGTTACAGAGACCAAAGGGCATTACCAGATATTCGTAGTGGCCGTCCCGGGTGTTGAATGCCGTCTTCCATTCACCCCCCTGACGGATACGAACCAGGTTGTACGCCCCACGGAGGTCCAGTTTGGTGAAGATTCTAGCCCCCCTCAGACGATCAAATAACTCCGGAATGAGCGGAAGGGGGTACTTATTCTTCACCGTGATCTGATTAAGGCCTCTATAGTCTATACAGGGACGGAGAGAGCCGTCCTTCTTTTTGACGAAAAAGAAGCCTGCTCCCGCCGGGGAGGTAGATTTCCGGATGAATCCCCTGGCCAGATTCTCCTCAATATATTCGGACATCGACCGGGTCTCAGCGGCGGATAATGGATAAATACGCCCACGGGGAGGAGTAGTATCGGGTAAAAGGTCGATAGGGCAGTCGTATGGTCTATGAGGGGGTAGTGTCTCTGCCTCCTTTTTATTAAAGACATCAGCATAAGACCAATAAGGAATCGGAAGTCCAGGTAGATTAGCTGGGGTAGGAGAAGGACGGACGGGATGGACGGGAACCAGACAGGTCTTATGGCAGTCCTGTCCCCAGCGAAGGACCTCTCCGGTCTGCCAGTCAAGCACGGGTGCATGTCTCTGGAGCCAAGGTAGACCTAGCAAGATGGCGTGAGAGAGTCCAGGCAGAACATGAAAGGAGATACTCTCAGAATGCAGCATTCCCACCTGCAGAGTAATGGATTCGGTGATGAGTTGGATGGGGCGTGGTAAGAGACCCCCATCCACGGCAGCAACAGACAAGGGTACAGCCAGAGGTTTGGTGGGGATGCGGTATTTCTCTACCAGGGACTGTGAAATAAGATTCCCGGCTGCTCCAGAGTCAAGTTGGGCTAGTTCGAAATAACGGTTCTCCCCGCAGACGATTGAGACTGACAGCAGCAGAGATGGAGAGGATTTATTCTTGTCTAGGTCGACCTCTCTGAGCGAACCTAGACACAGGCGTTTCCCGACCTCTCCGGGCAGGCACGGATCCGGTGCTCCTTACTGCCACAGTAGAAGCAGCTCCCCTCGGCACGGCGTAAGTCCTGACGGGTTTTGACCATCTTGGTCTGGTCGACCTGCATAGGCTCAGGAGAGTGTACCTGGGGAGAGACGGAGGGAGTGACGGGTTTCTGAAGAGTAGGAGCTAGACGTGGAAACCTCCTCTCACGGGTGACCTCTTTGGCACGCTCCTGGAACCGTAGGTCAATCCGGGTGGCAAGAGTTATTAGGTCATCGAGAGTGGTAGGAATGTCCCGACCAGCAAGTTCATCTTTAATACGGCCGGACAGACCCTCCCAGAAGACGGATACCAGAGCGTCGTTATCCCAGGCCAGCTCCGAGGCAAGGGTACGGAACCGTATGGCATATTGGCCCACGGTGAGACTTCCCTGACGGAGGCGTAGCAGTGATGATGCGGATGAGGTCTTCCGTCCGGGTTCGTCGCAGACTTTCCGGAAAGCCGTGAGAAAGGCAGGCAAGTCGGACACCAGGGGGTCTCCTCTCTCCCATAGAGGATTTAGCCAGGCCAGGGCCTCCCCGGTGAGATGGGACATGATGAAGGCAATTTTGGCCCGGTCGGAGTTAAACTGGTGGGACAATAGTTCAAAGTGCAGGGTGCACTGGTTTATGAAGCCCCTAGCTTGAGCGGGGTCGCCTCCGAAGCGTGGAGGTGTAGAAAGCCGGGGTCCGGGGCAGGATGCCATGGTATTGGTGGGCAGCGGCGCTGCCGGGCTGCGAGTTATGACACTAGCGGTGGTTGCTGTTAGAGCAGTCAGAGTGTCCAGGAAAGAGTTGACATTCCTCAGATGACTCAGGATGGACTCCTGTTGGGACCTCTGACGGGACAGTTCATGACATAGGTCCGAGAGCGAGGGAGCTTGGGTGCCACCGGGTTCCATGGCCCGAGCAAACTGTAATGGGTCTGGGAGGCGGAACCTCTGAGCAACTCTACAAGGGGGCGGTCCTTGTGAGGAAGCGGGTGGCTCCCAGGCAAGACGGGCAGGCAGTCACAGCAGGTGACCGGGACAGTCTCTGAGTGAACGGGCTGGAGGTCACGGCAAGTGACCGGGGCAGTCTCTGGAAGAACGGGCAGGAGGTCACGGCAAGTGACCGGGGCAGTCTCTGGATGAACGGGCAGGAGGTCACGGCAAGTGACCGGGGCAGTCTCTGGATGAACGGGCAGGAGGTCACGGCAAGTGACCGGGGCAGTCTCTGGATGAACGGGCAGGAGGTCACGGCAAGTGACCGGGGCAGTCTCTGGATAAAGGGTTGGTACGACCTGTGGCGGCTGATGGTAGACGTGAGCTCCCAGGTGAGCAGGCGAGAGTCTCTGGATAAACGGGTGGTCACAGCATGTGACGGCGGAGCCTCCAGGAAGACCAACAGACAGGCGGCAGATGAGCGCTCCCAGGTGAGCGGGCAGAAGTCACTGGACAGGCGAGTGGTCACAGCACGTGACGGCGGAGCCTCCAGGTAGGCTAGCAGGCAGGTAGCAGATGTGCGCTCCCAGGTGAGCGGGCAAGCTGGTCCATAGACAGACTGACAGGATTTGGAAGGCAGACCGTCGGACCTCAGGCAAGCAGGCAGGTAGCTGATGTGCGCTCCCAGGTGAGCGGGCAAGCTGGTCCTTAGACAGACTGACAGGAGTTGAAAGGCAGACCGTCGGACCTCAGGCAAGCAGGCAGGTAGCTGATGTGCGCTCCGAGGTGAGCGGGCAAGCTGGTCCTTAGACAGACTGACAGGAGTTGTAAGGCAGACCGTCGGACCTCAGGCTAGCAGGCAGGTAGCAGAATATCAGGCAGGAATAAGACAGCAAGCTGGCAGGAATCTGGCAGGTATCTGGCAGGTAACTGGCAACGGGACCTGAGGGCTGAAGCAGAGTAGTGAACAGTGCAACAACATTGCTCGGGCACCTCCATTTTGGAGGAGGTGCCTTATATATGGTGAAGTCCTCTGGCCATTGGCCGGGGAATCCTTAGGACGGCGCGCGCGGCCCCTTTAAGAGGGAGGGAGAGCGCGCGCGCGCGCCCTAAGCACAGTGGCCGGGAAGGAGCGCGCGCTACCAGCAGAGCGGGAGGAGGACGCCGAGCACGGAGCAGAGAGGTGAGGGGAACAGCGTCCCTGCCTAGCAGAGGGCAGGGACGCCAGCGCTACAATATCTAGCCCCAATGTCTTCAAACGTGCTTTAAAAACACTTCTGTTTAGACAAGCTTACCACCTCAACTCACCAACCTAACTCTCCCCTGTTCCCTCCGAAATATTAATCTTAATCTGCCCCTGCATATTCATCTCTCTCCACATCCACCATGCACCAAATACCACACGGTAACTGCCCTTAGACGGATACTGGCTGATGACCATGTTCTTCCTATTGTGTCCTCCCCATTTCCATATAGATTGTAAGCTTGCGAGCAGGGACCTCACTCCTCATGTAACTGTTGAAATGTGATTCATTGTATTGTTTATATTATCTGTACATGTCCCTACTTAATTGTAAAGTGCTGCGGAATATGTTTGCGCTATATAGATAAAAATTATTTTTATATAAAACCTGTCTCCTCCATATATCTGTGACCTAGTCTCCTGGTAGTTACCTGCGCACAACCTCTGATCCTCACAAGATCTCCTTCTCTACTTCCCTATCTCCTCTTCCCACAATCGCATACAATATTTGTCCAGTACATCTCCCCTACTGTGGAACTCTCTACCCCAACACATCAGACTCTCGCCTACCGTGGAAACCTTCAAAAGGACCTGAAGAACCTGAAAACCTACCTCTTCCGACAAGCATACTGCCTGCAATAACTGTCGCTCCACCATACCGCTGCACTACCAGCTCTACTCTCATCTACTATATTCTCACCCATCCTTTGTAAATTGTTTGTGAGTCCTCATAGGCAGAGTCATGGAATAAATGGCACTATAATAATAATTATTAACTATACTGTTTGTACTGTGGGTCAATTGATGCCACTTTTCCTGGTGTCTGCCCCTAATTTGAGCTGTTTTGGCAGCTTTTAGGCCCGTTTAAAGGTGTAAAATTTAATCCAATGAGTTTCTGTATGTTTGACAAACTATTCTGCGAACATCGGGATGTGTGCCAAGCTAAAACAAACCAAACATTGAGAGTTTAGCTCATCTCTACTGTACAGCCATATATTGGGTATTTCTACATTCAGCAGAAACTGAGGGACAAATTTTGGTGCCATTTTTATCCATTTCTCAGTGTGAAAATGTAAAATATTGGGCTAAAACAAAATTTTGGTTGTAAAAATGTAATTATTTTTTCCTCACTGCCCAATGATATAAAATCCTGTGACTCACCTGTGGTGTCAATATTGTCACAGCACCATTACATGAATTCATTGAGAGGTGTAGTTTGTAAAATGAGGTCACTTATGGGGGTTCTGCTGTTTTGGCACATCATTGGGCTCTACCAATGTTACATGACTTTGCACTGGCATATTCAGGGAAAATTGCACAACAAATTGTATGGTGCAACTTCTCCTGTTACCCTTATGAAAATGCAAAATTTGGGGCTTAAAAAATATTTTGTAGAAAAAAGTTTTTTTTTCATGGTTCAACATCATAAATTTCTGTGAAGCACCTGGGGGGTGAAGGTGCTCACCACACATCTAGATAATTTCCTTTAGGGGTTTAGTTTCCAAAATGGCATCACTTGTGGGGGTTTTCCACTGTTTAGGCACATCAGGGGCTCTCCAAACACAACATAACGTCCGCTAATGATTCCAGCAAATTTTGCATTCATAAAGTCAAATGGCGCTCCTTCCCTTTCAAGCCCTGCCAAAATGAGAATTCTCTTCATTACAATAGAAGGGTGAGTGATGATGACATCAACAGTATGGAAAGAGTACATAGTTTTTGAAGCAGAAGAGTAGGAATGAGGAAATATTGTAGATTAAATTAGCTAGCAGCATATTTGCCAACAGCTCTGGTTTTGCCAGGACATTCTTGCATGTAAAAGGTGCAACCTTAATAAAACCATGCACCTGTGATGTAGGACTTAAATGTCCTGGAATTCATGCTTCAAATGTTTATAGTATATTTAAGTTTTCAGTAGGCAACAACAATAGCTTCTGAGTTTGTGTATCCTGGGTCCTGCTTTGCTCTTATCTAAATTGAGGATGGCAGACACAAGGTGAGGTTTTAATACTAGAGACAGGATAGGACCGTCCTGATCGGGAACACCTTGTCGTGGTAGGATGGCATTTAGGCTTTTTTGATAAAAATAGTGTTAACTAAGTATCCTATTTTGTTGATTATTTACTTACAACAGGGTATCTACTCAATTTGCTTTTATTCTTGGGTTTTGTATGTGAAACGGCCGCAGTGTGAACGTGCTCCTACACAGTGCACATATACCAACTTATGCTCCAAATCATTTCTTTGGTTTTGTGTATCTTGGTATGTTTATCCCAGAAATGGGTCAGTCTATCTTAGACTAAAAAGGTCATCATGTCAAAGTAGTAATTACATATCCCACCAAGTGCCATGTAGTGTAGTCAGTCTCTATTTGCTCATTAGTCCCCCCTTTTGCAACTAGGTCCTGGGATTGACGTAATCACTGTAATCCCTATTTCCACACGGTTGATTGATCATATATCTTTCTAAAGCTATGTATTTAGTTTTACAACGGATTTCTTTTTCCTGTCCAAAAAAAAAATAAGCACAATAGGATTTTCTATATACCTGCAAACTGTGTATACAGGGCAAGAAGGAAAATGTCTCAGAAGGGAAATAGTATTTGTTCCATATGTAGGTCACCAATTCCACAGATGCAATCAATATCATGTGGATTTGTGCAAGATGACAAAATTCCACCCTGCATTAGTAAATGCTGTGATGGAAAGTATAAGAAATTGTACAGAAAACATGTCAAGCAAGAAGAGAAACACATTGATTTCACCCTTTTTTTATCCTTATTTCTTTGGGGAAAAAATGTATTTGTCGGTGTGTGCCGACATATGGACATAAGCTGATTGTCCTTCATTAACCTCATACATCTCACTTACCAGCAACTGCCTTTTCATATTGTCTTTGCCTACTTTGTCTCGTACACAAAGCCCTTTGCTATTTTATTCCTATCCCATTTAATTATCCACTGTGATTTAAAGCTTAATCCCCATTAAATCAGCTGTGTGACCTTGAGAAGGCAATGTTTTAGTCATGTATCACTTGAGCCGTTGACAAATAGGCTGACAGTAGCACAGTGGTTAGACGTATGATATGCAGAGGTGGTATGATATGTTTAATTTATGCTGGAGTAATGTGCATATAGATGGTATAAGCTCTTTTTTTGTTTTTTTTGCGAATTTCCCACAAAAGATATTTTAATGTAGACTCTGGCATGATTACTTTTTCACTGGTAGGGAAATTAGATCATAGTCTCAATAAACCATTTAAAAAAAAACATTCTGGACTTTGGAAATGTTCACCACTGTGCAAAAGTTTTAGGCAGATGTGGAAAAAATGCTGCAAAGTAAGAATACTTTGAAAAATAGAAGTGCTAATAGTTTATTTTTATCAATTAACAAAATGCAAAGTAAATAAACAAAATATAAATCTAAATAAAATCAATATTTGGTGTGACTGTCCTTTATATTTGAAACAGCATCAATTTTTCTAGGTACTTCTACATCCATACAGATCTTCAAGGAAATTGGCAGGGAGGTTGTTCCAAACATCTTAGAGAACTAACCTCAGATGTTCTGTGGATGTCACTTGTGTAAATCCTTCTGTCTCATCATCATGATCCCAAACAGACTCAATGATGTTGAGATCAGGGACACATCATCACTTCTAGGACTCTTTGTTCTTCTTTATGCTGAAGACAGTTCTTAATGACATTGGCTAGATGTTTGGGGTTGTTGTCCTGCGGCAGAATAAATTTAGAGCCAATCTCTGTGATGATATTGAATGATAGAGAAGAATCAGCTTGTATTTATCAGCATTAAAGATACCATTAATTGTGACCAACCAACTCCATTTGCATATATGTAGCCCTAAACTTCCAAGGACCCTCCGCTATGCTTCACTGCTGCCTGCAAACACTCATTATTGTACCTTGAATTCCAGCACTTTATGATTTGATTAGCAAAGACAGCAAAAAATAAATGCCCGGCACCATTTTACACACTGCTGAAGTCTCAGGGAATGGGTTAATGACATCAGGCACAGCCACGTGCGGCTTCCCCATAATGCCTTGCAGCTATCACATCACATAGTCTAGCCCGGCTAATCAAAGAGGACTATGATAGCCAGTATAAAATATGGGGGACAGTCAAGCAGCGCTTTTTCAGGTTTTTCCAGCTTAGGGATAGGTGATCAGAGGGCACAGGTCATTTCACATAGAGATAGAAAAAGGTTTAACCTGAATGTGGTGTACTATTGCAATGCTAAAGCACATTGCAAATGGGAGTGGTAGTCTCAATCTATGAATAATAATCCAAATATTTAAGTGATATAATGAACTTTACCTGTTTTTTATTCTTCACACAATGCAAACAAGTGGGCAGCAGAATACCCATCTGTCCTAATTTTGCAACTAAAAAAACTGAAAATCCTGAAACCAAGGCTTGTTTATCACAAAAAGTGTGCTTTCGGCTTTGCGACAAGAAAAGAAAAATCAAATGTGCAAATTGTAATATTTTTTTGCACATTTTTGCTGTAACTTTCCAATATTAGACTCGTACATGTCACCCTAATAAAACAACCAGTTGGTTTTGGGACATAAACCTACCCAGCTATTCTTGTTCTGTCCTATTTGGTGAAGGACCGGGGTATTATTTACTTTTTTTTAAAATATTTTAAATAAAGGGCACATATTAATTTTTGAATACCTGTTTTAATTGTCCAAATTACCAAGTGCAACCATTCAACCCATCACCATACCGCTTGTTCACTTTTGGTCATGAACCTATGTGTAGAAATTTTGCAAATATTTTATGGTTGTGTTGCATTTTTTTCAAAGGCTTTAGTGTTTTTTTATAAAAAAATTGCATGGTCTATATACACTTTTACTTTGGCATACTTGTTTTAATATTCGAATTTGACATCCGTACACACCACAACTAATTTGAGGGCTGTTGCAAAATTTTTAGGCCATGTTCCTATCTCATGGCATTTGTTGCTGCATGGACCATTTTGTGCTAGTGAAATGAATATACTTTAACCAAATATTTGCAAACAAATTACTACAGTATATTGAGACCATTAATTGTGCATGTCTGTTTTCGCACACCTGTTTATTAGTGTTGAGCGAGCACATAAATGCTCGGGTACTCGAAGCTCGGGCCGAGCTCACCGTGATACTCGGGTTCTCGACCCGAGCAACGAGCCCAATGTTAGTCTATGGGAGACCCGAGCATTTTTGCGGCGGCACCCCCGGCAGTCTTTTAAAGGCCTAACAAGTGCACAAAACGATAGTGACAGTGCTCAAATGACATGGGGACAGCATGGGGATCGCCCCAGGAAGCATTTCCGACCCCCAGGTCACTGCTGTCAACAATGTGGTCAGAGGTATTAAGCCACTTTTACGGGCTCACAATAAAACGTTCAAAAACGAAACTGACACGGTTTTCCTGTGAAATATGTTAAGGAAGTTCCTTTCCAGGGTAAAGACTTGTGTATAAGGTAAAATAAATAACCCCCAAAAAAACTACTCCTCCACACATTGGGCTATGTTCACAAGTAGCATTTTTTATGCGTTTTTGCACTTTTGCATTGCTTTCAACCGTGACAAATGCATTCACCGGGAAATGTCATTTTAACATTTTACAATCTTATCTGGCCATGTGCTGTGTGACACATGCACACAGTGATGAAAAGACATGGGAACAGCATAGGGAAGACCGCTGGAAGCATCTCTGACACCCAGGTCACTGCCTAAAAGTGTGCCCATCAGAAGTGATCCTTGCCGCATCAGAAGATGCAGACTTGCAACTATCCCTGTGCAAGTCCTTGTCCCAGGTCAGTGTTCAATTGTACCTCCCCCATTCCTTGCAATGCAAGTGCAAATATGCAGCCAACCAAACACCCACCCACCCGCAGGCTGCAATACCATACTGCTAGCTTTCACTTGAAATGGGGCCTTTTAGTTTGGAGGAGGCCGAAGCTGGCCACTACCTCATGGCTGCTTCAGCAGCGAAGTATCCATACTCGGTCCCCAGCCGCCCCGCGGCCGGGTGTCTACACACGGTTCCCTGCCACCTCTATTTCTCCTGTTACCTTCCCACACACTTTTCTTAGCCTGGCCTGCTTTAGGGCAGCATTGGACGAGCCCATGTAGCACCCTGAGGATTCGGCTGCTACAGGGGTATTGCACCTCAACCCAGAGGTGTGATATTCCACTCCCGGGTAAGGAAGGAGTGTGGAACTGAGCTCAGATAGACTGCATGCACTACATACATCCCATTCCAGAGGAGCAGGCCGACGGTACTCCCACTTAGAAATGTGCAGGTACAACCGAGCCTGTTCCTGGCTGGAGTGGGAGGGGGGTGGTACATCCCATGTAGTGTAGGGGCAGATAGGGGGAGCAGTCTGGGTAGTGATAGGAGCTCATTGGGTGCTGGTCACCTGAGCTCACACATAGAGGGATATATAAGGAGGGCACCAACTTAGATCAGGGTCAGACGCTGAGAACAAGTCAGTTGGAGAGGAGAGAGAAGGAAACAGCAGCCCTGGAGAGAGAGAGAGAGTGGAGCAGAGAAAGACCCAGAGGGGGAAGACTGAAGGGGCCCAAGAACCCAAATTAGAGCACCGGGTGAGGAGTCAGCAAGAGGGTACCGGAACCCAAGCTGGTGGGGGCAAAGACATTCCCCAGCCAGAGACCGGAGACCGTGGGCAGTGTCTGTCACGGTCACCCACCACATTCACCCCGAAGGCACACCACATGAAGGGTCAGGGAACCCAGGGCCAAGGGTGTCCCAAAAGAAGGCCCGAGGGAGCTGGACCTAGGTGAATCACTGGTGGGGACGGCTGAAGAAAGGACAGAGGGAGAGCTCAGGGCCACGCTCTGGACTTGTTTGGGGGTTGACCGGATCCAGGACCTGGTGGACGCAGCACGGCTCGGGTGGTCACTAGCAGCTGGAGTGACCAGTACAACATCAGCAGTAAGTAAACACCCTTAACTGCACAACCCGAGTCTGTCTTCATTGCCGGCTGCATCGCACCACCACAACCCCCATCCTCTGCGCCTGTCCCCTCTGAGGCTATACCCCTCCCGTTGGGGGTTATCTCACCAAGCTGCGCACCCACCATCAGCCTCAGCGGACCCTGCAGCAGCGGCGGCCACAGTGACCGCATCACAACGGGTGGCGTAGTCGACACAAAAGAACTTTAGTAACATCTGTAAAGCTGCCACATAACACTTAGCTTGACGCCCTGGGCACGGGACCGGGTTACAGCCGCTCGGAGACTACAACCCCCCCCATCTGATCCGGTGCCGGGTATTCCCCTCAAAAAGGAATATGTCCCAGGGGGCGCGTCACCCACCAGAGAACCAGACTCCTCTGGTGGGCCCTGGCTTCTCCATCAGGGGAGTTGAGAGTGCCAAGGTGAGGAGCATGATGATGATAGAAGTTAGCATCTGCTTTGCTTTCTTGGAATGCAAGCAAAAGTGTGCAACCTGCCACCCACCCACCCCCAGGCTGCAATACCATACTGCTTGCTTGCTTGCACTTGAAATTGGGCCTTTTAGGCATATGGAGGCAGACGCCAGCCACAATGTCATGGCTGCGTCGGCGGCCTGGTATTCATACTCAGTCACCAGCCGGCGGCCGGTTGTCCACGCTCGGTCCCCAGCCGCTAGGGGGTGGCGGCCGGGTGTCCATACTCGGTCCCTAGCCGCCCCGCGGCCGGGTGTCCACACAAGGTCCCCAGCCGCCTGCGGGCGGCCGGGTGTCCATAAATGGTCCCCAGCCGCCCATATTTCTCCTGTACCTTCCCACACACTTTTCTTAGCCTGGCCTGCAGCATTGGACGAGCCCACCAGAGAAACAGACTCCTCTGGTGGGCCCTGGCTTCTCCATCAGGGGAGTTGAGAGTGCCTAGGTGAGGAGCATGATGATGATAGAAGTTAGCATCTGCTTTGTTTTCTTGGAATGCAAGCGCATGTGTGTAGTAGCGGCTAGGCCTGAGGTGTTCAGCGTTTTGGCGCATATCCTACCTCTTCCGAGGATTGCTGGATGATTTCCTGCTACTATCCCAGTTCTATGACTCCCGTTAAAACAAAGCTTCAGGTGATAAATGATGGATGAGGTGTTGGAAAAGGAGAAAGAGCAGGAGGAACAGGGACCATTCACATCAATATCAGGCCAGTCCACCACACATGTCTTGTAGGATATGTTTCTGTACCAAAAGGAGCTGTTCGGCTACACAGTTATAGGGCAAACAGTGAGTGCAATGCCTACCAAAAATTTAGAGGCACTCCAATGCCCATTGGAAGTGACATGGAGGTCAGAGGGCCTTAACTAAACCATTTTTTCCATTTATAGCAACTGGGTCTCCTATGCACTGTTGGCCTAAGCAGTGAACGGAGGCTTTCCAAAAATGATGAGGAACTGCAATGCCCCTTGAAACAGACGTAGATTACAGCATACTAAAAATCTTCTACCCATTATTGGGGAGTGGGTCTCCCTTAGTGTCCGCCTATGCATTGAAAAGCAAAAGCTGACAAAAATTAGGAGGAAATGCAATGCCCGTTGGGAGAGTCGTGGAGGTCGCAGTAGCTTAACAAGATGGTTTTAATGCCCCTTGGAAAAGACGTGGAGGTCGCAGTAGCTTAACAAGATGGTTTTAATGCCCCTTACAAGAGCCATACAGTACAGCATCATAAAAACATTATTCCCATCATTGGGGAGTGGGTCTCCCATAGTCTTTGCTTATGCCTTCCAAGCAAAAGCTGCCAAAAATTAGGACTGAGAAACTTGCAATGCCCCTTACAATAGCCATGCAGTACAGCATATTACAAACATTATTCCCATTATTGGGGAGTGGGTCTCCCATAGTCTTTGCTTATGCCTTCCAAGCAAAAGCTGCCAAAAATTAGGACGGAAGAACTTGCAATGCCCCTTACAAGAGCCATGCAGTACAGCATGTTAAAAACATTATTCCCATTATTGGGGAGTGGGTCTCCCATAGTCTTTGCCTATGCCTTCCAAGAAAAAGCTGCCAAAAATTAGGACAGAGGAACTTGCAATGCCCCTTACAAGAGCCATGCAGTACAGCATATTACAAACATCATTTCCATTATTGGGGAGTGGGTCTCCCATAGTCTTTGCCTATGCCTTCCAAGCAAAAGCTGTCAAAAATTAGGATGGAGGAACTTGCAATGCCCCTTACAAGATCCATGCAGTACAGCATATTACAAACATCATTTCCATTATTGGGGAGTGGGTCTCCCATAGTCTTTGCCTATGCCTTCCAAGCAAAAGCTGCCAAAAATTAGACGGAGGAACTTGCAATGCCCCTTACAAGAGCCATGCAGTACAGCATATTACAAACATTATTCACATTATTGGGGAGTGGGTCTCCCATAGTCTTTGCTTATGCCTTCCAAGCAAAAGCTGCCAAAAATTAGGACGGAGGAACTTGCAATGCCCATTACAAGAGCCATGCAGAACAGCATATTAAAAACATTATTCCCATTATTGGGGAGTGGGTCTCCCACAGTCTTTGCTTATGCCTTCCAAGCAAAAGCTGACAAAAATAAGGACCGAGGAACTTTAATAATGGCAACACGGACCACGGTCACCCTGGTGGTATAGTGGTGGTGGAGGCTGAGGATAAGGAGAAGAACATAAAACAGCCGAAATTAGAAAGCGTACCCTCATGTGTGGGTGTGAAGTGGTGCATGTGAATACACCTCCCGAAATAACACAGTGGATTTGACTTTGTTACTCTGCTGTCATTTGGTGGTGATGAGAAGTCTGGCCCAATCCAGCCCTTGTTCATTTTGATAAGGGTCAGCTTGTCAGCATTGTCAGTTGACAGGCGAGTGCACTTATCAGTTATAATTCCCCCAGCGGCACTAAAAACAAGCTCCGATATCACGCTAGCGGCAGGGCAGGCCAGGACCTCCAAGGCATACAGAGCGAGTTCATTCCAAGTGTCCAGCTTGGATACCCAATAATTAAAAGGCACAGACGAATCTCGGAGGACGCTGGTACAGTCGGCAAGGTACTCCCTCACCATCTTTTGAAACGTTCCACTCCTTGTGAGTGTACCCTGCGCCTCAGGGTCTGTCCAAAGGGAGGGTCTGAGAAAACTGTCCCAGAACGTTGACAGTGTTCCCCTGCCTCTGCTGGATTGGAGTTGCATCTCTCTCGCATGTACGCCTTGGTTGGGCAACGAACTGTGACCTCTGCTGCTAGGGTGTTCAGATGGGAATTTTTTTTAACAGTTCTGCAGCAAGGGCCTTCTGGTACTGCCCCATTTTTGTAGACCTCTCCACCTCAGGAATAAGAGAGTGAAAGTACTCTTTGTAGCGGGGGTCTAAAAGTGTCACCAACCAGTAATGACTGTCACCCAACATTTTGACAACGCGAGGGTCACGGTTAAGACAGCTTAATATAAAGTCAGCCATGCGTGCCAGACTGGTAACGGGCAAGACTTCCGTGTCCTCACCAAGATGATGACTGACCTTGCTCTCCTCCTCATCCTCCTCCCCCCTGTCCTCAGGCCACCCATGCTGAACCGACGGTATGACAGTTGTACAGGTACTACCGTCTACAGCGCATGATACAAGCTCCTGTTCTTCCTCCTCCTCCTCATTGTCCCGCAATGCATGTTGGGATGAGATGAGGCTGGGCTGTGTGTAATCGACTGCTGCGGCTTCTTGATCCATCTCATCATACTCTGGCTGCAATGCCTCCTCTCTAATTCTCTGCAGAGAGCGTTGCAAAAGACAGACAAGTGGAATGCTGACGCTAATGATGGTGTCATCGCCACTCACCATCTAGGTGGACTCCTCAAAGTTTGTCAAGATGGTACATATGTCAGACATCCAGGTCCACTCCTGAGGTCTTATGTGTGGAGTCTGACCTGAATATCGACGACCTTGTTGCAGCTGGTACTCCACAACTGCTCTCTTTTGCTCACAAATCCTTTGCAACATGTGGAGGGTAGAGTTCCAACGTGTGGGGACATCACACACCAGTCGGTGTGCCGGAAGCTGCAAACGCTGCTGCAACACAGCAAGGGCGGCAGAAGCTGTAGCTAACTTGCGAAAATGAGCTAACAGGCGGCGTACTTTGACGAGCAGATCTGGCAACTCGGGGTACGATTTAAGAAACCGCTGAACCACGAGGTAAGCACATGAGCCAGGCATGGTACGTGTGTGATCTCGACTCGCCTCAGAGCTGCCACCAAGTTATGGCTATTGTCACACATGACCATGCCTGGATGTAGGTTCAGCGGTCTCAGCCACAGATCTGCATGCTCTTTCACAGCTGTCCACAACTCACAAGCAGTCTGAGGTTTCTCACCTAAGCTTATGAGTTTGAGCACAGCCTGTTGCCCCTTGGCAGAGGCAGTACTGCAGTGCTTCCAGCTTGTAACTGATGTGGTGATATCTGAGATGGAGGCTGAACATGAGGAGGAGGAGAAGGATGATGCGCAGGAGCTGTACATTGTGGGGGCAACTATGACTGACATAGGGCCCGCAATCCTCGGTGTGGGGAGGATGTGTTCCGTCCCAAGGTCCGACTGGGTCCTGGCTTCCACTGTGTGCCATCAGGGAGATGTACCGTCCCTGGCCACAAGCACTTGTCCACGTGTCCGTTGTCAGGTGGACTCTCTCATTAACTGCGTTGTTGAATGGCACGGCAGATGTTTTGGGACACATGCTTGTGTAGTGCGTGGATGGCACACTGGGCAAAATAGTGTTGGCTGGGGACTGCGTACCGAGGGACGGCCAGCGCCATAAGGTTGCGGAAGGATTCCGTCTCCACCAGCCTAAAAGTCATTTCCAACGCAAGCAGTCGTGAAATGTGCGAATTTAGGACTGTGGCCTGTGGGGCGTTAGCTGCGAATTTCTGCTTTCGTTCAAAGCTTTGGGATATGTACAATTGAACGCTACGGTGGGACGTGGACGTTGATGCTGTTTCTTGAGAAACTGCCATAACAAGTGAAGACTGAGGAGGGGGCATCTTTGCATGCAGTATGGACAGGGGATTGCCTTGCACACACAACAGAGGGTTCTATTGCACGCACAACAATGGAAGAAGCAGTGGTGACACGCGCTGACACTGGTCGTGGACCCTGGGGTTCACCCCACAAAGTCGGGTGCTTTGCTGCCATGTGCCTAATCATGCTGGTGGTGGTCAGGCTGGTAGTTTTGTCAACCCTGCTGATCCTGGCATGGCAGGTGGTACAAATGGCCTTTTTGGGGTTATCAGCAGAGTTTTTAAAAAAATTCCAGACTCTGGAAGACCTACAGGTTGTACTGGCAATGTCCCTCGTGTTGGTGTTACGGGGAACTGTTGCCTGCCTTCTGTGTGCTGCCACCACACTGCTTCTTCCTGCCTGTTGGGGTACTCTGCCTCCCTCACCCTGTGTGATGCTGGCCTCACTCTGCATGTCCTCCTGCCACGATGGGTCAGTTACTAGATCATCCACCACCTCCTCCTCTTCCACTTGCGCACCACGATCCTCCTCCTCACTTCCTGGCAATTGTGTCTCATCATCTTCCACCTTTAGTGACAAATTGCCAGCGTCGACTTCCTGTGGCCGTGGCTGTTCAAATATTTGGGCATCGCTACATGGGATCTCCTCTTCCACCACTTCAAGCGGAGCAGGCGAGGGGCACAAATCTGGAAATGGACCAGTGAACAGCTCTTCAGAGTGTCCAACTGTGGGATCAGTTGCTGTCTGACGACACTCGGCATGGTGGGAGGAAGGAGCATCAGGGTGAGGAGGAGTATGCGGTCGAGACTCAAGGCTACTAAGATTTGACCGTGTGGAAGACAGACCAGAGGTGGTGGTGCCCAGGTAACTGGAAGTATTATCTGCTATCCAATTAATAACCTGTTCACGCTGATCAGTTCGCAATACTGGTGTTGTTCTGTGCTTCCCTAATAATTCGGTCAAGAAGTGGGAGCGAGAAGATGTGGCTGTTGGTTGTGGCACATTTTCACCTTGGCCACGGTTCCGTCCTCTGCACGCACCATCACCAGAACGTCCAGTTCCACGTCTCTTGCCACGCGCCTTGCCCATTGTAAAGGAAGTAAAATAGCTTACACTCGCACTATCAATTGAAAAAGGGTAATAAAAAGTAGATTAGAACCATGGAAGAGGAAAACCACAGTCCTCTTTCTCTGGCCTACAACCGACTCTTTTAAACAATCTGAACAATCAGGGAGAAACTATTACTGTTTTTCTTTACGGAAAAAGTACCAAAAGCTGAACAATAGAGATTTTTTACCGTGGAATGGCAAAACCACAGTTATTGTCTACTGGGGTGTACCAGACAATTTTAAATAGATATTTTTGTGGCTGAACAGTGAGCGACACACTCAAACTGTTTTTTTTAGGTAAAAATGGCCCAAAGGTGGATAATACAGAGGTTTGAACCGTGGAACTGCAAAACCACACTTCTATTTTTCTGGCCTTAACCAGACTATTTTCAACAGATATATTTGTGTCTGAACAATCAGGAGACACTATTACTGTTTTTCTTCACGGCAAAAAATGCCAAAAGCAGGATAATACAGAGATTTGACCCTAGGAACTGCAAAACCACAGTTCTATTTCTCGGGCCTACACCAGACTATTTTAAATAGATATATCGGTGTCTGAACAATCATGAGACACTATTACTGTTTTTCTTTAAGGCTAAAATGCCAATAGCAGAATAATACAGAGATTTTTAGCCGTGGAACAGCAAAACCACAGTTATAATTTACTGGTGTATACCAGACTTTTTTAAATATATATATTTGCGGTTGAACAGTGAGCGACACACTCAAACTGTTTTTTTTTTAGGTACAAATGGCCCAAAAGTGGATAATACAGAGGTTTGAACCGTGGAACTGCAAAACCACACTTCTGTTTCTCTGGCCTACACCAGGCTATTTTAAACAGATATATTTGTGTCTGAACAATCAGGGAGACACTATTACATTTTTTTTTTATGGCAAAAAATGCCAAAAGCAGGATAATAGAGATTTTTTTACAGTGGAACAGCAAAAACACAGTTATAATTTACTGGTGTATACCAGACTTTTTTCAATATATATATTGGCGGCTGAACAGTGAGCGACACACTCAATCTATTTTTTTTTTAGGTAAAAATGGCCCAAAAGTGGATAATACAGAGCTTTGAAACGTGGAACTGCAAAATTGCACTTCTGTTTCTCTGTCCTACATCAGACTATTTTAATCAGATATATTTGTGTCTGAACTGTCACAGACAAACTTTTTTTTTATTTTGGGGGGGGGCGACACCAAAAGGTTAATAAGACGAGTATTTTTACAGTGTAAAGGAGGGAAAAAAAAAGAGCATTTAGATGAAAAAAAAATGGATTTTTCCTGGCCCCTTAGGACCTGGAGCTAAGTCCAGAAATTTCAGCAACAGGAGCACACAGGAATGTAGTGCAGAGTTTGCTGGTATAACCACTGCATCTCCTATACAGCCTGCCTGCCTGATATTTTGGATGGATATTAGTCCTTAGAAGGACTGTTTGTTTGATTTGGCAGCCTTTACAGACCCTACACTAACTATTTTGCAGTATAAATCTCTCCCTAGCTCAGCAGCGCTTTCCCTACACTAGCTGATCCGGAGCGACTGTGTCCAAGATGGCGGCGCCCGGTTTTAAATACTCGAGGTGACACTGTGCGGCCAGCCAATCAATGTAATGCCCACAACCAACATGGCTGCGGCACTACAGTGACTGGCTGGCAATCCCTGCATGTTCATTGGCTCTGTAAAGAGCGCCAAACATGCAGCGCGGAGATCCGAGCTCCCGCCCGAGTAACCTGGAAATGCTCGGTGCTCGCCGAACATCCTAAGTAGCGTGATGCTCGGGCGAGTACCGAGCAGTGTCGAGCATGTTCGCTCAACACTACTGTTTATATTATTAAATTGGAGTCACTTAAACACTACACTGATATTATGGTCGGGGTGTTGTTGCATTAGCCTTTTTGGGCATCGTCTGAACCCTGCCTAGCACTTCTGGTTGTTTCCATATTTTTCCAGAATTGGCTAAGCGTGGTAAGATTGTTTGTAAACAAATTAAACATTATACTTGTGTCCAAAATGTGTGTTAAGACAAAACATGGAATTCAAAATTGACAGGGTAGCATATAAGAAAATAATGAGGAAGCCGCTAGCAGAAGCAGCATCACCAGCACTGCTGACAGCAACCCTACTGGTTGCAATAGTAGTAGTAGTAGTACCAAACATACGTTACATCTGGCCTTGCTTGGCAAGAGTATCAGTGGGGACGCCATGCAGATGCATGCTGCCCGCATTATTGGCAGACCCCTCTGTGATCCTCGCAGACACAAAAGCTACCTCACCTATACTAACAAAAAACAAAAAGTAGCCAAGGCAGCAGCACCAACAACTATTGTGCATTTGACTTGATGGACCAGATGTTTAGTCTGCCATTGTGACAACCTGGCGCACTTCAGCAAACAGAGACATAGTAGCTGAACAATCAGGTTCAGTCATATCCCTTCTCTGGTGGATATCCTGAGATTTCAACCTATGGATTTCTTGCTGTGAAGATTGGACCAGTGGCAAGTACTGGCCCAATATTCTATGGGTGTACTGTCATATCCAACCTCCAGTGTAATGTCAGAGAGGCCATTCAGGGTGGACGGTGTTTTTAAAAACCCATGCAGACAATGTTATTTGCTGCAAGCGTTGAAAACCTTACATTTTTCAAAATGAATTGGTGCTGACTTTTAGTCACCTACGGTTATTACCAAAGGTTAAATTGGCCGTATGATCTGCTTGCCTGACTGTCCATGGTCTGTCTTCTATATCATTCTGCTGCCGTCAATGCCAATGGCCAACACTCAGCTGGGCATTTATTCCCTGTCCATCATGAAATCTTCACTATAGTACTGTTGCAGTTACTGGTTGAACACTACCATACACCGCTTTGCCTACCCTCTCCTATATCTCTATTATGCAGTTTTTGCAACTGCTACTGCAAAGCTACGTCAGAATCTCTTGGCTGCTCACTGTGTTTTATAGTGCTAGGCAGAACTGCTGTTGCTGGGGCTAGTATTAGTGGGCCTACACTGATACACTTCTCCTTGCCCACACCTTCCATATTCTCTACCCTGTAGATTCGGCCACTACACTTTCACACCAGCCGCAGATCTCCTGGCTGTCCACTGTGTTTTAGGCTTTATTCACTCATTAGTACTTTTTATCAATATTACATCGGTATTTGTATGCCAAAACCTGTAGTGTCTCCAAAACACAGAAAATGTGTCAATTTTTCAATGATAGTTTTTCTATAGTTTAAGTTCCACTCCTGGTCTTGGCATACGAACACAGATGAATAATACTGACCAAATACTGACATGTGAATAAGTCCTCGCGGTGCTACACAGTACTGCAGCCAGGACTGACGTTTCTGCCCCTACTTTGTCACACATCTCCTTACCTGTCTTGTCATAATTCTCTACTGTTGTGGCTATTGTCACTGTATATCTACATCAGCCACACACCTCCCAGCTTCTCCCTGTATTTTATATTGTTATCATTACTGCTTCTACGAGGACTGTTGTTGCAGTCCATACACTGCCACGCATCTTCTTACCTTCTCCATCCTAATTTTCTACTTGTGGCTCCTGCTACTGCCACTGAAGGGCCACATCTGTCACAAACTTTCAGGCTGCCCTTTGTGTTTTATATTGCTAGATAGCACTGATGCTGGGAAAAGTACTCTCTTGAGGGTACACAAATATGAAACAATTCCAAAAATAGGGCTGATTTTGGTGAGAAGACATTACTACTTTACTTCCTTCTGTTCATGCTGCCTAAAAAGGGATAATTCTTGGACTGCTTGAAAAAAAGGCTTTTTAATTGCATATTCATTTTGAGAATAGCAAAACTGTTGCAAAAGGGCGGCACGGGGTGGCGCAGTGGTTAGCACTGCAGCTTTGCAGCACTGGGGTCCTGGGTTCAAATCCCACCAAGGACAACATCTGCAAGGAGTTTGTATGTTCTCCCCGTGTTTGCGTGGGTTTCCTCCAGGTTCTCCAGTTTCCTCCCACATTCCAAAGACATACTGATAGGGAATCTAGATTGTGAGCCCCGATGGGGACAGCAACAATAATGTATGTAAAGCGCTGCGTAATATGTTAGCGCTAAATAAAAATAAAGATTATTATTAAATTCCAAAAAGGGATATCTTTTTAATGCTAGTTGAGAAGACATCTGTTTTTGCCACCTAAATAATTGGATAATTTGGGACAGCTTATTAAAAAAACTGTTGTTTACTAAGATTAGCAAAGAACAAAGCTTTTGATACCTCTCAAACAGGGATACGTTTAGCACTGCTATGTAAAAAGTCATGTTTTTTCTGTTTACACCTCCTGTGTATAAACACAAGCAAGGCATACATCTACACCCAAAAAAGGATAATTTTTGGACTATTTTTTTATTACCATGAAAATGTAGGCTAGGCTGTTAATTACCACCTGCATCCTTCCGTTTACCCCTACACAGTTAAGTTGAGGCCACTTGGACAATAAAGAGCTTGTCCAGTACGCGGAAAATCCCTTCTCAACCATTTAATCCCTTTTAATCCATTCTCAATCACTATGTTTCCCCAAAGTAAAATAACATTTATATTCACCTGCAGTGCTAGCTCCATTCCATCTGTTTCAGCTCTGGTCTCAGGCAGATACTTCCATTGTGAGGAACGGTATAGGGTACAGACCCAATGCATACAATAATATAGATCAGATATCTCTATATCAAAGATTTATCAGCCTCATTCAATGATCACCATAGATAGTTTAACTCCAAATAGAACTAGTTGTTTTACTAAAGTACATGTGCATATTGAGAACAGAAAATAGGGTAATGCCCAAGAAGCCCACAGGCGTGATTATGTAACTAGCCAGCTTGTGATTCAATAGTCAAATCTAAGTATTGTAGTACAACATTAAAGTGCTAGTGCATAATAACATTCCATAAGTCTACCAACTTCAGACAAAAGTAAGCAATATGGAATATTTGGGGTAATTCAATCGTGAAAATACATACAACCCCATATTATGACTAGTTTATCCATAGAGAGGGGACTGCCGAAGTATGTATATATATACTAAAATTTAAACAACAAAAGAGAAAACTTCGGAACACGTCCCAATTAGAAAAATTGTAAACTTTTATTTCACAGAATATAGAAATAGGAGGAGACATATATGGATCACACACAATTATATAAAAACAATAGAACAAAAGAGCTTGGAGATAGGAATGGTATTATCTTCATAAAGATAAATCAAAATGAAAATACGATGGAAGCACAGATAGAGTAAGTCATAGGGGACAATATATATTTATATACTGGCATATCAATTGGATTCTAAAATTTAATGAATATCATGTCCCATATATGACTGCTCAGTATTGCTACTGCAAGACCACAGTGAGTATTACAAAAATTTACATATTTAATACATTAAATTGCCTTAGATTAATCCTCACAGTAGTGCTCTGTATATAAAGATGTCATAATTACATCATATGTGCCCATAATAATGCATGATTGCGGAGAGTATTAAAACTCATATGCATTCTCAGTCACTGTAAGAAATGATGGGGAAGTTGTGCTTCATAAATATGCATAATATGATCAAAAAAGGATCACTTACTTACAGCAACTGGGAGAGCCACACCGCTTTCTCCTGCTCTGCCCTACGCGCGTTTCGGCTGGGATTGCCTTCGTGTGGCTGCTCTCTC
The DNA here is from genome assembly GCF_046119375.1 of Phyllobates terribilis. Classification (NCBI taxonomy): domain Eukaryota; kingdom Metazoa; phylum Chordata; class Amphibia; order Anura; family Dendrobatidae; genus Phyllobates; species Phyllobates terribilis. The sequence goes on from NW_027362767.1 coordinate 103,001,233, forward strand.
ACTTCTTCCGGATGTCAATGACATCTAAAGGAGTGGTCAGGGAAGTAGCCGTTGATTGGCCACAGAGATCGTGCGACATAGCAATGTCATGCGAGCCCAGGAAGAGCCTGTGCTGGCACCCATGGAACACTGCCGAAGGTGAGTATAGATGTTATTATTTTACTGGGAGTAAACATAGTTGTGAAGATATTCAAGGTAACCCCATGTCAATCGCTGTGCACTGTTTGGCAGGGTTACAGAGATCTCCATGTACAGTGCAACCTGACACTTTTGAATACTTCTGCAGCAAGCATAAAGGAGGGGGCGGAGGAGCAGAGGGGTGACAAATCCCACAGTAACTGCAGCTGCACAGGATTTGTCCCTTTCCCCATACCATGTGCTCCTGTGTGTGAGCTGCTATAATTCAACAGCGAGTTATGGGAAGACGATACGTTCGAGTGATGCACAAAATAGATTTTTGGTAACCTAAAAGAATGGAGAATCTCACCATTCCTTTCTTCACCGCTCAGCAAGCAAGGATAGGGAGATATGTGGCACAGCCTTTCAGAAGCCCCTGGGGCCACTGTGTTTGGTCTCCACATGTAGCAGGGGCCCGGCTGGATCCGATGGCACCAGAACCAGCTCCCTAGGATCGTCCAGTAAGGATGTATAGCCCATCTTAGTTTTTTGGAATTTGTAGCTGGGAGAGAACAGGGGTGGAGACTTGGGCTCAAGCGGGGGCGGTAAGGGGAGTGATCCAGAGAGTTTAACAGTTCCAGCAGCCCTGGGTACATTGTCTTTTTCCTGGGGGGGTCGTGATGTCAAGTTGTGTGGGGAAAGTCCTGCCGACAAACCTCCCATGTGGCCGCCCTACCCCGAAAGCCAAATCGTCCATCTAACCAGTAATTGACTCATAACTGCTTTATATCTGTTGTACCCATGCTTTTGCGTTTGTAACTCTGACCACTGTGTATGTATAATCCTTATGTATATAGCGTATTGTTTAGTGTGCCCCTAAGGCAATTATATAATTTAACCTTGGGCTGTTCTTTTATCTCAATCCACCGAACCTTGGGCCAGATGTTCGGTCCAACGAACACGCTACCGGGCTGGTTTCTAGCCCGATATAAGTCTGTTATATCAAATAGAAACTGGTGGCATCTCTCCCTGGCCGAACGGGCTCTGCTTCATTGGAGCTAGTGAACGGAGCCTCTCAGCCTGTCAGGGTTGTGGGCGAGTGTGGTGCCATGTCAATGACTGAGTGGACCTCCTCGAATCACTCCCTGGTGCCTTCCTGTACCCGTGTAGACAGGGGGTGTCTGTGCACAACTTTACCAATCTGACCTTACCCGTCCCTCAGGGGGTTGTGGAATGTCACATTGGTGGAAAGGGCGGATTCGTTCCATGTGCTTCGTCTGACATAATTGTGACGTCAGGCGGGCGGCGGGGTGTGGATCCATCATAAGTGGTGGCAGCAGAGAGATTCTGTGGGATCTCCCTGCTGCCATTTCTTCACATTGGTGGCAAGCGGTGGGATCGAGATAACAGGGTGTGTGAGTGTGGAACGCATACTCACAGACACTAAAGACTGCCAGTAGTAGCTTTTGCTGCTGGAGTCTTAAGACCAGTTCAGCACTAGACAGTCGGAGAGCAAATACTGTAAGCGGTGTGGGTGCATCAGGTTGCAGTTCGGTGTCAGTGACTGTAGAATGCAAGGATTTCTAGTGGCACCAGGCCAGAACCAAGGAGGTGGTCGATGCTACGGGTGGTGTTGAGGAGGTGGAAGACGAGGTCACTCTAAGAGAAGGAGAGTCCAACCTATGCCCCCCAGAGAAAGAAACGCCAGCAGTCGGCCCCACAGGGGACCGCCCACCATCTGACCTTCCACCCAGACAGGCAGGCTTGGATGACCTTGTGCAAGCTGCCTTTGCCCGTCTTTTGCCCAGGGGAGGAGTCCTGAGGAGATAATTTGCATATTTCCACTGCATTTTGGGGTAAGTGAAGAGTCTCCGTGAGCTCAAAGAACACTGGATTTTGGCTGTTGGAGCTGAAAAGAGGACATCGGTAAACCAGGGGAGGAGTCCTGAGGAGATAATTTGCATATTCCCACTGCATTTTGGGGTAAGTGAAGAGTCTCCGTGAGCTCAAAGAACACTGGATTTTGGCTGTTGGAGCTGAAAAGAGGACATCGGTAAACCAGGGGAGGAGTCCTGAGGAGATAATTTGCATATTCCCACTGCATTTTGGGGTAAGTGAAGAGTCTCCGTGAGCTCAAAGAACACTGGATTTTGGCTGTTGGAGCTGAAAAGAGGACATCGGTAAACCAGGGGAGGAGTCCTGAGGAGATAATTTGCATATTCCCACTGCATTTTGGGGTAAGTGAAGAGTCTCCGTGAGCTCAAAGAACACTGGATTTTGGCTGTTGGAGCTGAAAAGAGGACATCGGTAAACCTTGAAGTTTTTTTTTGAAGCTTTTTTCACTGTTTTCAGAACATTAACAGTAAGAACATGGAAGAGTCCAGGAGCCATTTGGTGAGCTTCATATCCTGCTACATGTTCACAGACTTGCCAGTGGAAAAGCCAAACTTCACATGCCAGAAATGCAAGCTTGTGTCCCTGTTGGAGGAAAAGTTGCGAAATCTAGAAGAGAGGTTAACTACCTTGAAAATCATTAAGGAAGGTGAAGAGTTCTTAGACAGAGCAGAATTATCTCTTCATGATTCAGAAAGAGAAGAAATTCGAACTGCACCTGAGGAAACAGAGGAATGGAAGCATGTGACCCAGAGAAGCAGGAGGATAGAGAGGCAGTCAGCACCTATACTGCTCAGGAACCAGTACCAGGCTCTCTCGCAGGAGAACCATGAAGAAATACAGCAAGATAAGACTTTGCCAGCAATGAATAACCTTGTAAGCCCTCAGAATCCTCCTGGATGGAGAAAGAAGAATGTTGTGAAGAAAAAACGGAGAGTGGTGGTCATGGGGGATTCCCTGTTAAGAGGAACAGAGGCTGCTATCTGCAGACCAGACATAACCTCAAGAGAAATGTGCTGTCTTCCAGGAGCAAAAATTAAAGATGTGTCTGACAGGATATCAAGACTCTTCAGACCTACAGATCACTACCCATTCCTGCTAATACATGTGGGGACAAATGACACCGCAAGAAAGGACCTGGAAACCATCTGCAGTGACTTTGAAGACTTGGGCAAGAAAGTGAAAGAATTGGGTGCGCAGGTGGTCTTCTCATCCATCCTCCCAGTGGATGGCCATGGAACAATGAGGTGGAATAAGATTCTACAGGTGAACAACTGGCTACATCGATGGTGCCGTCAACAAGGATTTGGATTTCTGGATCACGGAATGAATTACCTATACGATGGACTACTTGCTAGAGATGGGGTGCACCTTACGAAGACTGGAAAACATGTATTTGGAAATTGCCTTGCTGCACTCATCAGGAGAGCTTTAAACTAGAACAATGTGGGAAGGGAAGCAAAAGACCAGAAAAAGCCATACAGCTGACAAATACTATTGAGATCTCTGCTACTGGAAGTGGAAAGGAAGAACAAAGACAAAACAATTTAAATAATAAAAATATGGGAGGAAGAGAAACCAATCACAAACTAAAATGTTTTTATACAAATGCACAAAGCATGGGCAACAAACAAGGAGAATTAGAACTACTAACGCAGGAAAAGAAATATGATGTCATTGGAATCACTGAAACTTGGTGGGACGATACACATGATTGGAATAAAAGGCTAAAAGGATACAACTTATTTGCAAGAAACAGACTTGATAAACGAGGAGGAGGTGTCGCATTGTATGTTAGAAAAGCGTATATCTGCACAGAGATTGAAGCTTCAGAGACTGGGAGTTCTGTGGAAACTGTTTGGGTAATGTTATGCACACGCCCGGGCTGAGCGGCGTGTGCGTGTGATTGTAGCGATTCCACTGGACCATGAACCGGAGAGTGCCTGGAGGGGCGTGACTAAGTATCTGGCCGATCCGACCAAGATGGCACGACGGCATACGACGCCAGTGCACCAGGGAGAAACCGGGCAGAGGGACCAGGTGCTACTCCAGGTCAAACTCCGGACACGGGGGTTGACCCACACAGGGATTACTGGATCAGGCTGGTTAGGCTGGCGCACAGACTGGAGGGTATAGGCAGGCACGACTGGTATGCAGGCAGGCGGGTAAAGGCAAGCGCAGCTAGAGTGCAGACAGGGAGGCACTAGCAGGTAGGAACACAGGCGGGATAGGACCCAGTACACACTGGGACTCAGGAACAATACAGGTAGAGGGGTACAGGCAAGCACAGCTAGAGTGCAGACAGGGAGGCACTAGCAGGTAGGAACACAGGCGGGATAGGACCCAGTACACACTGGGACTCAGGAACAGGCAGGTTAGGCTGGCACAGACTGGTGGATATAAGCAAACACGGCAGGTATGCAGATGGGTGGATACAGGCGAGTATGCAGGCAGGGAGGTACTGGCCGAAAGGACGGGCTGGAGCACAGAAAGGTTAAGACCCAGTACAGACTGGGTCACAGAACCGCAGATGCGGTAGACAACCACAGCAGAGAGGGAACGCCCGAAGCGGTGGGCAAGAACAGAGCAGGACGGGGCTGCAGGAGCAGCGAGCACAAGCAGGGCAGGACAGGACTGCCGGAGCAGCGGGCAGAAGCAGGGCAGGACAGGACTGCCGGAGCAGCGGGCAGAAGCAGGGCAGGACAGGACTGCCGGAGCAGCGGGCAGAAGCAGGGCAGGACAGGACTGCCGGAGCAGCGGGCAGAAGCAGGGCAGGACAGGACTGCCGGAGCAGCGGGCAGAAGCAGGGCAGGACAGGACTGCCGGAGCAGCGGGCAGAAGCAGGGCAGGACAGGACTGCCGGAGCAGCGGGCAGAAGCAGGGCAGGACAGGACTGCCGGAGCAGCGGGCAGAAGCAGGGCAGGACAGGACTGCCGGAGCAGCGGGCAGAAGCAGGGCAGGACAGGACTGCCGGAGCAGCGGGCAGAAGCAGGGCAGGACAGGACTGCCGGAGCAGCGGGCAGAAGCAGGGCAGGACAGAACCGCCGGAGCGGTGAGCAAAGGAGTCAGAGCAGGCTAGAACCGCCGGAGCGGTGAGCAAAGGAGTCAGAGCAGGCTAGGCTGAGTAGGGGGGACAGGGCTCTGTTCACACGGAACAGACAGGAAGGGAAAGGCAGAGCCAGACACCCACAGGGTACTTGAAGTGAAGTAGCGAGTGGACCACAAACTCACAAACGGGAGTACAGAGACAACAAGCAGGAGTTAGGTACGAGTTCAGACTCTACAGAAAAAGGAAGGGAACGGACATAGAGGCAAAACAGGTAAAGGATAGGAGAGAGTTCAGACTGGAACTGAGTGTACGGAGGAGACCGACACTGCAGCAGAATACAGGAGCGGGTCTGGGAATACGGCCCCCAGAGAGGCAGGACGAACAGGCAAGGAGCGTGTTCAGACAGGACAGACAAGATACAGGAGCGGGTCTAGGTAAACAGCCCCTAGAAGGTGAGAGGAACAGGCTAGGAGCGTGTTCAGACAGGTCAGACAAGATACAGGAACAGGTCTAGGTAATCAGCCCCTAGAAGGCAGGAGGAACAGGCTAGGAGCGTGTTCAGACAGGCCTGGAAATACAGCCTCCAGGATAGGCAGACAAGAGAACACAGAACGGGACCTGGCACCTTCAGAGTGCAAGCACACACTGAATGAAACACTATGCTCAGGCAGGGATAGATGGGCGCAGCTGAGCTATATACCAGGTGACAGACAGCAATAGGCTGAGGACGCACAAGAGGTGTGACCCACAGCAGGTACAAAAAGCAGGAAGTGATCGGGCGCCGCCCTTAAGCAGCAGAAACAGACACAAACAGACAGCATGGAGGGAAGCCAGAGAGACATTCTGGACAGGAGATCAAGTGCGCGCTCTTGCACAGTGGGAGATGGACCACTATGCAAGGACGCCGCCAGGTATGTTACAGTACCCCCCCCCTTACGCCCCCTCTTCTTCAGGCCTGCCAGAATCTTCCGCAGGGAATTCGAGGGCCAATTCTTCACTTCGAAGAGATCACTTCCCCTGTCCACCGGAAAAGCTGGTCTCCTCTGGGTAGCTAGGATGCTACCTCCCATCCAGCCACCCTTAGCAACAGACGAAACGGGTGGAGTACCAGGAACAGCACACAAGGAAGTCTCTCTCCACATATTTTCAGGTGGCACCCCAGAGGGTACAGGAGACAACTGGAAGTCCTCCACCGGGTTGGAGGGGGACAGAGACTTCGGGGTAATCTCTGCTTCGAGGTACATCTTGTCAAGCTCACAGGAAGAAATAGACGGGTTATCAGGTACATAATGAGGAAAAGTCACTGTCTCTTTGTTTTCTGGTGGTACCCCGGAGGATTCAGGAAACAACTGGAGGTCCTCCGCCGGGTCAGAAGAGTGCAGAGGCTCAGAGAAAACATCTGCTTCAGAGTACACTAGGTCGGACTCACTGGACGAAGCAGGCGAGGTATCGGGTACCGAGTATAGGAAAGTCTCTGTCCATTCTCCACCAGGTGGCACCCCGAAGGGTTCTGGAGACAACTGGCGGTCCTCCGCCTGGTCAGAGGGGTGTAGAGACTCACGGGTAACCTCTGCTTCAGAGTACACTAGGTCGGACTCACTGGACGAAGCAAGCGAGGTATCAGATCCAGGATATAGGAAAGTCTCTGTCCATTTACCACCAGGTGGCACCCCGAAGGGTTCTGGAGACAACTGGAGGTCCTCCGCCTGGTCAGAGGAGTGTAGAGACTCGGGAGTAACCACTGCTTCAGAGTACACTAGGTTGGACTCACTGGACGAAGCGAGCGAGGTATCAGGTACAGAGTATAGGAGAGTCTCTGTCCTTTCGTTACCAGGTAGCACCCCGAAGGGTTCAGGAGACAACTGGAGGTCCTCCGCCTGGTCGGAGGGGTGTAGAGACTCGGGAGTAACCTCTGCTTCGGAGTACACTAGGTTGGACTCACTGGACGAAGCGAGCGAGTTATCAGGTACAGAGTATAGGAGAGTCTCTGTCCTTTCGCTACCAGGTAGCACCCCGAAGGGTTCAGGAGACAACTGGAGGTCCTCCGCCTGGTCGGAGGGGTGTAGAGACTCGGGGGTAACTACCACTTTGGGGTACCCATTGTCAGGCTCACAGGACGAAGCGGACAAAGTATCGAGTACCGGGTGTAGAGAATTCTCTCTCCATTTGTCATCGAGTGGTATCCCGGAGGATTCAGGAGGCAACAGGGGGTCCTCCGCCAGGTAGTAGAGGTGCACAGACTCTGAGGTAACCACAGCTTTGGAGCATCCTTGGACATGCACACCGGTTAAAGTGGGTGAAGCATCTGATGCCGGGTGCAGGAAGTTCTCCTGTGTGGTGTCTGGATGGGCAGAAGTCTCTTCGGGCAGGAGAACTGGTGCACTACCCACGCACATTACCCGTTGGGGCTTCTCCAGGATACAGGGAGATGAAGCTTCAGTAGGGACTTCAAGGTTGGGGTCAGGAGGTCTCAGGGAGGACAGACCCTGGCGTGACGGCTTGCCTCTACGTCTAGCACGTCTGGACTGCCTCTTGAGGTTGGGAGAAGTATTCCGGAAAGCGTAGTCACCCTGTGAGGATTCTGGGTGGGCAGTAGTCTCATTGGGCTGGAGGACTATTGCGCTACCCACACACATTACCCATTGGGGCTGCTCCGGGATATTGGGAAGTGAAGCTTCAGCAGGAGCCTCCGGGTTAGGATCATCGAAGACCATTAGAAAGGCCACCAGGAAGGCCATTAGGTCCAGGAGGATCGGATCCTGTGTTTCATATAGGGGGTTGATCCATTCCAAGGCATCACCCGCCAGGTAAGACATAATGAATGCCACCTTAACCCGATCGGTGGGAAAACATAGAGGGTAGAACTTGAAGTGTAGCATGCATTGCTCCACAAATGCACGACTTTGTCTAGGATCCCCATAATAACGTAGCGGATCCGCGGGAACGAGAGCAGATAGATCCATCTGGACGGGTGCGTAATTCGCCTGGAACTCAGCTAAAGGAAAAAAAAAAAAATTTATTTATTTATATGCATGTATTCGCTGGAAAACTTCTCAGAGAGCGAAGGCCGTGGGGCTCAACGGGAACCATGGCCTGAGCATGCTGTTATGCACACGCCCGGGCTGAGCGGCGTGTGCGTGTGATTGTAGCGATTCCACTGGACCATGAACCGGAGAGTGCCTGGAGGGGCGTGACTAAGTATCTGGCCGATCCGACCAAGATGGCACGACGGCATACGACGCCAGTGCACCAGGGAGAAACCGGGCAGAGGGACCAGGTGCTACTTCAGGTCAAACTCCGGACACGGGGGTTGACCCACACAGGGATTACTGGATCAGGCTGGTTAGGCTGGCGCACAGACTGGAGGGTATAGGCAGGCACGACTGGTATGCAGGCAGGCGGGTAAAGGCAAGCGCAGCTAGAGTGCAGACAGGGAGGCACTAGCAGGTAGGAACACAGGTGGGATAGGACCCAGTACACACTGGGACTCAGGAACAATACAGGTAGAGGGGTACAGGCAAGCACAGCTAGAGTGCAGACAGGGAGGCACTAGCAGGTAGGAACACAGGCGGGATAGGACCCAGTACACACTGGGACTCAGGAACAGGCAGGTTAGGCTGGCACAGACTGGTGGATATAAGCAAACACGGCAGGTATGCAGATGGGTGGATACAGGCGAGTATGCAGGCAGGGAGGTACTGGCCGAAAGGACGGGCTGGAGCACAGAAAGGTTAAGACCCAGTACAGACTGGGTCACAGAACCGCAGATGCGGTAGACAACCACAGCAGAGAGGGAACGCCCGAAGCGGTGGGCAAGAACAGAGCAGGACGGGGCTGCAGGAGCAGCGAGCACAAGCAGGGCAGGACAGGACTGCCGGAGCAGCGGGCAGAAGCAGGGCAGGACAGGACTGCCGGAGCAGCGGGCAGAAGCAGGGCAGGACAGGACTGCCGGAGCAGCGGGCAGAAGCAGGGCAGGACAGGACTGCCGGAGCAGCGGGCAGAAGCAGGGCAGGACAGGACTGCCGGAGCAGCGGGCAGAAGCAGGGCAGGACAGGACTGCCGGAGCAGCGGGCAGAAGCAGGGCAGGACAGGACTGCCGGAGCAGCGGGCAGAAGCAGGGCAGGACAGGACTGCCGGAGCAGCGGGCAGAAGCAGGGCAGGACAGGACTGCCGGAGCAGCGGGCAGAAGCAGGGCAGGACAGGACTGCCGGAGCAGCGGGCAGAAGCAGGGCAGGACAGGACTGCCGGAGCAGCGGGCAGAAGCAGGGCAGGACAGAACCGCCGGAGCGGTGAGCAAAGGAGTCAGAGCAGGCTAGAACCGCCGGAGCGGTGAGCAAAGGAGTCAGAGCAGGCTAGGCTGAGTAGGGGGGACAGGGCTCTGTTCACACGGAACAGACAGGAAGGGAAAGGCAGAGCCAGACACCCACAGGGTACTTGAAGTGAAGTAGCGAGTGGACCACAAACTCACAAACGGGAGTACAGAGACAACAAGCAGGAGTTAGGTACGAGTTCAGACTCTGCAGAAAAAGGAAGGGAACGGACATAGAGGCAAAACAGGTAAAGGATAGGAGAGAGTTCAGACTGGAACTGAGTGTACGGAGGAGACCGACACTGCAGCAGAATACAGGAGCGGGTCTGGGAATACGGCCCCCAGAGAGGCAGGACGATCAGGCAAGGAGCGTGTTCAGACAGGACAGACAAGATACAGGAGCGGGTCTAGGTAAACAGCCCCTAGAAGGTGAGAGGAACAGGCTAGGAGCGTGTTCAGACAGGTCAGACAAGATACAGGAACAGGTCTAGGTAATCAGCCCCTAGAAGGCAGGAGGAACAGGCTAGGAGCGTGTTCAGACAGGCCTGGAAATACAGCCTCCAGGATAGGCAGACAAGAGAACACAGAACGGGACCTGGCACCTTCAGAGTGCAAGCACACACTGAATGAAACACTATGCTCAGGCAGGGATAGATGGGCGCAGCTGAGCTATATACCAGGTGACAGGCAGCAATAGGCTGAGGACGCACAAGAGGTGTGACCCACAGCAGGTACAAAAAGCAGGAAGTGATCGGGCGCCGCCCTTAAGCAGCAGAAACAGACACAAACAGACAGCATGGAGGGAAGCCAGAGAGACATTCTGGACAGGAGATCAAGTGCGCGCTCTTGCACAGTGGGAGATGGACCACTATGCAAGGACGCCGCCAGGTATGTTACAGGTAAGAATACAAGGAGAGAACAACGGAAAGGACACCATTGTAGGCATTTACTACAGGCCACCTGGGCAAGCTGAAGATATGGATGAACTCTTTATGTATCAAATGACCAAGTTCTCAAAAAAATATGACGTAGTGGTCATGGGAGATTTCAACTATCCAGACATTTGTTGGGAATCTCTCTCAAGTAAAACTAACAGGTCAAGCAAATTCTTATCCTCTCTTGCTGACAACTTTATCTTACAAAAGGTAGGGGAGAAAACAAGGGGATCTGCTACTTTGGATCTAATCCTTATAAACAAGGAGGAAATGGTTGAGGAGGTAAAAGTGGCTGGGACCCTAGGAGGCAGCGATCATGCTATTATAGAATTTTGGATAACTAGAGGAGGAAGACATGTGAAGACTCAAACTTCAAGGTTAGATTTTAGAAAGGCAGATTTTAAGAGACTCAGAAAGAGAATAGGAGGGATCCAATGGCTGGATGTCCTTAAGGACAAAAATGTCCAGGAAGGATGGGAAATTTTTAAAAATGAGATTCTCAAAGCACAATCGTTAACAATCCCGAAAAGTAGGAAGAATGGGAAGCATTTAAGGAAACCAGGATGGATGAGCAAATACAATTCTGGGATGTATTAACAGAAGCATACAGTCTAGATCACGTGAAGTCATTATTGGTCTTTACTCCTCTTTGGTCAGACCTCATCTGGAATACTGTGTACAGTTTTGGGCACCACATTTTAAAAAAGACATAGACAAACTGGAGCAAGTTCAGAGAAGAGCGACCAGAATGGTGACTGGTCTGCAAACCATGTCCTATGAGGAACGGTTGCAGGATTTGGGAATGTTTAGCTTGCAAAAAAGAAGACTGAGAGGAGACTTAATAGCTGTCTACAAATATGTCAAGGGCTGTCACATTGTAGAAGGATCATCTTTATTCTCATTTGCACAAGGAAAGACTAGAAGCAATGGGATGAAACTAAATGGGAGGAGACACAGATTAGATATTAGAAAAAACTTTTTGACAGTTAGGGTGATTAATGAGTGGAACAGGCTGCCACGAGAGGTGGTGAGTTCCCCTTCAATGGACGTCTTCAAACAGAGGCTGGACAGACATCTGTCTGAGATGATTTAGTGAATCCTGCTTTGAGCAGGGGGTTGGACCAGATGACCCAGGAGGTCCCTTCCAACTCTACCATTCTATGATTCTATGATTCTATGATTCATGGCTGGGGACAAGGCCCTCACAGTCGGGGAACGTCGCGAAGCAGCCGCCGCAGCAGAATGTTGGTGGGAGCGCGAGCACCAGGAGAAACTGCTTCAGCTCCAGCTCAAGCCAGTTTCGAGTCCCCTGAGATCCGAGTCCCGAAGCTACAGGAGGAGGACTTCCCTCTGCTGGACAAGAGGGGGACTAGGACACGTTCTTGTTGGCATTTGAAACAACATGCCATCAGTACCATCTGCCTGAGGACCAGTGGGTCTGGTTCTCAACCCCTTGCCTTAGGGGTAGGGCCCTGGAAATCTTTGGGTACCTGCTCAGTGAGACCATGCTGAGCTATGAGGACATCAAGCAGGCTCTCTTCCGACAGTACAACCTGACCCCTGAGACGTACCGTAAGAAGCTCTGGAGTCTGCAGTGGGGTCCTGCAGACAGCTGGGCCAATCACATGCGGG